>NC_066583.1:524965989-526274984 GCF_024323335.1 Lathyrus oleraceus | reverse complement strand
TACCATAAAACTTGAATCTACTTAGCCATATTTGGCTACAGAAGAAGTTTTGGGGATGAATGGAACAAAACTTGAATTTTATGAGCTTGGAAAAGAAATGGAAAAGTTAAATCAATTTTATGAACTTGAATTTTGTTAGTTGTAACAATTGGAGCTCCTATGTGCTCTAAACATTGTCAATTGGGACCATAGAGCAACCAGTGAACTCTAAAGAGATTAATTATTAATTAAGAGACAGGCCAATATTAATAAGTACAAGAGAGGATATTTTAGTAACATTAATAATTGGTCAATTGGTACTGGAAGATGAAATATCAATTGAGATATTTTATGTTACTACCTAATATTATAATAATATATATATATATATATATATATATATATATATATATATATATATATTATATGTTATATATTTGTGTGGTGTAGAAAGAAAAGAAGAAGTGGATAAGAAGAGAGGTGGTAGGTAAGAGAGAGAAGTAGAGATATTAGAAAGAAAGGAAAAGAAATAGAAGGAAAGAAGGAAGAGAAAAAGGAAGAAGAGAAGAAGAGGAAGGAAGAAGATGGGATAAAAAAACAAACTAACTAACTCAAATTATTTTCTTCATCTTGCACACACAATGTAATTTGCTTGGCTAACCAAGTACGTCTAGGAATGAATACCAGAAAACTTGAATCTATTGAGGCACATTTGGCTACTGAAAAAGTTTTGGGGATGAATGGAACAAAACTTGAATCTCCTAAGGTTGGAAAAGAAATGGAAAAAGTAAATCAATTTAATATTTTTTTAATATTGTGTTAATTTTTTTGCTATAATTCTTTTTCCTTCATTTTGAATTTATATTTTTAGTTTGTTAGAGTATCGTTCTTGATCACTGGAGTGGGACGAAGAACATATTCACCGAATTTCTTGAGATTTCAAAAGGAGATGATGAAGTAGTCTTTTATTATGCTTTTGATTCTTATATTAATTTTTTTTATTTATTTACTTAATTTTGTTATATTTGATATTGTAGCCAACCATTGTTGATCATGTTATCTTGAACAAAGAATTTTGTAGAGGATGAAGTGGTTTCCCTTCAAGGGTTATGGAAAATTATTTTATTAACTTTGAATATTTTGTGAGTGTTGTTGTGATATTTCTGTTTAATTTACTTTTTTTTATAAACAGGGTGTAGTAGTTGATTTGAAGAATCAAATATGCGGTTGCAAAAGAAAATCAAATTCTTATGATGAAGGTCCAAAAGTGAGCTCTATAATTTTCTGCGCATTTTTCATGTCTTCAATTTTTATTTTAGCATTTACTGTTATTTTGAACTGTTTATAGTTGTTTAGAAATATTTCATTTTTTTACAGAATGATAAACTTGAGGCTCTTCCTTAGAAGAATCATTGATTGAGTAAATTTTTTTATTTATTTTCATTGTGGTTGTATATTGTTATTGATTGAGTAAAGTTTTTTTTACATTGTATATGTTTTTAATTAAAATGTGTTATACCATTCCTTACACACAAGGAATGTAGAATACCAGATTTTAATAATAAAATGATAGATTTTGACAAACTGGAATTTATCCAATAAAATTAACTAACTCAAGATAAGTAACTGCCCATAACCGAATTTCAAGTAAACTAAAATCTAATAAAAAAACAAACAAAACAAACTTAATATTATCTATAAATTCTGGCTTCAGAATTGTTCTCAAATTCTCATTTATAGGACCCTTTTACTGTATTTTATTCTCTTCATCTTGCACCACTACGCCAAATAAGGGAAAAGAGGGCGCTTATTTGGCCTATAACGGCGCTTTAAGCGCCCTCTAAAGTGGCGCTGGCATAGGTAAGACAGCGCTTGTTTTCCTGGAGAAGCGCTGTCTAAAGTGGCCCTTTAAGGGCCACATTATAGTGCGCTTTCAGAAAAAAGCGCCCTCTGGCGTGGTCCATAAAGGGGACACCTTAGAGGGCGCTTTCGGGAAAAAGCGCCCTCTAAGTTGTCAAGGTAAAGGTTTAGAGGGCGCTTTCTGGAAAAAGCGCCCTTAAAGTTGCAATGTAAAGTGTTTAGAGGGCGCTTGTGGACAAAGCGCCTCTAAAGTGGTCAATGTAAATGTTTAGAGGGCGCTTCTACAGAAAGCGCCCTCTAAAGTGTTAGTATTTAAAAAAATTGTTTGAAAAACAGTGGATATTTAATTGGTAACCTGTTCGCTGCTGCAAAAGTGTAAAATTCATATTGATTTCATCCTTTAATCCAATGTTAACACCATTAATCCATTGATATATACAACATGAATCCATTTATATACAACATTAATCCTCCATATATACAACATAATATCTGATTCTTTGATCAACAAATACAACAACATATTCATGATTTAGTAAAAGTTACAATAACAATAAAACACTATACACAAACAGCCCTACAACAACAACATTCCATACATATATGTACAACAAGAATTACAACCTAGCTATATGATTCTTTGATCAACAATGAATTGACACAATTCATCCTTCATTTCATCCAAATGAGCTCTTGAGTAAGATTGTATTCCTCAAAGTACTACAATTAAGAGATAAAAACATATCATGATTTAGTAAAAATTAGATGAAATATCCGATAATATTAAAATAAACCCTAAGGTATTATTCCATACCATTTTTGGGATGTCTATACGATTCAACGCAATGATATCTCTCATAAATCTCAATACAAAAAAAATCCGCATCGACCGAATTATTTTGCTGAGGGGACAACTACACAAAAAAACAAACAATATATATATAGTTAATTTCTTACCAAAACTTTATAAGCAAAAAAACAAACACTATTATAAGCAAAAATAAGATACTTAATATATACCTGAACTCTGATCCAGGTAAGTCTTCCTATGCGATATTCTTTTTCGATCTAAATTTTATTATTGCCCTAACAAAATAAAAACGTAGTATGATTGAGCAATTGACAGACATAATTAATTTACAAATACACACGAATATTTAGGGAATTTCACTTACGCGTCAACCGTCTTCTTCATACTCGGATATTACTCCAATCACCCGATAACGAATCGAGATAATACACTATTAGTCTCGAAAGATCCATAGCAACCAACACCCAGTGACCACTGTAAAATAAAAACAAAAATTTAGATGAATGAAAATTTTCTACGTAAAAGATATACATAGATTAGAATGAAATATTAGAAAGAAAATCTAACCGTTGCCAGAATTAAACGGTAAAAAATACAACTGGGTGTAGTATTATCGCCGGCCGCCATGAATCTATCGACTAGATCATTCTTTACGGATGTTGGATTTTTCGTTATTAACGTTGCGTTGATACGGGAAGCAGCAATAAATTGAAACGGTTACACAATTCAGTTCCCCGCAGCAATGTTACATACATATACCTTAAATAGAAACATAATAAACATTAGACTACTCATTGAAATGTGTAAATAAATTGTTCAACTAAGTAAATTATAGATTGATCGGAGTACCATATGTATGTATGAATGACAGCGATGCCCAATTCGTCGTGTTCAAAAAGTTGTTGCATGTCCTCCTTTGCAATTATTTCGAAATGAGCAGCTCCGAAAACACCTTCATCAAAATCTATACTACGAATGGCCCCGTGCATAATATCGGACTCATTCACCATTTTCTCAAGACGCATCATAATTTGAGATTTTGTCCCGGACGTCGTTGGAGGAATATCGTTACCAGCTTTTTTCAACTTTCGACCGGGAACCTAAAAATTCATATAAATTAAATCATGACTTTTTGTGATGCAACAAAATCGTTGCATATATAATTCAATAGGTATATATATTTGTACCTCTTTAGAGATGCAACCGACTCGATGCGTCTTGAAATCCCTTTACCAGCTTTATGCGTGGGTCTTGTAGGAGTCTAACATTACCATGTAATAAGGATTGATTAAATATCATAATTGTAGCTGAATTGAAATGTGAATACTAAAGATTCATAATCATTTAGAACATATATACCTCAGCATCTGGGAAAATTAGATCTGACGGCCATCCAACAAAGGATCCGACTGCTTCTCGCATCAACGTTGTCTCTGAAACAACGTCAGGTAATGGTAGAAGCGCGTCGGTATCTAATACAAGGTCAACCGAAACTTTCATATATCCCATCGGGAGGGGATTATGGTGAAGTAATTCACCCGAAGTGTTGTACACTTTTCCCTTGCCAACCATGCGATAAGTTGGTGACGATAGATACAGCTGACAAGGTGAAATGCCCTAAACCAATAAAAAATGTTATTGTTAACGTGTATATGTGTCAAGTAAAAAGTGCTATTTTAATTTCATAATAACATATATAATTACCTCGGGAAATTTCGGTTGACAATTGATACTAGCTCGGTCACTAGTATCTTTTGCCTCGGAGGCGCACCTTTCCTCTCTATACCTTGCATTCTCGTTTTGCAGTTGGAGTACTTGTGCCCTTAACTCCGCCAAGGTCTCCATCACCTCTTTGTTGGTAGGATTTTTTGTTTTTGGTTTTTTATAAAATGACGACGGAGTCACACCAAAACCCTTACCCCTCACACGACCGGAATACTCAGGAACATTTAGTACTCGACTAAGTACGCCCCTGCAATCCTGGACCTCGGTTGAAGGTAAGGTTTGGGATAAAGTCTCCTGAAATATTATTAGAGGAGATTAAAAATGAATTATATGTCTAACAAAATTTTCGATATAATTAAAGAAATAATGTTACATATACTTACACATTCGTCATAAACAGTTTGGACCGCTTCAACGACAGCCCATCCTTCCCAACCCGAGCAGCCTTCCATAATACGTGCTCCGGAAGAGATGTTGCGTCACTTTTCTCCTCGGCTAGCTACACATTGAATTAGATTATAAGATCATCAATTATAACATATTGTGACAATGTATAAGCTCATAGCATTTGAATATACTCACAATTCTTTGTTGTAACCGTGCATATCCCGTACGCCCTTTTTTGTACGGATACGCGGGTTTTGATGCCCTTTTCCGATTTATGTCGCTTACTTCCTGGATAAAAAAGTTTAAGGCATATTAGAACCAAGTAACTTAACAATTGTATAATACCATAATTAATAGACATTACATGGAATTTTTCATTTCTTCGTTTGGCGACAAAGTTATCCCATTCATCGGCTGAAATAATCTCGGCATACTTCATTGGCCGTTCTGCTTCAACAATTTTTCCTTCCTCATCCTTGAGAAATTTGTTGGACAAAAAGGATCGAAATCCTCGGAGTCTTTTTCCGGCCAATTGAATACAATATTTTTGCCGGCTTTCATCGATGTGAAAGGATCTCTAAAAAACATACACATGGAGTGTGTTATTATAAAGTAATATTATAACAATATATGGTCAACAAATAGTCAACAAAAAAAACATATAACAATATATGGTAAGTACCTGTATCTCCGACCATATTTTTCTTTGCCAACCTTCAAGTCCGGACTTCTCCAATTATCACATGTAATCGGAATATGTTGTCGAACAAGGAAACCAATGTAACTTGCCAACATTGAACCGTTAGGCTCAATTAGTTGGTCTTCAGCACTCCAATGTACTTCAAATTTTACACCCTTGTCTCTTGCACGAATGATTGACTTCATAACAGTCAATCCTCGTTTGATTTCTTTTTCAACATTGTTACGTGATCCATTCGCGTCATGGGTATCGTCTTGGTTAGCCATTTTATCTGTAATATAGAAATGATTCAATAAGACCCAAGTAAGACAATGATTCAATACGTGAACACATTCATATACCTTCCATTTCTCTCATGTTACAACAATCTAAACTCTTTTTTTTATCATTATTGAATACAAACTCACACACACCTACTGCATGCAAAAGACCAATGCAAACTTATGGTGTTTAGAACATGAACAAACTTGCATCCATAATCATCAAACTTCCAAGCACAAGCTCAAACACACTTCAAATGATATCAGTTTTCAATCAGAAATAAAAAACTCAGTTTGCCCTAAACAACATTAATCAACATAATGCACAAAATGTAAAACTAAGTTTAGAACATGCCCTAATCAAACACATGAAGAAAGTGAACGGTAACGATGGAGAAGAGAAATACCTTCAAGGTGACGGTAACGATGGAGAAGAAAGTGAACAGTGACGGTGGACGTGAACGTGAACGCAGCAGCAGAAAAAGGCGACGGCGACGATGACGGTGAGGGAGGGAGAACGAACGGAGGACGAGAGTAATCGCAGTAGAGAGTAATCGCAGTAGAGAGAAAACCCAGTTACGTAAACGAAATAGCTTATAGAGAGGGAAAATAAAGAGACATGCAGTATATGTTATAATTTTAATGTTTACTAAAGGGGACCTTAGAGGGCGCTTTTGTAAAAAAAGCGCCCTCTAAAGGGGGCCTAAGAGGGCGCTTCTGAAAGCGCTCTCTAAGGCTTTCCAAAAGCGCCTTCTAAACTGGAAATGTACATGGACTTAGAGAGCGCTTTTTTAAAAGCGCCCTCTAAGGGTAACCTTAGAGGGCGCTTTCACTAAAGCGCCCTCTATTGTTGTCCCTCCATTTCCTCATTATTTTTTTGGCTTCACTTTAGAGGGCGCTTTGTTACAAAAGCGCCCTCTAAAGGGGGCATAAGAGGGCGCTTCTAAAAGCGCTCTCTAAGGCTTTCCAAAAGCGCCTTATAAACTGGAAATGTACATGGACATAGAGAGCGCTTTTTTAAAAGCGCCCTCTAAGGTTACCCTTAGAGGGCGCTTTCAATAAAGCGTCCTCTATTGGTGTCCCTCCATTTCCTCATTATTTTTTCGCTTCACTTTAGAGTGCGCTTTGTTACAAAAGCGCCCTCTAAAGTGCGCTGTCTATTCCAATAGTATGCTCCTTATTTTTTCTCTTCACTTTAGAGTGCGCTTTTGTAATAAAGCGCCCTCTAAGGGGCGCTGTCTATTCCAGTTTTTGGCGTAGTGCACACACAGTGTAATTTGCTTGGCTAACCAAGTAGTTCTAGGAATGAATACCAGAAAAATTGAATCTATTGAGGCATATTTGGGTATTGAAAAAGTTTCAGGGATGAATGGAACAAAATTTTAATCTCCTAAGATTGGAAAAGATATGGAAAAGGTAAATCAATTTAATATTTTTTTAATATTGTGTTTAGTTTTTTTCTATAATTCGTTTTCCTTAATTTTGAATTTATTTTTGTTTTGTTAGACTATTGTTCTTGATCATTGGAGTGGGACGAAGAACATATTCACCGAATTTCTTGAGATTTCAAAAGGAGTTAAAGAAGTAGTCTTTTAATTATGCTTTTGATTTTTATAGTAATTATTTTTGCAATTTATTTACTTAGTTTTGTTATGTTTCATATTGTAGCCGACCATTGTTGATCAAGTTATCCTGAACAAGAATTTTGTGGAGGATTAAGTGGTTTCCCTTCCAAAGGTTAACGAAAACTTATTTTATTAACTTTGATTATTTTATGAGTTTTTTTATGATATTTTGTTTAATTTCTTGTTTTTTGAAATGATTTGTTTGTTAAGCTGGGAGTAGTAGTTGATTTGAAGAATCAAATACTGCGGTTGCAAAAGGAAAATCAAATTCTTAAAATGAATGTCCAAAAGTGAACTCTATAAGTTTCAACCTATTTTCATGTCTTCAATTCTTATTTTAACATTTACTATTATTTTGAATTGTTTATAGTTATTTTGAAATATTTCTTTTTTTTTTACATAATGATGAACTTGAGGCTCTTCCCTAGAAGAATCATTGGATTGAGTAAAGTTTTTTATTTTATAGTTTCATTGTGGTTGTATATTGATAATTATTAGTAATTTTGTTGTTGTTGTTTGTGTATTTAATTAAAATTTGCTATACCATTCCTTACACTCAAGGAATGTAGTCTAAAATATTTTAATAATAAAATGACAGAACTTCCTAACTCAATTGTTTATATATAAGTATTGGCTTCAGAATTGCTATTCCAGATTCTCATTTCTAGACCCTTTTACTGAATTTTCTTTTCTTCATCTTGCACGCACAGTGTAACAAGCTTGGCTAACGAATTAGTTCTTGGAATGAATACCAGAAAAGTTGAATGTACTGAGCCACATTTGGCTATTGAAGAAGTTTGGGGAGGAATGGAACAAAACTTGAATCTGTTGACCTTAGAAACGAAATGGAAAAGGTAAATAAATTTAATCTTTTTAATATGGTGTTTAGTTTTTTGTTATAATTCTTTTTCCTTAATTTTGAATTTGTTTTTTGATTTGTTAGAGTATTGTTATCATTTGAGTGGGGTGAAAAACATATTCCCCGAATTTCTTGAGATTTCAAAAGGAGATGATGAAGTAGTCTTTTAATTACGCTTTTGGTTTTTATATTAATTTTTATGCAATTTATTTACTTAATTTGTTATATTTGATATTGTAGCCAACCGTTACTGATCAAGTTATCCTGAATAAACAATTTTGTGGAGGATGAAGTAGTTTCCCTTCCAAGGGTTATGGAAAATTTATTTTATTAACTTTTGAATATTTTGTGAGTTTTGTTGTGTTATTTCTGTTTAATTTCCTTTTTTTTGAAATGATTTGTTTGATAACCAGGGTGTAGTAGCTGTTTTGAAGATTCAAATATTGCGGTTGCAAAAGGAAAATCAAATTCTTAAGATGAAGGTCCAAAAGTAAACTCTATTAATTTTTGCGTATTTTTCATGTCTTCAATTTTTGTTTTAACATTTACTATTATTTTTGAAATGATTTGTTTGATAAGAAGGGTGTGCTAGCTGATTTGAAGAATTAAATATTGCGGTTGCAAAAGCAAAATCAAATTCTTAAGATGAATGTCCAAAACTGAACTCTATTAGTTTCTGCGTATTTTTCATGTCTTCAATTTTTATTTTAGCATTTACTATTGTTATGAACGATTTATATTTATTTTCAAATATTTCCTTTTTTTACATAATGATGAACTTGAGGCTCTTCCCTAGAAGAATCATTGGATTGAGTAAAGTTTTTATTTTATTTTTCATTGTGGTTGTATATTGATATTGATTTAGTAAAGTTTTTTTTTGTTGTTGTTTGTGTATTTAATTAAAATATGTTGTACCATTCCTTACACACAAGGAATATAGACTAAATTATTTCAATAATAAAATAACATATTTGACAAACTGAAATTTATCCAATAAAATTAACTAACTCAAGATAAGTAGCTGCCCATAACCGAATTTAACTAACTGAAATCAGATAAAAACTAACAAACTAACTCAATTGTTTATATATAGGTATTGGCTTCAGAACTTGTTAATCTAGATTCTCATTTCTAGACCCTTTTTGTGAATTTTCTTTTCTTCATCTTGCACGCACAGTGTAACTCGCTTGGCTAACGAAGTAGTTCTCGGAATGAATACTAGAAAAGTTGAATTTACTGTGCCACATTTGGCTATTGAAGAAGTTTTGGGGATGAATGGAACAAAACTTGAATCTGTTGACCTTAGAAACGAAATGGAAAAGGTAAATAAATTTAATCTTTTTTAATATGGTGTTTAGTTTTTTGTTATAATTATTTTTCCTTAATTTTGAATTTGTTTTTTGATTTGTTAGAGTATTGTTCTTGATCGTTTGAGTGGGGTGAAAAACATATTCACCAAATTTCTTGAGATTTCAAAAGGAGATGATGAAGTAGTCTTCTAATTACGCTTTTGGTTTTTATATTAATTTTACTGCCATTTATTAACTTAATTTTGTTATATTTGATATTGTAGCCAACTATTGTTGATCAAGTTATCCTGAATAAAGAATTTTGTGGAGGATGATGTGGTTTCCCTTCCAAGGGTTATGGAAATTTTAATTTATTAACTTTTGAATATTTTGTTAGTTTTGTTGTGTTATTTCTGTTTAATTTCCTTTTTTTGAAATGATTTGTTTGATAAGCAGGGTGGAGTAGCTGATTATAAGAATCAAATATTGCGGTTGCAAAAGGAATATCAAATTCTTAAGATGAAGATCCAAAAGTGAACTCTATTAATTTCTGTGTATTTTTCATGTCTTCAATTTTTATTTTAGCATTTACTATTACTTTTGAAATGATTTGTTTGATAAGCTGGGTGTAGTAGCTGATTTGAAGAATCAAATATTGCGGTTGCTAAAGGAAAATCAAATTCTTAAGATGAAGGTCCAAAAGTGAACTCTATTAATTTCTGCGTATTTTTCATGTCGTCAATTTTATTTTAGAATTTACTATTATTTTGAACTATTTTTGTTATTTTGAAATATTTCCTTTTTTTACCTAATGATGAACTTGGACTTTTCCCTAGAAGAATCATTGGATTGAGTAAAGTTTTTTGTTTTATTTTTCATTGTGGTTGTATATTGATATTGATTGAGTAAAGTTTTTTTTGTTGTTCGTGTATTTAATTAAAATGTGTTATATGATTCCTTACACACAAGGAAGGTAGAATAACATATTTTAATAATAAAATAACAAATTTTGACAAACTTAAATTTACCCAATAAAATTAACTAACTCAAGATAAGTAACTGCCCATAACTAAATTTAACTAATTGAAATCTGATACAAAACTAACTAACAAACTCAATTGTTTATCTATAAGTATTGACTTCAAAACTTGTTACTCTAAATTCATATGGTATTTTCTTTTCTTCATCTTGCACACATAGTGTAATTTTCTTTTCTTTTCTTCATGGTATTTTCTTTTCTTCATCTTGCACACACAGTGTAATTTTCTTGGCTAACCAAGTAGTTTTTGGAGTGAATACAAGAAAACTTGAAGCTACTAAGCCACATTTGAATAGTGAAGAAGTTTTAGGGATGAATGGAACAAAACTTGAAACTGGAAAAGGTATATCGATTTAATCTTTTTTTTAATATGGTGTTTAATTTTTTGCTATAATTCTTTTTCCTTAATTTTGAATTTGTTTTTTTATTTGTTAGAATATTTTTCTTGATCGTTTGAGTGGGACGAAAAACATATTCACCAAATTTCTTGAAATTTCAAAAGGAGATGATGAAGTAGTCTTTTAATAATGCTTTTGATTTTTATATTAATTTTTTGCAATTTATTTACTTAATTTTGTTATATTTGATATTGTAGCCAACCAGTGCTGATGAAGTTATCCTGAACAAAGAATTTTGTGGAGAATGAAGTGGTTTCCCTTCCAAGGGTTTTTGAAAATATATTTTATTCACTTTTAAATATTCGTGAGTGTTATTGTGATATTTCTGTTTAATTTCTTTTTTAAAAATGATTTGTTTGATAAGCAGGGTGTAGTAGCTGATTTGAAGAATCAAATATCGCGGTTGCAAAAGGAAAATCAAATTCTTACGATGAAGGTCCAAAAGTGAACTCTATTACTTTCTGTGTATTTTTCATGTCTTCAATTTTTATTTTAGCATTTAATGCTATTTTGAACTGTTTATAGTTATTTTGAAATATTTCTTTTTTTTTACATAATGATGAACTTGAGGCTCTTCCCTAGAAGAATCATTGGATTGAGTAAAGTTTTTTTTTATTGTGGTTGTATATTGATATTGATTGAGTAAAGTTTATTTTTGTATTTTTTGCGTATTTAATTAAAATGTGCTATATCATTCCTTACACACAAGGAATGTAGAATAACATATTTTAAAAATAAAATAACAGATTTTGACAAACTAAAATTTATCCAATAAAATTAACTAATTCAAAATGAGTAATTGTCCATAACTGAATTTAAGTAACTGAAATCTGATAATAAAGTTTCTTAGTTTTGTTTCGATATTTTGTTTAATTTTGTTTTTTTGAAATGATTTGTTTGATAAGCAGGGTGTAGTGGCTAATCTGAAGAATCAAATACTGTGGTTGCAAAAGGAAAATCAAATACCTAAGATGAAGGTCGAACAATGAGCTCTAAAATTTTCTGCACATTTTGCATGTCTTCAATTTATATTTTGGCATATACTGTTATTTTGAATTGTTTATGGTTATTTTGAAATATTTCCTTTTTTACAAAATGATTAACTTGATACTTTTCCCAAGAAGAAACATTGGATTGAATAAAGTTTTTTATTTTATTTTGCATTATGGTTATATATTGTTATTGATTGAGTAAAGTTTTTCTTTACGTTTTTCGTGTATTTAATTAAAATGTGATATACAATTCCTTACACACAAGGAAGGTAGAATAACTAATTTTAACAATAAAATAACAGATTTTGGCAAATTGAAAGTTATCCAATAAAATTAACTTACTCAATATAAGTAACTACCTATTATCGAATTTAACTAATAACTGAAATCTGATAATAAAAACTAACAAACTAACTCAATTGTTTATCTATAAGTATTGGCTTCAGAACTTGTTATTCTAAATTCTCATTTCTAGACCCTTTTACTGTAATTTCTTTTCTTCATATTGCACACACAATGTAATTTGCTTGGTTAACCAAATAGTTCTTGGAATGAATACCAGAAAACTTGAATCTACTGCGCCATATTTGGATACAGAAGAAGATTTGGGGATGAATGGAACAAAACTTGAATCTTATGAGCTTGGAAAAGAAATGGAAACGTTAAATCAATTTAATCTTTTTTAATATGGTGTTTAGTTTTTTGCTTTAATTGTTTTTCCTTAATTTTGAATTAGATTTTGATTTGTTAGAGTATTGTTCTTGATCGTTGGAGTGGGACGAAGAACATATTCACCGAATTTCTTGAGATTTCAAAACGAGCTGACGAAGGATTCTTTTAATTCTACTTTTGATTTTTATATTAACTTTTTTTCAATTTTTTTATTTAATTTTTTTATGTTTGATATTGTAGCCAACCATTGCTTATCAAGTTATCCTGAATAAGAATTTTGTGGAGAATTTTGTGAAAAGATTTGTTTGATTAGCAGGGTGTAGTAGCCGTATTGTAGAATCAAATACTGCGGTTGCAAAAGGAAAATCTAATTCTTAAGATGAAGGTCCAAAACTGAACTCTATTACTTTCTGCGTATTTTTCATGTCTTCAATTCTTATTTTAGCATTTTCTATTATTTTGAACTGTTTGTAGTTATTTTGAAATATTTCTTTTTTTACAGAATGATGAACTTGAGGCTCTTCCCTAGAAGAAGCATTGGATTAAGTAAAGTTTTTATTTTATTTTTCATTGTGGTTGTATATTGATATTGATTGAGTAATGTTTTTTTTTTGCATTGTATGTGTGTTTAATTAAAATGTGTTTTACCATTCTTTACAAATAATAGAATAACAAATTTTTGACAAACTGAAATTTATCCAATAAAATTATTTATTTCATGATGAGTAATTGCCCATAACTGAATTTAAGTAACTGAAATCTGATAATAAAGTTTCTTAGTTTTGTTTCGATATTTTTGTTTAATTTTGTTTTTTTGAAATGATTTGTTTGATAAGCAGGGTGTAGTGGCTAATCTGAAGAATCAAATACTGTGGTTGCAAAAGGAAAATCAAATACCTAAGATGAAGGTCGAACAATGAGCTCTATAATTTTCTGCACATTTTGCATGTCTTCAATTTATATTTTGGCATATACTGTTATTTTGAATTGTTTATGGTTATTTTGAAATATTTCCTTTTTTACAAAATGATTAACTTGATACTTTTCCCAAGAAGAAACATTGGATTGAATAAAGTTTTTTATTTTATTTTGCATTATGGTTATATATTGTTATTGATTGAGTAAAGTTTTTCTTTACGTTTTTCGTGTATTTAATTAAAATGTGATATACAATTCCTTACACACAAGGAAGGTAGAATAACTAATTTTAACAATAAAATAACAGATTTTGGCAAATTGAAAGTTATCCAATAAAATTAACTTACTCAATATAAGTAACTACCTATTATCGAATTTAACTAATAACTGAAATCTGATAATAAAAACTAACAAACTAACTCAATTGTTTATCTATAAGTATTGGCTTCAGAACTTGTTATTCTAAATTCTCATTTCTAGACCCTTTTACTGTAATTTCTTTTCTTCATATTGCACACACAATGTAATTTGCTTGGTTAACCAAATAGTTCTTGGAATGAATACCAGAAAACTTGAATCTACTGCGCCATATTTGGATACAGAAGAAGATTTGGGGATGAATGGAACAAAACTTGAATCTTATGAGCTTGGAAAAGAAATGGAAACGTTAAATCAATTTAATCTTTTTTAATATGGTGTTTAGTTTTTTGCTTTAATTGTTTTTCCTTAATTTTGAATTAGATTTTGATTTGTTAGAGTATTGTTCTTGATCGTTGGAGTGGGACGAAGAACATATTCACCGAATTTCTTGAGATTTCAAAACGAGCTGACGAAGGATTCTTTTAATTCTACTTTTGATTTTTATATTAACTTTTTTTCAATTTTTTATTTAATTTTTTTATGTTTGATATTGTAGCCAACCATTGCTTATCAAGTTATCCTGAATAAGAATTTTGTGGAGAATTTTGTGAAAAGATTTGTTTGATTAGCAGGGTGTAGTAGCCGTATTGTAGAATCAAATACTGCGGTTGCAAAAGGAAAATCTAATTCTTAAGATGAAGGTCCAAAACTGAACTCTATTACTTTCTGCGTATTTTTCATGTCTTCAATTCTTATTTTAGCATTTTCTATTATTTTGAACTGTTTGTAGTTATTTTGAAATATTTCTTTTTTTACAGAATGATGAACTTGAGGCTCTTCCCTAGAAGAAGCATTGGATTAAGTAAAGTTTTTTATTTTATTTTTCATTGTGGTTGTATATTGATATTGATTGAGTAATGTTTTTTTTTGCATTGTATGTGTGTTTAATTAAAATGTGTTTTACCATTCTTTACAAATAATAGAATAACAAATTTTTGACAAACTGAAATTTATCCAATAAAATTATTTATTTCATGATGAGTAATTGCCCATAACTGAATTTAAGTAACTGAAATCTGATAATAAAGTTTCTTAGTTTTGTTTCGATATTTTTGTTTAATTTTTGTTTTTTTGAAATGATTTGTTTGATAAGCAGGGTGTAGTGGCTAATCTGAAGAATCAAATACTGTGGTTGCAAAAGGAAAATCAAATACCTAAGATGAAGGTCGAACAATGAGCTCTATAATTTTCTGCACATTTTGCATGTCTTCAATTTATATTTTGGCATATACTGTTATTTTGAATTGTTTATGGTTATTTTGAAATATTTCCTTTTTTACAAAATGATTAACTTGATACTTTTCCCAAGAAGAAACATTGGATTGAATAAAGTTTTTTATTTTATTTTGCATTATGGTTATATATTGTTATTGATTGAGTAAAGTTTTTCTTTACGTTTTTCGTGTATTTAATTAAAATGTGATATACAATTCCTTACACACAAGGAAGGTAGAATAACTAATTTTAACAATAAAATAACAGATTTTGGCAAATTGAAAGTTATCCAATAAAATTAACTTACTCAATATAAGTAACTACCTATTATCGAATTTAACTAATAACTGAAATCTGATAATAAAAACTAACAAACTAACTCAATTGTTTATCTATAAGTATTGGCTTCAGAACTTGTTATTCTAAATTCTCATTTCTAGACCCTTTTACTGTAATTTCTTTTCTTCATATTGCACACACAGTGGTATTTGCTTGGTTAACCAAGTAGTTCTTCGAATGAATACCAGAAAACTTGAATCTACTGCGCCATATTTGGATACAGAAGAAGATTTGGGGATGAATGGAACAAAACTTGAATCTTATGAGCTTGGAAAAGAAATGGAAACGTTAAATCAATTTAATCTTTTTTAATATGGTGTTTAGTTTTTTCTTTAATTGTTTTTCCTTAATTTTGAATTTGATTTTGATTTGTTAGAGTATTGTTCTTGATCGTTGGAGTGGGACGAAGAACATATTCACCGAATTTCTTGAGATTTCAAAACGAGCTGACGAAGGATTCTTTTAATTCTACTTTTGATTTTTATATTAACTTTTTTTCAATTTATTTATTTAATTTTGTTATGTTTGATATTGTAGCCAACCATTGCTTATCAAGTTATCCTGAATAAGAATTTTGTGGAGAATTTTGTGAAAAGATTTGTTTGATTAGCAGGGTGTAGTAGCCGTATTGTAGAATCAAATACTGCGGTTGCAAAAGGAAAATCTAATTCTTAAGATGAAGGTCCAAAACTGAACTCTATTACTTTCTGCGTATTTTTCATGTCTTCAATTCTTATTTTAGCATTTTCTATTATTTTGAACTGTTTGTAGTTATTTTGAAATATTTCTTTTTTTACAGAATGATGAACTTGAGGCTCTTCCCTAGAAGAAGCATTGGATTAAGTAAAGTTTTTTATTTTATTTTTCATTGTGGTTGTATATTGATATTGATTGAGTAATGTTTTTTTTTGCATTGTATGTGTGTTTAATTAAAATGTGTTTTACCATTCTTTACAAATAATAGAATAACAAATTTTTGACAAACTGAAATTTATCCAATAAAATTATTTATTTCATGATGAGTAATTGCCCATAACTGAATTTAAGTAACTGAAATCTGATAATAAAGTTTCTTAGTTTTGTTTCGATATTTTGTTTAATTTTGTTTTTTTGAAATGATTTGTTTGATAAGCAGGGTGTAGTGGCTAATCTGAAGAATCAAATACTGTGGTTGCAAAAGGAAAATCAAATACTAAGATGAAGGTCCGAAAATGAGCTCTATAATTTTCTGCACATTTTGCATGTCTTCAATTTATATTTTGGCATATACTGTTATTTTGAATTGTTTATGGTTATTTTGAAATATTTCCTTTTTTACAAAATGATTAACTTGATACTTTTCCCAAGAAGAAACATTGGATTGAATAAAGTTTTTTATTTTATTTTGCATTATGGTTATATATTGTTATTGATTGAGTAAAGTTTTTCTTTACGTTTTTCGTGTATTTAATTAAAATGTGATATACAATTCCTTACACACAAGGAAGGTAGAATAACTAATTTTAACAATAAAATAACAGATTTTGGCAAATTGAAAGTTATCCAATAAAATTAACTTACTCAATATAAGTAACTACCTATTATCGAATTTAACTAATAACTGAAATCTGATAATAAAAACTAACAAACTAACTCAATTGTTTATCTATAAGTATTGGCTTCAGAACTTGTTATTCTAAATTCTCATTTCTAGACCCTTTTACTGTAATTTCTTTTCTTCATATTGCACACACAATGTAATTTGCTTGGTTAACCAAATAGTTCTTGGAATGAATACCAGAAAACTTGAATCTACTGCGCCATATTTGGATACAGAAGAAGATTTGGGGATGAATGGAACAAAACTTGAATCTTATGAGCTTGGAAAAGAAATGGAAACGTTAAATCAATTTAATCTTTTTTAATATGGTGTTTAGTTTTTTGCTTTAATTGTTTTTCCTTAATTTTGAATTTGATTTTGATTTGTTAGAGTATTGTTCTTGATCGTTGGAGTGGGACGAAGAACATATTCACCGAATTTCTTGAGATTTCAAAACGAGCTGACGAAGGATTCTTTTAATTCTACTTTTGATTTTTATATTAACTTTTTTTCAATTTTTTATTTAATTTTTTTATGTTTGATATTGTAGCCAACCATTGCTTATCAAGTTATCCTGAATAAGAATTTTGTGGAGAATTTTGTGAAAAGATTTGTTTGATTAGCAGGGTGTAGTAGCCGTATTGTAGAATCAAATACTGCGGTTGCAAAAGGAAAATCTAATTCTTAAGATGAAGGTCCAAAACTGAACTCTATTACTTTCTGCGTATTTTTCATGTCTTCAATTCTTATTTTAGCATTTTCTATTATTTTGAACTGTTTGTAGTTATTTTGAAATATTTCTTTTTTTACAGAATGATGAACTTGAGGCTCTTCCCTAGAAGAAGCATTGGATTAAGTAAAGTTTTTTATTTTATTTTTCATTGTGGTTGTATATTGATATTGATTGAGTAATGTTTTTTTTTTGCATTGTATGTGTGTTTAATTAAAATGTGTTTTACCATTCTTTACAAATAATAGAATAACAAATTTTTGACAAACTGAAATTTATCCAATAAAATTATTTATTTCATGATGAGTAATTGCCCATAATCGAATTTAAGTAACTGAAATCTGATAATAGAATTTGTTAGTTTTGTTGCGATATTTCTGTTTAATTTCTGTTTTTTTGAAATGATTTGTTTGATAAGCAGGGTGTAGTGGCTATCTTGAATAATCAAATACTGTGGTTGCAAAAGGAAAATCAAATACTTAAGATGAAGGTCCAAAAGTGAGCTCTATAATTTTCTGCATATTTTTCATGTCTTCAATTTATATTTTGGCATTTACTGTTATTTTGAACTGTTTATGGTTATTTTGAAATATTTCCTTTTTTACAAAATGATTAACTTGATACTTTTCCCAAGAAGAAACATTGGATTGAATAAAGTTTTTTATTTTATTTTGCATTATGGTTATATATTGTTATTGATTGAGTAAAGTTTTTCTTTACGTTTTTCGTGTATTTAATTAAAATGTGATATACAATTCCTTACACACAAGGAAGGTAGAATAACATATTTTAACAATAAAATAACAGATTTTGGCAAATTGAAAGTTATCCAAGAAAATTAACTTACTCAATATAAGTAACTACCTATTATCGAATTTAACTAATAACTGAAATCTGATAATAAAAACTAACAAACTAACTCAATTGTTTATCTATAAGTATTGGCTTCAGAACTTGTTATTCTAAATTCTCATTTCTAGACCCTTTTACTGTAATTTCTTTTCTTCATATTGCACACACAGTGGTATTTGCTTGGTTAACCAAGTAGTTCTTCGAATGAATACCAGAAAACTTGAATCTACTGCGCCATATTTGGATACAGAAGAAGATTTGGGGATGAATGGAACAAAACTTGAATCTTATGAGCTTGGAAAAGAAATGGAAACGTTAAATCAATTTAATCTTTTTTAATATGGTGTTTAGTTTTTTCTTTAATTGTTTTTCCTTAATTTTGAATTTGATTTTGATTTGTTAGAGTATTGTTCTTGATCGTTGGAGTGGGACGAAGAACATATTCACCGAATTTCTTGAGATTTCAAAACGAGCTGACGAAGGATTCTTTTAATTCTACTTTTGATTTTTATATTAACTTTTTTTCAATTTATTTATTTAATTTTGTTATGTTTGATATTGTAGCCAACCATTGCTTATCAAGTTATCCTGAATAAGAATTTTGTGGAGAATTTTGTGAAAAGATTTGTTTGATTAGCAGGGTGTAGTAGCCGTATTGTAGAATCAAATACTGCGGTTGCAAAAGGAAAATCTAATTCTTAAGATGAAGGTCCAAAACTGAACTCTATTACTTTCTGCGTATTTTTCATGTCTTCAATTCTTATTTTAGAATTTTCTATTATTTTGAACTGTTTGTAGTTATTTTGAAATATTTCTTTTTTTACAGAATGATGAACTTGAGGCTCTTCCCTAGAAGAAGCATTGGATTAAGTAAAGTTTTTTATTTTATTTTTCATTGTGGTTGTATATTGATATTGATTGAGTAATGTTTTTTTTTTGCATTGTATGTGTGTTTAATTAAAATGTGTTTTACCATTCTTTACAAATAATAGAATAACAAATTTTTGACAAACTGAAATTTATCCAATAAAATTATTTATTTCATGATGAGTAATTGCCCATAATCGAATTTAAGTAACTGAAATCTGATAATAGTATTTGTTAGTTTTGTTGCGATATTTCTGTTTAATTTCTGTTTTTTTGAAATGATTTGTTTGATAAGCAGGGTGTAGTGGCTAACTTGAAGAATCAAATACTGTGGTTTCAAAAGGAAAATGAAATACTTAAGATGAAGGTCCAAAAGTGAGCTCTATAATTTTCTGCATATTTTTCATGTCTTCAATTTATATTTTGGCATTTACTGTTATTTTGAACTGTTTATGGTTATTTTGAAATATTTCCTTTTTTACAAAATGATTAACTTGATACTTTTCCCAAGAAGAAACATTGGATTGAATAAAGTTTTTTATTTTATTTTGCATTATGGTTATATATTGTTATTGATTGAGTAAAGTTTTTCTTTACGTTTTTCGTGTATTTAATTAAAATGTGATATACAATTCCTTACACACAAGGAAGGTAGAATAACATATTTTAACAATAAAATAACAGATTTTGGCAAATTGAAAGTTATCCAATAAAATTAACTTACTCAATATAAGTAACTACCTATTATCGAATTTAACTAATAACTGAAATCTGATAATAAAAACTAACAAACTAACTCAATTGTTTATCTATAAGTATTGGCTTCAGAACTTGTTATTCTAAATTCTCATTTCTAGACCCTTTTACTGTAATTTCTTTTCTTCATATTGCACACACAGTGGTATTTGCTTGGTTAACCAAGTAGTTCTTCGAATGAATACCAGAAAACTTGAATCTACTGCGCCATATTTGGATACAGAAGAAGATTTGGGGATGAATGGAACAAAACTTGAATCTTATGAGCTTGGAAAAGAAATGGAAACGTTAAATCAATTTAATCTTTTTTAATATGGTGTTTAGTTTTTTTCTTTAATTGTTTTTCCTTAATTTTGAATTTGATTTTGATTTGTTAGAGTATTGTTCTTGATCGTTGGAGTGGGACGAAGAACATATTCACCGAATTTCTTGAGATTTCAAAACGAGCTGACGAAGGATTCTTTTAATTCTACTTTTGATTTTTATATTAACTTTTTTTCAATTTATTTATTTAATTTTGTTATGTTTGATATTGTAGCCAACCATTGCTTATCAAGTTATCCTGAATAAGAATTTTGTGGAGAATTTTGTGAAAAGATTTGTTTGATTAGCAGGGTGTAGTAGCCGTATTGTAGAATCAAATACTGCGGTTGCAAAAGGAAAATCTAATTCTTAAGATGAAGGTCCAAAACTGAACTCTATTACTTTCTGCGTATTTTTCATGTCTTCAATTCTTATTTTAGAATTTTCTATTATTTTGAACTGTTTGTAGTTATTTTGAAATATTTCTTTTTTTACAGAATGATGAACTTGAGGCTCTTCCCTAGAAGAAGCATTGGATTAAGTAAAGTTTTTTATTTTATTTTTCATTGTGGTTGTATATTGATATTGATTGAGTAATGTTTTTTTTTTTTGCATTGTATGTGTGTTTAATTAAAATGTGTTTTACCATTCTTTACAAATAATAGAATAACAAATTTTTGACAAACTGAAATTTATCCAATAAAATTATTTATTTCATGATGAGTAATTGCCCATAATCGAATTTAAGTAACTGAAATCTGATAATAGTATTTGTTAGTTTTGTTGCGATATTTCTGTTTAATTTCTGTTTTTTTGAAATGATTTGTTTGATAAGCAGGGTGTAGTGGCTAACTTGAAGAATCAAATACTGTGGTTTCAAAAGGAAAATCAAATACTTAAGATGAAGGTCCAAAAGTGAGCTCTATAATTTTCTGCATATTTTTCATGTCTTCAATTTATATTTTGGCATTTACTGTTATTTTGAACTGTTTATGGTTATTTTGAAATATTTCCTTTTTTACAAAATGATTAACTTGATACTTTTCCCAAGAAGAAACATTGGATTGAATAAAGTTTTTTATTTTATTTTGCATTATGGTTATATATTGTTATTGATTGAGTAAAGTTTTTCTTTACGTTTTTCGTGTATTTAATTAAAATGTGATATACAATTCCTTACACACAAGGAAGGTAGAATAACATATTTTAACAATAAAATAACAGATTTTGGCAAATTGAAAGTTATCCAATAAAATTAACTTACTCAATATAAGTAACTACCTATTATCGAATTTAACTAATAACTGAAATCTGATAATAAAAACTAACAAACTAACTCAATTGTTTATCTATAAGTATTGGCTTCAGAACTTGTTATTCTAAATTCTCATTTCTAGACCCTTTTACTGTAATTTCTTTTCTTCATATTGCACACACAGTGGTATTTGCTTGGTTAACCAAGTAGTTCTTCGAATGAATACCAGAAAACTTGAATCTACTGCGCCATATTTGGATACAGAAGAAGATTTGGGGATGAATGGAACAAAACTTGAATCTTATGAGCTTGGAAAAGAAATGGAAACGTTAAATCAATTTAATCTTTTTTAATATGGTGTTTAGTTTTTTTCTTTAATTGTTTTTCCTTAATTTTGAATTTGATTTTGATTTGTTAGAGTATTGTTCTTGATCGTTGGAGTGGGACGAAGAACATATTCACCGAATTTCTTGAGATTTCAAAACGAGCTGACGAAGGATTCTTTTAATTCTACTTTTGATTTTTATATTAACTTTTTTTCAATTTATTTATTTAATTTTGTTATGTTTGATATTGTAGCCAACCATTGCTTATCAAGTTATCCTGAATAAGAATTTTGTGGAGAATTTTGTGAAAAGATTTGTTTGATTAGCAGGGTGTAGTAGCCGTATTGTAGAATCAAATACTGCGGTTGCAAAAGGAAAATCTAATTCTTAAGATGAAGGTCCAAAACTGAACTCTATTACTTTCTGCGTATTTTTCATGTCTTCAATTCTTATTTTAGAATTTTCTATTATTTTGAACTGTTTGTAGTTATTTTGAAATATTTCTTTTTTTACAGAATGATGAACTTGAGGCTCTTCCCTAGAAGAAGCATTGGATTAAGTAAAGTTTTTTATTTTATTTTTCATTGTGGTTGTATATTGATATTGATTGAGTAATGTTTTTTTTTTTTGCATTGTATGTGTGTTTAATTAAAATGTGTTTTACCATTCTTTACAAATAATAGAATAACAAATTTTTGACAAACTGAAATTTATCCAATAAAATTATTTATTTCATGATGAGTAATTGCCCATAATCGAATTTAAGTAACTGAAATCTGATAATAGTATTTGTTAGTTTTGTTGCGATATTTCTGTTTAATTTCTGTTTTTTTGAAATGATTTGTTTGATAAGCAGGGTGTAGTGGCTAACTTGAAGAATCAAATACTGTGGTTTCAAAAGGAAAATCAAATACTTAAGATGAAGGTCCAAAAGTGAGCTCTATAATTTTCTGCATATTTTTCATGTCTTCAATTTATATTTTGGCATTTACTGTTATTTTGAACTGTTTATGGTTATTTTGAAATATTTCCTTTTTTACAAAATGATTAACTTGATACTTTTCCCAAGAAGAAACATTGGATTGAATAAAGTTTTTTATTTTATTTTGCATTATGGTTATATATTGTTATTGATTGAGTAAAGTTTTTCTTTACGTTTTTCGTGTATTTAATTAAAATGTGATATACAATTCCTTACACACAAGGAAGGTAGAATAACATATTTTAACAATAAAATAACAGATTTTGGCAAATTGAAAGTTATCCAATAAAATTAACTTACTCAATATAAGTAACTACCTATTATCGAATTTAATTAATAACTAAAATCTGATAATAAAAACTAACAAACTAACTCAATTGTTTATCTATAAGTATTGGCTTCAGAACTTGTTATTCTAAATTCTCATTTCTAGACCCTTTTACTGTAATTTCTTTTCTTCATATTGCACACACAGTGTAATTTGCTTGGTAAACCAAGTAGTTCTTGGAATGAATACCAGAAAACTTGAATCTACTGCGCCATATTTGGATACAGAAGAAGATTTGGGGATGAATGGAACAAAACTTGAATCTTATGAGCTTGGAAAAGAAATGGAAACGTTAAATCAATTTAATCTTTTTTAATATGGTGTTTAGTTTTTTGCTTTAATTGTTTTTCCTTAATTTTGAATTTGATTTTGATTTGTTAGAGTATTGTTCTTGATCGTTGGAGTGGGACGAAGAACATATTCACCGAATTTCTTGAGATTTCATAACGAGCTGACGAAGGATTCTTTTAATTCTACTTTTGATTTTTATATTAACTTTTTTTCAATTTATTTATTTAATTTTGTTATGTTTGATATTGTAGCCAACCATTGCTTATCAAGTTATCCTGAACAAGAATTTTGTGGAGAATTTTGTGAAAAGATTTGTTTGATTAGCAGGGTGTAGTAGCCGTATTGTAGAATCAAATACTGCGGTTGCAAAAGGAAAATCTAATTCTTAAGATGAAGGTCTAAAACTGAACTCTATTACTTTCTGCGTATTTTTCATGTCTTCAATTCTTATTTTAGCATTTTCTATTATTTTGAACTGTTTGTAGTTATTTTGAAATATTTCTTTTTTTACAGAATGATGAACTTGAGGCTCTTCCCTAGAAGAAGCATTGGATTAAGTAAAGTTTTTTATTTTATTTTTCATTGTGGTTGTATATTGATATTGATTGAGTAATGTTTTTTTTTTGCATTGTATGATTGTTTAATTAAAATGTGTTTTACCATTCATTACAAATAATAGAATAACAAATTTTTGACAAACTGAAATTTATCCAATAAAATTATTTATTTCAAGATGAGTAATTGCCCATAATCGAATTTAAGTAACTGAAATCTAATAATAGAATTTGTTAGTTTTGTTGCGATATTTCTGTTTAATTTCTGTTTTTTTGAAATGATTTGTTTGATAAGCAGGGTGTAGTGGCTAACTTGAAGAATCAAATACTGTGGTTGCAAAAGGAAAATCAAATACTTAAGATGAAGGTCCAAAAGTGAGCTCTATAATTTTCTACACATTTTTCATGTCTTCAATTTATATTTTAGCATTTACTGTTATTTTGAGCTGTTTATAGTTATTTTGAAATATTTGATTTTTTACATAATGATGAACTTGAAGCTCTTCCCTAGAAGAAACATTGGATTGAGTAAAGTGTTTTATTTTATTTTGCATTGTGGTTGTATATTGTTATTGATTGAGTAAAGTTTTTTTTTCTGTCTATTTAATTAAAATGTGTTATACAATTCCTTACACAAAAGGAATGTAGAATAAGATATTTTAATAATAAAATAACAGATTTTGACAAACTGAAATTTACTCAATAAAATTAACTAACTCAAAATAAGTAACTGCCCATAACCGAATTTAACTAACTGAAATCTGCTAAAAAACTGAAAAACTAACTCAATTGTTTATCTTTAAGTATTGGCTTCAGAACTTGTTATTCTGAATTCTATTTTCTAGACCCTTTTACGGTATTTTCTTTTCATCATGTTGCACACACAATGTACTTTGCTTGGCTAACCAAGTAGTTCTTGGAATGATTGCCATAAAACATGAATCTACTAAGCCACATTTGACTAATGAAGAAGTTTCGGGTATGAATGGAACAAAACTTGAATTTGTTGAATTGGAAAAGAAATGGAAAAGGTAAATCAATTTAAATTTTTTTTAATATGGTGTTTAGTTTTTTGCTATAACTATTTTTCCTTAATTTTGAATTTGTCTTTTGATTTGTTAGAGTATTGTTATTAATCGTTTGAGTGGGACAAAAAACATATTCACCGAATTTCTTTAGATTTCAAAAGGAGATGATGAGTATTGTTAGATAAGCAGGGCGTAGTAGTTGATTTGAAGAATCAAATATTGCGGTTGCAAAACGAAAATCAAATTCTTAAGATGAATCATTTGATTGAGTAAAGTTTTTTATTTTATTTTTCATTATGGTTGTATATTGATATTGATTGAGTAAAGTTTTTTTTGGCATTGTATGTGTATTTAATTAAAATGTACTATACCATTCCTTACACACAATAATGCAGAATAAAAAGATTTTAACAATAAAATAATAGATTTTGAAAAACGCAAATTTATCGAATAAAATTAACTAACTCAAGATAAGTAACTGCCCATAACCGAATTTAAGTAACTGAAATCTGAGGAAAAAAACAAACTAACTAACTCAATTGTTTATCTATAAATTATGGCTTTAGAACTTGTTATTCTAAATTCTCATATCTAGACCCTTTTACTATTTTTTATTTTCTTCATCTTGCACACACAGTGTAATTTGCTTGGCTAACCAAGTAGTTCTAAGAATGAATACCAGAAAACTTGAATCTATTGAGGCACATTTGGCTACTGAAAAAGTTTCAGGGATGAATGGAACAAAACATGAATCTCCTGAGGTTGGAAAAGAAATGGAAAAGGTAAATCAATTTAATATTTTTTTAATATTATGTTTAGTTTTTTGCTATAACTCTTTTTCCTTAATTTGTATTTATTTTTTGATTTGTTAGAGTATTGTTCTTGATCATTAGAGTGGGACGAAGAACATATTCACCGAATTTCTTGAGATTTCAAAAGGAGGTAATGAAGTAGTCTTTTAATTCTACTTTTGAATTTTTATATTAATTTTCTTGCAACTTATATACATAGTTTTGTTATGTTTCATATTGTAGCCGACCATTGTTGATCAAGTTATCCTGAACAAGATTTTTGTGGAGGATTGAGTGGTTTCACTTCCAAACGTTAACGAAAAAATAATTTATTAATTTTGATTATTTTAGTATGTTTTTTTGTGAAAATTTTGTTTAATTTATTGTTTTTTGAAATGATTTGTTTGTTAAGCAGGGTGTAGTAGTTGATTTTAAGAATCAAATATTGCGGTTGCAAAAGGAAAATCAAATTTTTAATGTGAAGGTGCAAAAGTGAACTCTACAATTTTCTACGTATTTTTCATGTCTTCAATTTTTATTTTAGCATTTACAATTATTTCAAATTGTTTATAGTTATTTTGAATTTTTTTTGTTTTTTTACAGAATGATGAACTTGAGTCTCTTCCCTAGAAGAATCATTGGATTGAGTAAAGTTTTTTATTTTATTTTGCATTGTGGTTGTATATTGATATTGATTGAGTAAAGTTTTATTTTCATTTTTTTGTGTTGTATGTCTATTTAATAATAATGTGCTATATCATTCCTTAAACACAAAGAATGTAGAATAACATATTTTAATAATAAAATAACAGATTTTGACAAACTGAAGTTTAGCCAAAAAATTAACTGACACAAGATAAGTAATTGCGCATAACGGAATTTAACTAATTAAAATTTGATTAAAAAACTAACAAACTAACTCAATTGTTTATATTATAGTATTGGCTTTAGAACTTGTTATTCTAAATTCTCCTTTCTAGACCTTTTTACTGTATTTTCTTTTCTTCATCTTGAACACACAATGTAATTTGATTGCCTAACAAAGTAGTTCTTAGAATGAATACCAGAAAACTTGAATCTACTGAGCCACATTTGGCTACTGAAGAAGTTTTAGGGATGAATGGAGAAAAACTTGAATTTGTTGATCTTGGAAAAGAAATGTAAAAGGTAAATCAATTTAATCTTGGTTTTAATATGGTGTTTAGTTTGTTGCTATAGTTCTTTTTCATTACATTTGAATTTGTTTTTCGATTTGTTAGAGTATTGTTCTTGATCGTTGGAGTGGGACGAAGAACATGTTCATCGAATTTCTTGAGATTTCAAAAGGAGCTGATAAAGTAGTCTTTTAATTCTGCTTTTGATTTTTATATTAATTTATTTTCAATTTATTTACTTAATTTTTTTATGTTTCATATTGTAGTCGACCATTGTCGATCAAGTTATCCTGAACAAGAATTTTGTGGAGGATGAAGTGGTTTCCCTTCCAAAGGTTAATGAAAAATTATTTTATTAAGTTTTGATTATTTTGTGAGTTCTTATTTTATATTTTTGTTTAATACCCTTTTACTGTGTTTTCATTTCTTCATATTGCACACACAGTATAATTTGCTTAGTTAACCAAGTAGTTCTTAGAATGAATACCAGAAAACTTGAATCTACTTGGCCATATTTGGCTACAGAAGAAGTTTTGGGGATGAATGGAACAAAACTTGAATCTTATGAGCTTGGAAAAGAAATGGAAAAGTTAAATCAATTTAATCATTTTTAATACGGTGTTTAGTTTTTTACTTTAATTTGTTTTCCTTAATTTTGATTTTGTTTTTGATTTGTTAGAGTACTGTTCTTGATCGTTGGAGTGGGACGAAGAACATATTCACCGAATTTCTTGAGATTTCAAAAGGAGCTGATGAAGTAGTCTTTTAATTCTACTTTTGATTTTTATATTAACTTTTTTGCAATTTATTTACTTAATTTTGTTAGGTTTGATATTGTAGCCAACCATTGCTTATCAAGTTATCCTGAACAAGAATTTTATGTGATATTTTTGTTTAATACCCTTTTACTGTATTTTCTTTTCTTCATACTGTACACACGATGTAATTTGCTTGGTTAACCAAGTAGTTCTTAAAATGAATACCATAAAACTTGAATCTACTTAGCCATATTTGGCTACAGAAGAAGTTTTGGGGATGAATGGAACAAAACTTGAATTTTATGAGCTTGGAAAAGAAATGGAAAAGTTAAATCAATTTTATGAACTTGAATTTTGTTAGTTGTAACAATTGGAGCTCCTATGTGCTCTAAACATTGTCAATTGGGACCAATAGAGCAACCAGTGAACTCTAAAGAGATTAATTATTAATTAAGAGACAGGCCAATATTAATAAGTACAAGAGAGGATATTTTAGTAACATTAATAATTGGTCAATTGGTACTGGAAGATGAAATATCAATTGAGATATTTTATGTTACTACCTAATATTATAATATATATATATATATATATATATATATATATATATATATATATATATATATATATATATATATATATGTTATATATTTGTGTGGTGTAGAAAGAAAAGAAGAAGTGGATAAGAAGAGAGGTGGTAGGTAAGAGAGAGAAGTAGAGATATTAGAAAGAAAGGAAAAGAAATAGAAGGAAAGAAGGAAGAGAAAAAGGAAGAAGAGAAGAAGAGGAAGGAAGAAGATGGGAAATCATGTTCATCACCACCACCATCATGTCATCTTCATCATCACCAACTTCATCTTCTACTACTAGGTGAGTTCTAGTTAGAAACTCTATGTTTCTAGAAAAGTTAGGGTTGTAGAATCATAAATAAATCATGAGTAATCCATGCTATGTGATGAATATTTCTCTTGTTGTTGTTGTTTTCATGAACATGTGCTTGATATGCTCTTCATGATTGTTGTGATTACATGAGTTGTTATGGTTGTGTTTATGATGTTGAAATCCCTATTATACATGTACATATGAACTTGTTGTGTTCATACTCCTCATCCATGCTATGTGTTGATATCATGTTGTTGTTGTTGAAATTGTGATTCTTGGGTGTTTAATGCTGGTGTGTTTTGTTGTTGAAGTTATGGAGGTTAATCACATGAATTCATAACAATATGAGTTATTCATGAAATATTCCATGAATCATGAGTTAACCATGTTTTCTATGATTATGGTGTTGTTGTCATTGAACATGGTTGTTGAGGTTGTTAAGAACATATGTTTATGAGGTTGAGGAATCCTTGAGTATTGGTTGTTGTTGAAGAATCATGTTATGTGAAAATAGTAGGTAAAAATGGTAGACGGAAAGGAAAATAAAAGAGGAGTTATTTAAAGAAAGAATTAAAATATGTCATCAATGGGGTTTGAACCCAGGACCTCCTTAGATTTGTACAAGCCTTACAACTAGGCCAAAGAAGTTGTTGTTAAATACTTATGCAATGAATAAATATTAATCTAAATCTTGATTAAGATAGATTAATGAACTAATTGAGTGGTATAACTCCGTTTTGGACACTGACGGATGCGTTAGAAGGATAACGTAAAGGGCTATTATTATTGTTCCATGTTATAAAATATTATGTGATTTATAAATGCCATGAATTATATCATGATGAAAATTAAATATTGTTGTTACGTGGAAGGTGAAGTAACATGATTAAAAACCTTACAAAGATGAGTGAGGAAACCTGGGAGAATAATGTGATTAATAACTTAGAAATATGATCTAGGTTATGGAACATGTGTGATATATGTATGAGAATACGGTATTCATTCGTACGACGCTTATGTGAGGTCGTGGACGAATTGTTGCCATGATTGAGAATGAGACGCGTTGTATGGAACATGCCATGTTATTATTTGTGTATTGTGGTGAATGAATCACCCGTGATTGATGAATTTTGTTATGGTTCGTGGAACCGATGATTATGGAACCGATCATGTATTCAGAATGTGTGTTTTTCTGTGGTGGTGCACATCTCTTGTGGTATGCTTAGATGAGTAAGCAGTGGGATGTGGGACCAATGATTCGAGCCTCAATTGGGTTTGAGCCCCAACCATGGTGGACATGGGGGAAAGGTGGACACCAAAGTGGGATAAGGCCCATACGGTGAAAGAGACTCAAAGTGGGTAAAGTCCCATACGAGTGATGGTTCTTAAAAGTGGGTTTGAGTCCCATAGGGGAACCGAATATCCACCGCGAAAGTCGAATCATACGGGCATGCATGAACCGGGCCTGGCATAGACGTAAGTCCATTCGAGAATTGATGCGCCGTGATCTGAATAATGATCGTGGTTGAGTTGTGAGAACTCAGATGCATGTTGCCATACAATTGCGAGATAGCTTTCCCATCGCTCAAGTCTTCGTTCCCTTGTTGACTTGAGTTGGTTATGAGTTGAATATTGATTAGACACCCTGTAGAGCCGAGAGGACCCATAGGATAGGAGAACTCACTGAGATTATTATCTCATCCCATTATTGTTGTTATTTTTCAGGTAATCCTACAGGTTGAATCTTGAGAAGCTGTTTATAGATGTCTCAAGGGATGCTGTTTATTATGATCTTCCGCTGTGGAGTTGTGTGCGATGGAGATATTGCACATAGTTCTTAGATTTTTATTTTTAGGCATTATTGTATAACATGTTCCATTGATGTTTTAGTTTGGACATGTGTATATATATTGATACCATTAGGCAATTATGTTGTGACAATAACAAAATTTAACACTTGTATGATATTATTCTAGATATATATTATACAAGTTGTTACAATATTCACCGAATTTCTTGAGATTTCAAAACGAGATGACGAAGTAGTCTTTTAAGTCTACTTTTGATTTTTATATTAACTTTTTTTCAATTTATTTACTTAATTTTGTTATGTTTGATATTGTAGCCAACCATTGCTTATCAAGTTATCCTGAACAAGAATTTTGTGGAGAATTTTGTGAGTTTTGTTGTGATATTTCTGTTTAATTTCCCTTTTTTGAAATGATTTGTTTGATTAGCAGGGTGTAGTAGCCGTATTGAAGAATCAAATATTGCGGTTGCCAAAGGAAGATCTAATTCTTAAGATGAAGGTCCAAAACTGAACTCTATTACTCTCTGCGTATTTTTCATTTCTTCAATTTTTATTTTAGCATTTTCTATTATTTTGAACTGTTTGTAGTTATTTTGAAATATTTCTTTTTTTTACAGAATGAACTTGAGGCTCTTCCCTAGAAGAATAATTGGATTGAGTCAAGTTTTTTATTTTATTTTTCATTGTGGTTCTATATTGATACTGATTGAGTAAAGTTTTTTTTTCATTTTATGTGTGTTTAATTAAAATGTGTTATACCATTCCTTACACACAATAAAATAACAGATTTTGACAAATTGAAATTTATCCAATAAAATTAACTAATTCAAGATGAATAACTACCCATAACCGAATTTAAGTTACTAAAATCTGATAATAGAATTGGTGAGTTTGGTTGTGATATTTCTGTTTAATTTCCATTTTTTTCAAATGATTTGTTTGATAAGCAGGGTGTAGTGGCTAATTTGAAGAATCAAATATTGCGGTTGCAAAAGGAAAATCAAAAACTTAAGATGAAGGTCCAAAAGCGAGCTCTATAATTTTCTGCGCATTTTTCATGTCTTCAATTTTTATTTTAGCATTTACTGTTATTTTGAACTGTTTCAAGTTATTTTGAAATATTTCATTTATTTACAGAATGATGAACTTGAGGCTCTCCCCTAGAAGAATCATTGGATTGAGTAAAGTTTTTTATTTTATTTTGCATTGTGGTTGTATATTGTTATTGATTGAGTAAAGTTTTTTTTTTACTTTGTATATGTTTTTAATTAAAATGTGTTATGCCATTCCTTACACACACGGAATGTAGAATACTAGATTTTAATAATAAAATAACAGATTTTGACAAACTGAAAATTTTCCAATAAAATTAACTAACTCACGATAACTAATAACCCATAAGAAAAATTAACTAATTGAAATCTTATTATAAAAAATAACAAACTAACTCAATTGTTTATCTGTAAGGTTGGCTCAAAACTTGTTATTCTGGATTCTCATTTCTAGACCCTTTTACTATATTTTATGTTCTTCATCTTGCACACACTGTGTAACTTGCTTAACTAACCAAGTAGTTCTTGGAATAAAGACCAGAAAACTTGTATCTATTGAGCCATATTTGACTATTGAAGAAGTTTTGGGGATGAATGGAACAAAACTTGAATCTGTTGAGGTTGGAAAAGAAATAGAAAAGGTAAATCAATTTGATCTTTTTTTTTAACATGGTGTTTATTCTTTTGCTATAATTCTTTTTCCTTAATTTAGTATTTGTTTTTTGATTAGTTAGAGTATTGTTCTTGATCGTTTAAGTTGGACGAAGAACATATGCACTGATTTTCTTGAGATTTCAAAAGGAGCTGATGAAGTAGTCTTTTAATTGAACTTTTGATATTTATATTAATTTTTTTTCAATTTATTTACTTAATTTTGTTATGTTTGATATTATAGCCAACCACTGTTGATGAAGTTATGTTGAACAAGAATTCTGTGGAGGATGAAGTGATTTCCCTTTCAAAGGTTTATGAAAATCAATTTTATTTTTTGATTATTTTATGAGTTTTGTTGTGATATTCTTGTTTAATTTCCTTTTTTTGAAATGATTTGTTTGATAAGCAAGGTGTAGTAGCTGATTTGAAGAATCAAATACTGCAGTTGCAAAAGGAAAATAAATTATTACGCTGAAGGTCCAAAAGTGAACTCTATTACTTTCTGCGTATTTTTCATGCCTTCAATTTTTATTTTAGATTTTAATAATAAAATAAGAGATTTTGAAAAATAGAAATTTATCCAATAAAATTAACAAGCTCAAGATAAGTAACTGCCCGTAACCGAATTTAACTAACTGAAATATGCTAAAAAATAAATTAACTAACTCAATTGTTTATCTATAAGCATTGGCATTAGAACTTGTTATTCTGAATTCTCATTTTTATACCCTTTTACGGTATTTTCTTTTCTTCATCCTGCACACACAGTGTAATTTTATTGGCTAACCAAGTAGTTCTTGGAATGAATGCCATAAAACTTGAATCTACTAAGCCACATTTGACTAATGGAACAAAACTTGAATATGTTGAACTTGGAAAAGAAATGGAAAAGGTATATCAATTTAATCTTTTTTTTAATACAGTGTTTAGTTTTTTGCTATAATTATATTTCCTTAATTTTGAATTTGTCTTTTGATTTGTTAGAGTATTGTTCTTGATCGTTTGAGTGGGATAAATTTATTTACTTAATTTTGTTATATTTGATATTGTAGCCAACTGTTGTTGATCATGTTATCCTGAACAAAGAACTTTGTGAGGATGAAGTGGTTTCCCTTCCAAGGGTTATGGAAATTTTATTTTATTAACTTTTGAATATTTTGTGAGTGTTGTTGTGATATTTCTGTTTAATTTCCTTTTTTTTAAAAGATTTTTTTGATAAGCAGGGTGTAGTAGCTGATTTGAAGATTCATATATTGCGGTTGCAAAACGAAAATCAAATTCTTAAAATGAATCATTTGAATAGAATAAAAAGTTTTAACAATAAAATAAAAGATTTTGATAAACTCAAATTTATCCAATAAAATTGACTAACAAAAGATAAGTAAATACCCATAGCCGAATTTAAGTAACTGAAATCTGATAAAAAAAACAAACTAACTAACTCAAATTATTTTCTTCATCTTGCACACACAGTGTAATTTGCTTGGCTAACCAAGTACGTCTAGGAATGAATACTAGAAAACTTGAATCTATTGAGGCACATTTGGCTACTGAAAAAGTTTTGGGGATGAATGGAACAAAACTTGAATCTCCTAAGGTTGGAAAAGAAATGGAAAAAGTAAATCAATTTAATATTTTTTTAATATTGTGTTAATTTTTTTGCTATAATTCTTTTTCCTTCATTTTGAATTTATATTTTTAGTTTGTTAGAGTATCGTTCTTGATCACTGGAGTGGGACGAAGAACATATTCACCGAATTTCTTGAGATTTCAAAAGGAGATGATGAAGTAGTCTTTTAATTATGCTTTTGATTCTTATATTAATTTTTTTGTAAATTATTTACTTAATTTTGTTATATTTGATATTGTAGCCAACCATTGTTGATCATGTTATCTTGAACAAAGAATTTTGTAGAGGATGAAGTGGTTTCCCTTCCAAGGGTTATGGAAAATTTATTTTATTAACTTTGGAGTATTTTGTTAGTGTTGTTGTGATATTTCTGTTTAATTTACTTTTTTCAATTGATTTTTTTGATAAACAGGGTGTAGTAGTTGATTTGAAGAATCAAATATTGCGGTTGCAAAAGAAAAATCAAATTCTTATGATGAAGGTCCAAAAGTGAGCTCTATAATTTTCTGCGCATTTTTCATGTCTTCAATTTTTATTTTAGCATTTACTGTTATTTTGAACTGTTTATAGTTGTTTAGAAATATTTCATTTTTTTACAGAATGATAAACTTGAGGCTCTTCCTTAGAAGAATCATTGGATTGAGTAAATTTTTTTATTTATTTTTCATTGTGGTTGTATATTGTTATTGATTGAGTAAAGTTTTTTTTACATTGTATATGTTTTTAATTAAAATGTGTTATACCATTCCTTACACACAAGGAATATAGAATACCAGATTTTAATAATAAAATGATAGATTTTGACAAACTGGAATTTATCCAATAAAATTTACTAACTCAAGATAAGTAATTGCCCATAAGAAAAATTGACCAGAAGGTTGGCTTCAGAACTTGTTATTCTAGATTCTCATTTCTAGACCCTTTTACTATATTTTATGTTCTTCATCTAGCACACACTATGTAACTTGCTTAGCTAACCAAGTAGTTCTTGGAATGAAGACCAGAAAACTTGAATCTACTGAGCCACATTTGACTACTGAAGAAGTTTTGGGGATGAATGGAACAAAACTTGAATCTGTTGAGCTTGGAAAATAAATGGAAAAGGTAAAGCAATTTGATCTTTTTTTTAATATGATGTTTAGTTTTTTACTATAATTCTTTTTCCTTCATTTTGTATTTGTTTTTTGATTTGTTAGAGTATTGTTCTTGATCGTTTAAGTTGGACGAAGAACATATGCACGAATTTCTTGAGATTTCAAAAAGAACTGATGAAGAAGTCTTTTAATTCAACTTTTGATTTTTATATTAATTTTTTTGCAATTTATTTACTTAATTTTGTTATCTTTGATATTGTAGCCAACCACTATTGATGAAGTTATGTTGAACAAGAATTTTGTGGACGATGATGTGGTTTCCCTTTCAAAGGTTAATCAAAATTTATTTCATTAATTTTGATTATTTTGTGAGTTTTTTTATTATATTTTTGTTTAATTTTCTTGTTTTTTGAAATAATTTGTTTGTTAAGCAGGGTGTAGTAGTTGTTTTGAAGAATCAAATATTGCGGTTGCAAAAGGAAAATCAAATTCTTATGATGAATGTCCAAAAGTTATCTCTATAATTTTCTGCGCATTTTTCATGTCTTCAATTTTTCTTTTAGCATTTACTGTTATTTTGAACTGTTTATAGTTGTTTTGAAATATTTCATTTTTTTACACAATGATGAACTTGAGGCTCTTCCCTAGAAGAATCATTGGATTAAGTAAAGTTTTTTATTTATTTTGCATTGTGGTTGTATATTGTTATTGGTTGAGTAAAGTTTTTTTTACATTGTATATGTTTTTAATTAAAATGTGTTATACCATTCCTTACACACAAGGAATGTAGAATACCAAATTTTAATAATAAAATGATAGATTTTGACAAATTGGAATTTATCCAATAAAATTTACTAACTCAAGATAAGTAACTGCCCATAAGAAAAATTAACTAACTGAAATCTTATTAAAAAAACTACAAACTAACTCAATTGTTTATCTGTAAGGTTGGCTTCAGAACTTGTTATTCTGGATTCTCATTTCTAGACCCTTTTACTATATTTTATGTTCTTCATCTTGCACACACTATGTAACTTCCTTAGCTAACCATGTAGTTCTTGAAATGAAGACTAGAAAACTTGAATCTACTGAGCCACATTTGACTACTGAAGAAGTTTTTGGGATGAATGGAACAAAACTTGAATCTGTTGAGCTTGGAAAAGAAATGGAAAAGGTAAAGCAATTTGATCTTTTTTTAATATGATGTTTTGTTTTTTACTATAATTCTTTTTCCTTAATTTTGTATTTGTTTTATTTTATTTGTTAGAGTATTGTTCTTAATCGTTTAAGTTGGACGAAGAACATATGCACGAATTTCTTGAGATTTCAAAAAGAGCTGATGAAGAAGTCTTTTAATTCAAATTTTGATTTTTATATTAATTTTTTTGCAATTTTTTTACTTAATTTTGTTATCTTTGATATTGTAGCCAACCACTATTGATGAAGTTATGTTGAACAAGAATTTTGTGGACGATGATGTGGTTTCCCTTTCAAAGGTTAATGAAAATTTATTTAATTAATTTTGATTATTTTGTGAGTTTTGTTGTGATATTCCTGTTTAATTTCCTTTTTTTAAAATGATTTGTTTGATAAGCATGGTGTAGTAGCTGATTTGAAGAATCAAATACTGCGGTTGCAAAAGGAAAATCAAATCTTAAGATGAAAATCCAAAAGTGAACTCTATAATTTTCTGCATATTTATGTCTTCAATTTTTATTTTAGCATTTATTGTTAATTCGAACTATTTGTAGTTATTCTGAAATATTTCTTTTTTTTAAAGAATGATGAACTTGAGGCTCTTCCCTAGAAGAATCATTGGATTGAGTAAATTTTTTTATTTATTTTGCATTGTGGTTGTATATTGTTATTGATTGAGTAAAGTTTATTTTTACATTGTATATGTTTTTAATTAAAATGTGGTATACCATTCCTTACACACAAGGAATGTAGAATACCAGATTTTAATAATAAAATGATAGATTTTGACAAACTGGAATTTATCCAATAAAATTTACTAACTCAAGATAAGTAATTGCCCATAAGAAAAAATAACTAACTGAAATCTTATTAAAAAACTAACAAACTAACTCAATTGTTTATCTGTAAGGTTGGCTTCAGAACTTGTTATTCTGGATTCTCATTTCTAGACACTTTTACTATATTTTATGTTCTTAATCTTGCACACACTATGTAACTTGCTTAGCTAACCAAGTAGTTCTTGGAATGAAGACTAGAAAACTTGAATCTACTGAGCCACATTTGACTACTAAAGAAGTTTTGGGGATGAATGGAACAAAACTTGAATCTGTTGAGCTTGGAAAAGAAATGGAAAAGGTAAAGCAATTTGATCTTTTTTTTAATATCATGTTTAGTTTTTTACTATAATTATTTTTCCTTAATTTTGTATTTGTTTTTTTGATTTGTTAGAGTATTGTTCTTGATCGTTTAAGTTGGACAAAGAACATATGCACGAATTTCTTGAGATTTCGAAAAGAGCTGATGAAGAAGTCTTTTAATTCAACTTTTGATTTTTATATTAATTTTTTTGCAATTTATTTACTTAATTTTGTTATCTTTGATATTGTAGCCAACCACTATTGATGAAGTTATGTTGAACAAGAATTTTGTGGAGGATGATGTGGTTTCCCTTTCAAAGGTTAATGAAAATTTATTTTATTAACTTTTGATTATTTTGTGAGTTTTGTTGTGATATTCCTGTTTAATTTCCTTTTTTTTTAAATGATTTGTTTGTTAAGCAGGGTGTAGTAGCTGATTTGAAGAATCAAATACTTCGGTTGCAAAAGGAAAATCAAATCTTAAGATGAAAGTCCAAAAGTGAACTCTATAATTTTCAGCGTATTTATGTCTTTAATTTTTATTTTAGCATTTATTGTTATTTCGAACTATTTGTAGTTATTTTGAAATATTTCTTATTTTTAAAGAATGATGAACTTGGGGCTCTTCCCTAGAAGAATCGTTTGATTGAGTAAAGTTTTTTATTTTATTTTGCATTGTGGTTGTATATTGATATTGATTGAGTAAAAAAATCTATTTTATTTTTGTGTTGTTTGTGTATTTAATTAAAATGGGATATATCATTCCTAACACACAAGGAATGTAGAATAAAATATTTTAACCATAAAATAACTGAATTTAAAAAACTAAAATAATCCAATAAAATTAACTAACTCAAGATAAGTAATTGCCCATAACTGAATTTAACTAACTGAAATCTGATAAAAATAAACTAACAAACTAACTCAATTGTTTCTCTATAAGTATTAGCCTCATAACTTGTTATTCTATAAGTATTGGCCTCAAGGGATAAAAACAACCAACCAACCAACATTTTCAAGAAGAACTACGGTACTCTGATCCTTTGCCTAATGCAAAGGTACGTAGGCACAGAGTTGTAAACTCTAGCGAGTACAGTTATAAAAAACCTTTTTAGGCCTCTCATCCATTTAAGTAAAATACCTTATGTAATTTTTTTTGAATAACCAACCGATAATCAAGCAAATACATTAGGAACACACACTAACCCTAGAATTGAAGGAGGATCCCGTTGAATATAATGGAGGTAAGGGGTGCCTAGTACATTCCCCTTACTTAACCGACTCCCGAACCCAGTATCTCACCTTTATCTATTAGGTTTTATCATTGTTTTCCTGTTCCTTAGGAACGAATAAAGGATGGTGGCAACTCTGTAATTTTCCAGCCGCGACAGCTGGCGACTCTGCTGGGGATTTCTTATACTTCCCTAAAGAGAGTCCATCCCAACCTCTAATTTTAAGGTTTTGTGTGTTTCCTTGGCTTGCTTACTTTTATTTATTTATTTGTTTTACCATTTCTCATTTATTTATTTTCTTTTATTTTCCTCGTCCTGTCTTGGCCACTGTGGTTCTCATCCCGTGGGGTCTTTGATGACGATTCCTCCTAGAGTAGATCAATTCAAAAGATTTATCATAAAAAGACTAGCACTTCTTCATGATGGAACTTTGAGTTTGGTCCATGACTTTAGGGACCTCTCCTAGAACACCCTCGAATTAGGGTGACCTTATGCTATCAATCCGCAAGGGTCGTTACTAAGGTCCCGCCTAGATGAGACTTATCCCGAAGGATTACCATATGAAGATTTGCTCATTCTCATGGTAAAACAAGGGTATAATCCATGACTCAAGGGCTATTATCTTACCCAAATATTTATATCCTACAAGTGAGGGGATTGGGTAGTCTAATCTTAGATCCAACCTAATCATAAGAAGCCTATCCGATATAGGACATACTTACATGATTACCCCAACCATAAAAAAGTTTAAAATCAAAAGACATTAATATCATCATGCCATTTGCATTAAAATAAAACTTTTGTGTATATTTACCATCATTCGGGGAATTCCAAAATCTGTTGTAGGTACTTGATGGAAATAAATTCAAATAAAGGACAACCCTTTGTATCAAGGCAACCATGCCAAATTTGTAAAACTTAAAGGTTCTTCAAGGTCTGATGCCTTACTCCATTCAGATAAAGTTCACATTCAAATATGGGAGGATTCTTGATCTCTTGAGGGTCCCTGTAAAGGTAGAGGCAGTTACTGTAACACCCCGATTAAAATAAGATAATTATTTAATTTAAGTTAATATTATATTTATTAATTTAATTAAATAATTGGAATTATTGGATTATTATTATTATTATTGGAATAATAATTATTGGAAAATATATATAAGTTGGAAATAAGAAAAAGAGTTCCATTTTTGGTAGAGAAAGGGTTTTTACGTGAAAAGCAGAGAAGCGGCTGAAAAGAGGAAAAGGGCAAGGAGGCAGAGCAAGAGGAAGAAGGTTGGAGAAGAGAAAAGCTTGAAGCTTAAAGATTCGCCGGATTAACTCAGGTAAGGGGGGTTTATCGTCGTTTAATGGGTATTATGGGTTAACATGTAATGGGTAGTGATAAACCGTTGAATTGACCCTAATTGGGATGATGAGTGCTGAAAAATTATGATGAATAAACTGTGTTAAAGCTGTAATTGAATCTGTAATTGGATGGGTAGTGATTTTCCGAAAGTGTAGCTTTTTACGGAATTGGAATCGGAGGTCCGGAAGTCCTCCAACGGCGGAAAATGCGGAGAATTCTGCATTCTGCTTCGTGTTAGCGCAGGAACAGCTTTCTGTCTTGCGTTAACCGGTTAACCCAGGGTGTTAACCGGTTAACACTGTTATGAATGGTGAAAAAATTGCTGTTTTGTCTGCGTTAACCGGTTAACCCAGGGTGTTAACCGGTTAACACTGTTGTGATTTCTGAGAAAGTGTTGTTCTGTTTGCGTTAACCGGTTAACCCAGGGTGTTAACCGGTTAACACTGTTAAAATGTGCCAGGAAGCGTGTTCTGTCTGCGTTAACCGGTTAATCCAGGGCGTTAACCGGTTAACACTGTTGAAAAGTGGAAAAAGTAATATTTAAAATGTTGTGTACATGTTTGATGGTTGGCCTATATCGGTGTATGATATAGTAGGGATCATTTCCCGTTGTTTTGAGCAGTATAGGTATTAGTAGAGTGTGCTAATACTGTGATTGAATTAATTGACATGATATGATGTTTTGATACATGTGTTGATGATGTATGATGATATGCATAATGTTGTGAATGTATATGTTATGCATGTATTTGTGAATGGACTATTGTATGGCTTAGAGTGTGAGCATATGTCCATTGTGGATTATTGTTGATGATCTTGCATTGCTAGGTGATTTAGCGTGCATATTGTGGCCTTTATGGTGGTAGCTAATTCCCATCGTGAGGAATTAGTGAGTTGGTCATTATGGACTGTTGTTGATGTTTGCATGCTAGGTGAATTAGCGTGCATAGCATGGCCCTTGGGGTGGTAGCTAATTCCCATGGTGAGGAATTAGTGAGTGAGTCACTAGGTCTCAAATGAGTGGGACTAGTGGGCTTGGTAGCCGTATCTGGATTTGATCGGTGAGGTGAACTATATGTTCACGAATAGTCGGTACCGCATGCATGGAGTCTCATTGCATAATATGTGTATGGTGTATAATATGAATGGGTGTATTCCAATATTATACGTGTGTTGTGTTGACATTGAGTATGAGTATGAGTTGTATTGGTATTGAGTATGATATTTGAATTGATGTGCCGTTACTGAATGTGTGATGTGATTAGGGTGATTAGTGTGTTAAATTATTGAACATGACATGATATTTTATAATGCTTATTATATCGATTGAGGAACTCACCCTTACGACTATTTTTCAGGTAACGAGCAGTGGTTGAGTAGGAGCTAGTGCTTGGAGTCTAGTGTAGTTCCTTAGTGGGTCATGCTCTGATAGATGTAACATCGGGACGGGATGTTTTACCTTGTTGAATAATTTTACATGGAATGTGTTACATGTTTTGAATGATCGATTTGATCTCTATCCGCTGCGTATTGTGCAATACTTTAGGTTTTGAGTTAAATAATGAGCATGACTAAATATTATGGTGAATGGTGTGAAGTGATTGTGTGACACCCTTAATTGCATATTTACTCTAATTGATATATATATATATATATTGTTATTTTAATTAAATATTTGGGATATTTTAGAAGGGTGTTACATTAGTGGTATCAGAGCATAGTCGGTCGAGTCGAGTCGTAATTATTCTGTTCCCCTGTACGGGATAGGTGTTGTGTAACCCTATCAGTACTTATTGTTTTAGCTTGTTGGGTTTCAGAATAGAGATGGCTGGAAGAGGTAGAGACGATGCTGCGATTGCTGAGGCTCTGGGTATGCTAGCTGGAGTTCTTGGAGGGAATCCGAATGTTGTGGGAATGGGAGCTGCTCGTCAACTGAGTGAGTTCCAGAAGAACAATCCTCCAATGTTCAAGGGAGCATACGATCCAGATGGTGCTCAGAAGTGGTTGAAGGAGATCGAGAGGATTTTCCGAGTGACTGAGTGTGCCGATAACCAAAAGGTCAGGTTCGGTACGCATATGCTGTCAGAGGAAGCAGATGATTGGTGGGTTGCTACCCGCACGGAGTTGGAATCTGCTGGGAATGCTGAGATCACTTGGGCGGTGTTCAGAGAGAGATTCCTGAGGAAGTACTTTCCAGAGGATGTCAGAGGAAAGAAAGAGATAGAGTTCTTGGAATTGAAGCAGGGCAACCGGTCTGTTACTGAGTATGCTGCTAAATTCACAGAGCTATCGAAGTATTACACTCCCTATGCTGAGGCTGCTGGGGAATTTTCGAAATGTGTGAAGTTTGAGAACGGGTTACGTCCCGAGATCAAGCAGGCTATTGGGTATCAGCGGATTAGAGTGTTTTCTGACTTGGTGGACTGCTGCAGAATTTTTGAACAGGATACCAAGGCCAGAGCGGAGAGCTATCAGCAAAGGGTTGATAGGAAAGGCAAGAATCAGAATGATCGTGGGAAACCGTATGCAGCTGGCAAAGGTTTCCAGAGACAAAGTGGGATGAAGAGGCCTAGTGGGGGAGACTCCAGTGCCCCTGCTAAGTGTTTCAGATGTGGTCAGGCTGGACATCATATCCATGAGTGTACCAGTAATGAGAAGAAGTGTTTCAAGTGTGGAAAAGGTGGCCACTTGGCTGCAGAGTGCCGGTTGAAGACTGTGACTTGTTTCAACTGTGGAGAGGTGGGCCATATCAGTCCACAGTGTCCTAAGCCGAAGAGAGAGAACCAGTCGGGAGGCAAGGTTTTTGCTTTATCGGGTTCTGAGACTTCTGCAGATGATCGTTTGATCCGAGGTACGTGTTATATTAATGGCTTTCCTCTTGTAGCTATTATTGACACAGGTGCGACTCATTCCTTTATATCTTTGGATTGTGCTGTGAAACTTAAGTTAGAGATATCTGAGATGCTTGGAAGTATGGTGATTGATACTCCTGCGAAGGGTTCAGTGACTACTACTTCAGTTTGTTTAAATTGTCCTTTGAGTATTTTTGGTAGAGACTTTGGGATGGGCCTTGTGTGTCTTCCACTAGTGCAGATTGATGTTATCTTGGGTATGAACTGGTTGGTGTTTAACCGAGTTTATATCAACTGTTTTGATAAGACTGTGATCTTTCCTGAGATTGAGGAAGGAAAGAGTTTGTTTCTATCAGCAAGGCGGGTGAATGAGGCAGTAGCAGATGGGGCAGAGTTGTTTATGCTGTTAGCGACCTTGGAGGCTAAAGATAAACTGGTGAATTGCGATCTAGCCGTGGTGTGTGATTTTCCTGATGTGTTTCCTGAAGAAGTGAATGAATTACCACCAGAGCGTGAAGTTGAGTTCTCGATTGATTTGGTACCTGGTACTAGGCCGGTGTCAATGGCTCCGTACCGTATGTCTGTTGTTGAGTTAACTGAATTGAAGAGTCAGTTGGAAGATCTGTTGGATAAGAAATTTATTCGTCCGAGTGTGTCACCGTGGGGTGCACCAGTGTTATTGGTTAAGAAGAAAGAAGGTACTATGAGGTTGTGTGTGGACTACAGGCAACTGAATAAAGTGACGATCAAGAATCGGTACCCTTTGCTGAGGATTGATGATTTGATGGATCAGTTGGTTGGTGCGAGTGTGTTCAGCAAAATAGATTTGAGATCGGGATATCATCAGATACGTGTGAAAACTGAGGATATTTAGAAGACTGCTTTCAGAACGAGGTATGGACATTATGAGTATTCTGTAATGCCTTTTGGTGTGACTAATGCGCCTGGAGTATTTATGGAGTATATGAATAGGATTTTCCATCCGTACCTAGATCAGTTTGTTGTGGTATTTATTGATGACATTTTGGTGTATTCGAAATCTGAAGAAGAGCATGCTGAGCATTTGAGAGTGGTTTTAGAAGTTCTACGAGAAAAGAAGTTATTTGCTAAATTGTCTAAGTGTGAATTTTGGTTAGAAGAGGTTAGTTTTCTTGGTCATATGATTTCAAGAGGTGGTGTTGCTGTTGATCCTTCTAAGATAGAAGCGGTATCTAAGTGGGAAGCTCCGAAGTCAGTTTCTGAGATAAGGAGTTTTCTTGGACTTGCAGGTTATTATAGGAAATTCATTGAGGGATTTTCTAAGTTGGCGTTACCGTTGACGATGTTGACTAGAAAGGGGCAAGCGTTTGTTTGGGACTCAAAATGTGAAGAAGGTTTTCAAGAGTTAAAGAGAAGGTTAACTATTGCTCCTATCCTGATATTACCGAGTCCATCGGAACCATTTGAGGTTTACTGTGATGCTTCATTGTTGGGTTTGGGTGGTGTTTTGATGCAGAATAAGCAGGTTATAGCTTATGCTTCGAGACAGCTGAGGGTTCATGAGAGGAACTATCCGACACACGATTTAGAGTTGGCAGTCGTGGTATTTGTTCTGAAATTGTGGAGGCATTACTTGTATGGGTCAAGATTTGAGGTTTTCAGTGACCATAAAAGTTTAAAGTATTTGTTTGATCAGAAAGAGCTGAATATGAGACAGAGGAGATGGTTAGAGTTTCTGAAGGATTATGACTTTGGTTTGAATTACCATCCGGGTAAAGCAAACGTAGTGGCTGATGCATTGAGTTGGAAATCATTGCATATGTCTATGTTAATGGTTAAGGAATTGGATTTAATTGAGCAGTTTAGAGACTTGAGTTTGGTGTGTGAGAGTACTCACAATAGTGTTAAATTGGGAATGTTGAAGTTAACAAGTGGTATTCTGGATGCGATTAGAGAGGGTCAGAAATCCGATGTGCTTTTGGTTGATAAGTTGACTCTAGTGAGTCAAGGTCAAGGTGGTGAATTCAGAGTTGATGAGAATGGTGTTTTGAAATTTGGTAATCGGGTGTGTATTCCGGATGTTACCGAACTTAAGAAGAGTATTCTTGAAGAAGGACATCGTAGTGGCCTGAGTATTCATCCTGGAGCTACAAAGATGTATCATGATTTGAAAAGGTTATTTTGGTGGCCGGGAATGAAGAAAGAAATTGCGAGTTTTGTTTATTCTTGTTTGACTTGTCAGAAGTCGAAGATTGAGCATCAGAAGCCGTCTGGACTAATGCAACCGTTGGCTATTCCAGAGTGGAAATGGGACAGTATCAGTATGGATTTTGTTTCTGGTTTACCGAGGACAATTAAGAATTTTGAAGCCATTTGGGTGATCGTTGACAGATTGACAAAATCGGCTCATTTCATTTCGATCAGAATGGATTATCCGTTAGAGAGATTAGCTGAGTTGTATATTGAGAAAATTGTAAGTTTGCATGGTATTCCGTCGAGTATTGTTTCGGACAGAGATCCTAGATTTACATCAAAGTTCTGGGAAGGTTTGCAGAGGGCTTTGGGAACTAAGCTGAGATTGAGTTCTGCATATCATCCGCAGACTGATGGTCAGACTGAGAGGACGATTCAGTCACTAGAGGATCTTTTGAGGGCTTGTGTTTTGGAAAAAGGAGGTGCTTGGGATTGTTATTTGCCTTTGATTGAGTTTACCTACAACAATAGTTTTCATTCGAGCATTGGTATGGCACCGTTTGAAGCTTTGTATGGTAGGAGATGTCGGACACCTTTATGTTGGTATGAGTCCGGTGAGAGTGATGTGGTTGGACCGGAGATTGTTCAACAGACTACGGAAAAGATTAAGATGATTCAGGAGAAGATGAGAATTGCTCAGAGTCGTCAGAAGAGTTATCACGACAAGAGGAGGAAGTCACTTGAGTTTCAAGAGGGAGACCATGTGTTTCTTCGTGTTACTCCGATAACTGGGGTTGGTCGAGCTTTGAAGTCGAAGAAGTTGACACCTCGATTTATTGGTCCTTATCAGATTTTGGAGAGGATAGGGGAGGTAGCATATCGTATCGCTTTACCGCCGTCACTTGCGAATTTGCATGAGGTTTTTCATGTGTCTCAGTTGAGGAGGTACATTCATGATCCGTCGCATGTGGTCCAAGTGGATGATGTGCAGGTGAGAAATAACCTGACTGTTGAAACATCACCTATGAGGATCGAGGATCGAGAGTTGAAGCAGTTGCGGGGTAAAGAGATTGTTTTAGTGAAGGTAGCTTGGGGAGGACCAGCAGGTGGCAATGTGACTTGGGAACTTGAGAGTCAGATGAAGGAGTCTTATCCGGAGTTATTCGCTTGAGGTATGTTTTCGAGGACGAAAACTCTTTTAGTGGGGGAGAGTTGTAACACCCCGATTAAAATAAGATAATTATTTAATTTAAGTTAATATTATATTTATTAATTTAATTAAATAATTGGAATTATTGGATTATTATTATTATTATTGGAATAATAATTATTGGAAAATATATATAAGTTGGAAATAAGAAAAAGAGTTCCATTTTTGGTAGAGAAAGGGTTTTTACGTGAAAAGCAGAGAAGCGGCTGAAAAGAGGAAAAGGGCAAGGAGGCAGAGCAAGAGGAAGAAGGTTGGAGAAGAGAAAAGCTTGAAGCTTAAAGATTCGCCGGATTAACTCAGGTAAGGGGGGTTTATCGTCGTTTAATGGGTATTATGGGTTAACATGTAATGGGTAGTGATAAACCGTTGAATTGACCCTAATTGGGATGATGAGTGCTGAAAAATTATGATGAATAAACTGTGTTAAAGCTGTAATTGAATCTGTAATTGGATGGGTAGTGATTTTCCGAAAGTGTAGCTTTTTACGGAATTGGAATCGGAGGTCCGGAAGTCCTCCAACGGCGGAAAATGCGGAGAATTCTGCATTCTGCTTCGTGTTAGCGCAGGAACAGCTTTCTGTCTTGCGTTAACCGGTTAACCCAGGGTGTTAACCGGTTAACACTGTTATGAATGGTGAAAAAATTGCTGTTTTGTCTGCGTTAACCGGTTAACCCAGGGTGTTAACCGGTTAACACTGTTGTGATTTCTGAGAAAGTGTTGTTCTGTTTGCGTTAACCGGTTAACCCAGGGTGTTAACCGGTTAACCCAGGGTGTTAACCGGTTAACACTGTTAAAATGTGCCAGGAAGCGTGTTCTGTCTGCGTTAACCGGTTAATCCAGGGCGTTAACCGGTTAACACTGTTGAAAAGTGGAAAAAGTAATATTTAAAATGTTGTGTACATGTTTGATGGTTGGCCTATATCGGTGTATGATATAGTAGGGATCATTTCCCGTTGTTTTGAGCAGTATAGGTATTAGTAGAGTGTGCTAATACTGTGATTGAATTAATTGACATGATATGATGTTTTGATACATGTGTTGATGATGTATGATGATATGCATAATGTTGTGAATGTATATGTTATGCATGTATTTGTGAATGGACTATTGTATGGCTTAGAGTGTGAGCATATGTCCATTGTGGATTATTGTTGATGATCTTGCATTGCTAGGTGATTTAGCGTGCATATTGTGGCCTTTATGGTGGTAGCTAATTCCCATCGTGAGGAATTAGTGAGTTGGTCATTATGGACTGTTGTTGATGTTTGCATGCTAGGTGAATTAGCGTGCATAGCATGGCCCTTGGGGTGGTAGCTAATTCCCATGGTGAGGAATTAGTGAGTGAGTCACTAGGTCTCAAATGAGTGGGACTAGTGGGCTTGGTAGCCGTATCTGGATTTGATCGGTGAGGTGAACTATATGTTCACGAATAGTCGGTACCGCATGCATGGAGTCTCATTGCATAATATGTGTATGGTGTATAATATGAATGGGTGTATTCCAATATTATACGTGTGTTGTGTTGACATTGAGTATGAGTATGAGTTGTATTGGTATTGAGTATGATATTTGAATTGATGTGCCGTTACTGAATGTGTGATGTGATTAGGGTGATTAGTGTGTTAAATTATTGAACATGACATGATATTTTATAATGCTTATTATATCGATTGAGGAACTCACCCTTACGACTATTTTTCAGGTAACGAGCAGTGGTTGAGTAGGAGCTAGTGCTTGGAGTCTAGTGTAGTTCCTTAGTGGGTCATGCTCTGATAGATGTAACATCGGGACGGGATGTTTTACCTTGTTGAATAATTTTACATGGAATGTGTTACATGTTTTGAATGATCGATTTGATCTCTATCCGCTGCGTATTGTGCAATACTTTAGGTTTTGAGTTAAATAATGAGCATGACTAAATATTATGGTGAATGGTGTGAAGTGATTGTGTGACACCCTTAATTGCATATTTACTCTGATTGATATATATATATATATATATATATATATATATATATATATATATATATTGTTATTTTAATTAAATATTTGGGATATTTTAGAAGGGTGTTACAGTTACTGCCTTGGCTCAATTCTATGATCCACCCCTGAAGTGTTTCTTGTTTCAAGACATTATGCTAGCCCCCACATTAGAAGAATTTAGGTTATACTTGGACATTCCTAAAGACAGAAAGGGACCATACATGGGAATGGGGAAAAAAGTAAATCCTAAGGAATTGGCTGTGACTTTAGGGATACCCACTGAGGATCTTTTGTCACACTACAAAGAAGACAAAGATATCCAACGTCTCAAGAGAAGTCACTTGGAGGGAGTAGCCCGAAGAATGGTTGGGGAAGAAAGGCGTGGGTCCTATGTTGACGTCTTAGCTTTGATAATGTTTGGGATAGTTCTTTCCCCTAATCTGAGTTACTTTGTTGATGTCGCTGCTATCAACATCTTTTGGGCTGTGAAGAATCTAGAGGTAGATCCAGTGCTCACTCTGCTAGCTGATGTATATTACACCATGGGCATTTTCCGTAGTAGAGAGAAGGGATCATTATGTTGTTGCATTTGATTGTTGTACCAATGGTTTGCCTCACACCTTTATAAGGACATCCATATGATATAGACCAAGGGTAATCATGCTTGGGCTCAAAAGCTTATGTCCCTCAATGAAGGATCGGTCCTCTGGTACCCAAAGAAGATAAACGCGAGAGATATAATTATCAATTGTGGGAGTTTTCCCAATGTACCCCTTATTGGTTCCAAAGGATGCATTAATTACAATCATGTATTAGCTCTAAGACAATTGGGTCACCCCATATGGGAGAGGCCTAAGGAAGATGAGCTAGAGGAGTTTATCTTGCATGGTGGAGAGACCTCTCACAAATAACTGCTTAGAATGGTTACTCGTGCATGGGAAAAGGTGCATGTAAAGGAAAACAAGCTAAAGAGGAAGGGTCCGTTTAATTAAACTATCTTTTGAGATTGACCCAAATTATGTTCTAGACATACCTGACCTTATTCCAATGTTCATCAAGGAGGTTGATCAACTCAAAGCCACTATTGCTAGGCTGGAACAAGATAAGGAAAGCTTAGAGCATAGTCTTTATGACACGACCTATGAAAAGAACCAGATAAGCTACGACCTTGAGCAAAGGGAAAAGCAACTTCTTGAGAATATGGAGGACCTCCAGGCCGAAAGAAGCAAAAGACAAAAAAAAATAGGAGGTTTATTCAGCACCGAAGTTAACTCTAAAAATCTCAATAGTAAATTAAAGGAAGTCCAAGTTGAAGGCCAGAGGTGGAAGAGGTCGTGGGAGCTACCCGTATGGGAACAAAAAGAGAGGGAAAGCGCCGAAAAATTTATTTTATTAACATTTGAATATTTTGTGAGTGTTGTTGTGATATTTCTGTTTAATTTCCTTTTTTCTAAAAGATTTGTTTGATAAGAAAAGTGTAGTAGCTGATTTGAAAAAGCAAATATTGCGGTTGTAAAAGGAAAATCAAATTCTTACGATGAAGGTCCAAAAGTGAACTCTATTACTTTCTGCATATTTTTCATGTCTTCAATTTTTATTTTAGCATTTACTGCTATTTTGAATTGTTTATAGTTATTTTGAAATATTTCTTTTTTTTACATAATAATGAACTCGAGGCTCTTCCCTAGAAGAATCATTGGATTGAGTAAAGTTTTTTATTTTATTTTTTATTGTTGTTGTATATTGATATTGATCGAGTAAAGTTTTTTTTCCGTGTATTTAATAAAATGTGCTATACAATTCCTTAAACACAAGGAATGCAGAATAACATATTTTAATATTAAAATAACAAATTTTGAAAAACAGAAATTTATCCAAAAAATTAACTAACTCAAGATAAGTAATTGCCCCTAACCGAATTTAACTAACTGAAATCTGCTAAAAAACTAACAAACTAACTCAATTGTTTATCTATAAGTATTGACTTCAGAACTTGTTATTCTGAATACTCATTTCTAGACCCTTTTACGGTGTTTTCTTTTCTTCTTCTTGCACACACAGTGTAATTTTCTTGGCTAACCAAGTAGTTCTTGGAATGAATGCCATAAAACTTGAATCTACTAAGCCACATTTAACTAATGAAGAAGTTTCTGGGATGAATGGAACAAAACTTGAATCTGTTGAACTTGGAAAAGAAATGGAAAAGGTAAATCAATTTAATCTTTTTTTTAGTACGGTGTTTAGTTTTTTGCTATAATTCTTTTTCCTTAAGTTTGAATTTGTCTTTTGATTTGTTAGAGTATTGTTCTTGATCGTTTGAGTGGGACAAAAAACATATTCACCGAATTTCTTGAGATTTCAAAAGGAGATGATGAAGTAGTCTTTTAATTATGCTTTTGATTTTTATATTATTATTTTTGTAATTTGTTTACTTAATTTTGTTATATTTGATATTGTAGCCAACTGATCCATTGTCGCACACGAGTCAAAAACGAGTAATAATATATAGTAAACGGAAAGCGACACCTCGAGTATCATATCGCAAGGACTCTTGGCAAATTAACCAAGTATGAAAACAAAATATGGGGGTTTCGATTCGATTTAGAATAAGTGATTATAAAATGTGATAAAGAAAGTGATTAAAATAAGCGATTATAAAATAAGGCAATCTACTGTTTTCGGTTTCTGGCTAATCATTGGTTTTTACCTACCAATTCCCTAAGCAGTTTCGATCTCTACTCGATTCAATTTCGATTGACAAGCGCAATCGATATATGATAGATTGATATTCCTATATTCTGAATTAAGCAAACGGGTTACTATAATCGTGAATTAAGCAAACACAATTTACAAACGCAATTTAATGACAAAGCGACGAAAACGACGATTAATAGTTAGGAATCCAATCATACAAATTTAATCAAAACCATTCCATAAAATACAGATTAAGCAAATTAATTTTCATAGAATATAATTGAAAGAGAAACGAAATTAAATTAATAGGATAAAAACCTCAAAGCCTTGGAAATTCAGTTACAACAAATTGACTTTAGAAGATTAGTTCCTCTTCATGATAGCCCAAAACAAAAATTTATGGTGAATAAGGTGTGTAATGCTACAGTTCAACGGCTTCTCCTTTTAAACAAAATAAGGGTTGCACTTATAATTCAAACTGGGCCGGAAAACCTAAATTTGGCCCAAGAGAAATTATTTCCTAAAGTACGAAACTCCAACGAATTAGTTGAGACTTCTGCACTCCGAATCATATTTTGGCTTCAACACAAAAGTTGTACCTCTTTCTCTCAGCTTTCCAACGCATGTCAGAACATGCAAAATGGCATCACGTAACTCATGTTATGATTCGAATAGTGTATAAGTATCAAATAACCGCTAAAACTGAAAATATCAAACAAAAATAGATTAAAGGCAATCATGAACTTAAATCTAAAAACATAATAAAATAGTAAAATAAGCAAAATAAAGTAGATAAATGTTTAAGTATAATTCTAGAAGAATGTGCATCAAAATGTGTAAGATAATGGAAATCTTGTCCTTCTCATTGATCTGAATTGAATATATATACATCAATGTGTAACATTTGGTCAACTATCTAATTATGATACAACATAATTATAGGAAACTAATTATGACTAATTATAACAAAATATTCTATTCTATCACACCCCCGCAGTCGAAGCAGGAGGTTCACAGATGCTTAGACTGGTCTGAAAATCATCAAAGAGAATGCGAGGAAGTCCTTTGGTGAAGATGTCTGGGATCTGATGTCTTGAGGGAACATGAAGGATGTGACCCTGACCACGAGCTACCTTTTCCCGAACAAAATGAATTTCCATCTCAATATGCTTAGTGCCCTGATGCTGCACATGATTACCAGATAGATAGATGGCACTAACATTGTCACAATACACCAAAGTGGCATGAGGAATAGGAAAATGGAGTTCTAGGAGAAGATTGCGAATCAAACACGATTCAGAGACAACATTGGCAACCCCCCTATATTCGGCTTCAGCACTGGAACGGGAGAGAGTTGGCTTCCTTTTAGAAGGCCAAGAAATAAGGTTGTCACCTAGAAAAACACAGTACCCAGATGTAGAATGTCTGGTGCCTTGAATTGGAATTCCATGGCCACTGCCTACAATGACTTTTTGATTTGAATTACTTCCAGGAAAATAAGATGAGAGATTACCTTGAGATGGAGGATTTTCCCAACGCAGCCAGGCATTCTAGGACAACATCCTCAGGTGTATGCAACCTCTACCTCAGCTCTGATACCATGTAAGATAATGGAAATCGTGTGCTTCTCATTGATCTGAATAGAATATAAATACATCAATGTGTAACATTTGGTCAACTATCTAATTATGGTACAACATAATTATAGGAAACTATGACTAATTATAACAAAATATTCTATTCTATCAAAATGCACTGATCAAATTCCCCCACACTTGAACTTTTGCACTCCGAGCAAAATTACAATTTCAAAACAAAAGGAAAGAAAACAGAGCACGCACTTCCAAAAGTTTTCAAGATACAAGGTACAAGCAGAATTCTAAGTCTAAGCTTCAAGAATATAGTGTTAGTAAGCAACTTTTTGTGACATTTAAAGCAGATAGGAAAACATATTACCAAAAAGTACATCAACAGCAGTAAGATCCTCACAAAATATAATTCACTCAACTCTTAAGTGTTTAGATTAACTCTTTACACTCAAAGCACAACATAAAAGTTAATACTACCATAAGCTTGAAAAGACTCTAACATCCACAATTGAAATATATGTACACAAAGATCAAAATGACTTTTATTTGTTTGTAACGTGGCAAAGGTAAGGGTGAGATAAATCCTAAGGGACTAGGCTAAAATTCAAAGAGATAAAAGATACTTGAAAGAAACTGTGGGAGTTGAATTTACAAAATATTTCATTCACTTGAACAACTCTATAGCAAATGTTTTCTCTTTCTCCTTTCTCTTTTTATTCTTTTTTTTCTTCCAGAAGGAGTATGTATTGACATGTATTGACATCCTACTATTTTTTTCATTCATTTTTTTCTTTTCTGTTTGTTTTTTCTTTTTCTGCCAACTTCTGAAATATTACAAACATAATTATTCAACCGCACACAACTCCAAACAAGACTCTTTCAACCCTTTGAATAGGGTGATAACATTGTTTTTCACTTCTTGACTTGTAATGAGTTTTAAACAAAAAAAGATAATAGGCTTAAAGGGGTTTCAAACAAGGGATGAAATTATTTTAGGGTTGTATTTTTGGCTAACTGGCTAAATAAACAAAAAAAAATTGCCTTTATCATATCAGTGTGCACAAGTAAACAACAACATCAACATGAGTCAATTCAAGTTCTAGAGACTAATAGACATGAGTGAATCACACAAGAAAGAAAGAGATGGATTTTTTAATGTTAGCCATTAAAAGGCTCAAAATCTCATAAGGTTAATTGATCTACCACAAATGATGTACAATTTAGAGTTTAGTCCTACCTATCATACTAAAAATGCACAACAAAATTTTCACATTACACCACATGACTTTAGTCAAGAGAACTAAGAAAAATACTCATAACTATAACTCAAAAACCAAAGGAAAAAACATGCAACTTTTTTTTAATTTAAGAAAGCAAATAAAAACCAAAATTGAAAAACTGAAAACAAACAAAGAAAACAAAACAAATAAATGGTTTCCTCCCCCACACTTAAAACATACATTATCCTCAATGAAAGAACATAAATATAAAATAAGAGTGAGAGAAAGGAAAGAACACACCCGAGGAGTCAAGGCAGATAAATGATCGCATAAGCAACCTTTCCCAAAGAGAGCTCTTCTATAGTCTCTTCTTCCAAAGTCGGGTTCCCATGGAGTAGCTTTGGGGAGTGTCCATTGACCTTGAAATTTTGATTAGTGTATTTGCCTTGTATTCCAGGATCAAAGAAGTATCTTTGATAAGTAAAAGTGTTGAATGGGCACGTGAAAGTGATCTCTTTTTTCACAACATCAAGAATTAAAGGATTGCGGGGTTGTCTCACTACTTTTGTTTCATCTTTAAGTGAGATCCTATGCATACATATGGATGAGTTAAGATCATGAGTGTCAGCCCTGGTCCATCCAATTCCCTTCTTATGTTTCTGCTTAAGTTGAAGCTTTGATGAATAATATGAATCCTCAGGAAGTGGTTTAGCCTCTAAAGAATGTGGTTGTTCAATGGATGGTATGTTTGGGGAAGCCGAAATGTGAAGAGCGCCAGCTATATAAACAACTTCATTTACACTGTCACCCTGCAAGGCAACATCAATCTCAGCACAAAGGTTAGTGTCAGTACAATCATCCCATGAATAAACATCATCAAACCCAGATAGAGATGGAAAATCAAGTGAAAATAATTCTGAAAAAGTGTCATCAACCAACTCAAAGATCAATTCAATATGAAAAACAGAATGCTCCTCCAAGGGATGTTTCATAGATTCGAAAATGTTAAATTTTGCGGCAATGTCACCAAATTCCATGGACATGGTTCCATCGTTAACATCAATTTTTGTTTTCTCTGTTTTCATGAATGGTCTGCCTAAAATGATGGGCGATCTACTTAAATTTCTTTCTCCATACATGTCCAAAATGTAAAAATCAACAAGAAAAATCAAGTCATTAATTTGAACAAGCACATATTCTACTACTCCAATACGGCGAGCATTGCTTCTGTTCGCCAGTTGAATGATTAAACCTGTATGCTGCAAAGGACCAAGATCAAGGTTATTATAAATAGAAGTATGCAAAACATTAATGCCCGCTCCCAAATCAAGCATGCAATTTTCGAATTTACTATCCCCAATGGTACAAGGAATAGAAAAAGTTCCTGGATCCTTGCACTTTTGTGGCATGTCCTGAGTGAGGGATGAACTGGCAGGTGAATATTTAGGCTAGATAAGGGCTGAAATGTTCCGTCCCAAATTTACTCTCTCATTGTATTTCAACCTTCTCTTACTTGTGCACAAGTCTTTCAGAAATTTTGCATACTTTGGAACCTGCTTAATCACATCAAGAAGCGGAATGTTTACCTCCACTTTTCTAAACATATCTAAAATCTCTCTCTCTCTTTGTCTCCATCATCATTCCTTTTATTTTTCAGTATTCTATATGGGAAAGGAACTGGTGGCACATACTCCTTCTCTTTTTCTTTTTTCAGTTTCTACCACAACAGAGGATTCAGTTTCTATCACAACGGAAGAAGGTTCAGGTGTTACCTCAAGAATTTTTTTATTTTTTTCTAGGGCTGGTTCTATTACCTTCCCAGATCTCAAGGAAATTGCACTCACATTAGCATTATGGCCTTTTGGATTCACAACTGTTTGGGCAGGAAATTGGTTTGATCCTTGGGCTTGCTGCATGACATTCATTGAAGTGGCAAGCTGTCCAATCTGTGTTTGCAAAGTATGAATACTAGAATTTGTTCATTGCTGAAGTGGAGATTGTTCACAACCATTTGCTTGACAAGATCCTCTAATGAAGGTCCGGGAGGTGCAGAGGTGGAGACTTGGGGAGTGGTATATGGTTGTGGCATGGGTATGACTAATTGTTGTTGGGTGGGCTGCTGGTTTCCATATTGAAGGTTTGGATGGTTCCTCCAATCGGGATGATATTTGTTGGTGGACAAGTCAGGAATGTTGTACCCTTTCTGATTGCTGCTTTGGTTGAAAAAGTTAATTGCATATGCTTGAGGAAACTGAGTGACCGACTCATCTTGAAGAATAAGACATGTGTCAGTTGGATGTTTAGTAGAAGTACAAACACCACACAACTTTGATGTTTGAGATTTACTCACTGCCATTTGTTTCACTAAAGAAGTAAGCTCTTCAATTCTGGTTTCTAGAGCCTTGTTGGAAGAGGAAACCCGAATCTCATTCACACCTTTTGTTTGGACCATATAATTTTTTCTGGTTGTGAACTGTTGGGAGTTGAGTCACATGTTCTCAATTAGGGCTTTGGCAGAAACTGGAGTTTTATCGACAAGTGCTCCACCACTAGCAGCATCAAGAATGTTTCTATCCATTGGTAATAATCCCTCATAGAAATACTGAATAAGAAGTTATTCGGTAATCTGATGTTGAGGGCAACATGATACTAATTGTTTGAATCTCTCCCAATACTCATCCAATGACTCATTTCTCTGTCTAATACCACATATTTCTTTTCAGATTGATGCAGCCCTAGAGGAAGGAAAGTATCTCTCAAGGAAGACTTTCTTCAAATCATTCCAAGTTGTTAAAGAATTTGGCTCAAGATAATATAACCAATCCTTGGCAGCACCCTGTAGTGAAAACGGGAAGGCTCTCAGCTTGATGTGATCTTCGGTGATTCCTTCAGGTCTCAATGGTGTAGAGAAAACAACTTGAAATTCCTTAAGATGCTTATGCGGATCCTCATCTGCAAGACCACTAAACCTTGGCAACAAGTGTATTAAATCAGATTTCAACTCAAAAGGAATGGTAACATCAGCATATTCAATACATAAACCATTGTAATTCATATTAGGAGAAGCAAGTTCTCTCAGAGTTCTTTGGTCAACCATATTAAACTCAATAGAAAAAAAATCAACAAACAATGAGAAAACACATAACTAATTCAGCAATGCAGCAACAACTAGGAAAATACCGACAATGTCCCTATTAAGAAAAAACAATTGACATAAGGAAAAAAATATTAAAATAAAAGGAAAAGAATACAAAAACACAAAAATTAATCTAATAACGTCAATTAAAATTTTTGAGAATTTTTTTCGGAATTTTCCGAAACTATCAAAGCATAAACAAAATCATAAAAAATAGAAAAATAAGGAATTTAGGGTTTTTAGGACGACTCCCACTATTTAGTCTCTAAATAGAGGTTTTTGATACTTGATTTTTTCCTATTTAATAGAAAAAGAATCGGAATAATTTGAGACGATTTTCTTAAAAAAACAGATTTTTTTATCCTAAAATGCAAAAAGACCAGACGCAAGAAAGTTAGGGCAAAAAAATGTTCAAACGCAACACCTATGACTATAATAATGATTAGACTATAATAATGGTTAAAATCTACAAGAGTCTCCCACAACGGCGCCAATTTGACATGTTGTCGCACACAGGTAAAAAACGAGTAATAATATATAGTAAACGGAAAGCGACACCTCGAGTATCGTATCGCAAGGACTCTTGGCAAATTAACTAAGTATGAAAACAAAATACGGGGGTTTCGATTCGATTTAGAATAAGTGATAAAAAAAAGTGATTAAAATAAGCGATTATAAAATAAGTCAATCTACTATTTTCGATTTCTGGCTAATCATTGGTTTTTACCTACCAATTCCCTAAGCGGTTTCGATCTCTACTCGATTCAATTTAGATTGAAAAGAACAATAGATATATGATAGATTGATATTCCTATATTTCGAATTAAGAAAACGGGTTACTATAATCGTGAACTAAGCAAACACGATTTACAAATGCAATTTAACGACAAAGCAACGAAAACGACGATTAGTAGTTAGGAATGCAATCATACGAATTTAATCAAAACCATTCCATAAGATACAGATTAAGCAAATGAATTTTCATAGAATATAATTGAAAGAGAAACGAAATTAAATTAATAGGATAAAAACCTCAAAGCCTTGGAAATTCGGTTACGGCAGATTGACTCTAGAAGATTAGTTCCTCTTCATGATCGCACAAAACAAAAAGTTATGGTGAATAAGGTGTGTAATGCTACAATGCAACGACTGCTCCTTTTAAACAAAATAAGGGTTGCACTTATAATTCAAACTAGGCTGGAAACCTAAATCCGACCCAACAAATGGCCTAAGAGAAATTATTTCCTAAAGTACGAAACTCCAAGGAATTATTTGAGACTTCTGCACTACGAATCAGATTTTGGCTTCAACACAAAAGTAGTGTCTCTTTCTCGCAGCTTTCCAACTCATGTCATAACGTGCAAAACGACATCCCGTAGCTCATTTTATGATTCGAACAGTGAACAGGTATCAAATAACCCTAAAACTAAAAATAGCAAACGAAAATAGATTAAAGGCAATCATGAACTTAAATCTAAAAACATAATAAAATAGTAAAATAAGACAAATAAAGTAGATAAATATTTAAGTACAATTCTAGAAGAATGTGCATCAAAATGCACTGATCACTAACCATTGTTGATCATGTTATCCCGAACAAAGAATTTTGTGGAGGATGAAGGGGTTTCCATTCCAAGGGTTATGGAAAATTTATTCTATTAACTTTTGAATATTTTGTGAGTGTTGTTGTGATATTTCTGTTTAATTTCCTTTTTTCTAAAATATTTGTTTGATAAGCAGAGTGTAGTAGCTGATTTAAAGAATCAAATATTGCGGTTGCAAAAGGAAAATCAAATTCTTAAGATGAATCATTTGATTGCGTAAAGTTTTTTATTTTATTTTTCATTGTGGTTGTATATTGATATTGATTGAGTAATTTTTTGTTGCATTGTATGTGTATTTAATTAAAATGTGTTATACCATTCCTTACACAAGGAATGTAGAATAAAAAGATTTTAACAATAAAATAACAGATTTTGAAAAACTCAAATTTATCGAATAAAATTAACTAACTCAAGATAAGTAACTTCCCATAACCGAATTTAAGTAACTAAAATCTGATAAAAAAACAAACAAACTAACTCAATTATTTATCTATAAGTTCTGGCTTTAGAACTTGTTATTCTAAATTCTCATTTCTAGACCCTTTTACTGTATTTTATTTTCTTCATTTTGCACACACAATGTAATTTGCTTGGCTAACCATATAGTTCTAGGAATGAATACCAGAAAAATTGAATCTATTGAGGCACATTTGGGTATTGAAAAAGTTTCAGGGATGAATGGAACAAAATTTTAATCTCCTGAGGTTGGAAAAGATATGGAAAAGGTAAATCAATTTAATATTTTTTTTAATATTGTGTTTAGTTTTTTTCTATAATTCCTTTTCCTTAATTTTGAATTTATTTTTTGTTTTGTTAGACTATTGTTCTTGATCATTGGAGTGGGACGAAGAACATATTCACCGAATTTCTTGAGATTTCAAAAGGAGTTAAAGAAGTAGTCTTTTAATTATGCTTTTGATTTTTATAGTAATTATTTTTGCAATTTATTTACTTAGTTTTGTTATGTTTCATATTGTAGCCGACCATTGTTGATCAAGTTATCCTGAACAAGAATTTTGTGGAGGATTAAGTGGTTTCCCTTCCAAAGGTTAACGAAAATTTATTTTATAAACTTTGATTATTTTATGAGTTTTTTTATGATATTTTTGTTTAATTTCTTCTTTTTTGAAATGATTTGTTTGTTAAGCTGGGAGTAGTAGTTGATTTAAAGAATCAAATACTGCGGTTGCAAAAGGAAAATCAAATTCTTAAGATGAATGTCCAAAAGTGAACTCTATAAGTTTCTACGTATTTTTCATGTCTTCAATTCTTATTTTAACATTTACTATTATTTTGAATTGTTTATAGTTATTTTGAAATATTTCTTTTTTTTTTACATAATGATGAACTTGAGGCTCTTCCCTAGAAGAATCATTGGATTGAGTAAAGTTTTTTATTTTATAGTTTCATTGTGGTTGTATATTGATAATTATTTAGTAATTTTTTTGTTGTTGTTTGTGTATTTAATTAAAATGTGCTATACTATTCCTTACACTCAAGGAATGTAGTCTAAAATATTTTAATAATAAAATGACAGAACTTCCTAACTCAATTGTTTATATATAAGTATTGGCTTCAGAACTTGCTATTCCAGATTCTCATTTCTAGACGCTTTTACTGAATTTTCTTTTCTTCATCTTGCACGCACAGTGTAACAAGCTTGGCTAACGAATTAGTTCTTGGAATGAATACCAGAAAAGTTGAATGTACTGAGCCACATTTGGCTATTGAAGAAGTTTTGGGGAGTAATGGAACAAAACTTGAATCTGTTGACCTTAGAAACGAAATGGAAAAGGTAAATAAATTTAATCTTTTTTAATATGGTGTTTAGTTTTTTGTTATAATTCTTTTTCCTTAATTTTGAATTTGTTTTTTGATTTGTTAGAGTATTGTTATCATTTGAGTGGGGTGAAAAACATATTCCCCGAATTTCTTGAGATTTCAAAAGGAGATGATGAAGTAGTCTTTTAATTACACTTTTGGTTTTTATATTAATTTTTATGCAATTTATTTACTTAATTTGTTATATTTGATATTGTAGCCAACCGTTACTGATCAAGTTATCCTGAATAAAGAATTTTGTGGAGGATGAAGTAGTTTCCCTTCCAAGGGTTATGGAAAATTTATTTTATTAACTTTTGAATATGTTGTGAGTTTTGTTGTCTTATTTCTGTTTAATTTCCTTTTTTTTGAAATGATTTGTTTGATAACCAGGGTGTAGTAGCTGATTTGAAGATTCAAATATTGCGGTTGCAAAAGGAAAATCAAATTCTTAAGATGAAGGTCCAAAAGTAAACTCTATTAATTTTTGCGTATTTTTCATGTCTTCAATTTTTGTTTTAACATTTACTATTATTTTTTGAAATGATTTGTTTGATAAGAAGGGTGTGCTAGCTGATTTCAAGAATTAAATATTGCGGTTGCAAAAGCAAAATCAAATTCTTAAGATGAATGTCCAAAACTGAACTCTATTAGTTTCTGCGTATTTTTCATGTCTTCAATTTTTATTTTAGCATTTACTATTGTTATGAACGATTTATATTTATTTTCAAATATTTCCTTTTTTTTACATAATGATGAACTTGAGGCTCTTCCCTAGAAGAATCATTGGATTGAGTAAAGTTTTTATTTTATTTTTCATTGTGGTTGTATATTGATATTGATTTAGTAAAGTTTTTTTTTGTTGTTGTTTGTGTATTTAATTAAAGTGTGCTATACCATTCCTTACACTTATGGAATATAGACTAAATTATTTCAATAATAAAATAACATATTTTGACAAACTGAAATTTATCCAATAAAATTAACTAACTCAAGATAAGTAACTGCCCATAACCGAATTTAACTAACTGAAATCAGATAAAAAACTAACAAACTAACTCAATTGTTTATATATAGGTATTGGCTTCAGAACTTGTTAATCTAGATTCTCATTTCTAGACCCTTTTTGTGAATTTTCTTTTCTTCATCTTGCACGCACAGTGTAACTCGCTTGGGTAACGAAGTAGTTCTTGGAATGAATACTAGAAAAGTTGAATTTACTGTGCCACATTTGGCTATTGAAGAAGTTTTGGGGATGAATGGAACAAAACTTGAATCTGTTGACCTTAGAAACGAAATGGAAAAGGTAAATAAATTTAATCTTTTTTAATATGGTGTTTAGTTTTTTGTTATAATTATTTTTCCTTAATTTTGAATTTGTTTTTTGATTTGTTAGAGTATTGTTCTTGATCGTTTGAGTCGGGTGAAAAACATATTCACCGAATTTCTTGAGATTTCAAAAGGAGATGATGAAGTAGTCTTCTAATTACGCTTTTGGTTTTTATATTAATTTTACTGCCATTTATTAACTTAATTTTGTTATATTTGATATTGTAGCCAACTATTGCTGATCAAGTTATCCTGAATAAAGAATTTTGTGGAGGATGATGTGATTTCCCTTCCAAGGGTTATGGAAATTTTAATTTATTAACTTTTGAATATTTTGTTAGTTTTGTTGTGTTATTTCTGTTTAATTTCCTTTTTTTGAAATGATTTGTTTGATAAGCAGGGTGGAGTAGCTGATTATAAGAATCAAATATTGCGGTTGCAAAAGGAATATCAAATTCTTAAGATGAAGGTCCAAAAGTGAACTCTATTAATTTCTGCGTATTTTTCATGTCTTCAATTTTTATTTTAGCATTTACTATTACTTTTTGAAATGATTTGTTTGATAAGCAGGGTGTAGTAGCTGATTTGAAGAATCAAATATTGCGGTTGCTAAAGGAAAATCAAATTCTTAAGATGAAGGTCCAAAAGTGAACTCTATTAATTTCTGCGTATTTTTCATGTCGTCAATTTTTATTTTAGAATTTACTATTATTTTGAACTATTTTTTGTTATTTTGAAATATTTCCTTTTTTTACCTAATGATGAACTTGGACTTTCCCTAGAAGAATCATTGGATTGAGTAAAGTTTTTTGTTTTATTTTTCATTGTGGTTGTATATTGATATTGATTGAGTAAAGTTTTTTTTTTGTTCGTGTATTTAATTAAAATGTGTTATATGATTCCTTACACACAAGGAAGGTAGAATAACATATTTTAATAATAAAATAACAAATTTTGACAAACTTAAATTTACCCAATAAAATTAACTAACTCAAGATAAGTAACTGCCCATAACTAAATTTAACTAACTGAAATCTGATACAAAACTAACTAACAAATTCAATTGTTTATCTATAAGTATTGACTTCAAAACTTGTTACTCTAAATTCATATGGTATTTTCTTTTCTTCATCTTGCACACACAGTGTAATTTTCTTTTCTTTTCTTCATGGTATTTTCTTTTCTTCATCTTGCACACACAGTGTAATTTTCTTGGCTAACCAAGTAGTTTTTAGAGTGAATACAAGAAAACTTGAATCTACTAAGCCACATTTGAATAGTGAAGAAGTTTTAGGGATGAATGAAACAAAACTTGAAACTGGAAAAGGTATATCGATTTAATCTTTTTTTTAATATGGTGTTTAATTTTTTGCTATAATTCTTTTTCCTTAATTTTGAATTTGTTTTTTTATTTGTTAGAATGTTGTTCTTGATCGTTTGAGTGGGACGAAAAACATATTCACCAAATTTCTTAAAATTTCAAAAGGAGATGATGAAGTAGTCTTTTAATTATGCTTTTGATTTTTATATTAATTTTTTGCAATTTATTTACTTAATTTTGTTATATTTGATATTGTAGCCAACCAGTGCTAATCAAGTTATCCTGAACAAAGAATTTTGTGTAGAATGAAGTGGTTTCCCTTCCAAGGGTTTTTGAAAATATATTTTATTCACTTTTGAATATTTGTGAGTGTTATTGTGATATTTCTATTTAATTTCTTTTTTAAAAATGATTTGTTTGATAAGCAGGGTGTAGTAGCTGATTTGAAGAATCAAATATCGCGGTTGCAAAAGGAAAATCAAATTCTTACGATGAAGGTCCAAAAGTGAACTCTATTACTTTCTGTGTATTTTTCATGTCTTCTATTTTTATTTTAGCATTTAATGCTATTTTGAACTGTTTATAGTTATTTTGAAATATTTCTGTTTTTTTTACATAATGATGAACTTGAGGCTCTTCCCTAGAAGAATCATTGGATTGAGTAAAGTTTTTTTTTATTGTGGTTGTATATTGATATTGATTGAGTAAAGTTTATTTTTGTGTTTTTTGCGTATTTAATTAAAGTGTGCTATATCATTCCTTACACACAAGGAATGTAGAATAACATATTTTAAAAATAAAATAACAGATTTTGACAAACTAAAATTTATCCAATAAAATTAACTAATTCAAAATGAGTAATTGCCCATAACTGAATTTAAGTAACTAAAATATGATAATAGAGTTTCTTAGTTTTGTTTCGATATTTCTGCACATTTTTCATGTCTTCAATTTATATTTTGGCATTTACTGTTATTTTGAACTGTTTATGGTTATTTTGAAATATTTCCTTTTTTACAAAATGATTAACTTGATACTTTTCCCAAGAAAAAACATTGGATTGAATAAAGTTTTTTATTTATTTTGCATTATGGTTATATATTGTTATTGATTGAGTAAAGTTTTTCTTTACGTTTTTCGTGTATTTAATTAAAATGTGATATACAATTCCTTATACACAAGGAAGGTAGAATAACATATTTTAACAATAAAATAACAGATTTTGGCAAATTGAAAGTTATCCAATAAAATTAACTTACTCAATATAAGAAACTACCTATTATCGAATTTAACTAATAACTGAAATCTGATAATAAAAACTAACAAACTAACTCAATTGTTTATCTATAAGTATTGGCTTCAGAACTTGTTATTCTAAACTCTCATTTCTAGACCCTTTTACTGTAATTTCTTTTCTTCATATTGCATACACAATGTAATTTGCTTGGTTAACCAAGTAGTTCTTGGAATGAATACCAGAAAACTTGAATCTACTTAGCCATATTTGGCTACAGAAGAAGTTTTGGGGATGAATGGAACAAAACTTGAATTTTATAAGCTTGGAAAAGAAATGGAAAAGTTAAATCAATTTAATCTTTTTTAATATTGTGTTTAGTTTTTGGTTTAATTGTTTTTCCTTAATTTTGAATTTGTTTTGATTTGTTAGAGTATTGTTCTTGATCGTTGGAGTGGGACGAAGAACATATTCACCGAATTTCTTGAGATTTCAAAACGAGCTGACGAAGGATTCTTTTAATTCTACTTTTGATTTTTATATTAACTTTTTTTCAATTTATTTACTTAATTTTGTTATGTTTGATATTGTAGCCAACCATTGCTTATCAAGTTATCCTGAACAAGAATTTTGTGGAGAATTTTGTGAAATGATTTGTTTGATTAGCAGGGTGTATTAGCCGTATTGTAGAATCAAATACTGCGGTTGCAAAAGGAAAATCTAATTCTTAAGATGAAGGTCCAAAACTGAACTCTATTACTTTTTGCGTATTTTTCATGTCTTCAATTCTTATTTTAGCATTTTCTATTATTTTGAATTGTTTGTAGTTATTTTGAAATATTTCTTTTTTTACAGAATGATGAACTTGAGGCTCTTCCCTAGAAGAAGCATTCGATTAAATAAAGTTTTTTATTTTATTTTTCATTGTGGTTGTATATTGATATTGATTGAGTAATGTTTTTTTTGCATTGTATGTGTGTTTAATTAAAATGTGTTTTACCATTCCTTACAAATAATAGAATAACAAATTTTTGACAAACTGAAATTTATCCAAAAAAATTATTTATTTCAAGATGAGTAATTGCCCATAATCGAATTTAAGTAACTGAAATCTGATAATAGAATTTGTTAGTTTTGTTGCGATATTTCTGTTTAATTTTTGTTTTTTTGAAATGATTTGTTTGATAAGCAGGGTGTAATGGCTAACTTGAAGAATCAAATACTGTGGTTGCAAAAGGAAAATCAAATACTTAAGATGAAGGTTCAAAAGTGAGCTCTATAATTTTCTGCACATTTTTCATGTCTTCAATTTATATTTTAGCATTTACTGTTATTTTGAACTGTTTATAGTTATTTTGAAATATTTGATTTTTTACATAATGATGAACTTGAGGCTCTTCCCTAGAAGAAACATTGGATTGAGTAAAGTGTTTTATTTTATTTTATGTGCTATACAATTCCTTACACAAAAGGAATGTAGAATAACATATTTTAATAATAAAATAACAGATTTTGACAAACTGAAATTTACTCAATAAAATTAACTAACTCAAAATAAGTAACTGCCCATAACCGAATTTAACTAACTGAAATCTGCTAAAAAACTGACAAACTAACTCAATTGTTTGTCTTTAAGTATTGGCTTCAGAACTTGTTATTCTGAATTCTCATTTCTAGACCCTTTTACGGTATTTTCTTTTCATCATGTTGCACACACAATATACTTTGCTTGGCTAACCAAGTAGTTCTTGGAATGATTGCCATAAAACATGAATCTACTAAGCCACATTTGACTAATGAAGAAGTTTCGGGTATGAATGGAACAAAACTTGAATTTGTTGAATTGGAAAAGAAATGGAAAAGGTAAATCAATTTAAAAAAAATTTTAATATGGTGTTTAGTTTTTTGCTATAACTATTTTTCCTTAATTTTGAATTTGTCTTTTGATTTGTTAGAGTATTGTTATTAATCGTTTGAGTGGGACAAAAAACATATTCACCGAATTTCTTGAGATTTCAAAAGGAGATGATGAGTATTGTTAGATAAGCAGGGTGTAGTAGTTGATTTGAAGAATCAAATATTGCGGTTGCAAAACGAAAATCAAATTCTTAAGATGAATCATTTGATTGAGTAAAGTTTTTTATTTTATTTTTCATTGTGGTTGTATATTGATATTGATTGAGTAAACTTTTTTTTTGGCATTGTATGTGTATTTAATTAAAATGTACTATACCATTCCTTACACACAAGGAATGCAGAATAAAAAGATTTTAACAATAAAATAACAGATTTTGAAAAACGCAAATTTATCGAATAAAATTAACTAACTCAAGATAAGTAACTGCCCATAACCGAATTTAAGTAACTGAAATCTGATAAAAAAAACAAACTAACTAACTCAATTATTTATCTATAAATTATGGCTTTAGAACTTGTTATTCTAAATTCTCATATCTAGACTCTTTTACTATTTTTTATTTTCTTCATCTTGCACACACAGTGTAATTTGCTTGGCTAACCAAGTAGTTCTAAGAATGAATACCAGAAAACTTGAATCTATTGAGGCACATTTGGCTACTGAAAAAGTTTCAGGGATGAATGGAACAAAACATTAATCTCCTGAGGTTGGAAAAGAAATGGAAAAGGTAAATCAATTTAATATTTTTTTAATATTATGTTTAGTTTTTTGCTATAACTCTTTTTCCTTAATTTGTATTTATTTTTTGATTTGTTAGAGTATTGTTCTTGATCATTAGAGTGGGACGAAGAACATATTCACCGAATTTCTTGAGATTTCAAAATGAGGTAATGAAGTAGTCTTTTAATTCTACTTTTGAATTTTTATATTAATTTTCTTGCAACTTATTTATTTAGTTTTGTTATGTTTCATATTGTAGCCGACCATTGTTGATCAAGTTATCCTGAACAAGATTTTTGTGGAGGATTGAGTGGTTTCACTTCCAAAGGTTAACGAAAAATTATTTTATTAATTTTGATTATTTTAGTAAGTTTTTTTGTGAAATTTTTGTTTAATTTATTGTTTTTTGAAATGATTTGTTTGTTAAGCAGGGTGTAGTAGTTGATTTTAAGAATTAAATACTGCGATTGCAAAAGGAAAATCAAATTCTTAATGTGAAGGTGCAAAAGTGAACTCTATAATTTTCTACGTATTTTTCATGTCTTCAATTTTTATTTTAGCATTTACAATTATTTCAAATTGTTTATAGTTATTTTGAATTTTTTTTTTTTTTACATAATGATGAACTTGAGTCTCTTCCCTAGAAGAATCATTGGATTGAGTAAAGTTTTTTATTTTATTTTGCATTGTGGTTGTATATTGATATTGATTGAGTAAAGTTTTATTTTCATTTTTTTGTGTTGTATGTGTATTTAATAATAATGTGCTATATCATTCCTTAAACACAAAGAATGTAGAATAACATATTTTAACAATAAAATAACAGATTTTGACAAACTGAAGTTTAGCCAAAAAATTAACTGACTCAAGATAAGTAATTGCGCATAACGGAATTTAATTAATTAAAATTTGATTAAAAAACTTACAAACTAACTCAATTGTTTATATATTAGTATTGGCTTCAGAACTTGTTATTCTAAATTCTCCTTTCTAGACCTTTTTACTGTATTTTCTTTTCTTCATCTTGAACACACAATGTAATTTGATTGCCTAACAAATTAGTTCTCAGAATGAATACCAGAAAACTTGAATCTACTGAGCCACATTTGGCTACTGAAGAAGTTTTGGGGATGAATGGAGAAAAACTTGAATTTGTTGATCTTGGAAAAGAAATGTAAAAGGTAAATCAATTTAATCTTTGTTTTAATATGGTGTTTAGTTTGTTGCTATAATTCTTTTTCATTACATTTGAATTTGTTTTTCGATTTGTTAGAGTATTGTTCTTGATCGTTGGAGTGGGACGAAGAACATGTTCACCGAATTTCTTGAGATTTCAAAAGGAGCTAATAAATAGTCTTTTAATTCTGCTTTTGATTTTTATATTAATTTATTTTCAATTTATTTACTTAGTTTTTTTATGTTTCATATTGTAGTCGACCATTGTCGATCAAGTTATCCTAAACAAGAATTTTGTGGAGGATGAAGTGGTTTCCCTTCCAAAGGTTAATGAAAAATTATTTTATTAAGTTTTGATTATTTTGTGAGTTTTTATGTTATATTTTTGTTTAATACCCTTTTACTGTGTTTTCATTTCTTCATATTGCACACACAGTATAATTTGCTTGGTTAACCAAGTAGTTCTTAGAATAAATACCAGAAAACTTGAATCTACTTGGCCATATTTGGCTACAGAAGATGTTTTGGGGATGAATGGAACTAAACATGAATCTTATGAGCTTGGAAAATAAATGGAAAAGTAAAATAAATTTAATCATTTTTAATATGGTGTTTAGTTTTTTACTTTAATTTGTTTTCCTTAATTTTGATTTTGTTTTTGATTTGTTAGAGTACTGTTCTTGATCGTTGGAGTGGGACGAAGAACATATTCACCGAATTTTTTGAGATTTCAAAAGGAGCTGAAGAAGTAGTCTTTTAATTCTACTTTTGATTTTTATATTAACTTTTTTTCAGTTTATTTACTTAATTTTGTTATGTTTGATATTGTAGCCAACCATTGCTTATCAAGTTATCCTGAACAAGAATTTTGAGGAGAATTTTGTGAGTTTTGTTGTGATATTTCTGTTTAATTTCCTTTTTTTGAAATGATTTGTTTGATTAGCAGGTTGTAGTAGCCGTATTGAAGAATCAAATACTACGGTTGCCAAAGGAAAATCTAATTCTTAAGATCAAGGTCCAAAATTGAACTCTATTACTTTCTGCGTATTTTTCATGTCTTCAATTTTTATTTTAGCATTTTCTATTATTTTGAACTGTTTGTTGTTATTTTGAAATATTTCTTTTTTGTACAGAATGATGAACTTGAGGCTCTTCCCTAGAAGAATCATTAGACTGAGTAAAGTTTTTTATTTTATTTTTCATTGTGGTTCTATATTGATATTGATTGAGTAAAGTTTATTTTTGCATTGTATGTGTGTTTAATTAAAATGTGTTTTACAATTTCTTACACACGATAGAATAACAGGTTTTTACAAACTGATATTTATCCAATAAAATTATTTAATTCAAGATGAGTAATTTCCCATAACCTAATTTAAGTAACTGAAATCTGATAATAGAGTTTGTTAGTTTTGTTGCGATATTTCTGTTTAATTTCTGTTTTTTTGAAATGATTTGTTTGATAAGTAGGGTGTAGTGGCTAATTTGAAGAATCAAATACTGTGGTTGCAAAAGGAAAATCAAAAACTTAAGATGAAGGTCCAAAAGCGAGCTCTATAATTTTCTGCGCATTTTTCATGTCTTCAATTTTTATTTTAGCATTTACTGTTTTTTTGAACTGTTTATAGTTATTTTAAAATATTTCTTTTTTTTTACAGAATGATGAACTTGAGGCTCTTCCCTAGAAGAATCATTGGATTGAGTAAAGTTATTTTATTTTATTTTGCATTGTGGTTGTATATTGCTATTGATTGAGTAATGTTTTTTATTTACTTTGTATATGTTTTTAATTAAAATGTGTTATACCATTCCTTACACACAAGGAATGTAGAATACCAGATTTTAATAATAAAATAACAGATTTTAACAAACTAAAATTTTTCCAATAAAATTAACTAACTCAAGATAACTAATTACCCATAATAAAATTTAACTAACTTAAATCTTATATCAAACAATAACAAACTAACTCAATTGTTTATCTGTAAGGTTGGCTTCAGAACTTGTTATTCTAGATTCTCATTTCTAGACCCTTTTACTATATTTTATGTTCTTCATCTTGCACACACTATGTAACTTGCTTAACTAACCAAGTAGTTCTTGGAATGAAGATTAGAAAACTTGTATCTACTGAGCCACATTTGACTACTGAGGAAGTTTTGGGATGAATGGAACAAAATTGAATCTGTTGAGGTTGGGAAAGAAATAGAAAAGGTAAATCAATTTGAACTTTTTTTTAATATGGTGTTTAGTCTTTTGCTATAATTCTTTTTCCTTAATTTAGTATTTGTTTTTTGATTTGTTAGAGTATTGTTCTTGATCGTTTAAGTTGGACGAAGAACCTATGCACCGAATTTCTTGAAATTTCAAAAGGAGCGGATGAAGTAGTCTTTTAATTCAACTTTTGATATTTATATTTTTTTTTTGCAATTTATTTACTTAATTTTGTTATGTTTGATACTGTAGCCAACCACAGTTGATGAAGTTATGTTCAACAAGAATTTTGTGGAGGATGAAGTGGTTTCCCTTTCAAAGGATAATGAAAATTTATTTTATTTTTTGATTATTTTATGAGTTTTGTTGTGATATTCCTGTTTAATATCCATTTTTTGAAATGATTTGTTTGATAAGAAGGGTGTAGTACCTGATTTGAAGAATCAAATACTGCGGTTGCAAAAGGAATATGAAATTATTACGATGAAGGTCCCAAAGTGAACTCTATTACTTTTTGCGTATTTTTCAGATCTTCAATTTTTATTTTAGCATTTGTTGCTATTTTGAACTGTTTAGTTATTTTGGAATATTTCTTTTTTTTTACATAATGATGAACTTGAGGCTCTTCCGTAGAAGAATCATTGGATTGAGTAAAGTTTTTTATTTTATTTTTTATTATGGTTGTATATTGATATTGATTGAGTAAAGTTTTTTGTTGTGTTTTTCGTGTATTTAATTAAAATGTGTTATACAATTCTTTACACACAAGGAATGTAGAATAACTAATTTTAATAATAAAATAAGAGATTTTGACAAACAGAAATTTATCCAATAAAATTAACTAACTCAAGATAAGTAACTGCCCATAACCGAATTTAACTAACTGAAATCTGCTAAAAAACAAACAAACTATCTCAATTGTTTATCTATAAGTATTGGCTTCAGAACTTGCTATTCTGAATTCTCATTTTTATACCCTTTTACGGTATTTTCTTTTCTTCATCTTACACACATAGTGTAATTTGCTTGGCTAACCAAGTAATTCTTGTAATAATTGCCATAAAACTTGAATCTACCAAGCCACATTTGACTAATGAAGAAGATTCGGGGATGAATGGAACAAAACTTGAATCTATTGAACTTGGAAAAGAAATGGAAAAGGTAAATCAATTTAATCTTTTTTAAAATACGGTGTTTAGTTTTTTGCTATAATTATATTTCCTTAATTTTGAATTTGTCTTTTGATTTGTTAGAGTATTATTCTTGATCGTTTGAGTGGGACAAAAAACATATTCACTAAATTTGTTGAGATTTCGAAAGGAGATGATGAAGTAGTCTTTTAATTATGCTTTTGATTTTTATATTAATTTTTTTGTAATTTATTTAATTAATTTTGTTATATTTGATATTGTAGCCAACCATTGTTGATCATGTTATCCTGAACAAAGAATTTTGTGTAGGATGAAGTAGTTTATCTTCCAAGGGTTAAGGAAATTTTATTTTATTAACTTTTGAATATTTTGTGAGTGTTGTTGTGATATTTCTGTGTAATTTCCTTTTTTTTAGATGATTTTTTTGATATTGAGGCACATTTGGCTACTGAAAAAGTTTCGGGGATGAATGGAAAACTACTTGAATCTCCTGAGGTTTGAAAAGAAATGGAAAAAGTAAATCAATTTAATATTTTTTTTAATATTGTGCTAATTTTTTTCTATAATTCTTTTTCCTTCATTTTGAATTTGTTTTTTGAATTGTTAGAGTATTGTTCTTGATCATTGGAGTGGGACGAAGAACATATTCACCGAATTTCTTGAGATTTCAAAAGGAGATGACGAAGTAGTCTTTTAATTATGCTTTTGATTTTTATATTAATTTTTTTGTAATTTATTTACTTAATTTTGTTATATTTGATATTGTAGCCAACCATTATTGATCATGTTATCTTGAACAAAGAATTTTGTAGAGGATGAAGTGGTTTCCCTTCCAAGGGTTATGGAAAACTTATTTTATTAACTTTGTAATATTTTTGAATGTTGTTGTGATATTTTTGTTTAATTTCCTTTTTTTTAATTTATTTTTTTGATAAACAGGGTGTAGTAGTTGATTTGAAGAATCAAATATTGCGGTTGCAAAAGGAAAGTTTTTTTGCATTTTATTTTGCATTTTGGGTGTATATTGATATTAATTGAGTAAAGTTTTTTTGTTTTTTTGTGTTGTATGTGTGTTTAATGATAATGTGCTATATCATTCCTTAAACACAAAGAATGTAGAATAACATATTTTGACAATAAAATAACAGATTTTGACATACTGAAGTTTAGCCAAAAAATTAACTGACTCAAGATAAGTAATTGCCCATAACGGAATTTAACTAATTAAAATTTGATTAAAAAACTAACAAACTAACTTAATTGTTTATTAACTTTTGATTATTTTGTGTGTTTTTATGTGATATTTTTGTTTAATACCCTTTTACTGTATTTTCTTTTCTTCATATTGTACACACAATGTAATTTGCTTGGTTAACCAAGTAGTTCTTAGAATGAATACCATAAAACTTGAATCTACTTAGCCATATTTGGCTACAGAAGAAGTTTTGGGGATGAATGGAACAAAACTTGAATTTTATGAGCTTGGAAAAGAAATGGAAAAGTTAAATCAATTTTATGAACTTGAATTTTGTTAGTTGTAACAATTGGAGCTCCTATGTGCTCTAAACGTTGTCAATTGGGACCAATAGAGTAACCAGTCACTCTAAAGAGATTAATTATTAATTAAGAGACAGACCAATATTAATAAGTACAAGAGAGGATATTTTGGTAACATTAATAATTGGTCAATTGGTACTGGAAGATGAAATATCAATTGAGATATTTTATGTTACTACCTAATATTATAATATATATATATATATATATATATATATATATATATATATATATATATATATATATATATTATATGTTATATATTTGTGTGGTGTAGAAAGAAAAGAAGAAGTGGATAAGAAGAGAGGTGGTAGGTAAGAGAGAGAAGTAGAGATATTAGAAAGAAAGGAAAAGAAAGAGAAGGAAAGAAGGAAGAGAAAGAGGAAGAAGAGAAGAAGAGGAAGGAAGAAGATGGGAAATCATGTTCATCACCACCACCATCATGTCATCTTCATCATCACCAACTTCATCTTCTACTACTAGGTGAGTTCTAGTTAGAAACTCTAGGTTTCTAGAAAAGTTAGGGTTGTAGAATCATAAACAAATCATGAGTAATCCATGCTATGTGATGAATATTTCTCTTGTTGTTGTTGTTTTCATGAACATGTGCTTGATATGCTCTTCATGATTGTTGTGATTAAATGAGTTGTTATGGTTGTGTTTATGATGTTGAAATCCCTATTATACATGTACATATGAACTTGTTGTGTCCATACTCCTCATCCATGCTATGTGTTGATATCATGTTGTTGTTGTTGAAATTGTGATTCTAGGGTGTTTAATGCTGATGTGTTTTGTTGTTGAAGTTATGGAGGTTAATCACATGAATTCATAACAATATGAGTTATTCATGAAATATTCCATGAATCATGAGTTAACCATGTTTTCTATGATTATGGTGTTGTTGTCATTGAACATGGTTGTTGAGGTTGTTAAGAACATATGTTTATGAGGTTGAGGAATCCTTGAGTATTGGTTGTTGTTGAAGAATCATGTTATGTGAAAATAGTAGGTAAAAATGGTAGATGGAAAGGAAAATAAAAGAGGAGTTATTTAAAGAAAGAATTAAAATATGTCACCAATGGGGTTTGAACCCAAGACCTCCTTAGATTTTTACAAGCCTTACCACTAGGCCAAAGAAGTTGTTGTTAAATACTTATGCAATGAATAAATATTAATCTAAATCTTGATTAAGATAGATTAATGAACTAATTGAGTGGTATAACTCCGTTTTGGACACTGACGGATGCGTTAGAAGGATAACGTAAAGGGCTATTATTATTGTTCCATGTTATAAAATATTATGTGATTTATAAATGCCATGAATTATATCATGATGAAAATTAAATATTGTTGTTATGTGGAAGGTGAAGTAACATGATTAAAAACCTTACAAAGATGAGTGAGGAAACCTAGGAGAATAATGTGATTAATAACTTAGAAATATGATCTAGGTTATGGAACATGTGTGATATATGTATGAGAATACGGTATTCATTCGTATGACGCTTATGTGAGGTCGTGGACGAATTGTTGCCATGATTGAGAATGAGACGCATTGTATGGAACATGCCATGTTATTATTTGTGTATTGTGGTGAATGAATCACCCGTGATTGATGAATTTTGTTATGGTTCGTGGAACCGATGATTATGGAACCGATCATGTATTCGAATGTGTGTTTTTCTGTGGTGGTACACATCTCTTGTGGTATGCTTAGATGAGTAAGCATTGGGATGTGGGACCAATGATTCGAGCCTCAATTGGGTTTGAGCCCCAACCATGGTGGACATGGGGGAAAGGTGGACACCAAAGTGGGATAAGGCCCATACGGTGAAAGAGACTCAAAGTGGGTAAAGTCCCATACGAGTGATGGTTCTTAAAAGTGGGTTTGAGTCCCATAGGGGAACCGAATATCCACCGCGAAAGTTGAATCATACGGGCATGCATGAACCGGGCCTGGCTTAGACGTAAGTCCATTCGAGAATTGATGCGCCGTGATCTGAATAATGATCGTGGTTGAGTTGTGAGAACTCAGATGCATGTTGCCATACAATTGCGAGATAGCTTTCCCATCGCTCAAGTCTTCGTTCCCTTGTTGACTTGAGTTGGTTATGAGTTGAATATTGATTAGACACCCTGTAGAGCCGAGTGGACCCAAAGGATAGGAGAACTCACTGAGATTATTATTTCATCCCATTATTGTTGTTATTTTTCAGGTAATCCTTACAGGTTGAATCTTGAGAAGCTGTTTATGGATGTCTCAAGGGATGCTGTTTATTATGATCTTCCGCTGTGGAGTTGTGTGCAATGAAGATATTGCACATAGTTCTTAGATTTTTATTTTTAGGCATTATTGTATAACATGTTCCATTGATGTTTTAGTTTGGACATGTGTATATATATTGATACCATTAGGCACTTATGTTGTGACAATACCAAAATTTAACACTTGTATGATATTATTCTAGATATATATTATACAGGTTGTTACAATATTCACCGAATTTCTTGAGATTTCAAAACGAGCTGACGAAGTAGTCTTCTAATTCTACTTTTGATTTTTATATTAACTTTTTTTCAATTTATTTACTTAACTTTGTTATGTTTGATATTGTAGCCAACCATTGCTTATCAAGTTATCCAAAACAAGAATTTTGTGGAGAATTTTGTGAGTTTTGTTGTGATATTTCTGTTTAATTTCCTTTTCTTGAAATGATTTGTTTGATTAGCAGGGTGTAGTAGCCGTATTGAAGAATCAAATACTGCGGTTGCCAAAGGAAAATCTAATTCTTAAGATGAAGGTCCAAAACTAAACTCTATTACTCTCTGCGTATTTTTCATGACTTCAATTTTTATTTTGGCATTTTCTATAATTTTGAACTGTTTGTAGTTATTTTGAAATATTTCTTTTTTTTACAGAATGAACTTGAGGCTCTTCCCTAGAAGAATAATTGGATTGAGTAATGTTTTTTATTTTATTTATCATTGTGGTTCTATATTGATATTGATTGAGTAAAGTTTTTTTTTTCATTTTATGTGTGTTTAATTAAAATGTGTTATACCATTCCTTACACACAATAAAATAACAGATTTTGACAAACTGAAGCTTATCCAATAAAATTAACTAATTCAAGATGAGTAACTACCCATAACCGAATTTAAGTTACTAAAATCTGATAATAGAATTTGTGAGTTTGGTTGTGATATTTCTGTTTAATTTCCATTTTTGTCAAATGATTTGTTTGATAAGCAGGGTGTAGTGGCTAATTTGAAGAATCAAATATTGCGGTTGCAAAAGGAAAATCAAAAACTTAAGATGAAGGTCCAAAAGCGAGCTCTATAATTTTCTGCGCATTTTTCATGTCTTCAATTTTTATTTTAGCATTTACTGTTATTTTGAACTGTTTAAAGTTATTTTGAAATATTTCATTTTTTTACAGAATGATGAACTTAAGGCTCTCCCCTAGAAGAATCATTGGATTGAGTAAAGTTTTTTATTTTATTTTGCATTGTGGTTGTATATTGTTATTGATTGAGTAAAGTTTTTTTTTACTTTGTATATGTTTTTAATTAAAATGTGTTATACCATTCCTTACACACAAGGAATGTAGAATACTAGATTTTAATAATAAAATAACAGATTTTGACAAACTGAAAATTTTCCAATAAAATTAACTAACTCACGATAACTAATTACCCATAAGAAAAATTAACTAACTGAAATCTTATTATAAAAAATAACAAACTAACTCAATTGTTTATCTGTAAGGTTGGCTCAAAACTTGTTATTCTGGATTCTCATTTCTAGACCCTTTTACTATATTTTATGTTCTTCATCTTGCACACACCGTGTAACTTGCTTAACTAACCAAGAAGTTCTTGGAATAAAGACCAGAAAACTTGTATCTATTGAGCCATATTTGACTACTGAAAAAGTTTTGGGGATGAATGGAACAAAACTTGAATTTGTTGAGGTTGGAAAAGAAATGGAAAAGGTACATCAATTTGATCTTTTTTTTAATATGGTGTTTATTCTTTTGCTATAATTCTTTTTCCTTAATTTAGTATTTGTTTTTTGATTTGTTAGAGTATTGTTCTTGATTGTTTAAGTTGGACGAAGAACATATGCACCGAATTTCGTGAGATTTCAAAAGGAGCTGATGAAGTAGTCTTTTAATTGAACTTTTGATATTTATATTAATTTTTTTTCAATTTATTTACTTAATTTTGTTATGTTTGATATTATAGCCAACCACTGTTGATGAAGTTATGTTGAACAAGAATTCTGTGGAGGATGAAGTGATTTCCCTTTCAAAGGTTAATGAAAATCAATTTTATTTTTTGATTATTTTATGAGTTTTGTTGTGATATTCCTGTTTAATTTCCTTTTTTTGAAATGATTTGTTTGATAAGCAAGGTGTAGTAGCTGATTTGAAGAATCAAATACTGCAGTTGCAAAAGGAAAATCAAATTATTACGATGAAGGTCCAAAAGTGAACTCTATTACTTTTTGCATATTTTTCATGTCTTCAATTTTTATTTTAGATTTTAATAATAAAATAAGAGATTTTGACAAATAGAGATTTATCCAATAAAATTAACAAGCTCAAGATAAGTAACTGCCCGTAACCAAATTTAACTAACTGAAATATGCTAAAAATTAAATTAACTAACTCAATTGTTTATCTATAAGTATTGGCTTTAGAACTTGTTATTCTGAATTCTCATTTTTATACCCTTTTACGGTATTTTCTTTTCTTCATCCTGCACACACAGTGTAATTTTATTGGCTAACCAATTAGTTCTTGGAATGAATGCCATAAAACTTGAATCTACTAAGCCACATTTGACTAATGAAGAAATTTCGGGGATGAATGGAACAAAACTTGAATATGTTGAACTTGGAAAAGAAATGTAAAAGGTATATCAATTTAATCTTTTTTTTTAATACAGTGTTTAGTTTTTTGCTATAATTATATTTCCTTAATTTTGAATTTGTATTTTGATTTGTTAGAGTATTGTTCTTGAGCGTTTGAGTGGGACAAATTTATTTACTTAATTTTGTTATATTTGATATTGTAGTTAACCGTTGTTGATCATGTTATCCTGAACAAAGAACTTTGTGAGGATGAAGTGGTTTCCCTTCCAAGGGTTATGGAAATTTTATTTTATTAACTTTTGAATATTTTGTGAGTGTTGTTGTGATATTTCTGTTTAATTTCCTTTTTTTTAAAAGATTTTTTTGATAAGCAGGGTGTAGTAGCTGATTTGAAGAATCATATATTGCGGTTGAAAAACGAAAATCAAATTCTTAAATTGAATTATTTAAATAGAATAAAAAGTTTTAACAATAAAATAAAAGATTTTGATAAACTCGAATTTATCCAATAAAATTGACTAACAAAAGATAAGTAACTACCCAAAGCCGAATTTAAGTAACTGAAATCTGATAAAAAAACAAACAAACTAACTCAAATTATTTTCTTCATCTTGCACACACAGTGTAATTTGCTTGGCTAACCAAGTACGTCTAGGAATGAATACCAGAAAACTTGAATCTATTGAGGCACATTTGGCTACTGAAAAAGTTTTGGGGATGAATAGAACAAAACTTGAATCTCCTGAGGTTGGAAAAGAAATGGAAAAAGTAAATCAATTTAATATTTTTTTAATATTCTGTTAATTTTTTTGCTATAATTCTTTTTCCTTCATTTTGAATTTATATTTTTAGTTTGTTAGAGTGTCGTTCTTGATCACTGGAGTGGGACGAAGAACATATTCACCGAATTTCTTGAGATTTCAAAAGGAGATGATGAAGTAGTCTTTTAATTATGCTTTTGATTCTTATATAAATTTTTTTGTAACTTATTTACCTAATTTTGTTATATTTGATATTGTAGCCAACCATTGTTGATCATGTTATCTTGTACAAAGAATTTTGTAGAGGATGAAGTGGTTTCCCTTCCAAGGGTTATGGAAAATTTATTTTATTAACTTTGGAATATTTTGTGAGTGTTGTTGTAATATTTCTGTTTAATTTCCTTTTTTTAATTGATTTTTTTGATAAACAGGGTGTAGTAGTTGATTTGAAGAATCAAATATTGCGGTTGCAAAAGGAAAATCAAATTCTTATGATGAAGGTCCAAAAGTGAGCTCTATAATTTTCTGCGCATTTTTCATGTCTTCAATTTTTCTTTTAGCATTTACTGTTATTTTGAACTGTTTATAGTTGTTTTGAAATATTTCATTTTTTTACAGAATGATAAACTTGAGGCTCTTCCTTAGAAGAACCATTGGATTGAGTAAAATTTTTTATTTATTTTTCATTGTGGTTGTATATTGTTATTGATTGAGTAAAGTTTTTTTTACATTGTATATGTTTTTAATTAAAATGTGTTATACCATTCCTTACACACAAGGAATGTAGAATACCATATTTTAATAATAAAATGATAGATTTTGACAAACTGGAATTTATCCAATAAAATTTACTAACTCAAGATATGTAACTGCCCATAAGAAAAATTGACTAACTGAAATCTTATTTAAAAAGCTAACAAACTAACTCAATTGTTTATCTATAAGGTTGGCTTCAGAACTTGTTATTCTAGATTCTCATTTATAGACCCTTTTACTATATTTTATGTTCTTCATCTTGCACACACTATGTAACTTGCTTAGCTAACCAAGTAGTTCTTGGAATGAAGACCAGAAAACTTGAATCTACTGAGCCACATTTGACTACTGAAGAAGTTTTGGGGATGAATGGAACAAAACTTGAATCTGTTGATCTTGGAAAATAAATGGAAAAGGTAAAGCAATTTGATCTTTTTTTTAATATGATGTTTAGTTTTTTACTATAATTCTTTTTCCTTCATTTTGTATTTGTTTTTTGATTTGTTAGAGTATTGTTCTTGATCGTTTAAGTTGGACGAAGAACATATGCACGAATTTCTTGAGATTTCAAAAAGAGCTGATGAAGAAGTCTTTGAATTCAACTTTTGATTTTTATATTAATTTTTTTGCAATTTATTTACTTAATTTTGTTATCTTTGATATTGTAGCCAACCACTACTGATGAAGTTATGTTGAACTAGAATTTTGTGGACGATGATGTGGTTTCCCTTTCAAAGGTTAATCAAAATTTATTTCATTAATTTTGATTATTTTGTGAGTTTTTTTATTATATTTTTGTTTAACTTTCTTGTTTTTTGAAATGATTTGTTTGTTAAGCAGGGTGTAGTAGTTGTTTTGAAGAATTAAATACTGCGGTTGCAAAAGGAAAATCAAATTCTTATGATGAATGTCCAAAAGTTAGCTCTATAATTTTCTGCGCATTTTTCATGTCTTCAATTTTTCTTTTAGCATTAACTGTTATTTTGAACTGTTTATAGTTGTTTTAAAATATTTCATTTTTTTACACAATGATGAACTTGAGGCTCTTCCCTAGAAGAATATTTGGATTAAGTAAAGTTTTTTATTTATTTTGCATTGTGGTTGTATATTGTTATTGGTTGAGTAAAGTTTTTTTTACATTGTATATATTTTTAATTAAATTGTGTTATACCATTCCTTACACACAAGGAATGTAGAATACCAGATTTTAATAATAAAATGATAGATTTTGACAAACTGGAATTTATCCAATAAAATTTACTAACTCAAGATAAGTAACTGCCCATAAGAAAAATTAACTAACTGAAATCTTATTAAAAAAACTACAAACTAACTCAATTGTTTTTCTGTAAGGTTGGCTTCAGAACTTGTTATTTTGGATTCTCATTTCTAGACCCTTTTACTATATTTTATGTTCTTCATCTTGCACACACTATGTAACTTCCTTAGCTAACCATGTAGTTCTTGAAATGAAGACTAGAAAACTTGAATCTACTGAGCCACATTTGACCACTGAAGAAGTTTTGGGGATGAATGGAACAAAACTTGAATATGTTGAGCTTGGAAAAGAAATGGAAAAGGTAAAGCAATTTGATCTTTTTTTTAATATGATGTTTTGATTTTTACTATAATTCTTTTTCCTTAATTTTGTATTTGTTTTATTTTATTTGTTAGAGTATTGTTCTTAATCGTTTAAGTTGGACGAAGAACATATGCACGAATTTCTTGAGATTTCAAAAAGAGTTGATGAAGAAGTCTTTTAATTCAAATTTTGATTTTTATATTAATTTTTTTGCAATTTTTTTACTTAATTTTGTTATCTTTGATATTGTAGCCAACCACTATTGATGAAGTTATGTTGAACAAGAATTTTGTGGACGATGATGTGGTTTCCCTTTCAAAGGTTATTGAAAATTTTATTTATTAACTTTTGATTATTTTGTGAGTTTTGTTGTGATATTCCTGTTTAATTTCCTTTTTTTTTAAATGATTTGTTTGATAAGCAGGGTGTAGTAGCTGATTTGAAGAATCAAATACTGCGGTTGCAAAAGGAAAATCAAAACTTAAGATGAAAATCCAAAAGTGAACTCTATAATTTTCTGCGTATTTATGTCTTCAATTTTTATTTTAGCATTTATTGTTATTTCGAGCTATTTGTAGTTATTCTGAAATATTTCTTTTTTTTAAAGAATGATGAACTTGAGGCTCTTCCCTAGAAGAATCATTGAATTGAGTAAAAAAATTTATTTATTTTGCATTGTGGTTGTATATTGTTATTGATTGAGTAAAGTTTATTTTTACATTGTATATGTTTTTAATAAAAATGTGTTATACCATTCCTTACACACAAGGAATGTAGAATACCAGATTTTAATAATAAAATGATAGATTTTGACAAACTTGAATTTATCCAATAAAATTTACTAACTCAAGATAAGTAATTGCCCATAAGAAAAATTAACTAACTGAAATCTTATTAAAAAACTAACAAACTAACTCAATTGTTTATCTGTAAGGTTGGCTTCAAAACTTGTTATTCTGGATTCTCATTTCTAGACCCTTTTACTATATTTTATGTTCTTCATCTTGCACACACTATGTAACTTGCTTAGCTAACCAAGTAGTTCTTGGAATGAAGACTAGAAAACTTGAATCTACTGAGCCACATTTGACTACTGAAGAATTTTTAGAGATGAATGGAACAAAACTTGAATCTGTTGAGCTTGGAAAAGAAATGGAAAAGGTAAAGCAATTTGATATTTTTTTTAATATCATGTTTAGTTTTTTACTATAATTATTTTTCCTTAATTTTGTATTTGTTTTTTTGATTTATTAGAGTATTGTTCTTGATCGTTTAAGTTGGACGAAGAACATATGCACGAATTTCTTGAGATTTCGAAAAGAGCTGATGAAGAAGTCTTTTAATTCAACTTTTGATTTTTATATTAATTTTTTTGCAATTTATTTACTTAATTTTGTTATCTTTGATATTGTAGCCAACCACTATTGATGAAGTTATGTTGAACAAGAATTTTGTGGAGGATGATGTGGTTTCCCTTTCAAAGGTTAATGAAAATTTATTTTATTAACTTTTGATTATTTTGTGAGTTTTGTTGTGATATTCCTGTTTAATTTCCTTTTTTTTGAAATGATTTGTTTGTTAAGCAGGGTGTAGTAGCTGATTTGAAGAATCAAATACTGCGGTTGCAAAAGGAAAATCAAATCTTAAGATGAAAGTCCAAAAGTGAACTCTATAATTTTCAGCGTATTTATGTCTTTAATTTTTATTTTAGCATTTATTGTTATTTCGAACTATTTGTAGTTATTTTGAAATATTTCTTTTTTTTTAAGAATGATGAACTTGGGGCTCTTCCCTAGAAGAATCGTTTGATTGAGTAAAGTTTTTTATTTTATTTTGCATTGTGGTTGTATATTGATATTGATTGAGTAAAGATTTTTATTTTATTTTTGCGTTGTTTGTGTATTTAATTAAAATGGGCTATACCATTCCTAACACAAGGAATGTAGAATAAAATATTTTAACCATAAAATAACTGAATTTAAAAAACTAAAATTTATCCAATAAAATTAAGTAACTCAAGATAATTAATTGCCCATAACTGAATTTAACTAACTAAAATCTGATAAAAACAAACTAACAAACTAACTCAATTGTTTCTCTATAAGTATTAGCCTCATAACTTGTTATTCTATAAGTATTGGCCTTAAGGGATAAAAACAACCAACCAACCAACATTTTCAAGAAGAACTACGGTACTCTGATCCTTTGCCTAATGCAAAGGTACGTAGGAACAGAGTTGTAAACTCTAGCGAGTACAGTTATAAAAAACCTTTTTAGGTCTCTCATCCATTTAAGTAAAATACCTTATGTAATTTTTTTTGAATAACCAACCGATAATCAAGCAAATACATTAGGAACACACGCTAACCCTAGAATTGAAGGAGGATCCCGTTGAATATAATGGAGGTAAGGGGTGCCTAGTACATTCCCCTTACTTAACCGACTCCCGAACCCAGTCTCTCACCTTTATCTATTAGGTTTTATCATTGTTTTCCTGTTCCTTAGGAACGAATAAAGGATGGTGGCAACTCTGTAATTTTCCAGACGCGATAGCTGGCGACTCTGCTGGGGATTTCTTATACTTCCCTAAAGAGAGTCCATCCCAACCTCAAATTTTAAGGTTTTGTGTGTTTCCTTGGTTTGCTTACTTTTATTTATTTATTTGTTTTACCATTTCTCATTTATTTATTTTCTTTTATTTTCCTCATCCTGTCTTGGCCACTGTGGTTCTCATCCCGTGGGGTCTTTGATGACGATTCTTCCTAGAGTAGATCAATTTAAAAGATTTATCATAAGAAGACTAGCACTTCTTCATGATGGAACTTTGAGTTTGGTCCATGACTTTAGGGACCTCTCCTAGAACACCCTCGATTCAGGGTGACCTTATGCTATCAATCCGCAAGGGTCGTTACTAAGGTTCCGCCTAGATGAGACTTATCCCGAAGGATTACCATATGAAGATTTGCTCATTCTCATGGTAAAACAAGGGTATAATCCATGACTCAAGGGCTATTATCTTACCCAAATATTTATATCCTACAAGTGAGGGGATTGGGTAGTCTAATCTTAGATCCAACCTAATCATAAGAAGCCTATCCAATATAGGACATACTTACATGATTACCCCAACCATAAAAAAGTTTAAAATCAAAAGAAATTAATATCATCATGCCATTTGCATTAAAATAAAACTTTTGTGTATATTTACCATCATTCGGGGAATTCCAAAATCTGTTGTAGGTACTTGATGGAAATAAATTCAAATAAAGGACAACCCTTTGTATCAAGGCAACCATGCCAAATTTGTAAAACTTAAAGGTTCTTCAAGGTCTGATGCCTTACTCCATTCAGATAAAGTTCACATTCAAATATGGGAGGATTCTTGATCTCTTGAGGGTCCCTGTAAAGGTAGAGGCAGTTACTGCCTTGGCTCAATTCTATGATCCACCCCTGAAGTGTTTCTTGTTTCAAGACATTATGCTAGCCCCCACATTAGAAGAATTTGGGTTATACTTGGACATTCCTAAAGACAGAAAGGGACCATACATGGGAATGGGGAAAAAAGTAAATCCTAAGGAATTGGCTGTGACTTTAAGGATACCCACTGAGGATCTTTTGTCACACTACAAAGAAGACAAAGATATTCAACGTCTCAAGAGAAGTCACTTGGAGGGAGTAGCCCGAAGCATGGTTGGGGAAGAAAGGCGTGGGTCCTATGTTGACGTCTTAGCTTTGATAATGTTTGGGATAGTTCTTTCCCCTAATCTGAGTTACTTTGTTGATGTCGCTGCTATCAACATCTTTTGGGCTGTGAAGAATCTAGAGGTAGATCCAGTGCTCACTCTGCTAGCTAATGTATATTACACCATGGGCATTTTCCATAGTAGAGAGAAGGGATCATTATGTTGTTGCATTTGATTGTTGTACCAATGGTTTGCCTCACACCTTTATAAGGACATCCATATGATATAGACCAAGGGTAATCATGCTTGGGCTCAAAAGCTTATGTACCTCAATGAAGGATCGGTCCTCTGGTACCCAAAGAAGATAAACGCGAGAGATATAATTATCAATTGTGGGAGTTTTCCCAATGTACCCCTTATTGGTTCCAAAGGATGCATTAATTACAATCATCTATTAGCTCTAAGACAATTGGGTCACCCCATATGGGAGAGGCCTAAGGAAGATGAGCTAGAGGAGTTTATCTTGCATGGTGGAGAGACCTCTCACAAATAACTGCTTAGAATGGTTACTCGTGCATGGGAAAAGGTGCATGTAAAGGAAAACAAGCTAAAGAGGAAGGGTCCGTTTAATTAAACTATCTTTTGAGATTGACCCAAATTATGTTCTAGACATACCTGACCTTATTCCAATGTTCACCAAGGAGGTTGATCAACTCAAAGCCACTATTTCTAGGCTGGAACAAGATAAGGAAAGCTTAGAGCATAGTCTTTATGACACGACCTATGAAAAGAACCAGATAAGCTACGACCTTGAGCAAAGGGAAAAGCAACTTCTTGAGAATATGGAGGACCTCCAGGGCAAAAGAAGCAAAAGACAAAAAAATTTAGGAGGTTTATTCAGCACCGAAGTTAACTCTAAAAATCTCAATAGTAAATTAAAGGAAGCCCAAGTTGAAGGCCAGAGGTGGAAGAGGTCGTGGGAGCTACCCGTATGGGAACAAAAAGAGAGGGAAAGCGCTGGAAAATTTATTTTATTAACATTTGAATATTTTATGAGTGTTGTTGTGATATTTTTGTTTAATTTCCTTTTTTCTAAAAGATTTGTTTGATAAGAAAAGTGTAGTAGCTGATTTCAAAAAGCAAATATTGCGGTTGAAAAAGGAAAATCAAATTCTTACGATGAAGGTCCAAAAGTGAACTCTATTACTTTCTGCATATTTTTCATGTCTTCAATTTTTATTTTAGCATTTACTGCTATTTTGAATTGTTTATAGTTATTTTGAAATATTTCTTTTTTTTACATAATAATGAACTCGAGGCTCTTCCCTAGAAGAATCATTGGATTGAGTAAAGTTTTTTATTTTATTTTTTATTGTTGTTGTATATTGATATTGATCGAGTAAAGTTTTTTTTCCGTGTATTTAACTAAAATGTGCTATACAATTCCTTAAACACAAGGAATGCAGAATAACATATTTTAATATTAAAATAACAAATTTTGAAAAACAGAAATTTATCCAAAAAAATTAACTAACTCAAGATAAGTAATTGCCCCTAACCGAATTTAACTAACTGAAATCTGCTAAAAAACTAACAAACTAACTCAATTGTTTATCTATAAGTATTGGCTTCAAAACTTGTTATTCTGAATACTCATTTCTAGACCCTTTTACGGTATTTTCTTTTCTTCTTCTTGCACACACAGTGTAATTTTCTTGGCTAACCAAGTAGTTCTTGGAATGAATGCCATAAAACTTGAATCTACTAAGCCACATTTAACTAATGAAGAAGTTTCTGGGATGAATGGAACAAAACTTGAATCTGTTGAACTTGGAAAAGAAATGGAAAAGGTAAATCAATTTAATCTTTTTTTTAGTACGGTGTTTAGTTTTTTGCTATAATTCTTTTTCCTTAAGTTTGAATTTGTCTTTTGATTTGTTAGAGTATTGTTCTTGATCGTTTGAGTGGGACAAAAAACATATTCACCGAATTTCTTGAGATTTCAAAAGGAGATGATGAAATAGTCTTTTAATTATGCTTTTGATTTTTATATTATTTTTTTTGTAATTTGTTTACTTAATTTTGTTATATTTGATATTGTAGCCAACTGATCCATTGTCGCACACGAGTCAAAAACGAGTAATAATATATAGTAAACGGAAAGCGACACCTCGAGTATCATATCGCAAGGACTCTTGGCAAATTAACCAAGTATGAAAACAAAATATGGGGGTTTCGATTCGATTTAGAATAAGTGATTATAAAAAGTGATAAAAAAGTGATTAAAATAAGCGATTATAAAATAAGGCAATCTACTGTTTTCGGTTTCTGGCTAATCATTGGTTTTTACCTACAAATTCCCTAAGCAATTTCGATCTCTACTCGATTCAATTTCGATTGACAAGCGCAATCGATATATGATAGATTGATATTCCTATATTCTGAATTAAGCAAACGGGTTACTACAATCGTGAATTAAGCAAACACAATTTACAAATGCAATTTAACGACAAAGCGACGAAAACGACGATTAATAGTTAGGAATGCAATCATACGAATTTAATCAAAACCATTCCATAAAATACAGATTAAGAAAATTAATTTTCATAGAATATAATTGAAAGAGAAATGAAATTAAATTAATAGGATAAAAACCTCAAAGCCTTGGAAATTCAGTTACAACAAATTGACTTTAGAAGATTAGTTCCTCTTCATGATCGCCCAAAACAAAAAGTTATGGTGAATAAGGTGTGTAATGCTACAGTTAAATGGCTACTCCTTTTAAACAAAATAAGGGTTGCACTTATAATTCAAACTGGGCCGGAAAACCTAAATTTGGCCCAAGAGAAATTATTTCCTAAAGTACGAAACTCCAACGAATTAGTTGAGACTTCTGCACTCCGAATCAGATTTTGGCTTCAACACAAAAGTTGTACGTCTTTCTCTCAGCTTTCCAATGCATGTCAGAACATGCAAAACGGCATCACGTAACTCATGTTATGATTCGAACAGTGTATAAGTATCAAATAACCGCTAAAACTGAAAATATCAAACAAAAATAGATTAAAGGCAATCATGAACTTAAATCTAAAAACATAATAAAATAGTAAAATAAGCAAAATAAAGTAGATAAATGTATAAGTATAATTCTAGAAGAATGTGCATCAAAATGTGTAAGATAATGCAAATCTTATCCTTCTCATTGATCTGAATAGAATATATATACATCAATGTGTAACATTTGGTCAACTATCTAATTATGATACAACATAATTATAGGAAACTAATTATGACTAATTATAACAAAATATTCTATTCTATCACACCCCCGCAGTCGAAGCAGGAGGTTCACAAACGCTTAGACTGGTCCGAAAATCATCAAAGAGAATGCGAGGAAGTCCTTTGGTGAAGATGTCTGCGATCTGATGTCTTGAGGGAACATGAAGGATGTGAGCCTGACCACGAGCTACCTTTTCCCGAACAAAATGAATTTCCATCTCAATATGCTTAGTACGCTGATGCTGCATAGGATTACCAGATAGATAGATGGCACTAACATTGTCACAATACACCAAAGTGGCATGAGGAATGGGAAAATGGAGTTCTAGGAGAAGATTGCGAATCCAACACGATTCGGAGACAACATTGGCAACCCCCCTATATTCGGCTTCAGCACTGGAACGGGAGAGAGTTGGCTGCCTTTTGGAAGACCAAGAAATAAGGTTGTCACCTAGAAAAACACAGTACCCAGATGTAGAACGTCTGGTGACGTGAATTGGAATTCCATGGCCACTGCCTACAATGACTTTTTGATTTGAATTACTTACAGGAAAATAAGATGAGAGATTACCTTGAGATGGAGGATTTTCCCAACGCTCCCTTACCTTGGTCCGCTCCTCCTTGGCAACAACAACAGTAGTACCCAACCTAGATACCATGGGGTTGGACTCCACCACCATGGACTATGCCACCGGGTCCGTATCCCACCTCTCAGTGGACACGCCCTGCCAGTCCTCCTAAGCAGCCAGGCATTCTAGGACAGCATCCTCAGGTGTATGCAACCTCTACCTCAGCTCTGATACCATGTACGATAATGGAAATCGTGTGCTTCTCATTGATCTGAATAGAATATATATACATCAATGTGTAACATTTGGTCAACTATTTAATTATGATACAACATAATTATAGGAAACTATGACTAATTATAACAAAATATTCTATTCTATCAAAATGCACTGATCAAATTCCCCCACACTTGAACTTTTGCACTCCGAGCAAAATTACAATTTCAAAACAAAAGGAAAGAAAACAGAGCACGCACTTCCAAAAGTTTTCAAGATACAAGGTACAAGCAGAATTCTAAGTCTAAGCTTCAAGAATATAGTGTTAGGAAGCAACTTTTTGTGACATTTAAAGCAGATAGGAAAACATATTACCAAAGAGTACATCAACAGCAGTAAGATCCTCACAGAATATAATTCACTCAACTCTTAAGTGTTTAGATTAACTCTTTACACTCAAAGCACAACATAAAAGTTAGTACTACCATAAGCTTGAAAAAACTCTAACATCCACAATTGAAATATATGTACACAAAGATCAAAATGACTTTTATTTGTTTGTAACGTGGCCAAGGTAAGGGTGAGATAAATCCTAAGGGACTAGGCTAAAATTCAAAGAGATAAAAGATACTTGAAAGAAACTGTGGGAGTTGAATTTACAAAATATTTCATTCACTTGAACAACTCTATAGCAAATGTTTTCTCTTTCTCCTTTCTCTTTTTATTCTTTTTTTTCTTCCAGAAGGAGTGTGTATTGACATGTATTGACATCCTACTATTTTTTCATTCATTTTTTTCTTTTCTGTTTGTTTTTTCTTTTTCTGCCAACTTCTGAAATATTACAAACATAATTATTCAACCGCACACAACTCCAAACAAGACTCTTTCAACCCTTTGAATAGGGTGATAACATTGTTTTTCACTTCTTGACTTGTAATGAGTTTTAAACAAAAAAAGATAATAGGCTCAAAGGGGTTTCAAACAAGGGATGAAATTATTTTAGGGTTGTATTTTTGGCTAACTGGCTAAATAAACAAAAAAAATTGCCTTTATCATATCAGTGTGCACAAGTAAACAACAACATCAACATGAGTCAATTCAAGTTCTAGAGACTAATAGACATGAGTGAATCACACAAGAAAGAAAGAGATGGATTTTTTAATGTTAGCCATTAAAAGGCTCAAAATCTCATAAGGTTAATTGATCTACCACAAATGATGTACAATTTAGAGTTTAGTCCTACCTATCATACTAAAAATGCACAACAAAATTTTCACATTACACCACATGACTTTAGTCAAGAGAACTAAGAAAAATACTCATAACTATAACTCAAAAACCAAAGGAAAAAACATGCAACTTTTTTTTAATTTAAGAAAGCAAATAAAAACCAAAATTGAAAAACTGAAAACAAACAAAGAAAACAAAACAAATAAATGGTTTCCTCCCCCACACTTAAAACATACATTATCCTCAATGAAAGAACATAAATATAAAATAAGAGTGAGAGAAAGGAAAGAACACACCTGAGGAGTCAAAGCAGATAAATGATCGCATAAGCAACCTTTCCCAAAGAGAGCTCTTCTATAGTCTCTTCTTCCAAAGTCGGGTTCCCATGGAGTAGCTTTGGGGAGTGTCCATTGACCTTGAAATTTTTTGATTAGTGTATTTGCCTTGTATTCCAGGATCAAAGAAGTATCTTCGATAAGTAAAAGTGTTGAATGGGCACGTGAAAGTGATCTCTTTTTTCACAACATCAAGAATTAAAGGATTGCGGGGTTGTCTCACTACTTTTGTTTCATCTTTAAGTGAGATCCTATGCATACATATGGATGAGTTAAGATCATGAGTGACAGCCCTGGTCCATCCAATTCCCTTCTTATGTTTCTGCTTAAGTTGAAGCTTTGATGAATAATATGAATCCTCAGGAAGTGGTTTAGCCTCTAAAGAATGTGGTTGTTCAATGGATGGTATGTTTGGGGAAGCCGAAATGTCAAGAGCGCCAGCTATATAAACAACTTCATTTACACTGTCACCCTGCAAGGCAACATCAATCTCAGCACAAAGGTTAGTGTCAGTACAATCATCCCATGAATAAACATCATCAAACCCAGATAGAGATGGAAAATCAAGTGAAAATAATTCTGAAAAAGTGTCATCAACCAACTCAGAGATCAATTCAATATGAAAAACAGAATGCTCCTCCAAGGGATGTTTCATAGATTCGAAAATGTTAAATTTTGCAGCAATGTCACCAAATTCCATGGACATGGTTCCATCGTCAACATCAATTTTTGTTTTCTCTGTTTTCATGAATGGTCTGCCTAAAATGATGGGCGATCTACTTAAATTTGTTTCTCCATGCATGTCCAAAATGTAAAAATCAGCAAGAAAAATCAAGTCATTAACTTGAACAAGCACATATTCTACTACTCCAATACGGAGAGCATTGCTTCTGTTCGCCAGTTGAATGATTAAACCTGTATGCTGCATAGGACCAAGATCAAGGTTATTATAAATAGAAGTATGCAAAACATTAATGCCCGCTCCCAAATCAAGCATGCAATTTTCGAATTTACTATCCCCAATGGTACAAGGAATAGAAAAAGTTCCTGGATCCTTGTACTTTTGTGGCATGTCCTGAGTGAGGGATGAACTGGTAGGTGAATATTTAGGCTAGATAAGGGCTGAAATGTTTCGTCCCAAATTTACTCTCTCATTGTATTTCAACCTTCTCTTACTTGTGCACAAGTCTTTCAGAAATTTTGCATACTTTGGAACCTGCTTAATCACATCAAGAAGCGGAATGTTTACCTCCACTTTTCTAAACATATCTAAAATCTCTCTCTCTTTGTCTCCATCATCATTCCTTTTATTTTTCAGTATTCTATATGGGAAAGGAACTGGTGGCACATACTCCTTCTCTTTTTCTTTTTCAGTTTCTACCACAACAGAGGATTCAGTTTCTATCACAACGGAAGAAGGTTCAGGTGTTACCTCAAGAATTTTTTTTATTTTTTTCTAGGGCTGGTTCTATTACCTTCCCAGATCTCAAGGAAATTGCACTCACATTAGCATTATGGTCTTTTGGATTCACAACTGTTTGGGCAGGAAATTGGTTTGATCCTTGGGCTTGCTGCATGGCATTCATTGAAGTGGCAAGCTGTCCAATCTGTGTCTGCAAAGTATGAATACTAGAATTTGTTCATTGCTGAAATGGAGATTGTTCACAGCCATTTGCTTGACAAGATCCTCTAGTGAAGGTCCGGGAGGTGCAGAGGTGGAGACTCGGGGAGTGGTATATGGTTGTGGCAGGGGTATGACTAATTGTTGTTGGGTGGGATGCTGGTTTCCATATTGAAGGTTTGGATGGTTCCTCCAATCGGGATGATATTTGTTGGTGGACAAGTCAGGAATGTTGTACCCTTTCTGATTGCTGCTTTGGTTGAAAAAGTTAATTGGATATGCTTGAGGAAACTGAGTGACTGACTCATCTTGAAGAATAAGACATGTGTTAGTTGGATGTTTAGTAGAAGTACAAACACCACACAACTTTGATGTTTGAGATTTACTCACTGCCATTTGTTTCACTAAAGAAGTAAGCTCTTCAATTCTGGTTTCTAGAGCCTTGTTAGAAGAGGAAACCCGAATCTCATTCACATCTTTTGTTTGGACCATATAGTTATTTCTGGTTGTGAACTATTGGGAGTTGAGTGACATGTTCTCAATTAGGGCTTTGGCAGAAACTGGAGTTTTATCGACAAGTGCTCCACCACTAGCAGCATCAAGAATGTTTCTATCCATTAGTAATAATCCCTCATAGAAATACTGAATAAGAAGTTGTTTGGTAATCTGATGTTGAGGGCAACATGATACTAATGGTTTGAATCTCTCCCAATACTCATCCAATGACTCATTTCTCTGTCTAATACCACATATTTCTTTTCAGATTGATGCAGCCCTAGAGGAAGGAAAGTATCTCTCAAGGAAGACTTTCTTCAAATCACTCCAAGTTGTTAAAGAATTTGGCTCAAGATAATATAACCAATCCTTGGCAGCACCCTGTAGTGAAAACGGGAAGGCTCTCAGCTTGATGCGATCTTCGGTGATTCCTTCAGGTCTCAATGGTGTAGAGAAAACAACTTGAAATTCCTTAAGATGCTTATGCGGATCCTCACCTGCAAGACCACTAAACCTTGGCAACAAGTGTATTAAATCAGATTTCAACTCAAAAGGAATGGTAACATCAGCATATTCAATACATAAACCATTGTAATTCATATTAGGAGAAGCAAGTTCTCTCAGAGTTCTTTGGTCAACCATATTAAACTCAATAGAAAAAAAATCAACAAACAATGAGAAAACACATAACTAATTCAGCAATGCAGCAACAACTAGGAAAATACCGACAATGTCCCTATTAAGAAAAAACAATTGAAATAAGGAAAAAACTATTAAAATAAAAGGAAAAGAATACAAAAACACAAAAATTAATCTAATAACGTCAATTAAAATTTTTGAGAATTTTTTTCGGAATTTTCCGAAACTATCAAAGCATAAACAAAATCATAAAAAATAGAAAAATAAGGAATTTAGGGTTTTTAGGACGACTCCCACTATTTAGTCTCTAAATAGAGGCTTTTGATCCTTGATTTTTTTCCTATTTAATAGAAAAAGAATCGGAATAATTTGAGACGATTTTCTTAAAAAAAAATAGATATTTTTATCCTAAAATGCAAAAAGACCAGACGCAAGAAAGTTAGGGCAAAAAAAATGTTAAAACGCAACATTTATGACTATAATAATGATTAGACTATAATAATGGTTAAAATCTACAAGAGTCCCCCGCAACGGCGCCAATTTGATCTGTTGTCGCACACAGGTAAAAAACGAGTAATAATATATAGTAAACGGAAAGCGACACCTCGAGTATCGTATCGCAAGGACTCTTGGCAAATTAACCAAGTATGAAAACAAAATACGGGGGTTTCGATTCGATTTAGAATAAGTGATAAAAAAAGGTGATTAAAATAAGCGATTATAAAATAAGTCAATCTACTATTTTCGATTTCTGGCTAATCATTGGTTTTTACCTACCAATTCCCTAAGCGGTTTCGATCTCTACTCGATTCAATTTAGATTGACAAGAACAATAGATATATGATAGATTGATATTCCTATATTTCGAATTAAGCAAACGGGTTACTATAATCGTGAACTAAGCAAACACGATTTACAAACGCAATTTAACGACAAAGCAACGAAAACGACGATTAGTAGTTAGGAATGCAATCATACGAATTTAATCAAAACCATTCCATAAGATACAGATTAAGCAAATGAATTTTCATAGAATATAATTGAAAGAGAAACGAAATTAAATTAATAGGATAAAAACCTCAAAGCCTTGGAAATTCGGTTACGGCAGATTGACTCTAGAAGATTAGTTCCTCTTCATGATCGCACAAAACAAAAAGTTATGGTGAATAAGGTGTGTAATGCTACAATGCAACGACTGCTCCTTTTAAACAAAATAAGGGTTGCACTTATAATTCAAACTAGGCTGGAAACCTAAATCCGACCCAACAAATGGCCTAAGAGAAATTATTTCCTAAAGTACGAAACTCCAAGGAATTATTTGAGACTTCTGCACTACGAATCAGATTTTGGCTTCAACACAAAAGTAGTGTCTCTTTCTCGCAGCTTTCCAACTCATGTCATAACGTGCAAAACGACATCCCGTAGCTCATTTTATGATTCGAACAGTGAACAGGTATCAAATAACCCTAAAACTAAAAATAGCAAACGAAAATAGATTAAAGGCAATCATGAACTTAAATCTAAAAACATAATAAAATAGTAAAATAAGACAAATAAAGTAGATAAATATTTAAGTACAATTCTAGAAGAATGTGCATGAAAATGCACTGATCACTAACCATTGTTGATCATGTTATCCCGAACAAAGAATTTTGTGGAGGATGAAGGGGTTTCCATTCCAAGGGTTATGGAAAATTTATTCTATTAACTTTTGAATATTTTGTGAGTGTTGTTGTGATATTTCTGTTTAATTTCCTTTTTTCTAAAATATTTGTTTGATAAGCAGAGTGTAGTAGCTGATTTAAAGAATCAAATATTGCGGTTGCAAAAGGAAAATCAAATTCTTAAGATGAATCATTTGATTGCGTAAAGTTTTTTATTTTATTTTTCATTGTGGTTGTATATTGATATTGATTGAGTAATTTTTTGTTGCATTGTATGTGTATTTAATTAAAATGTGTTATACCATTCCTTACACAAGGAATGTAGAATAAAAAGATTTTACCAATAAAATAACAGATTTTGAAAAACTCAAATTTATCGAATAAAATTAACTAACTCAAGATAAGTAACTGCCCATAACCGAATTTAAGTAACTAAAATCTGATAAAAAAACAAACAAACTAACTCAATTATTTATCTATAAGTTCTGGCTTTAGAACTTGTTATTCTAAATTCTCATTTCTAGACCCTTTTACTGTATTTTATTTTATTCATCTTGCACACACAGTGTAATTTGCTTGGCTAACCAAGTAGTTCTAGGAATGAATACCAGAAAAATTGAATCTATTGAGGCACATTTGGGTATTGAAAAAGTTTCAGGGATGAATGGAACAAAATTTTAATCTCCTGAGGTTGGAAAAGATATGGAAAAGGTAAATCAATTTAATATTTTTTTTAATATTGTGTTTAGTTTTTTTCTATAATTCCTTTTCCTTAATTTTGAATTTATTTTTTGTTTTGTTAGACTATTGTTCTTGATCATTGGAGTGGGACGAAGAACATATTCACCGAATTTCTTGAGATTTCAAAAGGAGTTAAAGAAGTAGTCTTTTAATTATGCTTTTGATTTTTATAGTAATTATTTTTGCAATTTATTTACTTAGTTTTGTTATGTTTCATATTGTAGCCGACCGTTGTTGATCAAGTTATCCTGAACAAGAATTTTGTGGAGGATTAAGTTGATTTGAAGAATCAAATACTGCGGTTGCAAAAGGAAAATCAAATTCTTAAGATGAATGTCTGAAAGTGAACTCTATAAGTTTCTACGTATTTTTCATGTCTTCAATTTTTATTTTAACATTTACTATTATTTTAAATTGTTTATAGTTATTTTGAAATATTTCTTTTTTTTTACATAATGATGAACTTGAGGCTCTTCCCTAGAAGAATCATTGGATTGAGTAAAGCTTTTTATTTTATAGTTTCATTGTGGTTGTATATTGATAATTATTTAGTAATTTTTTTGTTGTTGTTTGTGTATTTAATTCAAATGTGCTATACCATTCCTTACACTCCAGGAATGTAGTATAAAATATTTTAATAATAAAATGACAGAACTTCCTAACTCAATTGTTTATATATAAATATTGGCTTCAGAACTTGCTATTCCAAATTCTCATTTCTAGACCCTTTTACTGAATTTTCTTTTCTTCATCTTGCACGCACAGTGTAACAAGCTTGGCTAACGAATTAGTTCTTGGAATGAATACCAGAAAAGTTAAATGTACTGAGCCACATTTGGCTATTGAAGAAGTTTTGGGGAGGAATGGAACAAAACTTTAATCTGTTGACCTTAGAAACGAAATGGAAAAGGTAAATAAATTTAATCTTTTTTAATATGGTGTTTAGTTTTTTGTTATAATTCTTTTTCCTTAATTTTGAATTTGTTTTTTTATTTGTTAGAGTATTATTATCATTTGAGTGGGGTGAAAAACATATTCCCCGAATTTCTTGAGATTTCAAAAGGAGATGATGGAGTAGTCTTTTAATTACGCTTTTGGTTTTTATATTATTTTTTATGCAATTTATTTACTTAATTTGTTATATTTGATATTGTAGCCAACCATTACTGATCAAGTTATCCTGAATAAAGAATTTTGTGGAGGATGAAGTAGTTTCCCTTCCAAGGGTTATGGAAATTTATTTTATTAACTTTTGAATATTTTTTTAGTTTTGTTGTGTTATTTCTGTTTAATTTCCTTTTTTTTGAAATGATTTGTTTGATAACCAGGGTGTAGTAGCTTATTTGAAGATTCAAATATTGCGGTTGCAAAAGGAAAATCAAATTCTTAAGATGAAGGTCCAAAAGTAAACTCTATTAATTTTTGCGTATTTTCCATGTCTTCAATTTTTGTTTTAACATTTACTATTATTTTTTGAAATGATTTGTTTGATAAGAAGGGTGTGCTAGCTGATTTGAAGAATTAAATATTGCGGTTGCAAAAGCAAAATCAAATTCTTAAGATGAATGTCCAAAACTGAACTCTATTAGTTTCTGCGTATTTTTCATGTCTTCAATTTTTATTTTGGCATTTACTATTGTTATGAACGATTTATATTTATTTTCAAATATTTCCTTTTTTTTACATAATGATGAACTTGAGGCTCTTCCCTAGAAGAATCATTGGATTGAGTAAAGTTTTTATTTTATTTTTCATTGTGGTTGTATATTGATATTGATTTAGTAAAGTTTTTTTTTGTTGTTGTTTGTGTATTTAATTAAAGTGTGCTATACCATTCCTTACACACAAGGAATATAGACTAAATTATTTCAATAATAAAATAACATATTTTGACAAACTGAAATTTATCCAATAAAATTAACTAACTCAAGATAAGTAACTGCCCATAACCAAATTTAACTAACTGAAATTAGATAAAAAACTAACAAACTAACTCAATTGTTTATATATAGGTATTGGCTTCAGAACTTGTTAATCTAGATTCTCATTTCTAGACCCTTTTTGTGAATTTTCTTTTCTTCATCTTGCACGCACAGTGTAACTCGCTTGGCTAACGAAGTAGTTCTTGGAATGAATACTAGAAAAGTTGAATTTACTGTGCCACATTTGGCAATTGTAGAAGTTTTGGGGATGAATGGAACAAAACTTGAATCTGTTGACCTTAGAAACGAAATGGAAAAGGTAAATAAATTTAATCTTTTTTAATATGGTGTTTAGTTTTTTGTTATAATTATTTTTCCTTAATTTTGAATTTGTTTTTTGATTTGTTAGAGTATTGTTCTTGATCGTTTGAGTGAGTTGAAAAACATATTCACCGAATTTCTTGAGATTTCAAAAGGAGATGATGAAGTAGTCTTCTAATTACGCTTTTGGTTTTTATATTAATTTTACTGCCATTTATTAACTTAATTTTGTTATATTTTATATTGTAGCCAACTATTGTTGATCAAGTTATCCTGAATAAAGAATTTTGTGGAGGATGATGTGGTTTCCCTTCCAAGGGTTATGGAAATTTTAATTTATTAACTTTTGAATGTTTTGTTAGCTTTGTTGTGTTATTTCTGTTTAATTTCCTTTTTTTTAAATGATTTGTTTGATAAGCAGGGTGGAGTAGCTGATTATAAGAATCAAATATTGCGGTTGCAAAAGGAGTATCAAATTCTTAAGATGAAGGTCCAAAAGTGAACTCTATTAATTTCTGCGTATTTTTCATGTCTTCAATTTTTATTTTAGCATTTACTATTACTTTTTGAAATGATTTGTTTGATAAGCAGGGTGTAGTAGCTGATTTGAAGAATCAAATATTGCGGTTGCAAAAGGAAAATGAAATTCTTAAGATGAAGGTCCAAAAGTGAACTCTATTAATTTCTGCGTATTTTTCATGTCGTCAATTTTTATTTTAGAATTTACTATTATTTTGAATTATTTTTTGTTATTTTGAAATATTTCCTTTTTATACCTAATGATGAACTTGGACTTTTCCCTAGAAGAATCATTGGATTGAGTAAAGTTTTTTGTTTTATTTTTCATTGTGGTTGTATATTGATATTGATCGAGTAAAGTTTTTTTTGTTGTTCGTGTATTTAATTAAAATGTGTTATATGATTCTTTACACACAAGGAAGGTAGAATAACATATTTTAATAATAAAATAACAAATTTTGACAAACTTAAATTTACCCAATAAAATTAACTAACTCAAGATAAGTAACTGCCCATAACTAAATTTAACTAACTGAAATCTGATACAAAACTAACTAACAAACTCAATTGTTTATCTATAAGTATTGACTTCAAAACTTGTTACTCTAAATTCATATGGTATTTTCTTTTCTTCATCTTGCACACACAGTGTAATTTTCTTTTCTTTTCTTCATCTTGCACACACATTGTAATTTTCTTGGCTAACCAAGTAGTTTTTGGAGTGAATACAAGATAACTTGAATCTACTAAGCCACATTTGAATAGCGAAGAAGTTTTAGGGATGAATGGAACAAAACTTGAAACTGGAAAAGGTATATCGATTTAATCTTTTTTTTAATATGGTGTTTAATTTTTTGATATAATTCTTTTTCCTTAATTTTGAATTTGTTTTTTTATTTGTTAGAATATTGTTCTTGATCGTTTGAGTGGGACGAAAAACATATTCACCAAATTTCTTGAAATTTCAAAAGGAGATGATGAAGTAGTCTTTTAATTATGCTTTTGATTTTTATATTAATTTTTTGCAATTTATTTACTTAATTTTGTTATATTTGATATTGTAGCCAACCAGTGCTGATCAAGTTATTCTGAACAAAGATTTTTGTGGAGAATGAAGTGGTTTCCCTTCCAAGGGTTTTTGAAAATATATTTTATTCACTTTTGAATATTTGTGAGTGTTATTGTGATATTTCTGTTTAATTTCTTTTTTAAAAATGATTTGTTTGATAAGCAGGGTGTAGTAGCTGATTTGAAGAATCAAATATCGCAGTTGCAAAAGGAAAATCAAATTCTTACGATGAAGGTCCAAAAGTGAACTCTATTACTTTCTGTGTATTTTTCATGTCTTCTATTTTTATTTTAGCATTTAATGCTATTTTGAACTGTTTATAGTTATTTTGAAATATTTCATTTTTTTTACATAATGATGAACTTGAGGCTCTTCCCTAGAAGAATCATTGGATTGAGTAAAGTTTTTTTTAATTGTGGTTGTATATTGATATTGATTGAGTAAAGTTTATTTTTGTGTTTTTTGCGTATTTAATTAAAATGTGCTATATCATTCCTTACACACAAGGAATGTATAATAACATATTTTAAAAATAAAATAACAGATTTTGACAAACTAAAATTTATCCAATAAAATTAACTAATTCAAAATGAGTAATTGCCCATAACTGAATTTAAGTAACTGAAATCTGATAATAGAGTTTCTTAGTTTTGTTTCAATATTTTTGTTTTTTTGAAATGATTTGTTTGATAAGCAGGGTGTAGTGGCTAATCTGAAGAATCAAATACTGTGGTTGCAAAAGGAAAATCAAATACTTAAGATGAAGGTCGAACAATGAGCTCTATAATTTTCTGCACATTTTTCATGTCTTCAATTTATATTTTGGCATTTACTGTTATTTTGAACTATTTATGGTTATTTTGAAATATTTCTTTTTTTATAAAATGATTAACTTGATACTTTTCCCAAGAAGAAACATTGGATTGAATAAAGTTTTTTATTTTATTTTGCATTATGGTTATATATTGTTATTAATTAAAATGTGATATACAATTCCTTACACACAAGGAAGGTAGAATAACATATTTTAACAATAAAATAACAGATTTTGGCAAATTGAAAGTTATCCAATAAAATTAACTTACTCAATATAAGTAACTACCTATTATCGAATTTAACTAATAACTGAAATCTGATAATAAAAACTAACAAACTAACTCAATTGTTTATCTATAAGTATTGGCTTCAGAACTTGTTATTCTAAATTCTCATTTCTAGACCCTTTTACTGTAATTTCTTTTCTTCATATTGCACACATAGTGTAATTTACTTGGTTAACCAAGTGGTTCTTGGAATGAATACCAGAAAACTTGAATCTACTGCGCCATATTTGGATACAGAAGAAGTTTTGGGGATGAATGGAACAAAACTTGAATCTTATGAGCTTGGAAAAGAAATGGAAAAGTTAAATCAATTTAATCTTTTTTAATATGGTGTTTAGTTTTTTGCTTTAATTGTTTTTCCTTAATTTTGAATTTGTTTTTGATTTGTTAGAGTATTGTTCTTGATCGTTGGAGTGGGACGAAGAACATATTCACCGAATTTCTTGAGATTTCAAAACGAGCTGACGAAGGATTCTTTTAATTCTACTTTTGATTTTTATATTAACTTTTTTTCAATTTTTTTACTTCATTTTGTTATGTTAGATATTGTAGCCAACCATTGCTTATCAAGTTATCCTGAACAAGAATTTTGTGGAGAATTTTGTGAAATGATTTGTTTGATTAGCAGGGTGTAGTAGCCGTATTGTAGAATCAAATACTGCGGTTGCAAAAGGAAAATCTAATTCTTAAGATGAAGGTCCAAAACTGAACTCTATTACTTTCTGCGTATTTTTCATGTCTTCAATTCTTATTTTAGCATTTTCTATTATTTTGAACTGTTTGTAGTTATTTTGAAATATTTCTTTTTTTACAGAATGATGAACTTGAGGCTCTTCCCTAGAAGAAGCATTGGATTGAGTAAAGTTTTTTATTTTATTTTTCATTGTGGTTGTATATTGATATTGATTGAGTAATGTTTTTTTTTGCATTGTATGTGTCTTTAATTAAAATGTGTTTTACCATTCATTACAAATAATAGAATAACAAATTTTTGACAAACTGAAATTTATCTAATAAAATTATTTATTTCAAGATGAGTAATTGCCCATTATCGAATTTAAGTAACTGAAATCTGATAATAGAATTTGTTAGTTTTGTTGCGATATTTCTGTTTAATTTCTGTTTTTTCGAAATGATTTGTTTGATAAGCAAGGTGTAGTGGCTAACTTGAAGAATCAAATACTGTGGTTGCAGAAGGAAAACTAGATTGAGTAAAGTGTTAATTTCAATTTATATTTTAGCATTTACTGTTATTTTGAACTGTTTATAGTTATTTTGAAATATTTGATTTTTTACATAATGATGAACTTGAGGCTCTTCCCTAGAAGAAACATTGGATTGAGTAAAGTGTTTTATTTTATTTTGCATTGTGGTTGTATATTGTTATTGATTGAGTAAAGTTTTTTTTTCTGTCTATTTAATTAAAATGTGCTATACAATTCCTTACACAAAAGGAATGTAGAATAACATATTTTAATAATAAAATAACAGATTTTGACAAACTGAAATTTACTCAATAAAATTAACTAACTCAAAATAAGTAACTGCCCATAACCGAATTTAACTAACTGAAATCTGCTAAAAAACTGACAAACTAACTCAATTGTTTGTCTTTAAGTATTGGCTTCAGAACTTGTTATTCTGAATTCTCATTTCTAGACCCTATTACGGTATTTTCTTTTCATCATGTTGCACACACAATGTACTTTGCTTGGCTAACCAAGTAGTTCTTGGAATGATTGCCATAAAACATGAATCTACTAAGCCACATTTGACTAATGAAGAAGTTTCGGGTATGAATGGAACAAAACTTGAATTTGTTGAACTGGAAAAGAAATGGAACAGGTAAATCAATTTTAAAAAAAAATTAATATGGTGTTTAGTTTTTTGCTATAACTATTTTTCCTTAATTTTGATTTTGTCTTTTGATTTGTTAGAGTATTGTTATTAATCGTTTGAGTGGGACAAAAAACATATTGACCGAATTTCTTGAGATTTCAAAAGGAGATGATGAGTATTGTTAGATAAGCAGGGTGTAGTAGTTGATTTGAAGAATCAAATATTGCGGTTGCAAAACGAAAATCAAATTCTTAAGATGAATCATTTGATTGAGTAAAGTTTTTTATTTTATTTTTCATTGTGGTTGTATATTGATATTGATTGAGTAAACTTTTTTTTGGCATTGTATGTGTATTTAATTAAAATGTACTATACCATTCCTTACACACAAGGAATGCAGAATAAAAAGATTTTAACAATAAAATAACAGATTTTGAAAAACGCAAATTTATCGAATAAAATTAACTAACTCAAGATAAGTAACTGCCCATAACCGAATTTAAGTAACTGAAATCTGATAAAAAAAACAAACTAACTAACTCAATTGTTTATCTATAAATTATGGCTTTAGAACTTGTTATTCTAAATTCTCATATCTAGACCCTTTTTCTATTTTTTATTTTCTTCATCTTGCACACACAGTGTAATTTGCTTGGCTAACCAAGTAGTTCTAAGAATGAATATCAGAAAACTTGAATCTATTGAGGCACATTTGGCTACTGAAAAAGTTTCAGGGATGAATGGAACAAAACATGAATCTCCTGAGGTTGGAAAAGAAATGGAAAAGGTAAATCAATTTAATATTTTTTTAATATTATGTTTAGTTTTTTGCTATAACTCTTTTTCCTTAATTTGTATTTATTTTTTGATTTGTTAGAGTATTGTTCTTGATCATTAGAGTGAGACGAAGAACATATTCACCGAATTTCTTGAGATTTCAAAAGGAGGTAATGAAGTAGTCTTTTAATTCTACTTTTGAATTTTTATATTAATTTTCTTGCAACTTATTTACTTAGTTTTGTTATGTTTCATATTGTATCCGACCATTGTTGATCAAGTTATCCTGAACAAGATTTTTGTGGAGGATTGAGTGGTTTCACTTCCAAAGGTTAACGAAAAATTATTTTATTAATTTTGATTATTTTAGTAAGTTTTTTTGTGAAATTTTTGTTTAATTTATTGTTTTTTGAAATGATTTGATTGTTAAGCAGGGTGTAGTAGTTGATTTTAAGAATCAAATACTGCGGTTGCAAAAGGAAAATCAAATTCTTAATGTGAAGGTGCAAAAGTGAACTCTATAATTTTCTACGTATTTTTCATGTCTTCAAATTGTTTATAGTTATTTTGAATTTTTTTTGTTGTTTTACAGAATGATGAACTTGAGTCTCTTCCCTAGAAGAATCATTGGATTGAGTAAAGTTTTTTATTTTATTTTGCATTGTGGTTGTATATTGATATTGATTGAGTAAAGTTTTATTTTCATTTTTTTGTGTTGTATGTGTATTTAATAATAATGTGCTATATCATTCCTTAAACACAAAGAATGTAGAATAACAGATTTTGACAAACTGAAGTTTAGCCAAAAAATTAACTAACTCAAGATAAGTAATTGCGCATAACGGAATTTAACTAATTAAAATTTGATTAATAAACTAACAAACTAACTCAATTGTTTATATATTAGTATTGGCTTCAGAACTTGTTATTCTAAATTCTCCTTTCTAGACCTTTTTACTGTATTTTCTTTTCTTCATCTTGAACACACAATGTAATTTGATTGCCTAACAAAGTAGTTCTTAGAATGAATACCAGAAAACTTGAATCTACTGAGCCACATTTGGTTACTGAAGAAGTTTTGGGGATGAATGGAGAAAAACTTGAATTTGTTGATCTTGGAAAAGAAATGTAAAAGGTAAATCAATTTAATCTTGGTTTTAATATGGTGTTTAGTTTGTTGCTATAATTCTTTTTCATTACATTTGAATTTGTTTTTCGATTTGTTAGAGTATTGTTCTTGATTGTTGGAGTGGGACGAAGAACATGTTCACCGAATTTCTTGAGATTTCAAAAGGAGCTGATAAAGTAGTCTTTTAATTCTGCTTTTGATTTTTATATTAATTTATTTTCAATTTATTTACTTAATTTTTTTATGTTTCATATTGTAGTCGACCATTTTCGATCAAGGTATCCTGAACAAGAATTTTGTGGAGGATGAAGTGGTTTCCTTTCCAAAGGTTAATGAAAAATTATTTTCTTAAGTTTTGATTACTTTGTGAGTTTTAATGTTATATTTTTGTTTAATACCCTTTTACTGTGTTTTCATTTCTTCATATTGCACACACAGTATAATTTGCTTGGTTAACCATGTAGTTCTTAGAATGAATACCAGAAAACTTGAATCTACTTGGCCATATTTGGCTACAAAAGAAGTTTTGGAGATGAATGGAACAAAACTTGAATCTTATGAGCTTGGAAAAGTTAAATCAATTTAATCATTTTTAATATGGTGTTTAGTTTTTTACATTAATTTGTTTTCCTTAATTTTGATTTTGTTTTTGATTTGTTAGAGTACAGTTCTTGATCGTTGGAGTGGGACGAAGAACATATTCACCGAATTTCTTGAGATTTCAAAAGGAGTTGATTAAGTAGTCTTTTAATTCTACTTTTGATTTTTATATTAACTTTTTTGCAATTTATTTACTTAATTTTGTTAGGTTTGATATTGTAGCCAACCATTGCTTATCAAGTTATCCTGAACAAGAATTTTATGGAGAATTTTGTGAGTTTTGTTGTGATATTTCTATTTAATTTCCTTTTTTTGAAATGATTTGTTTGATTAGCAGGTTGAAGTAGCCGTATTGAAGAATCAAATACTACGGTTGCCAAAGGAAAATCTAATTCTTAAGATCAAGGTCCAAAACTGAACTCTATTACTTTCTGCGTATTTTTCATGTCTTCAATTTTTATTTTAGCATTTTCTATTATTTTGAACTGTTTGTTGTTATTTTGAAATATTTCTTTTTTGTACAGAATGATGAACTTGAGGCTCTTCCCTATAAGAATCATTAGACTGAGTAAAGTTTTTTATTTTATTTTTCATTGTGGTTCTATATTGATATTGATTGAGTAAAGTTTATTTTTGCATTGTATGTGTGTTTAATTAAAATGTGTTTTACAATTCCTTACACACAATAGAATAACAGATTTTTACAAACTGGAATTTATCCAATAAAATCATTTAATTCAAGATGAGTAATTGCCCATAACCTAATTTAAGTAACTGAAATCTGATAATAGAGTTTGTTAGTTTTGTTGCGATATTTCTGTTTAATTTCTATTTTTTTGAAATGATTTGTTTGATAAGCAGGGTGTAGTGGCTAATTTGAAGAATCAAATACTGTGGTTGCAAAAGGAAAATCAAAAACTTAAGATGAAGGTCCAAAAGCGAGCTCTATAATTTTCTGCGCATTTTTCATGTCTTCAATTTTTATTTTAGCATTTACTGTTTTTTTGAACTGTTTATAGTTATTTTAAAATATTTCATTTTTTTTACAGAATGATGAACTTGAGGCTCTTCCCTAGAAGAATCATTGGATTGAGTAAAGTTATTTTCTTTTATTTTGCATTGTGGTTGTATATTGCTATTGATTGAGTAATGTTTTTTATTTACTTTGTATATGTTTTTAATTAAAATGTGTTATACCATTCGTTACACACAAGGAATGTAGAATACCAGATTTTAATAATAAAATAACAGATTTTAACAAACTAAAATTTTTCCAATAAAATTAACTAACTCAAGATAACTAATTACCCATAAGAAAATTTAACTAACTGAAATCTTATTACAAAAAATAACAAACTAACTCAATTGTTTATCTGTACGGTTGGCTTCAGAACTTGTTATTCTGGATTCTCATTTCTAGACCCTTTTACTATATTTTATGTTCTTCATCTTGCAAACACAATGTAACTTGCTTAACTAACCAAGTAATTCTTGGAATGAAGATTAGAAAACTTGTATCTACTGAGCCACATTTGACTACTGAGGAAGTTTTGGGATGAAAGGAACAAAATTGAATCTGTTGAGGTTGGGAAAGAAATGGAAAAGGTAAATCAATTTGATCTTCTTTTTTTAATATGGTGTTTAGTCTTTCTCTATAATTCTTTTTCCTTAATTTAGTATTTGTTTTTTGATTTGTTAGAGTATTGTTCTTGATCGTTTAAGTTGGAGGAAGAACCTATACACCGAATTTCTTGAAATTTCAAAAGGAGCGGATGAAGTAGTCTTTTAATTCAACTTTTGATATTTATATTTTTTTGTTGCAATTTATTTACTTAATTTTGTTATGTTTGATACTGTAGCCAACCACAGTTGATGAAGTTATGTTCAACAAGAATTTTGTGGAGGATGAAGTGGTTTCCCTTTCAAAGGATAATGCAAATTTATTTTATTTTTTGATTATTTTGTGAGTTTTGTTGTGATATTCCTGTTTAATATCCATTTTTTGAAATGATTTGTTTGATAAGAAGGGTGTAGTACCTGATTTGAAGAATCAAATACTGCTGTTGAAAAAGGAAAATCAAATTATTACGATGAAGGTCCCAAAGTGAACTCTATTACTTTTTGCGTATTTTTCAGGTCTTCAATTTTTATTTTAGCATTTGTTGCTATTTTGAACTGTTTAGTTATTTTGGAATATTTCTTTTTTTTTACATAATGATGAACTTGACGCTCTTCCGTAGAAGAATCATTGGATTGAGTAAAGTTTTTTATTTTATTTTTTATTATGGTTGTATATTGATATTGATTGAGTAAAGTTTTTTGTTGTGTTTTTCGTGTATTTAATTAAAATGTGTTATACAATTCTTTATACACAAGGAATGTAGAATAACTAGTTTTAATAGTAAATAAGAGATTTTGACAAACATAAATTTATCCAATAAAATTAACTAACTCAAGATAAGTAACTGCCCATAACCGAATTTAACTAACCGAAATCTGCTAAAAAACAAACAAACTAACTCAATTGTTTATCTATAAGTATTGGCTTCAGAACTTGCTATTCTGAATTCTCATTTCTATACCCTTTTACGTTATTTTCTTATCTTCATCTTACACACATAGTGTAGTTTGCTTGGCTAACCAAGTAATTCTTGGAATGAATGCCATAAAACTTGAATCTACTAAGCCACATTTGACTAATGAAGAAGATTCGGGGATGAATGGAACAAAACTTGAATCTATTGAACTTGGAAAAGAAATGAAAAAGGTAAATCAATTTAATCTTTTTTTAAATACGGTGTTTAGTTTTTTGCTATAGTTATATTTCCTTAATTTTGAATTTGTCTTTTGATTTGTTAGAGTATTATTCTTGATCGTTTGAGTGGGACGAAAAACATATTCACTAAATTTCTTGAGATTTCAAAAGGAGATGATGAAGTAGTCTTTATATTATGCTTTTGATTTTTATATTAATTTTTTTGTAATTTATTTGCTTAATTTTGTTATATTTGATATTGTAGCCAACCATTGTTGATCATGTTATCCTGAACAAAGAATTTTGTGTAGGATGAAGTAGTTTATCTTCCAAGGGTTAAGGAATTTATTTTATTAACTTTTGAATATTTTGTGAGTGTTGTTGTGATATTTCTGTGTAATTTCCTTTTTTTTAGATGATTTTTTTGATATTGAGGCACATTTGGCTACTGAAAAAGTTTCGGGGATGAATGGAAAACTACTTGAATCTCCTGAGGTTGGAAAAGAAATGGAAAAAGTAAATCAATTTAATATTTTTTTTAATATTGTGTTAATTTTTTTCTATAATTCTTTTTCCTTCATTTTGAATTTGTTTTTTGAATTGTTAGAGTATTGTTCTTGATCATTGGAGTGGGACGAAGAACATATTCACCGAATTTCTTGAGATTTCAAAAGGAGATGATGAAGTAGTCTTTTAATTATGCTTTTGATATATTTGATATTGTAGCCAACCATTGTTGATCATGTTATCTTGAACAAAGATTAATTTTGTAGAGGATGAAGTGGTTTCCCTTCCAAGGGTTATGGAAAACTTATTTTATTAACTTTGTAATATTTTGTGAGTGTTGTTGTGATATTTTTGTTTAATTTCCTTTTTTTTAATTTATTTCTTTGATAAACAGGGTGTAGTGGTTGATTTGAAGAATCAAATATTGCGGTTGCAAAAGGAAAGTTTTTTTGCATTTTATTTTGCATTTTGGGTGTATATTGATATTAATTGAGTAAAGTTTTTTTTGTTTTTTTGTGTTGTATGTGTGTTTAATGATAATGTGCTATATCATTCCTTAAACACAAAGAATGTAGAATAACATATTTTGACAATAAAATAACAGATTTTGACAAACTGAAGTTTAGCCAAAATATTAACTGACTCAAGATAAGTAATTGCGCATATCGGAATTTAACTAATTAAAATTTGATTAAAAAACTAACAAACTAACTTAATTGTTTATCTATTAGTATTGCCTTCAGAACATGTTATTCTAAATTCACATTTCTAAACCTTTTTACTGTATTTTCTTTTCTTCATCTTGCACACACAATGTAATTTGCTTGCCTAACAAAGTAGTTCTTAGAATGAATACCAGAAAACTTGAATCTACTGAGCCACATTTGGCTACTGAAGAAGTTTTGGGGATGAATGGAACAAAACATGAATCTGTTGATATTGGAAAAGAAATGTAAAAGGTAAATCAATTTAATCTTGGTTTTAATATGGTGTTTAGTTTTTTGCTATAATTCTTTTTCATTACATTTGAATTTGTTTTTTGATTTGTTAGAGTATTGTTCTTGATCGTTGGAGTGGGACGAAGAACATATTCACCGAATTTCTTAAAATTTTAAAAGGAGCTGATAAAGTAGTCTTTTAATTCTGCTTTTGATTTTTATATTAATTTATTTTCAATTTATTTTCAATTTATTTACTTAATTTTTTTATGTTTCATATTGTAGTCGACCATTGTTGATCAAGTTATCCTGAACAAGAATTTTGTGAAGGATGAAGTGGTTTCCCTTCCAAAGGTTAATGAAAAATTATTTTATTAACTTTTGATTATTTTGTGTGTTTTTATGTGATATTTTTGTTTAATACCCTTTTACTGTATTTTCTTTTCTTCATATTGTACACACAATGTAATTTGCTTAGTTAACCAAGTAGTTCTTAGAATGAATACCATAAAACTTGAATCTACTTAGCCATATTTGGCTACAGAAGAAGTTTTGGGGATGAATGGAACAAAACTTGAATTTTATGAGCTTGGAAAAGAAATGGAAAAGTTAAATCAATTTAATCTTTTTTAATATGGTGTTTAGATTTTTGCTTTAATTATTTTTCCTTAATTTTGAATTTGTTTTTGATTTGTTAGAGTATTGTTCTTGATCATTGGAGTGGGACGAAGAACATATTCACCGAATTTCTTGAGATTTCAAAACGAGCTGACGAAGGATTCTTTTAATTCTACTTTTGATTTTTATATTAACTTTTTTTCAATTTATTTACTTAATTTTGTTATGTTTGATATTGTAGCCAACCATTGCTTATCAAGTTATCCTGAACAAGAATTTTGTGGAGATTTTTGTGAGGTTTGTTGTGATATTTCTGTTTAATTTCCTTTTTTTGAAATGATTTGTTTGATTAGCAGGGTGTAGTAGCCGTATTGAAGAATCAAATACTGCGGTTGCTAAAGGAAAATCTAATTCTTAAGATGAAGGTCCAAAACTGAACTCTATTTCTTTCTGCGTAATTTTCATGTCTTCAATTTTTATTTTAGCATTTTCTATTATTTTGAACTATTTGTAGTTATTTTGGAATATTTCTTTTTTTTACATAATGATGAACTTGAGGCTCTTTCGTAGAAGAATCATTGGATTGAGTAAAGTTTTTTATTTTATTTTTTATTATGGTTGTATATTGATATTGATTGAGTAAAGTTTTTTTTTGTGTTGTATATGTATTTAATTATAATGTGATATATCATTCCTTACACACAAAGAATGTAGAATAACATATTTTAACAAAAAAATACAGATTTTGACAAACTAAAGTTTATCCAAAAAATTAATTAACTCAAGATAACTAATTGCCCATAACGGAATTTAACTAATTCAAATTTGATTAAAAAACAAACAACCTAACACAGATGTTTATCTATTAGTATTGGCTTCAGAACTTGTTATTCTAAATTCTCATTTCTAGACCTTTTTACTATATTTTCTTTTCTTTATCTTGCACACACAATGTAATTTGCTTGCCTAACAAAGTAGTTCTTAGACTGAATACCCGAAAACTTGAATCTACTGAGCCACATTTGGCTACTGAAGAAGTTTTGGGGATGAATGGAACAAAACTTGAATCTGTTGATCTTGGAAAAGAAATGTAAAAGGTAAATCAATTTAGTCTTGGTTTTAATATGATGTTTAGTTTTTTCCTATAATTCGTTTTCATTACATTTGAATTTGTTTTTTGATTTGTTAGAGTATTGTTCTTGATCATTGGAGTGGGAAGAAGAACATATTCACTGAATTTCTTGAGATTTCAAAAGGAGCTGATAAAGTAGTCTCTTAATTCTGCTTTTGATTTTTATATTAATTTGTTTTCAATTTATTTACTTAATTTTTTTATGTTTCATATTGTAGTCGACCATTGCTGATCAAGTTATTCCAAACAAGAATTTTATGGAGGATGAAGTGGTTTCCCTTCGAAAGGTTAATGAAAAATTAGTTTATTAACTTTTGATTATTTTGTGAGTTTTTATGTGATATTTTTGTTTAATTTCCTTTATTTTGAAATCATTTGTTTGATAAGCAGGGTATAGTAGTTGATTTGAAGAATCAAATACTGCATATGAAAAAGGAAAATCAAATTCTTAAGATGAAGGTCCAAAAGTAAACTCTATAATTTTTTGCATATTTTTCATGTCTTCAATTTTTATTTTAGCATTTACTGTTATATCGAATTATTTGTAGTTATTTTGAGATGTTTTGTTTTACAAATTGATGAACATGAGTCTCTTCCCTAGAAGAATCATTGGATTGAGTAAAGTTTTTTATTTTATTTTGCATTGTGGTTGTATATTGATATTGTTTGAGTAAAGTTTTTTTTATTTGTTTATTGCGTTGCATGTGTATTTTATAAAATGTGTTATACCATTCCTTACCCCTAAGGAATGTAGAATAAAATATTTTAACAATAAAATAACAGATTTTGACAAATTGAAAGTTATCCAATAAATTTAACTTACTCAATATAAGTAACTACCTATTATCGAATTTAACTAATTGAAATATGATAATAAAAGCTAACAAACTAACTCAATTGTTAATCTATAAATATTGGCTTCAGAACTTGTTATTCTAAATTCTCGTTTCTAGACCCTCTTACTGTATTTTCTTTTCTTCATACTGCACACACAGTGTAATTTGCTTTGTTAACCAAGTAGTTCTATGAATGAATACCATAAAACTTGAATCTACATAGCCACATTTGGCTACAGAAGAAGTTTTGGGGATGAATGGAACAAAACTTGAATCTTATGAGCTTGGAAAAGAAATGGAAAAGTTAAATCAACTTAATCTTTTTTAATATGGTGTTTAGTTTTTTGCTTTAATTCTTTTTCCTTAATTTTGATTTATTTTTTTTATTTGTTAGAGTATTGTTCTTGATCGTTGGAGTGGGACGAAGAACATATTCATCGAATTTCTTGAGATTTCAAAACGAGCTGACGAAGTAGTCTTTTAATTCTACTTTTGATTTTTATATTAACTTTTTTTCAATTTATTTACTTAATTTTGTTATGTTTGATATTGTAGCCAACCATTGCTTATCAAGTTATCCTGAACAAGAATTTTGTGGAGAATTTTGTGAGTTTTGTTGTGATATTTCTGTTTAATTTCCTTTTTTTGAAATGATTTGTTTGATTAGCAGGTTGTAGTAGCCGTATTGAAGAATCAAATACTACGGTTGCCAAAGGAAAATCTAGTTCTTAAGATCAAGGTCCAAAACTGAACTCTATTACTTTCTGCGTATTTTCATGTCTTCGATTTTTATTTTAGCATTTTCTATTATTTTGAACTGTTTGTTGTTATTTTGAAATATTTCTTTTTTGTACAGAATGATGAACTTGAAGCTCTTCCCTAGAAGAATCATTAGACTGAGTAAAGTTTTTTATTTTATTTTTCATTGTGGTTCTATATTGATATTGATTGAGTGAAGTTTATTTTTGCATTGTATGTGTGTTTAATTAAAATGTGTTTTACAATTCCTTACACACAATAGAATAATAAATTTTTACAAACTGAAATTTATCCAATAAAATCATTTAATTCAAAATGAGTAATTGCCCATAACCGAATTTAAGTAACTGAAATCTGATAATAGAGTTTGTTAGTGTTGTTGCGATATTTCTGTTTAATTTCTGTTTTTTTTGAAATGATTTGTTTGATAAGCAGGTTGTAGTGGCTAATTTGAAGAATCAAATACTGTGGTTGCAAAAGGAAAATCAAAAACTTAAGATGAAGGTCCAAAAGCGAGCTCTATAATTTTTTGCGCATTTTTCATGTCTTCAATTTTTATTTTAGCATTTACTGTTTTTTTGAATTGTTTATAGTTATTTTGAAATATTTCATTTTTTTTACAGAATGATGAACTTGAGGCTCTTCCCCAGAAGAATCATTGGATTGAGTAAAGTTATTTTATTTTATTTTGCATTTTGGTTGTATATTGCTATTGATTGAGTAATGTTTTTTATTTACTTTGTATATGTTTTTAATTAAAATGTGTTATACCATTCCTTACGCACAAGGAATGTAGAATACCAGATTTTAATAATAAAATAACTGATTTTAACAAACTAAAATTTTTCCAATAAAATTAACTAACTGAAGATAACTAATTACCCATAAGAAAATTTAACTAACTGAAATCTTATTACAAAAAATAACAAACTAACTCAATTGTTTATCTGTAAGGTTGGCTTCAGAACTTGTTATTCTGGATTCTCATTTCTAGACCCTTTTACTATATTTTATGTTCTTCATCTTGCACACACTATGTAACTTGCTTAACTAACCAAGTAGTTCTTGGAATGAAGATTAGAAAACTTGTACCTACCGAGCCACATTTGACTACTGAAGAAGTTTTGGGATGAATGGAACAAAATTAAATCTGTTGAGGTTGGGAAAGAAATGGAAAAGGTAAATCAATTTTATCTTTTTTCTTAATATGGTGTTTAGTCTTTTGCTATAATTCTTTTTCCTTAATTTAGTATTTGTTTTTTGATTTGTTAGAGTATTGTTCTTGATCATTTAAGTTGGACGAAGAACATATGCACCAAATTACTTGAAATTTCAAAAGGAGCGGATGAAGTAGTCTTTTAATTCAACTTTTGATATTTATATTTTTTTTTGCAATTTATTTACTTAATTTTGTTATGTTTGATACTGTAGCCAACCACAGTTGATGAAGTTATGTTGAACAAGAATTTTATGGAGGATGAAGTGGTTTCCCTTTCAAAGGATAATGAAAATTTATTTTATTTTTTGATTATTTTGTGAGTTTTGTTATGATATTCCTGTTTAATATCCATTTTTTGAAATGATTTGATTCATAAGAAGGGTGTAGTACCTGATTTGAAGAATCAAATACTGCGGTTGCAAAAGGAAAATCAAATTATTACGATGAAGGTCCCAAAGTGAACTCTATTACTTTTTGCGTATTTTTCATGTCTTCAATTTTTATTTTAGCATTTGTTGCTATTTTGAACTGTTTAGTTATTTTGGAATATTTCTTTTTTTTACATAATGATGAACTTGAGGCTCTTGTGTAGAAGAATCATTGGATTGAGTAAAGTTTTTTATTTTATTTTTTATTATGGTTGTATATTGATATTGATTGAGTAAAGTTTTTTGTTGTGTTTTTCGTATATTTAATTAAAATGTGTTATACAATTCTTTACACACATGGAATGTAGAGTAACTAATTTTAATAATAAAATAAGAGATTTTGACAAACAGAAATTTATCCAATAAAATTAACTAACTCAAGATAAGTAACTGCCTATAACCGAATTTAACTAACTGAAATCTGCTAAAAAACAAACAAACTATCTCAATTGTTTATCTATAAGTGTTGGCTTCAGAACTTGTTATTCTGAATTCTCATTTCTATACCCTTTTACGGTATTTTCTTTTCTTCATCTTGCACACATAGTGTAATTTGGTTGGCTAACCAAGTAATTCTTGGAATGAATGCCATAAAACTTGAATCTACTAAGCCACATTTGACTAATGAAGAAGTTTCGGGGATGAATGCAACGAAACTTGAATCTATTGAACTTGGAAAAGAAATGGAAAAGGTAAATCAATTTAATCTTTTTTTAAATACGGTGTTTAGTTTTTTGCTATTATTATATTTCCTTAATTTTGAATTTGTCTTTTGATTTGTTAGAGTATTGTTCTTGATCGTTTGAGTGGGACGAAAAACATATTCACTAAATTTCTTGAGATTCCAAAAGGAGATGATGAAGTAGTCTTTTAATTTTGCTTTTGAGTTTTATATTAATTTTTTTGTAATTTATTTACTTAATTTTGTTATATTTGATATTGTAGCCAACCATTGTTGATCATGTTATCCTGAACAAAGAATTTTGTGCAGGATGAAGTAGTTTATCTTCCAAGGGTTAAGGAAAATTTATTTTATTAACTTTTGAATATTTTGTGAGTCTTGTTGTGATATTTCTGTGTAATTTCCTTTTTTTAGATGATTTGTTTGATATTGAGGCACATTTGGCTACTGAAAAAGTTTCGGGGATGAATGGAAAACTACTTGAATCTCCTGAGGTTGGAAAAGAAATGGAAAAGGTAAATCAATTTAATATTTTTTTTAATATTGTGCTAATTTTTTTCTATAATTCTTTTTCCTTCATTTTGAATTTGTTTTTTGAATTGTTAGAGTATTGTTCTTGATCATTGGATTGGGACGAAGATAATATTCACCGAATTTCTTGAGATTTCAAAAGGAGATTATGAAGTAGTCTTTTAATTATGCTTTTGATTTTTATATTAATTTTTTTGTAATTTATTTACTTAATTTTGTTATATTTGATATTGTAGCCAACCATTGTTGATCATGTTATCTTGAACAAAGATTAATTTTGTAGAGGATGAAGTGGTTTCCATTCCAAGGGTTATGGAAAACTTATTTTATTAACTTTGTAATATTTGGTGAGTGTTGTTGTGATATTTTTGTTTAATTTCCAACCATTACTTAATTTATTTTTTTGATAAACAGGGTGTAGTAGTTGATTTGAAGAATCCAATATTGCGGTTGCAAAAGGAAAGTTTTTTTGCATTTTATTTTGCATTTTGGGTGTATATTGATATTAATTGAGTAAAGTTTTTTTGATTTTTTTGTGTTGTATGTGTGTTTAATGATAATGTGCTATATCATTCCTTAAACAAAAAGAATGTAGAATAACATATTTTGACAATAAAATAATAGATTTTGATAAACTGAAGTTTAGCCAAAAAATTAACTGACTCAAGATAAGTAATTGCCCATAACGGAATTTAACTAATTAAAATTTGATTAAAAAACTAACAAACTAACTTAATTGTTTATCTATTAGTATTGGCTCCAGAACTTGTTATTCTAAATTCACATTTCTAGACCTTTTTACTGTATTTTCTTTTCTTCATCTTGCACACACAATGTAATTTGCTTGCCTAACAAAGTAGTTCTTAGAATGAATCTTAGAAAACTTGAATCTACTGAGCCACATTTGGCTACTGAAGAAGTTTTGGGGATGAATTGAACAAAACATGAATCTGTTGATAATGGAAAAGAAATGTAAAAGGTAAATCAATTTAATCTTGGTTTTAATATGGTGTTTAGTTTTTTGCTATAATTCTTTTTCATTACATTTGAATTTGTTTTTTGATTTGTTAGAGTATTGTTCTTGATCGTTGGAGTGGGACGAAGAACATATTCACCGAATTTCTTGAGATTTCAAAAGGAGCTGATAAAGTAGTCTTTTAGTTCTGCTTTTGATTTTTATATTAATTTATTTTCAATTTATTTACTTAATTTTTTTATGTTTCATATTGTAGTCGACCATTGTTGATCAAGTTATCTTGAACAAGAATTTTGTGCAGGATGAAGTGGTTTCCCTACCAAAGGTTAATGAAAAATTAGTTTATTAACTTTTGATTATTTTGTGTGTTTTTATGTGATATTTTTGTTTAATACCCTTTTACTGTATTCTCTTTTCTTCATATTGTACACACAATGTAATTTGCTTGGTTAACCAAGTAGTTCTTAGACTGAATACCAGAAAACTTGAATGTACTTAGCCATATTTGGCTACAAAAGAAGTTTTGGGGATGAATGGAACAAAACTTGAATCTTATGAGCTTGGAAAAGAAATGGAAAAGTTAAATCAATTTAATCTTTTTTAATATGGTGTTTAGTTTTTTGCTTTAATTATTTTTCCTTAATTTTGAATTTGTTTTTGATTTGTTAGAGTATTGTTTTTAATCGTTGTAGTGGGACGGAGAACATATAACCGAATTTTTTGAGATTTCAAAACGAGTTGATGAACAAGAATTTTGTGCAGGATAAAGTGGTTTCCCTACCAAAGGTTAATGAAAAATTAGTTTATTAACTTTTGATTATTTTGTGTGTTTTTATGTGATATTTTTGTTTAATACCCTTTTACTGTATTCTCTTTTCTTCATATTGTACACACAATGTAATTTGCTTGGTTAACCAAGTAGTTCTTAGACTGAATACCAGAAAACTTGAATGTACTTAGCCATATTTGGCTACAAAAGAAGTTTTGGGGATGAATGGAACAAAACTTGAATCTTATGAGCTTGGAAAAGAAATGGAAAAGTTAAATCAATTTAATCTTTTTTAATATGGTGTTTAGTTTTTTGCTTTAATTATTTTTCCTTAATTTTGAATTTGTTTTTGATTTGTTAGAGTATTGTTTTTAATCGTTGTAGTGGGACGAAGAACATATAACCGAATTTCTTGAGATTTCAAAACGAGTTGATGAAGTAGTCTTTTAATTCTACTTTTGATTTTTATATTAACTTTTTTTCAATTTATTTACTTAATTTTGTTATGTTTGATATTGTAGCCAACCATTGCTTATCAAGTTATCCAGAACAAGAATTTTGTGGAGAATTTTGTGAGTTTTGTTGTGATATTTCTGTTTAATTTCCTTTTTTTGAAATGATTTGTTTGATTAGCAGGGTGTAGTAGCTGTATTGAAGAATCAAATACTGCGGTTGCTAAAGGAAAATCTAATTCTTAAGATGAAGGTCCAAAACTGAACTCTATTTCTTTCTGCGTATTTTTCATGTCTTCAATTTTTATTTTAGCATTTTCTATTATTTTGAACTATTTGTAGTTATTTTGGAATATTTCTTTTTTTTACATAATGATGAACTTGAGGCTCTTTCGTAGAAGAATCATTGGATTGAGTAAAGTTTTTTATTTTATTTTTCATTGTGGTTGTATATTGATATTGATTGAGTAATTTTTTGTTGCTTTTTATGTGTATTTCATTAAAATGTGATATACCATTCCTTACACACAAGGAATGTAGAATAAAAAGATTTTAACAATAAAATAACAGATTTTGAAAAACTCAAATTTATCGAATAAAATTAACTAACTGAAGATAAGTAACTGGCCATAATCAAATTTAAGTAACTAAAATCTGATAAAAAAAACAAACTAACTAACTCAATTGTTTATCTATAAGTTCTGGCTTTAGAACTTCTTATTCTAAATTCTCATTTCTAGACCCTTTTACTGTATTTTATTTTCTTCATCTTGCAGACACAGTGTAATTTGCTTGGTTAACCAAGTAGTTCTAGGAATGAATACCAGAAAACTTGAATCTATTGAGGCACATTTGGGTATTGAAAAAGTTTCAGGGATGAATGGAACAAAACTTTAATCTCCTGAGGTTGGAAAAGAAATGGAAAAGGTAAATCAATTTAATATTTTTTTTAATATTGTGTTTTGTTTTTTTCTATAATTCTTTTTCCTTAATTTTGAATTTATTTTTTGATTTCTTAGACTATTGTTCTTGATCATTGGAGTGGGACGAAGAACATATTCACTGAATTTCTTGAGATTTCAAAAGGAGCTAAAGAAGTAGTCTTTTAATTATGCTTTCGATTCTTATATTAATTATTTTAGCAATTTATTTACTTAGTTTTGTTATGTTTCATATTGTAGCCGACCATTGTTGATTAAGTTATATTGAACAAGAATTTTGTGTAGGATTAAGTGGTTTCCCTTCCAAAGGTTAACGAAAATTTATTTTATTAACTTAGATTATTTTGTTAGTTTTTTATGATATTTTTGTTTAATTTCTTGATTTTTGAAATGATTAGTTTGTTAAGTAGGGAGTAGTAGTTGATTTGAAGAATCAAATACTGCGGTTGCAAAAGGAAAATCAAATTCTTAAGATGAAGGTCCAAAAGTGAACTCTATAAGTTTCTACGTATTTTTCATGTATTCAATTTTTATTTTAACATTTACTATTATTTTGAATTGTTTATAGTTATTTTGAAATATTTCTTTTTTTTTACATAATGATGAACTTGAGGCTCTTCCCTAGAAGAATCATTGGGTTGAGTAAAGTTTTTTATTTTATAGTTTCATTGTGGTGGTATATTGATAATTATTTAGTAATTTCTTTTTTGTTGTTTGTATATTTAATTAAAATGTGTTATACCATTCCTTACACTCAAGGAATGTAGTATAAAATATTTTAATAATAAAATAACAGAACTTGCTAACTCAATTGTTTATATTTAAGTATTGGCTTCAGAACTTGATATTCTTGATTCTCATTTCTAGACCCTTTTAATGGATTTTCTTTTCTTCATCTTGCACGCACAGTGTAACAAGCTTGGCTAACGAAGTAGTTCTTGGAATGAATACCAGAAAAGTTGAATGTACTGAGCCACATTTGTCTATTGAAGAAGTTTTGGGGATGAATGGAACAAAACTAAAATCTGTTGACCTTAGAAACGAAATGGAAAAGGTAAATAAATTTAATCTTTTTTAATATGGTGTTTAGTTTTTTGTTATAATTCTTTTTCCTTAATTTTGAATTTGTTTTTTGATTTGTTAGAGTATTGTTCTTGATCGCTTGAGTGGGGTGAAAAACATATTCACCGAATTTCTTGAGATTTCAAAAGGAGATGATGAAGTAGTCTTTTAATTACGTTTTTGGTTTTTATATTAATTTTTTGTAATTTATTTACTTAATTTGTTATATTTGATATTGTAGCTAACCATTACTGATCAAGTTATCTTGAATAAAGAAATTTGTGGAGGATGAAGTAGTTTCCCTTCCAAGGGTTATGGAAAATTTATTTTATTAACTTTTGAATATATTGTGAGTTTTGTTGTGTTATTTTTTGTTTAATTTCCTTTGTTTTGAAATGATTTGTTGGATAACCAGGGTGTAGTAGCTGATTTGAAGATTCAAATATTGCGGTTGCAAAAGGAAAATCAAATTCTTAAGATGAAGGTCCAAAAGTGAACTCTATTAATTTTTGCGTATTTTTCATGTCTTCTATTTTTATTTTAGAATTTACTATTATTTTTTAAAATGATTTGTTTGATAAGAAGGGTGTGCTAGCTGATATGTTTATATATAGGTATTGGCTTCAGAACTTGTTAATCTAGATTCTCATTTCTATACCCTTTTACTGAATTTTCTTTTCTTCATCTTGCACGCACAGTGTATCTCGCTTGGCTAACGAAGTAGTTCTTGGAATGAATACTAGAAAAGTTGAATGTACTGAGCCACATTTGGCTATTGAAGAAGTTTTGGGGATGAATGGAACAAAACATGAATCTGTTGACCTTAGAAATGAAATGGAAAAGGTAAATAAATTTAATATTTTTTAATATGGTGTTTAGTTTTTTGTTATAATTCTTTTTCCTTAATTTTGAATTTGTTTTTTTATTTGTTAGAGTATTGTTCTTGATCGATTGAGTGGGGTGAAAAACATATTCACCAAATTTCTTGAAATTTCAAAAAGAGATGATGAAGTAGTCTTTTAATTACACTTTTGGTTTTTATATTAATTTTACTGCAATTTATTTACTTAATTTTGTTATATTTGATATTGTAGCCTACTATTGTAGATCAAGTTATCCTGAATAACGAATTTTGTGGAGGATGAAGTAGTTTCCCTTTCAAGGGTTATGGAAAATTTATTTTATTAACTTTTGAATATTTTGTGAGTTTTGTTGTGTTATTTCTGTTTAATGTTTTGAAATGATTTGTTTGATAACCAGGGTGTAGTAGCTGATTTGAAGAATCAAATATTGCGGTTGCAAAAGGAAAATCAAATTCTTAAGATGAAGGTCCAAAAGTGAACTCTATTAATTTTTGCGTATTTTTCATGTCTTCATTTTTTATTTTAGCATTTACTATTATTTTTTGAAATGATTTGTTTGATTAAAAGGGTGTGCTAGCTGATTTGAAGAATTAAATATTATGGTTGCAAAAGGAAAACCAAATTCTTAATATGAATGTCCAAAAGTGAACTCTATTAATTTATGCGTATTTTTCATGTCTTCAATTTGAATTTTAGCATTTATTATTGTTTTGAACGGTTTATATTTATTTCCAAATATTTCCTTTTTTTACATAATGATGAACTTGAGGCTCTTCCCTAGAAGAATCATTGGATTGAGTAAAGTTTTTTATTTTATTTTTCATTGTGGTTGTATATCGATATTGATTTAGTAAAGTTTTTTGTTGTTGTTGTTTTTGTATTTAATTAAAATGTGCTATACCATTCCTTACACATAAGGAATGTAGACTAATTTATTTCAATAATAAAATAACAGATCTTGACAAACTGAAATTTATCCAATAAAATTAACTAACTCAAGATAAGTAGCTGCCCATAACCGAATTTAACTAACTGAAATCAGATAAAAAACTGACAAACTAACTCAATTGTTTATATATAGGTATTGGCTTCAGAACTTGTTAATCTAGATTCTCATTTCTATACCCTTTTACTGAATTTTCTTTTCTTCATCTTGCACGCACAGTGTATCTCGCTTGGCTAACGAAGTAGTTCTTGGAATGAATACTAGAAAAGTTGAATGTACTGAGCCACATTTGGCTATTGAAGAAGTTTTGGGGATGAATGGAACAAAACTTGAATTTGTTGACCTTAGAAATGAAATGGAAAAGGTAAATAAATTTAATATTTTTTAATATGGTGTTTAGTTTTTTGTTATAATTCTTTTTCCTTAATTTTGAATTTGTTTTTTGATTTGTTAATGTATTTTTCTTGATCGATTGAGTGGGGTGAAAAACATATTCACCAAATTTCTTGAAATTTCAAAAAGAGATGGTGAAGTAGTCTTTTAATTACACTTTTGGTTTTTATATTAATTTTACTGCAATTTATTTACTTAATTTTGTTATATTTGATATTGTAGCCTACTATTGTAGATCAAGTTATCCTGAATAACGAATTTTGTGGAGGATGAAGTAGTTTCCCTTCCAAGGGTTATGGAAAATTTATTTTATTAACTTTTGAATATTTTGTGACTTTTGTTGTGTTATTTCTGTTTAATGTTTTGAAATGATTTGTTTAATAACCAGGGTGTAGTAGCTGATTTGAAGAATCAAATATTGCGGTTGCAAAAGGAAAATCAAATTCTTAAGATGAAGGTCCAAAAGTGAACTCTATTAATTTTTGCCTATTTTTCATGTCTTCATTTTTTATTTTAGCATTTACTATTATTTTTTGAAATGATTTGTTTGATTAAAAGGGTGTGCTAGCTGATTTGAAGAATTAAATATTGTGGTTGCAAAAGGAAAATCAAGTTCTTAATATGAATGTCCAAAAGTGAACTCTATTAATTTATGCGTATTTTTCATGTCTTCAATTTGAATTTTAGCATTTATTATTGTTTTGAACGGTTTATATTTATTTCCAAATATTTCCTTTTTTTAAAATAATGATGAACTTGAGGCTCTTCCCTAGAAGAATCATTGGATTGAGTAAAGTTTTTTATTTTATTTTTCATTGTGGTTGTATATCGATATTGATTTAGTAAAGTTTTTTGTTGTTGTTGTTTTTGTATTTAATTAAAATGTGCTATACCATTCCTTACACATAAGGAATGTAGACTAATTTATTTCAATAATAAAATAACAGATCTTGACAAACTGAAATTTATCCAATAAAATTAACTAACTCAAGATAAGTAGCTGCCCATAACCGAATTTAACTAACTGATATCAGATAAAAAACTGACAAACTAACTCAATTGTTTATATATAGGTATTGGCTTCAGAACTTGTTAATCTAGATTCTCATTTCTATACCCTTTTACTGAATTTTCTTTTCTTCATCTTGCACGCACAGTGTATCTCGCTTGGCTAACGAAGTAGTTCTTGGAATGAATACTACAAAAGTTGAATGTACTGAGCCACATTTGGCTATTGAAGAAGTTTTGGGGATGAATGGAACAAAACTTGAATCTGTTGACCTTAGAAACGAAATAGAAAAGGTAAATAAATTTAATATTTTTTAATATGGTGTTTAGTTTTTTGTTATAATTCTTTTTCCTTAATTTTGAATTTGTTTTTTGATTTGTTAGAGTATTGTTCTTGATCGATTGAGTGGGGTGAAAAACATATTCACCAAATTTCTTGAAATTTCAAAAAGAGATGCTGAAGTAGTCTTTTAATTACACTTTTGGTTTTTATATTAATTTTACTGCAATTTATTTACTTAATTTTGTTATATTTGATATTGTAGCCTACTATTGTAGATCAAGTTATCCTGAATAACGAATTTTGTGGAGGATGAAGTAGTTTCCCTTCCAAGGGTTATGGAAAATTTATTTTATTAACTTTTGAATATTTTGTGAGTTTTGTTGTGTTATTTCTGTTTAATGTTTTGAAATGATTTGTTTGATAACCAGGGTGTAGTAGCTGATTTGAAGAATCAAATATTGCGGTTGCAAAAGGAAAATCAAATTCTTAAGATGAAGGTCCAAAAGTGAACTCTATTAATTTTTGCCTATTTTTCATGTCTTCATTTTTTATTTTAGCATTTACTATTATTTTTTGAAATGATTTGTTTGATTAAAAGGGTGTGCTAGCTGATTTGAAGAATTAAATATTGTGGTTGCAAAAGGAAAATCAAATTCTTAATATGAATGTCCAAAAGTGAACTCTATTAATTTATGCGTATTTTTCATGTCTTCAATTTGAATTTTAGCATTTATTATTGTTTTGAACGGTTTATATTTATTTCCAAATATTTCCTTTTTTTTAAATAATGATGAACTTGAGGCTCTTCCCTAGAAGAATCATTGGATTGAGTAAAGTTTTTTATTTTATTTTTCATTGTGGTTGTATATCGATATTGATTTAGTAAAGTTTTTTGTTGTTGTTGTTTTTGTATTTAATTAAAATGTGTTATACCATTCCTTACACATAAGGAATGTAGACTAATTTATTTCAATAATAAAATAACAGATCTTGACAAACTGAAATTTATCAAATAAAATTAACTAACTCAAGATAAGTAGCTGCCCATAACCGAATTTAACTAACTGAAATCAGATAAAAAACTAATAAACTAACTCAATTGTTTATATATAGGTATTGGCTTCAGAACTTGTTAATCTAGATTCTCATTTCTATACCTTTTTACTGAATTTTCTTTTCTTCATCTTGCACGCACAGTGTATCTCGCTTGGCTAACGAAGTAGTTCTTGGAATGAATACTAGAAAAGTTGAATGTACTGAGCCACATTTGGCTATTGAAGAAGTTTTGGGGATGAATGGAACAAAACTTGAATCTGTTGACCTTAGAAACGAAATGGAAAAGGTAAATAAATTTAATATTTTTTAATATGGTGTTTAGTTTTTTGTTATAATTCTTTTTCCTTAATTTTGAATTTGTTTTTTGATTTGTTAGAGTATTGTTCTTGATCGATTGAGTGGGGTGAAAAACATATTCACCAAATTTCTTGAAATTTCAAAAAGAGATGGTGAAGTAGTCTTTTAATTACACTTTTGGTTTTTATATTAATTTTACTGCAATTTATTTACTTAATTTTGTTATATTTGATATTGTAGCCTACTATTGTAGATCAAGTTATCCTGAATAACGAATTTTGTGGAGGATGAAGTAGTTTCCCTTCCAAGGGTTATGGAAAATTTATTTTATTAACTTTTGAATATTTTGTGAGTTTTGTTGTGTTATTTCTGTTTAATGTTTTGAAATGATTTGTTTGATAACCAGGGTGTAGTAGCTGATTTGAAGAATCAAATATTGCGGTTGCAAAAGGAAAATCAAATTCTTAAGATGAAGGTCCAAAAGTGAACTCTATTAATTTTTGCCTATTTTTCATGTCTTCATTTTTTATTTTAGCATTTACTATTATTTTTTGAAATGATTTGTTTGATTAAAAGGGTGTGCTAGCTGATTTGAAGAATTAAATATTGTGGTTGCAAAAGGAAAATCAAATTCTTAATATGAATGTCCAAAAGTGAACTCTATTAATTTATGCGTATTTTTCATGTCTTCAATTTGAATTTTAGCATTTATTATTGTTTTGAACGGTTTATATTTATTTCCAAATATTTCCTTTTTTTTAAATAATGATGAACTTGAGGCTCTTCCCTAGAAGAATCATTGGATTGAGTAAAGTTTTTTATTTTATTTTTCATTGTGGTTGTATATCGATATTGATTTAGTAAAGTTTTTTGTTGTTGTTGTTTTTGTATTTAATTAAAATGTGCTATACCATTCCTTACACATAAGGAATGTAGACTAATTTATTTCAATAATAAAATAACAGATCTTGACAAACTGAAATTTATCCAATAAAATTAACTAACTCAAGATAAGTAGCTGCCCATAACCGAATTTAACTAACTGAAATCAGATAAAAAACTGACAAACTAACTCAATTGTTTATATATAGGTATTGGCTTCAGAACTTGTTAATCTAGATTCTCATTTCTATACCCTTTTACTGAATTTTCTTTTCTTCATCTTGCACGCACAGTGTATCTCGCTTGGCTAACGAAGTAGTTCTTGGAATGAATACTACAAAAGTTGAATGTACTGAGCCACATTTGGCTATTGAAGAAGTTTTGGGGATGAATGGAACAAAACTTGAATCTGTTGACCTTAGAAACGAAATGGAAAAGGTAAATAAATTTAATATTTTTTAATATGATGTTTAGTTTTTTGTTATAATTCTTTTTCCTTAATTTTGAATTTGTTTTTTGATTTGTTAGAGTATTGTTCTTGATCGATTGAGTGGGGTGAAAAACATATTCACCAAATTTCTTGAAATTTCAAAAAGAGATGATGAAGTAGTCTTTTAATTACACTTTTGGTTTTTATATTAATTTTACTGCAATTTATTTACTTAATTTTGTTATATTTGATATTGTAGCCTACTATTGTAGATCAAGTTATCCTGAATAACGAATTTTGTGGAGGATGAAGTAGTTTCCCTTCCAAGGGTTATGGAAAATTTATTTTATTAACTTTTGAATATTTTGTGAGTTTTGTTGTGTTATTTCTGTTTAATGTTTTGAAATGATTTGTTTGATAACCTGGGTGTAGTAGCTGATTTGAAGAATCAAATATTGCGGTTGCAAAAGGAAAATCAAATTCTTAGGACGAAGGTCCAAAAGTGAAATCTATTAATTTTTGCGTATTTTTCATGTCTTCATTTTTTATTTTAGCATTTACTATTATTTTTTGAAATGATTTGTTTGATAAGAAGGGTGTGCTAGCTGATTTGAAGAATTAAATATTGTCGTTGCAAAAGGAAAATCAAATTCTTAATATGAATGTCCAAAAGTGAACTCTATTAATTTATGCTTATTTTTCATGTCTTCAATTTGAATTTTAGCATTTATTATTGTTTTGAACGGTTTATATTTATTTCCAAATATTTCCTTTTTTTTACATAATGATGAACTTGAGACTCTTCCCTAGAAGAATCATTGGATTGAGTAAAGTTTTTTATTTTATTTTTCATTGTGGTTGTATATCGATATTGATTTAGTAAAGTTTTTTGTTGTTGTTGTTTTTGTATTTAATTAAAATGTGTTATACCATTCCTTACACATAAGGAATGTAGACTAATTTATTTCAATAATAAAATAACAGATCTTGACAAACTGAAATTTATCCAATAAAATTAACTAACTCAAGATAAGTAGCTGCCCATAACCGAATTTAACTAACTGAAATCAGATAAAAAACTGACAAACTAACTCAATTGTTTATATATAGGTATTGGCTTCAGAACTTGTTAATCTAGATTCTCATTTCTATACCCTTTTACTGAATTTTCTTTTCTTCATCTTGCACGCACAGTGTATCTCGCTTGGCTAACGAAGTAGTTCTTGGAATGAATACTAGAAAAGTTGAATGTACTGAGCCACATTTGGCTATTGAAGAAGTTTTGGGGATGAATGGAACAAAACTTGAATCTGTTGACCTTAGAAATGAAATGGAAAAGGTAAATAAATTTAATATTTTTTAATATGGTGTTTAGTTTTTTGTTATAATTATTTTTCCTTAATTTTGAATTTGTTTTTTGATTTGTTAGAGTATTGTTCTTGATCGATTGAGTGGGGTGAAAAACATATTCACCAAATTTCTTGAAATTTCAAAAAGAGATGATGAAGTAGTCTTTTAATTACACTTTTGGTTTTTATATTAATTTTACTGCAATTTATTTACTTAATTTTGTTATATTTGATATTGTAGCCTACTATTGTAGATCAAGTTATTCTGAATAACGAATTTTGTGGAGGATGAAGTAGTTTCCCTTCCAAGGGGTATGGAAAATTTATTTTATTAACTTTTGAATATTTTGTGAGTTTTGTTGTGTTATTTCTGTTTAATGTTTTGAAATGATTTGTTTGATAACCAGGGTGTAGTAGCTGATTTGAAGAATCAAATATTGCGGTTGCAAAAGGAAAATCAAATTCTTAAGATGAAGGTCCAAAAGTGAACTCTATTAATTTTTGCGCATTTTTCATGTCTTCATTTTTTATTTTAGCATTTACTATTATTTTTTGAAATGATTTGTTTGATAAGAAGGGTGTGCTAGCTGATTTGAAGAATTAAATATTGTCGTTGCAAAAGGAAAATCAAATTCTTAATATGAATGTCCAAAAGTGAACTCTATTAATTTATGCGTATTTTTCATGTCTTCAATTTGAATTTTAGCATTTATTATTGTTTTGAACGGTTTATATTTATTTCCAAATATTTCCTTTTTTTTACATAATGATGAACTTGAGGCTCTTCCCTAGAAGAATCATTGGATTGAGTAAAGTTTTTTATTTTATTTTTCATTGTGGTTGTATATCGATATTGATTTAGTAAAGTTTTTTGTTGTTGTTGTTTTTGTATTTAATTAAAATGTGCTATACCATTCCTTACACATAAGGAATGTAGACTAATTTATTTCAATAATAAAATAACAGATCTTGACAAACTGAAATTTATCCAATAAAATTAACTAACTCAAGATAAGTAGCTGCCCATAACCGAATTTAACTAACTGAAATCAGATAAAAAACTGACAAACTAACTCAATTGTTTATATATAGGTATTGGCTTCAGAACTTGTTAATCTAGATTCTCATTTCTATACCCTTTTACTGAATTTTCTTTTCTTCATCTTGCACGCACAGTGTATCTCGCTTGGCTAACGAAGTAGTTCTTGGAATGAATACTAGAAAAGTTGAATGTACTGAGCCACATTTGGCTATTGAAGAAGTTTTGGGGATGAATGGAACAAAACTTGAATCTGTTGACCTTAGAAACGAAATGGAAAAGGTAAATAAATTTAATATTTTTTAATATGGTGTTTAGTTTTTTGTTATAATTCTTTTTCCTTAATTTTGAATTTGTTTTTTGATTTGTTAGAGTATTGTTCTTGATCGATTGAGTGGGGTGAAAAACATATTCACCAAATTTCTTGAAATTTCAAAAAGAGATGATGAAGTAGTCTTTTAATTACACTTTTGGTTTTTATATTAATTTTACTGCAATTTATTTACTTAATTTTGTTATATTTGATATTGTAGCCTACTATTGTAGATCAAGTTATCCTGAATAACGAATTTTGTGGAGGATGAAGTAGTTTCCCTTCCAAGGGTTATGGAAAATTTATTTTATTAACTTTTGAATATTTTGTGAGTTTTGTTGTGTTATTTCTGTTTAATTTCCTTTTTTAAATGATTTCTGTTTAATATTCAACGGTTGCAAAAGGAATATCAAATTCTTAAGATGAAGGTCCAAAAGTGAACTCTATTAATTTCTGCGTATTTTTCATGTCTTCAATTTTTATTTTAGCATTTACTATTACTTTTTGAAATGATTTGTTGGATAAGCAGGGTGTAGTAGCTGATTTGAAGAATCAAATATTGCAGTTGCAAAAGGAAAATCAAATCTTAAGATGAAGGTCCAAAAGTGAACTCTATTAATTTCTGCGTATTATTCATGTCTTCAATTTTTATTTTAGAATTTACTATTATTTTGAACTGTTTTTAGTTATTTTGAAATATTTCCTTTTTTTACCTAATGGTGAACTTGGACTTTTCCCTAGAAGAATCATTGGATTGAGTAAAGTTTTTTGTTTTATTTTTCATTGTGGTTGTATATTGATATTGATTGAGTAAAGTTTTATTTTTGTTCGTGTATTTAATTAAAAAGTGATATATGATTCCTTATACACAAGGAATGTAGAATGACATATTTTAATAATAAAATAACAGATTTTGACAAACTTAAATTTATTCAATAAAATTAACTAACTCAAGATAAGTAACTGCCCATAACTTAATTTAACTAACTAAAATTTGATACAAAACTAACTAACTAACTCAATTGTTTATCTATAAGTATTGGCCTCAAAACTTGTTACTCTAAATTCTCATGGTATTTTCTTTTCTTCATCTTGCACACACAGTGTAGTTTTCTTTTCTTTTCTTCATGGTATTTTCTTTTCTTCATCTTGCACACAGAGTGTAATTTTCTTGGCTAACCAAGTAGTTTTTGGAGTGAATACCAGAAAACTTGAATCTACTAAGCCACATTTGAATAGTGAAGAAGTTTCAGGGATGAATGGAACAAAACTTGAATTTGTTGAACTTGGAAAGGAAATGGAAAAGGTAAATCGATTTAATCTTTTTTTTAATATGGTGTTTAATTTTTTTCTATAATTCTTTTTCTTAATTTTGAATTCGTTTTTTTATTTGTTAGAATATTGTTCTTGATCGTTTGAGTGGGATGAAAAACATATTCACCAAATTTCTTGAAATTTCAAAAGGAGATGATGAAGTAGTCTTTTAATTATGCTTTTGATTTTTATATTAATTTTTTGCAATTTATTTACTTAATTTTGTTATATTTGATATTGTAGCCAACAAGTGTTGATCAAGTTATCCTGAACAAATAATTTTGTGGAGAGTGAAGTGGTTTCCCTTCCAAGGGTTATGGAAAATTTATTTTATTAACTTTTGAAAATTTGTGAGTGTTGTTGTGATATTTCTATTTAATTTCTTTTTTTTAAATGATTTGTTTGATAAGCAGGGTGTAGTAGCTGATTTGAAGAATCAAATATTGCGGTTGCAAAAGGAAAATCAAATTCTTACGATGAAGGTCCAAAAGTGAACTCTATTACTTTTTGCGTATTTTTCATGTCTTCAATTTTTATTTTAGCATTTAATGCTATTTTGAACTGTTTATAGTTATTTTGAAATATTTCTTTTTTTACATAATGATGAACTTGAGGCTCTTCCCTAGAAGAATCATTGGATTGAGTAAAGTTTTTTTTTATTGTGGTTGTATATTGATTTTGATTGAGTAAAGTTTATTTTTGTGTTTTTTATGTATTTAATGAAAATGTGATATATCATTCCTTACACACAAGGAATGTAGAATAACATATTTTAATAATAAAATAACAGATTTTGACAAATTCAAATTTATCCAATAAAATTAACTAATTTAAGATGAGTAATTGCCCTTAACTGAATTTAAGTAACTGAAATTTGATAATAGAATTTGTTAGTTTTGTTGCGATATTTCTGTTTAATTTCTGTTTTTTGAAATGATTTGTTTGATAATCATGGTGTAGTGGCTAATTTGAAGAATCAAATACTGTGGTTGCAAAAGGAAAATCAAATACTTAAGATGAAGGTCGAATAGTGAGCTCTATAATTTTCTACACATTTTTCATGTCTTCAACTTATATTTTGGCATTTATTGTTATTTTGAACTGTTTATAGTTATTTTGAAATATTTCATTTTTTACAAAATTATCAACTTGAGGCTTTTCCCAAGAAGAAACATTGGATTGAATAAAGTTTTTTATTTTATTTTGCATTGTGATTGTATATTGTTATTGATTGAGTAATGTTTTTCTTGGTGTTTTTCGTGTATTTAATTAAAATGTGATATACAATTCCTTACACAAAAGGAACGTAGAATAACATATTTTAACAATAAAATAACAAATTTTGGCAAATTGAAAGTTATCCAATAAAATTAACTTACTCAATATAAGTAACTACCTATTATCGAATTTAACTAACTGAAATCTGATAATAAAAACTAACAAACTAACTCAATTGTTTATCTATAAGTATTGGCTTCAGAACTTGTTATTCTAAATTCTCATTTCTAGACCCTTTTACTGTAATTTCTTTTCTTCATATTGCACACACAGTGTAATTTGCTTGGTTAACCAAGGAGTTCTTGGAATAAATACCAGAAAACTTGAATCTACTGAGCCATATTTGGATACAGAAGAAGTTTTGGGGATGAATGGAACAAAACTTGAATCTTATGAGCTTGGAAAAGAAATGGAAAAGTTAAATCAATTTAATCTTTTTTAATATGGTGTTTAGTTTTTTGCTTTAATTCTTTTTCCTTAATTTTGAATTTGTTTTTGATTTGTTAGAGTATTGTTCTTGATCGATGGAGTGGGACGAAGAACATATTCACCGAATTTCAAGAGATTTCAAAATGAGCTGACGAAGGAGTCTTTTAATTCTACTTTTGATTTTTATATTAACTTTTTTTCAATTTATTTATTTAATTTTGTTATGTTTGATATTGTACCCAACCATTGCTTATCAAGTTATCCTGAACAAGAATTTTGTGGAGAATTTTGTGAGTTTTGTTGTGATATTTCTAATTAATTTCATTTTTTTTTAAACGATTTGTTTGATTAGCAGGGTGAGTAGCCTTATTGTAGAATCAAATACTGCGGTTGCAAAAGGAAAATCTAATTCTTAAGATGAAGGTCCAAAACTGAACTCTATTACTTTCTGCGTATTTTTCATGTCTTCAATTCTTATTTTAGCATTTTCTATTATTTTGAACTGTTTGTAGTTATTTTGAAATATTTCTTTTTTTACAGAATGATGAACTTGAGGCTCTTCCCTAGAAGAATCATTGGATTGAGTAAAGTTTTTTATTTTATTTTTCATTGTGGTTGTATATTGATATTGATTGAGCAATGTTTTTTTTGCAATGTATGTGTGTTCAATTAAAATGTGATTTACCATTCCTTACACACAATAGAATAATAGATTTTGACAAAATAAATTTAAGTAATTGCCCATAACCGAATTTAAGTAACTAAAATCTGATAATAGAATTTGTTAGTTTTGTTGCGATATTTTTGTTTAATTTCTGTTTTTCTGAAATGATTTGTTTGATAAGTAGGGTGTAGTGGCTAACTTGAAGAATCAAATACTGTGGTTGCAAAAGGAAAATCAAATACTTAAGATGAAGGTCCAAAAGTGAGCTCTATTATTTTCTGCACATTTTTCATGTCTTCAATTTATATTTTAGCATTTACTTTATTTTGAACTGTTTATAATTATTTTGAAATATTTGATTTTTTACATAATGATGAACTTGAGGCTCTTCCCTAGAAGAAACATTGGATTGAGTAAAGTGTTTTATTTTATTTTGCATTGTGGTTGTATATTGTTATTGATTGAGTAAAGTTTTTTTTCCGTGTATTTAATTAAAATGTGTTATACAATTCCTTACACAAAAGGAATGTAGAATAACATATTTTAATAATAAAATAACAGTTTTTGACAAACTGAAATTTATCCAATAAAATGAACTAACTCAAAATAAGTAACTGCCCATAACCGAATTTAACTAACTAAAATATGCTAAAAAACTAACAAACTAACTCAATTGTTTATCTTTAAGTATTGGCTTCAGAACTTGTTATTCCGAATTCTCATTTCTAGACCCCTTTACGGTATTTACTTTTCATCATCTTGCACACACAATGTACTTTGCTTGGCTAACCAAGTAGTTCTTGGAATGATTGCCATAAAACTTGAATCTACTAAGCCACATTTTACTAATGAAGAAGTTTCGGGGATGAATGGAACAAAACTTGAATTTGTTGAATTGGAAAAGAAATGGAAAAGGTAAATCAATTTAATTTTTTTTAAAAACTGGTGTTTAGATTTTTGCTATAACTATTTTTCCTTAATTTTGAATTTGTCTTTTGATTTGTTAGAGTATTTTTATTAATCGTTTGAATGGGACGAAAAACATATTCACCGAATTTCTTGAGATTTCAAAAGGAGATTGTAACAACTCGTATAATATATATCTAGAATAATATCATACAAGTGTTAAATTTTGGTATTGTCACGACATAAGTTCCTAATGGCATCAATAGATATACATGTCCAAACTAAAAACATTAATGGAACATGTTATACAATAATGCCTAAACAATAAAAATCTAAGGACTATGTGCAATATCTTCATTGCACACAACTCCACAACGGAAGATCACGATAAACAGCATCCCTTGAAACATCCATAACAGCTTCTCATAGATTCAACCTGTAAAGAATTACCTGAAAAATAACAAGAATGATGGGATGAGATAATAATCTCAGTGAGTTCTCCTATCCTATGGGTCCACTCGGCTCTACAGGGTTTCTGATCAATATTCAACTCATATCCAACTCAAGTCAACAAGGGAACGAAGACTTGAGCGGTGGGGAAACTATCTCGCAATTGTATGGCAACATGCATCTGAGTTCTCATAACTCAACCACGATCATTATTCAGATCACGGCGTATCAATTCCCGAACGGACTTACGTCTAAGCCAGGCCCGGTTCATGCATGCCCGTATGATTCGACTTTGCGGTGGATATCGGGTCCTCTATGAGGCTTAATCCCCAGTTCAAGCGACAGTCACCCGTATGGGACTCTAACCCACCTAGGGTATCTTTCACCGTATGGGACTCTAACCCACATAGGTGTCCACCTTTCCCCCATGTCCGCCATGGTTGGGGCTCAAACCCAATTGAGGCTCGAATCATTGGTCCCACATCCCAATGCTTACACGTCTAAGCATACCAATAGAGATGTGTACCATCACAGAAAAACACACATTCTGAATACATGATCGGTTTTGCAAATCATTGGTTCCACGAACCATAACAAAATTCATCAATCACTGGTAACTGTATTCACCACAATACACAACAATAACATGGCATGTTCCATACAATGCGTTTCATTCTCAATCATGGCAACAATTCGTCCACGACCTCACAGAAGTGTCGTACGAATGAATACCGTATTCTCATAAATATCACACATGTCCCATAACCTATATTATATTTCTAAGTTATTAATTAAGTTATTCTCCTAGGTTTCCTCACTCATCTTTGTAAGGTTTTTAATCATGTTATTTCACAATCAAACATATCAAAAATGTTTAGCATCCATCATAATGTAATTCATAGAATTTGTAAATCACATGATATACTAATACATGGTATCATAATAATAGTCTTTTTCGTTATCTTACTAACGCATCCGTCGGCATCCAAAGCGGAGTTATAACCCTCAATTAATTCGTTAATCCATTTTAATCAAGATTTAGATTAACATGTATTCATTGCATAAATATTCAATGACAACATCTTTGGCCTAGTGGTAAGGCTTGTAGAATTCCAAGGTGGTCCTGAGTTTGAACCCCATTGGTGACATATTTTAATTCATCAAATAATTAATTCATGTCAATAGATTGATCAAATGAGTTTTTTTTGGCATTGTATCGAATTTCTTGAAATTTCAAAAGGAGTTAATAAAGTAGTCTTTTAATTGTGCTTTTGATTTTTATATTAATTTATTTTCAATTTATTTATTTAATTTTGTTATGTTTCATATTGTAGTCGACCATTGTCGATCAAGTTATCCTGAACAAGAATTTTGTGGAGGATGAAGTGGTTTCCATTCCAAAGGTTAATAAAAATTTATTTTATTAACTTGTGATTATTTTGTGAGTTTTTATGTGATATTTTTGTTTAATACCCTTTTACTGTATTTTCTTTTCTTCATATTTCACACACAGTGTAATTTGCTTGGTTAACCAAGTAGTTCTTAGAATGAATACCAGAAAACTTGAATCTACTTGGCCATATTTGGTTACAGAAGAAGTGTTGGGGATGAATGGAACAAAACTTGAATCTTATGAGCTTGGAAAAGACATGGAAAAGTTAAATCAATTTAATCATTTTTAATATGGTGTTTAGTTTTTTACTTTAATTCTTTTTCCTTAATTTTGATTTTGTTTTTGATTTGTTAGAGTATTGTTCTTGATCGTTGGAGTGGGACGAAGAACATATTCACCGAATTTCTTGAGATTTCAAAAGGAGCTGATGAAGTAGTCTTTTAATTCTACTTTTTATTTTTATATTAACTTTTTACAATTTATTTACTTAATTTTGTTATGTTTGATATTGTAGCCAACCATTGTTTATCAAGTTATCCTGAACAAGAATTTTGTGGATAATTTTGTGAGTTTTTTTATGATATTTCCATTTAATTTACTTTTTTATAAATGATTTGTTTGATAAGCATGGTGTAGTAGCTGATATGAAGAATCAAATTCTGTGGTTGCAAAAGGAAAATCAAATTCTTAAGATGAAGGTCCGAAAATGAACTCTATAATTTTCTGCGTATAATTCATGTCTTCAAATTTTATATTAGCATTTACTGTTATTTCGAAAAAATTTATAGTTATTTTGAAATATTTCTTTTTTTTATAGAGTGATGAACTTGAGGGTCTTCCCTAGAAGAATCATTGGATTGAGTAAAGTTTTTTATTTTATTTTTCATTGTGGTTCTATATTGATATTGATTGAGTAAAGTTTTTTTTTTCATTTTATGTGTGTTTAATTAAAATGTGTTATACCATTCCTTACACACAATAAAATAACAGATTTTGACAAACTGAAGCTTATCCAATAAAATTAACTAATTCAAGATGAGTAACTACCCATAACCGAATTTAAGTTACTAAAATCTGATAATAGAATTTGTGAGTTTGGTTGTGATATTTCTGTTTAATTTCCATTTTTGTCAAATGATTTGTTTGATAAGAAGGGTGTAGTGGCTAATTTGAAGAATCAAATATTGCGGTTGCAAAAGGAAAATCAAAAACTTAAGATGAAGGTCCAAAAGCGAGCTCTATAATTTTCTGCGCATTTTTCATGTCTTCAAATTTTATTTTAGCATTTACTGTTATTTTGAACTGTTTAAAGTTATTTTGAAATATTTCATTTTTTTACAAAATGATGAACTTAAGGCTCTCCCCTAGAAGAATCATTGGATTGAGTAAAGTTTTTTATTTTATTTTGCATTGTGGTTGTATATTGTTATTGATTGAGTAAAGTTTTTTTTTACTTTGTATATGTTTTTAATTAAAATGTGTTATACCATTCCTTACACACAAGGAATGTAGAATACTAGATTTTAATAATAAAATAACAGATTTTGACAAACTGAAAATTTTCCAATAAAATTAACTAACTCACGATAACTAATTACCCATAAGAAAAATTAACTAACTGAAATCTTATTATAAAAAATAACAAACTAACTCAATTGTTTATCTGTAAGGTTGGCTCAAAACTTGTTATTCTGGATTCTCATTTCTAGACCCTTTTACTATATTTTATGTTCTTCATCTTGCACACACCGTGTAACTTGCTTAACTAACCAAGTAGTTCTTGGAATAAAGACCAGAAAACTTGTATCTATTGAGCCATATTTGATTACTGAAGAAGTTTTGGGGATGAATGGAACAAAACTTGAATTTGTTGAGGTTGGAAAAGAAATGGAAAAGGTACATCAATTTGATCTTTTTTTTAATATGGTGTTTATTCTTTTGCTATAATTCTTTTTCCTTAATTTAGTATTTGTTTTTTGATTTGTTAGAGTATTGTTCTTGATCGTTTAAGTTGGACGAAGAACATATGCACCGAATTTCGTGAGATTTCAAAAGGAGCTGATGAAGTAGTCTTTTAATTGAACTTTTGATATTTATATTAATTTTTTTTCAATTTATTTACTTAATTTTGTTATGTATGATATTGTAGCCAACCACTGTTGATGAAGTTATGTTGAACAAGAATTCTGTGGAGGATGAAGTGATTTCCCTTTCAAAGGTTAATAAAAATATATTTTATTTTTTGATTATTTTGGGAGTTTTGTTGTGATATTCCTGTTTAATTTCCTTTTTTTGAAATGATTTGTTTGATAAGCAAGGTGTAGTAGCTGATTTGAAGAATCAAATACTGCAGTTGCAAAAGGAAAATCAAATTATTACGATGAAGGTCCAAAAGTGAACTCTATAATTTTCTACATATTTTTCATTTCGTCAATTTTTAATTTAGCATTTAGTGTTATTTTGAACTGTTTGTAGTTATTTTGAAATATTTCATTTTTTTACAGAATGATAAACTTGAGGCTCTTCCCTAGAAGAATCATTGGATTGAGTAAAGTTTTTTATTTTATTTTGTATTGTGGTTGTATATAATTATTGATTGAGTAAAAAAAAATTGTGTTTTTCGTGTATTTCATTAAAATGTGTTATACCATTCCTTACACACAAGGAATGTAGAATAACATATTTTAATAATAAAATTTCAGATTTTTAGTAACTTAAATTTATCCAATAAAATCAACTAACTCAAGAAAAGTAAATGCCCACCGAATTTAACTAACTGAAATCAGATAAAAAACTAACAAACTAACTCAATTGTTTATCTATAAGTATTGGCTTCGGAACTTGTTATTCTAGATTCTCATTTCTAGACACTTTTACTGATTTTCTTTGGATTAAGTAAAGTTTTTTATTTTATATTGCATTGTGGTTGTATATTGATATTGTTTGAGTAAACTTTTTTATTTTATTTTTGTGTTGTATGTGTATTTAATTAAAATGTCTTATACCATTCCTTACACACAAGGAATGTAGAATAACAGATTTTAAAAATAAAATAATAGATAATGACAAACTATAATTTATCCAATAAAATTAACTAACATAAGATAAGTAACTGTCCATAACCGAATTTAACTAACTGAAATCTGATAATAAAAACTAACAAACTAACTCAATTATTTGTTTATAAGTATTGGCTTCAGAACTTGTTATTCTAAATTCTCATTTCTAGACTTATTTACTGTATTTTCTTTTCTTCATCTTGCACACCCAGTGTAATTTTCTTAGCTAACCAATTAGTTCTTAGAATGATTACCAGAAAACATGAATTTACTGAGCCACATTAGGCTACTGAAGAAGTTTCGGGGATGAATGGAACAAAACTTGAATCAGTTGAGCTTCAAAAAGAAATGGAAAAGGTAAATCAATTTAATATATTTTTTAATATGGTGTTTTTTTTGCTATAATTCTTTTTCCTTACATTTGAATTTGTATTTTGACTTGTTGGAGTATTGTTCTTGATCGTTGTAGTGGGACGAAGAACATATTCACTAAATTTCTTGAGATTTCAAAAGGAGCTTATGAAGTAGTCTTTTAATTCTGCTTTTGTTTTTACATTAACTTTTTTTTTTCAATTTATTACTTAATTTTTTTATGTTTGAAATTGTAGCCGACCATTGATGATCAAGTTATCCTTAAAAGAATTTTGTGGAGGATGAAGTGGTTTCCCTTCCAAAGGTTAATGAAAATTTACTTTATTAACTTTTGATTATTTTGTGAATTTTTTTGTGATATTTCCATTTAATTTACTTTTTTTTAAACGATTTGTTTGATAAGCATGGTGTAGTAGCTGATTTGAAGAATCAAATTATGCGTTTGCAAAAGGAAAATCAAATTCTTAAGATGAAGGTCCGAAAATGAACTCTAAAATTTTATGCGTATAATTCATGTCTTCAAATTTTATATTAGCATTTACTGTTATTTCGAAAATTTTATAGTTATTTTGAAATATTTCTTTTTTTTACAGAATGATGAACTTCAGGGTCTTCCCTAGAAGAATCATTGGATTGAGTAAAGTTTTTTATTTTATTTTGCATTGCGGTTGTATATTTATATTGTTTGAGTAAAGTTTTTTTTTACATTGCATGTGTATTTAATTAAAATGTTTTATACCATTCCTTACACACAAGTAGTGTAGAATAACAGATTTTAACAATAAAATAATAGATTTTGACAAATTGAATGTTATCTAATAAAATTAACTAACTCAAGATAAGTAACTACCCGTAAACGAATTTAACTAACTGAAATCTGATAATAAAAACTAACAAACTAACTCAATTGTTAATCATAAGTATTGGCTTCAGAACTTCACTACGCCAAATAAGGGAAAAGAGGGCGCTTATTTTGGCCTATAACAGCGCTTTTAAGCGCCCTTTAAAGTGGCACTGGCATAGGTAAAGACAGCGCTTTGTTTTCCTGGAGAAAGCGCTCTCTAAAGTGGCCCTTTAAGGGCCACATTATAGTGCGCTTTCAGAAAAAAAACGCCCTCTGGAGTGGTCCATAAAGGGCCACCTTAGAGAGCGCTTTCTGGACAAAGCGCCCTCTAAAGTTGTCAATGTAAAGTGTTTAGAGGGCGCTTCCTACAGAAAGCGCCCTCTAAAGTGTTAGTTATTTTAAAAAAATTTGTTTGAAAAACAGTGGGTATTTAATTGGGAACCTGTTCGCATGCTGCAAAAGTGTAAAATTCATATTGATTTCATCCTTTAATCCAATGTTATACACCATTAATCCATTGATATATACAACATGAATCCATTTATATACAACATTAATCCTCCATATATACAACATTAATATATTGATATTCATGCATGTACAACAACATTCCATACATATATGTATAACAAGTACTACAACCTATATGATTCTATGATCAATAATGAATTGACACAATTCATCCTTCATTTCATCCAAATGAGCTCTTGAGTAAGATTTGTATTCGTCAAAGTACTACGTAAGAGAATAAAACATATTCATGATTTAGTAACAAATTAGATGAAATATCCGATAATATTAAAATAAACCCTAAGTTATTATTCCATACCATTTTTGAGATGTCTATACGATTCAACGCAATGATATCTCTCATAAATCTCAATACAAAAAATCCGCAATCGATCGAATTGTTTTGCTGAGGACACTACACAGAAAAACAAACAATATATATATATATATATATATATATATATATATATATATATATATATATATATATATATATATATATATATATATATATATATATATATATATATATATATATATATATATATATAGTTAATTTCTTACAAACACTATTATAAGCAAAAAAACAAACACTATTATAAGCAAAAATAAGAAACTTAATATATACCTGAACTCTGACCCAGGTAATGTCCTTCCTATTACGATAATTCTTTTTCGATCTAAATTTTAGTATTGCCCTAACAAAATAAAAACGTATATTGAGATCAATCTGACAGACATAATTAAATATACAAATACACACGAATATTTAGGGGAATTTCACTTACGCGTCAACCGTCTTCTTCATACTCGGATATTTACTCCAATCACCCGGTAACGAATCGAGATAATACACCATTAGTCTCGAAAGATCCATAGCAACCAACACCCAGTGACCACTGTAAAATAAAATAAAAATTTAGATGCATGAAAATTTTCTACGTAAAAGATATACATAGATTAGAATGAAATTATTAGAAAGAAAATCTAACCCGTTGCCAGAATTAAACGGTAAAAAAATACAAACTAGGTGTAGTATTATCGTCGGCCACCATGAATCTATCGACTAGTTCATTCATTACGGATGTTGGATTTTTCATTATAAACGTTGTGTTGATACGGGAAGCACCAATAAAATTGAATCGGTTACACAATTCAGTTCCCGCATCAATGTGTCATACATATACCTTAAATAGAAACATAATAAACATTAGACTACTCATTGAAATGTGTAAATAAATTGTTCAACTAAGTAAATAATAGATTGATCGGAGTACCATATGTATGTATGAATGACAACGATGCCCAATTCTTCGTGTTCAAAAAGTTGTTGCATGTCCTCCTTTGCAATTAATTCGGAATGAGCAATTCCAAAAACACCTTCATCCATATCACACTACGGATGGCGCCGTGCATAATATCTGACTCTTCCACCATTTTCTCAAGACGCATCATAATTTGAGATTTTGTCCTGGACGTCGTTGGAATTTCCTTACTAGCTTTGTCCAACATTTGACCGGGAACCTAAAAATATAAATTAAATCATGACTTTTTGTGATGCAACAGAATCGTTGTGTATATAATTCAATGGGTATATATATTTGTACCTCTTTTTGAGATTTAGGATTTGTTTTTGTCCCGGACTTCGTTGGAATATCCTTACCAGCTTTTTTCAACATTCGACCGGGAACCTAAAAATTCATATAAATTAAATCATGACTTTTTGTGATGCAACAGAATCGTTGCGTATATAATTCAATGGGTATATATATTTGTACCTCTTTTTGAGATGCAACCGACTCGATGCGTCTTGAAATCCCTTTACCAGCTTTATGTGTGGGTCTTGTAGGAGTCTAACATTACCATGTAATAAGGATTGATTAAATATCATAATTGTAGCTGAATTGAAATGTGAATACTAAATATTCATAATCATTTAGAACATATATACCTCGGCATCTGGGAAATTTAGATCTGACGGCCATCCAACAAAGGATCCGACTGCATCTCGCATCAACGTTGTCTCTGAAACAACGTCAGGTAATGGTAGAAGTGCGTCCGTATCTAATACAAGGTCAACCGAAACTTTCATATATCCCACCGGGAGGGGATTATGGTGAAGTAATTCACCCGAAGTATTGTGCACTTTTCCCTTGCCAACTATGCGATAAGTTGGTGACGATAGATACAGCTGACAAGGTGAAATGCCCTAAACCAATAATAAATGTTATTGTTAACGTGTATATGTGTCAAGTAAAAAAGTGCTATTTTAATTTCATAATAACATATATAATTACCTCGGGAAATTTCGGTTGACAATTGATACTAGCTCGGTCACTAGTATCTTTTGCCTCGGAAGCGCACCTTTCCTCTCTATACCTTGCATTCTCGTTTTGCAGTTGGAGTACTTGTGCCCTTAACTCCGCCAAGGTCTCCATCACCTCTTTGTTGGTAGGATTTTTTGTTTTTGGTTTTTTATAAAATAACGACGGAGTCACACCAAAACCCTTACCCCTCACACGACCGGAATACTCAGGAACATTTAGTACTCGACTAAGTACGCTCCTGCAATCCTGGACCTCGGTTGAAGGTAAGGTTTGGGATAAAGTCTCCTGAAATATTATTAGAGGAGATTAAAAATGAATTATATGTCTAACAAAATTTTCGATATAATTAAAGAAATAATGTTACATATACTTACACATTCGTCATAAACATTTTGGACCGCTTCAACGACAGCCCCATCCTTCCCAACCCGAGCAGCCTTCCATAATACGTGCTCCGGAAGAGATGTTGCGTCACTTTTCTCCTCGGCTAGCTACACATTGAATTAGATTATAAGACCATCAATTATAACATATTGTGACAATGTATAAGCTCATAGCATTTGAATATACTCACAATTCTTTGTTGTAACCGTGCATATCCCGTACGCCCTTTTTTGTACGGATACGCGGGTTTTGATGCCCTTTTCCGATTTTTGTCGCTTACTTCCTGGATAAAAAAGTTTAAGGCATATCAGAACCAAGTAACTTAACAATTGTATAATACCATAATTAATAGACATTACATGGAATTTTTCGTTTCTTCGTTTGGCGACAAAGTTATCCCATTCTTCGGCTGAAATAATCTCCGCATACTTCATTGGCCGTTCTGCTTCAACAAATTTTCCTTCCTCATCCTTGAGAAATTTGTTGGACAAAAAGGATCGAAATCCTCGGAGTCTTTTTCCGACCAATTGAATACAATATTTTTGCCGACTTTCATCGATGTGAAAGGATCTCTAAAAAAAATACACATGGAGTGTGTTATTATAAGTAATATTATAACAATATATGGTCAACAAATAGTCAACAAAAAAAACATATAACAATATATGGTAAGTACCTGTATCTCGGACCATATTTTTTCTTTGTCAACCTTCAATTCCGGACTTCTCCAATTATCACATGTAATCGGAATATGTTGTCAAACAAGGAAACCAATGTAACTTGCCAACATTGAACCGTTAGGCTCAATTAGTTGGTCTTCAGCACTCCAATGTACTTCAAATTTTTCACCCTTGTCTCTTGCACGAAAGATTGACTTCATAACAGTCAATCCTCGTTTGATTTCATTTTCAACATTGTTACTTGATCCACTCGCGTCATGGGTATCGTCTTGGTTACTAGCCATTTTATCTGTAATATAGAAATGATTCAATAAGACCCAAGTAAGACAATGACCATATTCGTGAAGCTACACAAAAAACACATTCATATACCTTCCATTTCTCTCATGTTACAACAATCTAAACTCTCTTTTTTTATCATTATTGAATACAAACTCACACACACCTACTGCATACAAAAGACCAATGCAAACTTATGGTGTTTGGAACATGAACAAACTTGCATCCATAATCATCAAACTTCCAAGCACAAGCTCAAACACACTTCAAATGACATCAGTTTTCAATCAGAAATAAAAAACTCAGTTTGCCCTAAACAACATTAATCAACATAATGCACAAAATGTAATACTAAGTTTAGAAAATGCCCTAATCAAACACATGAAGAAAGTGAACGGTAACGATGGAGAAGAGAAATACCTTCAAGGTGACGGTAATGATGGAGAAGAAAGTGAACAGTGACGGTGGACGCAGATAACTCAGTGAACGTGAACGCAGCAGCAGAAAAAGGCGACGGCGACGACGACGGTGAGGGAGGGAGAACGACGGTGAGTAATCGCAGTAGAGAGTAATCGCAGTAGAGAGAAAACCCAGTTACGTAAACGAAATAGCTTGTAGAGAGGGAAAATAAAGAGACATGCAGTATATGTTATAATTTTAATGTTTACTAAAGGGGACCTTAGAGGGCGCTTTTGTAAAAAAAGTGCCCTCTAAAGGGGGCCTAAGAGGGCGCTTCTGAAAGCGCTCTCTAAGGCTTTCCAAAGGCGCCTTCTAAACTGGAAATGTACATGGACTTAGAGAGCGCTTTTTTAAAAGCGCCCTCTAAGGGTAACCTTAGAGGGCGCTTTCATTAAAGCGCCCTCTATTGGTGTCCATCCATTTCCTCATTATTATTTTTTTGGCTTCACTTTAGAGGGCGCTTTGTTACAAAAGCGCCCTCTAAAGGGGGCCTAAGAGGGCGCTTCTAAAAGCGCTCTCTAAGGCTTTCCATAAGCGCCTTCTAAACTGGAAATGTACATGGACATAGAGAGCGCTTTTTTAAAAGCGCCCTCTAAGGTTACCTTTAGAGGGCGCTTTCAATAAAGCGTCCTCTATTTGTGTCCCTCCATTTCCTCATTATTTTTTCGCTTCACTTTAGAGTGCGCTTTGTTACAAAAGCGCTCTCTAAAGTGCGCTGTCTATTCCAGTAGTATGCTCATTATTTTTTCTTTTCACTTTAGAGTGCGCTTTTGTAATAAAGCGCCCTCTAAGGGGCGCTGTCTATTCCAGTTTTTGGCGTAGTGTGACAAGAACTTTTGTTATATTAAATTTACTTTTTTTAAAATGATTTGTTTGATGAGTTGGGTGTAGTAACTGATTTGAAGAATCAAATACTGCGGTTGCAAAAGGAAAATCAAATTCTTAAGATGAAGGTCCAAAAGTGAACTCTATAATGTTCTGCGTATCTTACATGTCTTCAAATTTTATATTAGCATTTACAGTTATTTTGAAAGTTTTGTAGTTATTTTGAATTTATTTTTTTTATAGAATGATGAACTTGCGGCTCAACCCTAGAATAATCATTGGATTGAGAAAGTTTTTTATTTTATTTTGCATTGTGGTTGTATATTGATATTGATTGAGTAAAGTTTTTTTTCGTTGTATATGTATTTAATTTAAATATTCTTACCATTCCTTACACATAAGGAATGTAGAGTAACAGATTTTAACAATAAAATAACAGATTTTAACAAACAGAAATTTATCCAATAAAACTAACTAACTCAAGATAAGTAACTGCCCATAACTGAATTTAACTAACTAAAATATGATTAAAAAAAACTAATAAACTAACTCAATTGTTTATCTATAAGTATTGGCTTCAGAACTTGTGATTCTGAATTCTCATTTCTAGACCCTTTTACTGCATTTTCTTTTCTTCATCTTGCCCACACAGTGTAATTGGCTTGGCTAACTAAGTAGTTCTTAGAATGAATACCATAAAACTTGAATCAACTGAGCCAAATTTTGCTACTGAAGATGATTTTGGGATGAATGAAACAAAACTTGAATCTGATGAGCTTGGAAAATAAATGGAAAAGGTAAATCAATTTAATCTTTTTTTAATATGGTGTTTAGTTTTATGCTATAATTCTTTTTCCTTAATTTTGAATTTGATTTTTGAGTTGTTAGAGTATTGTTCTTGATCGTTGGAGTGGGATGAAGAACATGTTCATCGAATTTCTTGAGATTTCAAAAGGAGATGATGAAATAGTCTTTTAATTCTGCTTTTGATTTTTATATTAATTTTTTGCAATTTATTTACTTAATTTTGTTATGTTTCATATTGTAGCCGACCATTGCTGATTAAGTTATCCTGAACTAAAATTTTGTGGAGGATGAAGTGGTTTCCCTTCCAAAGGTTAACAACAATTTATTTTATTAGTTTTGATTATTTTGTGAGTTTTGTTTTGATATTTCTGTTTAATTTCCTTCTTTTTGAAAGGATTTGTTTGATAAGAAGGGTGAAGTAGCTCATTTGAAGAATCAAATACTGCGGTTGCAAAAGGAAAATCAAATACTTAGGATGAAGGTCCAAAATTGAGCTTTATAAGTTCCTACGCATTTTTCATGTCTTCAATTTTTATTTTAGCATTTGCTATTATTTTGAATTGTTTGTAGTTATTTTGAAATATTTCTTTTTTTTTACAGAATTATGAACTTAAGGCTCTTCTCTAGAAGAATCATTTGATTGAGTAAAGTTTTTTATTTTATTTTGTATTGTGGTTGTATGTTGATATTGTTAAAGTAAAAAAAAGTTGCGTTGTATGTGCGTTTTATAATAATGTCCTATACCATTCCTTACGCACAAGGAATTTAGAATAATAGATTTTAACCATAAAATGACAAATTTTGACAAACAGAAATTTATCCAATAAAGTTAACTAACTCAATATAAATAACTACCCATAATCGAATTTAACTAACTGAAATCTGATAATAAATACTAACTAACTAACTCAATTGATATTCTAAATTCTCATTTCTAAACCCTTTTACTGTATTATCTTTTCTTCATCTTGCACACACAGTGTAATTTGCGTGGCTAACCAAGTAATTCTTGGAATGAATACCAGAAAACTTGAATCTACTGAGCCATATTTGGCTACTGAAGAAGTTTCAGGGATGAAAGGAACAAAACTTGAATCTATTGAGCATGGAAAAGGTAAATAAATTTAATCTTTTTTTATATGGTGTTTAGTTTTTTGTTATAATTCTTTTTCCTTAATTTTGAATTTGTTTCTTGATTTGTTAGAGTATTGTTCTTGATCGTTTGAGTGGGACAAAGACCATATTCACCGAATTTCTTCAGATTTCAAAAGCAGATGAGGAAGTAGACTTTTAATTCTGCTTTTTTATTTTTATATTAATTATTTTGCAATTTATTTACCTAATTTTGTTATGTTTGATATTGTAGCCAACCATTGTTGATCAAGTTATCCTATACAAGAATTTTGTGGAGGATGAAGTAGTTTCCCTTTAAAAGGATAATGAAAAATTATTTTATAAACTTTTGATTATTTTGTTGTTATAATTTTGTTTAAATTCATTTTTTAAAAATGATTTGTTTGATAAGCAGGGTGTTGTAGCTGGTTTGAAGCATCAAAATCAAATTCTTAAGATGATGGTCCAAAAGTGAACTCTATAATTTTTTGTATATTTTTAATGTCTTCAATTTTAATTTTAGCATTTACTGTTATTTTGAACTGTTTGTAGTTATTTTTAAATATTTCTTTTTTTTTAAATGATGAACTTGAGGCTCTTCCCTAGAAAAATCATTGGATTAAATAAAGTTTGTTATTTTATTTTGCATTGTTGTTGTATATTGATATTGATTGAGTAAAAAATTTTATTTTATTTTTGCGTTGTATGTGTATTTAATTAAAATGTGCTATACCATTCCTTACACACAAGGAATGTAGAATACCGGATTTTAACAATAAAATGACAGATTTTGACAAACTGAAAGTTACCCATTAAAATTAACAAACTCAAGATAAGTAACTGCCCATAACCGAATTTAACTAATTGAAATCTGATAAAAAACCTAATAAACTTACGCAATTGTTTATCTTTAAGTATTGGTTTCAGAACTTGTTATTATGAATTCTCAATTCTAGACCCTTTTACTGTATTTTCTTTTCTTCATCTTGCACACATAGTGTAATTTGTTTGGATAACCAATTAGTTCTTGGAATGAATACCAGAAAACTTGAATCTCTTGAGCCACATTTGACTATTGAAGAAGTTTAGGGGATGAATGGAACAAAACTTGAATCTGTTGAGTTGGAAAAGAAATGGAAAACGTAAATAAATTTAATATTTTTTTAATACGGTGTTTAGTTTTTGCTATAATCCTTTTTCCTTAATTTTGAATTTGTTTTTTGATTTGTTAGAGTATTGTTATTAATCGTTTGAGTGGGACGAAGAACATATTCACCAAATTTCTTGAGATTTCAAAAGGAGATGATGAAGTAGTCTTTTAATTCTGCTTTTGATGTTTATATTAATTTTTTGCAACTTATTTACTTAATTTTCTTATGTTTGATATTGTAGCCAACCATTGATGATCAAGTTATCTTGAATAAGAATTTTGTGAAGGATGAAGTAGTATCCCATTCAAAGGTTAATGAAAATTTATTTTATTAAGTTTTGATTATTTTGTTGTGATATTTCTGTTTGATTTCCTTTTTGTTGAAATGATTTGTTTGATAAGTAGGGTATAGTAGCTGATTTGAAGAATCAAATACTGCGGTTGCAAAAGGAAAATCAAATTCTTAAGATGAAGGACCAAAAGTGCGCTCTATAATTTTCTGCACACTTTTCATGTCTTCAATTTTTATTTGAGCATTTAATGTTATTTCGAACTGTTTGTAGTTATTTTTAAACATCTCCTTTTTTATACAAAATTATGAACTTGAGGCTCTTCCCTAGAAGAATTATTGGATTGAGTAAAGTTTTTATTTTATTTTTCATTGTGGTTGTATATTGATATTGTTTGAGTAAAGTTTTTTTTGTTTGCGTTGTATGTGTATTTATTAAAAATGTGTTATTCCATTCCCTACACACAAGGAATGTAGAATAACAGATTTTGACAAACTGAATGTTATCTAATAAAACTAAATAACTCAAGATAAGTAACATCTCATAACCGAATTTAACTAACTGAAATCTGATAATAAAAAGTAACAAACTAAATCAATTATTTATCTAATAGTATTGGCTTCAGAACTTGTTATTCTAAATTCTCATTTCTAGACAGTTTTACTGTATTTTCTTTTCTTCATCTTGCACATAAAGTGTAATGTGTTTGGCTAACCAATTAGTTCTTGGAATGAATTGAATCTATTGAGCCACATTTGGTTACTGGGGAAGTTTCAGGGACGAATGGAACAAAACTTGAATTTGTTGAGCTTGGAAAAGAAATGGAAAAGGTAAATTAATTTAATCTTTTATTTAATATGGAGTTTTGTTTTTTCTATAATTCTTTTTCCTTAATTTTGAATTTGTTTTTTGATTTGTTAGACTATTGTTCTTGATCGTTGGAGTGGGACGAAGAACTTTATCATTGAATATCTTGAGATTTCAAAAGGAGATGATGAAGTTGTCTTTTAATTCTTCTTTTGATTTTGATATTAATTTATCGGCAAATTATTTACTTAATTTTGTTATGTTTGATATTGTAGCCAACCATTACAGATCAAGTTATCCTGAACAAGAATTTTGTGGAGGATGAAGTGGTTTCCCTTCCAAATGTTAATGAAAATTCATTTTAACAACTTTTTAGTATTTTGCGAGTTTTGTATTATATTTCTGTTTAGTTTCCTTTTTTTTAAATGATTTGTTTGATAAGCAGGGTGTAGTAGCTTATTTGAAGAATCAAACACTGTGGTTGCAAAAGGAAAATCAAATACTTAAGATTAAGGTCCAAAAGTGAGCTCTATAATTTTCTGCGCATTTTCCATGTCTTCAATTTTTATTTTAGCATTTACTGTTATTTTGAATTTTTTGTAGTTATTTTGAAATATTTTCTTTTTTTACAAAATGATGAACATGAGGCTCTTTCCTAGAAGAATAATTTGATTGACTAACGTATTTTATCTTATTTTGCATTATGGTTGTATACTGATATTGATTGAGTAAGGGTTTTTTTTTGTTGTATGTGTATTTGATTAAAATGTGTTATACCATTCATTACACACAAGGAATATAGAATACCATATTTTAATAATAAAATGACAGATTTTGACAAACTGAAATTTATCCAATAAAATTAACTAACTCAAGATAAGTAATTGCCCATAAGAAAAATTAACTAACTGAAATCTGATAAATAAAACTAACAAACGAACTCAATTGTTTATCTGTAAGCTTGGCTTCAGAACTTATTATTCTAGATTCTCATTTCTAAACCCTTTTATTGTATTTTATGTTCTTCATCTTGCACACACCGTGTAACTTGCTGGGCTAACCAAGTAGTTCTTGGAATGAAGACTAGAAAACTTGAATCTACTGAGCCACATTTAACTATTGAAGAAGTTTTGGGGATGAATGGAACAAAACTTGAATATGTTGAGCTTGGAAAATAAATGGAAAAGGTAAATCAATTTGATCTTTTTTTTAATATTCTGTTTAGTTTTTTCCTATAATTCTTTTTCCTTAATTTTGTATTTGTTTTTTGATTTGTTAGAGTATTGTTCTTGATCGTTTAAGTTGGACGAAGAACATATTCACCGAAATTCTTGAGATTTAAAAAGGAGATGATGAAGTATTCTTTTAATTCTACTTTTCTCAACCCGTATAATATATATCTAGAATAATATCATACAAGTGTTAAATTTTGGTACTGTCACAACATAAGTGCCTAATGGCATCAATATGTATACATGTCCAAACTAAAACATCAATGGAACATGTTATACAATAATGCCTAAACAATAAAAATCTAAGAACTATGTACAATATCTTCATTGCACACAACTCCACAGCGGAAGATCATAATGAACAGCAACCCTTGAAACATCCATAACAGCTTCTCTTAGATTCAACCTGTAAAGAATTACCTGAAAAATAACAACAATGATGGGATGAGATAATAATCTCAGTGAGTTCTCCTATCCTATGGGTCCACTCGGCTCTACAGGGTTTTAATCAATATTCAACTCATAACCAACTCAAGTCAACAAGGGAAAGAAGACTTGAGCGATGGGGAAACTATCTCGCAATTGTATGGCAACATGCATCTGAGTTCTCATAACTCAACCACGATCATTATTCATATTCACGCAACATCGATCCCCAACCGGACCTACGTCTAGGCCAAGGCTTGGTTCACGCATGTCCGTATGATTCGACTTTCACGGTGGATATCCGGTTCCCCTATGGGACTTAAACCCACTTTTAAGAACCATCACCCGTACGGGACTCTAACCCACCTAGGGTATCTTTCACCGTATGGGACTCTAACCCACATAGGTGTCCACCTTTCCCCCATGTCCGCCATGGTTGGGGCTCAAACCCATTTGAGGCTCGAATCATTGGTCCCACATCCCAATGCTTACTCATCTAAGCATACCACAAGAGATGTGTACCACCACAGAAAAACACACATTCTGAATACATGATCGGTTCCATAAAACATTGGTTCCACGAACCATAACAAATTCATAAATCACAGGTGACTTCATTCACCATAATACACAAATAATAACATGGCATGTTCCATACAATGCGTCTCATTCTCAATCATGGCAACAATTCGTCCACGACCTCACATAAGCGTCGTACGAATGAATACCGTATTCTCATACATGTATCTCACATGTTCCATAACCTAGATTATCTTTCTAAGTTATTAATCAAATTATTCTTCTAGGTTTCCTCACTCATCTTTGTAAGGTTTTTAATCATGTTATTTCACCTTCCACATAACAACAATATGTAATTTTCATCATGATAAAATTCATGGCATTTATAAATCACATAATATTTTATAACATGGAACAATAATAATAGCCCTTTTACGTTATCTTTCTAACGCATCCGGCCGTGTCCAAAACGGAGGTATAATACTCAATTAATTCATCAATCTATCTTAATCAAGATTTAGGTTAATATTTATTCATTGCATAAGCATTCAACAACAACCTCTCTAGCCTAGTGGTAAGGCATGTACAGTTTCAAGGAGGTCCTGGATTCGAATCCCCTTGGTGACATATTCTGTCCAGAAAGTGAACGTTGCTACGCGTTAACCGGTTAACACCTAAAAAAATGGGAAAAATTCCAATTTCCATTAATTCTCATAGCATGATTTTTCAACAACAACCAACGTAATATCATCACATAGCATGGATAGGGACAAATTCACACAAATCCTAACCCCCACAAACATGGATTATTTTCCCCCAATGCTACAACTATCTAAGAACTCACCTAGTAGAAGAAGATGAAGTTGGTGATGATGAAGATGATTTTCCATCTTCTTCCTTCCTCTTCTTCCTCTTTCTCTTTCTTCTTTTCCTCTTTCTTTCTCTTTTTCTCCTCTTCCCTTTCTTTCTTTTCTTTCCTTTCTTTCTTCTTTCTGATATATCTTCTTTTCTTCTTCTCTTTTCGTTTGTCTCTTTATTAATAATTAATCTCTTCAGAGTTCACCGGTTACTCTATTGGTCCCAATTGACAACATTTAGAGCACAAAGGAGCTCTAATTATTACAACTAACAAAAGATATAGTACACAGGTACTCAATTGATCTCAACTGACAACTAATTGAGCATTTAAGGGAATATGGGATATTACATTCTCCCCCCCTTAAATTGAAATTCGCCCTCGAATTTCCTTCACTCAACAAACAAACAATCCCTGTATCAACGTCTTAGACCAACACTTGACCTCTCTTCGATTCCAAACCTCTGACATACTCATTCTTCTAACTTGTCTTTGCTGACAAATTTCCTTCTTTCATGAACTCTTGAAACTTCTTGATTTCCATCACAATCTCATTCTGATATTGGATTAACAATTAAACTTGCTCTCACTTAATTCCTCTTATATACCGCTCAACCTCAGTGGGTCACTTTCTTCCCGGAAACCACGACTTCCCTTCCTTGCACTAAGTTACACAAAACATAATTACAACATCTTATCTGGACTCGGTTAATCAATACTCATTAATTCTTCATAAGAAAATTTATTGATTCCTTAACCACACAATATTGACTACCCTGCTCTTGTTATTCCTTCAACAAATGCAACAACTTTGTAATCCATTTATCGATAATCTCATCAACTTCACTTGATCTGATAATGCATGCTACAAGCCTCTACTCCTACTAATTCACTTTTCCCGTACTACTCCAATGAGATAGAACCATTAGCACGAGATCGTCTTACTTTTATCCTTACCTCCATTCTTAAGAGTAACTATCTCCCTGATCCCCATAGACTTGATTGGGCTCTCCCTTTCGTCACCTTCCATTGTGATACTCAGATTCCAATAGTGGAACACTTGGGATTCCTAGGCATTACTGCTTAGGTAACAATCTTCAAAGAAACACACTTACCTTTCAGGGTGTCTACTGTCCAAAATGGTACTAGAACTTCACCGACTCCCATTAGTAGAATAACTTCCTTGATGACTCACAAAAGTTTATAATAAGACCAACACTCTTCAGAACATAGGTATCCAGGAGTTACATGGCTACAACCATAAAAATTTAGAACATCCAAATTCATCATGTGTTTGATGCAGCTATACCAAATTAGTTTGACAATATCCGGTCCTGGTTACTATATTCCATATCAAATCCTCTCATAGGGTTTTGATTCATTCAACATTTCTCCCGACACATGATCTCGACCAAAACAACATAACATCATCAAGGAACTTTAAATCATCAACAAAACACCACTTCTAAGGAACTTAAGCAATCTTGAACATAACTATGAGTGTCCATACACCTCACAGAGTCACACACAATATTCCATACACATCTAGAGATAACATTTCACTTTGTATCCAAAATCATTCATCTCAATCATTCTGTCCCATCTTCCATAATCTTAGCTCATGCTCTTACTAACATACCATCCGAGTTACATGTTTAACTTTAGGAATAACTGATTCTCGTTCCTCCTGGGAAGTAAAACTCATGAATCCTTCCAGTAGGATAGGGTATCATCGTACACATCCATTACCACTCTCAGGGAGTCTACATCTAAGGCTATGAATCCAAATGAATTAATCAATTTTCATACCATGACCAACCACTTCGCACCTTATCAATTTATACCATATACCTAACTAATCTCTTCCAGATCACCACTTAGTAGGTCTCTTCCAAGTCCGTTCCGTATAGTTATTCATAATCATAATAGTGGTACTTCCCAGACTTACTTAAACTGAGCATGGTCTACCAGGTTCGTTTTCCCACGCGTCTGACTTCCATGATATCTCCTCAGATGACAAACTACGCACTACACCTTCAGAAATCCCAATCTCAAAACTACCAATCTGACTTGTGGTGACTTGTAACTCCATCCTCAATTTGTACATCCACCACGGTACACTTATGACATTTAGGACATCCTTAGCTCCAACACGGTGTGAACGTCTATACTCCGCGACTAACCAACCAACCAAATACTTCTCAAGAAGATAAATAACAACCAGACTTCCAATAAGCCAATATTACTCTTTCAATCCAAATAAAATGCACTTAAGATGATCCTTATCATTGCCACGCACTTATGACTGGAATTTTCTTCTAAACCAATACCTACTACACACTGCATTATACTGGGGTTACTTGTCCCTATGACTTCCCACGAATAATCCTCATTGCCTCCCAATAAAATCTTGCAACATAACATATTCAACATCCTACACTTAGTCCATATGCTCCAGCTTAGCTTATCTTTCATTGTCTATCATTAACTCAACTTCTTAGAATACAAGACTCACTACTCAACAAAAATGTATGTCACTTTACATACCCATAATACTGCTATCACATACTTCTCTTAACACCAAGGTTTAACTTCCTCTATTCCACTATGTTGTCACCCCAGACTGCTTTCAGGATTATCAACTAACCCCACAAATCAACACGGGCCTTTTCAACATATTTTGTCCTCACTCGCACGCTTTCCAGGAAACTTCCCAGAAGGTCACCCATCCCAATACTACTCCAAGTCAAGCACGCTTAACTATGGAGTTCTTATTGATTAGGATACCGAAAAGAAGATGCATCTTGTTGATATAGGTAGTACCAATTAATCCTTATAAGCCTTCTTTCAACCATGTAGTCTCATACCTGCACAGCCTCAGGATCCCTCTCATTCCGATGTGAATTCGGTTTTTCCCCTAGAAGCTGCTAGGAGTGTTTCATTGTCATGCATCATGCATCGACAACCACTCCATCGCCCTCGGATGTTACATGTAACCACTCTTCGGCCTCTCCGACCTCGGGTGTTACACACTACATACTCTAGAAATCCTCGATGTGAACAATCATCAACTACACGCCCATAACTTTGTCTTAATGAATCTTAATGGTCCCATTGTGCCTTTATCTAAAATGTTCCTCATTACAACGGTCGTATTGCAACATCCTCACTACTTCCACACTCGGTGTTCACTTGTCTTCCCATGGTAATTCTCCCAGTTCCAATTACAAAACCATTCTACTAGAAGTCCTTAAATCCAACTTAATTGCTCTTCTCCTCAACCAGATCCCATACAACCAAACTCACTGGAGCTTCCATTACTATATAATGTGCGTTATCTGTCTCCAACACAAACTCTTATAATTGATCTTTAGGTAACTCATCATTCCATAATGGTCTCTTACTAACACTGAACCGCTGACGAGCTATTTCAAATCCAATCTCCCTTCTAAAACTGAACATACTTGGTTTATCTTCTAACCTCCATTTTGTCCATACATGTTTCACTTGGAATAGGCAACCATGTCCTCGAGTCTCTCCTTAGACTTCACCACTACCTTAGGATCCCAACAAAACTGAACGTCCTTAACCCTCAAGTCTTTAACCACTTGCAAGGTACCATTCCAAATATATATATTCCATTAAGTACTCTTGTTCTTCCAAAATATTTTAGTGGCCTTAGAAACTGAAACACTAATACACTAGCTCACTTCCAGACCTTATGACATATGCGTAACATAACCATCCTTTCTCCTTTACTATACATAATTACTCACTATGCTTATTCCATATTAGTGAGTATATCTTACTCCACTAGCAAATTCACTCATTCCTCAAAATTCTGACAATTCATCCAATAGAGATCCTCAACTTCTTAACTCTGTTAACACCGCAAAATCGCTTGGATGATACACTACTCTTCAATTCCATAATACCCAAATCACAACGCCTCTGAAACTTCAACTGGGCCATCTAGTTCTCCTTACTTTCTAACTCTTGGCTTGAGCCTATTCTCAAAGCACAAGTTCAACCCACACTTCGGAGTCCTCGTGGTCGCTCAACCATGATCCTACCTACCATGCACATAATATTAGGTTGATCAGGCCCAATACTATATACAGTGATATTAAGAATCATGTTGGCTAAACACACATATGAGGCAGGAATAAATTTACTTATGATGTTCCAAGGCTAGGTCGAGAATCGATCTGCTCTGATACCAACTGTAACAACCCGTATAATATATATCTAGAATAATATCATACAAGTGTTAAATTTTGGTACTGTCACAACATAAGTGCCTAATGGCATCAATATGTATACATGTCCAAACTAAAACATCAATGGAACATGTTATACAATAATGCCTAAACAATAAAAATCTAAGAACTATGTACAATATCTTCATTGCACACAACTCCACAGCGGAAGATCATAATGAACAGCAACCCTTGAAACATCCATAACAGCTTCTCTTAGATTCAACCTGTAAAGAATTACCTGAAAAATAACAACAATGATGGGATGAGATAATAATCTCAGTGAGTTCTCCTATCCTATGGGTCCACTCGGCTCTACAGGGTTTTAATCAATATTCAACTCATAACCAACTCAAGTCAACAAGGGAAAGAAGACTTGAGCGATGGGGAAACTATCTCGCAATTGTATGGCAACATGCATCTGAGTTCTCATAACTCAACCACGATCATTATTCATATTCACGCAACATCGATCCCCAACCGGACCTACGTCTAGGCCAAGGCTTGGTTCACGCATGTCCGTATGATTCGACTTTCACGGTGGATATCCGGTTCCCCTATGGGACTTAAACCCACTTTTAAGAACCATCACCCGTACGGGACTCTAACCCACCTAGGGTATCTTTCACCGTATGGGACTCTAACCCACATAGGTGTCCACCTTTCCCCCATGTCCGCCATGGTTGGGGCTCAAACCCATTTGAGGCTCGAATCATTGGTCCCACATCCCAATGCTTACTCATCTAAGCATACCACAAGAGATGTGTACCACCACAGAAAAACACACATTCTGAATACATGATCGGTTCCATAAAACATTGGTTCCACGAACCATAACAAATTCATAAATCACAGGTGACTTCATTCACCATAATACACAAATAATAACATGGCATGTTCCATACAATGCGTCTCATTCTCAATCATGGCAACAATTCGTCCACGACCTCACATAAGCGTCGTACGAATGAATACCGTATTCTCATACATGTATCTCACATGTTCCATAACCTAAATTATCTTTCTAAGTTATTAATCAAATTATTCTTCTAGGTTTCCTCACTCATCTTTGTAAGGTTTTTAATCATGTTATTTCACCTTCCACATAACAACAATATGTAATTTTCATCATGATAAAATTCATGACATTTATAAATCACATAATATTTTATAACATGGAACAATAATAATAGCCCTTTTACGTTATCTTTCTAACGCATCCGGCCGTGTCCAAAACGGAGGTATAATACTCAATTAATTCATCAATCTATCTTAATCAAGATTTAGGTTAATATTTATTCATTGCATAAGCATTCAACAACAACCTCTCTAGCCTAGTGGTAAGGCATGTACAGTTTCAAGGAGGTCCTGGGTTCGAATCCCCTTGGTGACATATTCTGTACAAACAGGAAATTAAATTCTGTTTCGGTTTAATTATACTTTTTAATTGTTATATTATTTTTTGTTTGCAATTTATTTACATAATTTTGGGTCCAAAAGTGAACTCTATAATTTTCTGCGTATTTTTCATGTCTTCAATTGTTATTTTAGCATTTACTGTTATTTCGAACTGTTTGTAGTTATTTTGAATTTTCTTTTTTTTTATAGAATGATGAACTTGAGGCTCTTCCGAAAAGTCGTTTGAGTCCTTTTTCTGTTGTTTTTTTGGTTTGGTAAATATAGTTAGAAAGAAGTTTGTTACATATGATGCTTCGAAGTTCTATGGAGCAGGTATACAACTAATTGAGCATTTAAGGGAATATGGGATATTACATAATTGCCCATAATAGAAGTTAATTAACTGAAATGTGATAAAAAAGCTAACACACTAACTCAATTGTTTATCTATAAGTATTGGCTTCAGAACTTGTTATTCTAAATTCTCATTTCTAGACCCGTTTACTGTATTTTCTTTTCTTCATTTGTCACACACATTATAATTTTCTTGGCTAACCAAATAGTTCTTGGAATCCATACCAGAAAACTTGAATCTATTGAGCCACATTTGGCTACTAAAGAAGTTTTAGGGATGAATGGAACAAAACTTGAATATGTTGAGCTTGGAAAAGAAATGGAAAAGGTAAATCAATTTAATCTTTTTTTTTTCTAATATGGTGTTTAGTTTTTTGCTATAATTATTTTTCCTTAATTTTGAATTTGTTTTTTTATTTGTTAGAGTATTGTCTTGATCGTTGGAGTGGGATGAATAGCATATTCACCGAATTTCTTGAGATTACAAAAGGAGCGGATGAAGTAGTTTTTTAATTATACTTTTTAATTGTTATATTATTTTTTGTTTGCAATTTATTTACATAATTTTGTTATGTTTGATATTGTAGCCGACCATTGTTGATCAAGTTATCCTGAACAAGAATTTTGTGGAGGATGAAGTGGTTTCCCTTCCAAAGGTTAATGAAAATTTATTTTATTAACTTTTGATTATTTTATGAGTTTTGTTGTGATATTTTTGTTCAATTTCCTTTTTTTTTTGAAATGATTTGTTTGATAAGCATGATGTAGTAGCTGATTTGAAGAATCAAATTCTACGATTGCAAAAGGAAACTAAAATTCTTAAGATGAAGGTCCAAAAGTGAACTTTATAATTTTCTGCGTATTTTTCATGTCTTCAATTGTTATTTTAGCATTTACTGTTATTTCGAACTGTTTGTAGTTATTTTGAATTTTCTTTTTTTTTACAGAATGATGAACTTGAGGCTCTTCCGAAAAGTCGTTTGAGTCCTTTTTCTGTTGTTTTTCTGGTTTGGTAAATATAGTTAGAAAGAAGTTTGTTACATATGATGCTTCGAAGTTCTATGGAGCAGGTATACAAAATCTTGGAAGTACTTATTTTATGGGCTCTGTGCTTCAGGCCTTGAGCCACACTGTTCTGTTCCCCTTTTAATGGCAATTTTGGATTGTTGTCATACCCCTCTTAACTCTTAACTGTAAGGCCTTTAATATTTTTTTCTTTATTTCAAGTTTAAAAAGTTTTGAAATTTAAGATATTTGTATTCTGAAATGAAAACTTGTGTTTTACTCCCAGGTTCTATTCACGGGTTTTGTATTGTTTGTTCATTTAGAAGACACATTTCAAATCAATGGATGGTTATGGAAACTCCATTATCCTCACACCCTTTGGCCATATTTTGTCATGTATCCATTTGGTTATGTTTTTATGTTATAAATCCAAATAATCGATATTTAGGCATACTTTGTTTTCCTTATATTTTCTAGTTTTTTCAAGTGGAATTGAACTTGGCGTTGAAGTGAATACACACGGGTTTTTGATTCTATTTTTTGTGTCTGATTGTCTTAGTACTCAAGACTTACTCTTGTCTATTTTTTAATATAATAAACACTCTAAAGCTCTTAGCGTATAATCAGACGTGTTTTCATACTTTCTCAACTTCACAAATTCAAGACTTCAAGTTCCTTCACTTAGCATTTAAAATAGAACTTGAATCATCTTACTGATGAATGAAGCTTCATATCTTCTTCTTAATCATATGTTATCATCAAGAACTAATGGATATTTGCAACCAAGTTACCCTTTGACAATTTTCATAAAATAACACTTAAAGAGAGAGTTACAAACACCAAAAAGTCATTTGACTTATAAAGTTATCATTTTTTGATCTATTTGACATTTGTCATCGTCAAAATCAACTGATGATTATACCTATACAACACATAGATTCATAACTTTTTATTCAATATTTTTGAATTTATGAATTTGAATTGAAAGCGATGAAGATGAAAAAGAATTAAGATATGTTGAAGGTTCACTATTAGATTCAATAAATCACCAAGATCTAACTTCCTTGGAGAATGACATATACGAAAAGTTAACGACCAATGAAACTTTAACCCTTGACAAAACTTCGCTAGATTTGTGTGTCAAAAATGGAAGCACCGACAATACCATGTCTTAACTGATGATGTGATGCCAATTGAAGAAAAACCAACTCGTAATTATATGGCTTGATACATATCAGCTGGATTCGAGTTCCTCGTTGAGGATATGTACCTATACGACCCACGCCAAGTAACTTACACACAAGAAGGTTCAACATATACCCCCCACAACATTGCCAGATCGGTTACTCACAACCCCCTGCCCATCAAAATTATCGGTCCACAAACAGACAAACTTACGACCTTAACATGTCAAACACCAACCACAATACCAAGAGCATACCTCGTACCACCACCAACAAGAAAATCATCATCAAGACACCAAACATCGATATGCATCCAACACATCGCCCTACCATAACCGCCTTAGTCAAAACACTCAGCGATCATTTAACACCAACTGTCTCTCCTCCTACTATAGCCAAGAAGCCCAAACATCACAAAACCAAAACATGTAACAACCATATGGCTACCAAACATCACATTAACCATTTCAACCTTTCCTTGACGCGTCATTCACACCAATGTCGTCATTCAATCGTTCCGGTTGCCCTTAAATAACTCAAACACAACCCAACTACTCTGACATGGATCACAAACTCAACTATAACGGTAGCGTTTCATTGCATACACAAGACTACGCAAATTTGTGTGAATATCTTAGGAAATCTCCTATAGGTGGTGGTGATGTTTCTGGGCCCTCAAATCCTCAAACACCTGGCGTGAATCATCAATGTGGGTTAGACCCACACGTTTGAGTAGCTAGGGGATGTGGTATCAGAAGTCAGTTAGGTCATCCCGATCAACGATATTAGTCTTTTGGGTATTCGTATGTAAACGCATATTAATATTGATACCAATTTGTCCAATTTAGACTTTTATATAAAATATACATTATTTTTATAAAAAAATTACAAACACACATAGGTGTTAAACCAATTGGCGCTCCTCTTAAACCTAACACATATGCGCCAATTTGATTGATAACACTAGGTGCAGTAGTCAATCCAATTAGTGTCACTTCTTTAACTTATAGAACAGACGCCAATTCATATAACACCAATTCTTCAAAATAAATTATTTTTAAAAATTATCTAAAATATGAATTATTTTTATTTTTTTATTTTAAATATGGATCATTTTAGTAAAAAAATCTCATTTCTTTCCCTTCTAAAAATTAAACAAAACATATCTTATTAGAAATAGGATAATACTAACTCATACCCCTAAAAACACAAGTTAAGAACTAAATCAAAAAGTATTATCTTAAAAATTATGTATTGAATATTAAAAATATAAAATTTTAATATTTTAATTATTATTTCCAATACGAATTAGCATTACCTTTAAAAACACAAAGCAAGCCGAAGCAATACAACGATTCCATTTCTCTGCTTAAAAAAAAGCACCATACCATATAGCCATAGCCTATATTACCATTTTCCACATTCCGATCAAATCGAATGCACCAAAACCAATAGAACGATGTTGCGGAGAACTCTAGCTCTCACGGTTGCTCGGAACAAAACCGTCCAAATTTTCCGGCACAATCTCCCTCTCCTCCGCCGCCGCCGCAACTTCTCCACTACAGGTCTCTACGGTATACCTCATTTGAAATCGCCAAATGGATTCCAATCTTTCGTAGATGAAGCCATTCAAAGGTATTCAATTCAACTCATTCATTACTTTTTCTTCTCCTCATTTTGTGTTCTATTCTTCATATTTTTGTTTGTTTTTCAGGTCTGGAGAACTCGTTAGTTACATTTCTACCAAACCCTCAGCTTCCGAAATCATGCGAGCAATGGATGAGATCTCTGACACCGTAATGAACCTTTTTATTCATTATTACAAGGTTTTAAATAACTGTGCAGTCGCCTAAAATCTTTCGCGAATTCCTTTGGTACAGGTGTTGCATATTGCGTACTGCTGACACTAATTGTGATCGCCGTGGTGTGAGAGTTTTTTTATATATAAATATAATTAGGAGAGTGTGAGTGAGTTGGTGAAAAGTAAGAATATAGTTTAAATTTGTTTATTAGCTGATTAGTACAAAGCAAGTTGGTTTTGTTTGGATTGATGAAATTGAATGAAGCGGAGTGTTATAAGATGGAATGAAGTGGCATAAGATGTTTGGATCATTTAAAATCAGATTGAGCGGAGTGGTAACATGGAATGGAGTGGTATTTCATTATTTGGATAATTTAAAATCGGATGGAACGGAATGGAGTGGTATGAATTTCATTCCATTCCATCACTTACCACCACATTTTGTCCCCTCTAATTTGGGCAGAATGAAGAATTTGCCCTATTCCATCCTATAATTTCCAAACAATGAAATGAATTCTTCATTCCGCTACATTCCGCTTCATTCATTTTATAATATTCCACTCAACTCCACTCTATTCCGCTCCGTTGGTTTAATGATTTTCAAAAGACATGTATATAGGAAGTAGAGTAGTACTTTTATTGTAGCTGTTACCGTACAATCTGTTTGTTTAAGTTTTTTTCTAAAACAAAATAATCACTTTAAATTGTTTAAGTCTCATTGTTATTGCTTTTAAAAAAGAAAATGAGTATTTGAAATTAAAATCTAGAATCTGCTTCAAATGAGAACTTGTTTTGAGTAGTTTATCTAGAAAATTATTTTTGGTGACAAATTTGTTTTTAAAAAGTGATTTTCATTATGGTAATCAAACACAAAATAGCTTCTGCTTATTTTAAAAATCTTAAAAGATTAATCTCTTTTATCCTATTGCGTTGCAATTACTTATGGTTTTTTATTTTTGATTTTACAGGTTTGTTCTGTTGTTGATTCGGCTGAATTGTGTAGGCAAACCCATCCAAACAGGTATTTTTTTTATTTTTTGTAGAGTTTAACTCAGGACTAGACAATTGGAGCGTGGAAATAAATGGTGGGTGACCCGATAGCAGAAACCATAGTAGGTGGCCCACCGAATCTTAAACTAGGCTCTTATACCATGTTAAGAAATGCGGTTGGGCCTGACTCAACCCTACAAAACCGATTTGTAGGGTGAGGATTGTCCCCACTTATAAACACATGTTCAGACCATATATCGTCCAATGTGGGACTGTTAACAGAAATAAAGACCTAAACTTATCTTGAAGATAAAACACAGATCTATTTGGTCCCTATTTGGTCCCTGAGAAATAAAAAGTGTTAATTTGGTCATTCAAAATCTCATTGTTGATTGATCATTAGGATGATTTTAAGGGATATTTTAGTTAAGGCAGAGGCCATTTTGACTGTCATTTGAGATTTTAGTGGACTAAAGTCAAACTTTTCATTTCTTATAGGCAAAACAACTCTGCTTGCTTCTTTTTAATTAATTTATGTTTGTGTTTCCTTGTAACTTATAACTCATTTTTCTTTCTTATGTGATAAATCAGGGAGTTTGTTGAGGAGGCTGACAAGGCATCAATGAAAATTAATGAATATCTACATGTGAGGTGACCCGTGATTAATTTGTGTCAGGGTTTTTTTTCATTTATTTGTATAACCCGATAAAGTTTAGCTATTTCCATTTCCTTTGTCATCCCAAGATCAATTTAAGACAGTTAGCTGTAGCAATTTTGTTATCTTTTTGTTGTAGTTTGTTAAGGTCTCTTACAAAATGGCTGAACCACAACACAGTAACAATGTCATCAATATCACGAGGTTCTAAAGTCAGCATTTTGAATGTAAAATACTTTTCTAAGTGTTCGAAGTTTGGGTGGATTAAATTCTGAAACTTAAATAATTTGAGTCAAAATTATAAGGATTTAGGAAGACTAGGAGGGAAAAGGGAGCACAAACTCTAAAATAGAATATAAAACCATGTCAGAACTGAAGTTACGTAAATGTCTAATAAGTATTTCCTATGTTTGCTTTTTAGTATCTGAACACAAGTCATGATATCTATGATGCGGTGAAGAAAGCCGAGCTAGAATGTCATATGCTTTCTGAGGAAACTCAGAGGGGAATTAAAAGTTTACGAGTTGACATGGAAAGGGGCGGAATTCATCTTTGCCCTGGTAACCATATTTCTCACAGCACCATGCTATATTCTCAAAAACAATGTAGGGAACCTTTTCCTTTGAAGTCTTTTTTATATGAATCTCTTCGTTTGCAGAAAAATTAGATCGAGTAAACAAGCTAGATATTGAAATTTCTCATCTCTGCAGAAAGTAAGTATGTTTATAACCGATATTTGTGAATTGATAGATGTTTATTTTGCTTGTTTTGCTTGTTAAAATCGAATAATTCGCTTAGAAGCAGTATGTTTCTCAAACATTCTGTATTTATATAAATTTGTTTCTTTGGTATCTGTGGGTAAACAAATTCCAGTACCATGTAATGAAGACATGTCCTCTAAAGCTACACTGTAAATGAAAAAAGGATTACATCATTGAAAAGTTTGTGCGTCAAAATTTCAATCCCAATAAGTCACATTAATAAATTTGTTAGACATTTAAATTCCTCGAATAAGCTTAGCGTAATTGTACAATTGTACAGTTTATCAGCAGTGCTAGCAAAAAAATTTTCACACGATGTGTAGGTGGCTACACGAATTAGTTGATTCCATTGGTCTATATATAAAGAAAACCTCCACAGTGCAGGACATCATTTAGGGATGATGTGAATTGTTAGAATGCCACATTAACATGCTATGTAAGCGATACGTAATGGAGTATTTCACCCTGTTAGTTTATAAGGATCTAATCATAAGATTTTAAAACTATAAGGATTTGGTTAAAAGTTTTTAATTAAAAATTCAGTGCTATTTAAGGATTAAGGACCTACAGATATTTAACATATTTTCAATATGAAAAGCCTATAGGCTGGCTTTTCAAGTGAGACAAAAAGAGAGAATTGATATTTTTTGGTGACAGTATTGCTTTTGCCATTAATTTAATTCGAACAGGAGTTGATAACAATTTGAACTGTTTCCATCTGTGATACAAATTCAGTTGTTGCATCATTATTCATTACTGTTGCTCCCAAAAGCAAGTTATAACATATTTGAAGTATGTCTACTTTTGCTGTGCTCTTGATATGTTTGCATTTTCTTTTCTTTGACTTGATTAGGTACAATGAAAATATTATCATCGACCCAGGAACTGTTGATATATACCCTTCATCTCGCTTCCCCAAAAACTTGCATCATCTTGTCAAGCCTATCTATAAATCAAAACCTTCACTAACTAAGGATTTATTAGGGTCCAAGGACACCCTTAAAGAGAAAGGATTTCGAATTACAACAGATTCACGAACTCTTGATTCTGTGCTGCAGTTGTCGTCAGATGATGAGGTAGATTCCCGTCAACAATTTGGAAATTTTCTGATACGTTAATTCTTGTAAGAAGCACTAAGCACTAAGCATTAAACATAAGTATTGTTAAGGAGTTTCCTGTAAATTAAAGTGAATTAGAAAAAGTATTTGGAACCAGGGTTTGGATCCTCTTTAGTATTTCAATAACTGGATATGGCCGTTGTGAAGAGAGAAAAACAAAAATAATGAAAGTATATTGGTTTTTCAGTTCAAAGGTATTTTTGTCATTTAAAAATATTAACATTTTTCTCTTCTCACTTTCTATCCAATTAAATAATGGGGAAGAGAAAGACACTTCTCATCTATTTTTCCCTCTTTCTCTTGTATAAAAGATATATTAAATCTACTCTCATCCCTTTTTTCACACTGTTTATCTCATCTCACAACTAACCGGTGTTAGAGTAGTGATGAATGTTGTAGGTTAGCTCAAACAAGCCTAAACAATAAACTCATAATATATTTTTCCACTTTGGTCTTGAATTGATATTTTGTTCTCTGTGTTTGAAGATAAGGAAAATGGTATATATACGAGGAAATTCTGTTCCACATGCAAATGTTGATGTCCTACAAAGGCTTATATCTGCTCGTCACGAGCAAGCTCAGGTCTGAATATTTGGTACCCTGACTCTTTAAGTTCGTTGTTTGGTGCTGTAGCAGAAGGGTCTATACTGTCTGTTTTATTCACTCTTTGTACCTGCAAACACTCTGACGATAAAGTCAGTGACGGTTGTAAGTGTGAGGTGTAGGGTTTTAGCATAGTCCTCTTTGACTTTATAGTTAGGGTCTAGGAGGCCCTAGAACCTTCTGTGAGACAGCTGTCTCAGAGGGACAAGTGTCTTGAGATTCATAATATGGCTTATGTACTTTTCACGAGCTAGACAAGTTCATTGGCGGTCGAACCCATATTGTGATTTAACATTTGACCTTGTCTTTTTTACATTTTTACATTTGTTTTGAATTTGACCTTGATAATAACAAACTAATTATTGGATTTACAATAAAACGAACATGAGGAGTCAAGAGTCCACATTTTTTTTATCAGCATTAGAAGAAAAATGAACCAACTCTACTAAAAACAAAAGAAACTGTAACTCACTTACCTAATTTGACATTTGTTTTAAGAATTATAACTTATAAGTAGGTTGGAGGAATTGATCAAAATCTTGATAGAGTGCCATTTTTGTGACTTAAACGTTAATAGTTTTCTCTGGTATTTTTCAGCAGAGCTTATTGTGTCTTCTATTTGGACTTTATTACTAATTGATTTTACCATTTGATAATTTGATCCAGATAATGGGGTGTGGCTCTTATGCCGAACTTGCTGTTAAGCCCAATTTGGCTTCATCGCCGAAAGTTGTAATGTCATTTTTACTTGAAATGAGCAAGATGGTTCAGGAAAAGTCTACAGAGGTATAAAATGTAGATTCCTGTTGGGAAATTTCTTGAGAGAAAAGGCACTATAGTCATATTGGCTTGTGCTTGTAACTGAAAAAATGATTTTATTTTTTCTGTACAACCTTAGGAGCTCAAGCTACTTTCAAAATTCAAGAGAGAGAAATGCGGTCAGGCTGGTGGAGATATAAGGCCGTGGGATGAAGCCTATTACACGACAATGATGAAATCTTCTGTTTATAAATTGGATTCTTCGGTACAATACGATAAGCCTGCATGTTTTTTCATCATTAATACACCCAAGCTTGTTTTTAACATAAATGCAAAAACATGTGTGCAGGTCGTAGCATCATATTTTTCTTTGTCAAACTGCATTGAGGGTTTGAAGGTTCTAGTGAAGTCGTTGTTTGGTGTTATCTGTCACAAAATCCCTCTTGCACCTGGTGAATCTTGGGATCCACAAGTGCTTAAACTGTGTCTTCATCATCCTAACGAGGTATTTAGTGTAGAAATCTCTGTGACTTGAAGTGAATTTGGATCCAACAGATAAAACTTTAAAGTGTTGGGATAGAAAAACTTTTAATTCAGCAATGATTTTCTGTAGTTTTATTTTTGTATAAAAATCATATCTTTGACTATGAATTCAATATTGAATTTTGGTGCTACCAATTATCTTTTTTATATGTGGTACTAATAATCTGATCCCCTACATTTAGTTTCAATTGTCAGTGATGATTAATTTCAACACTGCTATGCTTTTATTTATTCAGTTTTAAAGCACTGAGGCTCAAAACTTATTTCAGGGTGACTTAGGATATCTCTATCTTGATTTGTACTCAAGAAAGGGAAAGTATCCTGGTTGTGCTCATTTTGCAATTAAAGGGGGTCGCAGGATTTCTCAAACAGAATACCAACTTCCTGTATGTGAAAATTTCTTCATGCCCTTGTGCCTTTATTTTTTATCATTCAAATATGTAGTGCCTTTTGACATGAGTTTTCATAATGATGTTATATTAGAGAATGTATAAGAGATACATCCCCAGGTAGAAAAACATGGTTTTAGAAATAGAGGAAAAATAACATTTCATTAAGGTGCTTGTGACAAGCGACAACAATGCTTTCAATTACATTAGGACATTCTTCTATCAAAATTTGGTTTGGTATAGAGGGGGCTAATTTAGCTAAACCACATGATGCAGAATTTCCTTTTCTCCCAATATAAGAGTATCCAATAACATTAAAGTGGGCTTCTTAACAGAAGCAGTTCACTAAAAACTGGGCGTGTAGGTATTAGGAGAGGAGCTTTCTCTCAAATGCACAATGGCGTTTTCACATCTAACTCAGAAATACATCTGTTAAGACGCAAGTGTTCGGAGCGCTTAGATAGTAATTATTCTTTGATAATTGTTGATATATACTCCCTCTGTCTCATTATAAACATCTCATTTGAGTTGCGGACAGTTCTTAAAAAAATAATTAGTTGTGTTGCTTTCAATAATAAAATAAGTTTTAGTTACTAAAATATTCTTATTAATAGTAGTTTGTGGAATTGTTAGGTAGATTTGAGATACAATAAACAAGAGTATATTAGTGGGAAAAAAGAAATTAATGCTTCCTTTGTAATGTAAAGAGACAAATTATGAGACAAGTAAATATTGCAAATGAGTGATAGAGTAGTGTATTAGTTAGCATTTTGTATTATTGTATTGGAGTCATCTCCTGTATCTTTTAGTGCTGAGCTGTAACAGTTAGTTACAGCATTCACTCTATCTCCTGTATCTTTTAGTGCTGAGCTGTAAAAGTTAGTTACAGCATTCAGTAGAGTCAATTGTATCTCATTCTATCATCATGAAAATACAATATGAAATTCCTAACAGATTTCTAATATTCTATCATGGTATCTAGAGCTTCTTTTTTATCCAGTAGAGCTCTTCCATGGCTTCTCCGTTTCACAATGAAGGTGTGTTTCCGTCTTCGCATGTCAAGCTTTCGCATCTCATCTCTGTTAAGTTTGATGACAAGAATTTCAAGTAGTGGAAACAACAAATTGATGGTGTTATTCGTGGTCACAAGCTTCATCGATTTGTCACCGACCGCACCGGCGATTCCTCAACAGTTTCCATCCAGTTCGGATTCTGTCCTCAACGTTGCTAATTCCGCATATCTTGATTGGGAGCAACAAGATACGCTTATTTGTACCTGGCTTCTATCAACTATTTCTGATTCCCTTCTTCCGAAGCTCGTTGATTGCAGGCATTCGTGGCAGGTCTGGACTGAAGTTCATCGTTACTTATGATAGAGGAATTTATGGTTTGTGTTCGCGAAATCAGTGAATCACTGATTTTAGTTGGAGATCCCATTCCTCTTCGAAACCTAATCGAAATCGTGCTTGATGCGCTTTGTGAGGAGTACGATCCGATTGTTGCAGCTGTGAACAGTAAAGTGGATTTTGGTTCTCTTGATGAGCTTGAATCGTGTCTCCTTGCGCATGAATCATGACTTGAGAAGCATTGGAAAGTTGTTCTCACTGAGCCGGTGTCGGTGAATTTGACGCCTACTCCGCTGTCACTATCGCCGGTCACAACTGAACATTCCGCCACTGGTATGGAGTCGTTTCCTCTTGGAACTAGTCATGCTACTGCAAACGCTGAGAATCATGGTTATAACTCAAGAGGTGGTTGTTTTGACCGGCGGGGGCCGATTTGGCCGTGGAGGAGGTCGTTTTGGCAAAACTCAATGTTAGATTTGTCACAAATCTGGACATGATGCTTCTATCTGTTATCACAGATATTCGGAAACTGAATGTTAGAATTGCACCGACCGTCGCCCTTTTTTCCGACGCTGCTCCGCGCGTCCGGAGACCGATTCCGGTCGTTTTTCCATTGGTTTACTCGCCTCTCCCCATCCATTCTAGATCTGCCCTCCTTTTTACTTTCTGACTCACGGAAAACGGTGCTCCAGTGCAAAGAACCCCGATTTGACTCTGTTATTTTGTTGTCTAAGCCATGGGAGGCACTGATTTTGGTTTCAGTGATTCGTTTACCAAAGTTCCGCTTATCCCATGTGAAAAGCTAACCGGCTCATCCAACTACAACATATGGATTGGTGCTGTCAAGATGTGGTTTCACGGTTAGGGATATGAAGATCAATTAACAACAGAGTAAATTTTTCATGATCATGGCACTTATCGGACTACCATCAGAGCTTGAGTCCGTTCGTGACCAGATTTTATCTGGTACTACTGTTCCTAACTATGATGCAGTTAGTGAACAACTGTTGTGCTTGGCTGCACCACATGCTTTTCGACCGGTTTCTCCTCCATATATTGTTGCTCCGACACCAGGTGACATTGTTGCCCTAGCATCTCTTGGCAATAATCAGAATCGCTTTCGAGGAGGGTCATCCAACTCCAAACCTCGTCCCATGTGTGACCATTGTAATCGGCTTGGACATACTATTGACCGTTGCTGGAAGTTGCATGACAAACCTCCATGCCAGATAAATGCAACTCAAATCGATCACCCATACACTCTGTAGACTTCACTACTTCTCTACTTCTCAAGGCCTCTACTACATCTCTACGTCATCTACCACATGCTCCACCACAAATTCTCCACTCACTATACATGCGCAGTTAGGTCATCCTGGTCTTCCCAAGCTACAAAAGTTGGTGCCCAGTTTATCTAAATCATCCACTTTATATTGGACTCTTGTTAGTTAGGGAAACATACTCGTAGTCACTTTCCCGGTCGAGTCAATAAATGGGTTATGTCCCCTTTTGCTTTAGTTCACTCCGATGTTTGGGGTCCCTCGCGTACTGCGTCTAGGTACTTTGTAACCTTCATTGATGATTTTTCACGTTGCACGTGACTATATTTAATGAAGAACAAAATTGAATTGTTTTCTATTTTTCAACAGTATTATCGGGAAATAAGAACCCAATTTGGTTTGTCTATTCGTACCCTAAGAAGTGACAATGCACGTGAATACTTATCCCAACAATTTCAAACTTTTATGTCATCCAATAGTATTCTCCACCAAATATCTTGCCCTCATACACCTCAACAAAACGGAATAGCCAAACGCAAAATCGACATCTCGTAGAAACCACTAGGACCCTACTTCTCCATGGTAATGTTCCTCTTCGATTTTGGGGAGATGCTGTGCTCACGACATGTTATCTTATAAATCGCATGCCCTCATCTTTCCTTAATAATAAAATCCCTCATTCGATCCTGTTTCCAAACTCTCCCCTTCACCCAATTCCTCCTTAAATCTTCGGGTCAACATGTTTTGTACACAATCTCTCCCCTGGACTTGATAAACTATCAGCTCGATCACTCAAGTGTGTCTTTCTTGGTTATCATCGATCCCAAAAGGGTTATCATTGCTATTCACATACTCTACAACAATATGATACCTCGTATTAGCTGATGTCACATTCTTTTAGTCTGTTCCATATTTCGAGTCCAGCCAAGAAACTTCGGAACCCCTTCAGGAAAGTACTCCCACACATTTTCCGGAAGTCCCATCCGTCATTATTCCCCATCATTCCAGGGAACCTGACACATTAAATACCCTTACAGTTGACCCCCCCACTCCTCGTCCACTTCAAACATATCAACGTCGCCAACCAATGTCTGTCGTTTCTATCCCTGAGGTCATACATGCCCTTAAGGTCATTGCAGACTCTCCTCCGATGTCTTCGCCATCACCGGATCAGATCCTGCAACCTGAGTCTGATCTTCCGATTGCCCTTCAAAAAGGTATACTTGTTTGTCTTCTGTTTCTATTCCTAAAACTTCAGGTGAAGCATTATCTCACCCTGAGTGGAGGCAAACAATGATTGATGAAATGTGTGTTCTTCAAAGTAGTGGTACTTGGTAACTAGTTCCTCTACTCCCCGAGAAATCTTTAGTAGGTTGTCGTTGGCTTCATACAGTGAAGGTTGAACCAGATGGTAAAATCAATCGGTTTGAAGCTCGCTTGGTAATCAAAGGATACACTCAGATTTTTGGGTTGGATTATAGTGATATCTTCTTGCCTGTAGTCAAAATGACATCTGTTAGGCTTCTTCTAGCCATTGCAGCATTCGACATTGGTCTCTTCATCAACTTGACATCAAAAATGCCTTTTTACATGGTGATCTTGAAGAGGAAGTATATATAGAGCAACCACCTGGGTTTGTTGCTCAGGGGGAGTCATCGAATATGGTTTGTAGGCTACATAGGTATCTTTATGGTCTTAAGCAATCTCTGAGAGTTTGGTTTGGCAGATTCAGCGTTGTAGTACAACAGTTTGGTATGGTCCGTAGTGAAGCTGACCATTATGTTTTTTATCGTCACTCAGTCCAAGGGTGCATCTATTTTATTATGTGTCTAGTTGATATCGTCATAACTGGTTTGGTGATTTTAGGGTGCATCTGTAGGTGATTTCCCAGTGGAAATATGCTATAGATATTTTGGAAGAAACAGGATTGTTGAATGCTAAACTAGTTGATACTCCTATGGATCCATGTGTCAAACTTCTACCTAATCAGGGGGAGCCTCTATATGACCTAGGAAGATATAGGAGATTAGTTGGAAAGTTGAATTATCACACAGTCACTCGTCCAAATATTTCTTTTGCAGTTAGTGTGGTAAACCAGTTCTTAAATTCCCCTTGTCAGGAACACATGGAAGCTGTTATCCGGATTCTGAGATACATCAAATGTGCTCTTGGAAAAGGTCTCATGTATGAAGATAAAGGACATACTCAGATAATTGGATACTTCGATGCTGATTGGGCAGAATCACCCATTGATAGACGATCCACATTTGGGTATTGTGTACTTGTTGGAGGAAGCCTTATATCTTGGAAAAGCAAGAAACAAAATGTAGTTGCAAGATCAAGCGCCGAGGCAGAGTATAGGGCCATGGCAATGGCAACATGTGAACTTATTTGGTTAGAATAGTTGCTCAAGGAACTTCAAATTGAAGAAGCAAGACCAATGACACTTATTTGTGATAATCAAGTTGCATTGCACATTGCTTCAAATCCAGTCTCCCATAAGAGGACCAAACATATTGAGATAGACAGTCACTTTGTCAGAGAGAAGATCGAGTCAAGCGACATCGTCTTAAGCTTTGTCAACTCTAATGATCAATTGGCTGACGTGTTTACAAAATTTCTGCGAAGCCTCATAACTAATTATATATGTAACAAGCTTGGTGCATTTGACTTATATGCTCAAGCTTGAGGGGGAGTATTGATATTTGTAAATATATAGTGTTAAGAATATTTGTATATAGAATAGTTCCACATCGACTATATCATGTAATTAGTTGTAATCTCTCTCTATATAATAATGTCTCTGTAGTGCTTTTCAAAACACACGGTTTAATTTAAATGTCTCTTAGTCTCACTTATTTCAACAAATCTCATAAACTTGACTATAGGTCTCAGGAATGCATCTTTCAAGGGTACTCCACTATTTTTAAAGGGTATAAATGCCTTGCTTCTAATGGTCATATATACATCTCTAAGGATGTTCTTTTTCATGAATCTAAATTTCCTTATTCCACACTGTTTCCTTCTTCTTCTTCCAATGGTACTCAATCTTCCTCTCGCACTACTTCCTCCTGGTTTATGCCAGCAGTTTCATCATCTCCTCTTCCTCTTCACTATGTCATCCCTACTCCCTCTCCATCTCTTGCTCCTATACCCTCTGTCAATTCCACGATTGACCCTATTTCTTCTCATAGTCCACAAAGTCCTCTTGAGAATCCTGACTTATCTAGCTCCCCTACAACACCCTCTTTAACTTCAACTTCTTCCCCTGGTCTTATCGTTTCAGATTTAGCCGCAGCTAGTACTATATCACCTACATCCTCATCGGACACCATACCTATTGTTAGACCTGTTTCAGTTCCTCCCAACCCATCCCAATCTTTAATTAATCCCTTCAATGTCCATGCCATGCAAACTAGAGCCAAGAGTGGTATCACTCAACCTAGACTTAACCCTACACTTTTGCTCACACACATGGAGCATACTTCAGTTGGTCAGCCTTGGCTGCTCCCCATTGGTTTCAGGCTATGAAAGATGAGTATCAGACTCTTTTGAAAAATCAGACCTGGACTTTGGTGTCATCATTTGTTTCTAGAAAATCCATTGGCTGTAAATGGGCTTTTCGGGTGAAGGAAAATCCTGATGGATCCATCAACAAATATAAGGCCAGACTTGTGGCCAAAGGATTTCATCAGCATGCTGGCAGTGATTTTACTGAAACTTTTTCACCAGTTGTGAAGCCTGTAACAGTCAGAATTGTTTTGACTCTTGCAGTCACACACAGGTGGACAATTCAGCATATTGATGTGAATAATACTTTCCTCAATGATACTCTTGAGGAGGAAGTTTACATGCAACAACCTCCTGGGTTTGAGGCCTCTGATAAGACACTTATGTGTAAGTTAAACAAGGTTATCTATGGGCTTAAACAGGCACCCAGGGCCTGGTTTGATAAACTTAAAAGTGCCTTACTGCAACATGGGTTTCAGGCTAGCAAATGTGATCCTAGTCCGTTTCTTCTTCACACCAGCAACCTCAATATTATGATCTTGGTTTATGTTGATGATATAATCATCACTGAGAATTCTGCAACTTTCATTGCTTCATTGATCAAGAATCTTAATGCTGCCTTCTCTCTTAAACAGCTGGGCAAGTTATACTATTTCTTAGGAATTGAGGTCACTCACTTACTAAACGGCCCCTTGCTTTTCTCACAAACCAAATATGTAGGTGATTTGCTAGCAAAAGTAAATATGTCTAATGCCAATGAAATGCCTACCCCAATGGTTTCTAGCAGTAAACTCTCCAAAGTTGCGTCTGATGTAGTTTCTGACCCTACTCTGTTTAGGTCTGTTGTTGGTGCTTTGCAATATGCTACATTAACAAGGCCTAAAATCTCATTTTCTGTGAATAAAATTTGTCAGTTTCTGTCAAATCCATTAGAGGATCATTCGAAGACTGTAAAGAGGATCTTGAGGTATCTAAGTGGCACCCTTCATCATGGTCTTCTCATTCAGCCTGCATCAGTTCAGCAACCTCTGTCTTTGCTTGGATTCTGTGATGCTGATTGGGCATCAGATCCTGATGATATAAGGTCCACTTCGGGGGCTTGTGTGTTCCTTGGTCCTAATATTGTGTCTTGGTGGTCTAAAAATCAAGAGTTGGTGGCCAGGTCAAGTGCAGAGGCAGAATATAGAAGTATGACTCAACTTGTTGCAGAAATACTTTGGGTGCAGTCTCTTCTTAAGGAACTTCACTGCAAGTTTCAAACTCCAAAGATTCTGTGTGACAATCTTAGCACAGTCACACTTGCTCATAATCCTATTCTGCATAACAGGAATAACATATGGAGTTGGATATCTTCTTTGTGAGAGAAAAGGTGCTCAACAAGAGTCTAGTTGCTGCTCATGTTCCTGCACAGGACTAGTGGGAAGATGCTCTAACTAAACCATTGTCTGCAGTGAAATTTCTTCCTCTTTGTAATAAGCTCAAGGTGTTCAACAAACAAAGCTTGATTGGCACACCCTCCACTTCTAAGGGGGAATGGTAGAGTAGTATATTAGTTATCATTTTGTATTATTGTATTGCAGTCATCTGTTAAACTGTATCTATTAGTGTTGAGCTGTAACATTTAGTTATAGCATTCACTCTATATAAGTTGAGTCAACAATTGTATCTCATTCTATCATCATGAAAATACAAAATGAAATTTCTAACAGAATTCCTTACAGATTTCTAATATTCTACCAATGGGACATATACTATGAGATGGGGGTATTAGTAACTGTTTAGATTTTCTTAGAGCTATGTATTACTCCCTTCATCCCTAATCTTCGGTCCTTCAAGATTTGAGCACACATATTAAGAAATAATAAAGCTAGGTGAGTTCTGATCATTTTATCCTCAATTTATTTGCTAAAAGTAAAATTAATTTAATGCATGCTATTGGTTTTTGTAAGGGTACAAAAGGAAAAACATCATTAATTGTATCTTGTTTTCTAAAAGAAGCAAAATTTTGAGACAAATAAAAAGCCAAAAGGACCAATGATTAGAGACAGAGGGAGGGAGCATGGTTCAATAAATGAGTCTTTCTTCCTGAGATGATATTTTTACAAACATCAGTGCTCATCTAAGCACACTTCATTGGGTTAATTGCTTTATAGCTTTATTTACTGCAGCGGTAAACTTTTCTTGATTCTGATGATTTTGTAGATTGTAGCTCTTGTTTGTAATTTTTCAGGTTCACGGAATCCGTCAGCGGTAAGGCTTAATCATTGGGAAGTGGAAACCTTATTTCATGAGTTTGGACACGCTCTTCATTCACTGCTTTCAAGAACGGTATTATTCTCTTAAAATTTTCATGAGCAAACTTTAAATTTACAAAATGAGGACAAAGCTATATAAAGTGGTAGAGCCAAGTATGAACATTTAGGGAGTTTGGGTTGGTGATGGAAATTAGGCAATTATAATTTATGTAAAAATATAAGTTTTCAAAGTTTAAAACTTTCTTTTCAAATATCTCTACAATTAATGTGTTGGTTTGAGTGAAACTGCTTAAAGGATTAGAGCCTCAAGGAAACATAAACACACGATTGTCGATTGTTGTAACAGTTTACAAAAGGGAAACTGCTTTCTCTGATTGAAGACCTTATTGATTCCAGAATTATCAGTGCGGAAAAGTGATTGTTTATTCACTCCATAATAAAACTGATTACATAAGGAGTATAAGGGCCCGTTTGTTTTGGCTTTTTTTAAAATTGATTTTTATAGTGTTACATATTTTAGTGTAAAAAAATTTATAAAGAAACTTTTCATAAAAGCTTCAAATGAAAATTTGGTTTGAATAGTTATTCTTAAAATGTTATTTTAGGTATTTCATCATTTTATCGAAACTTTTTTTAGATATCAAATTTTCAAAAAATCACTTAATTTTGAAGCTATTTCAAATAGCTTTTCATAAAAATCATTTTTGAGATACAATTTTTTGAAAAAATTGTTATTTTGACTGTCTTTTGATCTTCAATAATGTAGATTTATGTTATAGAATGAACAATTCAATCTTTTAGTTTATAAAAAACAAATTTAGAAAAATTCATAATATTTTGAAAAACATTTTTGTAGAATTCATTTTCAAAAATACAAAGAAAAAATCCATTTTTTTAAAGCTAAAACAAACTGACCCTAAATAGGAGAAGGAATTTTTGAACAATCAAATAATACTGAAAATAGGAAAATTGATTCCCTAAGCCCTCTAAATGTCATCCTAAAACAGGACATAAAATCAAAACTGTAATCCTAATTATTACATACTAGTAGCTGTACAATTCAGAACCTAAGGATCTGATTTTGATTTCGTAATCAACAATCAGTATGATTTTTATGTTAAGTGAGTGGTTTATTGAGGACATGTAATATTTGTTTCACTTTTTGTTTGTGCGTTGAAGTTTATATATCATAATACTTTTTGAAAAGTATATACCGTAATATTACTTCTTAAGACATATTTACTCGAATAAAATGCTAAAATATGACTGAATGTATGCCAGTTTTGTTACATGGCGGAATTGCATGGCGAGTTTTTAGCCATAGGCCGTAATGGTTTGTATACATGGCAGATTTTTTCTTTCCGCCAACGACAATACTGATTTATGTGAAAAATGTGTGTACATTGTCGGTTTATCTTTATTAAACTGTTTAGAGAACAAGTGAAACATATTCAATTGTTAGTAACACGTAACATATAGCAGCAAAATATCTTCTCATCAAATATTCTAAAGATGTATATACTACATATGAATGCGATTTGGGAAAATAGAGTTAAACTTTGATGACATTGTTTGAATGACTTTTGAAATTGTACTCATGAATTGTCTTGCAAATTACCAAATTTTTTAGTGAACCAGATACCACCACAAGAAATTAATGAATGATTGGTACTTGATCGTAGAATGTTTTGAAAGAAGGTTACTGATGTTACTTTTGTAATTTGATGCTGTCTTGTTCTCTTTGTAGGACTACCAACATTTTTCAGGCACAAGAACGGTTCTAGATTTTGCAGAAATACCATCCAACCTCTTTGAGTGAGTCAAAATTTCTATTGCTCAGATAATGAGTAGAATGCTGCAAGAAATACACTCTTAAGTTTTCACCCTAAATCAAAGTGGTAAATAAAGTTTTTTAGTCCCTCTTAATTGACAAGTTTTTTCCAAAGTTCCTTTGGAATTAACACCATTGTTAGAATCAAACCCATTTATTATTAGGATTTGAATTAGTAAATCATATCAGTTAGCATATTTTGTATTTATTCTGCGTAGTATTATATATAGTGCGGTCTAATTTAGACATAGAAATCACTAATTCAATATTCATAATGAATTAGTAAGTCATAATGTTTTTGTATGTGGAACCTTGAAAAGTGTCCTACATGGAATAAAACAGAATTGTTGTCAAATACATGCTGTAACCTTTTGTGTGCTGACGCTATGGTATTGATTTGCTAGATTGTGATTGACTTGGTATTTTTTTTGGGTGCACAGATATTATGCATGGGATTATCGAGTTTTGAAAACATTTGCTAAACACTATTCAACCGGTGATGAAATCCCTCAGAAGCTGGTCGAGTCAATGCTGGGTGCCCAAAATATGTTTGCTGCAACTGGTCTGCAACGTCAGGTTTTTTTTCCTTTTCGTTTTCTTTAGTCCTGTTTGGGGGAGGACTGGACAGTGTCTTAAGTCAGCATCATACAATAGGTTTCTATTTATGAAATAATAATCAACACAGCATAACTGTATTTTCTGTCAGATCTTCTATGCCCTAGTTGACCAGACACTCTTTGGGGAGCAGCCACTCCCTCTCGGTGGTAGTAGTTCTGTTGTTGCTGAACTGAAAAGACAACATACAAATCTGGAACATGTAGACGGCACACATTGGGAGTCCCGATTTAGTCATCTTCTTAATTATGGTGCAGGTGGGTATGGATTTGAACTTCCTCTAATCCCTTGAGCTGTATTGATAATTTTGAGTGTGTACTGAAATGTCAATAAGTTCATGTTTCTTTATGCCAACATATGCTAGCTTTTTGAGAAGGATAAAATCTATGGTGGTCAGCCACAACTTCAAATTCTTCATTATTGAAAATTTTAATTAGTCGATTCCATTTTGTGCAGGGTATTATAGCTACTTGTATGCCAAATGTTTTGCTGCAACCATATGGAAGAAGGTTTGCAAGGAGGATCCGCTATCCCCAATTGCAGGCAGTGCTTTAAGAACAAAATTCTTACAGCATGGAGGAGCCAGAGACCCATCTGCTATATTAAATGATCTAGTACCTGATGGTATATGTAAGTATTATGATGGAGGGATAATCCCTGATATTTCAAGTCTGTGTGAGGAAATGGAAGAGCATCAGTAGAAAGTACATTTGTTGTGAGTTTTAAAGAAAAAGTTGACAGAACCCAACTGCACAAAGCAAAATGATATCATTCACAGGAACACATTGAAAATGAAACTGGATTGAGTTCTGTTGAAGTTGGGAAAACGTTCCAGATCTCAATCTTCTTGTGATCATTTAATATAAGAAAACCTCGCATTTTAGAATGTGTTCTCGACACAATTTCACATTCACTCTCACATGAGAAGAAATAAATTGGACTTGTGCCACCTCACATTTAAACCAGAGGCCCAAATTGTAGCAAACTTTTGAACCCGAGGTTGGAAATGTTAGTCACTCATTGTTTTTACTTTGTTACTTTACATAATTTATTCATATTGCTGTTTTATTTTTACCCTTGTTATCTCTTTCTTATCCTTCAATTTATATATGCGACAATAAAACATTCTTTATAAATTCATTTCGGATATCATATCTATTCTTGTTACTCTTCATAGGAGCTTTGCTTTGAGGGTTGATATGGGGAGAATTTGTTTCCCACATCTTAGCATCTGAGATATGATTAGCACTTAAGATGATGACCATGTGACATTTTGGTAGACATGATTTTCTTTTTAATAGTCTCACCCTTCTCTTTTATAAGCATTATTTACTTTTTAAATTTATTGATGTATTTAATTTATATATAGTCCAAATATATTGTTTAATGAATCTAAAAATTAAAATTTGTTTATAAAACAGAAAGGAGGGAGTATATAAATATTGTTAGTGTTAAACATAATAAAAAATATAACCATCAATCTCTTTATCACTTCACTTCAATAAGTTGATGAAAAATGTTGCATGGGGGTTGAAATTAAATTTAGCAATTAGAATTGATTTTTCTGTTCAAATTTACTTTAAATTATCTATTTCAATCAAAATTAATTTTTAATCTTCTATTTTTAAAGATAAGGTTTTTTATCTTGTTATTTTAACCTTTGAGAGTTTTTTTATCCTATAAATTTCTATGATTTGGCTTCATGAAATTCTTAATGCATACTATGTATTATTAGAGCATCATATTAAAATACAAAAATGTCTTCAGTTTTTGAAGATGCATCTTGAGTAATAGAATTTTGACTGAATGTTAAAAAACTCTAGAAATGCATCTTCGTAAATATTACAGAGATGCATTTTCGAATAATATTGTTTCTAAAACGTGCGAGAACCCTTCTCCTTCTTTATTTCTAAAAAAGCACTCTAATTTTTCTCTCAAACTCTCGCAATTTATATTATCTCAAAATCAATCAATCAAGTTCAAAATTTCTTCTATCAACATCAAGTACATCAAAGACATCATTCAACGTTGAAGTAAACTCTTAATTTGTAAGTTTTTTATTTTTGTAATTTTTTCTGAGTTTTTGCATAAATAAGTAAAAATTGATGATTAGGTTGAGAAATAAATAATTTTTGCATGAATGATAGTTTATATATACTGAAAAACGTGTTTGATGGTTAAAAATAACGATCAAAACATTATTTATGGTGGTTTGCATTACCGCTATTGACAAACCTAGAAGTTACAAAATTTTTTGGAGATGCATCTCCAAAAATTTTCAACGTTTGAATTGTCAGTCGAAGATGCATCTCCGTAATTTATTTGTCTGTTTTGTTTTTTCTTTTCTTGCTTGTAAGGTTGCTTGTAGTAATTGTCTCACACTTTTCTAGTTTACTTACAAACATTATGGATGATAAAGACGACAGACTGAGGCACAAAAGGATTGCACAACATGGATTAGTCCGAAGGAAGAAGAGTCAGGTTTCAGAGGTCCATGCTCACTCTAGTCAGGTTCATGCAGAGACATTGATTTATGGGGCTCATGCTTCTCCATCTTCTTCTTCTTGTAGGAGACATTTGTCACATACTGACGCATCACTGCCTTCATCTTCCTGTAAGCGACAGGATTCACCTATTCAGACGCCAGAGGTATCCGAGGCACTGGAGGGACCTCATGCTGATGAGCCAGTGTCACCCCAGGTTGATAAGACTGTTGAGCCAGGGCCATCTCATGCTACTAAAGTTGATGAGTCAGTGCCACCTCAAGCATTTGGAGAAACCTTTATAGAGTTGTCATTGTTGTCTCTGTACCCGGGCCATACTGTCAGGCATATCTAGGACAGAGAGGTAAAATTAGTTGGATTCATTTTTTTAAAATTACGTTTATTATTATATTACCAGTTTTTGTCTTAGATTTATTTTTCTGCATGACCGTGATCCGCTGAAATTTATTAACCATAGGCGGAAGATTATTGACTTGCCTCAACCTAATGACAAATGGTTTTAGGTTGCTTTGTTCCTATCTGGGATGAAGGACTTGTGCAAGATCGATTATGTTATGGTCAACCACATGATGCTTAATGCTTTCGTGGAGAGAAGTCACATTGAGTCGTCATCATTTCATCTACCACTTGGTGAGATGTCTATCACACTCGACGGTGTGTCGTGTTTGTTGCACCTTTCAATTAGGAGAAAACTTCTAGATCATATGAGGACTAGCAAAGACTGTGCACTCAAGTTGATGGTAGACTATATGGGAGTTGATCCAAATGATACCATGAGGGATTTTGAAAACACAAAAGAAACTCATGCTAGGTTTGAATTTTTTAAAAAAGGTATACACATATGAGCTCCTTCGAGCAGAGCAGACTGGATGTGATGACGAGCAGTTGGGGATCAATAAAGCGTATGTTATGAGAGCATATTTGTTATATTTGGTTGGCACTGCGATTTTTATGGACAAAAGTGCCACTTATGTGGATGTCGTCTACCTACGGTACTTTGAGGACTTCGAGTGGATCCATGAGTACAACTAGGGGGCGCTTGTTTGATCTACTTTTACTCGAAGTTATCAGAGGGATGTATGTGGAAGACGAAGCAGGTCACGGGCATCATCACACTAATGACAGTAATATTTTTTTGTCTTTTAGTGTTTGTGTTTCATTTTCATTACATTTTTGTAACACTCTTACTGATGATTCGTGTGTTCCAACACTTTTTAGGCTTGAATCCTCCAACACTTCTGACGCTTCTTTGACTGTTCGTGTGTATCGAATTATATTAAGGATATAGAACGTGCTTCTGCATTTGCCCCGCTCAGAGGGAACCAGACAATAAAGTCTTTCAGAGTGTATCTTGACAACTTGCCCCACACGGAGTACCATAGCTGAGAGCGACTGAAGCTATGTCGGCGGGTACATAATGTGGTTCTTCAGTGTGTCACATCCGTATATGGTGGTAGCTGCTCTAGGGGATCCACCAAGGTCAGCTCATTAGAAGATACTAGAGGAGGAGCAAGCACAATTAGATCATGCTCATGATGTCTTGCCTAGATGTCGCTGTATTATAGAGATTGCGCAGACAGACATTGACAACGGTATCTTCCTTGATGGGTCTAAGGTGGGGCATGTCCTAGATTCCATTATGACAGAGGCACGAGATGCACTGATGTCGGAGATAGCGTCGAAGGACGGGGCTGGAGGAGGCCGATGAGATGTAATATGGCATATACAGTAGTATATAATATTTGTATTTTGGATTTAATGTCGATTTTATTTTATTTTGACTTATTTCTACTTTATTGTGTATTTCAACTTCATTGTGTATGAGTTGATGATTTATTTTGACCATATGGATTTATATATGTCATTTTTTGCATATCGATTGTGTGGTTTAATGCTCATCACATAACATGGTCCTTAACATTTATAAATCATCATTTTCATCTGAATCACCATAAAAATAACATAACTTGCATTGTTCTTATAGGTTACAAAGATGCATATCTGTAAATCTAGAACAATAAACGTGTAAAATTGACCTTTTAGAGAGGGATGTAGAAGATATGGTTTAAATATTTCAAAGATGCATCTTCGGATCAGTTAAGATTTTGATTTAAGATAAGATCCTTTCAGATATACATCTCTAGAATATGAGAGACATTTTGAATTTTTTATAGGATGTTTTTCCATCTCATAGGGTGTGGGATAAGAAATTAAAGTTTAAAAAGTTTGATTTTGCAAAAATAACACAAATTCACTTCTAAATTCTAATCTCAATTGTTCCACGTTATAGTCATTATTAATGATGACGATTTCAGGGTTTTCAACTTTTAAAAAAAATAATTTTTATAATATGATATATTTTTATTTAAAATATTTTTATAAACAATTTTATTTTAAAAAATCTATAAATAAAAATTTAGTTTAAATGGTTATTTATAAAAATATTATTTGATGAATTCCACTTTCCAATAATCATTTTAAATTTTCAAAATTTAAAAAATTACTTAAATTTAAAATTATTTAAAATAACATTTTATATAAATTATTTTTGAGAAATATTTTTTAAATATGTAATTTTAATTATATTTTGATCCAATTTTTTTTATAACATTATTAGTTTATAAGTATTAACAATTTAAATACAAAGAAATATTACAATGAGAAATCGAACCATAACCAATAATTCACCTTTGTTTAGCTCAATTTTCAAAATTTACGCATTATATATTGTTTTATAGATTTAAGATATCTTACATATATTAATCAATTTTTTTTTATTGATTATGGTATTTGATGAAATTTTCTTTCTATTTATATTTTTGAATTTTTTTAAAAGATTGATCGAGCATTTCCAACTATTATTTCGTAAGTTTTTTTATGGGTTATATTTTACATCCCTAATTTTTTTTCTCGTTTCTTTTTTATTTAATAAATTATCTTTATTAAAAAAATTAAAAGTTAATCTTTTAATGTATATAAACTAAATTTAAACAAATTAAAAGTTAATCTTTTAATGTATAAACACTAAATGTAAAAAAACTTTTAGTATTTTCTAAAATAATATCATAAAAATTCTTTTTGAATATACAATTAAATATCTATTTTTCTAAGGTTAAAACAAACATACTCACAACTAAATTTTTTAAACATTATAAAATAAAAGAAAAAAAGTTCACTTTAAAATAAAAAATTAAAAGTTAATTTTAGTTAAAATAAAAAATGTAACTAAATCTAAATTTTAAAAAAATATTTTTCAAAAATTAAAAAAGAGATAAAAATCAAAACTAAAACTAAACTAATTCATTTTATCAATACTAAAAATATATTCAACCTCTTTATATACACAGTTTCTAGTACTTATATTTGTAGTATCTAACTTCAACATAACAATTTCTTTTCCTTAAACTTTTCCCCAAACATGTATATATAAGTGAGAAACCTTAAACTTATTTTAGACACTTCTAACTATAAGCTAAAACTATTCAAAACTCACCTTAATCCAAACATGAAATTTATGATGTTTGAGCTAACTAACATTCTTAAGTTTACCGTTTGTTGAGAATCACGTGTTGTGCCACAACATAAAATTCTTGGTCTCATGGTTGAAACACTTTGCTTCTTTGTTTTATTTGCAAATCTTGTTCTTCTTCTTTCACTACATTCAATTCAAACTCAATTCTTATACTTGTTACTAACCATGGAAGTATCAATATCAACATCAACATCTACATCTTTCCATGATTTTCTCTACCGTATGCGACATCCTTCCTCGCTCGACCTCGTCCGAGCCATTAAAAGGTAATCAACCAAAATACATTTTTTGTTTGTATAATTCGTTCAACTCTATTACTGTACTGTACTAGAGACTAATTCTCGAGTGAGAATAAAAACATGATCAATTTTATTTCGTGTAAGTTATAATTAACTTTGTTTTGTTTTATTTTATGTGTTTTGTGCTAATTATTACTTGAAATTATTTTTTATTAGCTTTATAGTATCATTTTCATTTTATCAACCAAAACCTGAAAATGATGGGAAAAGAGTTCAAGACTTCTTTTCATCCATGGAAGTTTCAATTAGAAATCATCCACTTTGGGCAACTGCTACTGAACAAGACATTGATTGTGCCATGGAGGTATTTTTTTTCTTCTAATAAAATAGATGTCACGTCGCAGGTTCAAATCCGCAATCCTGTATCTAATGTTCTTACGAAGATGATCTAATATCCATATTTTAATTACAAATTAATGTGTCATTTTTTTTTATATTCTGAATGCAATTTAATTTATAATATCCGCAGGGTTTAGAAAAATATATAATGACTAAATTATTCTCTCGGACATTTTGTACTTCTCTTGAAGAAGCAAAGGTTAACCATGAAATCTCAGAAAAAATAAAGTTGCTTCAAACCTTTCTCAAGCCTCAACATTTGGATATTCAACCAGTTCTTCATAATGAATCCTCATGGCTGGTATGCTATGCCTCATCATCATCATCATGCATTATTAATATCTACGAATAACGGCACGGACACGGATGCTAGAAACGACACTAACACATCCATTAATAATAATTAAAAAAAAGTTAAACATAATCACATATGTCTGTGTCGTGTGTTCTGTATTGTGTTGGAGACTGATATAGATTAATTTCATTTTTTTATGGTATTTATAGCTTGCGGAGAAGGAATTGCAGAAAATGAATGCATTCAAAGCTCCACAAGAGAAGCTTTCAAGCATAATGAATTGTTGTAGGGTTATCAACAATTTGTTGCTCAATGATGCAATGTCTGAGCATGTTCCAGCTGGAGCTGACGATTTTCTCCCTCTGCTTATATATGTTACCATCAAGGCAAGGCAAGCCCCTTTTGGTAATAATACATATATTCAATTGTCCAATATAGTTTTAATCCGATTAATTTGATCATAGGTCCGAGGTTTTGATCTTTGACCCAATTTTTAAAACATTGAATTTAACTCTGTTTAAACGATAATATAAAAAAAATTAAACGAGCATACTTGCATCGCAGAAGAATAGAATGAGGACAGTCAAATATAGTAGCGCATGCAACCTTAAAACTCTGACACGCCCCACAGAAAATGTGATCAAAGCAGGACGGACCTGACAAACACATACATTGGACACTAAAAGTTAAAATTTACAAAAATCGATGCCTTCATGGTCAACATCTATGCCCATAAAAAAACGGGTCGGAACAAGGCTGACATAGTAGATGTGCGGACTTAAAACCTAGAACCAACCCGTGAATAAAAGATGACAAATCGGGCATATGTCTGACCAACCGGAACCATTTAGCCAGTTCTAGTAACAACCCTTTGATTTTTTATACTAATTTCTTTTTCCTTTTGTAATTTTCAGGCCAATCCTCCAATGTTACATTCAAACCTGAAATTCATCAAGTTGTATAGAAGACAAACAAAACTCATCTCTGAAGCTGAATATTATTTCACAAATCTTGTCTCAGCCAAAACATTTATAATTGACTTGAATGCCAAATCCCTCTCCATGGATGAAATCAAATTTGAAGAGTGCATGCAAGAAGCCAAATTGGCCAACAAACTCACAAATGAATCACACTCTACATGTCAAATGAAACATCAAGAGAAGAATGATTGCATGTTGTCAATTAAAATGCACAACAAAGTTTTAGGTAGCTGGTTGATTTATTATTTTCTTGTATAGTTTTTACTCTTGTGACAATCACTTTTAAAACTACTTTGCAGATTTTGATGTTTTGCAAGATGGATCAAATTATCCATACATGGAAGCAAAGAGCAAAGATCTAGAAATGGAAGATGTGGATATATTGTTACATCATTACAAGGATTTGGTTTCTAAGCATACAAGGCTATGCAAAGCTATCAATTGTCTTCCGGTGTTGGAGAAAGAGTCATTGCTTCGTCAGATAGAAATGCATGGAAACAGCACAAACACAAATGATCAAACCACATCACAATAAGTTATTAGAATCAAGTAAGATTGTGTTTTTTTGTGGAATAGTTTAGTGGCTGAAATTCACTTTTTAAATATAAACAAATAGGATATCGCAGGTTCGGGTGCATCACTGTTTCTGATGTCTTTTTCCAATTATCAAATGAGCTGGTTTGATAGAACAATTGTATTTTTAATCAAATTTCATTGGTGAAGAAGCTTTGCATAGAAATAGCTAGACCATTTTCATTAAGCTTAATAATGTAAAACAAAACATATTGAAAAACCACTTTCTTACAAATAATTGAATGTGTTTGAATTCTAACATAATAGTGAATTGTTGTTAGCACCTCTCTTTTTCTACTACAACACCATGCCTCAAACTTTTTTTTCTTTCAAAATTTAATTATTGGGCGATATACAATATTTAGGTGATACAATTCTCGATCAATGCTCATTTCTAACAACAAAATTTCTTAATGCATTCTATATGATTTTTAGCACCACGCAAAAATACTAAAATGTCCTACAGTTTTCGAAAATGCATCTCTGGACGCACCCAATACACATCAACATAGTCTATTCTGAGTGATGCCCTATAGATTGAGTTTTTTTAATACCGGAGATGCATCTCCGATATATTTTCATAGATATATTTCCGAAATGTTTACACACCAGCAGCAGAAGCATACAATAAAAACATACATAATTTGACAAAATAAAGTTATCATTCATAACATAAAATTGACATTAGATAGATGATTTTAACGTAAAATGTAATATTACACTTCAATATTCAGGTAGACGGTTCAACATCTTCATAATATCTTCCACCGATCTTGAAATCGCTGCTTCCAATTTGAGTGGAGCTTTTGTTTCGAAACGGAAAAATGTATTCCACTAGCCCTTACATCTGCATGTATCTTGAGCTTAAAGTTGGTGAACTCAATCTTCCCTATGTTGTCAATGACAGTGAACGTCACAATTCTTCGATTGTCTTGAGCTTTCACCCAGAAGTCGCGCTGATATGGATACCTCAGACAGTCTCTATCATAGACTTGTTAGCAAAAAGGTTTAGTAACAATCAGAATTTCATTCACATTTATAGTTTTATGTAACCATTATCAATCATCCACTTGAGACTCCAATGGTTATACTGACATTTATAGCTCCAATAAGCCCATCCAAATGTTGCATCAGAATACACTTCTACTTGTGCTTCTGCATACCTTTGGTACTCTTCTTTAGACGCATTTTTTATGCTCCATTCTCCTATACACCAAAAGGATAAACCATTAACAAAACCATCAATTTATACGCCTAATTTTTCGACTAGGATTTCGTTTTTACCGACAAAACTAAGAGCGTTTGTTGAAGAGACACCGCTCAAATCCGAGGCTCTTTCGTTTCTTATGATGTCAATATTTTGTTGAACATTCATGTTATCGAACCTGTCTGAATACAGATTATAGTAATGCACATCAAGGACCACTTTGTTGAAGCCATTAACAAATGACAGAAGAACTTTCGAATCCGCATCTAATGGATTCGACATGATCACATAAGCATTCGGGCTGTATTTCCTCACAGCGTCATAAGCTTCCTTGTAATACTTCTTCAAGCTATCAAGATTCACACCTTGTGGCTCATTCATCACCTCTATTCCTCCTAAACTTTCTCTATTACCATATCTGTCAACAAATTCATTTTCAAGTATAATGAGGCCATAACATCATATATAGTTGGAATTCAAGACTAGTTTATTTCATTTCGATTAAGCATATACTAAATGAACGATATATAAACATATCAGTGTCTCTGTGATTTAACTAACGACTGACTCCTTGTATCGAAAGTCTGAGATACAAAACCTTTTTGCCAAGAATTCTATGACAGAGACTGTTTGAGGTATGTAAGAATCACCCCATTCGGTATATCCATCTCTTGTTCCGCTATGATCATTACCATTTTGAGAACCTTCAACAGCATGCAAGTCCACAATTATATTACCCTAAATGTTTCCCAACCAGAAGCCGAACCGCGGTTTGCGACAATAACATCTCCTCCCCCATTTTCGGCACTAAGATATGTTTGAAACTTTGTGGACAAAAGTTGTACTTGAGTTCCATCCTAAAATCATCATACATAAACAAAGTTGTCCATTTCAATGTATTAATGTTTTAACTATATAAGAGTGATACAAACATACCAAGAGATCTTTGTTGAGAATTCCATCAAAGAGAGAAGGTAGCATCCACCCTTCAACCAGAAGCCAGTTTCCAAGATTCACAGCTTTGTATGGAGGATGATTTTGTGCAAACAAATTAGAGTATGGACATGAGAGACATAAAGTTAGTAGAAAGCACAAATATTTGTTTCGATATTCCATTTTTGAATTAGCTTGTAACTAAGGGTTTATATATATTGGAGTTATGTGTGGTTTTGAATTTTCTATCTTTTAGAAAAAGTTTGTAATGACTTTGACTAGACTTTGTGTGAAGAAATGAATGCTCGACCAAGTCATGGCTCTTTAGTAATTCGTAAGGGCCCATGATATACTACTTTGTAAGTAAGGTAGAAGTTGCATGAAGACTTGGACTTGACTTTGTATCAACATATGAATGCTTGAGCAAGTCAAATATAAATTTAAAGTGTTTTTTATCGATGTATTCTGGATTAGACTATGTGAGACTTTATCGACATGTATACTTTTATAGTTTTAATCTCCTTTTTGATTTACAATATCATGAGACTTTTTCAACAAATATATTTTTAACTAACGCGGACAATACTTATCTTGATTGATAGTGATACATGATACATCAACTTATATTGTTTAAAGAGACTATCATAGTTCAAAAACCTATTATTCTCTATCATAAAAACTAAAGTTATTTAAACTACATTCTTCAAGAATTTTACATTGTCTTCTCTAACAATCATATTTCAAAATAACTATCGTAATCCACTAGAATAATAATAAATTTGATTAGAATAAACTCTTCTACCACCGACGTAATCTCATAACACAGTTTGTGCCAATGTCAATCGATGGCCATGCATGCACTAATCAGCTAAAAATAACTCTTCTTTTTATTCATGCCAACTGAAATGTTACGGGGACATACTTCTCAATTTTTATAAAATATCATCATCTCCCGGTGTAAGACATATATTTCTAACATTTGACTCAGTATTTTTCCGACATTACTTCATCGTGACACTTATAATTTAAATACACAATTTTTTCACATTTTCAACTTCTCAAAAGTATTTCATTTTTTATTCACATTGGGCCTTCCTCTGTCTACCAATATTGAATTGGATGAAGGTATATTATCCTTGCTTTTCAATCTTTTTTCTATATAAATAATTTTACCAACAATTTTTTCAATGCAATTTTTTCAATGATCAAAATTTCTTTTTCATATTTCAAAACAAGTTTAACATGCTCATAAGAAGATGGAAGAGACCGTGTGTGTCTCAATTATTCGTATTCATAATGAATTTTGATTTAAATAGTTTCTAATTCAGAAATAATACGACTGATGAGTTGACTGAAATAATAAGATACTTTCTATTTTTGTCTATACACAAATTATAAAATTTCTCCTTCAACAATACTTGATTTGAGTTTCTCTTTCAATTTCTTCCAAAATACTTTGGCTAGAAATACATCAAGAACATTCACATGATATTCTTAGTCAAAGACGTGTAAGCTCTCAAATCTAGTTTCTCCCACTTCTCATGAATCATATTGTAAATATTTTCTTTAAATATCTTGTGTAATTCTAATTGTATTAACACATCTTTTACTATGAATTTATACTAAATGAAAACTGTTACAACACATAGATTACACTCATCCACTCCTCTACCTTAATATATTTACACTCTACTATCAACTATTTTAATTGTCCCTCACAACACTCTAACCAAGACCGTCTTTGAGGGTGTGTAGGGCGCACTACCGCATAGGATCTCAATTTTTTCATGATTAAACCGTAATTAAATAGAGTCTCATAAATCTTTGTCATTGTTAAAATTTGGTTAAATAGAGCCTCTAATTATTTTTGTCATGTTTGAACAATGACTAACCTACACAGAGTCTACAAAAACTTGAGACGGCTCTGACTCGAGAGAGAGAGAGAGAGAGAGAGAGAGAGAGAGAGAGAGAGAGAGAGAGAGAGAGAGAGAGAGAGAGAGAGAGAGAGAGAGAGAGAGAGAGAGAGAGAGAGAGAGAGAGAGGAGAGAGAGAGAGAGAGAGAGAGAGAGAGAGAGAGAGAGAGAGAGAGAAGAGAGAGAGAGAGAGAGAGAGAGAGGAGAGAGAGAGAGAGAGAGAGAGAGAGAGAGAGAGAGAGAGAGAGAGAGAGAGAGAGAGAGAGAGAGAGAGAGAGAGAGAGAGAGAGAGAGAGAGAGAGAGAGAGAGAGAGAGAGGATAAATATTTTTTTATTGATGTGACATACCTTTTAGGTTGAATTGAAGACAATTACAAGAAAATCAATGCAAAATATATGTTTGACCAGAACTAAGAGAGCAATTCAGTTTGGTTTTAAGAAATTAGGATAACATTTACCATTAAAATCTGGAAGTGGCAACAAAGCAAGGAGGGTTAGAATGGAATTTTCTAGGACATTCAATTTTCTTCTATTATAGATTCTAGTTGTATCTTTGTTTGTATATGGCGAGTAGTTAGTTCTTGTACTCACTTATCTCTTTTTCTTTTATCTATATATCTTTAACCATTAACAAAAAAACATTGAGACAAAATGTGACAAATACACATGTTCTTAAACAAATCTAACATCATAAAAACAAAAACTAAACCGACGTATATATTTTAACATAAAATGCAATAATAATTTTATCACACAAAAACTCAAACATTTCTTATTAAAACAATCATATTAAACCACAGCAGTCTAAAACCCTAATCACTCTAATTTCCAATAAACAAAAGCAAAACAAAGCTCACTCACTCAACTTCAAAACAAAGAAAACATTGATGCACCCTTAAATCAACTTATACTTATGCTCCTCAATGGTTCTTCTGCTGTTAAATCTGAATTCAGCTTTTCTGTTGTTAATTCTGAAACCGGCGTTTCTGCTGATATTTCTGCCCTTGGTTTGTATACAGATCTAAGAAAGTTATACGCAAGTGCTCCAGCTACAGCTCCAACAATTGGACCAACTACATATATCCATAAACCATTGTAAATATGCACCACAATTGCAGGTCCAATACTTCTTGCTGGATTCATAGATGCACCTGAAACAGGTCCAGCTATAAAAAGATTCAACGTTATCGTCATTCCAACCGCAATACTCGCTGAATCATCCACCGCTCTATCGTCTGTTGTAACAGCTGAAATAACAAACATTAACAGAAAACTGATAATGAATTCCATAGCTAAAGATTGACCACTTGATCCAACCGGCACAGTTCCAAAATAAGATTTTGGTGTAATATCAAACATTAAAGATAATGTTAAACTCGCAAGTGTTGAACCGAGTAACTCAGCAGCAATGTAAAGTGGAGCTTCGATGATTTTGATTCTGCGAAAGATGGCCCAGGTTATCGTCACCGCGGGGTTGAAGAGTCCTCCGGAGATATGGCCAACAGAATAACACATAACGGTTACAATCAAACCCCAAGTGATACATATCCCTGGAAATGTTATGGAGCCATAGATTTTGTCCACTGCTACAACTCCACACCCTGCAAATACAAGAAAATATGTTCCAATAACTTCTGCTATAACCTTCTGTATTAAGGTTATAGCACGGTTGGATGAACAACAAAGTTTCAAGATGGAATGGTTTCCTTGATGTATGATTGCCATTGATATGGATGTTAGTTTCTTAACTCACATGTAATGTATATATATCAGTGGTAAGATACAGCAAGTGTCCAAACTAAATTAAATTATTGTAAAAGCTGTCTGTATGAAAACAAAATAGAAAATTTGGAGATAAGGTGATATGTGCTGACTATTCTGCTAGCATTCATTATAACTATTTTTTCACAATTATTGTTTAAAGAAGATACTTTGGTTTTGTGTGAAGGTAGTTTTTTTTTTTCTGACTTTAGTTTTATTTAATTCAAATGATAGATATTTTGTCTCATGTAATAGAATTGTACATTATGTAAAATAGATGGTTAATGTTATGTATTTTGTTAGTTAATAAAGTAATGATAGTGGTTATTTAATTATATGTAAAATAACTTATTAATGATATATACATTTTTTTAGTTTATATATATATATATATATATATATATATATATATATATATATATATATATATATATATATATATATATATATATATATATATTTAAAAAATATTGAAAAATATATATATATTATTCACCATATAAATCTTTGATGACAAATTTTGATTTAGGATACTATGTCAAAATACCATTATTCTATAAACATCACTAAAATGAGCTTTTCATTTTATTTCACTGCATTTTAGGAGCAAATTTAGAATTATAATTAATGAATATTTATGTATATGTAGATTTAAAAAAATAAATAATGTATCGACCCAGAAAATACACTAATATTTATATTAAATAGTGTTCATTGGATTTATACAATGAACGTTATTTTAAAAAAAAATATTATTTATAGAAACAAAATACTTTTTAAAATTATTTTATAATACAAATATAAATATAAGGTTGTGTCATTAATTAATTTCATCATTGCATTAACTATACAAATGTAGATTGTTTACCATTTATTTGCCTTATAATTTATTAACTATTTTTTCTATTTCATTAATCAATAAAAAATAAAAATATTAATCATTTTCATATATTAAATTATAAAATATCTTAACCAATCTTTATATTCTATTAATCAATTTTATTTTCTTACCATGAAAACTCACTAACCAAATTATGATATGTATTAACCAATCCTATACATATCATTAACCATAATTGATTTATTAAGACTTTATTTTTTAATGTTCGGGTACTCAATAACTAAGTATGATATATATATATTTAATTTTATTTTTTATATTTAATGTCAAGACACATTAACCAAGCTATATATTGTATTACTCAGGTTTTTATACACTATTAATCAAAGTTATTTTGAATAGTGAAAAAAATGAAGACAAATCAAAATTGTGAAGGTTATTGTTCATCATATTCGTGAACACTACATACAATTTAGGTATAAGAATTTAGTGTGAAAATAGCATTTAAAAGAAAAAACAAATGTAATAAATACTTAATCTATTACAAATTTATAAGACGAGATAAGTCAATCTCAAATCCATAGAAAAAGCAATAAAGATAAAATTTTACAATTAAAGAGTAAAATATCACAAAACTTTGGAAAAATAAAATAAAATGCTTAGATACAGTTTTGGTCTCTCTAGTTTGAACATTTTAAATAATGAATTCTCATGTTACAAAATCAGTTATTTTGATCCTTAATTTTGATGGTCTTGGAATTTTTATGGTCTTATGTTACTTTTGTGTATGTGTCCTCCTCATTTATGAGGTGGCACAGTTATGGTGGCATCATGTCAGCATTTTTTTTTTTTTTTTTAATAATTATATTTAAATTTAAATGCACTTTTAATCATATTCTTTTTGAAAAAATTATTTATTTTAATTAAATTTATTTATTTAAAAATATTTTTTGATACTAATTAATTTAAATTTTAAAAGAAATTAAAATCGGACTTTTGGTCCATGCCTCATTTAGAATATTTCGAAACCACATCAAGACAATAGTGTCAGTTTATGTGAGATATATAAAGACTAATATTATTCAAGAAAAAATAATGTGCAACTCTACAATGAATTATAGCAACACAATACATGCATTGATATGAAATCATTAAATGCACAATAGAGCAATATGAAAGTCTCTTCTATAAGAAGAAAATAATACTATAAACCAACGTAAATGTTTCATCTCATAGGTCAATGTGCCCCCGAAACATGAGTTATATAAATGTGTTGCAATAGAATTATTAATTTTAAAATTTTCAATATAATCTCACATCGTTTTTGTTAGACTTATATTTAGTGTTTATATAATTTATTCAAATTATTTCTATTGACTACTTGTGAATTGAAGAAAAATTAAAAATAATTAGGCCTTAAATCCATATAATCATCTTTTAAAACTTATATTAATAAATTTCTTAACAAACATATTAATTAAAAATAATATTAATAAATAAATTATTATTAATTAAAAGACATAATTTAATTAAAAAATATTAATAAATAAATAATTTAGTCATCAATATCATGTCAAGTAAAATTTGTATCCTAATCATCACTTTCATTTAGGCAAAATTGAAGGGGACAACAAAAATTTAAAGATTATCAAAATTTAGGGATCAGAATAACTAATTTTATAATAGGGGATCAATAATTTAAATTGTCCAATTTAGGAGGACCAAAAATACATTTATGACAAAATAAAACTAACATATACTCAAATTAATAAGAAGCTTGTATGCATAGCTAAGGACACGACTCGTTTTGGTTCTTTAAATGAATCCTACTAAATTTTTTAATTATAGATATATTTTTCTAAGAGAAACATGTGAACTAATAAAAAATTTATCTTAATAGAAATAAGAAGAGGATTCCTCAACCTACTAGTAGAAAGTATATTACAGCTTTGTTGAGAATATATCAAATATAAGTAGAATGGATAATAGTTCCGTAATAAATTAATTTGACATGTCACTTTTTAACTTTGAGTGAAAAAACAAAGATACATATAAAAATGTTTAGGGATGAAGTAAAAATTCCTCTATTAATTATAGTGTGAAAAGAAACAAAGATCCTTTATGAGATTTGGACAAGATGTGCAAAGAGAGGTAAAAGGTAAAAGTTGAAGATAGTAATTGTGATGTGAAGAGTTATTCTTTGTGGTATTGATGTTAGCTTTTTCTGTATAAACGTACTATTGTCATACTAGAGCAGTTAATGGGGCCAAAGTTTTGACATTGGTCTGAATACAAGGGTGGCAGTTTGCATTATATTCTTAATTACTTTTGAGGAAGAATCATGTAAACAAAAGTGTTAAGAATATTGTTTAAATAACTTATACATTTTTTTTTGTAAAAGTTTGTACAAATCAAACATTTTATGTGAAATTTACCGATTTTTTTATTAATTAAATAATAAAAAGTTAAAAATATATTTAACTAAACAACTCTTAAAAGTTTTAATATAATATTAATTTGTATTTTTTTAATTAAGAAACAGTTTTTTCAATTTTTTTAATATAATAATATTATTTTTAATTGTATTATTTAATTTATATTATTTTCATATTCTCTAATCTATATCTTTCATTTCACTATAATAGTAATATTAAATACAGATATTTAATAAAAATAATTTTGCAAAATAACAAATTTTCAGCTCCATTTATGAGTTTAAAATATACACTAAGAAGTTTGGTAGATACATTAAATGTGAATTCCACTAAATATAAGACCAACCAAATTCCTTAATATGTTTGTCTCTTTCTCATAAATGAGATTCTCCATTTATTTTAGAAATTGGGAAGATATTTGTTTGTACTTGAGTTGTTAAATGAGGTTGTCCATTTATTTTAGAAATAAAGATATTAGAAAATATAAAATACTTATAGTTTATTCTTCATCAATAAAAAATATAAATAGAGATTACAATTTCATATTTTAAAAAATATATATATTAGGACAATATTATTATAATAAAAAAGACTGAATATAAAAAAGAAATAAATTTAGAATTTATCATATAAGATAACTCCAACACTCTCAAGTTCTGCATAGATAATTATCGTACATAAATGGGTCTAATCAAATTTTTGATGAGAATGTTTGCAGAATGTTGACATGAATTTACAAATGGCAGACATATGAGACTGACATCTAATTTCTCTTTTATAAATAACGATTAATCTCAATATATTTGATTTTGTCATGTTAAAATAGATTATGAGCTTTGGTGATTGTTGTCATACCATCAAAAGAATAATTTCAACGGAAGTTCAAACTTTACTTTTGGCATATGCACTACTTTTTGCTACCATTCTTTTGAATATTGTATCGATGTTTTGTGTAATCTTGCATCTTGAAAACGTAGAAAATTAATAGTTATAACAAAAAGTAATACAAATGTCGAATTTAGAGCAAGTGTTTCAAATAAAGAAAACTAGAACGACCTAATCATAAATGTCATAACCTACGTTGCCATCATTACTTTAAGCAAAAAGATTCAAAGTTAGAAATTATTTGTTTGGAAGGTTGTAGTTATTCATCTCCAAAGTTCAAGTAATAAAGTAGTCAACTCTCCTTAGCATTGTCAATCGTCTTCCCCGAGTTCAAATCCTGAAATATACAATGAGTACGAAAAAAATTAGTTTGAAAACGTTTCTCTTGAGCTAACTTACTAAATGGAATCAGACTACACGAAATATTGGGACATAAAGGATATATGTAAGGGTTGGCATAGGAGACAACACAACTGAGCCTCTACCTACCATGGTTGAAAAAGAGTCATATGCTACTTTTATATTAGTTTTACTTGTATAGGGACTATATGAAGACAAAAATATAGATTTACCAATCATATGATCATTAACACCTCAATCTACTACCCAAGTATGATTGAGACTAACACTAAAAAATTGTACCTTTTGAGCTATATACTATGAATGAGTTGACTTGAGAAGTTTTAATAGTTTTCCTATTTGTTCCAAAGGGAATATAAGTTGAGTTGAGGATGACTTCAGCCTTTGATAAGAAGTACTAGCTTGAGGTGCAGGACCCTCATGATCACCTTTCTTCTTCAAATTAATAGGTTTTCAATTAAGCTTTTAGCATGTTTCACGAGTATGTCATGCACGCTTGTAACGATCATACCATTGTTTGCCTGACTTCCTACCATTTACAGATTGCTACCGTCGAGTAGGATCCACCACCATTAAGTTGGGTCGGGTCATAAAACAGGTAGTACCATTTCAATCTATAATGGTGAATATTCTTGTACAAGTCATTGTAGTATAGTGGTGAATATTCCCACAAGTCGTTGTAGTGTAGTGGTAAGTATTCCCACGAGTTATGGAAATATTTACACTAGCATCATAATATTAATAAGGGTTTTCGACAATAGTCTATCTCATTTAAGTTCCTTGATTTATTATAAATGGTCTAATTTGAGAGTTGTTGATAAGTATCATCTCTAATAGGTTTTTTTTATGTGGAGTAACATGTATATTAAGCTTGGAGGTAGTTTTTGTTAATAAACTTCTTAACTTCATCTCTATTTTTTTTATACCTCTCTTACATGGAGATGAATGCTCGTGTATAGAACTATATTTCTCATTTAAAAATGAGGTTTCTTATGGGTTGGGTTAAGTACTAACATACAATTTCCTTATATGTGTAAACTCAAAAGTTTAGATGAATTTGAAGTAAGGGATCTTAGACCATTCTAAATAGTTATATGATCGTTTCCTCGTATTGATGGGTTTATAATATTCTTAAAATGGAATTCATTCAACTAGCCTCTCTTCAGTGACTCCGCTTTGCTAGTATTAGGGTTTTGTTGTGTGTGTTTTAGGAACTTTTTTTATTTTATTTTATCGTTGTGTTTTATGTTTTTCTATGTCTTTTTTCAAGTTTAGTGTAATACTAGTGCTATTTGTAACCATATTTTGACTTTCACATTTAGAATATATTTTGTCATTAAAATAATTTCGTAATTTGATGTTTATTAGTTAAAAGTGCAATTGTTAATTTATACTTTTAATGCTCCATATTTGTAATACAATTTGTATTTGAATGTGTCTAATTTAACTATAATCTCTTTCACGTGAATTTAAAAAGTTAGTTGTGATACTAAATATGTTTACAATTTATATAGTTTTACAAATTTATAATTTTAGAGAAAAAAAAGTTAATATTTTTATAAGATCATTTATTTGTGATTGTAGAAAAAATGTAACTTAAATAAGAGTATATTGATAAATAAATAAATTTGAAATGGATCTTATAAATTAGACAAAGAAAAAAATATTTAGGAAGATTCTATATTTAAGAAAATGAGTAATGATAATTTGAGTAAAATAAATATTTTAAAGATGATTTTTGTATGCTTAAATATGTATATAATTTCTAAAATTATTGTGAGCTTTAGAGTTAATCTTTGTAAATTGTTTTTATTATTTATTTTTATATTTATTTTATACAATATGTAATATGAATGTATGTTACATAGAAAAAAAAACACCATTGGTTAAACTGAAAAAAGTAGTACGTTTGTAAAAATAAAAAAATGACGACTTTATAAAATTAAAAAAATATATATATTTATAAAAAATAAAAATTATATATAAGCTAACTTAATATGATATTGTTGTTATGATTCTCATGCAAGAAAACTTTTATGTTTCTTGTTATAATGCTTTTTTCTTTTGTATACGAGATTGAATTGAAAAGTTTAAAAATTGTGTGTATCATTTGGTTTCTACTTCAGTAATCACAATTTTACTTTGTTTGTTGTGTCTGTTTTTCACGGTTGTACTTTACTCTTTTTATATAGTTATAATATGATCATTACAGGTGACTATGTTGAGATACTCTTTGTTACTTCTTGGGGATCGAAGTTGCCTACTCTCCTATTGACTATCTTATCTCTCGATCTAAGTACATTTCTAACATTATTGAATAAACTCACCTTTTTTATACTAGACCAACATATTGTTCTCTTAAGTTGAATATGAAGTATTCCCCCTCTAATAGTGTTCCTCTACTAGATCCTACTTTATATTGTAGTTTGGTTTGAAATCATGTGTACCTTACAATTACCATGCCTCTTAATGCTTATATGTTCATGTCGTTAGTCATTTTATTGTCTCTCGCATTATAATACATAGGACGACTATTCTTCGTATCCTTTGTTATCTTTGGAAACCCAATTTAAAAGCCTTGTATCTTCCCCGTCATCCTAAATGAAGTTATGTGTTTATTCTAACGCGGACTGGGATGGTATCCTCATAGATTGTAAGTTGACCACATGGTTTTACATCTTTTTCGGAGAGTCTCTTATTTCTTGGAAGATTAAGATATAAGATATTGGATCTGATTCTTCTACAGAAGATGAGTATCGTGCTTGACATCCATCATTATTGAAATAATTTGGTTGTGTTGGTTACTTTCTGACATGAATGTCTCTTGTTTTGAACCAACTCTCTTGTATTGTGCTAGAAAGATTAGCTTTCAAATTTCTCACAACTCAGTCTTTCAGGAACATATCGAATAAATTGAGATTGATTGTCACTTCACTCATCATCATCTTTAGCATGGAACAATTACTTTACCATTTGTCTACATCTCCTTGCATATTGTCATTTATTCACAAAGACACATTCCATTAAACTTTATCGTTTCGTAATAAACAAACTTGCAATATTCCCTATCACTATATCGTGAGCTTGAGGGAAGATGTTAGAATATTATTATATAATTTAATCGTATCTTGGTAAGCATAATTTAATTTTTTTTTTCTTATATCTAGAATTTATACTTTATTGCAACTCTTATTCTCCAAATTTGTTAATTCTATTGAAACCATAATTACACCCTCTAGTCACAATAATAAGCGAAAAAAAAAAACCTTAAAACTTGGTGACTATTATAAACAAAAGTCATTAATTTGTAAACTAATTAATGTTTGTATTACTAGTATATCCTTCATTTGATGTAAAATCATTTAATATTGTAGTTAACTTATAACTAAGAATATTATAGTAAATTTTACTCTGATTGTACACAAAATCAAAAAAATTAATTACACTTAACAAACTTTCTTAATAAGTAAGAAAGTAATTATTTTTGCTTATAATTATGACCTAAGTAGTATGCTAAAGGTTGTTCGTCTTCTCTCTTTATGTCTCTATATGTTCATCATTGTTATACATTACCGGAACTAGATCCAATGATACTAGGAGCAACAACATTGAATAATGGAATCTTAAAATTTTCCTTATTTGCTTTCAACAACTTTGGAATTTGTGCTTTCCAAAGACCTTTTTCTTCAAAAAAAAAAAAACATAATAAATCATTAACAATCCCAACCCTCCCACGGGATTTTCCCTTTTGAATATGAGTAACAAAAACAGCTAGGCGAGTGGAGAGTATTCCTTTATTTGAAATCAGTTTGGAGTGAGACTTTAGTTTGATTTCTTTTGCCAACATTTCACTAACAATTGAATGAAGACTATGAAAAGGAGTACGACGTAGAGTACTGGCATGAATGCCCTAAAATCATCCCGAAGAGCTTCGGTCAATATACACTTTGACAATTTTTAATTTAGTTTATTTTGTAAAAGGCAAATGATCCCACAAATTAGTTATGGATGGATAAAATTTTAGAATGGTCATATTATTTTATTTAAGGGCCCAAATATTTATTTCCACCTAATACCATTTTTCAAAATTAGATCTAATCATATAAATATTTTAAATAATCTCAAACCACCTTAATAATATCATATTTTTCGATTGCACACTAATTGATAAAAAAACAAAATTATTGATCAAAATAAGAATTTTTGAATTACTAACATCACTCCCCGTCCTATTTTTATCTATGGGCATAATAGAGATTCGATCAACATCAACAATTTCTTTCTTTCAAAAAAAATTCCTCTTTACATAACTCTAATATTGATAATTTTCTTCATTAATTTATACATTAACAAATTGAAGGGACTCATCTTTATCACTAGTCAATAAAATGCATTATGAAAATTAAATCCCTAATACCAAAGTAACACAACCTAAGTAACTCAAGCAAACAAATACAAGAGAGAGAAAACATCACTTAAATAATTTTTTTTCTAAAAATAGAAACCGACATTTTTCACTTTTTTTCTCCCTAAGATTTATTGGCTGAAAAAAAATACAAAGGAAATCAAACTATATATAAAAATAGAAAAATAATAATGAGCCATGTTAAATAATTACTAAGATATAATAAATTATATAATAATACTAATAAAATTATCTAACAAATATATGGGAAAAGCCATGTTAAATAATGTTAGATAATTAATTAATTAAAATGTTAGCAAAAGTTTTAAACATTTATATATTTACAATTTAGTTCAATTTTCAGTAAATAAATGATTTGTCATAAGCTAACTATTCGTAAAGATATTTCAAAATCTTTATTTTTGTGATTATTTGTGACTTGTGAGAATGAGAATACAGATATAGATGTACAAGCACAGAACTTCAATATGTCAAGATTCGTTTACAATCACAAATCACAACTATGTATATCATGTGACTGACTCTGTGTGGTGGGACTAGCCTTTTTGTACAATCTTCACTATGTCAAATTATTTCTTACATAAACTATTTTAATTTTTTTTGAATGGCAGAGTATATTTTAATTGATTTTTTTTTAATAATTGATAGGTCTTATTTCTTTAGAGAACAAATATGTTATCACAAAACATGAATAATCAAATAGTTGGTCATAAATAGTAATACAGTAGTATGTCCATTGTTGGATATTGTTATTTTTGACAAATTTTAATTTTAATAATATTATTTTGATTTTGATTTTTATTACATGATCCCTATCTAAAGGAGGTAGTATTTTTAATAAAATTTTCTAAAATACATTATTATTATTTATTTTTATTAAGATTAATTTTTATGTAATATTAGTGTAATTATTTCTTCACAATCAGTTCAACATAATCATTAATAAATGGCCTCTATGTCTTAAAATAAGTAAGTGTCTCTATTTAAAAAAATTATTTATCTTAAAATATTTTTCACTTTAATTACTAATACAATTTTACTTTTTGTCTTTCAATTATATTCTCTAATTAATACTCTTAATTTATTATTTTCTAACTTTGCTAATTCGAATAATATAATTTAATAAAATTATTGTTTTCTCTTTCATTCATTATATTTTTTTTAATCTGTGTGAAAGTGTCAAGTATAACACTTATTTTGGGACCGAATGAGTAATATTTTAGAAATATTATAATAAAGATAAAATATTTTTAATGATTTAATTTTGATTGAACAACAATATACATTAATTTTATTTTTTTTATTAAAATATTTATTTCTATTAAAATAGTAAGAATTGATTTAATTTCTAATTTTAAGAGATTTATATTATTATACTCATATTGATAAAATTTATTTTATATTAATATAATTATTTCTTAAATCATTTTTAGAAATTTGAAATTAATCACATTTGTCTACATATTTTATAGTGGTTGAAAAAAATCGCCAATAATACAAAAATCATTGTTTCTCCATTTTTAACAGGACGTGTTTGGTCCAAATAAAGGACTTGATGTTTATGGGTCCACTTAGAAAAAATTTAAACTATGTTTTTGTTCTTATTAATCTATAATGAGAAAAATAATTGTCTTATTTTATTGAATTTTTTGTGATAAAAAGAAATGTAGCTGGCAAATCATGCAGTGACACGAGATGTTGTTTTCTTAGTTGCTTGAACTGAATGAACACACTTGCTTTTGTTTTGTGATGTCGCAACCTTTTATCTTTTTGTTAGATTTTTTGTTATTTAAATTAAAATATTAAAATGATATTGCTAATTTCAACCGACATGAGAAAAATTGAAGTTAGAAATATTTATATAATATTAATTCTTTTAGCACCAATACTATATATCTTACAATTGAGTATATTGTAAGTGCATCAATATTTTAAAATTTTAACTTAATTATAAAATAAAATTATACTAAATCACCATAATAAAGTATATATTCATAAACTTATATCAAACTACATAAATTACTCACCAAATCATAAAAAGTAACATCTAAAAGATTTATTCAAAAAACAAGAGTTTTATAAGTTTTTCATGTTAAAAAAACACAAGTGTTGTCATCTTCTTCTTCAACTTAATTGTAAGTTCTATAACATTATCTTCATATGTAACTTCATCTTCAACTTGATCAAATTCATCTCAAGATGATAAAGGTTCTTCAATATTATAAAAATTATTTGAAGGTGGAGCTTGATGATTGCTTCAAAAAGGAGTTTCACAACCTACACTAATTACTTCAATATTGATAAGTTGTTGCACATTCTCATCATCATTATTAGAATATCCATCATAGATAGTTAAAAAAATATCATTAGATTCAATATCAACAAACTCAACTGGTTCCCTATTTATAGTTTCTTTCTTTTTTAACCTCGTATTAGCCATCATAAAATCAAATCATTCATTCTTTGTTGATGCAACTAGTTTCTTTTCTCTCTCAAATATGTATGGGAGAATTCATTTAATGTGAATAAAATAAAAAACCGTGAATGGACAACAAATCAAATAAATGAGCTATGTCTTCTGAATTAAGATCAATAGTTTGGACTCTCAGGCTCCAATTCCAAACTATTCTTTTCCAATCAGATGCATTTTCTACTAAAGAAACGACATTTGGAACTTTCCCAAACAAAGAAAGGTACATCAATTTTAACAGATTCATACCAATCCATTTGAAATTCCAAAATTTAATTTGACTATGATTTCCTAATTTACAGCGAATAAAAGAGGAAAACCAATCCAGATCAACAAGAGGTGTTAGATACTTTATGGGAGAGCGAAAGCTAAATAATGTGTTAGATACTTTTAGAAGAGGTGCAAATTCAAACTTGTACCGAAGATTAATTATTACCACTATTACAAATAATACATTTCATTATAAAGTTTTCATCTCATCTAGGGGTGTTCGCGGTGCGGTTTTGGCGATAAAAATCATCCGAACCGCAAGAGAAAAAAGCATGCGGTTTGGTTTGGTTCGGTTGACTTTTAGAAATAAAACCAAACCAAACCAATGCGGTTTGGGTTGGTTCGGTTTTTTATAATATTTTTATTATGCCATACATACACCTATAGAGAACAATATAACTTTGTATTTAGTCATTCATACATGACTAAATAACATCAAAACTCATCATATTTAGACAAAAATGTTTCATTCAATATACAAAAAATTAGATTAGACAAAAGTGGAAGAAAAAACATATATAAATAGTAGCATAAAATAATATCGAAGACATTATAATAAAACATATAAAACATATGAGATGAGAGATTAGAGAAGATGAAAAAAAGAACATAAGAGATGCGAGATTGAGAAGAAAGGTGCGATAAAAATGTAATTAAAAGAGAAAATAGTAACATAAAAGATGAAAAAGAAAGAACATAAGAGATGACTTATTATAGTAGAATAGGCGAAGCCTACATGAAAAAGAAGACGAGAAGAATGTGTGATACTACTATGAGAGATTTAAGAAGGTTGAAATTGAAACCCTAAGCGTGAGTAAGAGAAAATCGTTTGTAATTGTAAGGTTAAGGCATACTAGGTTTGATGTTTTGGTTGGATGTGGGATAAGTAAAATTTGGGTTGTAACATAATGCGGTTTGGTTTGGTTTAGTTCGGTTTGCAAAATATAAACCGCAAACCAAACCAAACCGTGCGGTTTTGTTAAAAAATGACCCAAACGAATCCGAACCAAATGCGGTTTTTTACGGTTTCGGTTTGGTTTGGTTTGCGGTTTTCTATTGGGTTGGTTTGGTTTTGAACACCCCTAACCTCATCCAATCAAAAATTGAGGTAAAATGTCAAGGTGTGCCATATTTTTTTATTTTTAAATAAATACCACATATTCACTCGATTTATAAATATAACAGAGGAGAAAATTAATTCAGGACACATTTCGAATTCCAGAAACATCCGTTTATGTTTTTATTTCTTTAAAAGTGATTCTTTTTTATTTTATTTTTTATTTTTAAATTAATGATCTATTTCTTCGGTTGTATTTAATAACTGAGAGATTAGACTATCAGATTTTACTATAAAAGCACTCGTTAATCAGATTTTACCTTAAACTTAACTTATATGTAACCGCTCCAAACTTATATACATCATTCTTTAGGATTGATTGCAATGCATAATTTGTTTTAATGTTCTTCTATCTTGAACAAAACAACTTTTATGCTCTTGCAATCTATCCCAACTTAATGGTGTTGATTTTGTTGTTGTACTTTTCGAATAACCTTCCTATATTATCAATCAAAGAAAATATTAAGAAATTTATTGCTTTCCTCGGTTGATAACATTAAGAAATGTATTCCTAAACACAATCATTTTGTTCTCTTTAATGTGAAAACATTTGCTCAAGATAATGAAATATCTTTGGGATGAATTGCAAGTATAGAAAAAAAAATTATCTTGGTAGAAACAAATAACTTATCAAAAACTTAAAAATATTTGTTGTTCTCCAAAAATCCATTGTCAAAATCTAGATTTGTTTAAACAATTTATTTTAATATTATGTGTAAACAATGTAATTAAAAATAAGTTTTTTCCCTCGGTTCTTTATAGAGACCGAGAGATATGTGGCTCTTGGGATGAAACATATTTTGTTGTATTTTTTGTCTAAAAATTAGCTTCTTTTACCTTAGTTTTTGAGTAATAATTGAGGTAAAATATAAGCGTGTTTATTCAGTTTCTTCATCGTCCTTAAACAAATTTTTGTCGTCCATTTAATGAGTATCAACGCTCAAAATGAAACATTTGACATGAAAATTTTGAAATTTAAAAAATCATTTATTTTATTTCAGAAAATTTCTCTATGATGAATTGCAAAAGCAAAAAATTATTTGGATTAAAAATTTGTATTCTTAAATTACCATATAACTGAATATTTATTTTATTTATCTAATTTTTATTTATATCAGGCATGTGATATTCCTCAAGATCAATGAAACGAGGAACCCCTAACATTTTCTCTTCTCCAAGATACACATACAATACTTGTTTTTCACCAACATCGATGACGATGAATCGGATTCAAAATTTATTACATATTTTTACTTTAATATTCTATGTAAACAATATAGTATTTTGTCTTAACAATTTAGTTTGTAAACAAATCAATTTATTTATATTCTGTTTAAATAATGTAATGAGTATTTAAAATATATATATATATATATATATATATATATATATATATATATATATATATATATATATATATATATATATATATATATATATATATATATATATATATATATATATATATATATATATCTTTTTCCTCGGTTTTGTTCATAAACTGAGAGGTATATGACACTAATTTTGAAAATATAAAAATATTATTGTTGGGGGTTGAATCAATGATTATTTAAATTATCTTTTCGTTTTATAAAAATTGAGGGGATAAAGCGACAGTTTTTCATGACGTCCATCGTTATTTCGTCTAATATAATTGAAATTAAATCAACTTTGAGTATGAAGTTACATATGATTTTTATAATAGTGTATGGTTAAGCCTTTCGTTGCCTATAAATAATAGTTAGAATATTTGATTTAAAAGAGAGATACTCTATATAATACATGATTTCTTTCTTTAAGTTTCGAGTGAAAATATAATAAATTCTTTTAAAAATAGAGAAAAGAGACGGTGTCCTAATAATATAAATTATTTTTATACTACAAATAACAATTATGTATCCTGTCAAATTAACATATAAATTTTAAATTATTTATATGATTTGACATTTTAAATTTTTTTTAGTTAAATATATGTAACCATTCAGAACAACATACTTTAATATGAAAGGAATTTTGAAATATGGACCTATCTGGCCGACATAAATAAAAATCACTTTCACATTGGATCTTGTGATTACTGCAGCCATGTGAGAGAACACAATTCTATTATTATATCAAGAAAGACAATGACCCTTCAATCTATTTACACTTCTAACAAATAAATATGCCAAAAATAACTACATATTACAGTTACAAGAATATCAACTTCATGCCTAAAGCCAATATTTTTTTAAGGTCCAACCCTCTTTTCAACGACATAAATTTTGTTGTTGTTTCATACGTAGGGTTACTGGCCTTTCCTCATTGGCCAGCATGACATTATGAGTTTGCATGCAAAGATGCTCAGACAAATTTAAAGGTCACAAATGGAAGTAAAGCCATTTTGTTTTTTTTAATAGGAGGGTCCTTTTCGTTACTCTATGATATTGCGTGTCCTTATAAGATCTTAATATTTTTTATAAATATATTTATTTTAATAATAAAATGAATTTTATTTATTTATTTATATTTGTCATATCAAATTAAATATAACGAAAAAATATGTTTGTTGGTATAGTTTTTACACTCTATACACATGATTTTTTTTACATGGATATTTATTGTCATTATATCTAAACTGTTTTTGTCTTATATGATAAGTTCTTAGTGAAAAAATTAAATGAATTTAGATACAATAAATAAAGGTATATAAATAAACAATATAATTAATAAATTTATAGTATTTTAAAAAATATATATTATTTTGACATCAAAATCCAAAACATACACCATATGTCACTATTCACAAATATAGTGAACAATAATATTCATAATTTTGACTTTTCTACATTTTCTAAATGTAAAAATTTAGTTAATAAAATTATAATTTGGTTAATATGTATTTTGATATTAATAAGTAATGAAAAATAAAAATAATTTTTTTTATAATAAAATATGGATTAGATATAAGCACTCTGGATGCTTAAATCCAAATACATTACACAATTCAAAGGGAACTCCTATCAACACTTAAAATTGATAATATTCGAATCTATCGTATTTATAGACCTAGTCCCAAATTATTTTCAAGATTTTTTTATATTAAATAGGAGATTTCCACTTATAATGTCTAGATTACGCCCACCTTTAAAAGGATCTCGTTCCTAGTCAAATAGACTAAACAGTCGATAATCAAAACAATAATCGTCATTTCTTTTATAAAAAATAAAGTCTTCCATGATAAATCAATTTTAGTTAAAAAATAAACTCTTCCATAATAAATCAATTTTAGTTAAAAGTATGTATAAGGTTGGTTAATATACTTTCATAATTTAATTAATGAGCTTCCAAATATTAAAAAAAAAACTTTAAATAGTAAAATAAAGTTCATTAACAGAATATAAAGATGATTAAGATATTTTATAATTTAATTTTTTAAAATGATTAAGATTATGTATTTTATTACTTAAGGAATTAGTGAGACCTGTTAAAAAATTATAAGTAAAATAAGTGGATAATATATATATATATATATATATATATATATATATATATATATATATATATATATATATATATATATATATATATATATATATATATATATATATATATATATATATATATATATATATATATATATATATATATATATATATATATATATATATATATATATATATAGATAGATAGATAGATAGATAGATAGATAGATAGATAGATATAGAGAGAGAGATTTGTGATTAATATAATGATAAAATTGGTTAATAATGTAATATTATATTTATGTTATAAAATATTTTGAATTTTGTTTAATAAACAATGTTTTTTTATTTTAAAAAAAGTTTGTAGAAAAATATTATACACTGTTCATCGTATTTATACGGTGAATAATGTTTTTTTAAATAAAAATATATTTATGAAAAGTGTCATGAACATTATGTGAATAGTTCCTGTAAACAATTCCTTTAATTAGTGAAACAAAGTTGATTAATGAAATATAAAAAATTGGTTAATGAAGTGATGAAGTTGGTTAATAAACGGCCCAATATTAAAAATAATCTTTAGCAGTAAACAAAGTTCGTTAATAAAACGTAAAAAAAAGTTGGTTAATGAAGTTGATTAATCATGTTGAGATATGTAATATAATACCAGTTGTGTGTGGCCTAAGTCCAAAAGTTAATTAGGGTTTATGATTGTTATATTTGTTACTTAGTAGTCAAGTCACTTAGGTGTATATAAATAGATACTTTGTAATTCATTTTTGTATCACAATCATTTTTCAATAATAGTAATCCTTATTTTCTTATTCTCTCTTTCTCTCCTTACTAAACGTGCCTCACGCACTAACAAATTGATATCTAGAGCTTTGATTAGATTCTTGATCGTGTTTTCAAAAATCACATGTCGATTTTCAGGATCGTGGGTTATTAATCATTGCTGCAAAGATGAATGAGACTAATGGCATTCCAAATTCTATTCCAATTCTTGACGGCAAGAATTGGATCCGATGGAGAAAACAAATGCAATCCTTGTTCGGCTTTCATGAAACCCAAGAAGTGGTTACTATTTGAGCTTGCTGAGAATGCAACTGGTGCTCAGAGTGTCGCGCACAAGGAGGAGAAGAAGAAAGACTGCAAGGCCGCATATTGCATTCAATCGGCGGTAGATTCGACGAATTTTGACAAGATCTCACATGCTGAATTGAGAAGGAGGCATGGGATATTCTTATCAAGTACTATGAAGGAGGTGAGAAATTCAAGCTCGTTAAATTGTAAACTTTATGACGGCAGTATGAATTGCTACAGATGAGAGAAGATTAAAAGATTGCAAGTCATGTGTCGAAAGTGTATAATCTCGTCCATCTCATGAAGGGTTATGGTGAAACCCTAACTGATAAGATGCTACTTCAGAAGGTAATGCGTACGTTGACCTCTCACTTTGATTACGTTATCATATCTATTCAAGAATCCAATAATCTTGAAACCATGAAACTGGAGGATTTGGTTGGTTCGTTAGATGCATATGAGATTAGGATTGTCGAAATGAAAGGGGTTCAAAATTCTATACAAGCATTGTAGGCTCAGACTTGGAAGAAGCATGGTGGTTCCAAAAAGTTCAAGGGCAAATGAGATAAGACTCAAAACAATAAGTCTTGGTCGAACCCTCAAAAGCATAAGGTATATGATATGGCTTTTGAATCCTCGAAAAGAGGAGAAGGAAACTCCTATCGGAAAGACAAAGAGAAAAAAAGGTGTGCAATGTTATAACTGTGAAAAGTGGGGTCACGTGGCTAAGAATTGTTGGTACAATAAAGACAAGGGATCGATAAAAGTCAAGGAGGAAGGAGCGAACCTTGCACGGAAATATTTAGATGATTATGATAATATGGTGGTTATGGTTGCAGTTGTAGATGACCATGTCGACTCCAAGATCTGATTCCTCAACTTAGGTTGCTTGAATCACATGACTGGTTGAAAAGTGTGGCCAGTGGATTTTGACTCGTCGAAGAAGAGCAATGTCAAACTTGTGATAATAGCTCGTTGCAAGCAGAAGGTACTAGCGACATAGTTATTTAAAGGAGCAATGGAGGAAAAGCTATGATCAAAGATGTACTCTATGTACCTAGAATGAAGTGCAATTTGCTAAGTGTTAGACAACTAGTCGAAAAAGGTTTCTTAGTGGTTATGAAAGATGGAGCCTTGGAACTGTTTGACACTCAGAATAATTTGGTCTTGAAATCTCCTATGTCGAAGAATAAGACATTCAAGACCAAGATCAGTTCGACTAAAGTACAATGTCTAAAAACTGTTATCGACCACAAGAATAGTTGACTATGGCATTTGAGGTTTGGACATTTGAACTTTCTATAATTCAATCAAATGATTACTCAAGATATGGTAATTGATATACCAAGTCTGGAGATGCCCGAAAAACTCTGTGAAGGTTGTCTAGTTGGGAAGCAATCTAGAAAGTGTTTCGTTTTGACTATGTCAATAAAATCTACTTGCATACTCGAAGTTGTACATTTAGATCTATGTGGCCCTTTTAAGGAGCATACCATTGGTGGAAACATGTATTTTGTTTCATTTGTCGATGAGTTTAGTCGAAAGCTAGGAATTTATGTGATCAAGAGAAAGGACGGAGTATTCAAAATCTTTAAGAGATTCAAGATACTTGTCGAGAACTAGAGTGAGAAGAAGATTAAAGTTCTGCGAACAGATGGAGGTGGTGAATACACGTCCAAGATGTTTAAAGAGTTTTATGCAGAAAATGGTGTCGATCATGAGGTAACTGGTCCCCACAATCCTCAACATAATGGAATAGTAGAAAGAAGAAACAAGACCATATTGGGCATGGCAAGATGCATGCTGAAGTAGAAGAAATTTCCAAAATCCTTATGAGGTGAAGTTGTTTCCACTACTGTTTATATTCTAAATAGGTGCCCTACCAAGAAGTTGAAGAACAAGGTTCTTGAAGAAGTTTGGAGTAACAAATGACCATCAGTGAGTCATCTTAAAGTGTTTGGCTCTATTTGTTACAAGCATGTTCCTGATGCTAGAAGAAGGAAGCTTGATGACAAGAGGGAACCTATGATTCTGGTAGGATATCATAAAACAGGTGCATACACGTTGTTCAATCCAATTAATTAGAAGATTGTGATGAGTTGAGATATTGTGATTAATGAAAATTCTGTCTGGGATTGGAATTCTAATGCTACAATTGATAAGCCATTTATGAGCTATAATTTAGACGAAGCAAGTAATGATGTCGAAGTCTAAGCAGTTGCTAACATGCCCGACATAGTCAAAGTCAAAGATGGTGTAACTAGTACTAGTGAAAGACCTCAAAGAACTAGATCTGGCCCAATAAGACTACAAGACTATAAAGTGACTGGTGATGATGAAGTCACACCAGATAGAGAATTAGTTCATTTCGCCTTACTTGCAAGTGCTTAACCAATCAACTATAGCGAAGCCTTGTGGAAGTCAGCTATGGTCAAAGATTTACGAGCAATCGAAAGAAACAACACATAGGAGTTAGTTGAATTGCCAATACATATAAAAGTTATCAAAGTGAAGTGGATGTTCAAGTTGAAACACAATGTTGATAGGTCGATATCAAGACATAAGGCGAGATTGGTAGCTCGAGGTTTTGTTAAGAGAGAAGGAGTCGGCTACTCTTAAGTATACACACCAGTAGCAATATTGGAGAGTGTTCGACTAGTCGTATCCTTTTGGCATGCAATCAAGGTTGGTCGACATTTCACTTAGATGTGAAATCAACATTTTTTGAATGGTACCTTAGACGAAGAAGTCTATGTCACACAACCTCCTAGGTTTATAATTCAAGGGGAAGCAAGGAAAGTATACAAGTTGCACAAAGCACTCTATGGTCTCAAGCAGGAACCTAGGGCACGAAACAAGAAGATCGACTCATACTTAGTCAAATTGGGATTTGTCAAATCCAAATATGAGTATGGTGTCTATGTTCATGTTGTGGCACAAGATATAACAATCATCTACTTATATGTCAATGACTTTCTAGTGACTAGAAATAGCTAGGAGAACCTGTCGAAGTTCAAAGAGAAAAATCCAAGAGTTCCTTCTCTTTTCTGGGTTTGGAAAAGTGCAGATTTTCAAGAAAGGGAATCTTATGATATGTTAGGAATCCATTATGATAATCATTCGCGTTTCAAATGTATTTTAATTCCCGAAAGTTGGATATGATGGAATTTGCATAAAGATTATATCGCCCCCAATTTTTATGAAATACAAGATGCTCACTAAATGATAAAAATAGGAAAGTAATCAGAACTTCGACAACCCCGGATATTAAAGAAATATTTGTATGGACATTTTCTTTTTCTTATAAATTATACAGAATAATAGAGGTTTCATTCCTATCTTATTCTGGATTATGATAAATAAGAAAATTGATAAATAAAAAAATGTCTTTTTCTTGATAGTACCCATTTTGGTACTAAAAACATTCCTTTTTTTTATCCTCGTGAATCAGACAATACTATGACATTTTCTATGCTTGTATTAGTACTATTTACTTTCTTCGTTGGGTCCATTGGAGTTTCTTTCAGCCATGTACCGAAGTTAACGGCTAGAGAGGGCAGCATGTGGAGGGATCTTCACTTACCGAGAGGGATGTTATTCGAAGGACAGAATGGACGGGCACTGACAGAATGAATCTCCCGGTATGAGCATCAATTCCTTATTAGAATCGGAAAAGGAAGAATACAATCTTGTCGCAATGGAATCCATAATTGCAACTATTGAGTATGTTGTGGGCCTATAAGATAGCTTTCACTGGCTTTTTCTTAGGATGGATGTAGATATAATTCATCTATTGGCTAGGGAATTGGCAGAGCAATTTCCATTCATCTCCTCGATAAGCTTCCTTTTTTAGGCATTGGACCTAGTTACCGCTCCATGTGAACATCTATAGATTCCGCCATCGGGAAAGTAAGGCATGGAATCACATTAAGGTAAGGTTTATGTCTAATCCATCTAGAATATGATCTACTCTATATATTTAATTTTCCACTTCTACCTGGCTGACTGAATAAACAAATGGAACCTAGCTAATATTGATCGATGAGGAAGAAGGAATTTGAAATGTCGAATTTGGGAAACATGTCTTATTTCCTACACGTGGAATTTCAAATGTCGAAGCAAGGTATGGTGCTACATCAAAGAAAGCATGTAAACGAGATACTCAAGAGATTCCAGATGGATGATTTGACTCCTGCATCTTCTCATGTCGAACCAAACTTGAAGTTGGAGAAGCATGGAGAGGAAGACAAAGTCGATGCAACTTTGTTCAAACAAATTGTCGGATCTCTGAGATATGCGTGCAAGAGTCGACCTGATATAGGTTTCTTAGTCTGATTAGTGAGCAGATACATGAGTGAACTAATGGTGTCACACATGAAGGGTGCAATAAGAATCCTGAGATACTTAAAATGATCGATAAACTATGGAATTCTATTTCGAAAAGACTCTGAAAGAAAATAAGTTATGGTTACTTGTTATTCATAAGATGGTTGGTGTGGAGATAAGGAAGATCGAAGAAGCATAACTGATTATTTCTTTCAAGTGTTTGGTGCCCCAATCTCACGGTGCTCGAGAAAGCAACCTGTGGTGACATTGTCATTGTGTGAGGATGAATATATAACAAGATCATATGTTGCGTGTCAATCAATCTGGATCAGATTTGTGCTTGAAGAGATTAAGGTCGAAGTGAAGAAATCTCGGGTGTTGCAGATCGACAACAAGTCATCCATAAATCTCGCGAAAAATCTAGTTTTGCATGGAAGGAGTAAGCACACCGAAGCTAGATTTCACTTCTTAAGAGAGAAGATAAATCGAGATGAACTTGAAGTAAGACATTGCTTAAGTGAAGCACAGTCGACCGATATTTTCATCAAAGGATTGAAGATCGACAGATTCCTAAATTTGAGAAAGAAATTATGAATAGTTCAGATCGACTATGATTAGTGTATGTTCGACAACTTGAATTATATGGAAGTATGTTGAGATATGTAATATAATTCATTTTGTGTGTGGCCCAAGCCTAAAAGTTTATTAGACTTTAGGATTATTATATTTATTACTTAGTGGTCAAGTCAGTTAGGTGTATATAAATAGATACTTTGTAATTCAATTTTGTATCATAATCATTCTTCAATAATAATAATAATCATTATTTCCTTATTATCTCTTTCTCTCCTCACAAAAAGTGTCTTACGCACTAATAAATCACACAATTTTATATCAAAATCCTTTAATCTAAACATAAATAAATAAATAATTATTATTTATATTTTTAAAAAAAATATTTTATATTATATTATTTTACTGTTCACCGTATTGGTCAATAATGAAATACAGTATAATTGTCGGCTAAAAATATCATTTTTGACGTAAGAATTAGTGTCAAATTTTAGCATAAAAATAGCATAGCCAATTTTAAAATAACAAATAGTATTAGGCAAACAAATAAACAATTACAAATGATCGACATGCTAATATAAAGTCTTAAAGATTCTCAATCCTACTTTTTCCCATGAAGCCTAGTCCCATTTTAGCTATGGCACACATGTGTAGGTGTGTTTGTTTTACAGAAATAACAGTAATATGTTTCTTTTTAATTATCAATATTTTAAGGGAAATACTGTTTCAATTTAACTTTTATTTTCAAATTTTAAATCTACATTAACCATATGTTTGTCAATGCATAGAGACTTCTTTTATTCCACCAGTTCAAGTTTTTCTTTTAAAAGTTTTGAGCTTTTTCTTTAACTTAAACGCTTTTTGTGTTTGTCCTGAATATTTTGGGTATGATAATCCTGGATAACTTCGAAGAATCGTGTTCGTACACTTTCCGAACAAAGTATTTCGACCCTATTATTGCCTGGGTTCACGAAATCTTTGTGGGGATAATTCTTGAAGAACAATTTATTTCTGGCAAAGAGAGATGTTCAGGAATGTATAGAGAAAGTTTGATTTCGTTATCACCTTTCAAACTGAGGCCAAATGACTCCTTATATAGGAGATGAATAACAGAAACCGAAAAGACACAACTGTTCAGAAACGGTTACGTCGGTTGGGAAAGGATTCGAAATTCAAAAGAAAATTTCGAACGTTGGAACCCCGTTTCAATTATTCGCATTCAATTATACGTTGACTCGACGAGCGTGCACTCCGCACTACCCCTAACTCGTTTCCAAGCTTTAACGCATAATTGCATCGGCCTATAATAAATCACATTACTACTAAAATACATTGATGATACTAAAATCACCAACAAATCCCCCCCATTTTAGTGTAATCCTTGATTTACTCAGTATATACAATTATATATACAAGGGTATAACACACAAGTATAACCATCAAACAAATGCATAAATGAAAATGTCTTGCGATTGAATTTTCATCTTAGTACAAATACACATTCCAAATACTCGAAAATCGGGGTGTCATAGCGATTGAACCCGTCAATCCATTTGAGTGTCTGAAGATATAGTACACATATGTTTCTTACAATACTCTACTATTCATACTTGACACTTTACAAGCCATGTGTCCTTATCCATTAATAAGCATATAGGAAGCCAAGTCCAAGCTTCTTGAAGCGGCAAAACTTCATGCTCACATAGGTGATTCTTTTAATCTTGCACCTGCATTTGCAATTTTCCAAAAGAACCATTAAGAAGATATAATTCAACCTAACCATCACTTGCAGGTCTGAGCACATACCTTGGGAAGATAAACACAATTGCTCCAATCTCTAACTATGATCTTTCCACATTGAATTCTGCTTCTAATATTGTATTAGAAGGGAATTGGGTATACCATAGCTAACAGATTTAAATGGACTTTAATCCCATCCCAATTACCGACTTCTTCACTAAGTCTCTAGCTAACCCCTTCGTCAAGTGGTCAGCTAAGTTTTGTTGCGACCGAACAAACTCAATAGATATCACCCCATTCATGATTAATTCCCTAATCATACTATGTCTAACACCCAAATGTCTAGACTTTCCATTGTATATTTGACTATAAGCTTTAGCCAATGTGGCAGTACTATCACAACGGATAGAAATTGGTGATATCGGTTTAGGCCATATCGGAATCTCATATACCAAATTCCTTAGCCATTCCGCTTCTTTACCAGCAGCAGCTAATGCTACAAACTCAGATTCCATTGTGGAACCAGTTATACATGTTTGCTTCTTGGAAGCCCATGAGATGGCACCTCCCCCAAGCAAGAACACCCATCCACTTGTAGAGGATGAATCTTCAGCATTATTTATCCAACTGGCATCCGAATAACCCTCTAACACTGAAGGAAATCCCATATATGACAATCCATAATTTATTGTACCCTTCAAGTACTTGAATACCCTAGTTATCGCATGCCAATGATGTCTACTAGGATTACTAGTAAATCTGCTCAACTTTCCAACCGCATAAGCAATATCCGGTCTAGTGCTAATCATAGCATACATCAAAGAGCCTATAGCTTTTGAATATTCGAGTTGATCCACAGGTTTACCTGTATTTGGCATAAGCTTTTCTCCCGGATCCATGGGAGTACTTACTGGAGAACAACTTTCATAATTGAACTTCTTGAGTATTTTCTCAATGTAATGAGATTGCATAATTACAATCCCCTTATTCTCCCGTTTAATCTTAATACCAAGAATAACGTCCGCTTCTCCCATATCCTTCATGGAGAACCTTGATGACAAGAAATTCTTCGTTTTATCAACTTGATTTTGGTCGGTGCCAAAGATCAACATGTCATCAACATATAAACAAATGAAAACTCCTTTACCGGAAGTATCAAATTTGCTATATACACATTTGTCAGCTTGGTTTAGAATGAAACCATTAGACAAGACAACCTCATCAAACTTTTGATGCCATTGCTTCGGAGCTTGTTTCAGCCCATACAATGACTTAATTAGCTTACACACTTTATGCTCATTACCAGGCATTACAAATCCTTCAGGTTGCTTCATATACACTTCTTCCTCCAAATCACCATTCAGAAATGCTGTTTTGACATCCATTTGATGAATCACTAGATTATGAATAGCCGCCAAGGCAATCAACAATCTAATAGTAGTGATACGGGCAACAGGAGCATAGGTATCGAAATAATCAATCCCTTCCTTTTGTCTGAAGCCTTGGATAACTAATCTAGCTTTAAACTTGTCAATTGTACCATCGACTTTCATCTTCCTTTTGAAGATCCATTTGCAACCCAATGGTTTGCAACCTGGTGGTAAATCAGATAATACCCAAGTATTATTTTCCATGATAGAACCAATCTCTTCGTCAATTGCTTCTTTCCAAAAGGCAGAATCTCGAGATTTCACAGCTTCATCATACGTTCTTGGATCCTCCTCTATATTATAGCAATAATAGTATTGAGTGTCAATCTGATCCTTTGATCCCTCAACTAAATATAGTTGAAAATCAGATCCATAAGATCTAGATTTTCTAGCTCTTTTGCTCCTACGAGGTTCAAGTGTCTCACTTGGCACATCATTTGAATGATCATCCTTTAGAGATTCATCTGAATTAGGTATAGAGTCCTTTGGTCTAGGTATAGAAGAGAAATAATTCTCATCAAATATGGCATCTCTCGATTCTATAATCGTGTTAATAGAAATCGAGTCATTAGGTTCTATAACATAAAACCTATAGGCCTTTGAGTGCTCAGCATATCCAACAAAGATGCAAGCTACACCCTTTTCACCCAAAGTTTTCCTTTTTGGGTCCGGGAGTCTAACCACGGCCCTACAACCCCAAACACGTAGAAATGTTAAGTTGGGTCGTTTCTTATACCAAAGTTCATATGGGGTAGTCTTGTTCCTTTTATTAGGAACCCTATTTAACAAATAGCAAGTCGTTAACATAGCTTCTCCCCAAAACCCTTCACTCAAACCAGAGTAAGATAACATGGCATTCACCATTTCCTTAAGCACTCTATTTTTCCTTTCAGCCACACCATTTTGTTGAGGTGTATATGGTGCCGTAGTCTCATGAATGATTCCTACGGATTGGAAAAATACAGGATCATAATATTCACCACCTCTATCTGTACGTAATGTTTTAATCAACACATTCTGTTGCACTTCAACTTCAGTTTTATAAATTTTGAATTTATCTAAGGATTCGTCCTTAGCGTGCAGCAAATAAACATAGCAGAATCTAGATGCATCATCTATGAAAGTGACAAAATATTTTTTATGTCCTAATGATAGAGTAGCATGCAAATCACATAAATCACTATGTATCAACTCAAGAATGACAGATTTCCTTGTTATACTTTTAAAAGGTTGCCTAGTGATCTTTGTTAACATGCAAGTTTTACAATTTTCTACATTTTTATCAAAAACAGGAATTAAATCATCTTTAGACATTTCATGCATTCTTTTATAATGTACGTGTCCTAGACGAGCATGCCATAACGATGAATTGATAACATTCGAAGAGGACATAAATACAGAGCCAGAATCATTAGGAACTCCATTCAAATTCATCATAAACATACCATTATTATAATATCCAAATCCTACAAACACACCAGACTTCGATAAAACATATTTATCGGATTCACACACTTGCTTGTATCCAAGCTTATTTAATACAGGACCAAAAATTAAATTCTTACGTAGTTTAGGAACATACAAAACATTAAACAAAGTAATAGTCTTTCCAGAACTGAATTCTAGCACCACGTTTCCTTTGCCTTCAACGGGAGCGAAGTGATCATCTCCCATGTAGAGGACAGAACCATCTTCCACTGGAACAAGAGTCTTGAACCAGAAACGATCCTTGCAAACATGTGTTGTAGCGCCAGAATCAATCCACCACGCGATAACATCATCCTGCACATAGAATGCTTCAGAATTTAGTGAAACCGAATGTTTAATCAAACTATTCAAATCACGAATTGATTTCTGACCTTGGTTTTCGGATTGGTCCTTAGACCCCTTTCCTGAACCACTTGCATTCGCGTTATCATGCTTTTTGCCAGAACGACAATCCTTCTTGAAGTGGCCTGTTTTGCCACACTTCCGGCATTCTAGTTTCGGTTTCTTGTTAGCACCGAAACTGCCCTTATTGTTCTTGAAAGCACGCTTTTTTCCTTTGTTTTTGTTGTTACCGTTCTTACCACCCTCTTCGACCATATTAACCGAGGGTCCAGCAATTTCTTTGCCTTTTCCTTTGTCATCCTCCTGCGCTCTTAGAGATTCTTCTATGCGCAAGTGACTTCCAAGTTGGATCAAAGACAGTTCGTCTTTTCCATGCTTCAGATTGTGTTTGAAATCCTTCCACGAAGGAGGCAACTTGTCTATGATGCTTGAGACAGATATTGTTTCATCCATCTTCAATCCGTGTTGTGTGAACTGTCCAAGGATTCGGAGGAGTTCATTAAATTGTTCCATGACAGACCTCGATTCAACCATTTTGTAATTGTTGAAATCGGTTACCAGAAACTTTTTACTGGATGAATCCTCTGCCATGTACTTGGATTCGAGACAATCCCACAATTCCTTTGCAGATTCTATGTTTTGATAAATATCAAATAAGGGATCAGACATACCGTTAAGAATGTGCCCTCTGCATATGTAGTCGTCGTTCTCCCATTTTGATCTACGTCTCAGATTTTCAACTGTGTCTTCCTCCAGAAGTTTTGGAATCGGTGTAGACAGGACATGCACCACCTTCAACGTTGTCAACATGAAATGCATCTTCTTCTGCCAACGCCTGAAGTCTTGTCCTTGAAACTTGTCCAGTTTTCCGAAGTTTGTAGTCATCTCCTTGACGGTGATTCCTCCAGCCATGATTATCAGAAACTACTTTGTTCGTTTGTTAGAAATTGGGTATGATAATCCTGGATAACTTCGAAGAATCGTGTTCGTACACTTTCCGAACAAAGTATTTCGACCCTATTATTGCCTGGGTTCACGAAATCTTTGTGGGGATAATTCTTGAAGAACAATTTATTTCTGGCAAAGAGAGATGTTCAGGAATGTATAGAGAAAGTTTGATTTCGTTATCACCTTTCAAACTGAGGCCAAATGACTCCTTATATAGGAGATGAATAACAGAAACCGAAAAGACACAACTGTTCAGAAACGGTTACGTCGGTTGGGAAAGGATTCGAAATTCAAAAGAAAATTTCGAACGTTGGAACCCCGTTTCAATTATTCGCATTCAATTATACGTTGACTCGACGAGCGTGCACTCCGCACTACCCCTAACTCGTTTCCAAGCTTTAACGCATAATTGCATCGGCCTATAATAAATCACATTACTACTAAAATACATTGATGATACTAAAATCACCAACAGCATGGAAATTGATGATGATTAATTGGATTCTTTGGATTGCAACCTTCATACTTATGAACCCCCAACAGAAGTACAAATGGATAATCCACAATCTGGTTTCATAGTCCATTCAATTGACATGTTTCCCCTAAAATGTTCCACTAACCTATTGTTGAATGTTTTACATTTTGTTTCTTGTAACAAGAATACGTAAAAATTATTGGATTTTAGCAATTGAGATAACTTCTTTTTCTTTGAGTTGTCCCCCTATTCTCAAATATTGTATGATATTAGATTCATAGTTGACCACTTTTTTTCTTCTCCCTTTTTTCTTTGTCAATTTGTCTATCTCCTCCAAAGCTCGAATTGTCGATATTTGCTCATTATCTTTGTCAAACCCAACCACACATAGGTTCTTCACCCCTTTCCATATCTTTGTCGCCACATCCACGTTATAATTACTCCATAATGTTTTATTGCATATATTTGTGAAATTATGTGTTTGTAGGTAGAATAAGGAAGTGATCAAAACTCATAGCAAGTAAGATATGCTTGGACCTGATAATATCATGGTTTTGATTATGACAACTCGTAAAGAAGTTGAAGTGTTTTTTATGAAAATACCTGAAGTTGTTACAAATCCTTGAGAGATCTTGATAAAAAAACATAAATACAAGCATACTGGTTCAAGCGGTCAAAGATGCTCAAAGTGGTTAATCAAGTTGTTCCTTTGAATTAGCTAAAGAAATAGGGTTTTATAGCCACTGGTAATATACTGTGATGATGACATTTTACTTGAAGATACCTCAAGCCTCATCCACAAGAAGATTTAAGTGAAGTTTTTATATGATTGGTATACCTGTCAAAAGAACTTGAAGCTTCACAGTACGAAAGAGAGAAAGTGCCAAAGCTCGATTGATCGTGTCTGAGTGATCAATGTTTTGTAAAAAAAATAAGGGCACTTTCGTAAAGTATTATGGCTATACAACATACTCACTAAAACTATTTTTGAAGAATATATTTTTCAAATAAAATTACCTAGAATGTTTTTGGAGCAAAGCCAAATGATTTGAGAACTGTCACATTGATGAAAGTGTCTTAAAGACTAATCGCTTGAAGCTATGTTTGTTGTTTGGCGAAGATTAACCACTTCATTTCATTGTTCGTTGTTTGGTTGGAAGTTTTCCTGAAACTTCATTTTTCCTTTTATAAGGGGGTTCATGACCTTCACCTTCTTAAATCTCTCAAGCATTATTTGATACTCTAAAGATCAATTTTTGGGGAGAGGACTAGGTCACTTCTATAAGACCAAACCTCTATAAATCTTGGGTATTATCTCTCTTCCCTTACTTTCTTTATTTTCTTTCACTTAATTTTCGCTGCTTATATAGATGTTATTGATAAATTGTTTTAGAAATCTGCTTTTGAAAATAATTTTGTTTTAAACCAATGTTTTTCAACCCCCCACAATTCATTCCTGTTCTTGTGTGTAGAGTCACATGTTCAACACTATTGATATCTGTGTTGGCTATCGATTCACAACAAAGGATCAATCCACCAAAAAGTTGTTAAATTCTGAGAAGAGGTTAAATAATTTGTTAGGCAAACCCTTGCTTATTTTGACCATCACTTAGTATTTTTTGACCCTTTTAATCGAGTGTATATCAATGTTGTTTGTTGTGCCATTTTTGTGAAGATTCATTAGAGTTTAGACCACAGTTCTACATTTGATTCACATCTGGCACTACTTTCATTATGATGTACTTTGTTATGGGAGTTGGATGAAGACGATGAACTTTGTTATGTTTTGACTGTAAGTAGTAAGCATAACAAGTATTTTGTATAAGGAAAATTTTGTGCTCACATATTACAAATAATTGTTAAGAAGAGTAATACTTTAGTAATATTTATTTAAAATAGTAAAGATTACTTTTTGAATAATTTAGGTGTAGTAGAATAATTGAAGAATGCCTTGGGGGGGGGGGGGGGGGGGGAGGGAGAGAGGCACACATTTTATCCTTCCCGAGTCACCATTGTATTAGTTTGACCTACCTTCGTATGGTTCGATAGCCCATTGTCTGGTTCGTCCCTTGACTTCCCATTTCTTTGCATGTAACGTGCGATCATGGGTGGATCATGTATTTGATCAACCTTCGGTACCTAGGAAGTCGTGAGGCTTAACTACCTCTCATGAATTTCTAGGTATCAAACACCCACTCTCACGAGGTTGATATAATCTAGGGAGACTTGGCTCATTCAATTCAAGACCCCTAGGGAGCTATAAATACAATAGTACCATGTTACTAAGCACTCAATATCTAACACAGAGAAATAACTTATATAGATCTTTTAACTTCATCGTACGGGCTAACTTACTCAATAGGTTTGTCTCACTCAACAAAGTCTTATCAGAGGGAATCAACATAGTCTCTCCTGAGGGACTCATTAAATTCCTATCAGAGGAACTCAACATAGTCTTGTCTAAGAGACTCAATAATTTTTCTCCTGAGGGACTCCAAAGTCTCGTCAGGGGGGCTCAACAAAGTCTCGCCTGAGGGACACAACAAAGCTCTTCATTCTCTATGAGCCCTCGGGCTTAAGGGATTGTATAATGGAATAATCCATGAAGACCTTGGGGTGAGGTCGAGAGACATATATTTTTTCTTTTCCGATTCGCCTGTGTAATTATTCGAGCTCCATTCATCTAGTTCGATTGTAACTTGTCTGAATTTGTTGCTCAACTTCCCATTTTTATGTCCATAACACGCGGTCATAGGTGGAGTGTGTATTGGGTTAGCAGTCGGTACCTAGGAAGTAGTTAGGCTTAACTACCTCTCTTGAATTTTTGGGTATCAACCACCCACTCCTGTGAGGGTTGCTATATTCTAAGGAGACTTGGCTCATTTGATTCAAGACCCCTACGGAGCTATAAATACAATAATATTATGTTACTAAGCATCTAATCTCTAACACAAAGAAACCACTTATATAGAGTTTCTCCTTTCATCCAGTGGGCTAGATCTTATCCTCAATAAATCCTAAAGCCTCTAATAAAGCTTTTATTTTCTGCAAAATTTCCTTTTGTTTAATTTTCGCTGCTTATAGAGAGATTTTCGAGAAAATATTTTCAAAATATGATTTTAGGAATAATTTTATTTAAATCAATGTTTTTCAAACCTCCATAATTTAACCCCCTTCCCTATTGTGTATGGAGTCACATGTTCAATAAATGACATCAAAGCCTAACTCCTATTTTGAACAAGAGGACTTTCCTAAAGACATCTACACCATTTAATTTTGATAGGTTTGAACTATGTAAATCTAGATTTCAAATTTTCATTCAAAGTCTTTTTCGAACTGTGGGAAACTATAATCAACAATTCATTTATCCCTACTCACCATATAAATGAAGAAGTAGTAGATAAACCAGATTTCCATTGGACTATATAGGAAAAGAGAAAGTTTGAAATTAATTTCAAAACAAAAAATTTCTCAGTCATGTCTTTAGATGATAATCAACTTTTGTATGTTCTTAATTGTAACCCCACCAAGGAAATGTGGGACACTCTTGAAACTATATATGGGGTTTCTCTAAGTATCAAACAAGAGTGAATGAACACACTAGGAGAAAAAGATAAATGTTTAGCTCATAAATACTTCCCTAAATTTAGAAATGTTAGAAGTGATGTTATAAATTTCATTGCTAACAAACATCTAAGAGTTAAGAATTGGAATAAAAAATATGATCCAGTCCTTAAATCGAGATATGGAAACATTTATGAGTTTTAGGGAAAATACAAAAAGGAATATATGGTCGAGAAGTTGAATGAATTAGTTCAACTACTAAGGGATGAAGGCATGAACTAAAGTTTAGATGAATCATTAGCAACTCCATCGACAAATTCTTATGAAAGCAAGTCAACTCTCTAAATATATTTCGAAATACCAAACTCGATGGTTGAACAACCCTCAAAGAATTCAACATTTAATGAAGGAACTTCGTCTAAAAGAGGATGTGAAGAAGAAGCTTTGTCTAGTGAAATCTTCAAGAGAAGAAAGGAGAAGAAAGCCTATATGAATAATAGAGATTCAACATTAAGGAGGAACCGTGAAGAGTCAACCTCAAGTAGAACCTCCGAAGAATCTTCATCCAACAAAGAAGATAAAGTGTGATTGAAAGCATCTCATGAAGAAGATGATCATGAGGTATTAAAGGTATAATACAAGCAATTGTTAAATTAAGTGCCAATTTAATCAAGGAAAATTCTTATATTAAGAATAGGAAATTAGACCTTAAGGATTATCTTGAGTTTCTAGAAAAGAGTAATGAAACGCTTAAGAATGAAACAAATGATATTAGAAATCTAGCTGGAAAAGAATAACCCTAGACCTTTTAGAATCACTAACGCACTTGGACCTAAGAAAATTTGGATACCAAAGATGAAAACCAATGTATGTTTTGCAAGGATGCTTTTCAACTTTAATGAAGTCGTTGTGCATAGTAAGTTAAGTTGTGAAAAATAGAGTGTATGCCTCATAGTTACAATAGTATCTATTTTGAAGTTCGTGATTCAAGAATGCTTGTCGATGGTGTAAATCAATGGTCTTGATCAAAGCAAGTGATTTATTGAGGATGGTCTCAACAATCTCAGATCTGTGATGATTTATTAACCTCTTAGTTGGATTATAAGATAAGTTTGTAGTAGACATATATATCCCGTGTGTAACCAATTCTCATATCAAACGATCCGTAGAGAAGGATGAGCGACGTTATGTTGTTGTTTCCTCAGAAGGGGGTTTCTATCAAGGTTACTTAGTAATCAAAGTAGTAAACTATTTAAAGGTTGAATAATTAGAAAAATCTAATTAACCTTTAAAATGTGTGCTTTTAATATTTGCTCATCTGTTAAAAAATATTTTCACTAATAAAAGAAATGTGATTTTAGTCTTTGTCAAGAAAGGGGTGCTAACAAATTGGCCAAGGGTGCAAAAATAAGTGAGACAAAGCTAAAACTCAACCCAAGACCCAAAAATCATCAAGGATGATGAATAGAAAAATCCTAATCGATTAGGGAAAGAATCTAATCAATTAGAAGACTTACACGCTTCAAATTTAAAATCAAATCAGATCTAAGCTTTGCCTCCAAGTAAATCAAATATGTGCAATAATGGAAAACATGAGAGATCCTAAAAAACTCCAAGTTCTAATATATTAGAGCCTTAATCTAATCGTTTAGATGGCCTATTTTGGGAAGATTTTGCACCTATATTTGTTGGACAGAATCCTCATTGATTTTGTGCAACTTATACACACCAAAAACTACTAGAGACTCCTCTATAAATAGGTAACTCTTTTTCATTCCTTTGAATATCATTTTTATCTTTACTCCCTCTTGTGTGTGAGAGAGAGAGATTATCATTTAAATATTCCTTTATCATATTCATGGCACCTAGGAGGCTAAGATTTATCTCTAGCCCTCTCACCGATGAATTATCATCTCAATAACAAGAAGGAAAATTATTTCAAGACTTCACAAGAAGAACCCTCTTGGAAATTCACACTTTGGATTCTTGAATGTTTAAGGAAAGTGAATTATTCAAGACCATTTAAGAGTTAAATTTAAGCACAATCATTTACAACCCTCTAAGAAAAGTGTATCCATGATTGTTTAAAATGCTCATCTCAAATCCTTACTTCACTTATAGAATAATTTACTCCGAAGTAGAAAACAAAAAAAGTTATATCAATGGAAGAGTTTGAAAACATCTCGGATATTCACCATGATGGACCTCTCTTCAAGCCAGATGAACAAGGTGACAAATTCACTAAAAGACCGTTGCCTCCTCGTTTCTAAAAAATCCAAGATCCATGGTACTCTCTCCATTCATTATAGGTTATATGCACCATGAAATCTGTCTGATCCATTATGTGACAAATTGCATACTTTCCCCTAGAAAAGTAACTTTTGTCACCTAACTAGGTTTGATGTTGCAACTGTATGGATGATTGTAAACACAATCAAAACAAATTGGGCAAGTGAAGTGATACAATACGTTTTGGTAAGCAGGAGGAAAGAAGTATGCTAACGTTATAGTGACATGGTTACAAATATCCTGGAACACACTGGTTTCAACTTTAAAGAGAAAAGTCGAAGGAAGATGTGACAAAAATAGGAGAAATAACTCTTGGAATGATGAGGTATGAGATCATTGATGGAAAAGTAATTGAAAAAACATCCAAAGGAAAACACAAAATATTGGAAGATTAATAAGCACCTGTGAATCTAGAATATTTCGACTATGACATCCCTAAAGTACCCTTTGCTGAAGATTTACTCAAGAACATAATCACGAGATTGAAGAGAACAAGTGAAAAGATCGACTTCCTAGAATTTCATTTGTCCCAATATTTAAAGAATCCACCTTCATGAATGTTCACTAATGATGACGAGGATGATGAATAATAGTATCACTTATGTGTTTTTCTCTTTAAATGTGTTTAAATTCAGTCTTTCACGCATTATTTCTCTTCATATTGCAAATTTCCTACTTTCTTGTACTTTGAATTCCAGTATGTCTTGAATCAATGAAATCTTTTTTCCCTTTCTAGTAAAATAGTTGACTATGTGTGATCAAGTGCTTGCATATTTAAATTTCCTTCTTGCATATTTATATGGATTTTTGATTAGGAAAAAAGGGAGAAATATACTCTCAGGGGGAGTATAGTTTACTATTTACTCATGTGAGGGGGAGATTAAACATTCCATCTTTTTGTCTACATGTCTTTTGTTTAACACCTCTCCGGAAGATGCTTTATCATCATCAAAAAGGGGGGAGAATGTGAAACTATGTGTGTGCAGGTATAATCAATAAGTGATCAAAGCTCATAGACAAGCAAGATACGTTTGACCCTGATAATGTCATGGTTTTGATGATTACAACTCATGAAGTAGTTGAAGTGGTTTTGATGACAACACGTGAACTTGTAAAAACTTCTAGAGGGATCTAATGACATTCTGTCATTGCATCTTTTTAGTCGCAGAATCGGAGCAACACAAGTGAAAGTCGAGTAAATATGAGAAAGAATGACCAAAGAATGAAGGAAATATATCTAAGTATGCAAATTATGGACTTCGGGAAAATTTGAGCAAAAAAGAGTGAAGCTTCAAAAATAATTACATCCACCATCGCTCAGTATCACGCACGCGATAACGCATTGAAAGCTGTATCGTGTGTGATGCATGGTATCACGCACACAATTATCATTTTTTGGGCCTTTTTCTGATGTGTTCAGGTCCATTTTGACACCTTTAAAAGGGGATTTTCTATACTTTCACAAGGGTTATGATTTTGGGAGATTGAAGCATGAATTAGAGAGGGCAAATGGTGATTTTTGGAGCATTTGAAGCCTTTGGGGGCCATCTCTTCAAGGGACTTCTTATGTTATCATTATTTATCAGTTGTGGTATTTTTATTTACACTATGAGTAGCTAAATTCTTCTAGGTTAGGTTGTGTTATGATGAACCTGTTTCTAAATTATTGGATTCTATGTTGATTTGACAACTATATGAACCTATTGATCTATAATCTTATTCAATAGCTTCTTGTTTGTAATGCTTTTTATGTGAGATACTCTTTTAATCTGATTTTGGGCATATAGAGAATACTAACCATTAGTCTATATGTTAGACCTAGGGCAATTGTTATACTTATGCTAGTCGAATAGGGATAAGAGACCCCAAGTAGTGGCATAGAGAATTAACGTTATACACATCACCTAACCCTGCTTACGCTGATAAACTAGAAATAGAAAGCTCTGAGTAGTAGTTAGTGAGTTTTTTCATGAGGGATCGGCTATAATGATTTTGTTAATTCTCCGTGAGGTTATAGTGATTAGATCATTCATACAGGGCATCAAACATCAACAAGAGAGGAATATGGGATTCTACAACACAATCTGACTGCTTTCGTGACATTGTTTACTCATTTATTTACTCTTCGCACTAAAAGTTGAACCCCTCCTTTTTATTAGTTTTTATACATTGCACACATTTTGTCTTGATTGGAGGAAGTCCTTGTGGATTCGATCTTTTTATCACTTCGACATTATCGATACACTTTCCGAGAAGTTATCAAGTTTTTGGCGCCATTGTCGGGGACTGTTGATTTTTCAACAAGGCGACGTTTGTGCAATTATTTTTTATTTATTTTTACTTTTAGTCTTTTTAATTTTTTTTAGTTTCTTGTTCATCATAATGCTACTAAGGCATTTTCTGTTTGTGTATGCGTAGTTCAGGATCACCATTAATTCCATTGGATCTAGAAATTGAAAGAACTGCACTTGCTTTCAGAAAAACAGTTAGAGAATCAGCTCTGAAAGGAGAAAGACCAGAAGAAGAGAAATTATCAAGTTCTTCTGACTCTGAAGAAGAAGTCATGGCAACTACACAACCCCTCACTATAGGGGATTACTGTAAAAGAACTGATGAAGGATAGGTTTCTAGGGGGTTTGTATCGGCAGACCCTGCTAACTTTGATATTAAAAATTATGTACTTTCAGGTTTAAGAGAAAATTTGTTCGACGGGAACACGATTAGAGACCCATGGGTACATCTTGCACGCTTCTATGAAACAACTTCAATGTGCAAACCTACTGATGTCACTGAAGAACAGGTTAAATTGAGGTTGTTTGGGTTCTCATTGATTGGAAGGGCGATACATTGGTTATTTTGCCTTCCGAATGGAACAATCCGTACTTAGAAGGAATTGGAGGATAAATTCTTGGGAAGATTTTTTACTACTACTTAGTTTACCGAGCACCGAGCAGAAATTGTTAATTTTGAGCACCAGGAAATTGAGTCACTTTATGATCCTTGGGAAATATTTAAGCTTTTGTTGCGCAGATACCCAAATCACAACATGAATAATATGGAGCAGATGCAAAACTTCATCAAAGGTCTCAAGAGTCAAACCTGCGTGCTATTGGATGCTTCTGCGAGAGGTATTATCCTTTAAATGACCAAACCACAAATAAAAGAGCTCATTGAGAAGATGTGTACGAATGAGTACCGTTAAAAAACTAAAAGGCCGGTCAAGCGGGAAACGGTGGGATCGCCTAAAGGTATGTTACCTCTTGATACTCATACTGCTCTTTTAGCTCAAATTGAATTGTTGGATAAAAAACTAGCTGAAGGAAGCTTAGGTAGAGCTAATGTGAGCCAAGTACAAGCACTTAGGTGTGATTTATGTGGAAGACATGCGAATGGAAGGTGTTCGTTAGAAGGGACATGTAAGGAGGTCCAGTTTGTAGGTTTTCAAAAGAACAACCCGTATTCCAGCATATCCAATTTAGATTGGAAAGATCACCCAAATTTATGTTGAAGAAATAATCAAAATCCAAATGCCAACTAAGGGATGCAACAAAGCCAACAAGCTCCATTTCAAAGGAAGCCATCACACTTGGAAGAAATCTTGCAAAATTTCATTAAAGCCACTCAAAATAGCTTTGATCAGATAAATAAGAACCGTGAGGAACTGAGTAGAAACCAGGATACATCTATAAAAAATATGGAGATGAAGATTGGTCACTTATCCAGGAAAATAACAACTTTCTCAAGCTCAAGTGGAGGATTCACCGGTAACACCAAAGACAATCCTAAGAATGCAACATGCAAGGTTGTTGATATAGATTTAAGGGTGATTATTGAACATGGTAAAGATGAGATAGTCAAAGAAGGTGTGATAGAAAGATAAGAGAGTGTAAATCAAGGTAACAAAGAGGAAAGAGGAGTCACTCTTGATCAACTCATTGATAAAAACTCCCCTTGGAGAAGGACAAAGAAGCAAATACTGACTGAACCAAATCCTCCTTTACCAGATTATATTAAACCATCATTCTCTATAATCAAGAAGAAACCGGTTCAAGAGGATGAGGCAGTAATGTTTGCAAAGTTCAAGGAAATGCTAAGCTACTCTCCAGGTAAGTATTTCATTCCATGAAATTTTAGAACGCATGCCTAAATTTATTAAATTATGAAGGCATTACTAGATGAAAGAAAAAGAGGTCAAGAAGGATGTAAACATGACCGAAAAGGATGAAATGGTAATATATCAAGCATTGACACCAAAATTAAAAGATCTAGGTAAGTTTACTATTTCATGTAATATTGGTGAGGTGAATATTCTGCATGCTTTGTGTGATATTGGATCTAGCATAAATGTCATGCCACTAAGAATGGTAAAAGACTTGAAAGTGGGTGAGATCACACCGAGTAACATGACTCTCACTCTAGATGACTCATTTATTACTCAATCGGTTGGTATTTTATGTGACGTATTAGTACATGTCGACGAACTAGTATTCCCTGTGAATTTTGTAGTGCTAGATACAAAAGGAGATTCGAGAGGATCTGTTCTTCTCGAGCGGCCATTCTTGGCGACCGGGAAAGAAAAGATTTAGGTAGAAACTGGTGAACTTATCTTGAAGTTCAATAAAAGGAAAGTTGTTTTTAAGGTGTATGACTGGACACCTTATGTTGAGAATTTGGATACTTGATACCATATGGAGGAAAAAGGTAGCAAGTTAGACAAAGGACGAAGGATAAGTGAAGTTACATGCGTGAGGGTATCCCTTGCGCCTGACGTAACTTAGACAGGGATCGTCAAGCTAAAAACGTAAAATAGGCGCTTGATAGGAGGCAATCCACCAGTAAGAATTTATTTTTTACGTTATAGTGAATTTTAAATTTTTTAACAATGTTATTTATTATGTTTTGAGGTGGAAGGGGAAATAGGTAAAAAAGAAAAGAAAGAAAGAAGAAAAGATAAAAAGAGAGAGGAAGTTTAGCCCCTGGTATCATCACACAACCTATCATGCACGTGATATGGCTCTATCACGCACACAATATAATCATCACGTGCGCCATAAAGACGTTGGGGATATTCATGGTACCGTTAGCATCGCATGCGTGATGCATCTATAACACGCGCGATATGACTATTTGTGAGAGACGTTGGGGGTAGCCTATGGCATTGCGCGCGATGTAGGTATAATATGCGCGATGTGCAATGGCTAGTTGGCCTATAAATAGTGATTTTCTAAATCACTTTTTCCTCACAAGTCTCTTCTACACCTCTGCTTTCTACTATACACTTTGAGCTATTTCTATGCAATTTTCTTCTTCTTTTTCTCTGTGTGTATTATTTTTGCTATTGTTGTGTAGTAGGGTTTTCGTTACCTTTAGGTTTATTGACTAAACCAAAAGTCAACATACAATTCGAGTCGCCACCTCACTTTTATTTGTCCAAAGGAAAGGCTAAAAAGCGAACAAAAGCCAAGTAAGAAGTTTTTAAAATAAAAAACTAATAAAAAAGTCAGAGATCTAGGTAAGGGGGTTGGTTATGAAATGGGAAGGTTTTACGCATCCAAAACATCCTTAGTACTCTAAGGGAACCCTTTTTGCAAATATATGTTGCAGGTTGGTATTTATGAAAAGACTTGTGCAAAGAGATTGGAGGGATGAGAAGAGAATAGATTATATTTACAAATTTTGTTGTTTGAATGGATGAACCCATTGCCTACGTACCATCACAAAAGAGGATCAAAACCTCGTAGTTCGGGGTAAAAATCTCAAAAGATTGGTGAATTAATTTGATCAAAATCCTTAAGGTCTTTTGTTATCAAAGGGAGAAAACTCAACCTAAACCAACAATCCACCATGTGAGGAAGACTTCAACATGCTAGGGAGGGGTTAACCCTATAATAAGCATGGAAGACTTATAATCCAACCACTAAGGATGAGGTGAGATTTACATCAACCACTATGATAACTCAAACCTATGACTAATGTTTTTTAAAGGTTTTAACAAGTGGCCATTGGAACTACAAAACAACTTGAAGTGAGTTATATTTACAAGTTAGGTTTATTTACAAAAATAAGGTCAAAGTTGGATTAAAGTTTATTCACAAGGAGTATTTAGGAAAAGAGTTTGAAAAATCAAAGGCTTAAGGCCTAGGTTTCTAATTTTAAACAAAGTCAAAATTTTGAAGAAAAACGATTTTTGGGCTTGGTTAGAGTGGGGAGAAGAAGAGAAGGGATATTCCTAAAGCATATAAAGATAAGAGGGGAAAGATAAACCCTTGGAGTTCCTTTTCTTGAAGTCATAGATATGACTCAAGATGCTCATTTCCTTTGGACTTAGCACACAAACAAGCAATCAAACAATTTGAATTCAAGCTCCTAGGATCTCCATTTGGATTGGCTCTTAACTTGGTTACTCATGACAATGGTCCTCTTTTCACAATCTCAAGGTAGGATCCCTATCACACAAAAGCAAACATCAAAAGGTTCACAACACAATAAAGAGAATGGACAAAGAATAAGTTTTGAGGATAAGTTTTTTTGAAGTCAACTTTGAATTTTAGCATTTTAAAGGCATGAGGCTTAGTTGCTCTTCAACAATTTTGCATTCTAAAGGTATGAGACCTAGTTGCTCTTGAACTCCTTTAAGCATAGGTAAGTCCTAATTCTAAGTCCTTTCTCCTTTTGCATTTGGTTCACATCAAACAAACACAAAACAACACAAGATAGCAATATATTTATATACAATAATGGGCTCAAATGAGCAAAAGAAAAAAAATGACATAAACATAAAATATGTGCTCAAGTGAGAAAAGTGAAAAGCAATATGAATAATGAGCAAGGAATAAATGGCATTAAAAGTAAATGACAAGAAATTAAATGCTCAAATTAAAGTTAGTAGTTAGTAAAGTTATGTTAGCTTGTCATAAGACAATGTAGCGCTATGTTAAGCAATCGTAAGTGGACTAATGTAGTAGTCACACCTATCTGAGGTCGGTCAATAAGAATATAGGCAAATAACATAAGTTAGAGGTCATGACTAGTAAGACAAGCTCCATAAACTTGCCATGCCAAAACAAAAGGGGAAGGGCCTTGTATTGACTTTAGGCTATTTGCTTAACCAAGAAGCAACCTATCTTGGACACAAAACAACTCACTTGATCATGGATCAAGTTGAGTTTGGTTTGGATCAAAGAAGGTTAAACTTCTCATTTGTCAAGACCAACCATAAGACTTTAACTCATTGGCCATTGATGGAAAGAAAGGGATGAAGATGAAAGGGAGGGAAAAAGAAGATCACCATCAAATCCAATTGATCAAATGTGAATCAAATCAACATCAACCAACACCAAACAGAAAAGAAATGAAGATAACAAGTCAAAGGGTCAATGGCATTTTTTTTGATATTTTTTTGAATTAAAATAAAATGCAAATAAAAAATAAACAAATAAGGTCAAACCTCAAATTCAATTCAAAACAACTTCAATGAGTCCAATTAAATTCTCATAGGTTCAACATAGTCAAACAAGCTTTGACTAATTTTCTCACCAATTTTTGAAACCAGAAAGTATTTAAAAACAATTAAAAACAATTAAAAAATAGCACAATATGAATTAAAATCTCAAATAATCTCAAATCAAATAAGAAATTGATGAGACTATTTTTCATTGACTTATCATGATCCATAAATGCTATGAAAATCTTTTTGGATTTTTCAAAAGTCATAAAGTATTTTAAAATGAATTAAAACTATTAAAAATCAAATAATCCATGAAAAATATCAAATGAAGTCATAAAAATAATTAAAAATCTAAATATGAAACTATATTTTTCAAGAATTTTTTTGGAGTTGGTCTCATATTTTTATGACTTCAAATGATTTTTTTATGAATTTTTAAAAATTAAATGAATTAACTGAAAATAAAAGAAAATGAAATATAAAAAACCACAGCCACGTGATGGAGCTCATTAATTGACGTGGGAAGGAGGGACGGTCCAGATCATAAGGAACACGATATGTCCAAGTCAAACGCGCCACATAAGGTATTAAATGAGGTAAATACAATGGATGCACACGATTAGATCCTGAATACAAGATCCAAAGGCCATGAAGGTGCACACATGGTGATGGTGGTGGACACCACCATCTTCTCCAGCGGGACAACCACTTCCGGCCACCAGTTGCAGAGAAAAAAGTTTTGATGAAAATGGAAAGCAAGGACATGGAAATGAAGCTCGTGTGATGGAGATCATCACTGTACCATTGGATCTTCCTCACTCTTCCTATATTGAGAGAAATGTGAAGGAGAAGATCATGGTGTTCAAACAGTAAGCTCATGAAATGATGAATTAAAAGCACTAATGGCTTGCCTCAAGTGTGAGGACTTCAGAAAACCACACAAACACGAGAATACTACATTGAATTGAGAGTTCTAGATCCAATTTTTTTGAATGTATACCTCTGAATTGAAGCACTTCAGGCCACGAATCCTTCAAGATCTTTGCTCCTCTTTGATCTATGAATATAGGGGGAATGAAAGGCTAAGGAATTAGGCTTTGAAGCTCAACTAATGATGCTGAATTTCAAGCTCGAAAGTAAGAACAAAATTTGAACAATTCTTTTGGTATGGCTATGGTTTCAATGCTGCAGCAATTCAGATCTCCAAAAGGTTACCAAATGAATGAGAGGGAACCTCTATTTATAGCTGAAGGTATCAGATCACACGCTTCTTTCATGTGCATGGCAAATTGAAAATGCATTGCATGGGCTTGTACATGCGTGTGAAAGGCTCAATGATGGTTGCAAAAGCTAGCTGAGATCATGTAGAGAGCAATTGGACGTGTGCATTGGATTGAACAAGCTTGCATACTCAAGTTTCATCATAAAATACCAAAATGCACATAAATAAAGATAATTTCGAAACTCACAATTGGTAGGTCCAAATAAGTAATGTGAGTAATGGTTGGAAAGCCCTTGAAATAAGGAACAAAAGTCATGTTGGGAAAAAATTAATTTGGCATGTGAAAATTAATGAAAACTGGCCTGGAAAATCCAAGTACAAAACATGTTTAAGTCACTTTGAAAATTTTCCCCAAAAGCAAGCTTAATCAAACCCCTCTGTTTTCATGATGAAAGCTTCAAATGAAAAAACCTTAAACATCAACGTTGTAAATCTTTTCAATATGATCAATTTAGACTCAAAGTTTGCATAATTTGGATTTTTTATGACAAAGTTATGGGCATTTGAAGTTGGGTACTTTTTCAAATTCAATGAACTAGGTCCAGAATGGCCTATAATGTTTTGTATTATCACATGTATTTATTTTATGATTATAAAATTTTGTCCAACATAAAATTTGAATTATACATCTCAAGATTTCCAATGCATTTGGTCTCACCTCAAAATCACAAAAATTAAGGAAATTATGCCCTTGGTAAGTTGACCCAAAATTAGGGTTTTAGTCAAAATGACCTATAATGTTTTGAAATGAATGATGACCTTCCAAGTTTCAAATGGATTTTTGATGAACATGAAAGTTGTTCATATGGTTCTTAAGAACAGTTTTTCTCATGGGGTAATATTCATTTGACAAACAAATCAAAAGTTATATCTCAATGGTGCTCAGCTTAGTCAGATGACTTGACTGGTCAACTTTTCAAGGCCAAACTTCCAATCTTGATGAATAAATGATTGAGGGGACTCTCATAAGCTCACACATGCATAAAATGGTGAATTAAAGAAGTTACCTTGATTAAATTTGTTTATAGGTTGAGATTGCTTCATGGGCAAGGCACAATCAAAGTACAATGGAATTAGGGTTTCCTTGGGAAACAATCCTCAAGCCTCTTGGGTTATCTTGATAAAATTGGAAAATTGAGATACTTGGGAGACATATATGATGATTAGGAACTTTGTGGACCATTGTTATGCTTTTTCTCATCTTCATCTAGCCATTTCATTGGGCTTAGGAGCCTCCTAGGAGCATCGGAGCACATGATCACTTGAGCTTCAAAACAAAAAGAGTTAGTGACATATTTTTGTGCTTTTGGTTAGTAATCAAATAAGAAAAGGAATAATATACAATACAAGCATGCTTGGTGGTCTCAAAACACTCAAACAAGTCCCAACCCTAGGGTTAAGGAGCCAAACATGCTATGATCCTTGAGGCAATGCACTTGTGCAATAACATGACGCCATGAGGGATCTTAGGGTCAAAATTAGGGTCTTACATGTTGTAGGTATTATGGTTTCCAAAAGAGTATTGTGTTAAGAGTATCATCATCAAGGGCTGCCCCAACCTTCCCAAATCTCAAATTTTTATTTGAGGCACATGCGGAAAAATTTCTCAAGCTAGTGGATTACCATATTGTGAAGGAAAGAGCATTTGATCTAAATGATTTGCGAGGTTTTTAGGAAATAGGAGATAATTTTCAACAATGGAAATGTGTAAGTTTTAATAATTTGATTCATGAAACTAATAAGAGTATTGGTTTAAAATTTACGTGAACACAACGTTTGGTGCTTTGGAATCCTATACCTCCTATGTACAAGGTAAGTATATTTACTATTCTCCTTCAACTATAAACGCTCTTTTCAATTTACAACCTCCTCCAGTTTGTGCTCTTGTGAACTATAGGCAAGAGCACAAGGTCACAAATGAGAAAATGGCCCATGTAATGCTAGATCTTTTTTGTAGACCAAATGCAGCATGGGTAATCGAGTGTGGGTTAACACTATGTCTCAAAACGTCTGAGTTCCGCCAAATTCCTAGGGTGTGGGCCTCTTATTTTATTCAAACTTTAGAGGCCGCATATAATCGATCATAATTCATTGTGAAGAGGTGTTTAGGTTTATTAGCTCTCTTGAGGGAAGAACCTATTAATTTGGGTGTAGTTAATTACTAAAAATATCAAATATAGGGCTAACGCTGCACAAAAGGCTTGGGAGCATTTTTGTGTGATTAATGAATTATGCAGGAGAGCAGGTGTGGTAGTTTACCCTGATGATGAAATGTTCATTCTGAAATCACCACTCAACGCTTCAGCAATAAGGAAGTTATAAAACATGCATCAAGGAGAAGTTGATCAACATGATCAAGAATAAAATCAACAAGGTAATGATGAAGAATTCAACCAACCACAAGAACAACATCAACCACAATCAATTCAAGGTCAACAAGCATCCAAATTTCAAAGGAGGATGAAAGCTCACGAAATAGGGGTTACAAGGTGGATAACGGAAGTTTCACCCACTTTGTATGCTGAACCTCCGAGGTTCGCACCAATGTTCAAAGAATTCCATGAACAACAAATCGACCATATGTCAACTAATATTTTAAAAGCCCAGTTTGCATCAGCTAAAGACATGGAGAATTACTTCACATACCAAGATCAAGAGCAGGAAAGGAGAAGAGACCGCATTCGTGCAGAATGGACAAGGCAAAATAATGAATTCAACAATATAATGCACGATATGCATGATCTTTTCCGCCATAATAACATGTGAAAAGACATGCAGTTTATTTTTAATTTTTAGAAGACTTCAATTTTTTTAAAGTGTAACCTAGAGAAGAGATATAGTTATCATAAGTTCTCATCCTCTCCTAGTGTATTATCCAAATCAACTGTCATTAACAAACAAGTTTGTAGTTGTTTTGTTTCTTTCAGATTGCAGGTTTAGAACTTTAGTATTGAAAAAATGATCCAAAAGAATCTTGATCATCACAATAACAACTAGAAACTTGAAGGTGAAGGATGAGAAAAGAATCAACAGACTTGTACTCATCCTACATATACCTCATCTAGTAAGGTTTGAGCCAAATATGTCCATTGTTCATTTTTCTTTCTTTATGAGTGTATCCATGCATTATTCTTTTATCTGGTTTGATCTATTTCCAATTAAGTTATATGATTTGAATAACACACTGAGGAATTTTTTTTTATAACTTTGAGCCTTTGTAAACCACCCTTTAGTAATAGGTATATCCATTGCTAAACACTTTGAGCCTAAGCTTTCTTTCGATGATGTAGCCAAAAAAAGTCTTAGACATTTTACTTGAAAAATATTTTCTTTCCATCCTCTCTTTAGAGTTAGGTAGAAGTATAGTATTAAAGTATATGCAAAAGATTAAGTTTGGGGCTGCTCTTGGAAGTGGGCAAAGTTTTAAGTTTAGGGTTGGGGTACTAGAGAATATGATCTAAAATTTAAATTTAAAAAATAATTGTTATGAAAAAGAAGTGGAAAAAGACACTTCTTCAAAAAATGAATGAGAAAAGAAAAGAATGATATTATAAGAAGGATCAAAAGTCTATAGTACGAGCAAAAAGGAACAAAGAGTTATATAGAAGGATAACTAGGAGCCTAACTCCAAAGGTTTAACCCTAATTTCCTAAAAATATCATACTCTAACATTAGCCAAGTTATAACCTGAAAATTTAACTAATGTGGGTGTTGATTGAGAGATCACGCTATCCATTGATTTCTATGATTGACTTTATTAGAACATATTCAAGCTAAGTTAATTGATTTTTTGTGTTGCTTGAGAGATCACACTCCCCATTGAGTGAGTTATAGTGATCTGAGAAACAGGTTGAGTACTCATCAATGTTGAGGACATTTTCCGAATTCCCCTGATAGAAATTGGGATCTAGAACAATGGTCAGGTAAAAAGAAATATTTAATTTAGTGATGTTTGATTGTTATTATGCGACTCGTTGTCTATTGAAATATGCAGTTGCAGGCAATTTACTTGAGGACAGGCAATAATTCAAGTTTGGGGTTGTGATGATAGTCCGTCATTGCATATATTTAGTCGAAGAATCGGGGCAAAACAAGTGAAAGTCTTGCATATATGAGGAAGAATGACCAAAGAATGAAGGAAAAATAGTTTGGTGCGCAAATTGTGGACTAGTGAAAATTTGAGTGAAAAAGGAGCAAAAAAGAGCGAAGCTTCAGAAATAATTACATCCACAATCGCGCAACATCGCATACTCGATAGGGAATCAAAAGCTGCATCGCAATGTAAGGTATCACACGCGCGATGGTCACTTTTTTGGGCCTTTTTCTAACGCACTCTGATCCATTCTGACATCTTTAAAAGGGGATTTTATGCACTTTCACAAGGGTTGTGATTTGGGAGATTGAAGCACGAATTAAAGAGCACAAGTGGTGATTTTTGGAGTATTTGAAGCCATTTGAGGCCATCTCTTCAAGGGACGTCTTATGTTATCATTGTTTATCAATTGTGGTATTTTTAAGTACACTATGAGTACCTAAATTCTTCTAGGTTAGGTTGTGTTATGATAAACCTGTTTCTAAATTGTCAAATTTTATGTTCATTTGACCACTGTATGAACCTATTGATCTATGATATTATTTAATTGCTTTTTATTTGTAATGATTTTCATGTGAGATACTCTTTTAATCTGATTTTGGGTACATAGGGAATATGACCATTAGTCTATATGTTGGACCTAGGGCAATTGTTGTACTTACGCTGGTTGAATAAGGATAGGAGACCCCGGGTAGTGGCATACATAATTAACATTTTATACATCGTCTAACGCTGCTTACGATGACGGACTAGGAATAGAAAGCTCGGAGTAGTAGTTAGTGAGTTATTTTGTAAGGGGTCAACTATAACATTTTTGTTAATTTGCCTTGTGGTAATAGTGCTTAGAAAATTCATACATGACATCAAACATCAACAAGATATGAATATGGGATTCTACAATACAACCTGACCTCTTTCGTGACATTATTTACCCGTTTATTTAGTTTTCACACTAAAACTCGAAACCTCCCCCCTTTTTATTAGTTTTTATATATTGCACACATTTTGTCTTGCTTGGAGGCAGTACCTGTGGATTTAATCTTTTTATTAGTTTGACGTTATCGGTACACTTTCTGGGAATTCATCAGGAGGAACAACTTATTAGTAAACTAGTTAAAGTGGCCAAAGATTCTCAAAGTGGTTTATCAAGTTGTTACTCCAAATCAATCTAAAGAATTATGGTTTTATGGACACTAGTAATATCCTAGGATGATGACATTTAACTTAAAGATACATCATTCCTTATCCATAAGAAGAACATGGAGCTTCAGAGTGTGAAAGTGAGGAGGTGTAAAATCTCGCCTGATTGTGTCTGCATGATCAATGTTTTGTAAAAACACATGGGCGTTTCATAAAATAGTATGGCTAAATCGCACACTCACTAAAAGTGTTTTTGAAGACTCTATTTTTCAAATAAAAACATCTAAAATGTTTTTGGAGCATAAAGAGATGATTTGAGAATTTTTAGATTGATTAGGGGAAATTTTTGAACTGCCTAATCGAGTAGACCAAATTCTTAATCGATTAGATAAGGGTAAAACAAGTCTATAATTGATCCTGATAAATTGTCCATGTGTTTCTTCCTTTTTTGAATCATCCTCTAGCCTATAAATAGAGGTATTCCCCTTCATTTCTTTTCATCCAGAATATGTGAGATTTCTCTCTCTCTCTCTCTCTCTCTCTCTCTCTCTCTCTATATATATATATATATATATATATATATATATATATATATATATATATATATATATATATATATATATATATATATATATATATATATATATAATATATATATATATATATATATATATATATATATATATATATATATATATATATATATATATATATATATATATATATATATATATATATGTCTCTCTAAAATATTGTCACTTCTCTCACATATTTTTAGCCATAGCGCTTGAGAAAAGTTCTTGTATTTAGTGTAGAAGTTTGTTCTGGAAGGAGTATCATTGTAAATTCACAAAGAGTTATTTTCCTCTTGGGTGAATTATTCTTCCTTAGGAAGTGGTTGTTTGGGTTTGGAGTTAAACCTATTAAAAGCTCTTTTGGGGGATTAGTATTAGTCTCTATGTGATTTGTGAGTTAAACCTATTAAACTCTCTATTTGGGTTCATACAGAATAACTAGTGAAAATATTCACACACCAGTTCTTGAGATCAGCCTTGTACAAAAGCTCGGCTAATACGAGCTCAACCTGGTAAAAATATCAGTTTGGGTCGTGGTCATCCCAGTATAAAACCTTGGTTCGGTTCAAAGGATAGTCAGTTCAAAACTCCACCTTGGTTTGAGATAAGTTCGTGCAAAATCTCTATTTGACTTAGAGACTAACCACTCGAAGCTTTATTCCTTGTTTGACGTAAAGACTAACTGCTCCATTCCATTGTTCGTTGTTTGACGTAAAGACTAACTACTCCATTCTATTGTTCATTATTTGGCTGGAAGTTTTTCCTGAAACTTCATTTTTCCTTGTATAAGGGGGTTTATGGGCTTAACCTTCTAAAAGCTCTCAAGAATGATTGGATACTCCCAAGAGAAATTCTTAGGGAGTGTAATAGGTTACTTATTTAAGACCGAGCCTCTATAAATATCATGTGTTATCTCTCTTCCCTTAACTCCTTTATTTTTTGCATATTTTCTTTTCGCTTAATTTCCACTACTTATATAGACGTTATTAAGAAATTGTTTTTGAAATTTGCTTTAGTTTTTTTTTAAAAACCAATGTCTTTCAAACCCCACAATTCACTCATCCTCTTGTGTGTAGAGTCATATATTCAACACTATTGTTATCTAGGTTGGCTATCGATTCACAACAAAGGATCGATCCACCAAAAAATTATTAAATTTTGAGAAGAGGTGAAATAATTTGTTAGGAGAGCCCCTGCTTATTTTGAACATCACTTGGTGTTTTTTTGGCCCTTTTAATTGAGTGTACATCAATGTTGATTGTTGTGCCATTTTTGTGAAGATTCATTTGAGTTTATACCATATTTCTACATTTGATTCACATCTGGTACTACTTTCATTATGATGTACTCTGTTATAGGAGATGGATGAGGACGATGAACTTTGTTGTGTTTTGATTGTAAGTAGTAAGCATAAAAAGTATTTTGAATAAGGAAAATAATGTGCTCACATATTACAAATAGTTGTTAGAAAGAATAATAATTTATTAATATTTATTAAATATTAAAGATTACTTTTTGAAAAGTTTAGGTGTAGTAGAATAATTGAAGAAATCCTTGGGGGCGAGGCCGAGAGGCGCACACTTTGTCCTTCCCGAGTCGTCCTTGTATTAGTTTGATCTTCCTTCGTCTGGTTTGATAGCCTCTTATATGGTTCCTCCCTTTACTTCCCATTTCTTTGTCTGTAATGTGCAATTGTGGATGGATCGTGTATTGGGCCAATAGTCGATACCTAGGAATTTGTGGGGCTTAAATATCTCTCATGAACTTCTAGGTATCAACCACCCACTCTCACGAGGGTTGCTATAATCTAGGGAGACTTGGCTCATTCAATTCAAGACCCTTGGAGAGGTATAAATGCAATAGTACAATGTTACTAAGCATTCAATATCTAACACATAGAAATAACATATAGAGAGCTTTTAAGCTCATCCTATGGGCTAACTTGCTAAATAGGGTTGTCTCGCTCAACAAATTCTCGTCAGAGGGAATCAACATAGCCTCACCTAAGGGACTGAACAAATTCCTATTAGAGGAACTCAACATAGTCTTGTCTGAGAGACTCAATAAAGTCTCTCCTGATGGACTCAACAAAGTCTCGTCAGGGGGACTCAACAAAGTCTCGAATGAGGGATGCAGCAAAGCTCTTCATCCTTTATAAGACCTTGAGGCAAGGTCGAGAGGCGCAATTTTTTCCCTTTCCGAGTCGCCCCTATATTTGTTCGAGCGCCATTCATCTAGTTTTATAATGACTTGTCTGGATTCGTTGCTCGAATTCCCATTTCTCTGTCTATAACATACGATCATGAGTTGAGCATGTATTAAGTTAACAATCAATACCTATGACGTAGTGGGGTTTAACTACCTTTCATGAATTTTTGGGTATCAACCACCCACTCCCGTGAGGGTTGCTATATTCTAGGGAGACTTGGGTCATTTGATTCAAGACCCCTAGGGAGCTATAAATACACCAATATTGTGTTACTACGCATCTAATCTCTAACACAGAGAAGCCACTTATATAGAGTTTCTCCTTTTATCTTGTGGGATAGATCTATTCCTCAATAAATCCTAAAGTAAATTATCTTGTAGTAGACGCCATGTTCCCCTACAACAACATCCTAGGGAGACCCGTCCTCAATTTGTTGGGGGAAATATTATCCACATTCCATCTAAGCTTAAAATATTCATGATTTAATGGGAGTGTGGGTACGGTCAAGGGAGACCGGGCAGTCGCCCAAGAATTTAACCTAAATTGCTTGAAAGTAGTGAGGGAACCCTTCACCCTAGCTGCAATCCCTCGCCCTGAAATGGTTGAGTATGATATGAAAAGTTGAGACACAATATTGGGAATATAAAGTTAAAGGCTTACTCCATCAGATATTTGAAAAAGGTCTATATCAGGCCCTTACGTCACCGAGTTCCCAAGATGGGCACCTAGTTGTTTGAATATGAAGAGGAAGATTTGATCGCCATACTCAAGAAGAATGTTGACCTATTCGCCTAGGAGACCTTAAATATGAATGAAATAGACACCATAAGGGTGTGTCATTGCCTCTCCATAGACCCATCGATCAATCTGGTGTCTTAGATAAAACACAAGGTTGGCGAAGAAAAGAGAATAACCATTGACGAGGAAGTCCAAAAGCTGGCAAGTGCCAGTTTATAACAGATATTAAATACCCTTTGTTGGTGACTAATGTTGGAACAAGTTCGGTTCTACAACTATCCTGAAGTTTTAATGATAGCAAAATGTAAGAGAATAGTTTTGTACTCTAACCAGTTTATTGAGTGTGTAGAAAAAAGTTGGAACAAATTCTGATTCTTAACCAAAGAAAAGAGGTGTTTAAACAAGTCAACTCTGATTTATCAAAGTCATCATTATGAACATATGTTATCAAGACTGACTCTGATATATAAAGCTTTAACTATCTACTTGTGAATTTTTAGGACCCAACATCCAAAGACTATGAAGTCTCACCAAAGATTATGAAGATAGACCTTAGAAACGCTACTCAAGCTTCAACAACAAATATTAGAAGCCTCTGAATGAGAGTTGTCAGAAATTCAAAAAAATATCTGATCTGATAGAAGTACAAAATCAAATCTATTTTTTCCATAAAGTATTGTACTATGTGTCAAAGAAGTCTTTTGTGTCCAATCATCTTCACAAACTACAAGCTACAACGCCACTCTAGTGTTTCATTTGACGTGATCTTCTCCAACGAATACTTAGAGGATATTTTCATCTTCACATTCAACGAACATATTTTGCATCTATTTAAAGAGGAGTTTGAATATTGAGGAAGGTGACAAACAAAGACTTGATATGCGCACTAAACTACGTCAACGCTCACACTCGAAAAGAAATAAGAAGTGTTGCTTACATTTATACATTAGAATAAAGATCATCGAATACTCCTGTTAAGTGAAGAACTTGATTGTAAACTTGTGTATCTTCTTTTTAGAAGAATTTGTAAACACAAAAACTGTTATTTCAATTTTGATTGTAATCCTCAAGCGACTAGGTTAAGTCAGGATCTAGAGAAGTCAATAACAGGTTGTTACTAAGGAATCTTCTTAAGCGATCAGGTAGGTCAGGTCTTAAGGAGCAAGTGGCCGTCAATTTTCTTAGCAGACCAGTTGGGTCAGAAACCTGAAGAAAATCGGGACATGTTGTCACTGCATTTATAATCGGATTTGATTATTGGATTAAGTCCTTATCTAAGGCAAATCACCCAGGTGGGTGGATTGGAGGTAACCTTGTTAATGGCTGAAATTCTAGTTATCAGACTTTGGATGTCACACTGGTTGTTATGACATCCAATTCTGCACAGACAGGGATTATGCAGAACTTAACAGTAAGTGCAGTAAATAACACAAGTAATTGTTCACCCAGTTCAGTCCAACATGACCTACATCTGGGGGCTACCAAGCCAGGGAGGAAATCCACTATTAGTAGTATCAATTCAAAGCTAAACTCACCCGTTTACAACTTATCACTTAATCCCTACCCAATGCAATTTCAATCTTAACCTAAGATCAGAGTTCCTACTCACTCCCCCTCAATCACCTCAGTGATATTAAAGACACTTTGAAGTCACACTTCAAAAACAACTCTTGATTATGCTTCACAGCTTAAATCAAGATACACAGCACTCACGCTTAAAAGCTTTGAGTGACACAACACTTACAACTCAATGAACACCCTATGCCAAAGCAATCATCTACTTGATAATGGCTTGGCTTACAAGATACGTCTAATACAAGACTCACAAAATACAGCAGTGAAGTATGATGGACACACTAAATCTTCACGCCTCAAAATCCCCGAAACTGAATGAAGGAATGCCTTCCTTTTTATATTGCAGCACCTGGGCTTTTGCACCTGTATTTTCCTGAATTTTAGGTCACACAAGTTCCCTCAAATTCAACATTTAGGTTGCTAACAAATAGGCTATTTGTTAGGTTCATTGAATGTAGCTTGGTTGTTGATTTCCTGGATTTTCTCTCAGCTGTTGAATCCCTAAAGAATAGCCTGAGAAAAAGCTGAAACAGAAAACTGAACAACCTACAATTTAGCATATGCTGTCAGGCACGAATGTCACGACATTCAGCTTGACATCAAGGTCCATATGCTGAGTCTGTTTTTCCAGAAAACAGACTGTACAATTTTGCTGACCTGTACATGATCAAAATGACCGTACTACAGTAACAACTTACATTAATAAATGTCAAAGTGTCCAACTTAACATTTATACATTTGGCCTTAAGTTAGTTCTGTTATTCTCTTGAAGAACAAACTAAGTTTTATGCTGAAGTATAGCAGAACACCACTCTGCCTAATCTTCAGTAGCTGCTGTCAATGATGAATGTCACAACATCCAGTTTGACATTCAGTCAGTAGGTCTTATGCCAGGTCTGGTTCTTCCTTGATAACCAGACTGCAAATGAATACTAAGTTCTAACAGAACTTCTGTTCCTTAGTATATGTTGACAGGTATGAATGTCACAGCATTCAATAATCCTGTGTTAGCTAGTCCTGTAGTAACTACAATGTAGTCACATATACATGTCATGACATCAGTCAAGACATTAGTGTTTTACCATATAATGCAGCCAATCAAACACCTACAAACTCCCCCTTTGGTAAATTTTTGGCTAAAACACTTTGATCCCCATAACAGAGTTCATAGCAGCGGAATAATACTAGCTAATACACTCAGAGTGGCAGCACACTCACACACATGGAAGTTAAATAAAAACTTCACATAGCAGCACACACATATTAGAAGTTGCACCTAAACTTCAACATCAGCTGCAGGGGGGAATCTTCAGATCTGTCATGAGAGTCTGTTGTAGAGACCCACTCTGTTTGTCAGGGGTATTGGTGGTTATTACTCCCCCTTTTTGTCAAAAATGTTGCCAAAGCCAGCAACATAGCCAGAGCACACTGACAGAGTTCCAGACTTGGTTTTACTTCACAGTTTCAACCAAGTTCACATCCACTTGATCTTGCTTCACAGCTTCGATCAAGTAATCACCCACTTTTGCTTTACAGTAGGTACCACCATATCAGATGCCATGATTTTGTTTCTGACATCCAGAACCACTCCTGCATGAACAGCATCCTTGAACTCCTGCAGGTACAGTGGCCTTCTCTCTGTAGGGTGTCTCCTTACCCTCTTGTATCCACACTTGTTGTAAGCAGCATAGCTATAATCTGTTGACCCATCATAGCCTAGTACAAATTGTTTAATAGGCAGAGATATTAAACAATTTATCCCAAACATCAGTGGTTGCTATAAGGTCTCAGAGAGACATATTCCCAGTTTGCTCCTTAAGTTTTCAAACTGAGTAGCATCCAGAGCCTTTGTAAATATGTCAGCCAGTTGAAGATCCGTGGCTACATGTTCCAAAGTGATCACCTTGTCTTCCACCAGATCTCTGATGAAGTGGTGCCTAATGTCAATATGTTTGGTCCTGCTGTGTTGGATGGGATTCTTGGAGATATTGATGGCACTGAGATTATCACAGAACAATGTCATGACATTTTGAGAGACATTGTACTCAGTGAGCATCTGTTTCATCCAGACCAGTTGGGAGCAACTGCTTCCTGCAACTATGTATTCAGCCTCTGCAGTGGACAGAGAGACACAATTCTGCTTCTTGCTGAACCACGATATGAGGTTTTCTCCTAAGAAGAAACATCCACCTGATGTGCTTTTTCTGTCATCAGCACTTCCAGCCCAATCAGCATCACAGTACCCAGATAGGACAGGCTCAGACCCATGTGAATACAGCATCCCATAGTCACACGTCCCATTGATGTACTTGAGAATCCTTTTGACTTGATTCAAGTGGCTCACCTTGGGCTCTGCTTGGTATCTGGCACACACTCCAACTGCATAAGAAATGTCAGGTCTACTTGCAGTTAGATACAACAGACTACCTATCATGCTTTTGTACAGGCATTGATCGACACTAGGTCCTCCATCATCTTTGGTTAACTTCAGATGAGTAGGAGCAGGAGTCCTCTTGTGCCTGGCATTATCCATACCAAACTTATTAACTATGTTCTTGGCATACTTGCTTTGGGAGAGAAACATAGAGTCCTCCATTTGGTTTACTTGCATTCCAAGGAAATAGGTCAGTTCTCCCACTAGACTCATTTCAAACTCAAACTGCATCTGGTGAACAAATTTGTTAACCATTTGTTCTGACATTCCACCAAAGACTATATCATCAACATATATATTGAGCTATCATGATTTTGCCTTCTTCATCCTTCACAAACAAGGTTTTGTCTATGCCACCCTTTCTGTATCCATTTGTGGTCAGAAATTCGGTTAACCTTTCATACCAAGCTCTGGGTGCTTGCTTCAACCCGTACAAGGCTTTCTTCAACTTGTATACATGCTCAGGTTGGTTAGGATCACAGAACCCTTTGGGTTGTTCCACATAGACTTCTTCATTCAGGTAGCCATTCAAGAATGCACTCTTCACATCCATTTGGAATAGCTTAAACTTCAGGATGCATGCTACCCCCAACAGCAATCTGATGGACTCAAGTCTAGCCACAGGAGCAAATGTCTCATCAAAGTCTACTCCTTCAACTTGAGTGTATCCTTGAGCTACTAGTCTTGCTTTATTTCTAGTAATTACTCCTTTCTCATCAGATTTGTTTTTGTAGATCCACTTGGTACCAATGATGTTGGACCCTTCAGGTCTTGGAACCAGCTCCCATACTTCATGCCTTGTGAACTGCTCGAGTTCCTCTTGCATGGCAATGATCCAGTATTCATCAGTCAGGGCTTCTTTCACATTCTTTGGTTCAACCTTGGAAACAAAGCAGGAATTTGAGTTTATTCCTCTTGACTTGGTAGTTACACCACTGGTGGGATCCCCTATGATAAGATCCTTAGGGTGGTCTTTCTGAATTCTGATAGATGGCACTTTGGTGGGTGCCTCTACTTCACATTCAGGAGAAGGTTCCTGTACTTCTTCAGACTTGACTGGACTGTCAGTTGGACTGTCAAGGAATGTTTCAACATCCTCCATGACATCGGTTCCTTCCTCTTTATCATCCACAATGACATTTATGGACTCCATCAGGACATTGGTCCTGTAGTTGAACACTCTGTAGGCTCTGCTGTTAGTGGAGTATCCCAGAAATACGCCTTCATCACTTTTGGGATCTAGCTTCCTTCTCTGTTCACGATCTGTGAGAATGTAGCATTTACTTCCAAAAATATGAAAGTACTTCACAGTGGGTTTTCTGCCCTTCCATATTTCATACAGAGTGGAGGAGGTTCCTTTTCTCAAGGTGACTCTGTTGTGAACATAGCACGCGGTATTCATTGCTTCAGCCCAAAAGTGCATAGGGAGCTTCTTTGCATGAATCATTGCTCTGGCAGATTCTTGAATAGTTCTATTTTTTCTTTCAACTATTCCATTCTGCTGAGGAGTTATAGGGGAGGAGAACTCATGGCTTATTCCTTCAGATGAGCAAAACTCATCAAACTTGGAATTCTTGAATTCAGTACCATGATCACTTCTAATCCGGACCACACAACTGTCCTTTTCCCTTTGAAGTCTTATGCACAGATCTTTGAAGACATCAAATGTATCTGACTTCTCTCTGATGAAGCTTATCCACGTGTATCTGGAATGTTCATCAACCACCACGTAAGCATACTTCTTCCCACCAAGACTTTCAACCTGCATAGGTCCCATTAGGTCCATGTGCAACAGTTCCAGAACTCTGGAGGTTGTGGAATGTCCCAGCTTCGGGTGTGACATCTTGGTTTGCTTGCCCACTTGGCATTCTCCACAGACTCTTCCTTCATCAATCAGAAGCTTTGGTATTCCTCTGACTGCTTCCTTGGATATGATCTTCTTCATTCCCCGTAAGTGGAGATGTCCAAGTCTTCTATGCCACAGCTTCACCTCCTGTTCTTCCTTGGCTGAGGAGCATGTTGTGGAAAAGTTAGAGAGATCAGGTTCCCACAGGTAGCAGTTGTCTTTGGACCTGGTTCCTCTCATAACTTCCTGATTGTCACCATTTGTTACAATGCACAGCTCCTTAGTAAACTGAACATGAAAACCTTGATCACACAGCTGACTTATGCTGATGAGGTTTGCAGTTAGTCCTCTTACTAACAGCACATTGTTCAGTTTTGGCACTCCAGAACAGTCCAGTTTGCCCACACCTCTTATTTTTCCTTTGGCACCATCACCAAAAGTCACATAGCTGGTAGTGTGAGGTTGAATATCTACCAGTAGATTTTCCATACCAGTCATATGTCTTGAGCATCCGCTGTCAAAGTACCAGTCTTCTCTGGAAGAAGCCCTTAGGGCAGTATGTGCTATCCTAGCATACCATTGTTGCTTCGTAATGGGAACACATCGCTTACGTGTTTTATGCTTAGGTCTGACATGTGAGGCTCTGTTAGGGAAACCATGAATCCAGTAGCAGAAGGCTTTTATATGTCCAAGCCTGCCACAGTGGTGACACCTCCAATTCTGGTATTTCCTCTTCTGATGATCATTCATCCTAGCTCCTCGATGTTGAGACATTGGCTTTGACATCTGCTTGAACTTCTGAACTCTAGCCTTTGGGCGTTTGTGTTCAGCTCTTTTTCCAAATCCTAGCCCAGATTTGGTTCCAGACTGCTGTCCCACTTTTAGAATTTCTTCCAAGGTGTCAGTTCCCTTATTCATCATTCTGATGGATTTGGTCATCTGGTTCAGCTTGGAGGTCAGCAGGGCTATCTCATCATTTAGCCCCTCTATGGCAGACAGTTGCTTCTGTCTCTCATCTTCCAGTTCCTTGACATGTGGGTACCTAAAGATAAAATAATCTATTTTGTAGACATCTTTAGTAGCAGAGTTGAAACACCATTCATGGTACCTGGACTCTGGATGCTTACTATACATAATGAGAATAAAGCATATGTTCCCAAGTCTGGAACTTAAGCCTGTAGGCACTATAGATTTTAGAGGCAATCAAAAAGAGGATCTCCTATACATTCTTGATTCTAAAAGTTCAATTGTATCATGTTAGAATACTTCGAACGCTAAAAAGGATACAAAGTTTATAACACTGAAACCAATATGATTGGGGAATAAATTCATGTTAAGTTTGATGATAAACATGACCCTTAAAAGTCAAAGTTAGATGAAAAACTTGCATATCTAAAGATCATATTCTCAAACTCTGAGGGTGTTCAACTTGAAACAAAATAATTAGCATCCGAAGCTATTGATTTATCAGATGATGTTGACACACCATCACCTCATAAGAAGCTTAAGCAAAGACTCTCTTACTCTGAAGAACTTATTCTTGGTGACAAGTCAAAACCAGATCTTTATTCAGGTAAGATGAAGAGAATCTTCTAGGATTGGTGTCTATCATAGAAGCAACATCCATTAATGAAACTCTTCTACACTCTGAATGGATTTTGGTAATGCAAGAAGAACTCAATCAATTTTCTAGAAATTATGTGTGGGATGTAGTTCCAAAACCAAAAGAAAAAACATGTCATTGGAACCAAATGGGTCTTCATGAAAACGTTGAATGTGCAAGGAGAAGTGGCAAGGAACAATGCCAAACTAGTTGTACAAGGCTATAGTCAACAAGAAGAAATTGACTATACTGATACTTTTTCATCAGTTTCCAGGTTATTATTTATTCGTCTTTTAACTTAATTTGTTGTTAATCATATTATTATATTATATCAAATGGATGTTAAAAGCGTATTTTTGAATGGTTACATAACTGAAGAATTTTACGTCCATCAACCTCCTGGTTTTGAAAATCATAAAAATATTGACTTTGTTTATAAACATAAGAAATCTTTGTATGATATGAAACAAGCGCTCAGAGCTTGGTATGAAATACTTGACAATTTTCTTTTGGAAAATATTTTTTCAAGAGGAAAATTGGATACAACCTTATTCTGTAAAACCTTCAAAAATTATCTTTTAATAGTTCAAATATTTGTTGATGATATCGAAAAGAAAATAGGATATAACCTGGAAGTTTACATTGATGACATAATCGTGAAGATGTTAGAAGGGGGAATCCATGCAGCAGACTTGGAAAATATCTCAATTTCAGTCAGAAATTACAACATGCTCCTTTGGCGTGCAGACGGGAAAGTTCTTGAAATTTTTGCTCACCAAGCAGGGCATAAAGGTGAATATTTATAAATTCTAAGCCATTATAGACATGCAAAACCCTTCCAATGTCAAGGAGGTTCATCAACTAACCGGGCACTTAACCGCTCTTTCTCGTTTTATTTCCTGTCCAGGTGTCAAAGCATTCCACTTCTTCGCCATGTTGAAGAAGAAGGAAAGGTTTGAGTGAAATAATGAATGCGAGCGGGTGTTTTCTAAGCTAAAGTCTTTCTTAATGTTTCCTCCTATTTTGACATGCCCAATTGCAGGTTCCCTGTTATATCTCTACGTGGCTGCCACTCGCCAAACATTAAGCTGGTTACTTGTTCAAGAAACAGATAAGGTGGAGCAACCTGCATGTTTCACAAGCAAAGTGTTAAGGGAAACACAGGTCCACTATCAAAAGATAGAAATGCTCTCATTGGCGGAGATGGTGATCGCAAGCAATGTTAAGCCTTATTTTCAAGGACACTGAATATTAGTAAAGATAGACTATCATGTACACCTGGTTCTTAAGAAGTCATACCTCACCAGAAGAATGGTATCTTGGGCATTCAAACTATATGAATTTGAAATTCAATACACTCCTAGAGGCATTAAAAAATCATAGATCTTGACGAACTTTATGGTTGAGTTTAGCATGCCCACCAGTGAAGAGGTCTCCCTTGCCTGGATCCTCTTAGTGGATGGAGCCTCTAACATCAAAGGAAGTGGCACTAGGATTGTGCTAGTGGGACTAGAGGGCTTACTGATCTAACAATCATTGAAGTTTAAATTTAAGACTAGTAACAACAAAGCTGGATATGAAGCCCTCATCCTCGACATGACACTCGCCTTAGAAGTAAGTGTGCCGAACCTTCAAGCTAGAAGTGACTCTTAACTAATGGCAAGCCAATTTTATGGAAAGTACTGGACAAAGAATCCTCAGCTCGTTAGATACTTAAAGAAGGTACGAGACTTCTTCAAATGTTTCAAAAAGTTTGAAATAGGGCATGTTCCTAGGGAATATAACTTCAAGAAAGACCTGTTGTCCAAGTTGGCTAGCTAAAAGAAAGTAAGATTCTACCATATTGTAAAACAGGAAACACTTGTCATCCCTAAAATAGAAGCATAGGAGGAAAATTCGATTGGCATCACCCGAACTGGCGGTTTGATGGCACACATAATCCATTATCTACAATCAGTCTAATTACCGTAAAATGCGTTAAAAGCAAAGAAAATCCGCAAGCACGCTGTGAATTACGTTCTTATGTACAAAAGTCTCTACAAAATGGGAAGGCCACTCCCATGTTGAGATGTTTGGGGAATAAGAGACTGCCCTGGTTTTAGACGAAGACCACCAATGGGATTTTGCTAGCCATATGGGTGGACGAGCCTTGAGCCACAAGATATTAATAACAGGTTATCTCTGGCCCTCTTTAACGAAGGACAAAATATATTTATTTAAAATATGTGACAAATTCTAAAGACATGCCAATATACACCATGTGCAATCCAAGATTCTACATTTTGTATCAACAGTTTGGAATTATTACCAGTGGGACATGGATATTCTAGGGTCTTTTCCCATGCTCCCAACCAACCAAAATTCTTGATTGTCAGAGTTGGTTAATTCATGAAATGGGTAGAAGAAGAGGATGTGTCCAAGATAACAGCAGAAAGAGTCCACCACTTTATTGACAAAGATTATGTGTAGGTTTGGTTTTCCAGGAGTAATTTTCTCAAACAATGGAATGCAATTCATTAATATCACTATAATTGGTTTCCGCAAAGATATTGGGGGGGGGGGGTACAAACTAAATCCGTATACATCATTCATCCATAGGAAAATGTACAAGCAGAGTCGACTAACAATGTAATATTGAAAAGGATAAAAAAGAAACTGGATGAGGCCAAAGGTTTGTGACCTGAGCAATTGAATGAAGTACTATGGTCATACCACACAACCCCTAATTCCACCATGGGATAAAATACTTTTACATTAGTATACAAGGTAGATACCATGCTACCAGTCGAAATCGACACGCCAACATGACAACACTCCAACTTCAACAAAGAGGAAACCGGAGAAGGGCTCAAATGTAATGCTGACCAAGTGGAAGAAATAAGGGTTGTCACCCATATTCAAGTATTAGCAACTAAACAGATAGCACCCAAGAGATACAACTCCAGGGTAATTTGAAGAGAGATACATGAAGGCAATTTAGTACTATGACATGTCGTAGTTGTCGTACCCCAAAATTTGCCCTACTTTTTTTAATTCGTATGACTTATGGTTTTGTTCATTTGCACACTTTTCTATTTGATCATGCAATCATCGATATTTATATATGGTAACAAATTTAGGCCAAAGGTTCAATGATAATAGATTTAATCGGCTTAAGTGGATTTTCGAGGTGGACATTATTTGGTAATTATTCGGGTTTATTTCCCGTATTACTTGTGGTGGTGATCATTTCTTTATTTGAGATTCATGGTTATTAGGAGAGATTGAAATGATCATCCATTAATTCGGAGGTTGGCTTGGATTCAAAGGAAAGGGAAAAGTTGGAATAAAAGGGAAATTTCATTCATTTAGTGGAAAATATCACTTCTCAAAAGTACTAAAAGTTATGGGTTAAGCCACTCAAGATTCAAGCCAAAAGTGGTAGAAAAATCAAGGCAAATGCATGAAAATTCAAGTTCAATTACTAGTGACTTTTTGCCTTACATCCTAACTTGGTACTTTTGCTAAACTCCAACACCATTGGTCTTTAACTACCCTTAAATACCTATTTCTCCACAAGTCATCAATTCACCTATCATAACTTCCAAACTAACATAAAACTTCCAAACAAACACAAATCTCAACTTCCATTATTTTCACTCAATCCTAGTCACTCTTAACAATTAATCCTATGGTTGGAATTGGTGATCCGCAACTAAGGATTAAATTAACTTCTAACCATTGATAAACCAATTACTTGGATCACAATTCAATGGTGATCATTTACCTACCAAGTCTATATAAACATGTTATTTCTCATAACTTTGCCCTTAGCTAATATCATTAACCTAACTTCGAAAATTCACAATTAACCATTATTTTTCCACCATTTTTATTCTATTCCCTCTCAATTTCTCTCTCAATATTCATCTTCTCCCTCACCCTCACTAAAGTTCATTTTCATCACCATCTAGAATTTCAAATTGAAGTTCTAAAATGGTGGAACTTAGCCATCAATAATTTCTATATTATCATCAACAATTATCAATCAACAATTCAAGCATTATCATCAAAAATCATCCATCAACAATTTCTACAACAATCATCATCTAAAATTTATCAAGATTTATCAACAATCATCATGCAAAGTTCATCAACTCAAGTTTATTCATCAATCTTCTACATTTATATTTCATCTTCTACATTCACTCATCATCAAGAATAATAATCAAAGCTTGGAAGTTAATTGAATTAATGGAGCTTATTCTTGAAGTTTTTTGAATTTCTTTTCGGTGCTCCGATTTTCAACACTAACCGGAGCAAATATCCGCTCCGTCGGTAATCATTTATCTCTTCCACACCTTTGCCATGAATTATTGGATTTTTGTCTGTTGATCAATTTTAGCTACTACTTTCGATTTGCTTATTAGATAATTATTTATTTTTGCATGAAACACATAAATTTGAAAATAATGATTTTTCAATTCTTAACTATTAATAACATGTGAATATACCATTTGAATCGATTTTTCGTATTGATCGCAAATATAGAATTATGTTTTTTGTTCCGATGCATATTTTAACTGAACCGACTCATTCTTTAATCGGTTTTTTCACCCATTTTTTACTCTTTTCGGTATAATTTGTAGTTTGTTTCATAATTTGCAGTATGTATTTAATTTTTTTATAAAATTATTGATTCCAACCATATATTAACTCGTCGAATTCGATTCCGTTGACCGTTATCGAAAGCTTGTCCAAAGCCGATATTTTTCTTTCTACTACTACATGTTGTTCTGTTGTACATACTGATATAGTCTTTTCCTTTTCCTTTTTTATTTTAAGATAATTCGACCATATCCCAAAATTTATTGGTGCTTACTCCTTTTTCACATGGCATGTAGGTTTGTTTCTATTAGTTTTGAATTGCACAACTGAAATCAATTCTTGTGATAGAGTTACATAACTACTTAACGTGGCACTTCATGCTTTTCTTGTCTTTAAATTTTAATTAATATTTTTTATGACTTCATAAAAAATGGATAAATAATTAGCCTCTGGACAACCTCCAATACAAGCTTGAATGTAGATCCATAATCATCTCAGAAGTCCACATTATGTTGTGAAAATAGATTGCAGACTGATGTTACTAATGTAAGCTTAGTTTTTTTTAAAATTTTTATGACATTATTAATCCCTTGTTACTTATTATTATTACTGTACTATAATAGTTTTATTTATAATTTTACTACATGTCAATTTTGAATTGGTACCTAAGTTCAAATAGATGTATGCATTTTCTTAGAAAAATTATCATGGGCATGTTCAACTATTTTTAGGATATAATTCTTTTTCTTAATTCACAATTAGAGGTAATCTAGTTTTGTATTAAAAATAGGATCTTATTTCTCTAGATTAATTAGGTTTAATTTTCATAATTAAAGTTAGATTAGAATTAGGAAATTAGGATTACATGTTAGTACTAATTTCATTCATTCTTTCTTTTACTTTTTTTTTTCTTTCATAATGTCATATTCTTACTGGGTAAAACTTAACTTAATTCTTAGGATAATGCTCTTGTTGATTTGATTAGTTGATCAAATACCCTTTGATCAATTAATTAAATTAATATTTTTAGGACTATTTAGTTGCTCTTTTCAAAACAATTTGCATGATCCCTTAGTTTAGGGTTTGCTTAGAAGTAACTGATTCATTAACTGAATATCCATTAGATGGTTGTACATAGCCCAATTAATTTCTTTGAATTTCATTCATTAGTGTTGACCAAAGGTCACTTTGGTCAACCAAATCATTTGTATTGTATTGTAATTCCTCAAGCTTATTCAAGTGATCAAAAGACTGTTGATCACTTGATAGGGCAAGTTCATTGCGCCCAAGCTATTGTGGATATATTGAATCTTAGGATCTCAAGACCTCAAGGTTCAAGTGCAAGATCAAGACTTCAAGTCAACATCAGTCAAGCATAGCCAACAAAGTGTACTACTCTTAAGCACTACAAGGGTATCAACACTTGTTAATCGTAACTCAAAGTGTGTGACACGAGCCTTAAGCAATAGAGAAGGAATGAGACTAGAGAATTCCTACCCCCATTCTGAATATCTTTGGGTATAGGACGAAAGACCCAGTGCTCATCATATTCACCTCTATTCATAGACTTTAGCACAATTCGAATTATTCGATTGGAAAGACTACACCAACAACTCATCAATCATAATTCAAAATGTGTGGCACGAGCCTTAAGCAATAGGGAAGGGATGAGACTGGAGTTTTCCTACACTCATTCTGGATATCTTTCGGTGTGGGACGTTTGGCTCGTGGCTCATCGTATTCACCTATATTCATAGACTTTAGCACAATTTGAATTACATGATTGTCGAGTCTTCTTCTACAATTAGTGATACAACATCAATAGGATCAACACAAAGTACATTCTGTCAGCAACTTGTTAAATTTTATACAAGTTGCATGCTATGAGTCTTAAGAAACAAAGAATGATGAGAGTGGAGGATTCCTATCCTTGGGTACAGGACGAATGACCCAGTTACTCAAGGTATTCGCCTTTGTTCATAGACTTTAGTGCAATTTGGATCATACAATTGACAAGTCTTCTTCTTCAAGCAAGTATCAATCTTCCAACACCCCAATAATGGAACATATTTTGCTATTGGAAACTTGTGGTTATACATCCTCTTCTAATCAATTCTCTGCCTTGTGAGGTGTTAAACCTTGGCTTTCCAATCCAGTTATTTGCCCTGAGAGTCATGGACTCTGGCACCATTCTTTGCCTTGTGAGGTGTTAAATCCTGGCTCTTCGATTCAGATCTTTGCCCTGAGAGTCATGGACTTTGGCATCTAACTTTCTTTGCCATGTAAGGTGTTAAACCTTGGCTATTCGATTTTGATCTTTGCCTTAAGGATCATGGACTCTGGAATATGTTTCTCTTTGCCTTGTGAGGTGTTAAACCTTGACTATTCTATTCGATTCTTCGCCCTGAGAGTCATGGACTCTGGAATGAATTCTCTTTACCTTGTGAGGTGTTAAACCTTGGTTATTCAATTCAACTCTAGCCTTGAGAGTCGTGGACTCTGACACTTGATTATATTCGCCCTGTGAGGTATTAAACCTTGGCAATTCAATTCCTTGACATCATCAGTTTTAAACTTTGGTAGTGATACCTTACCTTGAAGGTGATAAACCTTGGAACCTCTTTTTCAGCCTAGAAGAGTAGTATACCCTGGCAAATCAACCACGTTCCCTTTTATTTCAGCCGTAGTAGGCTGAACTACGAAAGCTCTGATTTCTTCATTGCACAATGAGGATACGTAGGCAGGAGAATTCAGATTCTCTGCAAGCTACCTTATTTATTGATCCTACCTTATTTATCAATCTACCCTATTTATCGATCAATCATTCAGCACTCCATTAGTGAAGTATCATTGCGCATCAATCATTTCTTCCTTAGTGGATCATTAATCATACTCCCTTTGACATTCAGATATCCTTTGGATCAATTCCCTTGTAATCAAGTCTTTGAATCCTAAGAAATCAACTCAATCATTGTTTGCCTTATCAGTCCTCTTGTACTTTGGGAAACCCCTATTCATTGTGAGTCTTGTCAGTCCTCTTGTGCTTAGGCCCACTCCAGTCAATCATTGTTTGCCTCGTCAGTCCTATTGCGCTTTGGTAAACCCCTTAATCATTGTTCGTTTTATAAGATCTCTTGTGTTTAGACGAAGCTCTTGCCTTATAAATCCTCTCGTGTATAGGTCAATCATTTCATGATCATTCTTCATCTTATAAAACCTCCCGTGCTTAGACGAAGCTCTCGCCTTATAAATCCTCTTGTGTATAGGCCAATCATTTCATAATCATTATTTGTCTTATAAGACCTCTCGTGCTTTGACGAAGCTCTTGCCTTATAATTCCTCTCGTGTGTAAGCCAACCATTTCTTAATCCTTGTTTGTCTTATAAGACCTATCGTGCTTAGACGAAGCTCTTGCCTTATAATTCCTCTCGTGTATAGCCCAATCATTTCATAATCTTTCTTCGTATTATAAGACCTCTCGTGCTGAGACGAAGCTCTCTTACCTTGTAAATCCTCTCTTGTATAGGCCAATCATATCTTATTTGTCCTTGTGGTTGATCACCATCTTTGGTTAGTACCACATTCCTGCTCGTTAAGCAATCTAACTTGCCTCTGGGCAATCCTATCAAATACCCTTTTATTTTCAGCCGTAGTAGGCTGAACTAAGATTGCTCTGATTTTCTCATTGCACGATTAGAATACGTAGGCACGAGGGTTTGAATCCTCCGCGAGCATTCTTATTTATTACTCCTTCTTCTGCCTTAGGGCATCATTCATATCTTTCACGATCCATTATCTACCTTCGGTCATAAGTCGTTCACCCAATGACATACTATTTCTTTGACATCGAAATACATTTTTCTTTGGAATTTCATATATACCCTTTTAGGACCATATAATGACGAATCCACATTTATACCTAGAGTTGTTTGGATTATTCTCATACATTTAATTCCTTCTTTTTTGGCTCAACCATACAGTGATATCGTGGTGTAGGTCCTCACTTGTGGTTCGGGCCACCTTCCCCCTATGGTACAAATTCCATTTCTCTTATGGATTCCGATGTATATCTGACTTTCGGTTTTAAATCATACTTCTTCAGTCACTTGTTACCAAACCTTCATTTCTGTGACTTTGGTCACTTCATTTTGTTCGTCTCCATGATACATTCATATTATACTGTCATTCATTTCATGTGATATACCTTATTCTCTGAGCCAAATACATTATCTCTTTGTGCTCGATCTTGTATATTTTTGTGAACCAAGAATTGTTTGGCTTGTACTCACACACCTAATTCCTCTCTTTTTCGATTGTTCCAATATAGTGATACTGTGCTGTAGGCCCTCACTTGCTGGTTCATACCTGTTTACTCTTGGGTTCATATTTCACCCATTGTTAGAGTTCAATCATATTATCCATTGGTTCAGACCATACCTCGACCACAATTCTTTTCATCTCCCACCACTAGTTCTTTGAACTACAGAGCTCTGAATTCCTCATTGCACTATGAGGATACGTAGGCATGAAGGCCCTAATCCTCACCGAGCACTTTATCTATTTCCTTTCCTTTTCCCATTCTTTTGCGAGTAATCTTCAGATATCACACCAATTCGAGCGAGAACAATCAAAACGGTTCCCATGAAGTACCATGGATGTTATGGGTGCTAATATATTTCCCTCGCATAACCGACTTCCTTATCCAGCATATCTCTTTCTCTGGGTTTTATCGATGTTTTCCTTTTCTTTCGGGAATAAATAAAGTTCAATGGCGACTCTATTGTATGCTCGAGCGTGCAATACGTTAGGGTATATTTCCACTAGCATCAATAGTGTTGCTTAAAAAAGGTCTAGGATTGTAAGAGTTGCTTGATTACCGTTAGTTATAATATGTTTTTTTTATCATATATTACTTTAGTTTCAATTTTAAAAGATTTTACTTTTAATTATTTATATTTTTGAAACTTTTAATAAAACTTTGAGGTGTGCGATCTGAGAAGGCGATGATACCATTTTTTTCGGAGCATATATTGGTTTTTTGGTCACGACGCTTAATGAAGTTACCATCTATACTAATATATAAAGGGAAAACATGATTTTGGTGTAGCTTTTTTTCTTCCAAATATACCCTTTTCAATTTTATTTTAAATCTTAACTTCTCTTTCCCACAAACGACAGTTATAGGCGGTTATACAAGAGTTTATTATCTTTAAGTATTTTATAAATAATTAAAAATAAAGGCAAAATAAAGGCAGTTATACATCATTTTTCACATTATTATCTTTAAGTATTTTATAAATAATTAAAATTAAAATTAAAATTAAATAAAAATATAATATGAATTATATTTTATGCGAATCAGTATTTGAGAAAGCTGACAGACGGACACGTGAGTGCCCGTCTGGACGCTAGTATCTATACTAATATATCTATACTAATATATAAAGGGAAAATATGATTTTGGTGCAGCTTTTTTCCTTCCAAATATACCCTTTTCAATTTTATTTTAAATCTTAACTTCTCTTTCCCACTAACGGTAGGCGATTATACAACCGTTTAATACCTTTAAGTATTTTATAAATAATTAAAAATAAAGGCAAAATAAAGGCAGTTATACATCATTTTTCACATTATTATCTTTAAGTATTTTATAAATAATTAAAAATAAAATTAAAATTAAATAAAAATATAATATGATTTATATTTTATGCGAATCAGTATTTGAGAAAGCTGACAGACGGGCACGTGAGTGCCCGTCTGGACGCTAGTAGCTATACTAATATATAAAGGAAAAATATGATTTTGGTGTAGCTTTTTTCCTTCCAAATATGAATATTTTTTTTAAATAATCAATTTTTTAAAAAAAATTACAAAAAAATCCATAATTTCAAAAATATTACATAAATGAGCAATTTTTGCCCTAATTTGTACATTGGCGCCACCCTAGATGGCGCCTACCCCTTAAAAGTAGGGCAAGTCGCCACTAGGAGTGGCGCCTACTCCTACTTCCTTTTTTTTTTAATTATTTTTAATATGTTTTTAATTATTTTTAAAATTTTTTTAAATCTTTTTTAACTTATTTTAAATTTATTAATTTAAATTTATTATAAATTATATTAATTTATATTTATTATAAATTATATTAATTTATATTAATACATATATATAAATAATATTATTTACAAGATATATATATATATATATATATATATATATATATATATATATATATATATATATATATATATATATATATATTAATTTATATATATTAATTTAATTTATAACAAAATAATATTATTTATAAATTTTTGGGAGAATTAGGGTTAATCATGTTAGGGTTAATTAATCAATTATAATTAGGGTTTATTGATCGGTTATAATTAGAGTTTGGTAGTTATGACCTAATTCAAACCCTAATTCTCTCTAAGACTAATTAATCAAGTGCGGCACTAATTAGGGTTAAGTACATTGGTGTACAACCTAGAAATTTTCCTATAAATAAAGTGTTATTTCCTTGCATTTTCTTCACCACATTTTCCTATCACTTTCTCTATCAAGTTGAGTTCATGGCATCCCCTAGACCGTCATCATGGCAGTGAACATCATCAAGGCGGCCGGATCTTGAATCAGTAATCTTAAAAAGGGATGGGCATGTTATTTTCTCGCCTGTCAAACCCCCAATGGAGATGAAATTTTGGAACATCCGTTCGTTTGACCAACTAAAAAGGTCCTTGATGTCTTGGTTAGAGGGAGATTACCAACCTGGTGAAGTCATCAGAAGGATTCAGAGGCTTAGAAGAAGGTTCTCATTTGAAACTGGAGAAACGGTATGTTGGTGGGTTGAAGTTGAAAGCGACATTTGCATCCAAATGATGCATGGATCAGATGACATAGTGTTAACTATTGTAATTTCCTAGATTTTAATGGTTGTTTGTGTTGTTGTTCTTGTATTTGTTATTGATCTAGTACTTGTTCTTGTTTTAGTACTTGTTCTTGTTTTAGTACTTGTTCTTGTTCCAGTATTTGTTTTTGTTTTAGTATTTGTTGTTCTAATGTTAGATGTTTGTGTTTGTTGTTCCAATGTCATCTTCTATTTGGAATAAAAAGTAAACTTTATTGATAAATAGCATTGGTACACAGAGTTATGAATATGAAAACTATGTTGTAGAACTAGATCCACGATATGGACATTTGTTCTTATTATGCCCAAGTTGTCGACATATGCTACACTTCCTCTGCATTTTCTCTGCGACGTCCATTTCAGTTCTAATGCGCCTGCTGTTTGGGCGACCACTTTTATTACGCCGCATCGAATCGTTGTGCCAAACAATTTCCCCATCATACTCTGGCCAATATGCCTCCAATGCTACCACCGGAAAGGGATTGTCGTATACATTTAGCAATGTTGCGACTTTGTAGATGGGAGACACTAGCGACAATGCATTGAAGTGGGTGTGTGAACACGCTGCAATGACATGGGAACAAGGCATACGATAGGCCTGAAATTGACCACAGTCGCACCAACAGTCTGGTATTAGGACCCTATACTCTTGTCTGGGCAGCCCCTGGTTGTGGTCAATTGTTTCCTTGACACTAAAAGTGTGGCCATGGCGGTCGAATTCCGTAACCCGATGGCTGCTGGCTTTGGCAGATTCCTGCCTCATAAACTTCATGCAGGCATCACTATACACTTGACTCGTCTGTAACACTGCATGCCAGCGCTTGCCTCTTGTTACAAACAAGGTTGCCATCCAAAAATACGTCGCACTCACCAAAGCGGTTACCGGGAGGTTACGTATGCCCTTAAAGACGTTGTTCATTGATTCCACAAGATTTGTTGTCATGTGGCCCCACCTCACCCCATCGTCGTATGACCTAGTCCACTTTGCTCTGTCAATATTATCGATCCACCTACCTGCATCAGATTTTGCCAACACTATTTCCCGGCGGTAGTATTGGAATCCAGGTTGGTTTAATGCATACCCCGTGTTTATCAAATTTTGCTTCAAGAATTTATCTTTGAACTCCCGCACAAAATTTTGAGCAATATGCCTGATGCAGTAGATATGCGTAGACGGGGGGTCATGTCAACCATTTGCTGGATTATTGTATGCACTGTCTATAGAAACGTGCCTGTCAGAAATCACACAGATGCCAGCTTGTGGAGTCACGTGCGTTCGGAGATTCTTAAGAAAGAAACTCCAAGCAGCAGCCGTTTCTCCTTCTACCAATGCAAAGGCTATTGGGAAAATATTAGAATTTCCATCTTGTGCGACCGTCATCAGTAACGATCCTTTGTATTTCCCATACAGCCAAGTTCCATCGACTTGAATAAGCGACTTGCAGAATGTGAAACCGATGATGCAGGGACGGAATGCCCAGAAAAGTCTATGGAATATTCCATTACCTTCTAGACGAGTTCCGTCAGGGGATTGTGCCAGCAAGGTCTCCATTATAGAAACCGTCCCAGGTGAATACAAATGTAGTGCAACCAGGTAGCGCGGAAGTTGTTTGTATGATTCCTCCCAATTACCGTATACCAGTTCAATTGCCTTGGTTTTCGCTAACTAAGCCTTTCTGTACACAGTGTATATTTGAAAACAGCAACACAATGGGAGATAATAGTTTTGACCTTGAGTGACGGGTCAACTTCAACAAGAGGTATTATGAAATGGCAGATCATATCATGGCTAAGTTTGCGATGATCCTGTGCCATGTTTGTGTTGACGCAAGTGTGACCTTGAGAAATGGACCCTATCACCCACGCATTATGTTTCTTCTTGTACGATTCCATCAAGCTATACCCACACTTCGGGTTTTTGCATAAAATAACGTATCTTTCCGGGTTTGATTTGTTAACATCGTAGTCAACACAGTTTCAAGTGCCAGTTTTTTATTGCTAACAAACACTATTCCTTGGTCCGAAATTGGTCACCCTTTTTTAACTCCTCATCAGACCTCATATATGGGTTGTAGAACATATCTGACGAGGGCTCATCCTCGCCCAAGTTAAGGGTTGTGAAGTGCGTAGGCGGTGAGTAGCGTTGCGCTATAGGTATTTGTACTTGGTCTTCGTCTTCGGAATCACGGTTCACCAAGTCATCAACCACGTCTTCTGCATCATCAACCACATCGTCTTCAACGGGGTGTTCAACATCTTGTTCGTCATCAACCACATGATCAATAACCTGTGACTGAATATTCTGAGTTCACTACGCCAAAAAGGTTTTTTAACAGCGCATCTTAGACAGCGCTTTTAAAAGAAAGCGCTGTCTAAGGTTAAAATAAAAATAAAACACGGAAAATATTCTAAAAAAATAATGAAAGCGCTGTCTAAGGGGGGGTCTTAGACATCGCTTTTAGAAAGCGCTGTCTAAGACCCCCCCTTAGACAGCGCTTTTAGAAAGCGCTTTTAAATATAGACCTTAGTCAGCGCTTTTGAGAAAGCGCTGTTTAAAGTCTTTCAATTAAAAAATAAAATAAATTAGGAAGAGTATCCCTAAAAACTTTCCCACCTTAGAAATTAGAAATTCCCTCCAAGTTTGTCATATAGGGTTTGTCCGGGGTTTTGCTATTCGCATTCAGCATCACAGCATGGCATCGTCATCCTCAAGCAACAGCGCAAACTACGACGTACCGTGGGTTGAGAAGTACCGACCCAGCAAGGTCGTCGACATCGTCGGCAATGAAGACGCCGTCTCCCGGCTCCAAGTCATCGCTCGTGACGGCAACATGCCCAACCTCATTTTATCAGTAAACCACTCATCCCCACTCTTCAATTCATCACACTCACTCATTCGTTTTCTCTCACTCTTTAGTTTTTCACTGTGCCCTAATTCCCAATTTTGTTATTGTCATTTTTTAGGGTCCTCCTGGAACTGGAAAAACCACTAGCATCCTCGCACTTGCGCACGAGCTTCTCGGTCCCAATTACAGAGAAGCTGTTCTTGAACTAAATGCTTCAGATGATAGGTATCAAATTTTCCCCTTATTGCACATGAAATAATGATGTTACAGTGTTTAACCAAGCTATTCACATTTTTTTTGCTGCTGTAGAGGAATAGATGTTGTGAGGAACAAGATCAAGATGTTTGCTCAAAAGAAAGTAACACTTCCTCCAGGCCGACACAAAGTTGTTATACTCGATGAAGCTGACAGGTCTATTTTATATTTTGGCGGTGATTTAATTCAATTAATGTTCTTACTTTATTCATTATTGTTTTCATTGGATTTTAGTTTTGTTGTAACATTTTTTTTTGGACTCGAATCAGTATGACATCTGGAGCACAGCAAGCTTTAAGAAGGACGATGGAGATATATTCTAATTCTACTCGTTTCGCGCTTGCTTGCAATACATCGTCTAAGATTATTGAGCCGATTCAGAGTAGGTGTGCAATTGTGAGATTTTCGCGACTATCTGATCAAGAGATACTTGGTCGTCTCATGGTTGTGGTTCAAGCTGAGAAGGTACCTCAACTTTTTATTTGTGTTGAATTACGGAATATTCTTGTTTGTTTGAGGAATATATGCATATGAATCTCCAATGTTATACCAGTCTAAAGTTTTTCCATGGCCTGAATTCTGACGATTTTATGGCTTATGAGGGATTTAGGATGTCTGACCTCCTGTACTATACTTTAAAGGTTTGTTTACTTGCAAAGATTTATCTGGCTAGCTATAACAGTTTACCTACTGTAAAGAGGCATTTCAGAATTGCCTTTTTAAAGTAAATACAAAAGTTCAAAATGTTTAGTAGTATTTGACCAGCTTCTTTTTCATCCTTTTGAGCTAGATTATGTGATGTCTAGTTTATTATCTATTTTTGCACGTGTAAATAGTAACTAAATTTTGTAAGGTGCATATGTTAGAACCCCAAATGAGAATTCTGGGCCAAATGGACCGTTACACAACAACCCTAAACCTAATATGCAGTGGGTTGAAGCTTGAAGAATAGGAAAGGGGAGAGTGGGATTGTCCGTGTGGCAGACAGTGTTGTTGATGGCGGTCCATGACGGAGAGGCAAAATCCTGCCATACCGGTCACTTTGCGGTGCCGTTATTGCGGAAAAACCTGCAATAGCAGCCGATATTTACCATTTTGGCGAGCCCAAAAACCGCCACGTAAATCCGCCATAGCGGCCATGGTGGGGAAATTTGATAACACTGGTGGCAGAGAGAGAAAGAGAGAGGCTAATGATGTAGTGGAATTCTGTTATAGGTGTGCTGAGTAGAGAGAGAGAGGCATGAAGTTGTTGACGGCAATGATGACCTTCCAGGTAATGTCGAAGTTGTTGACGGCGATGATGACCTTCCAGGTAATGTCTTTCAAAGCTTGTTCCTTGTACTGGTCGCACTTTCTTATTCTCCTTGATTCTTCTTCTTCTTCTGGATTCAAAACCTGAGTGAATTGAGTGCTTTGGTACTGTGTGGGAGAAGGTTAGCACAAGTGAAATTGAAGCTCTAATGATGAGCTTTAATAGCTTTGGGATCATGCGTGTAGTGTGGAAGAGGGAGAAAATTCAGAGAGGATTGCTTAGGAGCTTGAGGGAATGATGCCAAGCCCTTGCAATGATGATGGAGATGATGATATATATGCACTAGGTCTGGAATAGAATAGGTTTGGAATAAGTTAGGAGTTGGTTTGGAGTTAGTTGAGATGAACTTAGTGAGTTTATTCTATTAACTCACTGAGTTGGTAGTTAGTTTGATGAAGTTAGTTACTTAGGTTAGGATGATTCTATTAGTGGCTGGTTGTGGAAGGTTGACTTAAGTGACATTTGTTGTGAAGCTTGATTGATGACCTGTTGAACATGTTCCCTTTTTAATGCCAATTTGGTTAGTAACTTGAATTTAGGAAATGTTATGTTGTTATGTTGTTTTTTGTTCTTTGATGTAGTGTTATGTTAGGACCATTGTGCATTGCTGCAATACAAGTAAGTTTCAAGCATTGCAAGTTCATTGTGCTGGTTTGTAAAACCTGGTGCTGGCATGGCTTGATTACAGGCTTTGGTGGCTTGATGCAAGTTTGTTTGGCAATGGCTCCTATTTTACACATGTTGCAGGTTCAGCTCATGACTATGTCAATTGGCTACTATTACAGCTTGGTGTAGTTTCTGACTTATTGAAAAAAGGCATACCTGCATTTGGCTTATGATTGTCGCATCAGTTTAGTCTGTAGATTGATTATGCTTGCCATGAGCTATGTTGAAACCTCCTGCCAGGCTAGAATTGGATGGTAACTAACATGAGCTTGTGGATGCAGGTTCATGATGGTTCTGTTGTATGATACAACATTGGCAAGCCCTGTAATTGATGCCCTACTCAACTGTTGCAGGTGGTATGCTTCAACTGATTCAAGAAAGACAATACAATCTGGCACTCATGCTACAAAATAATTGCCAAGTTTTGACTTGGATCCCCTGGTGTGACAAGGATTTGAATTTCATTCTGTCATGGATTATTTCCAATTGGTATGGCGTTACTTGTTTTTTTTTGTACAACCTGGTTGGTTGGTCTTCTTGTAGGTAAATTGTTGGTTGTTGATTCATGCAATGGTCTTGGTAATTCAATGGCAAGTTTTGTGGTTTTAGTTCCATGGTAAGTCAACACACTTCGTGGCTTGGCATTGATGATGCTTCTTGCTGGTTATGACCTTGGTTTGTAAAGTTGTTCTTTAGGTAAGCTTGTGGACTGATTGCATTATGAATGAACCATGTTAACCTTTATCCAATTTAACTGTGGTGTGGCATTTATGTAGTTTTGTGGTACAATGTTTGGTTGCACTGATGTTGCTGTTTGGCTGCAGGTCAGGACTTTAGTGGGATAAATTCTGGCATGATGACAGTGTAGGTCAGTGGTGTGTTGCTGCAGGATCATCTAGTATACAAGTAATTATGTTTTCTACTGATCCATGTAATGTTGCAGTCCGTCCCTAGTCGCCTAAATCGTTCACGCTTCAGTCTCATTGAGGCCCAAGCGTGAGGAGGTGCGTTGAAATTTATGCCTTGATGTCCATCCCTCTAGAGTACTTAGTCTTGTATATCTGTCCATTTGGTGTAATTATGTATTTTTAATTTTTGGCTGTGTTAATTGTAAAATCTGTCCATTTGTTTGTAAATTTATGATTCCTCGAAAATATAGATTTTGTTTTTGATTTTTGTTATGTATTTATCTTAGTTGGATTTAGCAACATCGGGTAAAGGAGGGGTTGGAACTTACATTGCTGTTGCAGTCTTTTCTTGCTGGTGAAGCAGCATCGGGCGCGCTGACATCCACTCTGAGGTTAATTACAAAAGCTGCATTTGAAAATTCTCAGGAGGGTCTTCGCAATGGAGCGAGTAAGTTCAACTCTTTAATAACTTTGCATCATTCATTATGTTTATTGTACTGACTTGCATATTACTCTATCAATGTGCTGATAATTTGTAATGATACTGCTTCTGCAGTTCTCTTCTTTTCTATATCAACATTCTTTGTGCTTCTTTGTGTTGTTCTCTATGGATTTGTGTATCCTAAATTACCAATTGTGAAGTACTATCGATCTAAAGCAGCATCTGAAGGGTCCAAAACGGTTTCTTTTGACCTTGCTGCAGCTGGCATCCGTTCGGTACTGCTTCTTTTGTTTTGCTTCTACTCATTTCAGTTTTCTTTTTCATGGAAATTCCTAACTTTTGCGATTTTATTTATTAGACTAATTTGTGTTTTTTCAGGAAACCGAAGAATCAAGACAGTTTGAGCGCAAAGAAAATAAAGAATTGTTACGGGAAAACATTGATTATGCACTTAATTTGTTTGTGATATATGGGTTGACATTGTCCATATTCCCTGGATTCTTATCAGAAGATACCGGAAAACACAGTTTAGGCACATGGTAAGTTCATTCAAAAGTTCACAACATTGTTTATCTACTTTGTATTTCTCATCCTTTGTTGTTTGTTCATTTTTAGGCATAAACCTGAGTAAATACAATATCATTATAGTAGATGAATATATCGAAAGTATAAATTAAATTATGAGTTTACATTCTGTTTATTACAGGTATGCTCTTGTGTTAATTACAATGTACAATGTGTGGGATCTTATCGGAAGATACATTCCACTGATTAAAATCCTGAATTTGGAGTCGAGAAAATTGATCACTACCGCATCCATTTCTCGATTTTTATTTATTCCAGCATTTTATTTCACGGCTAAGTATGGTACTCAGGGTTGGATGATAATGTTGACATCTTTTCTGGGATTGTCAAATGGTTACCTCACTGTTTGTGTTCTCACTTCTGCACCCAAAGGTTACAAGGTGAAGGATCCTTTAAGAAACTATGACTTTATAAAGGTTCAGAGTTATTTAAATATTGATTTGTTAATACTTGTGTTGTTACTTTTGTAGGGACCTGAACACAATGCCTTGGGAAATATCTTGGTATTGTTTATTCTTGGAGGTATTTTTGCTGGGGTAACACTTGACTGGTTGTGGTTAATAGGCAAAGGATGGTAAGATTTTGATCAAGCTAAATTATGGAAATCAGAGGCCTTACTCACAAACAAAATGCAGAATGGATAGGTTTTGATCAATCACGAAACAAAAGAAATTCAAGCTAAACCATGTATACATTTAGTGCATCAACATATTAAAGTCATGTGATAAATTGCAGAATGACAAGAAAACACAAACAATTATCCTTCCCCCAAAAACTTGGTATATGTAAAACATCTCTCTCCCACTGAGTGCCTGGTAAAATTGTGTAATGTAAGTCTTAAAACGAGTGGTGTCAATTCATGATAAAGCTCAATGTTTGTTCATAAATTTGTGTAATTAATGTGTACATTTGTAGTATATGTTATGACTTGTAAATGTGTACATAAATTTGTATATATTTTGATACATTTAAGGCAAAATTGGTTTGAATTGGTATATATATATATTTGTTAGCCAAAAATTGGTAGAAAAAAGGCCAAAATGGCATATATAAAATGTGATAATTGTCTGTCAAAATCTGGTTGAAAACAGGTAGAAATTCTGGTTTATAAACCTGGAAAATATGTGGTTTAAAACAAAAGCTTCAAAAATTTTCGTATACCTTAGACAGCGCTTTTGTAAAAAGCGCTGTCTAAGGGGGGGATTAGAAAGCGCTTTAGGCAAAAGCGCTGTCTAAGGGGGGGGGGCTTAGACAACGCTTTTTGAAAAGCGCTGTCTAAGGTATACCTAAAAAAATTAAAATAGGAGGGTCTTAGAAAGCGCTTTTGGCCAAAGCGCTGTCTAAGGGGGTGGGGCTTAGACAGCGCTTTTCAAAAGCGCTGTCTAAGGTACACCTAAAAAATTTAAAATAAGAGGGTCTTATAAAGCGCTTTTGGCCAAAGCGCTGTCTAAGGGGGGGGGGGGGGGCTTAGACAGCGCTTTTAAGATTTCAAAAAGCGCTGTCTAAACCTTTAGCAGCGGAGGTTTAGACAGCGCTTTAAAGCGCTGTCTAAGGCTAAAAAAAGCGCTGTCTAAGGTCTTGTTTATTGTAGTGGTTGGTTGAAATTGTTCCAAGACAATGTACAACACTATATAATTGTAACCAGAATACTCATGGTTACGAAACATGTTTTGTGCCTCCATGTCATTTTGAATCAATGACTTATAAAACTTGACTAAGTTATTTTCAGAAAAAAAAGGTTGTTGATAAAAAATTTGGGACACGGGTTGTCTAAGTTTGGACTCAATATTTTTTTTTCCAGATAAGAGAAGTCAGCTCCTCTATTTAGACAAAAACGAGTGCAATCGGTGTTTCTAAATAGGAAGCCAGACATATCACATTCATAAGTCTCACCATTCACGTGAGCTTTGATTTTGTATTGTGATGAAGATGCCATGATACGTGAAGATATGTGTGAAATATGTGAAGATATTGTGAAGATTTTGTGAATACCTGTGTGAAAATTTGTGTGAATATATAAGCGAAGATATGTGTGAAAATTTGATATTGTGAAGATTTTGTGAATACCTGTGTGATAACTTCCACTTGTGATGCATGCGTTAGACGTGTCACATATAGATTAATATAGACGTGTCCATATTGTCTTGTGTATTATTTTAATATAAATATATTGTGTTTATTAATATAAATTAATATATATAAATTAATATATATATATATATATATATATATATATATATATATATATATATATATATATATCTTGTGTATTTTACAATAATATACATAATATTATTTATTTACCTGTATATAAATTAATATATTTTAATAATTTATAAATAATATTATAGTTATAAATTAAATTTATATATATATATATATATATATATATATATATATATATATATATATATATCTTGTAAATAATATTATTTATATATATGTATTAATATAAATTAATATAAATTAATATAATTTATAATAAATATAAATTAATAAATTTAAAATAAGTTAAAAAAGATTTTAAAAAATAATTAAAAACATATTAAAAAAAACAAATTTTTTTTTTTAAAAAAAGGAAGTAGGAGTAGGCGCCACTCCTAGTGGCGACTTGCCCTACTTTTAAGGGTAGGCGCCATCTAGGGTGGCGCCAATGTACAAATTAGGGCAAAAATTGTCCATTTATGTAATTTTTTTGAAATTATGAATTTTTTTGTAATTTTAAAAAAAAAATTGATTATTTAGAAAAAATATTCTCTAAATATACCCTTTTCAATTTTATTTTAAATCTTAATTTCTCTTTTCCACAAACGGTAGTTATAGGCGGTTATACAACGGTTTATTATCTTTAAGTATTTTATAAATAATTAAAAATAAAGGCAAAATAAAGGGAGTTATACATCATTTTTCACATTATTATTTTTAAGTATTTTATAAATAATTAAAAATTAAATAAAAATATAATATAATATATATTTTATGCGAATCAATATTTGAGAAAGCTGACAGACGGACACATGAGTGCCCGTCTAGATGCTAGTTTTTCATAAAGTAGATTCTTGTTCTTGGAAGCAAGATCTTTCCGGTCGATTCTTAGTCAACCTAAGATTTTTGATGCTCGTAGAAGCTACGTAGGAGGGTCTAAGCCCAGAAAAAAAAAACTACAAGAGTCCTTATTAACATTAAATTATGTAATTTCTTTAGAAGTCACGTAATGATCTGATTTTATTTACATGGTTTTTGTATCGCCTTTTTAAAATTTATCTTTTTAAAATTGATCTGTAATCGCCATTCAAATAAAAATGCATTAACTCGGTTAAAACTAGATTTACATTTCTAAGTACATGTTTAAAATTAAAATATCCTATTTTACGGTTTCACAAAATATGGCCACGACAAAACTATATAAGCTTCTAAACCTTAATTTCAAAATGTTCATTTGTTTTTATTGATAAGTGATGAAAGTAACGATGTATTGTTTCCAAAACATGTCGATCAAGTTATTAACATGGACCCATGAATATTGAGACGTTGCATAAAGTTATATCATTGTCATGTCATGAGGCTGGACTGTACTTTTATTTGAGAAATGTTATAAGAGAGAATATAAATTAAAGATATTTTTATTTGAATGCGATGAATATCAATTAGTGGTCGGAAGCCTGATCAAACAACAGAAGAACACGCCTATATATATAATTGAATAAGACTTACCAATTTAACATTCACCTTTTGTCTACAGCATTCTCTTTTTATATATATATATATATATATATATATATATATATATATATATATATATATATATATATATATATATATATATATATATATATATATATATATATATATATATATATATATATATATTAAAATCTTAAGTGATGAAAGAAAAGAAAACATATTCCGAGATTGTAGAAACCAGAAAATATGTTTCTAGTAAGGGAAAACTAAGAGAAGTAAATGTTAAGGGAGATCTTTGGAGGTATTTGAAAGAATTAAAAAACACTTTTAAATACTTTGATCTTGTGTGATTATATATAAGGGGTTAGAGAAATTGATAAACAATTAAGTAGAAAACAAGATTTGTTCATGGAAATATGAGTTGTTATTTTTCTTGTAACTCATTTGTAATCTTTTGTAACAACTTTTGAAAGTATAGTGAATGAGAGAGTTGCTATCCTCTATAGTAGATTGTTTAATCGAACACTACAAACTAGTTATTGTGTTTCTTGTCTTTATTTAATCTTCTTCTATCAAATTAAATTGTTGTTTTATTGCATAAAGAGTTGTTTTTATTAAAGGCCATGTATTTGGGTTGCTAGTATTCTTTGTCTAAACACATTAACTTTTTTGGTGCTATTAAACCTTTTAATTTTATAATAAGTGGTGTCCACTGTAGAGCAAATGGTTTTTTTTACAAGTGAGCACCATGGATTCTAAATGCTAGATCCATAGGTTTTCCAGAGACAAGGATTTTGGGTTAGAGAAAGTGAAGATACGAGCAATTTTAACTCAAGAGAAGTGTATTGAACCATTGAAGGGAGAGTCATCGATGTCTGCATGCCTAACAGAAGTAGAGAAGATAGAGATGGTAGATAAGTCCAGAAGTGTCATTATCTTTTGCCTCGGGGGATAAAGACTACGACTTTGATGTGGAAAAAACTTGAATCATTGTATATGACCAAGTATTTGACTCACATATTATGTTTGAAACAATAAATCTACTCATCCTGAATGGCAGATAACAAATTCATAGTTAAGCATGATGATTTGAATTATGTTAAGGTGAAGATTAGTGATGGGGACAAATCTCTACTCATGTTGATCTCATTACCCAAATACTTTGAGCACTTAAGGATGCCCTTCTTTATGGTAAGTAATATACTATTACTTAGGATGAAGTTCGGAGTGTTGTGACATCCAAAGAATTTTCAATGATGGAACTTTTGAAGATTGACGAGAATGGTAAATGATTGAGTGTTTTAAGAGGATTAAGTGAGTGCAGAGGGTGTCCAAATCAAAGAGTTTTGTATAATCAAGATTTAAATGCTTTATTTGTCAGAAACTCTGTCACTTCAAAAAGGATTGTCATTAGAGGGAAGACAATGAGGATTATGTTTAGATTGTGATTTCCTCTAATGAGGATAGTTATGAGAGTGTTCGTGCATTAGTGATTTCAAGTTCAGAGGCTGAAGATACATGGGAAATATACTAATGTTTCTCTTATCACATGTGTAACAGAAAAGAATACTTTGAGACTTCAAAGTTGTAGGAAGGTATAATAGTTCACCTTAGCATCAATAAGGCTTGCAAGGTTTATGGTATTGGTACACCCATACTTAAAATGTTCAAAGATTGTGAGTTTCTTCTTCACGACGTGAGGTATGTTTAAGAGATTAAACGAAATTTATTATCCATATGCATGTTTGATGATCTAGACTATTGCATAAGGGTTGAACATGAGGTATTGAAGATTTTTCATAGTGAAGTGATCATAACTAAAGGGTCTAAAATATGTGGCTTATATATTTTAGAAGGTTCCAATTGAAAGTGAAGTCACAGTATCGTATGGTATCATTTATTTGTTTTAATGTTTTTGTCAATCTGAATGTAGTTTTTTAGTGTATTTACGTATTTGTAATTTTATTCTCATTTAATATTTGTGTGCTTGTAATTTATTTGTATTTCATTTGAATTGTAATAGCTTTAGTAATTATGTTGTTGTACCACTAAGAATCCTCCTTGCTCAGTTAAATAGGAGTATTTTGATCCAGGTGTTAGCCAAGGAATTCCAAAAGGGTAAATTTTGAAGATGCAAGAATCACAAGAAATGGGGATTTGAATTGGGTTACAAGATTTAAAACTTTTGCATCCCAATAGATCAAACAATGAAGATCATGATAAAGATATGAACACGAGTATTTTTATCTTGGTTCACTGCTACTTCCAATCAACCCACCTAAGTGATTTTGCCTTCTCAATAAGGACTTAATCCAATAATCAAACGATTATACAACTCAAACACCAACTGTCTAAGACTTCTTGAAAAATTATGACTATACCCTAGTCTCTCAAGGAAAAGAAATCAAAGACTAATAGTGAATGACTTCTTGAGAATTGTGACTAAACTTAGTCTCTCAATCAAAACAACTCAAAGACTAACCTTCAATGACTTCTTGAGAATTCTGACTAAACTTAGTGTCTCAAGGATATTAACAACTGTTAATAAAATTGGTTGTGTTTACAAGAGTGATTCTTAACAAGCAGATCACACACACTGAAATTTAGTTTATACACTTGAGAATATTTGAAATAAAACTCAGTGTTTCTTCAATCATTTCTTTCTTGATGATGATTTTCTTTAATGGATCTTCTTCATTATGAATTTTCAGCTCGGGAGACATTTTCTTTATTGGTCATCCATCATCATCATCTTATCCACTTAAATCCTGAAATTCTAGTTAACAGACTTTTGATGTCACACAGGATGTTATCACATCCAATTCTGCGCAGACAAGAATGATGCAGAACTTAAATGTAAAGGACAGTAAATAACACAGACAATTGTTTACCCAGTTCGGTGACTAACACACCTACTTCTGGGGGCTACCAAGCCAGGGAGGAAATCCACTATTAGCAGTATTAATTCAGGCCTTAAACCAACTGTTTAATCCTATCACTTAATACCTACCCAATGCAATTTCAATCTAAACTAAGATCAGAGTTCCTACTCACTCCCCCTCAATCACCACAGTGATTATAACCTTTAATTAGTTTAAAGTTAAATGGCGAAGTTATACTTCAAACAACTCTTGATTGTGCTTAACAACTTTAATCAAGAAACGCAACACTCACGCTTAAAAGCTTAGAGTGACACAACACTTACAACTCAATGAACACCCTAGTCCAATGCAATCATCTAGGTGATAATTGCTTGGCTCATAGAATACACCTAATACAAGACACAATAACAATACATCAGTGAAATATGATGATACAATTAATTCTTCACGCTTCAAAACCCCTGAGTTGCTGAAAGTAGGATTGCCATCCTTTTATAATGCAACACTTGGGCCTTGTACTTGTATTTCCTAAAATTAAGGTTAAGCAAGTTAACCTAATTTCCACATATTAGGGTGCTAACAAATAGGCTATTTGTTAGGTCTATTAATTGTAGCTCAGTTGTTAATTTCCTGGATTTTAGCTCAGCTGTTGGATTCCTGAAAAATAGCCTGAGAAAAATACTGAAACAGAAAAACTAACTAGCCTACACTTTAGCATATGCTGTCAGGAATGAATGTCATAACATTCAGTTTAACGTCCAGAACATAGGCCATATGCTAGGTCTGTTATTCTCCTAAAAAACAAACTGAAATAAATACTGAACTGTAGCAGAAAAACCAACCTGCCTATAATTCAGTATCTGCTGTCAAGGATAAATGTCATAACATTCAGTTTGACATTCAGACAATAGGCTATGTGCCAGGTCTGTTATTCTCCTGAAAACAGTCTGAACTGAATACTGAACTGTAGCAGATAAACCAACCTGCCTATACTTCAGTATCTGCTGTCAAGGATGAATGTCATAACATTCAGTTTGACATTCAGACAATAGGCTATTTGTTAGGTCTGTTATTCTCCTGAAAAACAGACTGAACTAAATACTGAGCTATAACAGAAAAACCAACTATTCTATAGTTCAGTATCTGCTGTCAGGGATGAATGTCATAACATCCAGTTTGACATTCAGTAAATCCTGTATTAGCCAATCCTGCAGCATACTACTCAAGAATGTCATGACATCAGTCAAGACGTCGGAGTACAGTTAGTGTTTTAACACAAAATGCAGCCAATCAAACATCTACAAACTCCCCCTTTGGCAATTTTTTGGCTAAAACAACTTGGCATCACAACAGAGTTCACAACAGCGGAAAACACACATCCTAGCAGAGAATTAACATAGCTAATACACTTAGCACACATGGAAGTTAAAAAAAACTTCAAACAGTAGAAGCACAAGTAGATAGCAAACAGCAACCCACTCATCACACATAGACAACAACACACTCATCACACATAGAAGTTGAACATCAAGCTGCAGCACAACCTTTGGATTAGAGGATCTTCAACATCTGTTCAAGCAAATAACAAATCTGTTGTCCTGGGGTACAGGTGTTACTCCCCCTTTTTGTCAAAAATGTTGCCAAAGCAACACTTAAACTTACAGATCAAAACAAAATAAATTACACACAAATTTCAGAAACACAATCTTGATTTTACTTCAAAGTTTCAATCAAGAATACCCCCTCTTGATCTTGCTTTACAGCTTTGATCAAGACAACACCCACTTGATCTTGCTTCACAACTTTGATCAAGTAGACACAGACTCTTGCTTCCTAGCAGGTACACCCATATCAGATGCCATGACTTTGTGTATGACATCTTGAACCACTCCTGCATGAACATGTTCTTGAACTCCAGCAGGTACATAGGCTGTCTCATGTTAGGATTGTTGGTGTAAGCCCTAGAGGCCAATACTTTTGGTACTTGTATCGAATTATTTATTAATAATAAAAGGCTTTTTCTTTATTACGGTTGTTTAATAAAGTCCATAGAATAGCTAGTCCGTTTAATGCATCAAGTGTGACTTGATCATGAGACCACATTAAACATAAGGACACTATTTTGTGAAGTGGGATAACATTAAAGCATTAAGACTATTATGTTTGTAGACTGATGATCACATCTCATGGATCATGGATAAAGAGTTATCAAGTCTTAAACATAGGTATGAATATTAAGAGTAATATTTATACCGGATTGACCCGCTATGAGAATACTATATAGAAAGTTATGCAAAGTGTCATAAGTTATTCTCATGGTGATAATAGTGTATACCACTCTTCGACCTGAAACCACTATGGACCCTAGATGTAGAGTCGAGTGCTTTGTTGCTGATCCAACGTTGTCCGTAACTGGATGACCATAAAGACAGTTGATGGGTACTCCACAAAGCATGCCGAGGGACATGAGTGACCTAGATGGAATTTGCCCATCCTGCGTAACAGGATAAATGTCTATGGGCCCAATATTGAACTGGACAAGGATGACACGGTCTATACCTTGTGTTCAATATAGACATAAGGGCAAAGGGGTAATTATACACATAATTATTATCACATGAGGTTTTGTCAGATCACATGACATTTTCGTGTCTTGGGTAGCAGTGATGTGTTGCTAGATACCGCTCACTGTTTATTATGCTAAATACGTGATTTAATATAATTGCCAACGCCATGAAAACCTATAGGGTCACACACAAAGGACGGATTGATGAGAGATAGAGTAACTAAGGAACATCATAAGGTACGGTGTACTTAAGTAGAATACGAAATATGGTAAGGTACCAAATACTTAAGTGATTTTGGCATATTATGAGATATGGGCCAAAATACACTTAAGTGGGCTTTTTGGCTTGAAGCCCACACAAGTGGTTCTATAAATAGAAATCTTGTGCAGAAGCATTGTATGGGAGTACAACACAACTGAAGAGTTGGAATTTTGTATCTCTCTTTCTCTCACTCAAAGCCTTCATTCATAACAGCTAGCACTGCGATTGAAGGAATCCGTTCGTGTGGACTGAGTAGAGACGTTGTCATCGTTCAACGTTCGTGATCGCCCCGTGGATTTGTATCCAAGGTTTTGATCGTTACAAGAGATCTGCACCAAAGGTTTGAATCGCCACAAGAGGTAACGATTCTATCACTGATCATGCCCATTCGTAAGGATCACTAAATGGAGAAATTTTTAAATTCGTTGCGCCTTGGATGGCAATTCTCCAACAAGGATATCCCCTTAACATCTTGTTAACACACATGTTGCAAGTGAAATAGCTATGATCTGTTGACCAATCAGAGCACACTTTCAATTGTTTAATAGTTTGAAATATTAAACAATACATTCCTAACATCCTTGGTTGCTATAAATCCTCAGAAAGGCATATTCCCAATTTGCCCCTTAAATTTTCAAACTGAGTAGCATCCAAAGCCTTTGTGAATATGTCAACAAGTTGTAGTTCAGTAGCTACATGTTCCAAGGTAATCACTTTATCTTCCACCAGATCTCTGATGAAGTGATGTCTAATGTCAATATGTTTGGTTCTGCTGTGTTGGATGGGATTCTTTGAAATATTGATGGCACTGAGATTGTCACAGAACAATGTCATGACATTCTGAGAGACATTGTACTCAGTCAGCATCTTTTTCATCCATACCAGTTGGGAACAACTGCTTCCAGTTGCTATGTACTCAGCCTCTGCAGTGGACAATGATACATAGTTCTGTTTCTTGCTGAACCACGATATGAGATTGTTTCCCAAAAAGAAACATCCTCCTGATGTGCTTTTTCTATCATTAGCACTCCCAGCCCAATCAACATCCTAATACCCAGATAATACAGGCTCAGAGGCATGAGAGTATAGCATACCATAGTCACAAGTCCCATTGATATACTTGAGAATTCTCTTGACTTGATTTAAGTGACTCACTTTGGGTTCTGCTTGGTATCTAGCACACACACCAACTGCATAGGCAATATCAGGTCTACTGGCAGTTAGATATAGTAGACTACCTATCATGCTTCTATACAAGCATTGATCAACACTAGAACCTCCTTCATCTTTAGTTAATTTTAAATGAGTAGGTGCGGGAGTTCTTTTGTGACTAGCATTATCCATACAAAACTTCTTAACTATGTTCTTGGCATATTTGCTTTGGCAGAGAAACATAGAATCCTCCATTTGGTTAACTTGCAGTCCAAGAAAATAAGTCAATTCCCCAACCAGACTCATTTCAAATTCAGATTGCATCTGGTTGACAAAATGTTTCACCATTTTATCTGACATTCCACCAAAGACAATATCATCCACATAAATTTGGGCAATCATGATTTTGCCATCTTCATCCTTCACAAACAAGGTCTTATCTATCCCTCCTTTTCTGTACCCATTAGAGGTCAGAAATTCAGTCAACCTTTCATACCAAGCTCTAGGAGCTTGCTTCAACCCATACAAAGCTTTCCTCAACTTGTACACATGTTTTGGCAGGTTAGGATCACAGAACCCTTTAGGTTGTTCCACATAGACTTCTTCATTCAAGTAGCCATTTAAAAAGGCACTCTTCACACCAATTTGGAACAATTTGAACTTCAGAATACAGGCAACACCTAACAGCAATCTTATTGATTCAAGCCTTGCAACTGGTGCAAAAGTCTCATCAAAGTCAACCCCTTCAACTTGAGTATATCCTTGTGCCATTAGTCTTGCTTTATTCCTAGTGATTACTCCTTTCTCATCAGACTTGTTCTAGTAGATCCATTTGGTACCAATTATGTTAGTCCCTTCAGGTCGTGGAACTAACTCCCAAACTTCATTCCTTTTAAATTGCTCCAGTTCATCTTGCATGGCATTGATCCAATATTCATCAGTCAGGGCTTCTTTCACATTTTTTGGTTCAACCTTGGATACAAAACAGGAATTTGAGCTATTCTCCCTTGATCGGGTAGTCACACCACTATTGGGATCCCCTATGATAAGATCCTTAGGGCTGTCTTTCTGAATTCTGATAGAAGGCACCTTGTTGGATGCATCTACCTCAAATTCAGGAGGAGTATCTTGTACCTCTTCAGTCTTGACAGGTATGTCTGTTGAAGTCTCAAGGAATGTTCCAACATCCTCTATGGCATTGGCTCCTTCCTCTTTATCATCCATAATCATATTTATGGATTCCATCAGGACATTGGTTCTGGAGTTGAAAACTCTGTAAGCTCTGCTGTTAGTAGAGTATCCTAGGAATATACCCTCATCACTTTTGGGGTCCATTTTCCTTCTCTGTTCACGATCTGTAAGAATGTAACATTTGCTTCCAAAGATATGAAAGTACTTCACAGTAGGTTTTCTGCCTTTCCATATTTCATACAGGGTGGAAGAGGTTCCTTTTCTCAAGGTAACTCTATTGTGAACATAGCAAGCTGTATTCATAGCTTCAACCCAAAATTGCATAGGAAGCTTCTTTGCATGAATCATAGCTCTAGCAGATTCTTGAATAGTTCTGTTTTTCCTTTCAACTGTCCCATTTTTCTGAGGAGTAATAGGTGAGGAAAACCCATGACTTATCCCTTCAGATGAGCATAACTCGTCAAACTTGGATTTTTTAAACTCCGTCCCATGGTCATTCCTAATTCGGACAACAAAACTATCCTTTTCCCTTTGGAGTTTGATGCACAGATCTTTGAAGACATCAAATGCATCTGATTTTTCTCTGATGAAGCTTATCCATGTGTATCTGGAATGGTCATCAACAACCACATAAGCATATCTTTTCCCACGCATACTTTCAACCTGCATAGGTCCCATTAAGTCCATGTGCAAAAGTTCCAGAGTTTTGGATGTTGTAGGATGTCCCAGCTTAGGATGTGACATCTTAGTTTGCTTGCCAACCTGGCATTCTCCACAGACTCTTCCTTCATCAATGAGAAGCTTTGGGATTCCTCTAACTGCTTCCTTGGATATGATCTTTTTCATTCCTCTTAAATGAAGATGTCCAAGACGTCTATGCCACAGCTTCACCTCCTGTTCTTCCTTGGCTAAAGAGCAAATTAAGGAGTAGTTTGAGACTTTAGGCTCCCATAGATAGCAGTTATCTTTGGATCTCGATCCTTTCATAACTTCTTGACTATCTCCATTTTTCACAACACATAATTCCTTAGTGAACTGAACATAGAAACCTTGATCACACAGCTGGCTTATGCTGATGAGATTAGCAGTTAGTCCTTTTACTAACAGCATATTATTCAGTTCTGGAACTCCAGAACTGTCCAGCTTACCAACACCTTTGATTTTTCCTTTAGCACCATCACCAAAGGTCATATAACTGGTAGTATGAGGTTGTATATCCACCAATAAGTTCTCCATACCAGTCATATGTCTTGAGCAACCACTATCAAAGTACCAGTCTTCTCTAGTAGATGCCCTTAGAGCTGTGTGAGCTAATCTGGCAACCCATTATTGTTTCTTGATGGGGGCATTATGCTTAGATGCCTTCTTCTTAGGTCTGATTTGAGGGGTCTGGTTAGGGTAACCATGCAGCCTGTAACATAAGGGTTTTATGTGACCAAATCTTCCACAGTAGTGACATCTCCATCTTTGAAATTTCTTCTTCTGATGGTTAATCCTCCTGTTTCCCCGATGTTGTGACATTGGCTGTGACTTCTGCTTGACTTTCTGAACTTCAGCCTTTGAGCTTTTGTGTTCAGTTGAGGATTTCTTAGCAAAGCCTAAACCAGACATGGTTCCTGATTTCTGTCCCACCTTTAGAATCTCTTCCAAAGTGTCAGTTCCTTTATTCAGCATTCTGATGGATTTTGTCATTTGATCTAGCTTAGAGGTCAGCAAGATTATCTCACCATTTAGACCATCTATGACTGTCAGATGCTTCTTCTTCTCAGCTTCCAGCTCCTTGATAAGTGTCTTCTGCTTTTCTCCTTGAACACACACTTCTGCACTTTTGATACATAACTCTTTATATGAAGCAGCAAGTTCATCAAAGGTAAGTTTATCTCCACTTGAGTCATCATCAGAGGCACAGACACTGGTTAGTGCAGTGACATGTTTAGCAGATTCTCCTTCAGATTCACTCTCAGAGTCTCCTTCAGACCAGGTGACAGATAGTCCCTTCTTTTGCATCTTGAGGTACATAGGACATTCATCTCTAATGTGTCCAAAACCTTCACATCCATGACACTGGATTCCCTTGCCTTGGTTGAGCTTTTCTTCAGATGTTGATCTTTTACTGAAGTCAGACGAAATGTTCTTAACATTTGGTCTCCCTTTTTGATCAATCTTCTTTATGAACTTGTTGAACTGTCTTCAAAGCATGGCTATAGCTTCTGATATGCTTTCATCATCTCCAATACTTCCTTCTTCTGAATCCTCTTCAGTATTTGAAATGAAAGCTATGTTTTTGTTCTTCTTTTCAACATTCTCACACATGCCCATTTCAAAGGTTTGGAGAGAACCAATACGCTCATCAACCTTCATATTACAGATATCTTGAGCCTCTTTTATAGCAGTGACCTTCATGGCAAATCTCTTGGGCAATGATCTGAGAATCTTTATTACAAGTTTTTCTTCAGACATTTTCTCTCCTAAGCCACCAGAAGTGTTGGCAATTTCAAGAATATTCATGTGGAAGTCATGAATAGTCTCATCCTCTTTCATCCTCAGATTTTCAAACTTGGTGGTCAGCATCTGAAGTTTAGACATTCTCACCTTGGAGGTACCTTCATGAGTTGTTTTGAGAGTGCCCAAACTTCTTTAGCTAGCTCACAGTGATACACCAGTCTGAAGATGTTCTTATTTATCCCATTGAATAGTGCATTCAAGGCCTTAGAGTTTCCAAGGGCTAATGCCTCTTGCTCCTTGTCCCACTCTTCTTCAGGAATTTGCATAATGATTCCATCTTTACCTGTCTTCGTTGGATGTTCCCATCCTTTGTTGACAGCTCTCCGGACCTTGCTATCCAGAGACCTCAAGAAGGCTATCATACGAGGTTTCCAGTCATCATAGTTAGAACCATCCAGCATGGGTGGTCTATTTGAGAATCCTACATCCTTGTCCATGGTACTAGAAAGTAACGTCCCTAGATCTCACCCAGAAATTAACAGGCAGGGTGCCTGCTCTGATGCCAATTGAAATTCTAGTTAACATACTTTCGATGCCACACTGGATGTTATGACATCCAATTCTGCGCAGACAAGAATGATGCAGAACTTAAATGTAAAGGACAGTAAATAACACAGACAATTGTTTACCCAGTTCGGTGACTAACACACCTACGTCTGGGGGCTACCAAGCCAGGGAGGAAATCCACTATTAGCAGTATTAATTCAGGCCTTAAACCAACTGTTTAATCCTATCACTTAATACCTACCCAATGCAATTTCAATCTAAACTAAGATCAGAGTTCCTACTCACTCCCCCTCAATCACCACAATGATTACAACCTTTAATTAGTTTAAAGTTAAATGGCGAAGTTATACTTCAAATAACTCTTGATTGTGCTTAACAGATTTAATCAAGAAACACAGCACTCACGCTTAAAAGCTTAGAGTGACACAACACTTACAACTCAATGAACATCCTAGTCCAATGCAATCATCTAGGTGATAATTGCTTGGCTCATAGAATACACCTAATACAAGACATAAAAACAATACATCAGTGAAATATGATGATACAATTAATTCTTCACGCTTCAAAACCCCTGAGTTGCTTAAAGTAAGATTGCCATCCTTTTATAATGCAGCACTTGGGCCTTGTACTTGTATTTCCTAAAATTAAGGTTAAGCAAGTTAACCTAATTTCCACATATTAGGGTGCTAACAAATAGGCTATTTGTTAGGTCTATTAATTGTAGCTCAGTTGTTAGTTTCCTGGATTTTAGCTCAGCTGTTGGATTCCTGAAAAATAGCCTGAGAAAAATACTGAAACAGAAAAACTAACTAGCCTACACTTTAGCATATGCTGTCAGGAATGAATGTCATAACATTCAGTTTAACATCCAGAACATAGGCCATATGCTAGGTCTGTTATTCTCCTGAAAAACAGACTGAAATAAATACTGAACTGTAGCAGAAAAACCAACCTGCCTATAATTCAGTATCTGCTGTCAAGGATGAATGTCATAACATTCAGTTTGACATTCAGACAATAGGCTATGTGCCAGGTCTGTTATTCTCCTGAAAGCAGACTGAACTGAATACTGAACTGTAGCAGAAAAACCAACCTGCCTATACTTCAGTATCTGCTGTCAAGGATGAATGTCATAACATTCAGTTTGACATTCAGACAATAGGCTATGTGCTAGGTCTGTTATTCTTCTGAAAAACAGACTGAACTAAATACTGAGCTATAACAGAAAAACCAATTATTCTATAGTTCAGTATCTGCTGTCAGGGATGAATGTCATAACATCCAGTTTGACATTCAGTAAATCCTGTATTAGCCAATCCTGCAGCATACTACTCAAGCATGTCATGACATCAGCCAAGACATCAGAGTACATTTAGTGTTTTAACACAAAATGCAGCCAATCAAACATCTACAAATCCTTTGAACTCTTTATATAGGAAGAATTCAATTTGTTGGAGGATAGGATTAAAGCTTCATTCGAGGTACAATGTTGTTGTAGAATAGGTAGGGTCATCAATAAATCTTAGGTAGTTGGTTGAAAATCTTTTATATCCATTTGAAGTAGTACTATTGATTTGACATTTTATTGGCACAATACATAGTATCTCTTCACCACTCTAGAACAATGTTTTTGCATACGAGTGATAAAACATATGTTCAGAGTTCATAACCTATCAAAGTCTGATGACTAGAGAAGGTTAAGATGACAGAAAGTGCATCATATGCGTTTTCTTCAGAAGAGTTTACTAGTGATAACTAGAGTTGACATTATCTTAATACCTTCTACAAGGGGAGAATTGATTCAGAATCTGATGAAGTCCAGAGTTCAGAGTCTCTTTTATCAGAGTCTAGAGTATCTATATTCAGAGTCTCTCTAGGACTAGAGTTCAGAGTCTGATTTGATCAACATTGTTCAACATCTAGATTTGTTCAGAGTTATCTTTATTCAACTTATTTCTGGATCATATTTAGTTTTTTTTCTCTTTAAGTAAGCTTAGAGTCTACACACTCAACAAATTTTTAGAAAAACAATTATTCTTTTATACTTTTTTATCATAAAAACTTAGGAATAGTTGTAGAACTAAATTTGTTCCAACTGTTGGGTGTGAATATGGAAGTAGAAGAATGGTCTAGAGAGGGGTGAATAGATCCAAAATAAAAAATGCAACCGCTTTTATCCAAAATTAGAGTATTTTCAAAAATGAGTTGCACGCGGAAGGTTTGAAGCGAAAATAAAAATTATATAATCGATTATGATCAAGCAAACACACAGTTCGTTTCACAAATATCCAAGATTACAAACAAAGAAACTTTTGGTATGAGTTGATTCAAGCTGTGTAGTCACAAGAAGTGTACACAATTGATTCTATATGGATTATTAATTCAATTTATTTTCAAATTTATCAATCACAATACTAGCTTGACTAGTCATCTAATTCCAACAAAACCTAAGCTTTATCCAATTAATTGCTATCAAGAACAAAACTAAATAATATGACTGAATTGAAAAACCTAGCATGCAATCACTACGAAATATAAATGCAAGAGTAGAGTTAGAGAGATGACTTGGAATATCCTTCGTTGGAATATCCTTCGTTGGAATATCCTTCGTTGGAATATCCTTACCATCGCTTTTCAACTTTCGACCGGGAACCTAAAAATTCATATAAAATAAATCATTACTTTTTGTGATGCAAAAGAATCGTTGTGTATATAATTCAATGGGTATATATATTTGTACCTCTTTTTGAGATGCAACCGACTCGATGCGTCTTGAAATCCCTTTACCAGCTTTAGGGGTGGGTCTTGTAGGAGTCTAACATTACCATGTAATAAGGATTGATTAAATATCATAATTGTAGCTGAATTGAAATGTGAATTCTAAATATTCATAATCATTTAGAACATATATACCTCGGCATCAGGGAAAATTAGATCTGACGGCCAACCAACAAAGGATCCGACTGCATCTCGCATCAACGTTGTCTCTGAAACAACGTCGGGTAATGGTAGACGGGCGTCCGTATCTAATACGAGGTCAACCGAAACTTTCATAAATCCCACCGGGAGGGGATTATGGTGAAGTAATTCACCCGAAGTATTGTGCACTTTTCCCTTGCCAACCATGCGATAAGTTGGTGACGATAGATACAGCTGACAAGGTGAAATGCCCTAAACCAATAATAAATGTTATTGTTAACTTGTATATGTGTCAAGTAAAAAAGTGCTATTTTAATTTCATAATAACATATATAATTACCTCGGGAAATTTCGGTTGATGATTGATACTAGCTCGGTCACTAGTATCTTTTGCCTCGGAAGCGCACCTTTCCTCTCTATACCTTGCATTCTCGTTTTGCAGTTGGAGTACTTGTGCCCTTAACTCCGCCAAGGTCTCCATCACCTCTTTGTTGGTAGGATTTTTTGTTTTTGTTTTTTTATAAAATGACGACGGAGTCACACCAAAACCCTTACCCCTCACACGACCGGAATACTCAGGAACATTTAGTACTCGACTAAGTACGCTCCTGCAATCCTGGACCTCGGTTGAAGGGGTTTGGGATAAAGTCTCCTGAAATATTATTAGAGGAGATTAAAAATGAATTATATGTCTAACAAAATTTTCGATATAATTAAAGAAATAATGTTACATATACTTACACATTCGTCATAAACATTTTGGACCGCTTCAACGACAGCTCCATCCTTCCCAACCCGAGCAGCCTTCCATAATACGTGGTCCGGAAGAGATGTTGCGTCACTTTTCTCCTCGGCTAGCTACACATTGAATTAGATTATAAGATCATCAATTATAACATATTGTGACAATGTATAAGCTCATAGCATTTGAATATACTCACAATTCTTTGTTGTAACCGTGCATAACCCGTACGCCCTTTTTTGTACGGATACGCGGGTTTTGATGCCCTTTTCCTATTTATGTCGCTTATTTCCTGGATAAAAAAGTTCAAGGCATATTAGAACCAAGTAACTTAACAATTGTATAATACCATAATTAATAGACATTACATGGAATTTTTCGTTTCTTCGTTTGGCGACAAAGTTATCCCATTCATCGGCTGAAATAATCTCGGCATACTTCATTGGCCGTTCTCCTTCAACAAATTTTCCTTCCTCATCCTTGAGAAATTTGTTGCACAAAAAGGATCGAAATCCTCGGAGTCTTTTTCCGGCCAATTGAATACAATATTTTTGCCGGCTTTCATCGATGTGAAAGGATCTCTAAAAAACATACAAATGGAGTGTGTTATTATAAAGTAATATTATAACAATATATGGTTAACAAATAGTCAACAAAAAAAACATATAACAATATATGGTAAGTACCTGTATCTCCGACCATATTTTTTCCTTGCCAACCTTCAAGTCCGGACTTCTCCAATTATCACATGTAATCGGAATATGTTGGCGAACAAGGAAACCAATGTAACTTGCCAACATTGAACCGTTAGGCTCAATTAGTTGGTCTTCAGCACTCCAATGTACTTCAAATTTTACACCCTTGTCTCTTGCACGAATGATTGACTTCATAACAGTCAATCCTCGTTTGATTTCTTTTTCAACATTATTACGTGATTCATTCGCGGCATGGGTATCGTCTTGGTTAGCCATTTTATCTGTAATATAGAAATGATTCAATAAGACCCAAGTAAGACAATGATTCAATACGTGAACACATTTACTGCATGCACAAACTTACTGCATACACATTTACTCACACACACCTACTGCATGCAAAAGACCAATGCAAACTTATGGTGTTTGGAACATGAACAAACTTGCATCCATAATCATCAAACTTCCAAGCACAAGCTCAAACACACTTCAAATATATCAGTTTTCAATCAGAAATAAAAAACTCAGTTTGCCCTAAACAACATTAATCAACATAATGCACAAAATGAAAAACTAAGTTTAGAAAATGCCCTAATCAAACACATGAAGAAAGTGAACGGTAACGATGGAGAAGAGAAATACCTTAAAGGTGACGGTAACGATGGAGAAGAAAGTGAACAGTGACGGTGGAAGAGGTTAACGCAGTGAACGTGAACGGTGAGGGAGGGAGAACGAACGGCGACGATGACGGTGAGGGAGGGAGAACGAACGGAGGACGAGAGTAATCGCAGTAGAGAGTAATCGCAGTTGAGAGAAAACCCAGTTACGTAAACGAAATAGCTTATAGAGAGGGAAAATAAAGAGACATGCAGTATATGTTATAATTTTAATGTTTACTAAAGGGGACCTTAGAGGGCGCTTTTTTAAAAAAAGCGCCCTCTAAAGGGTGCCTAAGAGGGCGCTTCTGAAAGCGCTCTCTAAGGCTTTCCAAAAGCGCCTTCTAAACTGGAAATGTACATGGACTTAGAGAGCGCTTTTTCAAAAGCGCCCTCTAAGGGTAACCTTAGAGGGCGCTTTCACAAAAGCGCCCTCTAAGGGTAACCTTAGAGGGCGCTTTCACAAAAGCGCCCTCTATTGTTGTCCCTCCATTTTTTTTTTGGCTTCACTTTAGAGGGCGCTTAGTGACAAAAACGCCCTCTAAAGGGGGCCTAAGAGGGCGCTTCTAAAAGCGCTCTCTAAGGCTTTCCAAAAAGCGCCTTATAAACTGGAAATGTACATGGACATAGAGAGCGTTTTTTTAGAAGCGCCCTCTAAGGTTACCCTTAGAGGGCGCTTTCAATAAAGCGTCCTCTATTGGTGTCCCTTCATTTCCTCATTATTTTTTCGCTTCACTTTAGAGGGCGCTTTGTTACAAAAGCGCCCTCTAAAGTGCGCTGTCTATTCAAGTTGTTCGCTCCTTATTTTTTCTCTTCACTTTAGAGTGCGCTTTTGTAATAAAGCGCCCTCTAAGGGGCGCTGTCTATTCCAGTTTTTGGCGTAGTGACTGATATTTATAGTGCTTCGATATTCGTCCTCGCTTGGCCTACATGCACTATTCAATGGTTTATCAATGGAACCTGCATAGCTCCTTGTTATTTGAAAAATATTTCCAAGAGTTCATACAATCACGAATCCAAAAATTACACCTGAGAAAATAAATCTCCTAATTTGGATCTTGACTTGTATCTAGCAAACTTGTCAAACTCTTCTACGTAATATTTACTCGAATAATTTTCTTGAACCTTCCAATAACACCAATTCTGCTCCAAGCATTCGTGTGTTGGTATCAACCCATTTATCTTACCCAATCCTTGACCGGTGATATTGTCCGGAAATTTGAGAAGAACTGCGCCTTATTTATAGCCTTCTACTCAGTTACTACTAAAGCAATGCTAGAGAGAAGAACCAACTTCTTTTCAATGGAGTTTGTCACCATCATTAACAATCCCTCTTTCTGTCTAACAACCTTAAAACTCGACAAGATCTCCAAGAACGGTTAGTTTCAAGTACGTGCCTCATTCGATCAATTTCACAACTCAAATTAACAAATATGATGTCAATTGAAGTTGAAGATGTGAGAAATTCGTAACAAGACTTTCAACATTCAAAACTGAGGAAATTGATTTTCACACAAAATCAAACTGAAAAATATTAATAGAATGATGTATGTTATGTTTGAATGATGACATAAAATGATTTATATGTGCTTGAGATGAAGCACACAAAATGGTCGAAAAGAGGTAGTTAGATTCGAATCAAGAAAAAAATGATTTGAATCAAATGAGAAAAAATGAAAGAAATACCCAAATCTTGAAAATATGTTAGTTGATTCGGGTCAAGGAATACGTTATTCGAATCACAAGCCTTCTTATTTGAATCAAGAACAAAAAGTGATTCGAATCAAATGACCCAGAACTGACATGATTTTTAAGAAAATTAATTTGATTTGGATCATGTTGATAGTTTGATTTGAATCAAATCAAATAAAATCAACCATGATTTGTGAAAAATAAAATTGATTCGGATCATGTATAAATTCTGTTTCGAATCAAATCAGACAAAATATGTTCTAGGGAAAATGATCAAGATCAAGTGAAAAATATGATCAGGATCAAATTGCTGAGTTGAGCTACTGTCCAATTTGATAAGAATCACGAATTCAGTGTAAAACTATCTGATTCGAATCAATCTTGTAAAATCTCAAATTTTCAAGTTTTCAAACGCTTTTTGAGATTTTACCTTGAATCAAACTTTTTCAAAAACACAAGGGGATTTCATTTGATTATCATATGCTATTGATCAAAGAGCATTTAGGTTAAGATCAAATCTAACCATAGTTTTAAGCATGCTAAACATAAGAAATGAAATCATGAAGGAGACTCAACGAATCAAAATAAATACATAAATGAAAGCGATAAGACAAACAACAAAATAACCGGATAGAAAAGACATGCAACTATAATCTCTTTTTTTTTATGCTTGGCAAGCTTTCACAAACATTGAGTCTACCTTTGAGAAATTTGGCTAAGGAATTTGTTGAAAGAATTAAAAATGCCACAAGAAGATCCTGTCGAAATATGTGTTGACAAAGAATCCTGTATTTCATGAAAGAAGTAAGCACATTGACACCTGTTACCACTTCATAAGAGAATGCGTCGGGAAGAAAGCGGTGAAATTGAAGTATGTGATGTCTAGAGATCAAGTTGCCGACATTTTCACCAAGCCACTCAAGTTGGAAACTTTCATGAAGCTAAGGAATATGCTTGGAGTCACAAATAAAGTTTAAGGGGGGATGTTGAAATATTAAACTTGATTTGGGTCTAACCTTATTATTTGATTTTTGGACTTAGTTATTTTGGGCTTAATTTATTTTGGATAACGTCTCTAGAAAAGTCTTGTAGTATTTTGAGTGTCTAGATATTTTTTAGGATTGTGATATTTTCTAAAATACTCTTTGAATATCTAGAGTTGAGACCTCTCTAGAATTAGTGTGTCTAGAGTTCTCCTTAGAGTACTATAAATAGAGATGTAATCTCACACTTTTGTATCAAGCAAAAATACAAAATTCTCTCTTCCATAAATAATTCTCTTACCTATCAAGTTGCTATTCAAACCTCTAATATTCCCACACATTTTCTCTAAACACAAAAAAACGTATATTTCCTTCAGATGTGCATCATATATCTACTCACAAACTTTTACCAGTACTTGTCTTCACCCTTTAAATATCAGACTATACCACCACAAATTATCCTCTATATTTTCAAAGGAGGGAATCTATGAGAAAGAAGAGGTCTCATATTTTAGAAGATTATATCTTATACTCCTTAAAATGACTTTTATATATTCATGGATGTATGATGTTATTTGCAATAACATTTCCCAACTTGGAAAACGTTAACAAAAAACAGGTGAAAACTTATTTAGTTACTATCTCAAATAATATTGACAAAATAAACCCTACGTTAACATGACACAAAATATCTATATTTCGAATGAAACAAAACTAGTTATAAAAAAAGACCTTCACACAAAATCAAAATATCTACTATTTTATAACAATAATAGTGTAAAATTCGTTATAACGAATACTAGCTGACTATTCAAACACATCACCTTATCTCCAAATTATCTATTTTTGGTATACTTTGTGTAATATATATATCACCTTATCTCCAAATTATCACCTTATTCCAAATACATGTGACTGACTTGAGAATTAGCATCAATGGCAGTCATAGGCAACTATTCTGTCATGAAACTTTGTTGTTCATCAAACCGTGCAATAACCTTAATACAAAAGGTTATTGCAGAAGTTATCGGTACATACTTTCTTGTATTTGCAGGGTGCGGTGTTGTAGCAGTGGACAAAATCTATGGCTCCATAACATTTCCAGGGATATGTATCACTTGGGGTTTGATTGTAACCGTTATGTGTTATTCTGTTGGCCATATCTCCGGAGGACTCTTCAACCCCGCGGTGACGATAACCTGGGCCATCTTTCGCAGAATCAAAATCATCGAAGCTCCACTTTACATTGCTGCTGAGTTACTCGGTTCAACACTTGCGAGTTTAACATTATCTTTAATGTTTGATATTACACCAAAATCTTATTTCGGAACTGTGCCGGTTGGATCAAGCGGCCAATCTTTAGCTGTGGAATTCATTATCAGTTTTCTGTTAATGTTTGTTATTTCAGCTGTTACAACAGACGATAGAGCGGTGGATGATTCAGCGAGTATTGCGGTCGGAATGACGATAACGTTGAATCTTTTTATAGCTGGACCTGTTTCAGGTGCATCTATGAATCCAGCAAGAAGTATTGGACCTGCAATTGTGGTGCATATTTATAAAGGTTTATGGATATATGTAGTTGGTCCTATTCTTGGAGCCATAGCTGGAGCACTTGTGTATAACTTTCTTAGATCTGTATACAAACCAAGGGCAGAAAAAACAGCTGAAACGCCGGCTTCAGAAATAACAACAGAAAAGCCAAATTCAGATTTAACAGCAAAAGAACCATTGAGGAGCATAAATATAGGTTGATTTAAGGGTGCATCAATGTTTTCTTTATTTTGAAGTTGATTTATGGATATAAGTTTTCTTTGTTTTATGGAAATGACAGTAATTAGGGTTTTAGACTGCTTTGTTTTATTTTATCTATTTTGAAGTTGTTTAGTTTTTATGTAATAAAATATTATTGCATTCTATGTTAAAATATCTATTTATATTGGTTTAGTTTTCATTTTTAGTGTTATATTTATGATACTAGACTTGTTTGACAGTATTTGTATTTATCACAGTTTTTTCTTTCTATCAAATAAATTAGAGTGAAAATTTGTCTAGTTATAATGCATATAATATCATTCACAAATTGAATGATCAAGAGAGTATTAAAAAAGATTTTAAATCTATATTTGAAGGGTGGGTGAGGTTATAGGAACGTGACCTTTTTATAGCAAAAATATTTGAATTTCAGTTTCGAGTTTTCTACTTCACCACTTAAGATTTATGAGTGTAATTAGTCGTTAGATTAGTGACAAACTCCGCATTAGAAACGAAACAATCTAGAAAGAAAGATTGAGTTTTTTCAAACGATACAAAAAATTCTTTTAATTTTACGAAAGGGAGAGAAGAGGGAAGAAGAATAATTGATTAAACCGTTTTTCTATTTATTTTTTCAATTAGGGCAAAAAGTTACAAGTGAATAACAACAACCAACACTTAACTTTCTCTCAACAACTTGAGAGAGAAGTCTATTTATAAACTAGAAGTTAACTTAAACATTAAACTAACTTAAGCGCTAGCTAACTTAAGCAAGCTGGCTTATACAACTGCATGTTATAACATGCTTCGACTACAATACACAGATCTTTGACTCCTGCATGCTTGAACAGACTTCGAATACAACATGCACAACTCTATCGAAACATGAAGTTATCCCTGTCTAAATTAGAGTTTGATCCAAAATACCACAAATCTCCACCTTAGAACAAACTCTACAACATTAAGGGAACATACTAGCTTTCATCATGCAGCTTTATCAACTGAATACAATGGAAGAACTTGCTACTTGAAAATGACTTGGTAATCATATCTGCAGCATTGTGATCTGTCGAAACATTCATCACTTTGTTCTCCACTTTCGATTTTCTCCCGAACGAAATGTAACCTAACATCAATGTGCTTTGTTCTCTCATGATAGGTTGAATTCGTCGACATATGTATGGCACTTTGACTATTATGTTTAACAGTGATAACTTAACCTTGAAATTTCAGTTCCTTAGCAAACCCTTCAAGCCACAATGCTAATTTCACAGCTTTAGGGAGGATAATATATTCACCTTCAGTGGTTGATAAGGAAACAAACTTCTGAAGAGAAGCTTTCCAACTAATTGTTATACCAAACATAGTGATATTAAACCCAAAAAGATATTATCCGGTATCCATACATCATGCACAGTCAGAGTCGACAAATCCTCCGACTTCGGCTTCACCATCACTTGTGGCTCCACCATAAACCAAGACGCTACTAAGGGATCTTTTCATGTATCTCCGAATTCACTTTAAAGTTTGCTAGTGTGCCTTCCCATGATTAGTCATATACTTTCTTACAAGGAACACTCCGTACGCTATGTCGGATCTCGTACAGACCATAACATACATCAAAGAATTTACTATACTAGCATACGAAATGTTATTCATATAAGATCTTTCGACTTCAGTACTAGGACTTTGAGTCGTACTCAACTTGAATTGAGGATTTCTCAGTGTTACAACAAAATTTGAATTCGACATACCAAATTTATGGGAAATCTTCTTCAGACATGTCTCTTAAGATAAGCATAATCTCAACTGCTTTCTATCTCTCCAGATATCAATCCCAAGAATCCTAGTGGCACTCCCTATGCATGTTCAACCTTCACCTTTATTGCATTATCGACATTATTGCTTGCTATGAGGATGTCATCCATATAAAGCAACAGAATAACAAATGAACTTCCAAGTCAAAATATGAAGTAAACACAGTGGTCGAAAAAACTCCTAGTGAAACCTATGTGTGTCATGAACTTGTCAAATCTCTTATCCCACTATCGAGTGGACTGTTTCAGGTCATACAAAGACCTATTCAGCTTGCACACATAATCCTCCTTTCCCTTTTCTGCATACCTTTCAGGTTGCCTCATCAGGATTGCTTCATCTAGATCACCATACAAGAAGGTTGTTATTACATCCATTTGTTCAAGTTCTCAGTCAAACTTCGCCACCATGGCTAACAACATTCTAATGGATCTATGACTTACAATAGGTGAGAACATGTCATTGAATTCGACTCCTTTTTTTATGAGTGAACCCCCTAGCAACCAACTTTTCCTTAAATCTCTTCGACATCAATCATTCGATTCCTTCATTAATCTTGAAAATCCATTTAGATCTGACTAACTTGGCTATAACAGGTTTCTCAATAAGCTCCCAAGTGAGGTTATCATGAAGAGATTTCATCTATTCATCCATGGCTTTCATCCATTCAGTCTTGATCTGACCCTTTATAGCTTCCTTGTAATTTATAGGTTCTTCATCTAGTGCCTTACTAGCATAGATTAATGCAAATGCTATGAGATCTTCATAACCAATTCTTTGAGGTAGCTTGATGACTCTTCTTGACTTGTCTCTTGCTAGCAGGTAGTTATTTTCAGCCTCCTCATCTTCATCAGTAACTTGTGCTTCTTCTTCGATTTCATATGAGTTATGCAAATAAGCATCAATATGCTCCACCTCAATAGGAATCTCTTCATGTTCCAGCTCTTCTTCAAAGATCGTTGCATTTCGACTAGCATCATCATTTTTCTTGAACGTTGTTTCTGCTTCTAGGCACCATATCCTATAGGATTTTACTTTGTCAGGATACCCCATGAACATGCTTCTCAAAGCTCTAGGTTTGACCTTGTCTTGCCTAATGTGAGAATAGGCTAGATATCCAAATACTCTAAGTTTGTCGAGATTTGGTGGATGACCCGACCAAACTTCTTCAGGTGTCTTCATCCTCAAGGCAGTCGAGGGACACCTATCTATCAGGTATACTGCAGTCACAACAACTTCATCCCAAAATACCTTCTTCAATCCAACACTAACCAATAAGCATCTAACCCTTTCCAAGATTGTTCGATTAAATCTCTCATCCAGACCATTTTGCTAAGGAGTACCTACAACAATATTGTGCCTTTCAATACTAAACATACTGTAATAACTATTAGAAGCTTCATTGCGAAACTCAAGGCTTTTATCGGCTCTCAACCTCTTAACCTTCTTGCCATTCTGATTTTCGACCAGAGTCTTCAAAATTTTGAAATTCTCAAATGTTTCATCCTTAGTCTTCTAGATGAATACCCATAACTTTATGGAATAATCATCAACTATAGATAGAAAATACCTTCCACCCGAGTGTGAAGGATTCCTTGTAGGGCCCCAAATATCAGCAAGAATGTAACAAGAGATCCATGCGTTCTTTGTTTACCTTTGTTAAACTTAATTATGCGGTATTTACCGAACACACAAGGTTCACAGAACTCCAGCTTTTCAACTTTGTCACCACATAGCAGATTATATTTCCCTAGTTTGAAAAGACCCCTTTCACTGACATGGCCCAATCTCATGTACCATAGTTATGTCTTCGACAGAGGTTTCGTGGAGGCAAAATCTGTTGATCCACGTACAACCTCATCCTTAAGGGTATACAAGCCTTGTTTCTTCATGCCTCTCAAGACTTCCTTTGACCACTTCATAACTTTCATTATACCTTGCTCTCCTCTGAAAACATATCCTTTCTTGTCGAATTCATCAAGAGAAATCAAAATTATCTTTAGATCAGGTGCATACCTAACATCAGTTAGAAGATTTATTGACTCGTCATGGAGCTTGAATCTTACAGATCCAATACCTGCAATTTTGCAGGTTTTGTTGTTTCACAGCAACATTGATCCATCATCTTGATCACATAATTCCTCAAATACGTCTTTGTTTAGAGTCATGTTCCATGTACACCCTAAATCCATATTCCACTCCTTGCTAGAGTCGCTTCTTGAAACAACAAGAACATAAGATGATTCAAAATCATCTTGCATAATAGTTGTGTTGCCATTATCCTTACCTCCATGATTATTCAGGCGTTAAGGGCACAACTTTCTTGTGTGATCCTCATTCTAATAGTGATAACACCTAATTGCAAGAGCATCACCCCCATAAGACTTCTGTTGATCTTTACCCTTTTACTCAAACCTTCCATCTTTCTTCAAGAATTTCCCCTTAACGAATAAACCTTCACCAACATACGATGGTTTGTGCTCCTTTCATTTGTTCAAATCCTTAGAGTACAAAGTTGATTGAACTTCTTCAAAGGTAAAAAAATCTCTTCCATACAAGGGAGTTTCTTTGAAATGAGCGTGAGACTTAGGTAAAGAACATAACAATAATATCGCTTGATCTTCATCACCGATATACTAAGCTCGATATTTTCCAGATCAAGAATCATATTATTGAACGTATCCAACTGCTCAGTCAAGACTTTATCTTCACTCATCTTGAATGAATACAGAGTCTACTTCAGGTATAAAAGATTTACCAGGGATTTAGTCATGTACAACCCTTTGAGTTTGCTCCACACACATGTTATCGTATTCTCCTTCTAGACATGCCAGAGAATCTTATTACGAAGGCTCAATATGATAGCATTGTGGGATTTCTCTATCATCATCATCTTCTCCTTTTCGTTAGCACAACATCCATCTTATCCGATCCTTTGAACGCTTCTAACAAACCTTGTGAATTGAATTTTGGGGGCACATACCCATAGACCAAGTAATTGACAATATAAGAATATTAAGGTGTTATGACACCTAACAAAACCATCAATTATTCATTAGGAAATTCTTCTCTAATGTCCAATTTGTCATGAAGCTGTAATTTATTTTGGACATATGACAAGTGATCTACCACTTGATTTTCAATATCTTTCTTGTCTCAAATTTCTAAATCAAACTCTTGTAAAAGTATCGTCCATCTAATTACTATAGTATTCTCATCGTTTTTAGCTATTAGGTTCTTAATTAGTAAGTTATCAATATATACAACCACTTTGGTGCCCACCAAATAAGATATGAATTTGACAAATGAAAAAAAAGATAACTGATCATTTTCAATAATGGTATAATTCACATAGATCTCAATCAAAGTCTTGTTAGCATAGTAAGTCGAATGGAATTCATCCCCCATTGCAAAGTAACTAGCATCACACATATCCTTAAATGGTTCAGACCAATCAGATGTAAAAATGATAAAAGCATAATTTAAGTCCATATTGAGAGTTTCAAGATCTTTCACACATTCTTCCCTGAAGTGATATGTCACGTCTTGGTGCAACATTCAAAATTGAGGTTTTTATTTTTATTTTGAGAAATACCTCATGAACTTTTTATAGAGGTTTCTAATATTTATAATTGTTAGTGGTGATAGCTTCTCAATAAATTCAAATTTGGATTGATCAATTTCTAATCCTTTATTGTAAATACAATGTCCAAACACAATCCCTTCCTTTACCACGAAGTTGAATTTTTCACAATTTTAAATCAAGTTTCTTTTCTCACTCCAATTACAGGTTATCCAAACATTTTAAAATGAATCACCAAAATCATAGAAATCATTCATGAATAACTCAATTGACAAATCTATAAGATCTAAAACTAGAGCCATCATGCATCTTTGAAAAGATGCAAGCATATTGATTAGCCTAAATGATATCCTAATGAAAGAAAAAGTTCCACAAGGGCATGTGAATGTTATATTTTTGTGATAATTAGGTTCTATGACATTTTTATTATATCTAAAATAATCATGAAGGAAACAATAATACTCCTTCCCTGCCAACCTATTCAACATATGATTAATGAATGGTAGAGGAAATTATCATTCCTTATGGCCTTGCTCGACTTCTTATAATCCATGCATATCCTCCACCTTGTCACAACTCTGGTGGGAATAAGCTCACATTTCTCATTGGCGACTATTGTCATGCAACCCTTCTACGAAACAAACTACACAAGACTAACTAGACAATATCAGTAATGGGGTATATGATCACATAATCTATCCATCTTTTATTCCTTATGCACCACATATTTCATGATAGGATTTAGTATTATGTGGCACTCAATGATATTCTTAGAATTATTCTCCAACATGATACACTACATACACATTGTGGGACAGACTCCCTTAATGCCAACCATCTTCCAAGTTATACCTTTCTTGTCTCTGATGTGTTGGTGTTATATTTGATGCAATTATAACTTGAAACTTATTTCTTATATCTAGATATGCATATTACAAATTAGAAGGTAACTTCTTTAACTCCATGTTTAGAGGTTTTACCAAAGAATGCACATTATCTCTTATCATATCAATAATTATCTCAAATGTTTAAAACTTATTAAGGAAACTTGCATTAGGTGGCTTTTGTATGGGTCCATTTGTGTTAGTTTCCTCCTTTAATTACTCATCTTCCAAAAAATACAACTCTTTCTTCAACTCATCATTGTCATGAATAAATTTATTGTATTCCAAATAATCCTAACTTACAATTAGAAAAAATCAACTACTTCTTGATATCTCCTTTGTAAACATCAATGAGTATTCTATTGGTTTCAAGAAACAACCTTCATAATATAATGAGTTTCTCTTCATCCTCCATAAAATCAAGGATAATGAAATAAACAAGGAACACAAATTTATCAAATCTTACCAACGCTTCCTTAATCTTTCCTTGAGGGTGATAAACGCTCAGGTCATCTAGTGATATAGTGTTGGTGGTTAGTCTTGCAACTCTAATGCCTAGTTTATTGAATATGGATAAAGTCATAAGGTTGATGTTTTCTCCTAAATCACATAAGGCCTAACAACAATGTGTATCCTCAATAGTGCAAGGGATTGTGAATCTCCCAAGATCCTTTAGTTTTGGGGGGTAGCCTTCCTTGCGTCATTTGACTTCACTCTTGTCTTAATGCAATAATTTCAAAATCAGCAACTTTTTACCACCCAGTTAGCATATCCTTCATAAGCATAGAATAATTTTACATTTGTTGCATGACTTTAATCAAAGGCATGTTGATGTGTAAATGCCTTAAACTTTCCATGAAATTTTCAAATTGTTGATCTTTAGCTTTTATGATCCTTTGGGGAAATGGAGGATTTTATTTCTCTTGAAAAAATTTCTTAGACGAATTAGCTCTAGAGGCTCAAATGAATCTTTTGAAGTTATACATTATGTAATAAGAGACTTTGATTTCTAAGATTCATAACTCGATATTTATATCCTATCTATAAAGAACTATAATGCCCAAAGTCTTCTTCATGAGTGACTTCCACTAATACTTCATATTTCCTATTATTCACAACTTCATACTCAACATCTTTTTTACTTGCCCTTTCATAATCCTTTCCACTTCTCAAATAAACACTACTACCAATTTTATCTATAATTATGTTATTTTATAAAACACTATTAAAAATACTACTTTTTGACTTAAAAGAGCGCTTTATGTTAGATGATGTTATAATTTACCACTTAAGATTAAAATAATCCACTACTACAAAAAGTATTTATCACTTTGGTTGTGAAAAGGGTTTCACCATGGTTAGTGGTCCATAGTAACAAAATGTGTGATAGAAAGTGTGCTACTTTTTGCTATGGGCTAATGGTCTCCATTGAAAAATTGGATAGCGCGCCACTTTTCACCAGGATTGGGTCAGCCAACCGTGGTGAAAAGTGGCTTTGGTCATGGATTTGATTCCCAACAAAATCGTTTTGGCAATTTGGCGAGTGTACTTTTTCTCACTCTTGTTACATGGTGGGTTGGGGTTAACATTTCACCACGATTGGGAGATCCAACCGGGAATTCCATTGTTTTTAAAAATAATTTTTCCAATTTTAAATATAATTTTATTATAACCAATATGTGGCGCGGTGAGAATCGGAGACCAAGCTATTGGATTAACTTGACTTGCAAAACATTGACATCACCACCAAACTTTTATTTTTCCAACGGAAGGGGAAAAGATTCAAAATAAACCCAAAGTAAACATGCATAGAAAATAGTGAAAACTAGAGACAAAGCAAGTAGAGATTGAAGGTACGGGGGTTGATTGTGAAAAAGGGAAGGTATTAGCACCCTAAGCATTTGTAGTACTCTACAGGAACCTTTTGAATTTATCTATGTTTATAAGTTGTTTGCATTTTGGAATGGGGGAATAAAAGGGGTTAAAAATGTTTTGGAAAGTGTTACTTGACTAAAGGTAATTCAAAGTTTGAGTTGAGATGCTTCATGTGTACTAAAGCATTTGTAATTGAAAGATCCATTGACTAAAAATAAGTCAAGGTTTGTGTTTGAAATGCTTCATGTGTACTAAAGCATTTCCAAGTGTAGTTAAAAGATCCATTACCTAAAAGTAAGTCAAGGTTTGTGTAGGTGTTTTAGTTTGAAAAAGGGCTAGGGTTAATGCATGAATGGACAAATAAAGTCAACAAATAAACAGACAGTATATGACTAAGAAGTCAACATACAATTATTTCCCTTGGATTGGTGCATAAATACACACAAATTAGTAAGACATGAACACACTACTTGCATGTTTTTGAGGCATGATGAATATAAACAAGGCATGACAAAGGTTCAGATAACATCACAAGAGATAGTACATGAACAAGTATGAGATACATATTCAATCATCATGGGAGTTTATGAAGGAAATACTTGAATGAAGTGATAAACAATTATAAGATATGAATATAACATCACAAATTGGGATAGAACTACATGATTTAAACAAGTGTACATTATTGAACACAAGGGGATCAAACCACATAAGACAAGTATCATAATCAAGATATATGGTTCTCAAGTCAAGTTGTGACAAAAGAAAGATATTCAAAACATGGATCATATGAACATGGTATGGACAAAGTAAAACCCTAAGTGGGTCACTATGTATTCAATTCACACAATAGGCAAGAACATGTTAGGGACACATTTATACCTAAACCCTAATCATGGCATGAACAACGAAAAAGTGAGTGGAAACACTAATCACCTCCTAACCATTCATTCTAACATGTTTTCAAGGTGAATCAATTGAGACATTGTATGAAGATAATCAAGTTCAAACATGTTAAGGGTAACAATCAACATTTAAAAGAGTGTTCTATAATTATACAAGTTTTCACATCAAGAACAAATAAGACATAAGCCAAAAGAATCAATTAGGAGCCTTAAAAAAACACTTAAAAGTACATATTTTCCATCCAATCAAAAATGGTGAAATAAATAATATTTTTGGGATTTTTTGGTGTCATCATAAAATAGACATTCTCATGAACACATGGAAAAAAGAATGGATAAAAAATGTTAAGGAATCATGAAGTTATGGATATTTAAAGTTATGAAGAAAAATGAACATTACATTGGTCAGGTTCGAACCCACGTCCTTGGGGTTCCTTCCATGCACTATTTGGAAAAATAAAAGCCAAAGTCTGGGATTCAAACCTCAGACCTTTTAGTTGTAAGTGACTTAGGGCACACGCTTCAACCACTTGAGTGACTATACATCCTTTCATTATAACACAAGGAATTGTATATATATATATATATATATATATATATATATATATATATATATATATATATATATATATATATATATATATATATATATATATATATATATATATATATATATATATATTATAAAAACGCATTTAGTTTGACTTTTCCATGCCATGTCAGCATCTTCTTCAACCTCTAGCTTCTCTCTCTTATTTTCATTTTTTTCTTTCATCATTTTTTCAGATTTTCTAACAAACATATCTCACTCATATCTCAACCATTTTTCATGAAATAAAGATCAAAATTGCTTAGAAAAATGTAAGGAACGCAATGGTATGATAGGTTTTAGCTAATACTCAAAGATGAAGATACACGAAGGCCAAAACTAGAACTAAAACTTTAGGTTTCATGCAACTTAAATTCACATAAACAGCAAGATAAATGGCATGTGAGTTAATAATCAACCTTAACACAATAAATGTTACATGTATGCTTTAAAAATCACATGGAAATGATGCATGTATAATGAGTTTCGAGGTGCAAGAATATACCTATTGGAGCAAAGTCCAACCTCTTCAACTCTACTTCCAGTTGTTGTTTGATGTCCCTCACAATGTCTATGAGTTCCCAGGAGATGGTTGGACTCTTTGGTTTGTAGAATGCTCGAGCCAAATGGGAGAAATGGAGGTTAAGGTCAAAAGCTTGCAAAAATGAAGTTTTGCTTGGTAAGCTTGGTGTATGGATAAATGAGGCTTTGTCATCTATTTATAGTGATCCTTAAGGGTTTAGAAAGCTTCATATATCATAAAATAATCGTGGCTTGTACTGGTTTGCTTGCTTGGTTGGTTCTTGCACAAATCACCAAGTGGGAAGCATGGCAAAAGCATGGAGTACATGGAGTTTTTTGTTGAGATTTTTCTGGAGCATAGGAGTTGACTTGAGGTTTAGATTTGGTATGCATCATAACAAAAGCCATTTGGGAGCTCAATGGTACTTCTTGTCGGATTAAAGCTACTTTACATGAATGGAAGTGTGATATTTATGCAAAAAATGGAATAATTCATTGTGTAATGGTTTAGCTTCTTAGATAATGGCTCAAAGCTTGTGAGATCTTCTAATTAGAGTGAGATTTAGAAGAAATATAGCCTACAAAGTAAGATTATGTAGCTTTGGCTCAAGGTTGCATGATGAACTTGACATGAAAATGACCCAAAATTCAGATTTGGAGAGCCAATTTCATCTCTTTGAAACTCCTAGATCAAATATGATAATTTCATGCTCTTAGACTTTTTGGAAATCTAAGACTATCCTATACAACTTTCATGTTTGTAGTTTTTCTTGAATAAATGTATATCATAGTGAAAAATTATGATCAAGTAAGTCACTTTTTGAAGGCAGATTTGGTTGAAATTTTTTCTAAGTGTTTCAACTTTATGGTACCAACTTCATGGCTTCATAACTTGAAATCCTTGCATTTTTTGGGAACCAATCATTAAGGAAAAAGTTGTAGTATGGAAAGAGAGCTTTAATTTGAGATTTGGAGAAAATAAAATGGTTGCTTGGAATGGAAGTTATGAACTTGGAAAGTTGGCTCCTTAAACATGTATTTTTTTCTTAACTTAGAAAAATTTACAAAACCAAATCTTACCCTTTTTGCAAGTAACCTCCAATTTCTTGTTTTATCTTGATTAAATGCATCCATCAATCATATTTTAATGATCCTTGAGTTGAGAAGTCCATGGTTGACCAAAAATGTCAAAAGTCTAACTTTGACTTTGCCTCAGTTGACTTTGTACCAGATGAATCCAATTCTTGAAATCTTTAATGAATGGGATCTCTTAGACACATTGGATGATGTGAATGGATCACTTATGATGTATTTTAAGTATTTGAACCATACTTCAATATTTGGGATCATGCCTTGGCAAAAAAGTCAACCAGTTGACTTTGGGTCAAAGCCCTAGTTGAGGGTATTAGATGAACTTTGGCCTTGATGAAGTTGAGATGGAATGATTTTGAACTTGATTTTTGTTGATGGAAATCACTTGATCACTTGGGAAAGATGAGGATTTTTAAATGTTGAAACTCATGTCTTGATTGATCAATCTTTGAAAGCCCTTGGTGCAAAACCCTAGCTTAAGACAAACAAAGTAGAAAATCTTTTTGTATTTTCAATAGGTTAGTAATACAAAGATGCTAGATGTCATGCAAATGATACAAATGATGGTGGCATCTTAGGATTAAAAATTAGGGTATGACAGTATGCTATATACTATAATTTTATCAAAATAGAATATGACTCCACAATATGCACCAAAATTTGAAACAAAACTATATGTTATATATATATGCACCAAATTGGCATGCATCTTTTACCAAAATGTGAAACAAAACTATGCATTATTTACATCAAAACCAATATTTCACACATATTGAAAAATCATTGTTTACTTGTCTTATAAATCATGGAGGTAAGATGTCTAACGTGGACAAACATCTTTAAGTCTTCTTCTGTAATGTTGTCTTGTTGTTAAATATTTATAAGTTGAACAAAATATAAGACCACTTAATTAGAAATAATAACAAACTATTATGCAGTAAAAATTATTAATATGTAATTGTAAATATATATTACCTGCTCCCAAGAATCAACAATATCGACATACGTAATGTTTATCATGTGTTTCATAAAATCCACACTCGTATCCTCCTAGTTGTTTTCTTCTATACAAATAGATTTTATATAATGAGTAATAATACACATAAAAAGAACATGTAATTATAGATAAATGAATGTCACAAATAATACACACTTACTATATGGGTATAAAATTTGAGGTATTTCTAAATCCTTTCAACATATTCGATCCCTCTACAACTCTATATATTGGAAACAATTTAAAAATTACACAACTAAGTACAAATTCACATCAAATATATATTACTAAGTCACATAAAATATAAACTTAAATAATAACTATATGTTTCATCCTTGAATTAAGTTGTTTGTCTAAGGAACATAGCACAATTATGATATTGTGTCAAGGATAGATAATAATTAATTTTCAATGACCATTGCATGAACACAAGCTTAATTAGTAATGGGTAAAAAATTGAATACTAAGTAAGTGAAAACGCAAATTCATAATTACTTACAAATTGATATATCGTGCTAGAAAATAAACTTTATTTGAATATCTTAATGTTTTTGTAAGTAAGCTTCAACCACATTTGATTAATTGATTGAAAACTATATATTATATGGGTCCAAGAGTCCATAAAGATCAGATTTATTTGTTTATATACACAATATATGCATGTAAATAAATGTTAAAACAAAATTCAAATATTGATGTTGGTCTTGACATTAAAAGTACTTACATGCACAAGTTAAAATTGACATCACTGTAAAAAAAAAATACATACATGCACCAAAATTATAGTATAGATATGTTGAACCACTAATTTGCAAACAAAAAATCCTTTATATTCTTAGGATTAATATATAAATTTTCTATATTTGGATCATGATCTAATTGAACAAACATGTTATCTTTAATATCCATTTAAAACCCTACCCATATTTTTAATGGATCTTCATAAAGAACTGGCATCTCATTTTTAGTATGGGTGGCTGGACAATTTTCTTTTGTGCTTGCATCCACAAAATTTTTTGTTAGACAACTCTACTACATTTATATTCGGTTTGAAGATTACACCCATCATTTCCAATTTCTGCATCATAAGAACAACAACAACACACAACCCATTTTATAAGACCACAAACAGATGCAACACACAAAACATATCTTTAATCAAACAAACAATAAAACAAAACTGATACATACCACATAGAGCTCATCCAACTCTTTCTTGTGTTATTCTCACTCATGTTATAATTTTACTTCTAACTTCATATCATAGAGCCCTTCCATCTCTTAATTTTGTGATTCCCTTTTCTGTGCTAACTTTTATTCTAACTTTTTATCAACGAGCTCGTCCATCTCTTTCTTGCGTAGTTTTTCACTATTTCTTGATGATTTAAAGTATATTATCTTGTCGATGCTTTGTCCAACACCATGGACACACCCACCATGATCTTTTGTTCTAACTTCTTCTACTAATATATTATATTATACTTGTTGTCATACCCCAAAATTTTCCCTCCCTTTTCACATTTCATCTATCTTTTGGTTTGAGATTCATCTGCATCCATTTATGCCAAATACATGTATATCATTCATTCATATCATCCATTGCATCAACATACATCATAAATTCAAGGTTTGAGGTTGTTTATACCTAATAAGAGGTTGTGGTTTGCCTAAGGATCAAGTCTTATGGATTATGGTGTTGCAGTTAATTTGGAAAGCCTGTTCTTGGATCAATCAATGAAACCCTAGTTGTTGATTCATGGTAGTGGTGGACCTCTTGATTTAGGTTTATTTTCAAAGCCTTATTGTTTGGTTTGTGATCTTGGTTTGTGTGATTTCCATATTGACTTTGGATTGTTATCGAAACCATAATCATGTGTGCTTAACATTTGTGGACAACATAGTTTGTCTATTGATCTTGTGTGTGAAACCCTAATTCATGGAAAGGGGTTATCTGGTCATTTTGGTCAATTGTATCGATTTGTGCCCAAATGCAATAATCCCATTTGGTGATAGTATATTTTGATGATGAAATGAGGATTGAATTGGATTGAATATTGGGATTAAAAACCTTGTAACTGGTATATAAAAAACTTAATTAAATGTTTTTCCCAAATAAAAGTGATGAACCTTATTTTTTATGTAAAACTTCTCAAAGTCGCACGTTGCTGGAAACTAAATCGCGCATTCCGAAAAAAAGTTAGAAAAATCAAGATTTTGGAAAAAAGCGGAAACTTGGAAAAATATGAGATAGGAGGGTTGGTTGCATGCATCGAAGGAGAAGTCGCGCTTCATAGTGGTTCATCAGAATTTTGCATAAATTTGGCGTCCGATGTCAGAATAACTTAAATTATATCTTTTCAAAAATGGAATCGTTCTAGGAGTCAAACTCACTGCTATGCAGTGAGTATTTGTGTTTTAGCCGTTTAAGCTCGTTTAAGTTCTGAAAACAACATTTTCCTATTTTTTGAAATTTTAGCAAGTTATGTTTTATTTGTTTTATTTATATATTTTGTTGAGGATTAAAAACACATAAAACTCATTAGAGTTTCTTTGTTTTATGTATTTAAAGACCTTTGGAAATGGCATAAGGATTAACCTTTTGACTATAATAAATTTCAGAGTTTTGTTTACTCTTTCTGGGGAATAATAATAATTTTTATAAATAAAGGTAAAACTAACAAAATATTTGTTCTTAGTTGAAATAAGTATTTTTGTTGGAAAAACTAATGATGTTATTTTTGATAACTCTAAATTTTTCGTGATAAAATTAAATTAAGTATAAACTTATATTTAATTTAATTAAATCCTTTTGAGGAATTAACGATGTTACGATGTTATTTTAGAGGACTATGATTAACATTTGGGTTCATACTTGAAACCTGTTATGATGATAATGATGAAATATCAATTTTTTTGATGAATATACAATCTTTGATTATGTTTGGGTGATTTTCTGTGGATGTTTGTTTGAATCCTTATAACATGTCATGCATTCATACTATTTCAGAGTTAGGTGAGACTTCGGTCTATTTTTTGGTGGCCTCAGATCCTATGGTGGTGATCATTAGTCTATTTGAGGGACTAGAGGTATGTCTCAAATCCTATGGTGGGGATCGTCGATTCAGTTGAGGGGCCAAAGATTTTTTACGATGGTGGACGATATCAGTAACATACCTTTGATGGTTATAAAACCTTGGTACCACATGCATTTAGGTGATGGAGTTGGTGAATAATAGTCTTGCATACATTTATGTGTCTTGTGATGAATGGTTGTTTCGATGTTGTGTTTTGTGCTTGTGATTGCGTTAATATCATTCATTTTATGCAGTGAGTATTCATTTTTTAGCCGTTTAAGTTCTGAAAATAACGTTTTCCTATTTTCTGAAATTTTAGCAAGTTATGTTTTATTTGTTTTATGTATTTATTTATTTTATTTAGGATTAAAAGCACATAAGACTCATTAGAGTTTATTTATTTTATGTATTTAAATACCTTTGGAAATGCCATAAGGATTAACCTTTTGACTATAATAAATTTCAGAGTTTTGTTTACTCTTTCTTGGGAATAATAATAATTTTTATAAATAAAGTTAAAACTAACAAAATCTTTGTTCTTAGTTGAAATAAGTATTTTTGTTGGAAAAATTAATGATGTCATTTTTGATAACCTAAACTTTTCGTGATAAAATTAAATTAAGTATAAACCTTATATTTAATTTAATTAAATCCTTTTGAGGAATTAACGATGTTATGATGTTATTTTAGAGGAATATGATTGACATTTGGGTCCATACTTTGAACCTGTTATGATGATAAAGATGAAATATCATTTTTTTATGAATATACAATCTTTGATTATGTTTGGGTGATTTTCTATGGATGTTTGTTTGAATCCTTATAAGATGTCATGCATTCATACTATTTCAGAGTTAGGTGAGACTTCGGTCTATTTTTTGGTGGCCTCAGATCCTATGGTGGTGATCATTAGTCTATTTGAGGGACTAGAGGTATGTCTTAAATCCTATGGTGGGGATTATCGATTCAGTTGAGGGGTCAAAGACTTTTTACGATGGTGGACGATATCAGTAACATACCTCTGATGTTCACAAAACTTTGGTACCACATGCATTTAGGTGATGAAGTTGGTGAATATTAGTCTTGTATACATTGATGTGTCTTATGATGAATGGTTGTTTCGATGTTGTTTCTTGTGTTTGGGATTGCGTGAATACCATTCATGTTTTGAGTGAATTATCGTTTCTCGATTATCATACTGTTTGCCGAACCTTTTACCATTACCATATGTAAGTATATTCTCATTCATTTCTTATTTTCTTGGTTTTGTGGTGTGCTTTGCACAGGTGATTAGCAGGACTGAGGTTCGTTGTTGCAGTGAGATGGTTGTTGCCTCTCAGCAGACTTTTATCTTCCGTATATTCTAGTTTTCGAATAAGAATGTTCTGATCTCTAACACTGGGGATAAGGGCGCTCATTTGCATTACTTTGATTTGTTTGTAATCAACTATTATGAGATTTTTTATTATGATGTATTGATTCAGTTCTACTCAGACATGTTTTATGGTGTTTCTAAATAAATTTCCGTTGTGCAACATCTGTTATTTTATGATTTATGAAGTGTTTATTTCTTTACCCAAATATAATTTCCACTACGAACACTAATGTTTCTCATATAGCAAGCATTTGGGTTATGACCTTTTTTATTACAATAAAAGCATAAAAATGCATTAAAATACTTATTTCTTTTAGAATGATAATAATCATTTTTCACATAAGTCTAGTTTGGCTGAAATTTGTCTTGCACCTTCGAGGTTTGAATAATGTTGTAAGAATTACTTCATTTTCTTGATAAACATCATTTGGAGAAACCTCCATGAAGCTAGTTAGGTGAGGCCACAATCGTCATGTCTGGAAGGAGGTATGTTAGGTAGGGATCATTGCCACCATTGTTGGTGGTCCAATGTTTTCACGTGTTTCCATTCCTTTTTCTTCTATTCATTGATCGATCTCCCCCCATCCTTTTTCCTATCCCCTGATGCCACTTATATAGTATGCATTGTAACTATCTAAGCCATAATGAGTCGTCCATTCATTTCTAAAGCTTGAACGTTGGAGGTAACGTCTTCCTTCTCACTAATGACTACTAATCACGAATTATAACTTTCCAAATTAATTTTGTAACCTTCGTGTGACCCTTAGTCATCTTCTTAACCTTTAAGGTGGGCTACTAACCTGACCATCTGACATCTACAAGGGGATGGACTATGTGTTTCGTCAAGGCTCTCGCACGACTATCTCGACTAGTCCTAAAAATAGATATCCCGACCTCATAAAAAACCCAGGATGTACATAGTCCCCCAAAGCATGAGGCTTGTAAGGGCAAAGTGTTTTGAATTTTTCTCGGATCATGTAAACTTTTCTTAAATTTGTGGTTTCAATGATGGACCATTTTCTGAGGGATTCACTCTGGCATATAATGAGAAGTTTTATGTTTTCAATGAAGTCAGGAAAATAACTACAATTTTGATGGACCATTCTCTGAGGGATTCAATCTGGCATATAATGAGAAGTTTTATCAATGAAGTCAGGAAAATAGCTACAATTTTATCGAAGAAGCCAGAGACTCTGGGTAGGTTTACAATATAGCAAAATCGGAGAGCCCTTGTGGAATCCCGACCCATTGGTTTCCTAGAACCTAGTAGGTTTTAAACATAGAGAAATCAGAGGACCCTGGGAGGGTCTTGACCCTTTATCTAATTAAATAAGATCGAGTCGGCCCCAGACGATTTAAGTCGGGTTCATACATCCTGGCTGGGATATATGTCAGATAATGATTTTTAACGGATCAGCGATTTGTCCTAATTGGACTATGGTGACTCTATTTAGACGCATGTATCATAATACATCCTTGAAGGTCCTATGAAGGTCGTCGTCTTTCTTGGCCCCTACTTTATTGGAGAGTAAGTATTTGTCCGGACTTTGTATTTCTCTTTTTCCGTTTTGTTTTCTTCATGTGACGTCTTGGTTTGTTTTTTGACCATAGTATCATATGTCTTCTTATTAAAAATTCAAGTTCTTCGATAGTTTCTTCCGATAATCATCTTGTAGAATTTTAAGTGTTCAAAAAAGAGGATGTACCTCCTGCCCTCGCAGGGGAAAGGAGCGACACCCATTACTTGAACATACAATTTTAAATGAGTATTCTAAGGAGTTACAAATGACAAAGTCAGATAGCTCGTCTTATTCAAAAATAATTAATTAAAACATAAATTTGCACATATCCAACCTTCTGATTTTGCCGGCGAGCATGCTTGATAAACCAATGCTTTCAAATATAGTGTCGACGACTCGTATTTTGACACTCATATTGTAGTTTGACACATTTTTCCCACAAATAGGCAATTTGTTATCTTTTTAGCTTTTGGTATATGGACAAATAGGGTTTGTGTATTTTGTTCCTAACTATCAACCTTAAAGAGAGTTGAAGTTTCAACCATGGCCCTCTTAAGCTTAGAAGAAAACTTGTGCGTGGTATTAAAAATCATCCAGCAGCTCAAAAATATATGACTCGGGTTTGGTGAATCCCAACTCCCAAGCTAAAAACTGCACCTCGCCCATACGCTTTTCAAGTCTGAGAAGAAGCTCTCTATGATCTACACTTTAAACACTTGAGATCATATTCCAAATGTTTGAAGCATTGTAGTTGATACCATCTCCAAATAATCCAAAGTAGGTTCCTGTATATGGTACAACACAACAATAATTATCCCAAAACCACAGCTGGAATAATGATTATAGGTGTTCCCTAAATTTCCTGTAGAACATCAACTTAATATGAGACCTTCCAAGTGCTTTTGAGGCCTTTGTAATTTTAATCACAAGCCATGCTAATTTCTAAAGCTTAACCTATTATGAACGTGCTAAGAACATTCACCAGCCTGAACCACAAAGTAAGAACATTCTCAGATGTTATTGTTTCTGCTCAATTTCTACCGACCATTGACGGATTAAACACATAAAATACAAGATTGTTCACTTTACTCCTTGTATATGCTCCCAACACATCTATCCAATCTATTGTAAATGCTGAATTAACCAAGGAACAATGTAATCCGAGTGGTAAATATGTTTCTATGGCATTTACTCACCTTAGACCCGAGTTCAAACCTTTCAATAACAAACTGAACAATGTGAGTCAGTCAACAAGCATATATACAGTCCAAAAAATTTCTAAGTGAGATTTTGAGTATTATTCCCAAGAGTAATATGTGTCACCATCTTTTGTTTGATAATCATTTGTGACCAAGTGTAACACATATTCTATCAAGAATCCAGAAAATAAAATATCTTTTGAGAAATACTCAACTTCGTACCGACAGCTTTCCGGTTTGTGTCTTTAAATCACGTACGCAGCTGGTATATTTACCAGGTAACCAGAACAAGTCACTGCCAGTAGCAAATGCTGTCATAAACCACAAAAGTGGTGTTCCATCTGCGACATTGGCAAGATTCAAAGTTTCGATGTTGGTGTTGATCTTGTGACTGTACCACGGTAACAGAAGTCACTGAAGACCTTTCGTTCTGCCACCATTGCTCCTGCTTCTAAGGATAGTGTCAAAGAAGCCGTGTGATATTGCCTGATTTGGTTCAGCCCCTGTATTATTTGGTACAAACTATCATACATATTTTTAAAAAAGCTTGTTCATCACATGTGTCCGGTGCATTTTTCTTCCTATCATTATCATTGACATCAATATTGATATTCAATTTAGTGATAGCTAACTTTGAGATAAAAACTGTGAACGCGACATTAAATCAAACACGTTGAGTGTACTCTCAAAACTAATTTTGTTGGAAATTCACTATAACCTATAAAAAATTTCTATCAATCTTGATGAACAAGATTGTTATCAGCCATGCGATGACAATGAAATGAAAAGAACGATCGAGAAAGAAAAAAAAGAACGTTGGAGAAGAAGAATATTTTTTGCAGAGTTTTCTCTCTGTCCACAATCTGTGGAAAATTCTGTGAATAAAATATTATGAGTTGTTTTAAGAATAGGGATTACTCCCTCTATTTATAGATTTATGTTATCTTACTCCCTATGCCAAAATCCAAACCTATAAAAGCGTAAAATAGACCTAAGTCGAAATTTTGTGTGAAGCAACATGCTTCAACACTTCAACACACTACTGTTACCACGAAAAATCTCTAAGGTATGCTGAAAGCATAGTTAATGACAGAGTCCTGTGAATTTGGGGGCATACCCCATCAAAGGATGAAGGGATGTTGGAGGCAAGCAAGAGTAGGGAAAAACACAAGTCAAAGGATGAAGCCGACAAGAGAAGCTGACCTGGTCGACATGCCATTTTTGTCGACCAACGTGAAGTTTAGGACTTAAAGAATTAGAGCCAAATGTGCAGAAGACAGCATCGCACGAACGTCTGGGCGGGAGAAATTTGAAATTTAAAATAACCAGCAGTTACAAAAAGAATAAGAGCGCCAGAATCTAGAGCAGTTAGCAAGACGTGGGTGCGACGGTTATGCAGATCGTGTGACATAACATCTGCTAGTTTCTAGGAGTTTTAGCTTATGAGCAGTTCCTTTAGTATTAGTATAAATAGAATATCCCACGAGAAATTCAGGGTGTTCACTTTGTACTAAAAATCACTTCTAAGAAAACTTCCCATTCCCAGCGCGAGGAAGCAAGAGTTTTTTTTGAGAGTGCTATGTACGTGAATCACCACATTTATTTCAATGTAACTTCCTTACTTTTCAATTGTTCCCGTTGAACATTTTATCTTAATTTCATTTACTTTTGAGTTATCATTTTACGTTGTCGTTTACGCTGTCGACACTGATTCTATTACGATAATAGAGTTTACCAAAAGCGTGTTCGTCGTATACCTCTTTTGAATGTTACAGCGTTGTCGGTCACGAGTCACCTATAGGCGATAACATTATCTAAACCGTTCGTGTGGAAAAATCCTACGCTTGTTCGACACTTTGTTAGGAGCCGTTCCTCACAAAGTCATTTTGTCGAGTTGGACAAGCCTCACTTGCACTAGCACATGTCCTAGGATCAACTGGTCGATCCTGCAAGTAACCCTTTGTTTTAAAGCCTAGGGAGGACCAGCGGTTGTTTACCAATTTCCACAGTAAACAAAATGGCACGCCCAGTGGGACAGTGCTAGAGCAGTTGCGAAAAATTGCATGAAACTTAGAAGTGGAAAACTATATAGTAAGCCACAAAATAGTGTGAAAATGTCAGAAACTAACACAGATGAAGTTCCACGAGGAACTTTATTCACTACGGAAACAGTAGTCTCACAGGTTGCCACTTTGTCACCGATGACAAGTGCAGCCTTAACCACGTCGACTACGGGTGCGGTTGGAACGTCAATTCCTTAGCCTCCACCGGGCGGTTCAGGATCAACGATAACGACTTTCAGACCATATGTGCCTCGCTTTGGCACCACAGATCCGCTTTATGGAATGCTGTATTCCTTAATGCCAGGATACCAGTCGACATCCAGTGCAACACTGTTTTCAGATACAAATCCTCCCTTGCAAGGATCAACGTAAGGGGGCAACATGAGGAACACTACTCAGAACAGGACCATGCCGCTGTCGAACACTTCAGTAGCGGTGTTGAGACAACAAATGGACGATAGTAACCATGAATTGGTTAACATGTTGACCAATCAGATGGGCACAGTCTTCAATCCACTAATACAAGAATCTGCTGAAACAAATAGGCAGGTGGCGAACCAATTGACACGCTTGTGCAATTTTCTGGGGGCACCGGCTCGACAAATGACGCCAATGATTAGACCGACTGTTCCGGTGAAGATAGAGATAGGGGCAGCGGAGGAGGAGACAGTCCACGAAAGACAAATCATTAGACCCCTTCAACATCAAGGCGTTGAATTAGGAGTCACAGGATGTAACCAGATGATAATGGTTAACCGACACCAAGATGCTGATCAAATTATCGATCAACATCGACAAGAAGACTTGGCAGTGGAAAATAATTTGACAACTATTGTCGAAAGGATTATGGCTAGAAATGGCATGGGTGCTACATTGCAAAGGCCATTATACGCCTCCCCGTTAGCTGAATTTATTCTCCAAGTCGAGGCGCCCAAGGGGATGAAAGTGCCTAAGTACACTAAATTTGGGGGAGAGTTTGGTGAATCGACAATAGAGCACGTTGCCAGATACTTAACAGAGTCAGGGGATCTAGCTCATAATGAATGTTTGAGAGTAAAGAACTTCCCTTCCTCTCTGACCAAGGCTGCCTTCACATGGTTTACTTCGTTGGCCCCAAGTTCGATCGATTCGTGGGCCAAATTAGAAAAGAAGTTCCATGAACATTTTTACGAAGGACACTCCAAAATTAGTTTGGCAGAATTGTCTAGTATCAAGAGAAGGTTTGCTAAGAGCATCGATGATTATCCGAATCATTTTAGGTCCTTAAAGGCTAGATGCTTTACGCAAGTTCCAAACATGAACTAGTTCAAATGGCCGTAGGAGGTTTAGATTATTCCATTAGGAAGAAGATAGATCCAACTTTTGTGAAAAGTATGTCACAACTGGCTGATAGAGTCCGACATCTAGAACGACTAAGGCTAGAAAAAGTTAGGCACAATAAGTCTAAGAAAGAAAAGGTAGCGTTTGTCGAATACGACGCGACATACCCAATACGTGAGGTTGATTATGCTTCATCGACCGAATTAGAAATCGACGTGGCTGAACTAAAGCTAGGGTCCGCCTATGAGTGTCGATCATTGCTGCCTGCGCAAGGGAAAAATCCTGTCGAAAACAACCCAAAATTCCCTTCGAAAACTTATACTTTCGTTGTGTCGAAATGTGAGGAATTTTTTGACTTATTGGTCAAAGATGGGCAAATGGTGGTACCTCCTGGTACTAAAATACCACCGTTAGAGCAGAGACAGAAAAGAGGATTTTGTAAATATCTAACTATCTTGGTCATAATACCTCTAATTGTTACCTTTTCAGGGATTTGGTTCAGAAAGCAATTCAAGAAGGCAGGCAGAAATTTGCTGGCCGCAGAATGAAGATCGACGCTGATCCTAATCACCAGGAGGAAGCCCTATTCGTGGAGCAAACTGGAGAAAGCCCAGATGTCGATATAGCTGAAGTTTACCCAAGGCCTGATGAAGACTTGGTGGATTTTCTGTATCGCTCCAAGAACAAGGGTTCACAAGTGTGTCTATGCCCGAGGTGTGGTGTTGTCACCGACAAAATAGCGGCGGAAAACTTCGAGAAACTGCAATTATGTAAAAGCAAGAGGAATGTGCCGGCCAGGGGTTACCAGAATGAAAGAGGCTCAAAAAAGGCTGTGGGAAATAACCAAGCAAAACCTAAAAGCTTTGTACCGTCGACAAGTGCACCTAGAGGGACTTGGATCAAGCCTCAAGAAAGACAAGACACCCCACTAGGGGTTGCTGCTGCTGCTAGAGGAGGTCTAACAATTAACTACAGCCGTGAATTTAAGTCTGAAAAGAGGACTCATATCTCTGAAAACTATTTGGGAAAGAACCCCATGTCGAGGACTCAATGGAGACGTTTTCAGAGGCGTAAACAGGCCGAAAGAGAAGCTGCAAGAGGCATGACCAGTGAGGCGAACGAGGGGAAGAAAATTGTTGTGAAAGTCGACACAACCGTGAAGGAACGATTAAGGGAATACGTCCGTCGACCAACTGAAAGGTGTTCTGAAGAAATGACTGATGACTTCAATTCAGAATCTGAAGCAAGTCTCGACATCCTGGTCAACGTGGTGTCAATCCTACCACAAGAATACAAGTGTGTGACTAAAGTCGAAGGGTCGGTGGACAATGCTAACACTGAAGAAATGGCTTTGCACCAACCAAGATGCTATTTTGTGCTGAACGATGGCTCTGCTGAAAGCCAAGAGGCAGTGTTCAAAAGACCAACGATGAACATGAAAAATCATTTGAAACCACTGCTGATAAGGGCAAAAGTGGAAGGCGTAATTGTCAACAAAGTTCTGGTCGATTGTGGTGCCACGGTTAACATCATGCCGCACCATATTCTGAGGAAGATTGGTAAGTATGATACCGACATCAGATCTAATAACGTGGTTTTGTCAGACTACGGAGAAAAGACGAAAAGCACCATGGGAGTGATTATGGTGAATGTCACAGTGGGTTCTGTAACTAGGTCGACACTATTCATGGAGATAGACGCTAAGCCAAGTTACAACTTGCTATTTGGCAGGGGGTGGCTACATGGTGTCGGAGTTGTACCACCTTCAGCACACCAAAGGCTGGTGATTTGGAGAGAAGATGGGGTGGCCGAAAATATCGAAGCCGACCAAGGGTACTTTATGGCCGACGTGAATAATGTCGGCAATAAGGAGTTTGAAAGAAAGCTGGCCAACATCTCTCCCTGCTTCCTAGCTAAGGATGTATATGCTAATATAATTGAAGCTTCCGTCTCTCTAACTCTACATGAGACTCACGACTTCATTTGGGATGTGGAACGCCTAGATGATCCACCCTATACAGGTATCCGGCCAACAGGCTGGGGGGACGTCAATAATGATGTCTGAGTTAGAAGCTCTAAGAAAGATTTCGGCATACGTTGCCGAGAACAAAATAAAGTCGACTTTAGAGGCTGAAGAAAACATGGCTGCTGAAGCCTATGTGTTGAATAAAGAAGGGCATATGGCTGTTGGGCCAGAACTCCCAGACAAGCCAACTTTGGCCAAAAGGAACGTCGATATGCAGCGTCTGGATTGCATTTATGACAATGAACCTTTAGGGTTTGAAAAAGACCCAAAGGCACCAGAGAAAATCCGACAAAAAGACCCCTTGGAAGAAGTCGACCTTGGCGAGAATGGCGAGAAAAGGCCAACATATATAAGCGCCAACATCGACAAAGAACTAAAGTCTGAGGTAATATCCATACTTAAAGAATTTAGAGACTGTTTTGCTTGGGATTATAACGAAATGCCTGGTTTAAGTAGAGATTTGGTCGAGTTAAAGCTGCCAATAAAAGCTGGAAGAAAGCCAGTGAAGCAGACGCCCAAGCGTTTCGCCCCAGAGATCATGGCAAAGATAAAAACAGAAGTAGAAAGACTCCTGAAAAGCAAGTTTATTCAAACTGCAAGGTATGTCGAATGGTTGGCCAATATTGTGCCAGTCATAAAGAAAAATGGGTCTTTAAGAGTATGTATTGATTTTAGGGATCTAAATGCTGCCACCCCAAAAGATGAATATGCCATGCCCGTGGCTGAAATGTTGGTCGATTCGGCCGCTTGTTTTAAATATTTAAGCATGTTGGATGGTTATGCTGGATATAACCAAATTTTCATTGCAGAAGAAGACGTGCCGAAGACGGCGTTTCGATGCCCAGGAGCCTGGGGACATATGAGTGGGTTGTCATGCCATTCGGTTTGAAAAATGCCGGAGCAACATACCAGAGGGTAATGAACTCAATGTTCCATGATTTCATTGAAGATTTCATGCAAGTCTACATTGATGATATTGTGATAAAATCCAATGGTCAACGTACTCACGTCGAACATCTTTGAAAAGCCTTTCTGAGGATGAGGAAATGTGGATTAAAAATGAATCCATTAAAGTGCGCTTTTTGTGTGCAGGCATGCGACTTCCTTGGTTTTGTGGTGCATAAAAAGGGTATTGAAGGAACCCAAAGCAAAACAAAAGCCATTATGGACGTCAAGCCTCCGTCGATCAAAAAGGAGTTGCAATCTTTCCTGGGGAAAATAAACTTTCTTAGAAGATTTATATCGAATCTAAGTGGCAAAACAAAAACATTCTCCCCACTACTTCAACGGAAGAACGAGGATTTCAAGTGGCAGGATGAACACCAAGAGGCTTTCGACAAAATCAAAGAGTATTTGACTAGGCCTCTAGTACTGGCCCCTCATGTTAGGCATAGGCCAATGAGATTGCATGTTGCAGCCTCAGAATCGACTATAGGGAGTATGTTAGTCCAAGAGGATGAAAAATGTGTCGAAAGACATGTGTATTACCTTAGTCTAATGCTTAATGACCCTGAAACTAGGTATAGTGATATAGAAAAACTATGTCTATGCCTGCATTTCTCTTGTATGAAATTAAAGCAATATATCAAGCCTGTTGATGTGTACGTATCTTCCCACTTTGATATTATTAAACACATGTTATCTAAACCAATTTTGCATAGTCGAATTGGAAAATGGGCTTTAGCGCTAACAGAATACTCCCTGACATACGTGCCCTTGAAAGCGATGAAAGGGCAGGTGGTAGCGGATTTTCTTGTCGACCATTCAATGGTCGAAATGGCGCATAATTACGTAGATCTAGCACCATGGAGGCTATACTTCGACGAGTCAAGACATAAGCATGGATCTGGGATAGGAGGAGTCATAATTTCTCCAGATGGAATTCCAGCAGAGTTCAAATACAAAATCGAAGGGGTATGCACTAATAATGAAGCTGAATATGAGTCACTTATCACCGGACTTGAACTACTGCTAGAATTGGGGGCAAGGAATGTCGAAATTATGGGAGATTCGGAGTTAGTGATTAAACAAGCATCAAAAGAGTATAGGTGTGTTAAAGAAAATCTGATCATGTACTTCGTGGTCACCATTAGATTACTCAAGAGGTTTGAGCAAGTCAATCTCCAACACATACCACGACAAGAAAACCAAAGAGCAAACGATTTGGCGCAGGAGGCCTCAGGGTATAAAGCGTCGAAAGACCGGGATGAAGAAGTCCAATTAAGAGAGAAAGTACGAGCGACAGTGTTGTCACCGTCGTATTTGGCGATCGTGAAGTTGGGAGCCGTAGATAAAAATCATTTTGAAATTCTGGCTGTCGACGACGAGGGGGAAAGTGACTGGCGTAAACTGCTAGTCGATTACTTACGTAATCCCGTGGGATCGACAAATCGAAAGATAAAATATAGGGCCCTTAGCTACGTCTTGGTAAATGATGAATTATTCAAAAAGATAGTCGAAGGAGTGTTACTAAAATGCCTGGGAGAAAGTGAGGCATACGTGGCTGTGTCGAGCATACATAGCGGACGTGTGGGGCACATCAAGCAGGTGTGAAGATGAAATAGCTCTTGATGCGCTCAGGAGTTTATTGGCCTTCAATGCTGAAAGATTGCATTGAATTTGCTAAAGGCTGTCAAGAATGTCAGTTGCATGAGGGCATACAGCATGTTCCTGCAAGCGAGTTGCATACAATTGTGAAGCCCTGGCCATTTCGAGGATGGGATCTGGACGTTATAGGAGAAATAAAGCCAGCCTCGTCGAAACAACAAAGGTATGTGCTAGTCGGTATCGACTATTTCACGAAATGGGTTGAAGCCGTAGCATTGACAAATATGGACCAAGAGGCTGTAATAGACTTTGTCCAGAGTTACATCGTCTGCAGGTTTGGCATCCCAGAAACTATTACAACCGACCAGGGGTCAGTTTTCACTGGTCGAAAAGTGCAAGATTTTGCAAAATAAATGGGAATCAAATTAATGACCTCTACCCCCTATTACGCACAGGCGAATGGCTAAGTCGAAGCTGTTAATAAGGTGATCATCAGCCTAATAAAGAAACACATAGGAAAGAAGCCAAGAAATTGGCATAAGACGTTAGACCAAGCTTTGTGGGCATGTCGAACATCACCAAAAGAAGCAACTGGAACAACCACATTTCGACTAGGTTATGGGCATGACGCAGTATTGCCAGTAGAGATTCAGGTCCAGGCGGTCAGAACTCAAAGGCAGTATGAAATACCTTCTGAAGATTACTGGAGTATGATGATAGACGAATTAGTCGACGCAGATGAAGAAAGAATGCTAGCATTGGACTCCCTACAAAGACAGAAAGAGAAAGTCGCACGAGCCTACAATAAAAGGGTGAGAGAGAAAGTGTTTGCTGTCGACGATTTGGTGTGGAGGGTGATCCTGCCTATGGACAGAAATGATAGAGTTTTGGGTAAGTGGTCCCCTAATTGGGAGGGACCGTTCAAGGTTTTGCAAGCCTTTTCTAACAACACCTACGAGGTTGAAGAGTTGGCACCCGACATGCGGATTTTAAGAGTGAACGGAAAGTACTTGAAAAAATATAGGCCTCTCCTTCAAGAGGTCAAAATTTTGGCAGACTAAAGAACTATCGAAAGAATTAGGTTGGAGATAACTATGTTAGAAACCAACTGCAAAGTTACAAAAAATAAATATACAGTGCTAAAAGTAAGAAAGATAACATTAATGTGGCAAGAAGCCATTGTTTAAATATTAAAAAAAACTTGTACAATCAATAGAAACAGTCAAAGCTGGCCGAACTTAGATTGGAAAGACTTAAGCTCAAAATTATAATGCAAGGACGCAGGCTCCAAGGTGTCGGCATGGGTTTTGAGCTCTTCAAGCTTTCCTTCGACGGCCATGAGCTCTTCACCGACCGCTAAGGCATCACTAGTAGTTTGCTCCACAGGTGCCTGAGAAGGTTTTAGCACTTCGTCGACAAAACGTGACTCCTCCTTAACAATTGATTCCAACTCACTGTCCAGAGTGGCAATTTGACGCCGAAGGGCATCCATTTGTTGACGTAGTTCAGTGGCCCGTGCTTGTTTGGAAGTCAATTCCTTCTGCCGCTCCTCCATAGCCCCCAACATATTGGTGACCTCCGCGTCGTCATGCGTTACCAACTCCCATTTCTCCTTCACGAAGGCCTCAGTAGTAGCAATCTGGCGTTCAATGTCCCGAACATTGTCGATATGGCGCATCATAGGCACCAGAATTTGTTCGAGAGCCGCCATTGCGCGCTTGGCATGATCAGAGAGTTGGAGACCCTTTAGTTGGGCAAGCAAGCTCAGGATCTCTGGACCGACAACAGGTTCATGCATGAGCACGAAAGGAAGGTCAGGATTCAAGGCGAGAACGCGAATCTTGTCCATGAGAGCCTTAGTCTTCGCCGCCTCAGGGCCTATTTTTCCAGAATGGAGCTGCTTAGAGTTGGAAGAGGCATCACACGATTTCACCAGATTGCGGAGCCTGGCAATTGCTTCTAAAGTAGAAGGCTTGATCGTCAGCCCCGAGAAAGTCGAAGGAGAAGCTGCTGACCGAGAAGTAATCTGAGGAGGGGGAGAAGCAGTCGACAAAGGAATAATCTGAGAGGATTGTTGTTTGTTGGTGTCAACACCTACTGGCCCCCGTGGATCCTGCAAGGAAGATGAAGAGAGACTCGAGTTAGAACTAGTCGAACTGGAGTCCGGATGCGTCACAGGACTAGTGACTGAGTTAGAGTCACTGTCACTAATATGGAGAGGAAATTCAATGGACTCACCAGCGGTGTCGACATATTGAAATGGGCGAACTGGAGAAGAAACCGGCGACGCGGGAGTGTAGTCGGCAACATGTTGAGTCGGCTCAGTAGAGGCATCAGCCTGCAGAAAGAAAATGTAAGAGAAATACAGGAATCCAAGGAAATAAATAGGAAAATGGGTAAATACCTGTGTTAATGCAGGAGAGACTGCATCCTGATTTGTGTTCCCTAAGGCAGTAGCGGGGGAGATACCAATCAACGGTGAAGCTCCCACGGATGGAGCATGGACCGTATCAAGGATGGAAGTTTCGACCACATGGGTGTCGGCATCTTCAACAGGAGCCTCTGAAGGAGGCATTGTATGGTGCCTCTTCTTTTTGTTTTCGCCACTCTTGGAAGGAGAGTCATGTTTCTTCCTCTTGTGGCCATGGTGGCTTTTGGATTTATGCTGGGAGGTGTGCTGGAGACACGAAGAGAGGTTATAAGCAGATATTCTAGCCAAAAGAGCGGACAAGCCGACAAGAAATACCTCAGAGCCCGCTGGAGCAGAGCGTTTGTGTTTCTTGGATTTTTTGGAGGCAGAAGAGACAGGAGGTTCTGTCGGACGTGTTTGACCCTACACATAAGTGAGATATTAGAAACCACGTAGTATTTCTTCTGGGAAATGGGACCACTCTGTCGGCTTTGTTCTTTTTAGAGGCGTTCTGTACGTATGAAATGGGACAATAGAACCACACCGGAACCAAATGACCAAAGGCCCAAGCCAAAGGGCTAGATGGCAGAGGAGGGAATTTGAGTTTTCTGAAGTGAAGGGCGTAAAGATATTTGTCTTTCACGTAACCAGGGATTTTGAGTTTTGAAAGTTGGTCGGTTACTTTCACTTTTAGTTCGACCGCAGCCTCCCAGATGGTCCCACGAAGATTATCTGGTCGATACACAACTTGGAAATAATTCTGGAAAGCACGAATTTGTTTGACATGAAGAGCCTTACACTTGGTCGACTTCGCCTGCAAACAAACAAAAGCCTCAGTTAATTCAGATAGTTTGGCATCAGGAGTGCCAACGTAAAGGGTAAAATACGACTGCCACCAATCATGAAATTCTTTGGTACAGTAGTAGGCTGGTCGAAAAGGAAGAGAAGGGAGACGTGGTCGGTTTTTCCAAATGGTCTCCAGTTCGTCTTCGATCTCGCTCCAAGGTTGACCACAGAGGATATTGGAAAGCAATTCTTGGGAGGAGAATAAAGGCTTGGGAGTGAATTGGCAAAGGCCAAATTGCCTGGCCACAAGGTTAGGCTGATAAGCCATTAAACTAGGATTGCTGCTGGAAGTCTCAGCCGACAGGAATCGAGGAACCAGAAAACACCTCCAAATGAGAAATGATTCATCTCTGTGTTCCCCGTCAGTCGGAGGGAAAGGTCTGGTGAGCCACTCATGACCGTCAGTGTGACGGCTGAACGGGGCCATTGAGGGTAGGAAATCGACACGAGTCAACATGATGTTGAATAGAAGTCGAACACCTGAAGGTCTGAGAAGTTTTTGTCGATAGGCGTCAGGGGGATCAACCGCTTCCAGATAAGATGTCGTTCCTCTGGGGGACACGCAACCCTCCTCATTCCATAGGGGGCTACATCTTTGGAGAAAGTGGCATTGAGCCACAATTGCAGAAACCAGAAAGGGCCATGGACCAACACGTTTTTCTTTCTGGAGTTCTCAGGGTCGAAGAGCCTAATCTGGCAGACAACCTCAGATAGAGACTCATAGAGAGAAGCTAATATCAGTTGGCCCAAGCCAACGTCACGCTCTTGGTGCAGTTAGGTTTCCAGGAGAGCAAAGTGCTTGGCTACCTGCATAGATCTAGAGCAGAAGATAGAGCGGGACAGCCAAAGGGTAAAGAGAGCCACATGTTCCTCGTCGGTCACAGGACCTGCACAGGTGGCATGATGATCAATAAAGTTGTTGTAAGTTGGCTTGCGAGAGTCACCAACGTCAAACCTCAAGGAAATTGGCGTTACAGCTTCGCAGTCGAAGACTTCGCCAGTCGGTTTCAAGCCAGTAATGGCAGCAATATCCAGAAGTGTCGGCGTGATCATGCCACACTTAGTATGGAAGGAGTTTGTCGAACTCTCCCAGAATTGAAGAGAAGCTAATAACATGCCACAAGACTGGGGAGGGCCACAACGGGCAATCTGTAAAAGGGTATAGATGCCTGTCCTTTTTCCAGTGGTTGGTTTTTTCTGATTCCAATCGGTCCATCCAATCGCAAAACTTAGGACAATTTCTGGGAGGAGCAGTCCTAAAGTTCCTGTCGACGTAGCGAAGGGAGAAGGGTTGTTGAGCGGAAATCACAGGTTCAGAAATGTGACTGGCAGGGAAAAGGGAGGAGTCGTTTCTGGTAACCTCGGGGTGTCGGTTTTCTGGGAGAGGACCTAAGAACGCTAACGGTTCATTAGCCAGAGAGAGAGGAATCAATACCTGAGAACGCCAGATCTTCCCCTTTTCTTCTGCCAATGGAGGCTCAGGAACATACTCCCTACCATCAATGTTGATGGGACGTGTGAATTTAGCAGCAGAAGGTTTGTTAGAGCTTGCCATGGAGAGAACAGAAGATTTTTTCGTTGTGGAGTAGATGAGTTTTCACAGAAAGCAGAAGACAAGTGAATGTTGAAGCAAGAGAGCGAAAAAAGAGAAGAAGAAGAAAGAATGAGGGTTTTATAGAGCTTAAACCCTGAGCAGAGAAGAGGGAGCGGTTGAACTTCCATGGTCGACACGTATACCCATGTTCCCACGCCTACATACACGTGGAGGAGAGAAGGCAAGCAAAAAGACAAACACGTTCAGTCATGAAGAGGTGAAATGACGTAGACGTGATTTTGTGCATCTCGAGGGGAAAAAGAAACGTTCATCATGATTGTATGACGTCACCCACGTGGGGTAAACAGAGGTCCCACTAAGTAGAAGAAGAAATAGAAATGGGTAAATCAACGTTTCAGAGATTCCATCATCTCACCAACTTCGACAGTCGAAAATGGCATCTCTAGGGGGCATTTTGTTACCTCGAAAAATCTCTAAGGTATGCTGAAAGCATAGTTAATGACAAAGTCCTGTGAATTTGGGGGCATACCCCATCAAAGGATGAAGGGGTGTTGGAGGCAAGCAAGAGTAGGGAAAAACACAAGTCAAAGGATGAAGTCGACAAGAGAAGCTGACCTAGTCGACAAACCATTTTTGTCGACCAACGTGAAGTTTAGGACTTAAAGAATTAGAGCCAAATATGCAGAAGACAGCATCGCACGAACATCTGGGCGGAGAAATTTGAAATTTAAAATAACCAGCAGTTACAAAAAGAATAAGAGCGCCATAATCTAGAGTAGTTAGCAAGACGTGGGTGCGACGGTTATGCAGATCGTGTGACATAACATCTGCTAGTTTCTAGGAGTTTTAGCTTATGAGCAGTTCCTTTAGTATTAGTATAAATAGAATATCCCACGAGAAGTTCAGGATGTTCACTTTGTACTAAAAATTACTTGTAAGAAAACTTCCCATTCCCAGCGCGAGGAAGCAAGAGTTTTTTTGAGAGTCCTATGTACGTGAATCACCACATTTATTTCAATGCAACTTCCTTACTTTTCAATTGTTCCCATTGAACATTTTATCTTAATTTCATTTACTTTTGAGTTATCATTTTACGTTGTCATTTACGCTATCGACACTGATTCTATTACGATAATAGAGTTTACCAAAAGCGTGTTCGTCGTATACCTCTTTTGAATGTTACAGCGCTGTTGGTCACGAGTCACCTATAGGCGATAACATTATCTAAACCGTTCATGTGGAAAAACCCTACGCTTGTTCGACACTTTGTCAGGAGTCGTTCCTCACAAAGTCATTCTGTAGAGTTGGACAAGCCTCACTTGCACTAGCACATGTCCTAGGATCAACTGGTCGATCCTGCAAGTAACCCTTTGTTTTAAAGCCTAGGGAGGACCAGCGGTTGTTTACCAATTTCCACAGTAAACAACTACTATAACTCGACACACTAGGCTATTTGACACATCCTTGTTCTGTCGAACAACCTGCTTCGCCACAAGGAATTACAATTCAACACACCACCTAATTCATTATGTCTAAGTTATCTACATTCATCATAGCTCTCAGTCTTTTGAACACTTTGACATGTACTCCCTTCGTCATGATGTCTGTTATCTGATTCTCAGTTTTGCAGTGTTCCAAATCCATCTTTCAATATGTTACCTGCTATCGAAGATAATGGAATCTCATTTTGATGTGCCTACCTCGACCATGTGCAATCAGATTCTTCGCTGGATTGATAGCTGACATGTTGTCGATCTTCATGGTAATTAGTCAATGACTCTTTGCTGTTATCTCTTCGACCAAATTCACCATCCATGTTGTTTCACATGCACAAAGGGAAGCAACTATGTATTATGCTTCACATGACGATAATGCCACTACTGGCTCCTTTCTCGAACTCCAAGCAACTGGTGCACCGCCTAGCATAAACTCATAGCCAGCTGTGGATTTTCGATCCTCAGCATCACCACACCAACTTGAGTCGGTGTATCCCACTAGTTTGTATTTTTTTCCTTCATCAATTGTAGGAAACAAATTCCATATACGAGAGATCCTTTTAGATACCTTAGTATCCTCTTCGTCGTTGCTAGATGTGATACCTTTGGCTTCTGCATGAATCTACTCACCGTACCTATACTGTATGCTAAGTCAATCCTTGTGTGAAAAAGGTATCGCAGTGACCCAATAAGTCTTCTATATTTGGTTGGGTCGACATCATCTTCATCTGAGTCTTCCGACAGTTGTAATCTGGGTTCCGCTGGAGTCGAAGTTGGGTTGCAATCTTGCATCTCAAATATCTTGAGTATTTTGCTTGCATACCTTCTTTGATGCATCATCAAACCTCTACCACTCTTGTAGAATTTGATGCCAAGGAAATATGAAATGTCACCCATATCTGACATTTCAAATTCCCTGTTGAGATTACATTTGAAGTCTTTGATCTCCTTCTTACAGCTATGTGTTATCAACAAGTCATCGACATAGAGACAAAGTATAAGCAATTCTATCTTGCTTCTTCTTACATATACTTCATATTTAGTTGTGCACTTCACCAATTCCTTCTCTCTTAGGAAGCCATCTATCTTCTTGTTCCAAGCTCTTGGAGCTTGTTTAAGTTCGTACAAGGATTTATGCAGCATGTACACCTTTCTTTTTCGCCTTGTTTCAGAAACCCAGCTGGTTGTGCAATGTAAACTTCTTCTTCTAAGGGGCCATTCAGAAATTCACATTTCACATCCATCTGACACATCTGTCAGTTTTTCATATTTGTTATACCAATAACCAACTTGATTGTTTTGATCCTAGCAACAGGTGCAAAAATTTAGTCGGAGTCAATTCCTTCCTTCTGAAGAAATCCTTTCGTCACAAGTCTCGCCTAGTGTCGAGTCACTTCTCATTTGGGATTCAACTTCACCTTGTATACCCACTTCACATCAATTTCCTTCTTGTCTTGGGGCAATTTGAGAAGTGACCAAGTGTTGTTGACTTCGATTGAATTCAGTTATTCGTTCATTGCTTTCACCCACTTCGAATCTTTCTATGCCTCAGATGCATTGACTGGTTCTACATCTGCGTAGAAAACATAGTGTACCAGCTCACCTTATTCATTTACCACATTATCTGATGTAATCACACATTCTTGCCACCTTGCAGACATGTATCTTGTTCTTTAAGGTCTGCTCGGGCTTACTCCACCTCTGACTTCTTATCAAATTTCTCTTTCGACTTTACTAGATGGTTCATCACATAAGATTCCCACTAAATCCTTCTGAACATTCTCAATCCAATCCAATTCCTTAAGCTCATCTATGATCACGTCCCTATTGATCATCACTTGCTTGTTCACTAGATTGAACAACTTTCATCCTCCAGTCGAATGATATCCTATCAGGATCATCTGACTCGACTTGTCATCAAGTTTTCTTCTCAAATGATCTGGAACATATCTATGTGTTATAGATCCAAACACGTTCATATGACCTAAGCTAGGGTTGGCACCAAACAACCATTCTTCTGGCGTGATTCCTTTTAGCTTCTTCATCAGACATATGTTCAGGATATATGTTGCAGTCGACACAGCTTCTCCCTATAATTCTTTGGATAGATGCTTGCCTTTCAACATATTTCTCACTATATTCATGATGGTTCTATTCTTTCTTTCTACGACTCCATTCCGCTGTAGATTGTAGGGTGGCACCACCTCATGCACAATCCCTTCTTTAACACATAATACGTCGGAGCATCTCGACACATATTCTCCACCACTGTCAGTCCTCAGAATCTTGAGCTTTCGACCACTTTGTCTTTCGACCATAGATTTAAACTTGGCAAATACCACAATCACTTCACTTTTCTTCTTGATCGGGTAAGCCCACAATTTTCGACTGAAATCATCTATGAATGTAATAAATTATTTGTTACCTCCAATCGAATCCACCTAGATAGGATTACATACATCAGAGTATATGACTTCAAGAACTGCCTTCTAACTGCTTTTTGCATCCTTACTAAAGTTGTTCTTGTATTGCTTCGCCTGCACACATTCTTCACACACTTCGTTTGGAATGTCGATATCTGGTAATCCTGAAACCATATTTATTCTCTTCAAATCTTTGATGTCTTCGAAATTGAGATGGCCAAGTATATAATTCCATATCCATTCATATATGTTGGTTGTTGTTGCAAGGCATTTATGCTCCATCACATTAAGCTTAATCTTGAAGGTTCTATTATGAGACATTGGAGCCTTCAAGATCAACCTTCCATTTAAGTCGAGAACTCTCATCATCTTGTCTTCTATCGACGCCTTGTAATTCTTTTCGACTAACTTCTATATGCTAAGCATATTACTCTTCATGCCTGGTATGTACAACACATATGAAATTACTGACCTCTTGTCATTTTTCCTCATAATCAGAACATCACCAACACCTTCAACTGCTAGAGTATTGTCATTTGCAAATTTCACCAAGTTCTTCATTGAGGGATTTATGTTGACAAACAAATCCTTCCTTTTAGCTATGTGTGATGAGCATCCTGAGTCCAAGCACCACTAGTCATTGAACCTTTTTTCATCTCTGGTAACCATCAACAACATCTCTTATTCTTCATGTTTCACCAGCTTTGCATAAGTTTCTTGATTCTTTTGATTTTCGGGACATTCACTAGAATAATAACCATGCTTCTGATAATTGTAACACTGAATGTGACTCTTGTCTGGATTTCGACCACCACCTCTTCCTCTACCTGCAACACCACATATTTGGTTGCCTTGGTTCCAGGGTTTTCTATGACTCGACCAGTTTCCTTCTTGCTGATTTCAACCAGTCGAATTGTTGTAGCCTCCTCTTCCTTTGTTTCCATTCCAACTTCCTTTGCCTTTCCTTTCTTTTGTTGATTGCACCTGCAAAGCCACATCACTCTTTGAATTTCTTGTAACTCTTTTATTCATTCTTTGTTCATGAGATTCAAGCGTCCCTTGAAGCTCTTCCTTTGTCAGTTTTGATAAATCTTTCAACTCTTCTATGGATACTACTATGTGGTTGAACTTTGGAGCCAACGACCTCAATATCTTTCCAACAATAGATCTTGATGTCAACACTTATCCACATACCTTGATTTGATTCACCAGTTTCATAACCTTGGTGAAGAAATCAGTTATGGTTTCATTGTATTCCATCTGAAGCAATTCATATGTCCTTTTGTGATTTTGTAACCTCACCTCTTTCACCTTCTCCGCGCCTCCAAACAACTTCTCTAGAATTTCCCATGCTTCTTTCACTGACTCTACATCACTAATCTTTTCAAAGTTATTTGGATTAATACATTTATGGATTATAAAAAGAGTTTTATAATCTTTCTTTTTCAATTCTTTATGTGCAACCCTTTCTTGATGTGTCACGTTTTCTGCAAGCGTTGTTACTCCTTCCTTCACAAGATCCCAAAGATCTTGATAACATAACACATTCTTCATCTGCTTTCACCAATTCTCATAATTATTGTTCTTGAGAATCGGAAGATTTATTGGAAAACTCCCGTTTGGATGATTCATTGCCATTGTGATTTTCTTCCCACGAATCGCTTAAACCGGAGCTCTAGATACCATATGTTCGAAATCCACCACAATCTATGGATAATTTTTATCAATCTTGATGAACAAGATTGTTATCAACCATGCAATGATAATGAAAAGAAAAGAACACTTGAGAAAGAAAGAAAAGAATGTTGGAAAAGAAGAAGAATATTTTCTGCAGAGCTTTCTCTCTGCCCACAACTAGTGGAAAACTTCTTTATTCACTTTGCAACTGCAAAGTTCTGTGAATATAATGTTATAAGTTGTTTTAAGAATAGGGGTTACTCCTTCTATTTATATACTTAGGTTAGCTTACTCCCTAAGCCAAAGCCTAAAACTAGAAAAGCCCAAAATAACTAACACTACTAAAAACATAAGCCTAAGTCGAAATCATGTGTGAAGCAACATGCTTCGACACACTAATACCACTCGACACACTAGGCTATTCGACGCATCCTTATTTTGTCGAGCAACCTACTTCGACACACAAGGAATTATAATTCAACAAATTTGAACATCAAGCTCTTAAAGTAAACACAAAAGGTAACACTTATCTGAATATAAGTTATTGTGATCGACAATCGAACTAGATCGGGCCACAAGTGTTGCCTTAACAAATTTGTATCCTTTCATTTACTCATAAGATAGACACTCTGATGTTGAGCTCGTCACGGTTGATAAGAATACCTAAAGTTAAGGACAAGTTAGTATATCATAGAGCCAATTTCAACATCGGAGGTGAGCATAGCTTCTCGACAAATTCTCTGTCGGATACATCCTTTCGACAACGTCGTAAATGGTGACCCATGATTTAGATGGGTGTGGTTGTCATCATCAGAGTCAAGAAAATTTGGCAAAATTCTTGGATCTTGAGATTTCGAGTTCGGTTGGAATTTCATCATTGGTGTTTGACATATGAATTCCCAAAAAAAAAGTGTACAAAGGTTCGACACTTACAATGAAGTGGTTTCTTCTAGAAGCAGTCAATCTTGTGAGATTGGAAATTCATTTGTAATGAAAATGTGATTGGTTAATTATGATCGTGTGTCCCACGAGAGTTTACCGGATCCCCACGGTGGGTGTCAAATATTCTTGATAAACATCATTTGAAGAAACCTCCCTAAAACAAGTCAGGTGAGGCTACAATCGTCCAGACTGGAAGGAGGTGTGTTAAGGAGGGATTATGGCCATCATTGTTGGTGGTCTAAGGTTTCCACGTGTTTCCATTCCTTTTTGTGTTATTTATTGATCGGCCTCCCCATCTTTTTTCCTTCCCCTTGATGCCCTTTATATTGGCTGCATCGTAACTCGCTAAGCCATATTTAGTCGTCCATTCATTTCTAAAGCTTGAACATTGGAGGTAACGTCTTCCCTCTCACTAATGACTACTTATCACGAATTATAACAGTTCCAACATTAATTTTGTAACCTTCATGTGACCCTTAGTCTGCCTCTTAACTGTTAAGGTGAGCTACTAACCCGACCATCCAACATCTATTAGGAGTCGGCCTATGTGTTCCGTTCAGGCTCCCGTAAAACTATGTCAACTAGCCTTAAAAATAGATATTTCGACCTCATAAAAATCCTGGGATGTACACTACCCTTTACAAAGATAGTATTATTTGAACTAGGCTTGTCAAATTTGGAATATCCAAGATCACTTTTATCATTTATATATCTTTGTATGCTTAGAACACTTTTCAAATCAAGTTGTCCCTTTTCATATTTCTTTATTACTTTTAATGACCAATTTTTAATTCAAGAGAATTACATTTTTTACATGTTGAATCATTAACTTTTTCTAATTCCACTTGCATGTTTTTTAGTCATTGTTCTAAAAAGTGTTAACCATATAGCAAGTAATTCAAGAAAATCATTTTTTAATACTTCATAAGACGGGTTGGTATAAGTTTCAAAGTCACTAACCTCTTTATTATCATCGTCAGAGTGATGTGAGGCCATCAATGAGAGATTTTCTTGTTCTTTGTTGTCTGAATCCGATGATGACCTTACTTAATTTTATTTCCATGCTATGTAGGATTTCTTTAGTCTCATATCCTTATTTCCTTTGAATCCATTCTTCTTTTAAAGAGATTGACAGTCATCCTTGACATGTCCTTGTTACCCATATTTAAAGCAAGTAATATTCTAATTTGAAGTAGGTTTTCCTTCCTCTTTGAAAATTTCTTTCCCTGACCAAATATCACCACTTTATCTTTCTTTAGAAATTTACCAAACTTCTTGGCAAGTAGCGTTATGTTTTCATCTTCATCTAAATCACCATCTTGTTCACTTACTTTTGATTCCACCTTTAAAGAAATATTTGTATGTTTCTTGTCATGTTATTCATGTTGTTCCAGTCTACCAAGTCCCAAGTCATACTCTTGTAATTTTTCGAATAATTTCGTCGATGTCATTTTTAGTAAACTCTTCTTTTGGGAAATGGTTGTTACTTTTGGTTCCATGCTCTTCATAAGGATATAACTACCTTTAGGTTTAACTCATAATTTTAAATGTTTTTCCAAGAATGGTCAAGTGATTTGTCAAATGAGTGAATCTCCTTTTCAAATCAAGTATATTTTCTCTCGGTTTCACTCTAAACATCTCAGACTCTTGAGAGTGTGTGTTTAGTTTGGATATTTTTACTTCATCTGTACCTTTATGTGTAACTTGTAATGTATCTTATGTTTCTTTAGTGGTTTGACAATTGGACACCCTAAAGAATTTATCCATTCCTAATGAAGATGCTAATATATTTTTGGCTTTCTTATCATGAAGAATTTTCTTATTGTCTTCATCCCATGCATCTTCAAGTTTTGTAGAACTTACACCATTAACAACTAAAGTTTGGAATATATGGACCATTCTTTATTGATTTCCATACTTCTTTCCCTTGTAATTCTAGAAACATTTGCATTCTAATTTTCCAAAAATCATAGTTCTCACCAGTGAAACATGGTTGCATATTAATGTTGCCGCCTTCTCTGAAGAACATTTTTACGAAAGAGATTTTTACATGAATATGGTAGTCTATTAAGTTACCTAACTCTTACTCAAGTTACCTAACTCTTACTCTAATACCAAATGTAACTATTAAAAGTAATCTAAGATTAAAGGTGAATTAGATTTGTTGGGTTTTTCTGGTTTTTATGCGAATTTTCTTCTCTTTTAATTTTATCTAAATTGTGTTATAGTGTTTATATTTAACTTGAATGTAAAAGACAGAAAATTAAAAGAAAAAAAATGTAAAATCAGACAAGATTTATACTAGTTCCCCTTATCAGCAAAAGGTACGTCTAGTTGTAAGAATAAGTTTGGTTCTACATCTACATACCTTTAAGTTTTGATGATAACAAAGTATAGAAGAACAATTTTATGCACTAATTGTTTTGTTAAGTGTGAAAAAACTCAAAGGATAGAACATAATCTAAATGAAAAGAGAAAATACTGAGTGAAGCAGATTCTGATCAAGAAACTTCTAATGATAAGTCTGAAGTCAACTATGATAGTTGAAGACTCTGAAGAAGTCAACTATGATAGTCAACTCGGAAGGAAGAAAAGCCTATTGGAAAACAAACTTCAAGTCAAAGCAAAGTCTGAAGCAAGGTCTGAACAACATCAAATTATAAAATCCAGACTCTGAAGAAAGTTATGCCATTGAAGAAGTCATTGTGAATACATGTAATGTCTTATCAGAGCTAAAAGCTTATTATAAAGAGAAAACATATTCTGGACAAATGCAAGAATACAAAAATGATCTAAATCAAGTCAAGCTTCAAGATTATCAAGTCAACGTTTCTGAACAAAAACCATCCAGATAGACTCTGATAAATCTCTGACTACAGGTTTGTGTTAGTCTCAGAACCCAGTACTCCAAGGAATCTAAAGTCTCACAAAGTTATGGAGACAGCTTCTGAACTCTACTCAAGCTTCATCGAAATAATATTAGAAGCCTCCGACTAGAAGTTGATAACCAAATGAAATGTTTCTATAATAGTTAAAGCACATGATCTGAACAAACTAGTAAGTGCTTTTACATATCTTGTTCATATTTACTCTAGATTGTAGTAATTTCAAGCCTCACTCTAAATAGACTTTTTAGTCTACATCTTCTAGGCTTTGGACTTTAATCAAGCTTCACTTCATCTCTTATATGAAGCCTCTGTTTATGATGAGTAGTATACCCAAGAAAAGTACAATCAAAAAGATTTCCTTATGAAGACAAATTATGATTTCTATGCAAGCTTTAATCCACTTTCATAAGAAGCATATGACTAAAATATTTGAATAAAAGGTCAATATTGTTTGATGTGACAGAAGTACAAAAAGAAAATCTACTTTTAAAGTAAAGAAGCTTCTCACATACCGTCATCAACAACTCTCTACTGCAAAACGCCACTTTATTATTGCAAATAAAGTGACCTCCATACAACAAATACTTTGAGGACATTTCCTATTCTACCCTCCAACGCATCTATTCATCTCCTATATATTATGGGGGATAAGGATATGGAAGATAACAAGAGAAGAATGTAGAAAGGAGAAAAATAAGTGGATGCAGGCGTGTGTGTGTGGAAGTTTAGCAGACGTTGAAGCTACAACATCACAACACAACAAAGAAAGAAATACTTATAACTTTCATTTTATATACTTAAAAAAATATGGAGTGAGACTCAGTTGACGTGTGTTTCAGCGAGGTGCATGGTGCATTTGGAGACGCATTTCGGAAATCAAAGGAACATTTTCGAATTTTCATAAGATGATTTTCACCACTTAGTGTGGGATTAGAAACTCCAAATATAAACAAAAAACTTATATAGAATGTAAAAAGTACAATTCTAAAATTTACACTTCTTTTGGAGATTTTTTAGGCGTGCATGGGCTTTACTCGATTCATATGTGTATTATATAATGGAAATTTCTATTCCCACCTTTAGGGTGTGGGTCGCACATCTTAAAACCCAAAAATTCCCTCAGGTTTTTTCGGAGATGCATATCTGAATGCACCAAATCCCTTTTTATCCAAAATTTAGTCTAGAGATGCATCTGCGAAGATTTCTGGGGTGAATTCGCATATGCATCTCTGAAAACACTCCTGAATCCATTTAAACATTTCATTAAGATTGTTCATCATTTAACCTTTCATTAATATTTTCGGAGATGCATCTTCGAAAATCTGAAGTGGGAAATTGAATATATGACCATATTGCATGATCATCTCTCCCACACTACATACCTCATCCATAACCCAAAACCCTTTAAAAAAATCATTTTCAATCAACTTTTCGACTTCATATCATCATTATTGTGTTTTTATCACATTAAAGGTAGAAAAAGAAGTTTCAACTTAAGGTAAAGTTCATTCATTTCATACCTCATTGCTTGCATTAATCTTGTTCTTGAGCTGAAAAATGAACGTTACGTCATGATATACATCTCTGAATTCACTTGCTATCTATTTCAGAGATGCATCTCCGAAGTTTCCTGTTACTATTAATTTTTTTAAACTATTTTTCTGTTTTGGTTTGTATTAGATATGGTGCACCCGAATATGTTCCCCAAAGTTGTTATAAGTAATGATGTAAAACTGGATGAAGTGAATGATGAAGTAAAACCGCATGGAGACCAGGAAATTGGGGTTTGACATTGTAATCAGATGGTCCGGAAATGGTTCTAATAGAAGGAAAGAATTTTTAACCACGAGATGCAAGAGACGTGGCATGTATATTCTATCGATTCGGAAGTTGAAACAGATGACACCAGATTGAGAAAATGTGAGTCTCCGTTTAAATTGTGCAGATACCATAAGGTGTATGATACATTGAAATTTAAAATGTGATTTCTGGTTTACATAATCATGCCTTATAAACCGAGCTACCCAGTCATTAAATTCGATGTCTCCTTGCACCGAAGGAGAATGAAATTATTTCAGACGTATCTTTAATTAGGGTGGTGTCGAAAAACATACATGCAGATTTGAAACGAAAAAAACCCTGAAAGTGTTTCAAATATAAATCAAGTATACAATATGCATTATCAAAATAAAATGATGATAAGAGATCCAATATCTGAAATGCAATAACTTTTGAAGCTTTTAGATGATAATCACTATGTTTCTAGGTACAGAGTTTGTGAGGATAAAGTCGATGTTCGTGACATATTCTGGACTCATCCTAAAAGTATTAAGTTATTTAACACATTTCCCACTACCATCATAATTGATTCAACGTATAAGACCAACAAGTATAGGATTCCGCTTCTGGAAATTGTTGGTGTTACTTTTACGAAGAAGACTTTTTTAGTGGGATTTGAATTTTTGGAACCGATAAAGAAGTCAGTGTTACATGGGCCTTGGAAATGTGCAAGACTTTGTTAATGGGCCAAGAAAACATGTTGAATCTAATTGTCATCGATCGGGACACCACACTAATGAATTCGGTTGTAGAGGTGTTTCCTACATCTTACGTATTACTTTGTTGATATCACATAACAAAAAATGTGAGGTCGACTCAAAAAGGTGGTAGGTACCAAACAAATCAAGGGTGAAGACGGAAAAATGATCAAACCTTGTGTGGTGTTGGAAAAAATAATTGATGCATGGAATGGTATCTTAAATTCATCCACAGAAAAGAGTTAACGACACATAGGGAATTCTACACATCTCTATACAGGAAAAAAACATTTTGATGCAATTCATGATGCTCTTACTCCTTGTGTTAACGGTCCCACACTATTTTCAAAATTGGAGAGTTGTCAAGCTCGTGTATCATTCACCATCGCTTAACAGCGAAGGGAAGATACAGTTCACGAACTTTGAACTAAAGAATGATGAAGATTTAAAAGTCATGTGCGGTACATTTTACTGTTACACACCAAATGGTCTGATTTAAGTGGATGCAAAGATTGAAAGATATGCCGACGATATTATCAATATGTTGCAACGTCCTGAACTACCCGTTTATAATGATATGTAATGTTAAATTTATTTTAACAACTATATATGTAATGTTGAACTTTTTAATTTTATGCCAACTTAATTTTGTTTCTAGATCTTACTCATATTGTCTATGTTTCTGATTTGAAATATCTGAGCTAATTTTTGATATACATCTCTAAAATATATCAAGAAAACATTCAGAGATGCAACTACAAAAAAAATTATGCATAATTAGGGTGTCTCACTCGTTGACGTTCAATTTTGTGAAAAATAAATATGTCTGGAGATGCATCTCCGAAAATATAAGACATTTTTAACTTTTCGCCAAAGATTTAGAAATTAAAAAAATTGACTATATAATTTTATCTTTAAAAACATCTTAATTCCTAGCTTATCACTTTCTTTTTAAAATTTTATTTTTAGAGTAAAAAATATATGTTTTAATCTAAATAGAGTTAGATATGTTTTTTATCCTCATAAATATTATGATTTTTACTTTTAGTCCTTCAAAAAATTTTCTTCAAAGAAAGATCCTCTTAATATCTTCCGTCCACACTTTTGATCTCTTCTATCAACATCCATTAATATAAGTTGTCGTGGCACACAACATGAAAGTTTTTTGGTGACTTGATGCATACATGACAGTACCAACGTGGCAAAAATGCTGATGTGACATGTCACAGAGCTAAGATCAACACTATACTTGAGCACATAAAAGTTTGTAATTAATTGATAGTTAAAATCATAACTAATTTGTAACAAATTCAAAAATAAATAAAAAATATATCCAATTTTGAGTAAAGTCATCATAGAACCACAAATCACTTATTCGATCATTTTGATTGGCCTTCTTGTTGAGCAAGGTCATCACAGAACTACAAATTCAAGAAAAAGTATAAAAAATATGTATAACTAAAATAGTAAAAGTAGGTAAAGTATATGATGCATCCTTATTCAAGAATACAATATATTATATGTTAATAAATATTTTTCTGAACTATTCAAAACCTAAAAAAAACTTGGAATCTTATCATACTACAGAGATCTGAGAGTAACTTTGAAAGGTTGAAAAATGAATGGATCTGAAAGCAAACATGTAATCTAAGCATGAAAAGTGAAGTTCCCCAATAAATATAATCACTACAGTGAAGCACATTTTGATATGTGGTGGGTGTATCGTGGGGTAGCATCCATTTTACTAACTGTATTTTTGTCTCTCAAAGACACGTCCTATTTCTAAAGATACATAACTTTAAATTCAATTCATACACTTTGAATTCAAAGCTGATAAGAATGAACAAAACCAAAATTTACAACTCAGCCTTATCATCTTTTCTCCACCTTCTTTTCACACAAATTTTCAACGAATCTTGCTCACTTTTTTGCTTCTTGGTATCAACTTACCGAAACCATTACAATTTAGTTTAATGAATTTACAACTCAGCCTTATCATCTTTTCTCCACCTTCAACGAAATCATTAGCATTAGATGAGTTTAATGAATCTCTTTTGGACAAGCTCAAAGCATTGTGATTTAGTTTCAATTGTTCAACTCCATTTTAAGGAACTTGTGGAATAATAACTTCAGAAGTTAACTCCATAGGTTTGTTGTCTGTTGCCCGAATCAAGTAGAAAATCTTCCAAGGTTGCAAGAGACTTTTGTTGGAAATAAATCTTTTTTGTGTTTAGGGAAAGTGCATGAGAATATTAGAGATTTGAATAGAAATTTGATAGATAGGAGAATTATTTTTGGAAGAGAAAACTTTATATTTTTGTTTGATACAAAAGTGTAAGATTACATTTTTATTTATAGTATTTTAAGGAACTCTAGACATACTAATTTCAGAGAATTCTCAACTCTAAACATTCAAAGAGTATTTTAGAAAATATTACAACGCTAACAAATATCTAGACACTCCAAACACTACAAGAATTTTCTAGAAATATTATCCAAAATTAACTAAGTCCAAAAATTAAATAATAAGGTTAGGCCCAAATCAAGTTTAATATTTCAACATCCCCCCTTAAACTTGATTTGTGACTCCAATCATATTCTTTAGCTTCACAAAAGTTTCCAACTTGAGTGGCTTGGTGAAAATGGCAGCATCTTAATCTCTAGACATCACATACTTCAACTTCACCTCCTTTTTTTCGTTGCGTTCTCTTATGAAGTGGTAACGGGTGTCAATGTGCTTACTTCTTTCATGAAATACATGATTTTTCGCCTAAACAATTGTTGATTTATCGTCAATATATATTTCCATAGGATCTTCTTGTGGTATTTTTAATTCTTTCAACAAGTTCCTTAACATAATTGCATGACAAACACATGATGTAGCGACAACATACTCAGCTTCACAAGTTGACAGTGTGACGATAGGTTGCTTCTTTGACATCCAAGTTAAAGCAGTATCTCCCATGAAGGACACAAAACTAGTAGTGTTATTTCTATCATCCAAGTCTCCACTCTAATCTCTATCACTATAGCCAATAATCTCATAATTGTTAGAAGAGTAATAGTGCAAGTCAAAGTTTGTTATACCTTTGATGTATCGAAGGATTCTTTTTGCCGCCTTGAAGTGAGTTGTTGTTGGAGCTTCCATGTAGTGACTTACGACTCCTACAACATAGAGAATATCAGGTCTTGTACTTATCAAGTAACGTAGACTTCCAACCAAACTTTTGTAAAGAGTTAGATCCACAATCACTCCATTTTAATGTTTACTCAACCTGCTGCCACATTCCATCGGGGTGTCAACTGGATTGACAACATCCATCTTGAACATCTTAAGGACTTCTTTGGCATAGCCTTCTTAGGTGATAAAAATTCATTTGTCTTATTGCTTTACTTTGATACCGAGATAATATGCCATGAGCCTTATATCTGTCATCTCAAATTCATTTGACATGTCTTTCTTGAACTCTTCGAACATGCTTAAATTGTTCCCTATGAAGATCAAGTCATCAACATATAAGCACACAATCAAAATATCTCCACTTTGCGCTTTAATATAGAGTGCATGCTCATATGGACACTTGATGAAATTCTTGTCTTGAAAGTACTTGTCGATTTGAACATTCCAAGCTCTCGGTGCTTGCTTGGGTCTGTACAACGCCTTATTCAACTTCAAGACTTTTGCTTTTTGCCCTTTTACTTCATAGCCCTGTGGTTGCTGGATATAAACTTCTTCTTCGAGAAAACCATTCAAGAAGGCCGACTTCACATCCATTTGATAGATCTTCCATTCATTTTGGGCTGCCAAAGAAATTATCAGTCTAATAGTTTCAAGACGAGCATCGAAGAAAAATACCTCATCATAGTCAATTTCTAGTCTTTGACTATAGCCTTTCACCACTAATCTTACTTTGTATCTCTCCACGTCTCCTTTTGCATTCTTCTTCGCCTTGTACACCCATCTTACTCTGATTGCTTTGTGTCCTCATAGAAGTGTAGTAAGTTCCCATGTATCATTCTTTGTGATTGACTTGATTTCTTCTTCCATGGCGTCTCTCCACTTTGTGTTTTCAACTTCTTCTTGATAGCTTAGAGGCTTGCAATCACCCAAAAGACAAAAGAGATTAATATCGTTTCTATTTTCGGTTACCTCATAAAGCTCTTCAATTCTCCTTAGTCATGGTGTCCTCTCACTTGAGCTTATTTCATTCAACCTTGGTGTTGATGAGGCCGGTGGTGTAATATGTTCCTCTATCATTGGTTGTTCCATTTTGTCTTCTTCTTCAAAGTAAGGAAGAAAATTTTACCTGTCTTCTTAAACACTCAAATCCCAACAATCTTCTTCTTCGAACTCCACGTCACAGATTATGACGATCTTTCCACTATTTGGATTATAGAGCTTGTACCTTTTGGAGCTTAAGTCGTAACCCACGAATACATACTTATCACTTTTATCATCGAGATTTGTTCTCCTTTCAAATTGGACGTGGGTATAGGTAATGCGTCCTACACTTTGAGGTGAGAGATCCCAGATTTCTTTCCACTTCATGCTTCTTGTGGTGTCTTCTCATGCACGCTTCTTGTTGGGAAACGATTTGTCAGGTAAATCGCACATGCCACTGCTTCGGCCCAAAACTCTTTTGGCATATTCTTGCTCTTAAGCATGCTTCACACCATGTTATGTATGATCCGGTTCTTTCTCTCTGCTACTCCATTTTGTTGTGATGATCTTGGCATTGTTAGTGGACGGAAGATTCCGTGGTTTTCACAATATTTGTGGAACTCATTTGAAATGAACTCTCCTCCTCGGTCAGATCTCATAGCCTTAATGGAAAGACCACTTTCTTTCTCCACAAAGGTTTTGAACTTCTTAAAGTTTTCAAACACTTAAGACTTCTCCTTCAAGAAATAAACCCATGTTTTTTCTAGAATAATCATCAATAAAGAGGAGAAAGTATTTACTCTTACCAAAAGAGTTTGTATTGATTGGTCCACATACATCGGTGTGTATGCGCTCAAGCGATTTTGTCGCTCTTGACGTTGATTCCTTTGGAAAGCTTTTCCGAAATTGCTTCCCAACTAGACATCCTTCACAAAGTTGGTCTGAGTGGTTTATATTAGGCAAGCCTCTCACCATCTCCTTCTTTGAAAAATATTTTAGACTATCGAAGTTGATATGTCTGAATCATAGATGCCATAGCCATGAAGAGTCGGTATAGCAAGTCTTGAGACACTTTGCAACATCATTTTGAATGTTCAAGAGGAACATTTTATTCTTTGACATAGGCACCTTAGCAATCAAGTTATGTCCATAATCTCTTAATAAAAGACTATGTTCTTTCAAGTGGATGTTATAACCTTTCTCTAATAATTGTCCCAAACTCAAAATAGTATTCTTCATGTTAGGAACATAGTAGACATTGAATATGAATTGATGACTCACATTCTTCAAGCGTATAAGAATTCTACCTTTACCTTTTATCGGTATCTTTGAGTCATCTCCAAATGAGACATTTCCATTTGTCGCTTCATTGATCTCTACGGACAAGCTTCGATTGTCGCACATATGATTTCTTGCGCCAGTGTCGAGGTACCACTTGTTTCTTTTCTCTTCAACTTGATTTTGGCACGTAAGCTACAAAGTTTCTTCTTCTCCAACTTTTTCTTCTACATTCGAGAATATACACTTAGAAGAATAACGATCAATCTTGTTGAAGCACTTGATTTGTGATTTGTCACACCTCGACCATGAATTTCCTCTTCCACGACCTCTTGTTGCTTGTGGATTTCAACTTCTTTCTCCATTGTTAGAGTAGTTGTTGTAACCGCCTCTTCCTTCTCCTCCATGTCCTAGTTGTTCTTTATGAGCATCGGCATTTGGAAAGGGAAACCTCCATTCTTCATTTTTTTAGGACCTTGAAGCTCTGATGTTAGTTTGTTGTAAATAAACCATTTTTGTGTTAAGGAAAAATTGTGGGAATATTAGAGACTTGAATAGAAATTTGATATGTAGGAGAATTATTTATGGAAGAGAGAACTTTGTATTTTTGCTTGATACAAAGTGCAGGATTACATCTTTATTTATATACTCTAAGGAGAACTCTAGACAAACTAATTTTAGAGAGTTCTCAACTTCAAGATATTCAAAGAGTATTCTAGAAAATATTATAACCCTAAGAAATATCTAGACACTCCAAACACTACAAAAAAATTTTAGAAACATTATCTAAAATTAACTAAACCCAAAAATTTAATAATAAGATTAGATCCGAATCAAATTTAATATTTCAACAATTTTAAATGTTTTTCTGAGAGATGCAATGGTTTTTTTTGGCATTCAAGAAACTTGCTAGTGGCCAATGCATGTTCTTTATCCCAAAAATAGAAGATAATATGTTTTTCATATGGAAAAATATAAATTGAATAACGCAAAGCACATATATATTTTCAAATTATTTGAGTTAAACTTCCCTAAAACACGAAGAATCTGATATTTAAGCATCTGGTTCAAACAGTAAAAACCTTCAACAGCTTCTTTAGCAACTTTAGAATGTTGTTTTACCAAGTCTTCTTTGGAACTAATATCTAACAGAGCTGAGGCTAATTCGTTTGTAAGAGTCTTCACGTCAAATGCTATTGTATAAATGTATAAATGTTTTAACCATATTAAATTATGAGTTTTATAATTAGAAAAGAGTATTTCGAACACATACTACACACGTGTGTAGGGCACAACATAGGGACAGATAATTAAAGATAAACAAACGTTCATATGGACTATTGAATATGATATTGCAACTATTTAACAACGAAAAGGTAGGTCCCTTCAATTTGAAATGGAAAATGGTCTTTAATGGCATTGGCCACCTCTGTCTGCTCATCTTCTTTGTATGCGAAGTTAATGCCATGCAACATAATGAGAAGAGGTTTGAGAGGCTAGTCACGTCAAGGATAAGCACGTGAACGAAGTTTGTTGTCACAATGAAGGTGGTCCTTAGGAAATTATTGATGGCCATATAAATTTTTATAGACTATTGCTATCAAAAGTTTCCATCAATTGCTATATAGTAAATGCTTAGAGACAAATTTAAATGGCATTCGTACTTAAATTCCACATCACACTAATGTATGGTTGATTATACACTATTAGATGTAAATGGATATATAAAGAAAAAAGAATCATATAAAGTCTGATAGTATTAGGTAGAAGACTAGATTGGTGGCCAAGAGATTTATACAAAAAGAGGGTGTTGATTACAGTGAGACATTTTTTCTAGTGGTAAGACGTACTAATTCTATTAAGCTAGTATTAAGTCTTATTGCTCATGGTGATTTTAAGTTAGAACAACTTGATGTGAAGACAACATATTTACATGGTGACTTGGATGAATGACATAAGGTTGAGGGTAAAGAGAGACACGTATGGAACATATAGAAACTGTATGGATTGTAGCAATCTTCTCGCCAGTGGTACAAGCGAATTTGACACTTTTATGTTAAAGCAAAGGTTCTTTATAAATGTTTATGATTTCCAGGTGCTTATACTTGTCTCATATTGTATATGAATGACATGTTTATTGCTTCAAAGAGTAAAGTGAAGATAGATAGGTTAAAAAATCAACTTGGTAAAGAGTTTGAGACAAAAGACTTGGGATTGACAAGAAAATATTAGAGAGAGAGGGAGAGAGAGAGAGAGAGAGAGATTGTTCTTGAGCTAGAAAGGCTACATCAAGAGCATTATTAAAAGATTTGAGATGAAAGATGATAAGTCAATGGTAACTCCATTGACTCCAAATTTTAGACTGAATGGTAAATAATATCCCACTATAATGGAAGATAAGACATGATCCTTACACTAGTGCAGTATGAAGCTTTATGTATATCATGGTGTGTACATGTCCAAACATTTCACAAGCAGTCATTGTTGTTAGTAGATTCATGACGAAACTGAGAAAGGTACGTTGGGAAGTGGGGAAATGGGGTTTTAAGGTACTTAAAGGGTACCACTGACACAATTTTGTGCTTGGTGGAGATATATGTTAGTTAAAGGGTTTTGTTGACTCTATCTATGTTGACGATCTAGATAAATGGAGATTTATTTTCGGTTATGTGTTTAATATACATAGTACTCTTGTTAGATGGCGATCAAGGTTATAGGCTGCAATGATATTATATACGGCAGAGGTCGAGTAGATAGAAGTAACAAAAAGGGTGAAAGAAGCAGTGTAGTTGTGGGGTCTTCTATATGATTTGGGGACTAAGCAAGCACGTGTGAATATAAGTTGTCATAGCCAAAGTGTGATTCACTTGGCTAAGAATCGGTTCAACATGCATGTGTCGCATCTCGAAGAAATACGACTCCTCGCGATGGTCGCGAAAAAAATTACGTTCGAACAGAGTCGCCACCGAACTTTATTTATCCCAATAAAGGGATAGGAAAATATAGATAAAACCTTTAGAAAATAGAATAATGGTCGTCGCAACCATATTCGGGTTCGGGAGTGCATTACGTAAGGGGAAGGTATTAGCACCTCTTACGTCCGTTGTACTCAACGGGAACCTTTTAGTTCTAATGTGTGTTTCGAGTGTTAATTTATGTTTGTTTGTTATCTTTAAGTTACAAAATTATTAAAATAGAAATGGATGAGAACATCATAAAGGAGAAAGGGGAGTTTTTTATTAGTGTGCTCGCGAAGATACAACAATCTCCTGCCTACGTATCCTTATGGTGCAATAAGGAAGTCAGAGCATTCGTAGTTCGGAGAACTAAGGTTGGTTGGTGTTTTTTAATGAACAACTGTTTAAATCGCATCCTAAAGGTTACACATTGGTTTGTCTACTCTCGGCGGAGGCTTAAACACTAGTTTGTTGTGCGCATTAGAAAGGTTTAAATGGTGTTCTTTCTGAAAATGGTTTTGGTCACACGAGGGTGATAAGTTAGATTAATATGTTGGGTGTTTTTGATTGGTTGAGATGATTTTGGTTGGATGACGATTACCCGGATAGTCGAGTAAGACAACTCGTATCCTAACAGTCGGGAAAGGGAATAGAAGACTCTAGACCACTTTCTTTTTCATCCTTAATTATAGGAAAGATTTGATAATAGTTAAGGTGTTTTGGATGGATGACAAACAGTCGGATAATCGAGTAAGACAACTCGTACCCTAATAATCGAGAAAGGGAATAGAAGACTCTAGACCGCTTTCTGTTTCATTTGAAGATTTATGAAGATAAGGTTGTGTACGTTTGACGTATTTTAAGATGAACGACAAGTACTTGAATGACTGAGTAAGACAACTCATATCCAAGCATTTGAGAAGAGGAGTTGAAAGCTCAAAACCATCTCCTTTTTCGTATAGTTTGTTAAGAAAATGATTTAATTAAGTTGTATGTTTGCGGAAAAATGACAATTGTTCGACTGACCGAGTAAGAGAACTCGCATTCGTCCAATTGAGGAGTGAAGTTGAAAACTCAAAGTCAACTCTCTTTTCATTTGGCTTATTGTGGAAATATTTTGACTTAATCGGGGTTTGGAGGGTTTGTAGAGGAACGAAAATTGCTTGACTAACCAAGTAAGAGAACTTGTATTCAAATAGTCGAGGAGAAAAATTGAAGACTCAAAGTCATCTCCCTTTTTATTCCTTAATGTAAAAGAATTTGATTTATTTGTGCTTAGGTGGATTAGAAATGACGGTTGTTCGATTAATCGAGTATAAGAGTTCGTGTTTAAATAATCGAGGAGAGAAGTTGAAAACTCAAAACCATTTCCTCTTTTATTCCTAAATGAAATAACGTTTAATTGTGACCAGGTATTTTAATTCTTAAGAAAGAATACTCGATGTTGGATCGAGATTTTAAATTTGTATTTATGAATGAATTGAATTTATTTGGTGAATAGTTCATCTAATCGATTAATTAAAACTGAATAGGTCTTATTGTAAGAAGGCCCAAGAGTAAGTCATGTGAGGTTGATAGCGATGCTTTTACAAGCGATTGACTTACAAAGGTGTTTTGAAAATGGGCTCGACTTTGAATCGAGAAATATGTGATTTATTTTTGAAATTGGTTTGAATGATTTTAAATCGGTGAAATCGACATAATCTTCCCATAATTATAACATGTCATCCATATGCACTCGAGACTCGATATAAATAAATCAGTACAAAATAATCATGCACATACACTCCACAAAAATAAACAATTATCTAAATTATAAGTGATATTAATAATATAATTAATTAACTAAATATTTAATAGATTATTTGATTAAATAATAATAATATAAACAAATAATTAAATAACTATCATTAGGTGTTAATAATAATAATAACAATATATATAATTTTGAAAGAATAGAAAATAAATAGAAATAAATGAAATGAAAGTAAATAAAATATTTAAATATTATAAAATAATTAAACAACTATCATTAGGAATTAAACTATTTAATATATATATATATATATATATATATATATATATATATATATATATATATATATATATATATATATATATATATATATATATATATATATATATTATAAGTATATATGTAAGAAATATAAATAAATAAAAGAAAGAATAAGTCAAAAAACAAAGAAAATGGGATGGTGGTGGTGAAAGGCCCAACTTTGGGCACTGCTGAAAAATAAAAGGGGGTTTCCAATAGCAAAAAGTCTTTGGGCCCAACCTGAGTTGGCCCAAAACAAATCAACAAGGCCCTAAAGGCCTGGTCAACCATTGACCTTGTGAGGAGATGTCTGGGCCCTTAGATCTGGGGACTTTGACCCAGTCGAAAGATCATGAGGAGGGCTTGTGAGGGTTCACCACCATATGGTGGGGGGTCCACACAGGATCCCCTGGTTGACTCAGGAGTCAACCAACATGTGGCGCCTCTGGGAGAAGCCACATGACGCCCATGCAGCAACCCTTATCACCAAATAAAAACAAATATTTTGAGAGAGAGAGTCATTCTCTCATTCTCGTTCTCTCTCTTCACTTCCATGCACAAAGTTGCTCTGTAACTTCTTCTCTTTTCTGTCACCACCCCTCACGGCCAAACCTGCCGGAGAAGACGGTGGCGGCCGGCCAACCGCGGCGGCGCCGCCCTCTTCTCCAGCGACCTCCAACCCTAACCCAAAAAATCCAAACACATACCCCATCTTATTTTGGCCGGTGATTTCAAATCCAACATTGGTTCTTCCAAAAACCTCTTCAATCAACCGGATCAGCGGTAAGAAAATAAGAAAACCCTAAACCTAATTTTACGATCTACCCTTCAGTAATCGTGATTATGAGAAATTAACATAGGGTTTCTTCTGTTTTGTAGTGACGAACAACAAGTATATGGATTCAAGCAAGGAAAGGAAAGAAAAAAGATTACTTGGCCTGATTTGCGTCCGACGACGTGAGCTTCTCGTCACTGTAGAGATAAGTTTCTTCTCCCTTTTTTAAATCTCCTCGTCTCCCTCTATTCTTCTTTCTTCTTTCTGGATTTTGAATGTTGTTTGTTGTTCTTGGTTCGAATGTTATGGTCTTTGTGTTTTTATAAAATATTTTTGATTGTTCCTGGATTCTCTTGTTGGACGTTTGCTTTGTTGTTTAGGGTTTTATGTTAAAAAATATTTTTGATAATTTCCTCTTGGATTTTCCAGCCGTTTTGTTAAATTTTGTTCTGGGTATTTATATGATGAATTTTAGATCTTAAGATAAATTGTTAAGTTATCTCTTCCAGATTTTATGGGATGTTTGTTTTGTGTATTTAAGGTTGTTTGGATTAGATATTGGAACATGTTCTTGGGCATTCACTAAATTGGGGTATGAGAGTATGTTCTAAACATATTGATGTCAAATATCATTTTATATGGGTTATCATGGAGGAAGGTTATATTTATCTCATGAAGGTACATACTAAAGACAATCACGCAGACATGTTAATCAAAGTTGCGTTGTACCCTAATTTTGTCCCACCAAATTTCTCTATTCATTTCTAATTCAGTAGCATTACATACATTGTATTTTCCAAACACTGTTCATTTAAGTCAAAATAAAAGTCAACTAAAAGGATTTGTACAAAATCCAATTAGTCATTTCATTGCATTTTGCATTTTTTTGAATTTTAAAGTCATATTTAAAAAATAAATAGATAAGTCCATTTGTTTGTTTCAATCTTTATTTTATATGATTTTTCATGTCACTTTTGCATCATAAGATACCAATTAGTTAGTTAATTACTATCCTTATGTCAATCATAATTACCTTTATCATCTCGTTATCATAATCATCCTCATCATTTCAATTTGAAAAATAAAAGGGGTTCTTGTTGAATTTAAACCAATTTCCTATTATTTTCACAATATCATTACATCATCATCCTATGCATCCATCTTGAGAAAAATTGATTTTGGAGTAAGAAGCAAAGTTAAATAAGCTTGTTTATTACATGGAATCAATAACACACACATCAATACATCATCACCTCACAAGTCATAAGAATATAATTGAAGTGAAAATTAAAATAAACAACTAAAGTGTTGCTTTATTGAATAAAATATGCGTGAGTGTACAAGTTACATGTTATACATCATGGCCATCATCCTTCCACCCATACATACACCCACACGACTCATGGATAGAGAACAAAATTGAATGAAATAACATTTGTTTATTACATTGAGAAACATGTGAAATACATGAGTGAATGTTACATGGAATTCAACATACATTCATAACATACATACCATCATATAAGCATGAAATAAAGTTAGAGTTAAAAGTGCAAAAACAAAGTCAAGTAAATTAACAACAAAGTGTTTTATTACAAGTTTGAGATACGTAAGTTTACATGATTAAGTGTTTTATTACAAGTTTGAGATACGTAAGTTTACATGATTATAAGTTATAAGCTACAGTGACATAACCATCATCATGGCCATCATCCTCATCCCACATACATCTCAACCTTACGCACATCTCACCTCCATGCACATGAGATTCACGCACTTTATTTCCCCCAAAAAAATCATCTCACATTCACAAATTCCCTCCAATTCACCTTACTGATTCACCCTTAAATTCAACTATATAAACAACCATTGAGTCACTCATTAAAGAGAAAAAAGAAAGACCTAACCATCCCTGTAAAAACTTTGTTGCCACACACCTTGAATTCCCACATAACTTCTGCAAAAGCTTTGAATCCAACCTCAACCTTTCCTACATCCTACAGAAGAAAAGAAGGAGAAAGAGATGATGGAATTTAGATAACAGGAAAAAAAGAATGAGGAGAGAAAGATTCAGACAACAAAAGAAAAGAGATACGAAGAGTGTAGAAGGCATGCCTTGTTGAAATATTAAACTTGATTTGGGCCTAATTTTATTATTTGATTTTGGACTTAGTTATTTGGGCTTAGTTTATATTGGATAATGTTTCTAGAAAAGTCTTGTAGTATTTAGAGTATCTAGATATTTCTTAAAATTGTAATATTTTCTAGAATACTCTTTGAATATCTAGAGTTGAGAACTCTCTAGAATTAGTGTGTCTAGAGTTCTCCTTAGAGTACTATAAATAGAGATGTAATCCAACACTTTTGAATCAAGCAAAAAATACAAAGTTCTCTCTTCCATAAATAATTCTCCTACCTACCAAGTTTTTATTCAAGCCTCTAATATTCCCACACACTTTTCCTAAACACAAAAGGGTTTATTTCCAACAAAATGGCATCAGAGCTTCAAGGTCCTAAAAAATGGCAAATGGAGGTTTCCCTTTTCAAATGCCGATGCTCACAAAGAACAACTATGACAATTTGAGTATCAAAATGAAGGCGCTACTAGGAGCTCAAGATGTGTGGGATATTGTTGAGAAAGGCTTCAATGAACAAGATGAAGCCTTGCTAAGCCAATGTGTAAAGGAGACATTGAGGGAGTCAAGAAAGAGAGACAAGAAAGCTCTCTTCCTCATTTATCAATCGGTGGATGAAGATACATTTGAGAAGATCTCCAACGCAACGACGACCAAAGAAGCATGGGACAAACTTCAAACTTGCAACAAAGGAGTGGAACAGGTGAAAAAGATTTGTCTTCAAACTCTTAGAGGTAATTTTGAACGTTTATTTATGGAAGAGTCCGAGTCAATTTTGGATTATTTTTATCGAGTATTGGCCGTAGTCAATCAACTTAAAAGAAATGGTGAAGATGTTGATGAGGTAAAAGTCATGGAGAAAATACTTCGCACTTTAAATCCAAGTTTTGACTTCATTGTTACCAACATTGAAGAAAACAAGGATTTAAAGACCATGACTATTGAGCAACTCATGGGTTCCTTACAAGCAGTTGTCCACTGTTGGATGAGAAACAAAAAGGAATGATATCACGTATTGTCCTTTCGCCCACATTATCATTGATAGGTGTGATGAATAGTATAATCCTTGCCCCCGAAACCAGGTAGTGGAAAGGTTATTCGATTTATACTATGTACTACTTGATCAAGTTCCCATTTGATCTTATCTTCATATTCATTGGCTTCTGATAAAAGATGATTGAAGCATGAAATGAAGAAATAGAGAGTTGGATTCAGAATCTTCAGAACCTTGACAACGTCAATAGTCTGGCTTGAGTTCTTCAATGTCTTCAGAATCTTTAAAGTCTTCAGAAACCTCAGTCAAAACCTTGATAACTTCAATTGTTTGTCTTGATATCTTCAGAATCTTAAGCTACATAACACAACTTCAGAAGCTTGCCATTCTTCAGAAGCTTGTCGATTAGAGTCACATCCAAAAGCAAAAACTGAGAGAACACTACAACAGCAATACAGAGTCTCCTCAGAAGCTTCTGACGGGTGAGATAACGCAGAAGAAGAAAGAGAATTACAACAACAATATTGACATCTTTCAGAACTTCTAATTACAATGCAAAAGCGAATTTGGAACGTAAGGTTCAGAAACTGATGATGTTGCACATCATATGATCAGAACCAGAACTGTTTGTTAAAGCTACACAATAACAAACCATTAGGGTACCAAAATTGTTCTCACATAAATACAACATTGTTATCATCAAAACTCAAGGTATAGATGCAAAACTAAATCTTGTGCTAACAAATCATTACATCACTCTTTATCAGATGGATGTTAAGAATGCATTCTTAAATGGATACATTTCTGAAGAAGCTTATGTGTACCAACCTCCTAGTTTTGAAAGATCTCAAATTCCTGATTCTCTTTTCAAACTGAAAAAATCGTTATATGGTTTGAAACAAGCTCCTAGAGCTTGGTATGGTAGACTAAGTAACTTTCTTTTGGAAAATGACTTTACCAGAGGGAAAGTGAACACAACTCTCTTTTGCAAAACCCCTAAGAATGATATTCTGGTTGTGCAAATTTATGTTGATGATATTATTTTTGGTTCTGCTAATGATTCGTTGTGCAAGGATTTTTCTAATTCAATGCAGGCAGAGTTTGAAACGAGTCTGATGGGAGAACTCAAGTTCTTTCTGGGAATTAATATTGATCAATGTTCAGAAGGAACGAACATTCATCAGAGCAAGTATACAAGGGAACTTCTGAAGAAGTTTAACTTGTCAAAATGCAAGCCAGCAAAGACTCAAATGCATCCTACATGCATTCTGGAGAAAGAAGAGATAAGCAATAAGGTAAATCAGAATCTATTCATAGGTATGATAGGCTCTCTCCTTTACCTAACCGCTTCTAGACCTAATACTTTATTCAGTGTCTGCTTATGTGTTTGCTTCTAATCAGATCCTAGGGATACTCACTTAATTGTTGTTAAGAGAATCTTTAGGTATCTTAAAGGTACTATCAACCTTGATTTATTTTATAGAAAATCAAGTGAATACAAATTAGTAGGCTATTATGATGTTGACTATATTGGAGACAGAATAGAAGGGAAAACTACTTCTGGAAGTTGTTAATTTCTGGGAGACAATCTGATCTCATTGTCTAGCAAGAGACAATCAACAATTGCGCTTTCAACAGCCGAAGTTGAGTATATCGCAACTTCTGGATGCAGCACTCAGATATTGTGGATGAAGAGTCAGCTGAAAGATTATCATATATTCAAGAGTAACATTCTCATTCTCTATGATAATACTTCTTCTATTTTTTTTGTCTAAGAATCCTATCTTGCATTCTAGGGTTAAGCATATTGAAATTAAACATCACTTTTTACGTGACTATATTCAGAAGGGTATTTTTCACTTAAAATTTGTTGATACAGACCATCAATGGGATGATATCTTTACCAAACCCCTTGCTAAAGATAGATTCATTTTCATTTTGAAAAACTTATTTATGGAGTTTTGTCCAAAATGAAAAGATGAATTTCAAAATATTAAGCTTCCAGAACTCTAGATTAGGGTCTGAGAATTTATTTGCTGATTCTGAGACATGAGCTTTCTGAAGTGAGGAAGTTTCATGAATCAGAAAGGTTCTGATCAGAAGAAATCTTATCGATTTTCCTTCTTGATTTTGAACAGTTGTTGCATTAAATGATTGTCTTGATGTTTGATATCATGTGGTTCTTAGTGGTGACAGTTGTCCCACTTTATGAGCATGTGGGATGTTAGCGTGACACATTGGATTTCACATTTCTTGGAATTAGGTTAAAATCTCTTACACGTCCCCCCTTTTCTGTGCTTTTTGTTAGATTTTCATCATTGCTTATTTTCTATATAAACTCACTTAACTCACATTTTTACACTACGCTCACATTTACTCCCACACCTTTCTCTCTTTCAAACCTACAATCACCATCTCTACAACTATTTCTTCTTCATCTTCAACATTTCTAAAATGGATGATCAAAAACAACAATAACAACAAGTTGAACCTCAACCTTCTCTTCAATCAACTGCTAATAAGAACACTCCTCCCTCCAAGGAAGAAATCAACGGTAGTAGTATCCCATCATAAAACTACCTTATCTTCACCAAGATCGATCCTCCGGAAGTTTTGGCTTACTAATTGGAAAGTTGCCTCGAGGATAATATTGATTCGTTGGTGGATCCCTTCAATCTTCCTGATGACTACCCAGCTGTTTTGTCGCCTCCTCAGTTACAAAACCCTTAGTTGTTTTCAAAATATTCTATGCACTTTTGTGTTTTTATTTTGATTAAGTGCTTTTGTATTTTTATTTTGTTTAATTATTATTTTGTGTTTCTGTAACATGGTTGTATCTTTTCTGCCTTCTGGCACTTTTTAATGAAAATCATGTTTGTGTCTTTCCATTATTTTTTGTCTGTCTTTTTTATTGATGACAAAGGGGGAGAAATGTATTTAAGGGGAGAATTGTAATTGATTTTGATATACATATATTCGTGAATCAGAATCCAAACATTTTTTGAATTTCTTTGATAACAACTACTTCGAAGAATAGTTTGTTAATTGTCTTGCAAGGATAAGTTTGAAAATCAGAAGCTCTTGAAGTTTTTCAGATCAGAACTTAAGTTACCATTTTCTGAAGAAATGTTCTACTCTCTGAGTCTGAAGCTTTAACTCTGCTGATTGAGAAAGACTTCAAGCAGGAATCAGAACCAGGCATTAAGTTTTAAGGAATTGGAAATTCAGCATCAAGTTATGAAGAATTGTAAATTCCATGGTAATCAGAATTGGAAATCAAGCTCTTTAAGAAGAATTCATAGCCAGGCTCTGAAAGCTCTTTCAGAGGTTCAATGATAATTTCAAAGAGAACCAGGCTTTGAAGCTTTTTCAAAAGAGTTCAACCAAGCTTCTGAAGTGAAGTTCATCATAATGTTGAGTTTGATAACCAGTGCTCTAGATAAGTTCAAGCAACTTCTAAAGACAAACCAGATTCTGATGGAAGATCATTCTGGTACTTCAAAAAGGTTAATCAGGAAAATGATCTTTCATTATGATTTTTTTATTTTTTTAGGATTATACATCTCAGGAGGACCTTTGTGCTTCTGTAAGATGTATCTTTCTGTGTTTACCCTGTACAAAACTATTCATCAAAATACATGTTTTTGTCATCATCAAAAATGGGGAGATTGTTAGAATAAGATTTAGTTTTGCATATATACCTTGAATTTTGATGATAACAATGTTGTATTTGTGTGAGAACAATTTTGGTACCCTAATGGTTTGTTATTGTGTAGCTTTAACAACCAGTTCTGATTATGAGTATATGAAGTGCAACATCAACAGTTTCTGAACATTGTGTTCCAAATTCTGCTTCTGCGCTAATCATGAGACATTCTGAAAGATGTTAGGTTGATGATGCAATGTTCTTTTTACTTCTATGTTGATTCACTCCTGAGAAGTTTCTGAAGAGACGATATGTTGCTGCTGTAACATTCTCTTCGATTCTACTTTTGGATGTGACTCTGATCATCAAGCTTCTGAAGTTTTGTTACTTAGCTTAATATTCTGAAGATCTCAAGCCATGCGTTGAGGTTATCAAGGTTCTAACTGAAGATTCTGAAGATACTGAAGATCTTAAGCCAGACTGTTGAGGTTATCAAGGTTCTAACTAAAGATTATGAAGTTTCAGAATCCAACTATATGTTTCTTCATTCCATGCTTCATCAACTTTCATCAAAAGCCAATGAATTATAAGATAAGATCAAAGTGGATATGTGATCAAATATTACATGCTACAAATCAAATATTCATTCTACTACTTGATATCGTGGGCAAAGGACAATACTATACATCACACATGTCACTGAAATTATGGGCGAAGGATTGTACATTGTATCACTCCTTTCACTAATCCAACTATGGACAACTGCTCTATTTGGTATCACCATTTTTCTCTCCAACGGTCTTCTTCTTATATTATATAAGTGAGACTTTGAGACTTGAAGAAAAAGAGAAGTGCTACAACAATTTGACAAGTCTATTTCTTTTTGAAAAGCTATCAATTATGTACACGGTTTTTCTTTAAGTGTTTGTATTTCATTTTTGTAAAATCTTCTTGAGTAGAAGCAACTTGTAACATATAGAATCTTATTCAAATTGTTTTTTTGATTTTCCTTGAGGAGACTAGGTTTTAGTCGGATCCTTGAGAAGAAAAAAGAAAGTTGTTCTTTGTGATTTTCCTTAAGGAGACTAGGGTATATTCGAATCCTTGAGAAGACAAAGAAGGTTATTCTTTGTGATTTTTGTAATCAGTTGATTATAGTGGATTAAGCCCTTGTGTATAAGGACAAATCACCTTGGCGGGTGGACTAGAGTAGCTTGAGTTTCAAGCGAACCAGGATAAAAATACTTGTGTTTTTATTTCTTTGTTCTTAGTATTATGTGGTGTTTTTGTGTTGGTAAAAAGATTTTGTTTTTGAAACCCCAAGTCACCCCCCACCCCTTTTCTTGTGTTTTTCACACCTTCACGGGCCCAGGATATCCACGCCTACTGGTAGAATGGCCAGGGAGAGGTCATTGACTGAAGTAATTATGACGGGGCATGGTGAAGCTCAACATGTATTTGGTATTGATCTCATTTATTAACAAAGGTGATGATGTCTTTCATTAATGTGGGCCAGTAATAATCTGCTCTTAATAGCTTGTGGGTGAGAGGTTTTCCGTCGATATGGCTACTGCAGGCCCCTTTATGGACTTCCGCAAGAACTAAGGCGATATCGCTCTCTTCCAGGTACCTTAACATGGGAGAGGCCTTCCTCATTCTGTAAAGCTTTCCTGGGAGTAGGGTGTATTTGGCAGCTTTTCTTATGATGTTTCTCGTTTCTCCAGCGTCAAGTGGGAGTTTTCCAGACTGTATGTAGTGCAGTATGGGCAACATCCAGTTGGACTCGGGGATGAATCCACAAAGTATACCTCACTTCTCTCGATGCTAGGGGAGGCCAAAATTTCTTGTATGACTGTCATATTGAACCCTATGACTTTCGAGGTGGCTAGCTTCGATAAGAGGTCTGCCCTGAAGTTCTGTTCGTGGGGGACGTGCTCTACTTCAAAAGAAATGAAACGTGAGGATAAATTTCATACCTTCTGCAGATATTTCAATAACATGAGATATTTTGCTTGGTATTGTCCTGAGACCTGGTTGGTTACTAGCTAAGAGTCAACTTTGGATTTTAATAGGGTAACCCCCATTTCCAAGGCGAGGATCATACCGGTAATAAGCACTTCGTACTTCGCTTGGTTGTTGCTGAAGGTGCACTCAAACTTCAACACATGCTTAATAACTATATCGTTTTCTCCCTAAAGTACAATTCATGCACCATTTCCTTTCACGTTAGAGGCGCCATCAATGGATAATGCCCATTCTGACGGTGACTCATATTCAATGGGTGAACTAAGTTCGACAATGAAATCGGTCAATGCTTGTGATTTGATGCCCCCCTTGGAACATATTAAATGTCCTATTTCGAGAGATCTGCTGACTAGGATACCATTCTACCTGCCAGGTCGGACTTTTTTAATACTTGGCAAATAGGGTAGTTAGTTTTTACCAGGATAGTATGCCCTTGGAAATAAGATCGAATTTTTCTTATTGCGGTGACCACGGCAAGCACGAGCTTCTCAATCTTCTGGTAACGCTTTTTTGCGCCCTTGAACATTTTGCTTATGAAATACACATGCTTCTTTGCTTTTTCTATTTCTTGGATGAGGACTAGACTCATATCATTTTCAATGCTCGAGAGGTACAAGAGAAAATGTAAGTTTTCCTTCGTGCGAGTGAGAATTGAGGGTGATGAGAGGAACTTCTTAATCTCGATGAAAGATTCCTCACATTCAGGCTTCCACTCAAACTTCACTTTTTTTCTCAAGGCGGCGAAGAACAGGAAAGTTTTGTCACCCGCACATAAGAGGAAACAAGAAAGGGTGGCTAGGCGCCTAGTAAATTGTTGCACTTCCTTTACATTAGCGGGGCTCCTAATATCGATGATTGTTTGGAACTTGTTGAGATTAACTTTAATCCCCCTTCTCGTCAGCGTGAATCCCAGGAATTTCACCGCTTGCACTCTAAAATAGCATGTGGCGGGGTTTAGGAGCATGTCATACTTACTCACTGATCGGCCACCATTTCCATTGAATTCTCGTCGTTAATCTGACATATTTTCATCACTTTGGTAAGATTTATGTTGATTTTTAGTTACTTTGGAGTCAATTACATTGTTTTGTTGATTCGGTATCGCATTGCATTTGATTACAAGTTTATGTCAAAAAGATCTCGTTTATGCTTCGTTTGGTAGTGTCATTGTTACAGGCCTTTGCACAGGTTTAAAAGCAAGAATGGTGAAGTTATGGACACTCTAAAAGGCAAAAATATGAAGAAACAGCAGGTCAACACGGGCACCCGTGTGCCACAACACTGCCCGTGTTGTTGGTCAGGCAGGGCAAGAGAGGAGAAGAAAAACAGAGATCGACACGGGCACCCGTGTTCCACCACACGGCCGTATTGATTAAAACAGTGCATCAACACGGGCACCCGTGTGTAGGAACACGGCCCGTGTTGTTGCCTCTGTAGCTGATGCTGAAAATAATTAATTATGGTGATCAACACGGCCACCCGTGTGGTGACACACGGCCATGTTGATTGGACGCAGCATGGAAAACCTAAATTTTGCTTTGTGAACCGATCCTGCTCATTAAGGGTAGTTTGGACCTTTTGCTTGGATGAAAGTGATCTGAAACTATAAGAAGGCCTGGAAGAGAAAGAATAAGGCACCTTTTTACATACGAAAGAAAACATTGCATTGGAGAAGATAGCGAATACGACGGATTTGAAGACGGCGAGATTCAAGGGCATCAACCATTGAGGATCAAACTCTCCTAATTATTTGTAGTGTCTAATCTTTACATTATGAGTTCTTTAAGTACTATGAGAGGCTAAACCCCCTGATGCTAAGGGGGTGGTCCTGATGTTATCGCATGTTATGAATTTGAACAAAGGATTTCTTGATTACTATGTTACGTATTTCAATTCAATTGTGTGATGTTATTATGCGTTTGTATCGGACAAATACAAATTGATCTATGACTTTCAATAACAGGATTGTGATTGTTAGGGTTTTCACACAATTGGGTTTATGAATGCATCATCTAGGACTAGTGACTTTCGTAAATCACCGTAAACCTTGATATTTTGTATGATTAAAACCAACGATTAATTGAATGGACATTTGAGTAAGAATTGGTAGTTTAATAGTTTCTTCCTTAAGGACTTAAGTAAGAACATTCTGAGGTTAGGTGATTGAGAGTTTCATATGTATTAAGGAAATCTTGACTGAATTCATAACCGGGTAACTCAACCACTCACCCTAGCATCTTTTATCTTAAGCAATTATTTTTACTATTTTCGTGTTTACTATTTCAAAACAACCAAACCATTATCTTTTATTCTGATAGAATCAAATTAAAATAAGTATTTCCTACGCAATCCTTGAGATCGATACTTGGAAATAAAACTCCTTCTTACTACATCGGTAAAAATAGTACCCTTGCTATTTTTCCGATCAAGTTTTTGGCGCCGTTGCCGGGGATTGCCAAACTACATATTTTAATTTCTATTCTATCAAAATTTTGTTGCTTGCCAACCAAAATTTTATCTGTGACAATTTTGTTATTCAATTCTAATCTTTGTCTAACTTGTTTATGCGAGGTAAGGCCTCAGCGGATTTTCCTTTTGACTCAGATCCAGAAAGAACTCTTCGTGCTAGACTCAGACAAGCGAAGAGAAAGAAACTGGAATTAGCAGAGAAAGCGGAGGAAGAAGTTGTTTCAGTGCATTCAGAGAATTCAGATTCAGACACGGAAACAGTTCCTGAAATCGTGGTTGCTAATCCACCACCACCAGAGAGACTCCTCAGTGACTATGGTGGAACAAACACCCCGGGTGGTCGTATGACAATTGTCAACCAACTAGTTACTGTGTAACAATTCCAGCTGCATCCCAGCACCATTAATCAACTAGAAAGAAGGTCCTTCTCTGGAAGAGTGAATGAAGATGCCAACAAGCATCTGCAAAGATTTTTAACCATGAGAACAACACTGAAAATGCCTGGACATAACGAAGAAGCAGTCTGACTTCGCATGTTCCCGTTCACTTTAGCTGATGAGGTTGAAGAGTGGTTCTATTCCTTACCTGCTGGTAGTATCACTACATGGGAGCACATGGAAACAGCATTCTTGCAGGAGTATTTTCCAGCATCTGTGTCATTGCAGAAAAGATATGAGATCCTAAACTTCAAACAGAAGGAGGGTGAGTCACTAGGAGATGCCTACAAACGATTCAAGAGAATCCTAGTGGCTTGTCCTACTCACAACATGGATGAAACTGAACAAATGCAAATGTTTGTCAATGGTCTTCGAATTCAAACAAGACAAATCCTTGATTCAGCAGCTGGTGGCTCAGCCAACTTTGCAACAGCCACCGGTATGAAGAAGATAATTGAAGTTATTGCCTCGAACGAGCATTTAGAGTTATATGACAGGGTATCAAGCAAATCGGCAGTTATTGACTTGAAGCTTGAAACAAATAAACAGGTAAAAATTGAAGAAGCTGTTGCTGCAGAGGTAGAGAAAAGGTTGAGAGCACTAAACATAGGTGCTCAGAAAGTGGCTCAAGTGCAACAGGCACCGAGTGAAGTGTGTGACATTTGCAATGGACCACACAATACTGTTCATTGTTTTGCAACACCGCAACAGATCGAAGATATAAAATTTTTAAAGCAGAACAATCCCTACTCCAAAACATACAATCCGGGGTGGAAAAATCATCCTAACTTTGCATGGAAAGATCAAAGAGGGAACGTGCAACAGCAGGCACAGGGTCAATATCAAAATCAATATCAGCAGCAGCAACAACAGGTACCTAAGAAGGCAGATTGGGAGATTGCAATTGAAAAAATGGCAGCTCACAACATCCAATTCCAAGAGGAGACTCGAAATAATCAGAAAAACACTACCGCATCCATAAAAAATCTTGAAATGCAGATGGGTCAAATTTCCCAACAGTTAGCTTCAAACTCCCATGCACTTGGCACACTTCCTAGTGGGACAATCGTTAATCCCCGTGATCAAAGTCACATTAAAGTTGTGGTCACCAGAAAAGGAAAGGCTAAGGAACCATAAGTTGACGAACAGGTTGAAGAAGAGGGATTGTTGGAAGTTGACTTGGAGATTAGAGAAGAGCCAAAACAAACTGAAGAAGTGGTAGTCAAGCCGACAAGCCAGCAAGAGAAACAAAAACCAAAGATCATTCTTCCTTTTCCGACAAGAACAAAGAAGAAAGATCTCCATGATTTTTTTTTTGAGAAATTCTTAGAATTATTCAAGAAGCTCGAGATCAACATACCTTTTGCTGAAGCTCTGGAACAGATGCCAATCTACGCCAAATTCATGAAAGACATCATATCAAAGAAAAGGTCGATCGACAGCGAGCCAGTCATGCTAACTGAAACTTGTAGTGCTATTTTGCAGGGCCTAAAAATTCCGATGAAGAAAAAAGATAGAGGTGAAGTCACTATTCCTTGTAGCATTGGAGATAGATCCTTCAAAAAGGCACTGATCGATTTGGGAGCAAGTGTGAGTCTAATGCCCCTCTCCATTTACAAAAAACTTGAGTTAGGGGAGGTGCAGGATACTCGTATGACACTGCAGTTTGCGGATCATTCTATAAAGAGACCCTATGGTATAGCAACAGATGTTCTGGTGAAGATTGATAAATTTGTATTCCCGGTGGATTTTGTGATACTCGAGATGCCGGAAGATGAGGAGATTCCTCTCATATTGGGAAGACCTTTCCTGGAAACGGGAAGATGCATGATAGATATTGAGGAAGGAACCATGACCCTCAAAGTTTATGATGAAAAGCTCAAAATTGATGTGAGGGATACTATGAAATTCAAGGATGACGAAGGGGCGAGTAAAAGTATTGAAGTGTTAGATACAGGTTTTGCTCAATCTATGCAGATTACAACACACAGGCTTCCTTTGGGGAGAGTTTTGAGTTTATCTATTGTTGATGATACTGAAGGAATTGATGAGAAAGAATCCGAAGTGGTAGCAATGTTAAAAGAACAACCGCCTTGGGCTCGTTCCCGACCGCAACGGTGGAAAGAGCTTCGACCTAAAACATTTTCAGAACCAAAACAGGATATAAAAAAGGGGATATAGTTGAAACAATTACCAGAACATCTCAAATATGTTTTTCTTGACAATGAGGAAAAATGTCCAGCAATCATCAATTTAGGTTTGAGAAAGACCCAAGAAGGAGAGCTAATCAAAGTCCTAAAGAAATACAAGGGTGCTATTGGGTGGGCTATGGACGATTTGAAAGGAATCAGCCCGACAATGTGTATGCACAAGATTTTGATGGAGGATGATCAGAAACCGGTCGTCCAACCTCAAAGAAGACTGAATCCATCTATGAAAGAAGTTGTTCGCAAGGAGGTTGTGAAACTTTTAGATGCGGGGTTAATTTACCCAATATCTGACAGTTCGTGGGTGAGCCCAGTTCATGTGGTACCAAAGAAGGGAGGGACAACTATGATAAAAAATGAGAAAAATGAGTTAATCCCCACCCGTACTGTTACAGGATGGAGAGTTTGCATAGACTATAGAAGACTGAACACTGCTACAAGGAAGGACCATTTTCCTTTACCTTTTATCGATCAGATGTTGGAAAGATTGGCAGGTCATGATTTCTACTGTTTTCTGGATGGGTACTCAGGGTACAACCAAATTGCGGTGGCACCTGAGGATCAAGAAAAAACAGCATTCACATGCCCATACGGAATCTTTGCTTATAGAAGAATGCCATTTGGTTTATGCAACGCACCTGCAACATTTCAGAGGTGCATGACATCCATATTTTCCGATATGCTTGAAAAGCACATGGAAGTGTTTATGGATGATTTTTTGGTTTTTGGATCTTCTTTCGAAAATTGTTTGTATAACCTGTCACTTGTGCTGGAAAGGTGTCAACAAACCAATCTAATTCTGAATTGGGAAAAGTGTCACTTCATGGTGAGAGAAGGGATAGTACTAGGTCATAAAATTTCCCATCAAGGGATAGAAGTTGACAAGGCAAAAGTGGAAGTGATCGTCAATCTCCCTCACCCTGTGAATGAGAAAGGTATACGGAGTTTCTTGGGACATGCAGGATTCTATCGTAGGTTCATCAAAGATTTCTCCAAGATCGCAAAACCGTTGACTAGCCTGCTTGTGAAGGATACTCCATTTCTGTTTGACAAAAAGTGCAACGAAGCCTTCGAGACTCTGAAAAATAAATTGGTGTCTGCTCCTATAGTGATCTCGCCTGACTGGTCTCTATCATTTGAGATAATGTGCGATGCGAGCGATATAGCAATAGGGGCAGTCTTGGGGCAAAGAAAAGACAAACGCCTCCACGTCATCTACTATGCTAGCCATGTGTTGAATCCAGCCCAGATGAATTATGCAACTACAGAGAAGGAGTTACTGGCTGTGGTTTATGCCTTTGACAAATTTCGGCAATACTTGTTGGGAACAAAGGTAATTGTTTATACTGACCATGCTGCGTTGAAATATCTTTTTTCTAAACAGGACTCGAAGCCAAGGCTGCTCATATGGATCTTGCTGTTGCAAGAATTTGACCTTGAAATTCGAGACAAAAAGGGGTGTGAAAACACAGTTGCTGACCATCTGTCCCGAATGTCTCCGATTGAAGAGACGGAAGAGGAACACCCCATAAAGGACGAGTTTATAGATGAAAGAATCCTCGCGGTGGTGGGTGTTCCTTGGTTTGTGGACTATGCAAACTACCTGGTAGGTGGTATTATTCCTGACGACTTTGATTATAACAAAAAGAAAAAGTTTCTTCATGATTGCAGGTTTTATTTGTGGGACGAACCATTCTTGTATAAGAAAGGGGTAGACAGACTAATTCGTCGATGTGTCCCTGAGGAAGAACAAAATGAAGTCTTAAAGGCTTGTCATGACTCAGATTATGGGGGACACTTTAGTGGAGACAGGACAGCTGCAAAAGTCCTCCAATCCGGGTTGTACTGGCCCACGTTGTTTAAGGATGCCCAAGTCGTTGTGAAGGAATGTGACAGATGCCAACGGACAGGAAATATTTCTAGAAAGAATCAGATGCCTCAAAAGGGCATGCTTGAAGTGGAATTATTTGATGTTTGGGGAATAGACTTTATGGAGCCATTTCCACCCTCATTTGGGAAAAATTATATTCTGGTGGCTGTAGACTACGTATCCAAATGGGTGGAAGCCGTAGCTCTCCCCTCTAATGACGCTAGAGCAGTGGTAAGCTTCCTTAAACAAAATATCTTCTCAAGGTTTGGTGTGCCTCGAGCACTTATCAGTGATGAAGGAACACATTTCTTGAATAAGCTCATGGAGAACTTATTAAAGAAATATAATGTGAAGCACAAGATTGCCACACCATATCATCCCCAAACGAGTGGGCAAGTTGAAGTGTCTAATCGGCAAATTAAAAAGATTTTGGAAAAGACAGTGAGTGCTTCACGAAAAGATTGGGCAATCAAATTGGATGACGCGTTATGGGCGTACCGAACCGCTTTCAAAACACCAATTGGCATGTCTCCGTATCAGCTGATTTATGGTAAGGCTTGTCATCTCCCTCTGGAATTGGAGCACAAAGCCTTTTGGGCATCCAAATTCTTAAATTGTGATCTTGAAAAAGCCGGTGAATCCCGAATTCTTCAACTTCACGAGTTAGAAGAATTTCGTAATCAGGCATATGAGAATGCAAAGATGTACAAGGAGCAAACACGAAAGTGGCATGATCAGACAATCATCAGGAAAGATTTCTGGGAAGGACAACTGGTATTGTTGTTCAATTCGCGGCTTAAGTTGTTTCCTGGGAAATTAAAGTCCAGATGGTCCGGGCCATTTGTCGGGCATAAGGTTTTTCCCCACGGAGCAATAAAGATTAAGAACCAAGACAATGGAGATGTATTCAAGGTGAATGGCCAGAGGCTGAAGCCATATTACAGAGGCCAACAACCGGGTTTGATTGACCATATGCACCTCGCCTAATGAGGTGGGCAACCGTCGAGCCATGCGACGTTAAACGAAGCGCTTCGTGGGAGGCAACCCACGTGTTCGATTGCTAACTTATTTTGCTTTTTCTTTTCTTTTCTGTATGGGTGTGAAATGTTGTTGCAGGTAAGGAGAAAGGATGCCATAATCATAATGACGTCGCAGCGACAGGATGTCAGACCAAAGAAGCATTTCCGAATTCAGAAAATGAGAAAAACAGGGCATCCACACGGCCACCCGTGTGCTGACACACGGCCGTGTTAATCTAAACAGTGGGTTAACACGGGCGCCCGTGTGAGGGAACACGGCCGTGTTAATCTAAACAGTAGGTTAACACGGGCGCCCGTGTGCTGACACACGGCCGTGTTAATTAAAACAATGTATTAACACGGGCCCCCTGTGCAGGAACACGGCCGTGTTGTTTGTAACGGGTAAAATTTTCAAATTTTGTGATTTTGGGTATTTTCAATATTGGGCCCCACTTGCTATTTTATCTCTTCTCCACCATTCATTCTCACTTTTTCTGATTTTGGAAACCTCTCTCTCCCTCTTCCTCCATTGTTAACCTAGCCTCCATCAAACTAAGCTTCACTTTTCTCATAGCTCCACTCACTTTAACCTCATCTCACCTTCACAAAAATTGTCCCTCTCGCCGTCCTCTACACAGTGACGGTTGCAGTTTTCACTAACCTATTTTTTTGGATTTTGAGAAATTTTGTCAGGTACCATTGTGCCTCCAAAGCGTGCAAGCAAGGAGAAGGAGGTAGCCACGTCTTCTCGACCAAAGCAACAGGTTAGACGCTCTACAAACACTCATGGCATTTTGTTTGACCAACCGGAGCATCAAGAGAGCTATGTGATTCTAGCAAAACGTAAGCTTATTCCGACCCGATATATGTGTGATGCCACCCTGAATGAGTTAGGTTTGGAAGAGGAGGTGCACCGCATGTTCCACACCATCGGTATGTTGGAATACATGCAATTCGAAGCACCGACCTTCGCTCGGATCACCCTTGAATTCTTGAGTACGGTTGAATTCAAGATGAGGAGAAGGTGGACAGGGTCGGAGTTGGAGTTTTATGGGCAAATTACTTTCCGCCTGTTTGATGAAGATCATGAGTTATCGGTTGAGGAACTGGGGAGTATTCTGAAACTCCCGGTATCTGGACCCGGATCCCCTCCGGACACTTTTTCTGCTGTTGATTTCTGGCAAACTATTACAGGTAAAACTGGGTATAACCCTAGCTCGGGAAAAGCTTCTGGAATTCATAACCCGTGCTTCAGGTATGCACAAAAAGGGTTAGCATACACCTTGTTCGGACGGGGTGATAGTACTGGGGTTGCGGCTAAGAGAGAAATATATTTTCTGTATTGCATGGCCCATAATGAGTGAATCAATGCAGCGGCTTTCGCCGCCAATCATCTGAAACAGGTTGGCCATGCCACTACTGGGGATATTTATGTAGGTGGTATGATCACGCAGATTGCGGGCCACTTCGTGTATGATCAACTCCTGATGGAGGAGACTATAGTAATGGGCAAGACTAAGATTGACATGCACACGCTAGTCAATCAACAGATGATTGCCATCAGGCCGACTTATTACGCTTTGATGATTCACAATATGGAAGTGCTCGCACTACCTGCACCTGGGTCCATTAGCATTGTCAATGCTGCCAACTGGTTGTACACAGGTTCAGCCCAAGCGGTAGGGGGTGATGAGCAGTTTGACCATGACCTTTCAGGTGAGGACATGGAAGAAGATGAGAGACAAGATACCCACGGTATGCCAACCCCACATGATCCGAGCCTACATGGTGAAGGCTCCTCTTTTATGTCCCAGGACCAGTGGGGTTGGATCCAGACGGAGATGGGAACTCTCCGCACCGAGCAGACCCGACAAGGTGCGGAATTAGATAGACAGAGTGTGGAACTGTTCCGGCAAGGGACAGTCATGGATGACATGCAGGCCATGATGCAACGTCTGATGTTGCATTTCCCACACGATCCTCCGCCTCCTCCTCAACAGTGATCACTGTAAGTCCCCTTCGTGTTTGAATTTAAACATTGAGGTCAATGTTTAGTTCAAGTGTGGGGGGGGGGGGGGGGGTTTCTCCTTTCATGCTTTCATGTTTTTATTTTCTTTCAATTTTCTTTGTTTTTGTTATGTTATCATTATATTAGTATGTTTATGGTTTTGTTTGTTTTCTTTTGGACCTACTGTGTGTACAGAGTGATGAGAAACGGTTGGACGAGCCCGGGATCAATGATAGTGGATGAATGACACCCCTCAAACTTAGGCTGATAAGGCACCCCGGAAGTTGATGCAACCTTGAGAAAAGAAATCGGACACAATTTGGGGACACCGGACCAAGAAAGCGGTATGGAAAGACCGAGTCAGAAAAGAACCACATAACACGAGGAGACTTCAGAGTTTGCAAGCTAACCAACATGGTGAGATCACAAAAAGCCAAACACGAAATATCAACATGAGAGTTCAGCCAGGTATGACTGTATCACTCTGATTTTGCGTATGTCATGTTGACACGTCACAGCATGACAACACACACTGAGGCAAGTTGTTTGTTTAGCTAGGGCCTTTCTAGCCATCCCTATATGTATGTTTCCCTTCGTAAACCCCGTTGAGCCTTAGCCATTTTATTCATCGTAAACCCCATGTTAACTCTTAAGCATTATTCATCATAAACCCCCTGTTAACTGTTAATCATTCATTTCCTTTTGTGTCATAACTCGGTATCATTGTGTGAATTGCAAGATGTGCAATAAAACTAAGTTTGGGGTGGAACTCTTGAAAGAGAAGGCAAGTGCATGAAATGAGATCTTACAAAAATAAAAATAGTATGTATTTTCTTTAAATAAAAAAAAAGAGAAAGAAAAAAGAAAAAAAAAAGAAACACAAAAGAGAAAAATGCACTTGCCGAGACCTAAGACTCTAACAGATATAGAATGCTCGGAAAATTTGAGTAGAAAAAGAGTCAAAAGAGTGAAATTAACCCCCAGGTATACGTGATGCACGAGAAAAAGAGAAAGAAAAATCACACAACATGACTACCGAGTTCAAAACCCTTTGTTATCCAATTTTTTTGTTTATCCCACCGTACCCAAGCCCCGTTACAACCTAAAAAGACCTCAAAAAGTGTGTGGAATCTGCTGTGGTAGTGACATTAGAATGTATTCAAAGTTAAGAGTTTGGTATTGCATACTGTGCTGTGAGTGTACACACCTAACCCTGAGAGATATTGTGAGTGTGTGAAAAGCTTGCAGGTGAAGAGGTTTCTGATGTGGAAATGTGGTAAACTGCCTGAATCGGAGAGACCTGAAGCTCGATTGGAAAGGAAGAACCCAAATGGTGAAAGACTAGGTTGCATTATGGAAAATGAAGTCGGGGTGACCTTTGTTTGGACTTAATACATCACTTGAGGACAAGCAATGAGACAAGTTTGGGGTTGTGATCGGCCACCATTTCCATTGAATTCCCGCCGTTAGTCCGACATATTTTCATCACTTTGGTAAGATTTATGTTGATTTTTAGTTACTTTGGAGTCAATTACATTGTTTTGTTGATTCGGTATCGCATTGCATTTGATTACAAGTTTATGTCAAAAAGATCTCGTTTATGCTTCGTTTGGTAGTGTCATTGTTACAGGCCTTTGCACAGGTTTAAAAGCAAGAATGGTGAAGTTATGGACACTCTAAAAGGCAAAAATATGAAGAAACAGCAGGTCAACACGGGCACCCGTGTGCCACAACACTGCCCGTGTTGTTGGTCAGGCAGGGCAAGAGAGGAAAAGAAAAACAGAGATCGACACGGGCACCCGTGTTCCACCACGCGGTCGTGTTGATTAAAACAGTGCATCAACACGGGAACCCGTGTGTAGGAACACGGCCCGTGTTGTTGCCTCTATAGCTGATGCTGAAAATAATTAATTATGGTGATCATCACGGCCACTCGTGTGGTGACACACGGCCGTGTTGATTGGACGCAGCATGGAAAACCTAAATTTTGCTTTGTGAAGCGATCCTGCTCATTAAGGGTAGTTTGGACCTTTTGCTTGGATGAAAGTGATCTGAAACTATAAGAAGGCCTGGAAGAGAAAGAAGAAGGCACCTTTTTACAGACGAAAGAAAACATTGCATTGGAGAAGATAGCGAATACGGCGGATTTGAAGACGGCGAGATTCAAGGGCATCAACCATTGAAGATCAAACTCTCCTAATTCTTTGTAATGTCTAATCTTTACATTATGAGTTCTTTAAGTACTATGAGAGGCTAAACCCCCTTATGCTAAGGGGGTGGTCCTGATGTTATCGCATGTTATGAATTTGAACAAAGGATTTCTTGATTACTATGTTACGTATTTCAATTCAATTGTGTGATGTTATTATGCGTTTGTATCGGACAAATACAACATGATCTATGACTTTCAATAACAGGATTGTGATTGTTAGGGTTTTCACACAATTGGGTTTATGAATGCATCATCTAGGACTAGTAACTTTCGTAAATCATCGTAAACCTTGATATTTTGTATGATTAAAACCAATGATTAATTGAATGGACATTTGAGTAAGAATTGGTAGTTTAATAGTTTCTTCCTTAAGGACTTAAGTAAGAACATTCTGAGGTTAGGTGATTGAATGTTTCATATGTATTAAGGAAATCTTGACTGAATTCATAACCGGGTAACTCAACCACTCACCCTAGCATCTTTTATCTTAAGCAATTATTTTTACTATTTTCGTGTTTACTATTTCAAAACAACCAAACCATTATCTTTTATTCTGATAGAATCAAATTAAAATAAGTATTTCCTACGCAATCCTTGAGATTGATACTTGGAAATAAAACTCCTTATTACTACATCGGTAAAAATAGTACACTTGCTATTTTTCCGATCACTCACCGACTGCACGATATCCTTTAGGTCGTCGACGTAGCCGTGTCCTTCGATAGTTTTGATAATCATATCGTTGACATATACCTTTAAGTTCCGCTTGATTTATGGGTGAACACAGCGTCCATGAGGTGCTGGTAGATAACGTTGGCATTTTGAGGCCGAAAGGCATGACATTGTAGTAGTAGTTCTTATGGTTCGACATGAAGGCAGTTTTGGGGGAATCCAATAGATCCATCTAAATTTGGTTATATCCTGAGTAGGCGTCCATGAAAATCAACATCTGGTAGCCTGAAGACCCATTAATCAGGCGATTGATGTCTAGTAATGGGTATCAATCCTTGGTACAGGTAGCATTCAGGTCAGTGAAGTCCATGCACGTACACCATTTTTGTTGGCCTTTCTTACCAGGACCATGTTGGCCAGCCAAGTGGGGTATCTCGTCTCACTGATGAACATAAAGTTGTATAGATTTTTCACATCTCCTTTGATGGCGACCTTCTTCTCTTCGCCGACTTTTTGCTTTCTTTGGGCCACTGTTCTGGCGGATGGATGAACGGAGGTGTAATGGCTCATAACCTTGGTGTTTATACCTGGCATGTCTGAGAGGGGGATAGGCAAATAGATTGACATTTCTTCTTAGTAGGTCTACTAGATCCCATTCCTCCTCTGAAGATAAAGAGGTGCTTATCTTTGTGCCTTGATGTAAGTGAGGCCCTATTTGGAATTTTTTTCAAGTCTTTTATGGGTGTGAGTCTCTTTGCCTTGCCGCTCAATATGAGGTCCCAACCCTCAAAGTAAGTATTTGGAACTTCTGAAGGATGGATATCAACCAATGTCGGGTCTTCTCTGGCTATCTCCAAGCTACTTAAATAACATTTGTGAGCTATTTGTTGATCTCCCCGAACGGTTCCCACTCTGCCATCTAGGAATTGATATTTTAAGGTTAAGTATCGGGTGGATACGACCGTTCCTAGGGCGTTGATGGTCGGACGCCCTAGGATGATGTTGTAAGGAGAGGTGGTGTCTGCGATGAGCTAGTTGACGTCGATGATTTTGGCATCGGCTTCCTCCCCGCAAGTGGTTCTTAGGGTCACATAGCTCATTATTTGTATCTGCTCACCCGATAATCCTATCAGGGAGTCTATAACTCATGTACCTCGTCCATGTTAAGTTGTAATTTCTGGAAGGCATCCTAGAATAGGATATCGGCTTAGCTACTCGGGTCTATCAGGACGTGCCTGATATTTCAGTCACCAAGTTGAATGGTAATGACCAAGGGGTCATCATCATGCAGATTGATGCACAAGGAATTTTCTTTAGAGAAAGCGATGTTATCCCCGGTTGCTCTGATTGTGATTTTATGGAAACCAGAGAATATGACATTCGAAGTAACCACCTACCTCGCATATCTATGTTGAGTGGTCTTGGAGAGGACCCTCTTAGAGATACCTCCGATGATGGTGCTTGCAGCATGGTGTAGGACCCTATCATTCATCTCCTGCAAGAAAGAAAAGATAGGATGACATGGTCGAAGTTAAAAGTATTATTTTTAAAAGGAAAGGTGGCCCAAATTAGTTTTATCGGGCTCCACTATACCGTCCAAAAAAGTACAGTCTGTGTATATGTGTGTGTGTGTGTGTGTTCCCCTTGCAAGGGCAGAGAGATTCAAAGACCCAAGTATGTATATTACACGAATTAGGCAAGGGATAGATCACCGTGGAAAGTATTCCTGTATGGTGGTTTTTCAGGCTATTTAAGGGACCAACTCACTGGTGGTGAGAGGCCCTATTGGTGGCCAGCGCTGCTAGGTTGTATATGGGCGGTTAAATAACCGGTGTTATGGTTGTTGAGAGCGAATTTCTCTTTGAGCAGTATTGAGTGGTATTGAATAAGAATGACATGCCTTGTTCCCTTTTAGATATGGCGTATTTATAATTCTTGATCCTCAAGGGTTCTTGGAAAAGGTCGACACCTGCCCAATTAAAGGATAGACAATTGAATTCGTATTTCCAAGGAATATGTGGGTCAATAACTGTCTTGACTTTACCTGTATCCAAGACACATCTTACCCCACATTGCTTCTTCCCATGGGCGAGGGAAACCTAAGCGCGAGGCAGTTCCTCCCTTCGGGTGACCTTGCATTGTCGCCCCTTTCCTATGGTGGCCCCAAGCTGCCTCCCTAGGCAATGGTATTAACAAATATAACACTACATAATTATATAAAACTTAAAGGATATAAGTGTGAAGGTACATGAGGAAGACCAAGAACTCATGCTATTAATTTCATTTCCAAAGTCTTATGAAAATGTAGTTCACACTTTGGTACTAGCTCTCAAAAAAAAGGATGAAGGTTGCAAGAATTTTTTTCTCAAAATAAGAAGGCAAAGAAATAACCTAAGGAATCCACTTGCTTATTTTGCGAGAAGGATGGACATATGAAGAAGGAATGTTCCAAGTATGCTACATGGAGTGAAAAGAAGGGTAATTTTCTCACTTCTGTTTGCTCTGAAAATAATTTAGTTTTTGTACCTAAGGATACTTGGTGGGTAGATTCTAGTGCTACTACCCTATAATTATGTCCATGTAGGATTGCCCGTGGGGCCTTCTGCAAAGTGATGATGAAGGATTCATCCATGCGGGTGATGAAAATAAAGTTGTAGTACATTATATAAGGACTTTTAGATTATTATTAAAGATTCATTTTCATTTGGATTTGGTTGAGACTTTTGTTGCACCGTGTATTTAACATAATCTAATTTCTATTTCTCTTTTGGATAAGTTAGGTCATGCTTGTTCATTTAGAAATAATAGATTTAGTCTCTCATATGATTCAAATGTTGTTGATTATGGTTCTTTGAATGATAATCTTTTATATGTTTGATATTGAATGTACTTATAACAATATAATGCAAATAGAGTCACATGGAACAAAACAAAAATTAATTGATAATTCTTCCACTTAATGGCATAAGCGATTAAGACAAATCTCTAAACGGGGAATTCAGAGGCTTATATCGGAAGGTATTCTTGGATCCCTTAATTTTTCGGACTTTCAAGTTTGTATTCAATGTATTAAGGGTATGCAAAAAAACAAGAGGAATTTTCATGCTGAAAGAGCTAAAGATGTCTTAGAACTAATTCATACTGATATATGTGGTCCTTTCCCTACAGATTCTTGGAATGAATAATAATATATTATTACTTTGATAGATGACTACTCGAGGTATGGCTACCTATATTTAGTTAATAATGAATCTTAATCTTTGGACGTGTTCAAGTCATTCAAAGTTAGGGTCAAACTTCAACTTGGAAAGAAATTAAGGTTGTCAAGTCCGACAATGGTGGTGAATATTATGGTCGGTATGATGGATCAAGGGAACAACGTTTATAGACCTTCGCACTTTTCCTCGGCGGGTGTGAAATTGTTCCACAATACACAATGCTGGGAAAACCCAACAAGAATAGAGTTGTAGAACGAAGAAACCAGACTCTTAAGAATATGATGAGGAGTATGCTTAGTCATTCTTCTTTTCCAAAGTCATTTTGGGGAGATGCATTAAAGACTGTAGTTTATATCCTTAAATAGTATCTAGAAAAGTAGTAGTTAAGACCCCTTATGAGATATAGACTTGGAAAAATCCCAGCATTAGGCACCAACACATTTGGGGATGTCCAATCGATGTGAGGCCTTATAGGCCCCATGAAGGTAAGTTGGATGCAAAGACAGTTAGTTGTCATTATATTGGGTATGCAAACATGATTAGTTGCCTTTAATGGATTATGTTACATTTCTTCGAAACATGAGGATTTCATTGGTTTGATTGAGGAAGATCCTATCAAATTTAGTCAAGCTATATGGAGTCAAAACTCTCTTAAGTGGGGTATTTCCATGAAGGATGAGATGAATTTGATGGCTAACAATGATGTTTGAGATCTCATTAAATTACTTGAAGGAAAGAAACACAATGGTTATAAATGGATATTTAAAACCAAAAGATTTTCAAAGGGTAACATTGAGAGATATAAAACTTGTCTTGTCTCCAAAGGTTTTACTCAAAAGGAATGCATTAATTATAAAGAGACTTTCTCTCTAGTTTCTTCGAAATATTCTTTAAGCATCATGACGACATTAGTAGCTTATTTTAATTTAGAGTTTCACCACATGGATGTAAAGACCGCGTTTTTAAATGAAAATATTGAAGAGACAATATATATGGTGAAACCAGAAAAGGTTTTGTCAGGAGACGCAAAGTATATGGTTTGCAAACTCAAAAAATCCATATATGGCCTTAAATAGGCTTCCCATCAATGGTATTATAAATTTCATCAAGTTATATCCTTATTTAGTTTTGAGACTAATCCAGTTGATAATTGTGTGTAACAAAATTTTAGTGGGAGTAAATTCATTTTCTTGGTACTATATGTAGATGATATCCTTTTTACAAGCAACTATATATGCTTATTTCATAAACCAAGAGATTTCTCACAGAATTTTGAGATGAAAGATCTTGGAGACGCCTCATTTATCTCAGGAATTCAAATACTTATAGATCTCTCTCGAGGTATTTTAGGATTGTCACATATGATTTAAATATGAGTGGATATCTGGATAATCTATTTCAAAATAATGAGAATTTAAATTGATCATCACTTTATAAATAAGTTATGGTTTCTAATATACCTTACACATAATTTATCATTTCTCCTATTTTTTTCATTTGAAGAGTATTTAAGATAATAAAAATATTGATGGAAGAAAAACCACACAAATCATTAGGTATTCGTTATTTGTAACAAAAACCAATACAATAGATTCAAATATTTCTAAAATCAACATGTAAATTATTTAATTATATACATGTGTATATGATTATCTACTTTTTCACACTCATGCACTATGTATATGCATATTCGATTGACAGTTATCAATTTAATTCTATCAAAATCTTCATGAACATACCAATTTCCAAGAGTTTATGAGTTTTATAATCATGAACGGGAGGAGTGAGTATTCCAAGGGATAGTTAATTAAATATGTGAACCATTAATATTACTACTATATATGACAAGGTTATTGCAACTGTTTAATAACGAAAAGGTAGGGCCTCTCAAATGGAAATGGAAAATGGTCTCTGCTGGCACGGATCACCTTTGTCTGGTCATCTTTGTATTTGAAGTTAATGCCATGCTGCATAGTGAGGATAGACCAATAGAATCGAGAGGTTAGTAACCTTACGCATAAACTCACGAACAAAATTTATTTGTTCTCACAGAGAAGGTGGGACCTTGTCATTAATGTGAAATCTCCTACATAACTTTTATATATAGAGAGAGATAGAGAGTTTGCTGACATAAATTAATTTGTTTTTATACAAATATATTTTAATAAGTTTAAACTAAAAAGTAATTAAAAAGGCATTTTAAGATGTATGTTGCTAAAATACATTTTCATAAAAATTAATGGATCTATTTTTAGACAACTCTATAGGAGTTTGCTAACATATATCGACTTGTCTTTGTGAAGGTTGTGTTTTAGCAAACTTTAACTAAAAAGTGTTTAAATGCTCCCGAAAGTGTATGTTATTATTTTCTAGCGTTTGATCTTGGTGCAGAATGTTCCAGCATGTGCGGGACATTTTGCACCACATATTTGCAACATATTTTACACACATAGAGACCATATGTTTTAAGAGTATGTCATGACATCTTGCATAATATATTGATTATAAAAATGACAAATACAACATAGTATCAGAAGAAAAAACGCGCGCGCGCGCGCACACACATATATATATATATATATATATATATATATATATATATATATATATATATAGAGAGAGAGAGAGAGAGAGAGAGAGAGAGAGAGAGAGAGAGAGAGAGAGAGAGAGAGAGAGAGAGAGAGAGAGAGAGAGAGAGAGAGAGAGAGAGAGAGAGAGAGAGAGAGAGAGAGAGAGAGAGAGAGAGAGAGAGAGAGAGAGATATTTTATCAAAGAAGATTGAACTCGAGCATTATCAGAATTTGAATAGGATTTAACTCAATTTCATACAAAACCAATTGGTAAATTGAACAAAAAATATCTAAAATATGACTCGATTATCTTGATAGTAGGTCGGATTAAATAAGATTTTTGATAACTCTCTGTCATATTCTTTTATTTATATTTTTTAGTAATTTTTATTTATTTTAATTGTGTATTAGTCTAGTAGTTCTCGTTTATATGCTTATTGCAAATTGTTTATTAAATGTAACTTTCTTAAGAATGTGACCATTTTTATCTATTATTTTTGTTATTTGATGGATTTTTCTAAATATGTAAAAGTATGACTGAAAGTCAAGGATTTCATACATAGTTTAAGGAAGTTAAGGAGGTGAAACAAAATAATTTAGAGGAAATTCTGACCCTAAATAGCATTCAAAGAGCTAAAGGAACGATTGACCTACCCATAAATATTTCGCAATTTGGGAAGGCAATGCGTTCCGTTAACACCCAATGTATTTCCCTGTGTTCAAAAACAATACTTTCCATTTTTTGAAATTTAGAATTCTGGTTTCAACCAATTTTATATCAATCACTATCCAAAATACAATCCTTCTCCATGTTTAAGTAAAGGTCAAGAGTTGAATCAAATTATTAGATTTTGAATAAATGAATGTGATAGTAGGGAGAAGATCATCATTGAAGACGGAGAGACAACGCATTCTTTTAACTCTATAGTTAGAGCTTCTCCCATTAACCTTTTATGTGTAATTTCTTTATTTTTTATTTGTCTTTTTTAATTTAACATTAGTAGTTAAAACCCTCTATTTGTTAGGGATGAGTAACTAATTTTAGAAATAACTATGTACCCCTAAATAACATTTGTCTTTTGATTAATTATTATTATGTTGCTTGTCTAGTATTTGTATTTAATTCCTTTTATTTTTAGTAAACTCTAAAATTATTTGTGGTTTACCTTGTGAAACAAAAATGGAATAGATGAAGGTTTTGAACTAGATATTCTAGTCAAATGCCGCTTAGAGATAAGGGTGATACTACAAAACACATGTATTTAGGTTATTAGTAATGCTTAACCTTAGATAATAAATTTTCAAAAGATTGAGGGATTTGTATAAATGAATAAAGACTTCATTACTAAGAGATGAGGATTAAATGATTTTGTAAATGGGTAGCAACGTATAGTAATACATTTAGTTGGTAAGGTCGAATAAAAAGTATATGAGAAAGCCTAAAATTAGTCTCATCTATGTCATCTTTTTACTATTTCATTTTACAAATTTTTATTTATAGATTTATCGCTTTTTTTCATGGGTACCTATTTTTAAAAATAGTGATAATAATAATTTTGAACCTCTAATGGCATTTTCCTTCATTACCATCATCCCAAATATAAAATGTTGTTATTTCAAAGTAACCCCAAACTTACGATTATGATATACTTATAATTCTTTTCTTTCTCATGACTACCTAACTCCAAGGAGATAAAGTATACAAGGACTTTATAATACACAATAATTTTATTCAGTTTGAAACAAATAAATGGGATATGACTTGTTTTTGGCCGCCCAGAAAGCCCAATAACCACGACCCATAAATCAAAATAGCTTACTAGACCTCGGGCGGGACAAAAACACTATCCTAGACGAGAAAACAGGCAATCCCAACCCAAAATCAATTGGAAGGATCCCCGCATCTCGGTCATTTTATTAGAAAGCTATTATAAATGCCTAACTATATCAAACATAGAACACAATATTTCTCAAGTAATTTGAATTCAAATCTCATATGTATCATCTCACTCTCATACTGACTTGGGCATTAGAGCGGGTCCCCTCCTCCAATGTATCGGAATCTCGAGTCCACCATTTCAATCTACATCAACTGCTCACGATCAATTTTAGTTTCTGTACGAAACAATGGCGTCGTCTGTGAGAATCTCCATACGATTCTCGTGGTTTTCCCACTTGATCATTTATTTATCAATTCACTGAATTGAAACTTCCTTAACGTAGAAATTCAGATCTCTTAAATCTGACAATAGGTCTCTATTCTTGATTTAAGTGATTTGTGAGGTTTTAAAGAGATTTGAGAAAATTTGCATCAAAGAAAATGGGTAAGTTTTAATAATTTGATTCATGAAACTAATAAGACTATTGTTTTAGAATGTTACGTGAATGCGGCGTTTGGTGATTCAGATTCCTACACCTCCTATGTACGAGGTAAGTACATAGACTATTCTTCTTCTATTAACGTGCTTTTTAATTTGCAACCCCCTTCGATTTGTGCTCTCATGAACTATAGGCAAGAGAACATGGTCATAAATGAAGATATGGCCTATGTAAGGCTTGATCTCATTGATGAGTGTGGATTAGCACCACGTCTCAAAACCGTTGAGTTCTGCCAAATTCCAATGGCATGGGCATCATATTTTGTTCAAACTTTAGAGGTCGCGTCTAATCGATCACAAGTCATTGTGAAGCGATGTTTATGATTATTCGGCCTCTCAAAGGGGGGAACCGATTAATTTGGGGCGCTTAATTGCTAAAAATATAAAATATATGGTTAACGCCTTACAAAAGGCTTGCGGGCATTTTTATGTTATAAATGAATTATGCAGAAGAACGGGTGTGCCTGTTTACCCCGAAGATGAGAGGTTAACTCCAAAAGCACTACTAAACGATACAACCATCTAGAAGTTGCAAAACATGCATCAATGAGAAGTTGTTCTACAAGATCAAGAAGACAATCAACAAGACAATAAGGATAATTCAACCAACCACAAGAACAACATCAAACTCAACCAATGCAAGGTCAACAAGAATCATAATTTCAAAGAACGATGGAGGCTCAAGCAGTAGGAGTTGCAAGGTGGATAACGGAAATTTCACCCACTTTGTATGCTAAACCTCCCTGATTTGCACTAGTATTCAGAGACTTCTATGAACAACAAGAAGAACACATGTCGACTCAAAGTTTAAGAAGCCAATTTGCATCATCTGAAGAAATGGAGAATTACTTCACAAACCAAGATTAAGAGCAAGCAAGGATAAGAGACCACATGTGAGCAGAATGGACAATGCAAAATAATGAATTCAACAACACAATGCATGACATGCATGATCTTTTCTGCAACAATAACATGTGAAAAGAATTATAGTGTTTTAATTTTTAGAAGACTTTATTTTTAGTTTTTGTAATCTAGAGAAGAGCAATACCTAACACAAGTGCTCTTCCTCTTCCGTAGTACTATCCAAATTATTTGTGTTTATGTTTTTTCAGATTGCAAGTTCTAACTGTAGCATTGAGCAAATGATCCAAAAGAGACTTGATCATCAAATTAGAAACTAGCAACTTGAAGGCGAAGGAAGAGAAAATAATCAATGAACTTGTACGCAACCTACAAATACCTCATACGGAAAGGTTTGAGCCAAATATTTCCATTGTTCACTTTTCTTTCTTTATGAGTGTATTCATGCACTATTCTTTTATCTGATTTGATTTATTTCCGATTAAGTTATCAAGTTTGTTCAACAAACACTGAGGAATTTTTGTTTTGTTTATAACTTTGAGTCTTTGTAAACCACCCTTTAGTAGTAGGATTATCCTTTGATAAACACTTTGAGCATAAACCTTTATTTTAGTTACGTAGCCTTAAATTCTTAGCCATATTACTTAAAAGATCTTTTCTTTCCACCCTCTCTTTGGAGTTAGGTGGAAATATTGTTATTAGAGTTTATGAAAAAGATTAAGTTTGGGGTTTCTCTTAGAAGTGAGCAACGTTTTAAGTTTGTGGTTGGGATACTAGAGAATATGATCCAAATAAAATAAAAATTTGTTGTAAAAAAGAACGGAAAAAGTCACTTCTTCAAAAAAAAAGAATGAAAGAGAAAATAAAAAGAATGTCACTGTAAGAAGGATCATAAATCTATAGTACTGAAAAAAGGTATGGTTAATGAAGTAGAACTAGGAACCTAACTCAAAAGGATTAACCCGACTTTCCTAAATATATCTTACCCTAACATAAGCCAAGCTACAACCTATAAAGCCTTGTGTGTTGTGATCTCTTTGATGAACTTTTTAAGAACGTAATCAAGCTAAGTTTAATTGATTTTGCATGTCGATTGAGTGATCACCCCATCCATTGAGTGAGTTATAGTGATCTGAGAGACAGGTTGAGTACTCATCAAGATTGAGGACGTTTTCTTAATTTTTCGGATAGAAGTTGAAAGCTAGAACATGGTCAGGTAAAAGAAAAAATTAATTTGGTGATGTTCAATTGAGGACAAGCAATGATTCAAGTTTGGGGTTATGATGATAGTCTATCATTGCATGTATTTAGTCGAAGAATCGGAGCAAAACAAGTTAAAGTCGAGCAAATATGAGAAGGAATGACCAAAGAATAATGGAAAAATAACTAAGTGTGCAAATTGTGGACTTAGTGAAAATTTGAGTAAAAAAGGAGAAAAAAAGAGTGAAGCTTAAGAAATAATCACATCCACCATCATGCAGCATTGCACGCACGATAGGGCATTACACGCTGCATCGCACGTGTGATGTTGGGTATCACGTGCACGATGGTAACTTTTCTGGGCCTTTTTCTGAGTCCTGGTCCATTTTGACGCATTTCAAAGGGGAAATTATGCACTTTCAAAAGGGTTATAAAATTTGGCACTAGGAGCACGATTTTATAGCACCAAATGGTGATTTTAAGAGCATTGTCAATCCTTCAAGGGAATTCATATGATATTCTTCTTTATTCAATTGGTATTGTAATTTTGACTATGAGTAGCTAAGCTTCTCTGAGTTAGGTTGTGTGATGATGAACATTATTCAATCTTGTTGGTGTTATATGTTGGTTTGACTTTGTATGAATCCTTTGAATTATAATCTTATTTAGTTATTTCTTAATCTTAATGCTTTTTATTTGAGATACTTTGTTAATCTGATATAGGAAACATAGGGATTACTGACCCTTAGCCTATGTGTTGGACCTAGTGTAATTGTTCTACTTATGCTAGTTGAATAAGGATAGGAGACCCCATGTAGTGGCCTAGGGAATTAACGTTATATACATTGCCTAACCCTTCTTACGTTGGCGGACTAGGGAGATAGACCTCTGAGTAGTGGTTAGTGAGGTATTTTGTGAGAGATCGACTATAACTGTTTTGTTAGTTCGTCGTGAGATTTTAAGGATTAGACCATTCATACAAGGCATCATACATTAACAAGAAAGGATAAGAGGATTCTAACACATAAACTAATCGTCTTAATACTTCTGTTTTAAACTCGTAATTTGTTTTCCGCTCTAAAACCTTGAAAAAAAATCATTTATTATTTTTCCTTTATATTGCACAATTGTTGGCTTGTTCGAACACAATCCATGTGGATTCGATCTTTTATTACTGTGACACTATCGATATACTTTCCAAGAAGTCATCAAGTTTTTGGTGCCATTGTCGGGACTGCTGATATTCAATAAGGCGACGCTTTCTGCAACGTATTTTATTTTATTTTAGTTTTAATTGGGTTTTGTTTATTTTTTATATAGTGCTACTGAGGTATTTTTTGTTTGTGTATTCGCAGTTTAGGATCATCATTACTACCATTTGATCCAGAAATTGGAAGAACTACATGTGCTCTAATAAAAGAAGCTAGAAAAACGAGTCTGGCTGAAGGGGACCAACTAGAAGTAGACCCACCAATACTTTCTTTGGATTCTGAAGAGGAAGAAAACCTGGAAGCACCGACACCCTCACTATGGGGGATTACTGTAAACGGACTGATGAAGGACATGTTTCTAGAGGGTTTGTACCGGAAGACCCTGGTAACTTTGATATTAAGAATTATGAGCTTTCAGGTCTAAGAGACAATTCGTTTGACGGGAACGCTATCAGAGATCCATGGGCTCATCTTACACGCTTCTACAAAACCACTTCGATGTCAAAACTCTGTCACGGACGACCAGGTAAAGTTATGTTTGTTTGGTTTCTCACTCATTGGGAGGGTAAAAGATTGGTTATTATGTCTTCCAAATGAAACTGTTCGAACATGGAAGGAGCTAGGGGTACATTGAAATGTTTGTTCGATTTTTTACTTCAATGATGTAATTAAGCATTTGTTGAATGTGCAAATAATATTGGAATACACAATACATATTCACGAGGTCATAACTATGTACAAATATAGTTAAGGTATATTCATATTAAAATTTGAATCTCGTTAGGTGATTTCCTTATAAAGTCTACATTGGAAACAAACAATTTGGATTTAAACGACTAACACATTGAAAAAAAAACTACAAATTTATTATTCTATGTTTTGTTTCCATTGAGAAACACTGAATGTTATATGCAGTCATGTTATTGATTATCTCAATGCATCAAGTTTTATAATTCATATTGATGGAACATTTAAGTGTTTGTTTGTTTTATGGCTTCAATTATTTAGTTAAGCTTTATGAAAATTTTAAAAATTAAAACCTCATTAATTTTATTTTTTGTTGAATGTGCAAACACTATTGGAATACACAATATAGACTCTCGAGGTCAGAATCATGTGTCATAGTAGTTAAGAAATATTCATATTGAAATTTGAAGCTCATTATTTAATTCCCTTATAACATCTACATTGAAAACAAAACAATTTGGATAGAATGAATATGAAATGAAAAAGCTAAAACGAAGACAAATTTGATTAATTTTTACTTTGTTTCAATCGAGAAACACTTAATATCATAGAATGTCGTGTCATTGATTACTCATATATAAATTTGAACCTCGGTAATTGCATTGATGAAAAAATATACCGATAATCAAGTGATGCATGATTATTGCAAATATAAGTGCAATTTAAAGTTCTATTATGCGACAAATCCATGAACATCATAATCCTTTGGTAAATCAGAACAATTGTACTAAGCAACTAATAGGTTCAAAATGATAATAAACAAGACGAAGGATACAAAAGGAAGTGAAAATGAATGTACATACACTAATTACACAAATTGTAATATTAGTATGAATCTGATTAATATGAACTACTAATGTTCATACGGTCATGTAATTTCTACAAATACATTCGTCAAACAACAAAGACTGTATATAAATTGCAACATTGGTCATTTGTTGAGTTATTGCTTAAAATCGATTTAATGAGTAAGAAGTTATACGACCCCCTATACAAATTAAAAAACAACATTAAACATTAGCTATAACATTAAAATGGCATAAAATTAGGTATATAATAAATCAAGAGGCCATGGTGTAATTTATGCTTTATATGGATCAAGGTATGTAAACTAAGTTCGAATTAAATCAAAAAGATATTTCATTTTATCAGAAAATTCACCCCAAAGTATGAAACGAATCATGTCAACTTTGCAAAAAAAAATTATAGAATTTTTTTTGCATGAATAATTAAAAAAAGAAACTTTAAATGTTGTCTTTTCATTAGTCTTACTCCATTTTTTCTAACGTGAGATGTATCAGCTAGTTTATTTTTCCATCCTTCTATATCTCTGTCATATCCTAATTTTGTCTGGGCATTTTAACTTTCAAGCATCCAACTTTATTATACTTTTCTTAGAATAAAATTCTGGTTTTACATATAGACTGGTTGAGTCGATTTCTTAACCGTGCATAAAATCAGTGAACGGTTTTTTAGGTTTTGGCATATAATTGTCTATTTTATTGATCTACGTTACATGGAGTTTAACCTGGTGTGTTCGGTTTATTTTTTGCGCCTTTGAGAGGTCGTATTTTGATCAGTACGGGATTTTTCAGCGAGACATTTTTCACTGTAAAATTTGATCTTTATATGTTTGTTTTACGGAAGTATATTTCGCATAGATTATTTCAATGCATTCATTTTACTTTTTCGCATATTTTCGCGCCCGATTTTTATTTATTTTAATTTCTTTTATTTTTTTATTTTTTTTTGTCAAAATGTCAAGAAAAATAAATAGGGACAAATAAATAATCATTTGATTTTTATTTGTTTTTATTACAAAAATTTGAATTTTATTTCTTTTTTGTTCTTTTAAATTCATTTTTTATCTAAAAATATCCAAGGGCTTTTTTGGTAATGCATTTAATTGTGAAAACCCTAATTTGCTTATTATTTTGCTAACTATCTTGGTCATTGAATTGAAATCATCAACAACTCACAATTGTCTCAATCCATGCACTTGGATCCCTATCATCTCATGTCACTCTCCACCAATCAAAATAATAATAAAAAAAATCAACAAACACACTTAGAGGTAATCATCACCCTTGATTAAAAACTTTTTCACATGGATCACTAATTAGTGCAATCATAACCATTGATTAAACACTTTTTCATGTGGATCAGTAATTTGAGCAATCCTAACCATTTTCCATTTTTATTTTTCACATTCTCGCTCCCTCCAACATTCACCCTCACATTTGAATTCATTCACATTCATCTTAGTCTATTTAAACAACACCACATCACCACACAAAAAAGAGTAAAAATGATAGCATATTCACTACTTGAATTTTGACTAAAAAACAAAAAAATAATTGAAGAATTTGAAAGGGGAGAATGAGAGTATTGAAGAGTGATTCATATCACATTGATCGGTACTTGTCCACACTTGCAAACTCTCCAGAAAATTCATCGGTGTTCTTCACGTTCTTGAGACTTTTTGCGTGGGTAATCTTTGATTCTTTCTTTTACTTGATGATTTCTTGACATAAAATTGTTGATGCACTTAGTATGTTTCATATTCTTTAATCATTTGCGTAAAATAGTTTGAAATATGAATTTCTTAAATATTGGTGTTCTTGTGCATCCCACAGTAAACGACTAATTTTCAAAAAATTAGTTGTTGATTGTTGATTTTTGAACATTCCATTGTGTCTGTTTGATATAATAGATGAATTTTCATTATTCATTTATATAATTTCGTGAGAAATTGAAATAATTACATATGGATCAAATAGACTAAGAGTGTGTTTTTTCAAAATGGTTCTTCTAATTATTACTGTTACACAACACACGATTTTCTTTTTTTTCTTTCTTTTTTTACATTTTATAATTTTTTCTTTATATATATATATATATATATATATATATATATATATATATATATATATATATATATATATATATATATATATATATATATATATATATATATATATATATATATATATATATATATATATATATATATATATATATATATATATTGGATTTTAATTGATTAATTTTGTTAATTGATTTTTAATTAACTTATTTATTGATTAAATTTATTTTAATTGATTAAATTTGTTAATTGTTTTTTAATTATTTTGATTAATTCATTAAATTTATTTTAATTGATTAATTTTGTTAATTGATTTTTAATTAACTTGATTAATTAATTAAATTGATTTTAATTAATTAATTTTACTAAATTATTTTTAATAAACTTAATTCATTAATTAATTTATTTTAATTGATTAATTTTATTAATTTATTTTTAATTAATTTGATTAATTTTATATTAATTAATTAAATAACTTGATCACATAAAATTAACATTTCAAAAATAAAATTAGATGTTTGATCAACATCAAGTTGGTTTTCAAAATATCTCACCACTTCATCATAATCAAACATTTATTTCATATAGAGAGCAATTCAATATTTTGTTAATATAAAGTATTTTCCTCATAATCAAACCATTTTCATAATTCGTTCCGCAACGCACATAAAAATGCTTGACCTAACATCAATCTCTTTTCTCAAATAAAATCAAAATGACTAACTCTTACTTTGCCCATTTTCACAATAATGGAAGAAAAAAGCTACATGGATGTAATGTCCAGACATAGTCATGAGTGTTAGATCCAAGCCTTAGTAGCTTGCAAGTTATAAATACCTGTCTTTTGCGAAAATTCAGGTGTGTCTTCTTTTTGCAATAAATTGAAAGAAAAAGACTACTTGGATGTAATGTTCAGTCATAGTCCTAAACACTAAGCTCAACTCGTAATAGCTTGTAAGCCCGAATGTTTGTCTTTCTCTCAAAACACTAATGAATACTCAAACATTTTTCCAACAAAATGGATTAAAAAGACTACCTAGGTGTAATGTTCAGTTATAGTCCCGAGTATTAGACTCAAGTCCTAATAGCTCGCAAGTCATAAATCCCCGTCTTCCAATCCTAAAACATACTTAACACATCAAACCTTTTCTCGCCCAAGTGCGAATCTTTTCAAATTCATTTCTCGCCCAAGTGCGGCTAAACTCATTTTCACAATTAAAATCAATCAACAAATAAAGTTATTTCTACAAAGAACTATATAACCTTGAGTTCTCCGTCACACCTGGGGATACGTAGGATCAGGTTTTTAAAATCTTGTCAGACACATTAACAAAAAACCCTAAAAAATATTTTCCTTTCTTCCGCTGATAACTCACAATAAATATAAGAAAACAAATAATCTAAGCTAACATTCAATCTCAAATTTAACTAAAAGGTTCGTGTTGAGTACAACGGGCGTGAGAGGTGTTAATACCTTCCTCTTGTGTAATCGACTTCCGAACCCGGATTTGGTTGCGACGGTCATCTTCTTTTTCTTTCAAGGGTTTTATTGATATTTTCCCTTTTCTTCTTTGGAATAAAGAAAGTTTGATGGAGACTATATTCAATCATCTCCGTGAGCGTGCGAAAGCTTCGCGAAGGATCATATTTTTTCGAGATGCAACAATATCCTTTATATCATCCTTTGTAGAAAGGGAAGAAAGTTGTGTGATATTCTATTTAAATTAATAAATAAAAAATATTAGTTATAATTTTATCATAAACTTAAATTAGATACAAAATAAGTAAAGAGTCCAAAGAATTTCGAATACTTCATATGGGTCAAGGGATATACAATGTGTTTGAAACTTCAACTTGATAAGCATGGAGTATGTGTATTCATCATTACTTTATGATATCTCTTTCATATCACACTTTTTAAAAATGGAAGGGTATTGTGTGATACCCTATTTAAATTAACAAACAACAAAATATTAGTTATAAATTTATCATAAACTAAAATTAGATACAAAATAAATAAAGATTCCAAATAATTTCTGATACTTCGTATAGATCAAGGGATATACAATATATTTGAAGCATTAATTTGATAAGCATGGAGTAAGGGTATTCATCATTATTTTATGATATATCAAACCTTTTAGACTCAACATGATATCTTGTATTTTGTCCATAGTGATGTGCTACGATACAAATGGGGTGATAAATGCTAAATTTTGAACCTTTTGTCTTGATATGGAGTGGCAGATGGTAAAAATAATGAGAGATGTGTTGTATAAGGGATTTATAGTAACGAACCTTTTAGACTGCGTACGGGGGCATTGATGTCATCCATATTAATGTGTGCGCGGGGGTTGATGGGATTTAATGATGAACTTTTTTGGGACCTTTTGTGTGTAAATGGAAGTAGAGTAGCGAAATAATGAAGGTTTTGTGTGTAGATGAAAGGGGAAGGAGAACAAGAGTTGTGATGTGTTAGATATTTATAGTACTACCTATTCATTATGAGCATTTACTTGTAATTTGTGGGAATATGTGATTAGTGAGAATGGAAAGTGTAATTTGTATTTAGAGGTTGGAGGTTGGGTAGTGACATATGTATAAGTGAATGTCATTTAATGTATTCGGTGCTTATGTGGCATGTGAAAATAAGGGACAAAGCTATTCACATTGAAGTGTAGGCCCGTGCCCCCACTAACTTTTATATCACCTACACTTATTAATAATATTATATATAATACTATATATATTATATATCATTTAATACTATTATATAAGTATATAAATAGTTCATCTAAAAATGGATTCATATATCATGGATGGAAGTTGCTGCAATATAGTTCTAATATTTATTATTCTGTACCTTTATTATATAAATACTTAACTGATTATGTCAAAATAATTTTAAATGTCCAATTAAATTTACAACATTTATTGCCATAACAATCCAAATGAATCACATGTAAGTTTAAAAATTTGATAAAACTCAATTAAATCAAATTGACACACATGTTATAGTAACACATATGCACATCAACATAAGTCAATTATTTTTACGAGTTTAATGGATATGTATAGTATAAAATAATTTTACATTATAGCTCAATAGAAACTCATCACTCTGAGATATTATATCAGTAATTTAAAATTTTATGTTCTACTTAGTGGGTATATGATTGTCATTGATTGAGAGTATAAAATTAACTTATACTCTTAGTGTATATTTTATTTTCTCTGTTTTTAAATATGGAATTTTTAAATTATTTTTAAATATAAAAAGTTGTTAATTATTTGTAAATATGAAAATTATAGAATAATTGTGATATATATTAATATTTTGAAAAAACAAGTTACATTTAAAGCTATGAATTTATACATATAGTGCCCCCACTATTCACTATTTTTGGCTCCATCCCGTGTGAAAATGGAGGAAATTTTTAGGTTTTGGATTTTGCAAACTTAGTAAGCTTTGCATCAAGTTTCATAATTCTTAATGACAACGCATTAAAATATTTGTTTGGTTTTTGACTTAAATTGAACCTCATTAATTCTTTTTTTATTGAATGTGCATACACTATTAAAATACACAATACATATTCTTGAGGTCATAATCGTGTGCCGAGGTAGCTAAGATATATTCGTATTAAAATTTGAATCTCATTAGTTGATTTCCTTATGAAGTCAACATTGAAAACAAACAATTTGGATTTAAATGTTTAAGATATAGAAAATAGAAAAAGAATACAAAATTATTAATCTACATTTTATTTCCATCGAGAAACACTTAATGTTATAGGAAATCGTGTTATTAATTATCTCAATGAATCAAGTTTTATAATTCATAATGATGACATATTTAAGTGTCTATTAATTTTATAGTTTCAATGATGTAGATAAGCTTTATGAGAATTTTGAAAATTGAACCTCATTATTTAAATTTTTGATTGAATGTGCAAATATTATTGGAATCGATGTTTTAAAAACCGGACCAGAGATTGAACCGGTGAAACTTGCGGTTTAAGGTTTAATTGGTTCAACCGGTTAAACCTACGGTCGAACCGTTTATTAACTAAACTAATAATATAAAACTAAATTTCATATATGTCACAAATAATTATACGTTCACAACCTAATAAAAGAAATATTTCAAAAATTTATTACAAAGTTAATACAACAATATCAATAATACATATAATAACATAACATAGGTCTACACTTCATTTCAGCATTCATTTAAGAATAATTTGACCAAATTAAAGAATTACAATAAAAATAATTAAACTAATTTAAACCAAAATTAAAATAACAGAATATAATAACTAAAATAAAGTTCAAATAATTAAGAATAACTAAATTAAATAAGATAGAATATAAAAAAATACAATATACTTTATTAAACAAACAAAAAATGAATTTAAGTTGAACTACGACAAACAAGTCTTAATTGACAACAAATAATATTGACTTAAACGACAATCAATATTGAGTTGGATATTGTGACTATGTTTAAAAGTGACAGCGTAATGGTGATGGAGTTTGATTGAAAGAAAAACTATAATAGAGTGATAAAATTTAGAAGTTTGTATGGTTGTTAAAAAACATGGAATTCTTTTTGTGATTGGGGAATGTATGTTATATTTTGATATTGACATATTAAAATTTTAAAAATAATTTTAAAAATGGTTAATTTTATGCATTTTTTTTTAACAGGACAGTTTTACAAAACCGGATCAGTTTCTTTGTTTCAAATGGTTTTGGACAGTTCAATCTGGTTTTTCCGATTTTATTTCGGTTTTGACCCACTAACAATTTTGAAAGATTGACTCAACCATATTCATATCTGGTTTTCAACCCAACCGATTGAACTGGCCGATTCAGTCCGATTTTTAAAACATTGATTGGAATATACAATGCAGACTCTCGAGGCCATAATCATGTGTCGTAGTAGTTAAGAAATATTCATATTGAAATTTAAAGCTCATTAATTGATTCCCTTATAACGTCTACATTGAAAATAAATAATTTGGATTGGAATGAATATGAAATGAAAAAGCTAAAAAGAATACAAAATTGATTATTCTTTCCTTTGTGTCCATCGAGAAACACTTAATATCATAGACAATCGTGTCATTGATTACTTATGTATAAATTTATAACTAAGTAATTGTATTGATGAAAAAATGTGCACATGGTCAAGTGATCCATAGTTTTTGTGGATATTAGTGCAATTTAAAATTCTACTATGTGAAAATTTCATGAAAATCATAATCATTTCATAAGACATAATATTTGAATTAAATAATTAATAGATTCAAAATGATACAAAACAACACTAGTGATGCAAAAAGAAATGTAGGTGAATGCAAATACACTAATTAAACGAGTTGTGATATTAGTAAGGATTTGATTAATACAAACTTCTAATGTTCATTTTGTCATATTATTTTTGCAAATACATTCATTAGTCAAAAGATTATGTATATCAATTGCAACATTACTCATTTGTTGATCTATTGCTTAAAATTGATGCAATGAGTAGGAAGTTGTGAGACCCCGTATATAAATTAAAAAATAATATGCAACATTAACTATAATATTAAAATGGCATAAAGTTAGGAATGCAGTAAATCTAGAGGCCGTAGCGTAATTTATACTCCATCTGGATCAAGGGATATTCTATAAGTTCGAAATGAATAAAAAATATATTTCATCTTATTATAAAATTCACCCCAAAGTGAAAATTTATCAACATTGCAAAAAAAATTATAGACAAAAATTTAGCATGAATAATTTAAAAAATCTTTATAGATTGTCTTTTCTTTGGGCATACTCCAATTTTTCTAATGTGAGATCTATCAACTTATTTATTTTCCCATCCTTCTATGTCTCCTTTTTATCATCCTTAGTAAAAAAAAGGGAAGGAAGTTATGTGATACGCTATTCAAATTACCAAACAAATGAAAAATTGTTTATAAGTTTATCATTAATTGAAATCAGATACGAAATAAGTAAAGAGTCCACAAATAATTCATAGGGATCAAAGGATATACAATATGTTTGAAATATTAACTTGATAAGCATGGAGTATATGTTTTCATTATTAACTTCATTTATATCAATAGTATAAGAGAAATAAGAAATTGAAACACATTCATTAAAATAAGAACAAATGTAAGCATTTGTAGCAATAAAAAAAAGGAAATCAAACATTTTAGACCAAACATGTCAACTTGTATTTCGTCCATAGTGATGTGGCCATGATGCATATGGAGTGGGAGATGCAAAAAAGAAATGAGAGGTGTGTTGTATAAGTGATTTATAAAAATAGCCTTTTAGACTGAGCATGACTAAATTGAAGCCATCCATATTAATGTGGGCGTGGGACAAATGGGGTTTAGTGATGAAAACATTTTAGACCATTTGTGTGTATGTTGAAGGAGAGTAGATAAATATTGGAGGTTTCACATGTACATGTAAGAGAGATGCGAATAAGACATGTGATGTGTTAGACATTTATAGTAGTGGCTATTTACTTTGAGCATTTAATTGTGATATATGGGGATATATGATTAGTGGGATTAGAAAGTGTATTTTATAGTTAGAGGTTGGATTGTGGTATGGGTGGCAAAATGAGCAGCCCGCCCCGTTTAGGTCCGGCCCATTTAAGCTCGTCCAAAAGTGGGACGGGGCGGGCTAACTTAGGTGTTCGAGCTCAAAAGTCAAGCTCGCCCCGTTTACTAACGAGTTGGTGGGTGGGAAGGTCGGCCCGCCAATTTTTTTTTACAATTTGATTTACTACATAATTTAAAATATTGTTAATCATTACAAAAGAGGCCGAAAAGTTGTAACAACGCATAATAAAACTTTAACGGTCTTAATGTAAATGTCATATTCTTCAACATAAATAAAACAACATAACTATAATACCATAAACTTAAAACAAACACACTAAAATCTCAAAATAATCCATTTGGTTTAAAAAATCAACAAGCACAACCTAGTTAGGGGTATGTATGGACAAAAATCAAGAAAGTAAACTAGCATAATCTAAACAAAGTCAACTAAGAACTAACAATAAAAACCCAATCTTAAAGGCTCCATGCCAAACACTTCATCAATCATCATATATGTTGTGAACATGTGAAGCTTTAGATGATATCATAGCCATTGGATGAAACCTTTCACCATCTCTTTCATCATCATCACCCACTATTTAATAATTATCAAGATTAACAACATCAAAATCAGTAGCTTTAGAACCCACCTCTAATGACAGTGAGTAATAGAAAAGAGAAAAGAATGTATTCTCTATGTTTTGCAATAAAGATTTTTCTACTATTAATGAAGATAAAGAATGAATTAGAGACCAATTAATGTCTTCAAATAAAGTGTTTATGGTTATGTGAAAAATGAATATTAGGGTTTGAAGAAATGAGGGTTATTTTAAAGTAGATATACTACAAACCACGTTAATATTATTTTAATTTAAAGTAAAAATAATATCTTTTTAACTAAAAGCTCGTAGGAAAAACCCGCCATCAGCCATTTTAAAAGCGGGTTAGGCGGGGCGGGCCAACTTAAGACACCGAGCCGAAAATCTCGCATCGGCCCGCCAAAAATGGTGGGTTAAACGGGAGGGCCCGACGGACACAACCCGCTTTGCCATCCCTAGGTAGTGGCATAAGTATAAATAAGTGTCATTTAATATATTGAGTGCTTATGCGACAAGTGAAAATGGAGGGAAATGTTTAGGTTTAGGATTTTGTAAACTTAGTATGTTTTGCATCAAGTTTCATAATTCTTAATGACGACACATTTAAATGTTTGTTTTCTTTATGAATTCAATGATGTAGTTAAGCTTTATAGAAGTTTTAAAATTTAACCTCATTAGTTATATTCTTTGTTGAATGTGAAGACACTATTGGAATACACAATACATATTTTTGAGGTCATACTCATGTGCAGATGTATTTAAGATATATTCGTATTAAAATTTGAACCTCATTAGTTAATTTTGTTATATAGTCTACATTTGAAACAAACATTTTGGATTTAAATGATTAAGACATAAAAAATAAATAAAAAGGAGACAAAATTTATTAATCTACTTTTTGTTTCCATCGAGAAACACTGTACGAATTTATGTTATTTATTATCTCAATACATTAAGTTTCATAATTCATAATGATGACGCGTTTAAGTGTTTGTTTCTTTTATGGCTTAAATGATGTATCTAAGCCTTATGTGAGTTTAAAAAATTGAACCTCATTAATTTTATTATTTGTTAAATGTGTAGACACTATTGGAATACACAATGTGTACTCTCGATGTCAAAATCATGTGTCACTTTAGTTAAGAAATAGTCATATTGAAATTGAAGCTCGTTAATTGATTTCATTATAACGTTTACATTGGAAACAAACAATTCTGATTTGAATGAATATGAATTGGAAAAACTAAAAAGATGGCAAAATTGATTAGTCTCACGTTGCTTCCATCGAAAAACACTTAATATCATTTACAAACATGTCATTCATCATTCATATTTAAATTTGAACCTTAGTATTGCATTGATGAATTTTTTTTCCAGATAGTCAATTGATGCATGGTTATTATGAATATCAGTACAATTTAATGTTCTATTATGCAGAAAATTCATGAACACCACAATCCTTTCGTAACACATAAGAATTGAATTAAACAATTAATAAATTCAAAATAAAACAAAACAACACTAAGGATACAAAAGAAAATGAAGGTGAATTCACGTGCACTAAATACAAGAATTGTAATATTAGTATGGATTTGATTAATACGAACTACTAATGTTCGTGAAGTCATATAATTTCTTCAAATAAATTTGTCAAACAACAGAGGCGGGTGGATGAAACCGACCATGTTGGCCCAAAACTAATATGGGGGAATGTTCGAATATGAAGACTTGAAATAAATGGATAGCGCATTTATGGAGAATTGATAATATTATGGCCCGGGATCATGCAATAAAGTATGATTCCAATTATCGTCAAGAGGTCACGTTAATTATGGACAATCATCTTAATGGTTTTTAATGAGCTTTATGTGTGGAGTGAGCCAAAGCTACTATATAAGGAGATGGTCACCAAAAGAAGGGATATACACGATTGATCAGAGATACGATTGAGACTTTAGTGGCCCTCGCTGTTATGTTTATATTGGTGTACTTTTCTAATACAAATATATATTGCATTGCATTGCATCACTTACCATCAGTTTTCTTCCCCTCTAATTATTGTTATATAAGTGTGAGTTGTAAGTCTCGCATGACTTGGAATAATGAGGGTCCAGTAATATATAAGTAAGAGAACTCTTAAACATAATATCTTAATATTTTGGGTGAAAATATAGTGTCTATTTCACTTGTGTGGTTGACTGAATGTGGAAACTCTCCTCATTACCCATCACTGATTTGGGTCGAATGAAAACTTTGTATCGCTCCGTCATAAAATATTCAAACAATGAAATAAAACCGCTAGGCCACTTTTTTCCATTCCGCATCATTCTATTTCATGTCCATTTTAAGATATTCAAACAAAACCTTAACCTTTATTTCAAACCACTTGAGTTATCCTACCTTATTTAATATTTGTGTTCTATGTGTTTATTTATAGAAGTTGGGTATGGATATCTTAAAATAAATATAGTATAATGAAATGAAATAATGTGGAATGAAGTTGAATATAACATAATAAAACTAAAGTTTCATTTAGTAGTTCGAAATTATTTTGACATATTTCGAGATATTTCATATTCTATCTTAACTGGAGAATAAGAAAAATGATAGTTAGTGATAAATTGAAATTGTGATAAATTGAAATTGTATATATAGCTACCAATTTATTATGCTTCATCCAATTTTAAAAAATCCAAACAATTAAATTTTATTATATTTCAATCCATAATTCTATTTCATTTTATTTCATTAATCTAAAATGAAACCTTTGTGTTATATATTAAAGGTGTTGTTTGTCCTAACTTAACTTTCATAAAAGAGACATGTAAGGTAAAAATTATCCTCACTAAAAAAATATTTTTTACGATCATATGTCTTGTTAGATCAAAACTACCGTGTAAGGTGGAGATTATCCCCACTTACAAAAAAATATTTGGTGTGTGAATATAAAATATGAGTGCTCCGATAGAGCAAACCTACTTAGGTATAAACATATGTCCATGTCATATATTGTTAGATGTGGAAGTCTAAATACACACTCTTGTGCCCAGCACTAAAAAGTTAAATGAAGATTGTCTTGAGTTGGACTCTGATACAATTTTAAAAATGTGGTTAGGTCTAATCCAACCCTACAAAATCGAGTGGTAAGGTGAATATTTGTTGAATTGTAATTTCTTGTGTCGAAGTAGGTTACTCGACAGAAGCAAGGAAGTGTCGAACCACTTAGTATGTTAAGTTATGTTAGTGTGTCTAAGTGTCGAAGCATGTTGCCTCACACAGGATTTCCACTTATGCCTATTTTAGTAGTGTTAGCTATTTTGGGCTTTTATAGTTTTGGGCTTTGGCTTGAGATCCAAGTTAAACTAAATCTATAAATAGAGGGAGTAACTCTTATTTTTGTAATGAAATGAATAAAGTATTCATAACATTTGTAATTCACAGTATTTTGTATTTGCAAAGTGAATAAGAAGTTTTCCACAGTTTGTGGGCAGAGAGAAACTCTGCAGAATTTTATTACTCTTCTTCTTCATCGTTCTTTACACTCTTTCTTTCTCCATTATTCTTTTCTTTTCCTTGCTATTGTGTGGGTAATAACAATCTTATTCATCAAGATTGGTTGAAATTCTCCATAGGTCTTAGGGGATTTCCAACATCTTGTATCAAGAGCTCCGGTTAATCGATTCGTGGGAAGAAAATCACCATGACAACGAATCATCCAAACCAGCATTTTCCAGCAAATCTTTTGATTCTCAAGAACAACAATTATGACAATTGGTGCAAGCATATAAAGGTCATGTTATATTACCAAGATCTTTGGGATCTTGTGAAGAAAGGAGTAACAACGCTTGTAGAAGTCGCGATATATCAAGAAAAGGTTGCACATAAAGAATTGAAGAAGAAAGATTATAAAGTTCTCTTTATAATCCATCAATATGTTGATGCAGATAACTTTGAAAAGGTTAGTGATGCAGAGTCGATGAAAGAAGCATGAGAAATTTTGGAGAAATTATTTGGAGGCGCGGAAAAGGTGAAAGAAGTGAGGTTACAAACTCACAAAAGAACGTATGAATTGCTTCAGATGGAAGACAATGAAAGTGTAACTGATTTCTTCACCAAGGTTACAAAACTGGTGAATCAAATGAAGGTATGTGGAGAAGTGTTGACATCAAGATCTGTTGTTGGAAAGATCTTGAGGTCCTTGGCTCCAAAGTTCGACCAATTGGTAGTAACCATAGAAGAGTCGAAAGATTTGTCAAAACTGACAAAGGAAAAGATTCAAGGGACGCTTGAATCTCATGAACAAAGAATGATTGAAAGAGCTGCAGGAAAGTCGAAGAGTGATATGGCTTAGCAAGCTCAATCAGCAAAAAAAAAAAAAAGACAAAGGAAGTTGGAACGGCAACAAAGGCAGAGGAGGTTACAATAATTCGACTGGTCGAAAACCCTGGAACCAAGGCAACCAAAGAGGTGGTGTTGCAGGTAGATGAAGAGGTGGTGGTCAAAAGCCAGACAAGAGTCAAATTCAGTGTTACAATTGTCAGAAGTATGGTCACTATTATAGTGATTGTCTATAAAAGCAGAAGAATCAAGAAACTTGTGCAAAACTGGAGAAACATGAAGAAGAATAGACGCTGCTGATGGTCACAACAAGAGATGAAGAAAGATTCAAGGACCAGTGGTACTTGGACTCAGGATTCTCATCACACATTTCTGGAAGAAAAGATTGATTTGTCAACATAAAACCCTCAATGAAGAACATGGTGAAATTTGCAAATGGCAACACTCTAGCAGCTGAAGGTGTTGGTGATGTTCTGATTATGAGGAAAGATGACAAGAGGTCAGTAATTTCAAATGTGTTATACATACCGGGCATGAAGAGTAATTTGCTCAGCATAGGGCAATTGGTCTAAAAGAACTACAAGGTGTTGATCAAAGACAAGATGATGAGAGTTCTCGACTCAAATGGAAGGTTGATCTTGAAGGCTCCAATGTGTCAGAATAGAACCTTCAAGATTGAACTAAATGTGATGGAGCATAAGTGCCTTGCAATAGCAGCCAACAAAGATGAATGGATATTGTAACACCCCTTTTTCTACCCCAAATTATTTAACATATAATCAGAGTAAATAAGCACGCATATAAAGAAAAGGGCGTCACATCGACGTTTTCAAAATTTAAAACTTTCAAAAACCAACAATACACCTGGTCATTCAAAATAACACATTTCACTCATCATGAATATTCAAGCAATATGCGTTCGCAGCGGAAAATAAAGAATACTCATGTATTTCATAATATGATCCATGTCCCATACCATGATCATCTCTCAATAATCACTTCAAATAAAATAAAACAATTAGTGACATAAAGCATATCAAAATAAGATATGAGTTCAATACCACTAATCTACCCAGTGTTACATGACCAGAGCATTGACTCATTACCTAATTTCAAACTAAATACGGAAACTCTCCAGCTAATCTTGAGCGAGCTACCGTCCACCTACTCCAGCAATACTACTCTGTAGTATCTGCACGATACCCATGTAAAGGTAACATTCAAACAGAAAGGGTGAGAATTCAAATTATTATGAAATAGCATAATAAGGCACAATGAGTTAAAACACAATTTAAGAATTCATCACACTTGGTATAATCACGTCAATAATATTAACCAACAATCATCTCACATATTTCAAACGTACATCGCATCCACATCAATACATGCATTCAATGATCACATAACTATAGACGACTCAATGCAAGACAATGTGACTCTATGCATGTGGTACCTCAATGTGAATTCAAAGTTTCACCGCTTTCCGATTCAATATCTAGAATCCAAGCCACGCTTCCGATCCGGACAAGACCAAAGCCCTACGTCTGTTTCCAATGAAGGATCACCGCTTAATACTACGCCTAATCCCAATTAAGGATTAACGTCTGCTACGTCTGTTTCCAATGAAGGATCACCGCTTAAATACTATGCCTAATACCAATTAAGGATTAACGTCTGCTACGTCTGTTTCCAATGAAGGATCACCGCTTAAATACTATGCCTAATCCCAATTAAGGATTAACGTCTGCTACGTCTGTTTCCAATGAAGGATCACCGCTTAACCACTTCCACAATGAAGTCAACCATGCTATGAATGAATGCACACATACCAACACATATGCAATTAAAACCATCTACATACCGTCTTAACATCCCACATATCACCATGACTCATAATTGGTACATATACACGTTCATCACAACACATCAATTACGATTACATATACACATCCATACCCATAAATCATTCACAATTCAATAATGGTATACATACACATTCATACAATATATTATTCACCAATATAGGCCAATCATCAAATATGTACCCATAGATTTCATTCCAAAACGCACACAACATTTAAATATCAATTTTTTCACTTTTCAAACAGTGTTAACCGGTTAACGCCCTGGGTTAATCGGTTAACGCAAAATAGAATGCGCTTCTTGGCAATTCATAACAGTGTTAACCGGTTAACGCCCTGGGTTAACCGGTTAACGCAAGACAGAATGTAACTTTTTTCAATATTATAACAGTGTTAACCGGTTAACGCCTTGGGTTAACCGGTTAACGCAAGACAGAAAGCTGTTCCTGCGCTAACACGAAACAGAATGCAGATTTCCCCGCATTTTCCATCGTTGGAGGACTTCCGGACCTCCGATTTCGATTCCGTAAAAAGCTACACGTTCAGAAAATTATGACTCATCCAAATATATATTCATTCACAGTTTTAGCATAATTTAATCATCACAAATCAAGAGTATTTATCAAGACCTAATAATTCCAAACCATGCCAATTAAGGATTTCAACCTAAAACATGTTCCTACCCATTGACCAATCATACTAACCCATAATAATAAGGATTTCCCCCCTTACCTTGTCAATTTGATGGAAACCTTGACTCCTCTCGCTTTTCCTCTCCTCTTTCTCTATTGCCTTCAGTGCTCAAGTGAATTCTAATTCTCACTTCCTTCACTCTTACTATTTATAATAGTATTCTAGTTGGGCTGAAATCATCTAATTTAATCACTAGGCCCAATAATACCTAATATTTAAATACCTCTATTTAAATTTAAATAATTAACCACTCACTATGCAACCAAATTAATTAATTAATTCAATTATTTAATTATTTCTCATATCCACTAGATAATGAATTAATACACCAATTAATTAATTAACACTCCACATAATTAAATTAAAATTATAATAATAATAGTATAATAATTCAATACTAAAAAATGGGTTGTTACAACTCTCCCCCACTTAAAAGATTTTCGTCCTCGAAAATTTACCTCAAACGAACAACTCCGGATATGATTCCCTCATCTTATCCTCGAGTTCCCACGTAATATTTCCATTGGCGACTCCGCCCCATATCACTTTTACCAAAGCAATCTCCTTACCACGAAGCTTCTTCACTTCTCGATCTTCAATCTGCACAGGTGATGTATCAACCGTCAAATTATCCCGTACTTGCACATCATCTAATGGAACAACATGCGATGGATCCGCAATGTACTTCCTCAATTGAGACACATGGAATACATCATGAAGATTAGAAAGTGATGGTGGTAATGCAATCCGATATGCCACTTCACCTATCCTCTCGGAAATCTGATAAGGACCAATGAAACGCGGCGTCAACTTACGCGACTTCAGAGCTCTACCAACACCCGTTATTGGCGTAACTCGAAGAAACACATGCTCGTCTTTCTCAAACTCAAGAGCTTTCCTCCTCTTATCATGATAACTCTTTTGGCGACTCTGAGAAGCCTTCATCTTCCCTTGAATCATCTCAATCTTATCTGTAGTCTCTTGAATCAACTCGGGTCCAACCACAACACTCTCTCCCGATTCGTACCAACATAAAGGAGTTCTACACTTTCTGCCATAAAAGGCCTCAAACGGTGTCATTCCAATACTCGAATGGAAACTGTTATTATATGTAAACTCGATAAAAGGCAAGAAACTATCCCAGTTTCCTCCTTGTTCCAAAACACAAGACCTCAAAAGATCTTCAAGTGACTGAATAGTCCTCTCCGTTTGACCATCAGTTTGCGGATGATATGCTGAACTCAAACAACTTCGTACCCAAAGCACTTTGCAAACCTTCCCAAAATCTCGAAGTGAACCTCGGATCTCAATCCGAAACAATACTCGACGGTATACCATGCAAACACACAATTCTCTCGACGTACAACTTAGAAAATCCCTCAATGAACTTCCTATAATAACCAGCCAAACCAAGGAAACTTCGAATCTCGGCAACAGACTTAGGAGCTTCCCACTGAGATACAACTTCGATCTTCGTAGGATCCACAGAAATCCCACCGCTCGAAATCACATGTCCAAGAAAACTTACTTCACTCAACCAAAATTCACACTTAGAGAGTTTAGCAAACAAATTCCTCTCTTTCAACACCGATAACACAACCTTCAAATGCTCTGCATGATCCTCTTCGCCCTTGGAATAAATCAATATATCATCGATGAACACAACTACAATCTTATCCAGATAATCATGAAAGATTCTATTCATATACTCCATAAATACACCAGGTGCATTCGTCACCCCAAAAGGCATCACGGAGTACTCGTAGTGACCGTACCTTGCCCTAAAAGCAGTCTTCTGAATATCCTCAGCCTTTACGCGAATCTGATGATACCCAGACCTCAAATCAATTTTGCTAAACACACAAGCTCCAACCAGCTGATCCATCAGATCGTCAATCCTCGGAAGTGGATACTTGTTCTTAATCGTCACTTTATTCAGTTGTCTATAATCAACACATAATCTCATAGAACCTTCTTTCTTCTTGACCAATAGCACAGGTGCACCCCACGGCGACACACTAGGACGAATAAACTTCTTCTCGAGTAAGTCTTCAAGTTGACTCTTCAACTCTTTCAACTCAGAAGCGGACATTCGATAGGGAGCCATCGATACAGGACTAGTTCCAGGAACTAAATCAATCGAAAACTCGACCTCTCGTTTCGGCGGTAAATCACTTATATTTTCCAGAAATACCTCCGTAAATTCACAAACTATTGGCAGTTCTTCGATCGTCCTCTTCTCCCGAATATCCAAAGTTGCCAACAACATAAACAACTCGGCACCATCTTGCACCAATTCATCAACTTGCTTAGCAGACACACACCAATCTTCCTTAGCATCAACCTCGGGAAAATTAACCGTCTTCTCGAAACAGTTGATATACACCCGATTAACTTTTAATAAATTCATACCCAAAATCACGTCGAGTTGCTCTAACGGAAGACAAACTAAATCAATTCCAAAATCCCTACCAAATATACTCAACGGACAATTCAAACACACATAGGAAGTAGAAACAGAACCCATAGCAGGTGTATCAATAATCATACTTCTACACATATCAGATAATATGAGATTCAGCCTCTTAGCACAATCCAAAGAAATGAAAGAATGTGTTGCACCGGTATCAATAATGGCAATCAAAGGTGTACCATTAATAAAGCACGTACCTTGGATTAGTCTATCATCGGTATTGGTCTCCGCACCAGACAATGCAAACACCTTTCCCTTCACTTGCTCCTTCCTCGGCTTATCACATTGCGAACTAATGTGACCTTTCTCACCACAGTTGAAACAAGTTATGTTCGAACCAACCCTACACTGGTTTGCTCTGTGACCCATCCTGCCACAATTGAAACACTTCCCAGAATCTCTACTACACTCTGTAGCACGATGGCCTTCCACACCACATTTGAAGCACTTAAGTGGAATAGAAGATACTCCCCCACTTGGCTTCTTGCCAACACTAGATTGTCTCCTCTTGTCATCATATGGTTTTCCCCGATCTTGGTTTTTCCCCTTCAGACTCTTGTAGACAGAAGCACTCTCCCTACTATCCTCGTCATAAATCCGGCTCTTGTTAACCAATTCTGTAAAACGAGTAATCTGTTGGTAACCAATGGCCTTCTTGATATCATGTCTCAAGCCATTCACAAACTTCAAACATTTAGATCTCTCAGCATTAGCAGTATTGTAATGAGGACAATACTTGATAAGCTCCTGAAATCTAGCAGCATAATCAGCAACGGTACCATTTCCTTGCTTCAACTCAAGGAACTCCACCTCTTTCTTCCCACGACAATCTTCTGGGAAATAGTTCTCCAAGAAGGTATCACGGAAAAGAGTCCAAGTAACTTCAATGTTGTCTTCTTCGAACCTCTGAAAAGTGTTATTCCACCAATCTCCAGCTTCCTTCTCAAGCATATGGGTACCAAACTGCACTTTCTGAGCATCAGTACAGTTCATGACTCTGAAGATCTTCTCAATTGCTTTCAGCCAAGCTTGAGCTTTCTCAAGTGCATGCTCACCCTCAAAGGTAGGAGGATTGTTCCGCTGGAATCTCCCCAAAGCACGGAACTCATCATCATCTCCCTTTTGGTTACCGGCATTCGCATTCGCTTGATGGGCATTCGCTTGATGGATCTGACCCATGGATTCAGCCAGCATCCTCAGCGCCTCAGCAATGGCATCGTCATTCCTGCCTGCAACCATTGTCCTTACAACCCGAAACATCAAACAAACAGTATCGATCATGTCCGATACACAAATCAAATACCACGGAAAACCTACTACTATTGACCAACTGGTTGACCATGCTCTGATACCACTATGTAACACCCCTTTTTCTATCCCAAATTATTTAACATATAATCAGAGTAAATAAGCACGCATATAAAGAAAAGGGTGTCACATCGACGTTTTCGAAATTTAAAACTTTCAAAAACCAACAATACACCTGGTCATTCAAAATAACACATTTCACTCATCATGAATATTCAAGCAATATGCGTTCGCAGCGGAAAATAAAGAATACTCATGTATTTCATAATATGATCCATGTCCCATACCATGATCATCTCTCAATAATCACTTCAAATAAAATAAAACAATTAGTGACATAAAGCATATCAAAATAAGATATGAGTTCAATACCACTAATCTACCCAGTGTTACATGACCAGAGCATTGACTCATTACCTAATTTCAAACTAAATACGGAAACTCTCCAGCTAATCTTGAGCGAGCTACCGTCCACCTACTCCAGCAATACTACTCTGTAGTATCTGCACGATACCCATGTAAAGGTAACATTCAAACAGAAAGGGTGAGAATTCAAATTATTATGAAATAGCATAATAAGGCACAATGAATTAAAACACAATTTAAGAATTCATCACACTTGGTATAATCACGTCAATAAAATTAACCAACAATCATCTCACATATTTCAAACGTACATCGCATCCACATCAATACATGCATTCAATGATCACATAACTATAGACGACTCAATGCAAGACAATGTGACTCTATGCATGTGGTACCTCAATGTGAACTCAAAGTTTCACCGCTTTCCGATTCAATATCTAGAATCCAAGCCACGCTTCCGATCCGGACAAGACCAAAGCCCTACGTCTGTTTCCAATGAAGGATCACTGCTTAATACTACGCCTAATCCCAATTAAGGATTAACGTCTACTACGTCTGTTTCCAATGAAGGATCACCGCTTAAATACTACGCCTAATCCCAATTAAGGATTAACGTCTGCTATGTCTGTTTCCAATGAAGGATCACCGCTTAAATACTACGCCTAATCCCAATTAAGGATTAACGTCTGCTACGTCTGTTTCCAATGAAGGATCACCGCTTAACCACTTCCACAATGAAGTCAACCATGCTATGAATGAATGCACACATACCAACACATATGCAATTAAGACCATCTACATACCGTCTTAACATCCCACATATCGCCATGACTCACAATTGGTACATATACACATTCATCACAACACATCAATTACGATTACATATACACATCCATACCCATAAATCATTCACAATTCAATAATGGTATACATACACATTCATACAATATATTATTCACCAATATAGGCCAATCATCAAATATGTACCCATAGATTTCATTCCAAAACGCACACAACATTTAAATATCAATTTTTTCACTTTTCAAACAGTGTTAACCGGTTAACGTCCTGGGTTAATCGGTTAACGCAAAACAGAATGCGCTTCTTGGCAATTCATAACAGTGTTAACCGGTTAACGCCCTGGGTTAACCGGTTAACGCAAGACAGAATGTAATTTTTTTCAATATTATAACAGTGTTAACCGGTTAACGCCCTGGGTTAACCGGTTAACGCAAGACAGAAAGCTGTTCCTGCGCTAACACGAAACAGAATGCAGATTTCCCCGCATTTTCCATCGTTGGAGGACTTCCGGACCTCCGATTTCGATTCCGTAAAAAGCTACACGTTCAGAAAATTATGACTCATCCAAATATATATTCATTCACAGTTTTAGCATAATTTAATCATCACAAATCAAGAGTATTTATCAAGACCTAATAATTCCAAACCATGCCAATTAAGGATTTCAACCTAAAACATGTTCCTACCCATTGACCAATCATACTAACCCATAATAATAAGGATTTCCCCCCTTACCTTGTCAATTTGATGGAAACCTTGACTCCTCTCGCTTTTCCTCTCCTCTTTCTCTATTGCCTTCAGTGCTCAAGTGAATTCTAATTCTCACTTCCTTCACTCTTACTATTTATAATAGTATTCTAGTTGGGCTGAAATCATCTAATTTAATCACTAGGCCCAATAATACCTAATATTTAAATACCTCTATTTAAATTTAAATAATTAACCACTCACTGTGCAACCAAGTTAATTAATTAATTCAATTATTTAATTATTTCTCATATCCACTAGATAATGAATTAATACACCAATTAATTAATTAACACTCCACATAATTAAATTAAAATTATAATAATAATAGTATAATAATTCAATACTAAAAAAAATGGATTGTTACAGATATCGCATTATAGACTTGGCCATCTCAATTTCAAAGACATCATAGATTTGAAGAGAAGAAATATGGTTTCAGGATTACCAGAAATCGACATTCCAAACAAAGTGTGTGAAGAATGCGTGCAAGCGAAGCAACATAAGAACAACTTCAGTAAGGATGCAGGAAGCAGGTTGAAGGCAATTCTTAAAGTCATATACTCTGATGTATGTGGCCCTCTCCAGGTGGATTCGATTGTAGGTAACAAATACTTTGCTACATTCATAGATGATTTCAGTCGAAAACTGTGGTCTTACCTGATCAAGAAGAAAAGTGAAGTGATCGAGGTATTTTCCAAGTTTAAATCTATGGTCGAAAGATCAAGATTTTAAGGACCGATGGTGGTGGAGAATGTAACACCCCGAATAAAATAAGAGAATTATTTAAATTAAGTTAATAATATATTTATTAATTTAATTAAATAAATTGAATTATTGGATTATTATTATTATTATTTGGAATAATAATTAGTGGAAAATATATAAGTTGGAATAAGAGAAAAGGGTTTTCAGTTTTGGTAAAGAGTTTTCACGTGAAACAGAGAAGCGGCTGAAAGGTGAAAAGTGGAGAAAGAGCAAAGGTTGAAGAACGGAAAAGCTTGAAGCTTAGAGACTGCCGGATTATCTCAGGTAAGGGGGGTTTATCATCGTTTAATGGGTATTATAGATTAACATGTCATGGGTAGTGATAAGCCGTTAAATTGACCCTAATTGGGATTGTTGGTGCTGAAAATTGTGATGAATAAGTTGTGTTAAACCTGAAATTAAATCGGTAATTGGATGAGTAGTGTTTTCCCAAACGTGTAGCTTTTTACGGAACTTGAATCGGAGGTCCGGAAGTCCTCCAACGGCGGAAAATGCGGAAACTCTGCATTCTGCCTTGTGTTAGCGCAGGAACTGCTGTTTTGTCTGCGTTAACCGGTTAACCCAGGGCGTTAACCGGTTAACACTGTTATATTTTGTGGAAATGTGTTGTTTTGCCTGCGTTAACCGGTTAACCCAGGGCGTTAACCGGTTAACACTGTTGCGTTTTGCCAGAAAATGTATTTTTGTCCTGCGTTAACCGGTTAACCCAGGGCGTTAACCGGTTAACACTGTTGAAAATTAGAAAAATTGGTATTTTAATGTTGTGAACGTAATTGGTGATTGGCCTATTTTAGTTGATTGTGAGGAATAATTTTGTTGGGTTTATGTTATGAAATGTTGATCCAAATATGTGGATCAGTTGTGTTAAAGTTGTTGAAAATACTGAGTTGGAGGCTTGATGAGCCAAAGTTGATTATAAGTTAATTTTTGTTGAAAACGTTGTTGTGTTGATATTATTATTATGTTGTTGACAGTTTAAAGTCGTGTATGCCATGTACATTCATATGCATTAAGTCGGAGCTTTGCTCACACCACGTTGGCCTGGATTGGCAAAATTTTAAGTTGAAAGTTGAAGGCTTATGCCTTGATGCCCACTAAAATGGCAATGATTTTAAGTTGGGAGTTTACTCCGAATGGTACCACATGCATACGAGTCGAGTCTCATTTGAGTTGCATTTTATGTTGTTATTGAGTATGATATTGAGTTGATAACTGCCGTTGCTGTATGTGTAATCTGATTTGGGTGATGAAACGTGTTGAATTACTTAACATAACATGATAAATTATAATGTTTGTTATATCGATTGAGGAACTCACCCTTACAATTATTTTTCAGGTAACGAGCAATGAGTTGAGTAGAAGCTAGTGCTTGGAGTCTAGTGTAGTCACCGTAGTGGGTCATGCTCTGATAGATGTAACATCGGGACGGGATGTTTTAATTGTTTATTGTCGGTTGTTGAACCATTTTTCATGTAATACGTTATATGTTTGTGGAATGGTTGAGTTGATTTATATCCGCTGCGAATTGTGCAAAAATGTTATTTTGATCAAATAATGAGCATGACAGTTATTATGGTGTGAAGTGTTGTGTGACACCCTTGGTGCATAATTACTCTGATATTTGTTGTTGTCAATTTAATTAAATATTTGGGGGTATTTTAGAAGGGTGTTACAGAGAATATGTGTCGAAAGATTTCGATGGATTATGTGTGAAAGAAAGGATTGTGTATGAGGTGGTGTCACCCTACACTCCGCAGCAGAATGGAGTCGTAGAAAGGAAGAATAGAACCATTATGAATATGGTTATAAGTATATTGAAAGGAAAGCATCTACCCAAAGAATTATGGGGAAAAGTTATGTCGACTGTGACATATATCCTGAACATATGTCCAACGAAGAAGCTAGAAGGAATCACACCAGAAGGATGTTAGTCTAGTGTCAAGCCTAGCTTGAGTCATCTTAGGGTGTTTGGATCTATAGCATATAGACATGTGCCAGATCAGTTGAGAAGAAAACTTGATGACAAGTCGAGTCAGATGATCCTGATAGGATGTCTTTCGACTGAAGGATACAAGTTGTTCGACCCAGTGAATAAGAAAGTGGTGATCAGCGGGGACATGATCATAGATGAGCTTAAGGAGTGGGATTGGACTGAGAATGTCAATAAAGATTTAGTAAGAATCTTTTGTGACGAACCAGCTAGTGAAGTCGAAAGAGAAGTTCAATAGGAAGAAGTCAGAGGTGAAGCAGGCCCAGGTAGACCTCAAAGAATAAGACACATGCCTACAAGATTGCAAGAATGTTTAATTACATCAGATGATGTGGTCAATGAAGAAGGTGAGCTGGTACGTTATGCTTTCTACGCAGATGTCGAACTTGTCAATGCAGCTGAGGCATTGAAATATTTGAAGTGGATGAAAGCAATGGACGAAGAACTGAAGTCAATTGAAGTCAACAACATTTTGTCACTTGTCGAATTGCCCCAAGACAAGAAGACAATCGATGTGAGGTGGGTATACAAGGTGAAGTTGAATCCCAGAGGAGAAGTGAATCGACACAAGGCGAGACTTGTGGCGAAAGGATTTCTTCAGAAAGAAGGAATCGACTTCAATGAGGTTTTTGCACATGTTGCTAGGATCGAAATAATCAGGTTGGTTGTTGGTCTAGAAAACATGAACAACTGGAAGATGTGCCAGATGGATGTGAAATATGGATTCCTGAATGGCCCTTTAGAAGAAGAAGTTTATGTTGCACAACTAGTTGGATTTGTGAAACATGGCGAAGAAAGAAAGGTGTACAGGTTGCATAAAGCCATGTACGGACTTAAACAAGCTCCAAGAGCTTGGAACAAGAAGATATATGGTTTTCTAAGGGAGAAGGAATTTGTGAAGTGCACAAGTGAACACGGAGTATATGTAAAAAGAAGCAATAGTGAATTGCTTATACTATGTCTCTATGTCGATGACTTGTTGATAACAGGTAGCTGCAAGAAGGAGATCGAAGACTTCAAAGGTGATCTCAACAAGGAATATGAAATGTCAAATTTGGGTGACATTTCATATTTCCTTGGTATTGAATTCTATAAGAGTGGTAGAGGTTTGATGATGCACCAAAGAAGATATGCATGCGAAATTCTCAAGAGATTTGAGATGCAAGATTGCAACCCAACTTCGACTCCAGCTGAGCCCAGATTACAACTGTCGAAAGATTCAGATGAAGATGATGTCGATCCAACCCAATACAGAAGACTTATTGGGTCACTTCGATACCTTTGTCACACAAGGTCTGACTTAGCATACAATGTAGGTATGGTGAGTAGGTTCATGCAAAAACCAAAGGTATCACATCTAGCGGCGGCGAAGAGGATACTAAGGTATCTAAAAGGAACTCTCGACTATGGCATTTTGTTTCCTACAGCTGATGAAGGAAAATAATAAAAATTAGTGGGATACACCGACTCAAGTTAGTGTAGTGATGCTGAGGATCAAAAATCCACAGCGGGCTATGTGTTTATGCTAGGTGGTGCACCAGTTGCTTGGAGTTCGAGAAAGGAGTCAATAGTAGCATTATCGTCATGCGAAGAAGAATACATAGTTGCTTCTTTTTGTACATGTCAAGCAACGTGGATGATGAATCTGATCGAAGAGATAACAACGAAGAGTCATGAAGCAATTACCATGAAGATCTACAACATTTTAACTATCAATCTGGCGAAGAATCCGATAGCACATGATCGAAGCAAGCACATCGAAATGAGGTTCCATTATCTTCGAGAGCAGGTAGCAGATGGGAAGACGAATGTGGAACACCGCAGAACTGAGAATCAGATTGCAGACATCATGACGAAGGGAGTGAAAGTCGAAGTGTTCAGAAGACTAAGAGCTATGATGAATGTAGATAGCTTATGCACAATGAATTAGATGGTGTGTTGAATTATAATTCTTTGTGTCGAAGCAGGTTGCTCGACGGAAGCAAGAGAGTGTCGAACCATTTAGTATGTTAAGTTGTGTTACACTGACAATATATAGTAATTAATCCATATTATATTGAGATTAATTACTATACACTGTCAGTGTAAAAAGTTTTACACCGTCGACTCATCACCATCATCCGTTTGCATTACTTTATAGATTTTTAAAATAAAAGTCAAACTTCTTTTAATATCCGACGTTTATGATTAACTGACGGTGTAAAATCTTTTTACGCTATCAGTGTATTTCAATTAAACTCTATTATATTCTATTCCGTTTCATTCAATTTAAAATATTGAAACACATCTCAAAATGTTTGATTCGATTAAAAATATTGAAACACATCTTAAAGATTTGCGAACATTCTTCCCTCTATTTTTCATCTATCCAAATCATTGAAAAAGACCCCTAACAAACTACTACTACTAACATGTTAGAAAATCATGACAGATCAATGTTCAAAATCAATGATTACGTGTGGGTAATGTGAGAAAGCGGTTAATAAAACCGTTCCCAATAGTGCGTTTCAAACTAACACATCACAACGGTGGAGGAAGTTATTTTGTCAAAAAGTAATAAGGTACTTGATAATAATATGTATTCAAAGTTTGGTTTAAATGCAATACATAGTGATTAAAAGATTAAAAGATTAAAATAACAGTTTAATCGCTATGCTCTATTAATATAGAGATTTATGATAGAAGGCAAAAACCATTAAAAATTACATGGATGCAATTTGTTAGCAGTATAAAAAAAATTATCTTAATTATTTTTTATTTGTAGATAAATGACAATAAATATTAAAATATTACATATATAATTTTTGAGTTCTGAACTTTAATTTGATATATTAATATTAATCTAATATAATAATATTAATATTTATCAGTTAAACTAAACTTTTGTATAAATAATTCATTTTAAATATAACACGGTTACAAGACAGTATATTATTAAATTAAATTAAAAGTATAATTTTAAAAAAATGGATTGTAAGAATAGAATCGCTTTTGTCACATGGCTGCAGTCACCAAAGATCTCAATGTGAAAGTGATTTTTAAATAATTAATGTCGGCCAGATAGCTCCATCTTTTAATAAAGGGATAACCCTTTATTATTAATTTAACCAAATCGGAATAATTTCAAGTCGGTTGAAATTAGCAAGAGCATCTCATATAATATAGAAAAAAAAAAGAAGCTAAATTACATTTATATTCATTGAGTTATTTTTGGTTTATAAACTATAGACCAAATCATTCAATTAAGACCAAGTTATTTTTGGGATTTCAACTATAGACATCCGTTCTCAAGAATAACAGCTAAGGCCGTGTTACGAATAACTCATACGATAAATTGAAAGTGTACATACAAGTAATTTAATTATCACATACTCCCTCCGTTTCTTTTTAATTTTTTTCCGCATATTAATAAAACTAATAATTTTTACTATTTTTAAAATAATAATTATCTTTTTATCTATAATATCATTTATTATTTATTAACTTATTTAATTTTTTTCTCTCTTAAATAGATAATTAAGGATAATTTTGAAAAATCAACAATTAATGTTATCTTGAATTTTGAAAGCGACAAATAAAAAAACAATTTTTTTACTCAAAAACGATATTTAAAAAGGAACAGAGAAAATATTATTTAGGCTTAATTTATAAGAAAAAATAGTAATTTATATGTTTATTAACAATGATAAATAAATATTTTAATTTTTTAAATTTTTTTAAAATGACATAACATAATTATTTGTATATTTTAAATAAAATTTTCATCAATAATAAATATAACGTAATTAATACAAAAATAGTTTTTATATAAAAACATTAAATACAATTAGATTTGTTGACAATATATTTAGGCTTTGATTTCAAGTTACAAACTACTTGAGTATGCTTTTCCATTGAATCCGTTCTATTAGAAAGTCTTTTAATATGTAGTAAGTTTCAGCCATCTTTGACAGTTCAATGGATGAATTACTATTATAACCTTGATAATTAGAGGGGAAATACTCAGAAAATGGGAGGCGACTTCTGGTAATCTTGATAGCATCCAACAAGGCATCCCTCCACGGGGAGGGATGTGGGTGTTTACTGTGGAAATTGATAAATAACTGTTGGTCCTCCCTAGGCCTTAAAATAAAGGGTTACTTGCAGGATCGACCAGTTGATCCTAGGACATGTGTTAGTGCAAGTGAGGCTTGTCCAACTCGACGAAATAACTCTGTGAGGAACGACTCCTAACAAAGTGTCGAACAAGCATAGGATTTTCCACACGAACGATTTAAACGATGCTACATCCTATAGGTGACTCGTGACCGACAACGCTTATAGCATTCAAAAGATGTACACGACGAACACGCTTTTGGTAAACTCTATTATCGTAATAGAATCAGTGTCGACAACGTAAACGACAACGTAAAATGATAACTCAAAAGTAAATGAAATTAAGATAAAATGTTCAACGGGAACAATTGAAAAGTAAGGAAGTTGCATTGAAATAAATGTGGTGATTCACGTACATAGCACTCTCAAAAAACTCTTGCTTCCTCGCGCTGGGAATGGGAAGTTTTTTTACAAGTGATTTTCAGTACAAAGTGAACACCCTGAGTCCCTCGTGGGACATTCTATTTATACTACACTAAAGGAACTGTTCATAAGCTAAAACTCCTAGAAACTAGCAACGTTATGTCACACGATCTGCACAACCGTTGCACCCATGTCTTGCTAACTACTCCAGACTCTGGCGCTCTTATTCTTCTTGTAACTGCTGGTTATTTTTAAATTTCAAATTTCTCCCGCCCAGACGTTAGGGCGATTCTGTCTTCTACGCATTTGGCTATAATTCTTTAAGTCTCAAACTTCACCTCAGTCGACGGAATGGCCTGTCGACCCAACAAGTTCTCATGTCGGCTTCACCCTTGACTTTGTGTTTTTCTCACTCTTACTTGCCTCAAACACCTCTTTATCCCTTTATGGGGTATAACCCCCAAATTCACAGGACTCTATCGCTAACTATGCTTTCAGCATGCCTTAGAGATTTTTCATGGTAACAGAGGGCGATAACCATCCTTAGCTACCTGGGACTTCGCTCAGCCCTACTGTCTCCAATAACCATTATATGCATGTCCTTCGAAGCTTGAGAAGGACCTTTTGCTGCTTTTGGATTTTATGAGGGCGGACATCACCCATTGGATGGTGCTCGCTGCGTCTTTTTCCCTCCATTGTCATTCCGCATCTCGAGAAATTTGGGGGTTACCTAATGATTGGTGTTCAACTTTCTTCTTGTCCAAATGTTCCTTTCTCTCAACCAATGGAATTATGGACATTATTTATGCATGAGAGTCATATAAATATATGAGTTATGGATATACTTAGAAAAAACCTTAAGATAAAGATATTTCTCGACCACATACTCACCTAAATACTCATCTATCTCGCTATTATCTCCTTGGTCCAAAGTGATCAGGGTACGAGAGCTCGTGAACTTAAAGTCAGGCAGTTCTTGAACTACCTCTTGCTCGTCGGGGCTAAGATCAGCAAACTCAAAATCGATGATGTCCTTCGGGTCACTCGTCAAAGAAAAAGGTAAGCGATAGGAACCAATCACCCCAATCGTGACCATTGGAGCATATTATCGCCCCTAAACCCTCACAAATTAATCATTCTAGTATGTGAAGGGGTTGGAATGTGGATTTAACAACCTTCTTCCTAGGAGAAAGAATAAGGTCACCATCCATTTTTAGGGCTAAGTTTGATACCATAATAAGAGAAGAAAATCCCAATGGTAGGAAAAACCTCCAACTGCCGACATAAATTTTCGAGCGCCCTAACGATACCCAGAGGTTGGGCGTAATTTTTGAAGGGGCGACGTTAGTAGTCACTAGAAGCTCAACATCAAACAGCGTGAAAGGAATCAAGGCCTATTAATCATGAATAACTAAGAGGTACAAGTAAAAGTAGGGGGCAGGCGAGCCATCCCAAAAAGGCCATATTAGCTCTTTGATGCAACTGTAAGTGCACGACTTTCGCGAAGTAATAAAATAGATATCGAACCACAAAGACCAATGATTTAAGTACTGTATTCTGGCCTTATCAGTGTATATCTAGAGAAATCAAAAGTAGATATTTTGGTAAAAAGCTTAAAAGAAAAAGCAATTAAATAAAAACAGTTTAACGGAAAAATCACATATATCTCAGATGGGCAAACAAGATTTGGGGTTACAATTCATATTTCTAACACAATTATATGATCCTTGTTACATCTATTACGAGAACTTTTCATAAATGATAGAAAATAGATAAAATTAGGCATTACTTGCTTTCGCTACTGCATTACCCATATCGTCGACAAATTATCCACCAACTTTCGCATCGTCCAAATTATTATTCGACGATTCATTACTTTTTCCTAGCTATATATTTTATCAAATTCGTTTGTGCGTTTTCGTTGCCCCGTATTAGGTTGTTTAAAAACCTACACTCAGGTATTGACACATATCCTTTCAAACTACGACCAATACCTGAGAACCACTTACTTTCGTAACAAAGTTGGAATGCATGAACTCAAAATATAAAATAAGTTTAATTAAAATTCTTGCAATCGATAGTAACTGATCATATGATAGGTCATGCAATAATCCCCATAACCCTTAGTCCCTAGAGAACTACTCACTCATGATGAGGGCAAACACAATCACATAGGTATTCATCATCAAACTCATATTAAGCAATCATAATAGATGAATAATAGAGATTAAAATAGATAATAGAAACCTGAATTATGAACAAACCTTGTTCAACAATTGCTCTCTTGGACACTTGAGTTATAGAGAAAAGTAGAACAAAAATATGTAAAAAAAACTATGAATTAAAAGTGTGACAAAAGTTGGGAACCCTAAAATCATAACAGGCTATGAGTTTTAAAGAAAAATAATAAAAGTGCATAATATCTTTGATTCAATGTGAATTATTCAGATTTGAGACAAATTAAATATTGCCTAAGAGCCATAATTAAGAGAGAATCAATCACATTAAGGAAACAAAAAAAATTGCAAGCTTTCTCCCACCTCCATGCTATGGCCTGTAGCAGCTGCTAGGGGTGGTCGTAGTAGGCCTCTGACATTACTATTGTGAAGGCTCAAATGGGGCATCTAGGGCTTCTTGTTGCTACGGCCCGTAGAAGCTGCTATGGGCGACCGTAGCAGCTCCCTAGTTTTTGTATGGAGAAATTGCTTTTTTTTTTTTTTTTCGTTTTTCCCTATTTTGCTTGTCTTTGATCCCTCTTTTTTGTGGATGCTCATTAGGCCATGAAATTATAAATAAAGCACAAACCAAAGCATACAACATGACAATTGAAAGTAAGTTGAACAAAATGCAGTAAAATACTAAAGGAAAACGACTAGAAATAACGATGCAAAGACCATTTGTCACTCTCTCATCTTCATAGTAGGTTTCAATATCACATCATCTTCATGTCCATTATTGGAAAACCTAATATGCCACCAGAAAGGAGTTACCCTTTCCTTGTAAGAATACAAAGAGGTAAATCTTGTACGTTGAAACATTTGTCATACATTTCCAGTATTAATTCCTAGTAAGAACAAGGAGAGCAAGAAAGTTAATATCAAAATCACCATGGCTCTCACGTCCACAGAGGCCTAATGTGCGATTCTAAGTGCGTAGCAACTCCCTAAAACTTCCAAAAGTCAAATAATTACTGCTAAGAATAGAATGAGTAAATGAAGAACAAATCCATACATGCAATCATGATCAAGAACTTTTAGGGAAAATTCTCTCTTTTCCGGTAGGAATCTTTAACTATATGACTATATGAGTGAAAGTTTAGATGAAGAAAGTGGGGAAAAAGATCAACGAAAGAAAAATGGAATATTGTTATAGGGACGAAAGGTCCAGTTGTAGGACTAACCTACCTCCACTCAGTGAGCATCTCAATAGTTACAAGAAATTGGGAAGATTCCCTGCATAAGAGACAAGTGTAATGAGTAAAAGTGAATTTTCTTCCCAAGAAAAATCATCATCGATTGTATTTAATGTAACATACACTTTCCCCAATTGATGTTTTGATTTCTCTCATATGAATGACATTTGATTCCTTCATCTGATTGACGTTCAAATTCCCTCAGTTGACGTGGGAATCATGTCAGTAGCACCTGTAGTCGTATCCCATAGTCTCCCATATAGGACAAAATCAACTTATGACTGAGGGACTCACATTATGCATATGGGACTCGCCTCATTCTTGGGGTACTCATCCGTCTGAGAGGAGGATGACAAGACTAAAACAATTCTCCATTTCTAAGCCTTTGTGCTTGAGGGACTTTGTATCAATATATTTGTAAAGAGGCCATGAAAGGAGACGGGGGAGGCGAGTATTGAATCGTGTGGATCTATTTTCTTGAGGTATTATCAAGAAGTCCTCCAAGATAGTGAAACTCAAGGATATCAAGATACAAGTCAATCAACACTACTTAGGTTAGACAATGACATGGGATTTCGATGATGAAGACTCTTTAAGTCAAACAATTATAGAAGATAACTCAAGCGGTCAAATATGCGAAAGATGGTTGATCAAGTTATCCTCCTAAATCAAGTCTATTTCAAAGTCAACAATATCTTAAAGTGTTAATCTCTCAGATGAAGGTAATTAACATGGATATATCTCAAGCATCATCAAGAAGATTCAAGACTCATGTTTAGTTCTAAAGGAAAAAATAATGGTTCCAAGACTTGAAGGTTCAGAGTGTGAAAGAGAGAAAGTGTGAAAGCTTATTTGATCGTGTCTGCATGAGTGATCAGTGTAATGTAAAGACACACGGGCGTTTCTAGAAGTATTATTGATAAATCACACACACAAAAATATATTTTGAAGCCTCTTTTTTTTATAATTAAAATCACAAACATTATTTTGGAGCTTAGCCAATTGGTCATGAAATTGTTCAATTGATCAATAAACTTTTTGCAATTGTGTAATTAATTAGATATTTGTCCTAATCAATTAGATGATGCTTAATCAAGTTTATAATCTATTGTGACAATATCTTAATGATTGATAATGAATCTCTATCTAAACCTTCCATTTTAGACAACAATAATTGATTATTTGCATTTGTTTAATCGATTACATAATTGATCAAGTCATTTATTTGGCCCATGGCCTATTTCCAAATTTACATAATTTCTTGGCCTATAAATGAAGGAGAATGGCGATCCAAAATGCAGCGGAATTTAAAATTTCTCCTTTAATGATCCTTATGAATGGGCATGATCAGTGATAGAATCGTTATCTCTTGTGGCGATTGTAACCTTTGTGCAGATCTACGGAGCGATAACGTTGAACGATGACAACGCCTCTACTCAGTCCACACAAACGGATTCCTTCAATCTCAGTGCTAGCTGCTACGAATGAAGGCTTTGAGTGTGAGAGAGAGAGAGAGAGAGAAACGAAATTGCAAGTGTGACAATGCTTCTACACAAGGGTTCTATTTATAGAACCACTTGTGTGGGCTGCAAGCTAAAAAGCCCACTCAAGTGTATATGGCCCATATCTTATAATATGCCAAAATCACTTAAGCGCGTGGTACCTTACCATATTTCGTATTCTACTTAAGTACACCGTACCTTACGATGTTTTATAATTCACTTAAGGGCACCGTACATTACGGTATTCCTTAATTACTATATCTCTCATCAATCCGTCCTTTGTTTGTGACCCTATAGGTTTTCGCGGCATTGGCAATTATATTAAATCACGTATTTAACATAATAAACAATGAGCGGTATCTAGCAACACATCACTGCTACCCAAGACACGAAAATGTCATGTGATCTGACAAATCCTTCTGTGATAATAATTATGTGTATAATTACCCTTTTGCCCTTATGTCTATATTGAACACAAGGCATAGACTGTGTCATCCTTGTCCAGTTCAATATTGGGCCCATAGACGTTTATCCTGTTACGCAGGATGGGCAAATTCCATCTAGGTCACTCATGTCCCTTAGCATGCTTCGTGGAGTACCCATCAACTGTCTTTATGGTCATCTAATTACGGACAACGTTTGATCAGCAATAAGGCACTCGACTCTACATCTAGGGTCCATAGTAGTTTCAGGTCGAAGGGTGGTATACACCATTATCACCATGAGAATAACTTATGACACTTTGCATAACATTCTATATAGTATTCTCATAGCGGGTCAATCCAGTATAAATATTACTCTTAATATTCATACATATGTTTAAGACTTGATAACTCTTTATCCATGATCTATGAGATGTGATCATCAGTCTATAAACATAATAGTCTTCATGCTTTAATGTTATCCCACTTCATAATAAAGCTTGACTACGGATACTTTAAGAATAGTGTCCTTATGTTTAATGTGATCTCATGGTTAAGTCATACTTGATACATTAAACGGACTAGCTATTCTAGGGACTTTATTAAACAAACATAATAAAGAAAAAGCCTTTTATTATTAATAAATAATTCGATACAAGTACCAAAAGTATTGGCCTCTATGGCTTACACCAACAATAAATAGAGGCACTCTCTATCATTTTAAATCACTTAGAAAACATGAAAAACCTCACTTTTTATTTCTCTCATAATTCTCAAAATCCTTCAAGCTTTTCACATATATTTTAGCCAAAGCGCATTGAGTTCTATGATTCAGTGAGGAATTTTGTTCTGAGTGAGGGCTTTATGATAAATTTACCACGAGTATAACTTTCTCTTGAGTAAATAATTCTTCATTAGGAAATTATTATTTTAGTTGGGAGTTAAACCATTGAAAAATATTTAGGTTATTTTCGAGGGATTAGTTTAAGTCTCAATTTGGTTTGTGAGCTCCGTCATTGAAATATCTTATTTTTAGTTCATGGAAATCAGTCAGTAATCATAATGATTCGGGCTTAGCCCGATTTAAAACTCTATCGATTCGAGATCATTCCGGTGTAAAATCTCAATTGGTTTATGAGTTCAACATAGTATAAAAGCATAGTAAGTTCAAGATCAACCCGATAAAAATCTCGGTTTGGTTCGTGGTCACCTGTGTAAAACTGCAATTTGGTTCGGAGGATAGCCAACTCAAAACCCCATCTTGGTTTGAGATTAGCCTGTACAAAATTTCCATTTGGCGTGAAAACTAACCACTTTAATCTTGTTCATTGTTTGGTTTAAAGTCTAGCCCCTTTAAGCCATGTTTGTTGTTTGGTTAGAAGTTATCATAACAAACTTCAGTTCCTTATATAAGGAGATTTGTGGGCTTAACCTTCTAAAAACACTCAGGAAATAGTGGATACTCTCAAAATAAATTCCTGGGAAGAAGATTATGTCACTTCATTAGACCAAACTTATATGAATGTCTAGTGTCATCTCTCTTCCCTTATCTCTTTTATTTTTTCGCCTAATTTCCTTACTTTGAATTTTTATTGCTTACTTATACGTTTTTGATAAAATGTTTTCAAACTTTGTTTTATAAAATAATTTTGTTTTAAATCAACGTTTTAAAAACCTCCACAATTCACCATTTTCTTGTGTATGGAGTCACATGTTCAATATATCGTCTCACCATAAAGCCCTCATGATGGCCCACTTACGAGATTGGCCACCTGTTTGCTGGATATGTTGCCCTTTTATTAAATAGGTTGCATGTTTCTGGAATAACTCGCCTAGTGCGGGATAATGGGGAATTAATGTGCCACGAACCACTACAAGGTGGAAAGAGTCATAAGGGAGTTAACCACGCTCCCCTGAATAATAGGAGAATGACTATCCACTCCCATATTCTCTTGGTGTTAGTTGTTATTTCCAAGATGCCTAGGATTCAGCCCAAGATAATTATAAATATTTCAACCCTAAAGTTGAGAAGGACAATCTCATACTTACATAAAACCTACATACACAGAGCTTCTCACCCCCTATGTGAGTTAACTCTCAACTTTAGAACACACTTTAAAGCCTTTAGCGACAGTTAATCAAAAGGAGTTGTCAAGTAATGTCCTTTTAGTAAGTACAAACTTAATATACTTTGATCTAACATGTTAAAAGGTCACCCTAACAATACATAGGAATAAAATCGACGATAGCTCTTCTAAGGATTGTCATATTAGATTTTAAGGATTACCAACGTCACATTGATGACGTCAATTCTCTAGAACTGTTATTCGCAAAAAATGTTCTAGTATAGTAAAACCTAAAAGGACGTTTGATCAGAGAAGTCAAAAGATGATGAGCCATTATATCAAACTTTTCAAAATTATCTGACATTTGTCCTCTAATATAACTTTAGAAGGTTCTAGGTTTTCAAAACCCAAAAACCCACTATAAAAGAAGTATAATACTGAAAGCCACATATTCAAAAACACATCAACCAAACCCTGAAATATTTCACTTGTAATCGTCACTAATTTGAACGTCATAGTGTTTGCAATTTTTTTTCTTAATCCTCAATTTTTTTTCTTAATCCTCGTTAGACGAAAACGGGAGGAACACTAGAATTCTTGACTATATTCACCATCATATCTCAATTCACTTTTCTCTCAATGTAAATTGCAAAATATCATAAAGAAAACTCATTGTTATTTCTAAAATTAATAATAATATGAGAAAACAAATTTATATTTCTCAATTATAAAATTAAACAGGATATCATTAAAAAAATTAAAAATATCGCAAGTAGATTCTATAACTAGCTAGAAATAGATGAAATATACTAGTAATTCAACACAGAGAACCTAATAATCAAAGATAACGAAGCAAGTTGACATGTGCTACTTGAGACAAAATATCAGAGAACATTACCGCATGTCGCTGCATGATTTGCGAGTTGCTGCTAGCAATAATCTCATTCACATTTCTTTTCTTCACACGCCCCAATAATTTTCACTAGATTTTTCCTATGTGGGACCTACACAAAGCAAGACATTTCTTTAAAGAAATTTATTGTTGTGTAATAATAATCCAAATTCATGAATCATCACGTTCAAAAGGAGGAAACACAATTACAATAATCTATGGTATTATTGGTGATTTTATCAATAATGATAAGAGATGTCGACAACTTTGTTTTTAAGTGAAAAAATAAATCATTTTTTAATCCTTAGCTTTGCATGAGAAAATGACTTTGCAACTGTGGGCTTCTAATGATTTTTTTGGAATAAAATTTGTAGTTTAAACAATAAAAAGAAAAATGTAGTAATATTTATTTTAGTTTTTAATTTAATATTTTTGGAATCAAATGAGAGGTCTTATTTAACTTTATGCCATTCTTAAAAAAATAATTAATTATATTAATTTTAATAATAAAATTAATATTATTTAATAATTATATATTTTTTAAACACCTCAAAATATATTAAAACAAAAGAGTGTTACATAGAGACAAAAATTGAGGTGCCAAACCAAAACCCTCAATAATTATAATTAGTAAAATAGTGAAGTGGATGCCAATCAATAAATAAATATATAGTAGTATAAAATAATAATAAATATTATATTAAAATTATAAAAAATAATTATTTTGATACAAAAAAAAAATACTTTTATAAGATAGAGAGAATAAATAATGTAGATATTACAAAATCTATTTTAATATAATTAAAATTCTAAAAACTTAAACATTAAGAGAAAAATTAAAATATCTCTCTCTCTCTCTCTCTCTCTATATATATATATATATATATATATATATATATATATATATATATATATATATATATATATATATATATATATATATATATATATATTATAGGAAAATATAATGTATATTATAAATCAATTGCATATTTTATTTTCGTTTTTTAAATATAAATTTATATGTTTGATAAAGTGTCTTAACATAAATAATCTAACATGTCTAAGATTACCATCACAATTAAGGGTAGAAATAGGCAAGGTTAGGCTAGGTTTTAGAAGGCCCGAGTCTGATCTACGATAAACTTACTAGATCTCGAGTCTGGTCTATGGTCTGTTATAGGCTCTTTTTTTAATTTGATATGGATTTTTTAAAAGCCTGATCTGGTCTGAAAGCCTATTTAAGAATTTTTTTAATTAAAATTTTCAATTAATCCATATTACTTAAGAAATCTTGTACGTCGGTCTATATATGCATATATAGGTCGACTTATTTAACATTATAAATGTATATGGATATGTAGGTCAACCTATTTAACATTTTTTAAATATATATATATATATATATATATATATATATATATATATATATATATATATATATATATAGATATATATATATATATATATATATATATATATATATATATATATATATATATATATATATATATATATATATATATATATATCATCCTATTTAGACTATTTTTAATATATATAAAAATATAGACGGGTTTATAAGATTTCATAGACTTTTTTAATAGCCTAAGTCTGACCTACTTAATTAAATAATATTTTTTAATAGTCTAATCCTGACCTATTTAATTAAATAGGTTTTTACAAAAACCTAAGTCTGAATTTTTTATTAAATAGGTTTAGGGTTTAGTCCTTTATAGACTAATCTAACCTATTATTATCCCTAATTACAATCAACCAAAATTTAGTGTAACCAAATAAATTAGAACCTACTCTATTATAATGTGAAGAAACACAATCAAGCGTAAGAGGAAAACGATATTTTAACGTTTGATAGTTTAAAAAAAAAGTTTTGTTCCAAATTACATGTTACATTTGAGTATTTTACACGTATTAAGAAAGTGTGATAAATAAAAGAGAGAATATCAATTTTATCATTGGTGCATTCTAATGATCATAAATGCCAAGTGAGAATAACCGGAGAGTGATATAGATAGTATTAATTGAAGGGTAACATTGGAAGCAAAAATTAAATTTGTATTGGAAACTAAAAGCAAACATTTATTTTGAAACAAATAATTTATTAAAATGCGATATTTATTTTGGGACGGAGAGAGTATCATTTCTTATAGTAAAGAGAACTCGATACCCTGGACTCTTTCTGATTTTAATTATATTGGATTGTTGATGGAGAGTATGAGTTTTTGAGATGATATATCCTGGTTTTGGGGTGTTAGATAGAGGAGAGAGCTTTTTGTTTTTGAGCGTGACCTAGTCGGTAACCCTGTCGCAACGAGCTAGAGTACAAACATCTTCCATGACGATGACACGTAGTCATGTAATCCGGATGAAAATGAGGTGTATTTGGTTAAATAAACTTTTTAGCTTTGTTAAATACTAGACTTCTCGTTGATGAGTCTAATAATGAAGTTGATTCTATTATGCCTCTTGTTGGAAGAAGTTGATCCATTCTAAAGTTATTGTCTTCTCCTAAAAGCTTCTCCAAGATCGAATTCTGGCGAGGGATAATCTATGTGGCTGTTGAATTATAATAGGCTCTGGTGAATTAATGTGCACTTTTTGTCAAGGCTCTACATAATTTGTTAATCATATTTTCATTACTCATCAGGTGACATCTAACTTGTAATATAATATTTTTAGGTGTTTTGGGTGGACTTTTGTGTACCTAGAGAAATAGTTTGTTATTCGAGACTGTCATATCTTTAGAGAAGAAGTCTAGTGGTAGAGTTTGACCTACCTTAATTTGACACTATCATGTGAACCTTATGAAAATTCCAAAATGAACATTTTTTTTCAAATAAGACATCAACAATGGAGGAATTGGAGAATCAAATTCTCTTCGCCTCTTAGAATTGGTTTCTTACTAGAACTTCGATTTATTCTCGCATGTTCTTTAATTGGATGGTGGATCATATCTTCAGAATCGATAGATGTTGAAGGAACCACTTTTCCAGCCTCAAGAGTAGTTTATTGTTCAAATGGTGATTATGGCCTTTGGTATATTTCCAAAACTTTTATAACTAAAGGTCTTTGTAGTCTTTATTATATATGTATAATTAGGAATCGTTAACATCATCATCAGTGTCAGATTTAACTTACTTAAATCTCTCAATAACTCTTTGTAAATGATGAATTAAATTAATCAATCTTATTATTGAATTAATAGATACTATCAGATAGATTAAGTCTATAAAATTTTATAAAATTTAAAAAAATCATTTGATATTCAATCACGTCAATTATATTATTTTAACATATAATAAATATCAACTATTAAAATATATAATAATGGATGTTTAAATTGTTTGATACTTTTATACATGATCATCATATATAATTTAATGTTAAGATTGATTTAATTCTTAATTTAGAAAGAATTATAGAAAGTGTATATGTTAAGTTTGACCCATGGTGTCAATAGTGTATTGATTTTATATATATATTGTTGGCTTGTCAAATTCAAGTTTCTCCATTTATATAATTTACCCTTTAATTTATTTTACACGCTTTATTTTAGATTCTCTCTTATTTTATCTAAATAGTGGACCCCACCATGCAGAGTTAGGCACATGATAATGATATAGTTGGGAACTATTGACTCACAAGCCCAAACCCCATCTATATCTCTATATAATATCTACATTCTTATTCTCACAAATCACAACCAAACCTCAAAACAAAACCTCTTTTTTCTCTCTACCAAACATGGCAACAATGTTTACTCTTCTTTTCCTTCTCCTAACTCTACTCTCATTTGCAACATCAACACCATCAAGTTTCATCAAAACCTCATGTAGCACCACACAATACCCTACACTTTGTGTTCAATCTCTATCTGTCTATGCATCCACAATCCAACAAGATCCACACCAGTTAGTCCAAACAGCTTTATCCCTTAGTCTCAACAAAACTCAATCCACAAAAGGCTTTGTTACAATGTGCAAAAGCTTCAAAAATCTTAAACCATCAGAATATGCTGCTCTTCATGATTGTGCTGAAGAAATCAGTGATAGTGTTGATAGGCTTAGCCGTTCATTGAAAGAGCTTAAACTCTGCAAGATCAACGGTCAGGATTTCAATTGGCATATAAGCAATGTGGAGACATGGGTTAGCTCAGCTTTGACAGATGAGAGCACTTGTGGGGATGGATTTAGTGGAAAAGCACTTGATGGAAAAATCAAAGCTTCTATTAGATCTAGAATGGTTAATGTTGCTCAAGTTACTAGTAATGCTCTTTCACTTATTAATCAATATGCTGCTAAACACTAGGTAGAAATCAAACACTAGGAATCAAAGGTTTTGCTTTTAAGGTTGTTGAGAATGCCTTTAATGTTGTTGGTTCCTTTTTTATTTTGTTTTAATTTATGTGGTGTGTAATGTGTAATTACATCTATATCTATATATATAAAGAGATCACAAAACTTTGTCAAGTGTGAAATAAATTTTCTATTTATTTTATTGATTTTTTTGTTTGCAACTAAAATGTTCAGAAATTTATCTTTCTATCTTGGCCTCAACCCGATTAGGCATGTCAAGTTCTTACGATTTATTCGACTTGTTTTAACTCAGGACACCAGCATCTCTACTGCCAATCTTCAAGATTTTTTTTTGGATTATTTCAAAAGTTTTAGAACCAAATATACTTGATGGATTTTGGCAAGTGAACCAAAAATTTGTCAAGTAGTATAATTTATAAAAGAGATTCTACCTACAAAGATTGTTATAATTTCACGAGACGATAATAATTATACTTGTTTTAAAGAAAATGTAATAATAGTAATGAAAAGAGGTACATATAGCACATGGTTTATAGTTGATATCCCTTTCAAATCCCTCACCTACCTTTTGTGTGGCAATTCTCACTCACCCTATGATTACCTCCCAACTATCACGATTTTTTAACAAAATAATTATACATAATTTCTTGCTTTATAACCATCTTCGTCAATTATAATCTTCTAAGTGAAAAAGATTTGAATGATTTTGACTATAATCACTTGTGATTATCAAGTGATTATAGAAAACCACTTAAATGACCTAGTCTTAGATTTTCTCGTCTCACGCTAGAGACATTCTTAAAGGGAATGATTCTTTTATATTCTGTTCCAGTCATAAATGCTGAGTATTTATAGATACAAGTGATACTTGAGTGTATAACTAATTCCTAATCTTAAGGGAACTCTATTGTTGATTCCTAATATTAAGCAATGAATAATTCAAACTATACCAACTCATATGCATAGTAATAAGAATGGTTGATTACACTTAATTATTGGAACAACTTATTCTTATCTATTATTAATTCTTACCTTAAACCTTTAAGGACTTGCTTGCCTCACACTTGAGGGATTTCTGCCTTACCACTTCTAGGGTCTTTCTTCCATTACACCTTTAAGAATTTATTTTCCTCATATTAGAGGGTTTTGGAAAAATTACAAATTGATTTTTTTACAATAACTCGCACATAGTGGTCATACTAGAGAGATTTCTGCCTTACCACCTCTAAGGTCTTTCTGCCTTACCGCTCAAATGGGACCTAAACATCTTTCGCTAAAAACAACCAACCCATAAACATTTGCTACCCAGAACTACGTATCTTTGAATTCCCCTTCGCACCTGGAGATACGTTGGAACAAGATTCAACGCCTCGTCAAGCACCCTAATAAAAAATCTATTTTTGGTCTTTATTTTTATTTCTTGTAAAATACTTTTAATAAGAAGAAGAAACTCAAACATTTTTAAGCTAACATATTCGCTAAACTAATTACGCGGTTTCTGTTGAGTACAACGGATGTGCAGGGTGTTAATACTTTCCCCGCGCATAACTGACTATTGAACCTGAATTTGATTGTGATGACCATATTTTTGTTCTTTTAGGGTTTTATCAACGTTTTCCCTTTTAGAATAAACTTCGATGATGACTTCATTGTCTTTCGAGCGCTCGTCCGCTCGGGTATTTTTTTGTGCCGTGATAGTTTGAATAATGTTGAATATTACTAATTGATTCAAATGTTTCAAATCTTCTATTCGAGTCAACTACATTGACTTTATACAAATGTCTAATTATATACATGTAAAGTGATTTTCAATCCAGGAGCAAGTGAAACACTTATTATGAGAGACTCAAATATATTAAAATTATAATACAACAAACATCAAAACAAGTAAATTGATATTATTACCAACAAAGCAATTTCAACATCCCCATTTTTTATGTTTGGTAAGTTTTGAGATTTGAGTTCCTTAGAGCTTATAATCCATATGCTTCCAACACTCTCATGCATAAATTTAATGTTATAATCTCACAAACTTCTCCCTCTTTAAAAAAAAATCAAAAAGAGAGAGAGGCAAAAACAAGACTAAAGAAATATAACATACAATGGTAAAAACCAATAAATATGCATTGTTAGGGACCAATTAGTACTACTTTTTATATAATTTTATTAGTCCCTTTTACCAATTTTTGATGTAATTACACACTTTTATTCTCACTATTTTGTATAAATGCAATTAGGTTTAATTGATGTTGTTTTGAGTAGTTATTTCACATATTTGTTAGTTTTGTAGAATTTTTGGACAAGAGAGCTTCGGAATGCATAATCATAGTTTGGAAGAAGTGTTGAATGCAATTTGGAGGCCTATTTTTGGAGATTAACACTTGGAAGAATAATTGATGAAGCTTGCAAGGCAAGGAAGCTGAAGTAGCTTCAGTTCGCGCCGCGATCTCCCTTCGCGCTGCGAACCTTGCGAATCCAGCAAGCTGTTTTGGCCAAGTGTTCTGTTTTCAATGCCAGCTGCGTATGACAATTTGATATCTGTTTTAGGGGGCTTTTCAGTTTTAGATGAAAATGAGCATTTTAGGAAAGATCAACCCTTTTAGAAAACAGAATGGAAAATGTTCATTGATTGATTCATAGTTTTGATATTTTGTAAGAGAAAAACAGATTTCTTACCATTGCCTTTGGCTTTCCAAAATGATGATGAGGAGCTAAACCCCATTTTATCAAGATTGGAGGTAGTAGCTATTCTTATTTGTTTATGTATTTCATTTGACTTTTATATATGATAAAAAATTGTTGATGTATTGAATGATATTTTTGCCCTAAGTTGAATATTAGATTTGAGTAGTTGTTGAAAGAGATTATTTAAGTCTTGACATAAAATATATTTTCAAGTAGTGAATAAGTTGTAGAAATAGATTTATTCACTACTCTTCTTTTGTATCAACCATTAAGGATTGCTATATTGATAGTTAGGTGGAGAAATCGTCTAAAGATTAATATAGTGATTATCACAATATCATTTAGACATAAATGATATTGAGAGGATACTTGAACATCATCAATAATCTTAAATCTATATAGTTGTCATAAGAAATCATAAGCAATTTGAATAGTGAACTCCAATCTTGCCAAGCCTTTTACATTTGATTAAAACTATTTTATTGTTTTAGTGATATTTTACTCAAAAGATAACTTTTCAAACAAAACAACTTGGTTACTTTTTAAACTTATAACAATTTGGATTATAGAACGGCGGTAATAGCAACCAATCTCTGTGGATACGATATTAAAATATTTGCCGAAAGTATACTTTTCAACAAATTGGCGTCGTTGCCGGGGATTGGTGTTCGATATTATAAGCATTGCAATAATCCATTGTTTTAAGTTTTGTACTTACTATCACTTTTGTGTTTCACTTGGTTTGTTAGTTTTGTAGATTCTAGTGCATGCGAGGAAAAGCTACCGAGGAGCAATTTCAATTCGATCCCGAAATTGAAAGAACACTTCGAAAGCTCAATAGCAAAACACGAAGAAGAAGGAAACTAGTCGAAGAGAGGAACCGGAGAGAAGAAGCATCTACTTTCGCACTTGTTCAAATCGAAGAAGTGGTTGTAGAGGCTTGTGACGGAAACATGGCGGATGACACTCCTACCGAAATGTTTGCTAATAGTCCAAGAAGGAATGCTCAATTTGCTCGTGGAGGAAGGAATATGGAGATGAAGACTGGAATCCTCCAACTTCTCTATGCAAATCCATTCACCGGAATGGACCATGAAGATCCGTATACCCATCTCATCAAATTCTATGAGATTGCGGGTTCTACGGGAATTGATGAAACGGGTGAAGAAGCATTATTCAAGAGGATGTTCCCACACTCCTTAGTGGGAAAGGCAAAAGAGTGGTACCTTGATCAAGCACCAAGAGTGATGACGGATTGGAATTTGCTAGAAGAAAAGTTCTTAGAAAGACATTTCCCTCAATCCCGATTCATGGAAGCCAAAACGGCTATTGCGGTATTCACTCAAGGAAGCAACGAGTCTCTAAATGAGGCTTGGGAAAGATTCAAGTCAATGTTGAGAAAATGCAAGGGCCATGGTTTTGATGAGCTCACTCAAATCCACATTTTTCTAAATGGGCTCCAATCAACTCACAAGACACTTTTGGATGCTACCGCGGGTGGTTCTCTTATGTCAAAGAATGCGGAAGAAGCTAAAGTCATTATTGACCGGATGGCACTCAATGATCGTCAAAGTCAACATGACCGTAGTCCTTCACAACGTAAACCGGGAGTTCTTGAGTTAAATACCAATGATGCCATTCTTGCTCAAAATAAGCTACTTTCTCAACAAGTGGAGTTGCTTACTCAACAAATGGCCAAACTTCCACAGCAAATGAAGGAAATTCAAGGGTCTCAAGTTCGACATCAAGTAGCATGTTGCGAATTATGTCAAGGAGATCATCCAACCGGTTTTTTCCCTCCACTAGAAGAAGTGAATTATGTGAACAATCAAAATCAAGGCTATCAAAGACAACCTCCCAACAACTCATATCCAAGAAACAATCAAGGTTATCAACCATCAAGGTTCAATAACCAAAATTTTCAGCAACAAAGTCCTTATCAACACCCAAACTCTCAAGGACAACAAGCGCAAGGAGGAAACTCAAAGCTAGAGGACACTCTTCAACAATTCATGCAAGCCTCCATGGCAAATCAGAAGAGTAACGAGGCAGCAATTAAGAATCTGGAAAATCAAGTAGGCCAACTTGCAAAGCAATTGTCGGAACAAAATGCAGGATCCTCTTTTTCCGCTAACACTCAAACTAATCCAAAGGAGCATTGTAAAGCAATTGTCACGAGAAGCGGTAAAGAGTTGACAAGTGGAAAAAGTGAGGAAATTACAGTAGAGAATGATATGGATGCTGTGCTGGAAAACGAGGATGTGGTTTGTGGAAAGGAGAAAGTGGCAGGAACTCTTCAGTTCGCGCCGCGATCTCCCTTCGCGCCGCGAAAAGAGCAGGAACAGGAACTGCCAACAGAGCAACAGATTGAAGTGGAAAGGAAAAAGGATGCCGAACCAAGAAAGAAAAAGAAAGGAGATAAAGGTGTGAGTGTCATTCTAACCCAACATCTACCTTATCCACATGCACCATTGAAGAAGGACAATGCTAGACATTATGCACGGTTCATGGACATATTCAAACAACTTCAAATCAATATTCCATTTGCCGATGCATTAGAGCAAATGCCACGGTATGCAAAGTTCATGAAGGATATTCTCACAAAGAAAAGGAGACATGTGGAAGACAAAACCATCTTGCTTGATGCACGTTGTAGTGCCATCATCCAAAAAACTCTTCCAAGAAAGGAATCCGATCCGGGCCGAGTCGTTTTACCGGTAACCATTGGAGGCACCTACATTGGTAATGGTTTGATTGACTTGGGATCTAGCATCAATTTAATCCCCCTATCCATTGTTAAAAGATTGGGAAATGTTGAGATCAAATCTACAAGGATGACTTTACAACTAGCCGACAAATATACCACTTCACCATATGGAGTTGCCCAAGACATGCTAGTGAAGGTGGACAAATTCTTGTTTCCTGTAGATTTCGTGATAGTAGAGATGGATGAGGATCGTGATGTTCCTCTCATTCTTGGAAGACCATTCATGAAAATAGCCCGGATGATGATTGACATTGATGATGGATTGATGAAAGTGGGAGTGCAAGATGAAAAGGTGACCTTCAATCTTTTTGAAGCCATGAAGCATCTAAATGACAAGCATGATTCTTTCCGAATCGATGCAATCATAGAGGAAATAGTGGAGGTCGCAAACCAAGTTCATATTTCTAATCCTCTAGAAAGATCTCTTATCGGAGCCTACAATATGTTGACTGAAAATGAAGAAAAAGAGATTGAAGCAATGTTGCATGAATTAGAGTCTTGCGGGGAGCTTGCTTATCATGAAAAAACAAATGAAGACTTGGATGCAACAAAGAAAATGGAAGAACCAAAACTGGAGTTGAAAATGTTACCTTCACACTTGAAGTATGTGTTCCTTGGTGACGAGTGTACTAAACCGGTGATCATTAGCAACACCTTGTCCATAAAAGAGGAACACAAATTAATACAAGTGCTGAAAAAGAATGAGGGTGCAATAGGGTGGGTGTTATCCGACTTGAAGGGTATTAGTCCGGCCTATTGTATGCATAAGATCATGATGGAAGAGAATTTCAAACCCATTGCACAACCTCAAAGGCGTCTAAATCCATCAATGAAAGAAGTAGTTCGGAAAGAAGTTTTCAAACTCTTGGAAGCCGAAATGATTTATCCTATCTCCGATAGTGAATGGGTGAGTCCGGTGCAAGTAGTTCCCAAAAAAGGTGGCATGACGGTTATCAAAAATGATAAAAATGAGTTGATTCCAACAAGAACGGTAACCGGGTGGAGGATGTGTATTGACTATAGAAGGATAAACCAAGCTATAAGGAAAAATCACTTCCCGCTACCTTTCATGGACCAAATGTTGGAAAGGTTAGCCGGCAAAAATTTCTATTGTTTCTTGGACGGGTATTCGGGGTACAACCAAATTTCGGTCAATCCGGCGGATCATGAGAAGACGGTTTTTACATGTCCTTTTGGCATCTTTGCTTACCGAAGAATGCCTTTTGGGTTATGTAATGCACCAGCAACATTTCAACGGTGTATGCAAGCGATATTCTCAGATTTAATAGAAGAATGCATTGAGGTGTTCATGGATGATTTCTCCGTTTATGGATCATCTTTTGATTTGTGCTTAAAACATCTTGATGTGGTTTTGGGAAGATGTGTGGAGACCAACTTAGTGCTCAATTGGGAAAAATGCAACTTTATGGTCACCGAAGGTGTTGTACTCGGTCACAAGATCTCCTCCGAAGGATTAGAAGTTGACAAAGCTAAGGTGGAAGTCATTGAGAAATTACCACCTCCAACAAATATAAAAGGAATAAGGAGCTTTCTCAGACATGCCAATTTCTACTGGAGATTCATCAAAGATAGCAAAGCCATTGAGTAATTTGCTCAACAAAGGTACGCACTTTCTTTTCGATGAGTCATGTCTAAAAGCTTTCCTTGATTTAAAGGAAAAGTTAGTCACCACACCCATAATCGTTGCACCAAATTGGACACTTGATTTTGAACTTATGTGTGATGCAAGCGATTATGCGGTTGGTGCGGTGTTGGGTCAAAGAAGAGATAAAAATTTTCATGCTATCCACTATGCTAGTAAAGTGTTAAATGAGGCGCAAGTCAATTATGCGAAAACTGAAAAAGAATTACTAGCTATAGTGTACGCATTGGAAAAGTTTAGAGCTTACTTGATAGAGTCTAAAGTTGTAGTCTACACCGACCATTCGGCGATCAAATATTTGTTAACCAAGCCGAATTCCAAACAAAGATTAATTCGTTGGATTCTCTTATTGCAAGAGTTTGATTTGGAAATACGGGATAAAAAAGGTTCCGAAAACTTGGTGGCGGATCATTTGTCTCGTTTGGTTAATGTAGACATTACAAACAAAGAAGAGGAAGTAAGAGAAGAATTTCCGGATGAAAAACTGTATGCGATTCAAGTGAGGCCTTGGTTTGCCGATTTTGCTAATTACAAGGCAACCGGTTTAACACCGGAAGACCTCACTAGTAATCAAAGAAGGAAATTCTTGGCGGATGCAAAATATTATGTGTGGGATGATCCTTATTTGGTTAAAGTGGGTGTAGACAACATTTTGAGAAGGTGTGTAACAATTGAGGAGTCAAAAGACATCCTTTGGCATTGTCACAACTCTCCGTATGGAGGTCACTATAGCGGTTGGAGAACAGCCACTAAAGTGCTCCAATCGGGCTTTTATTGGCCATCTTTATTTAAAGATGCACATGAACACGCGAAGAGTTGTGATACATGCCAACGGATTGGAGGAATAGGCAAACGGGATGAAATGCCTCTAACCAACATGCTAGAAGTAGAAGTTTTTGATTGTTTGGGTATTGATTTCGTTGGCCCATTCCCCTCTTCCTTCTCAAATGAGTATATCCTAGTGGCCGTTGACTTGTTTCGAAGTGGGTGGAAGCAATTGCTTCACCTAAGGCCGATGCCAAAACAGTGATTAAATTTTTAAAGAAAAACATATTCTCACGTTTTGGTGTGCCTAGGGTGTTAATACGTGATGGAGGATCAAACTTTTGCAATACACCTTTGGAAAAAGTTTTGCAACATTATGGTGTAAAGCACAAGGTGACCACTCCCTACCATCCACAAGCGAATGGTCAGACGGAGGTTTCTAACCGGGAAGTCAAGCGGATTCTTGAAAAAGCAGTCTCGAGTTCAAGGAAAGATTGGTCATTAAAACTGGATGAAGCTTTGTGGGCGTGTCGTACCGCCTACAAAGCACCTATTGGACTAACTCCATTCCAAATGGTGTATGGGAAGACTTGTCATCTTCCGGTGGAAATGGAGCATAGAGCATTATGGGCTCTCAAACTCTTGAACTTTGACTCCACTTTAGCTGGAGAAAGAAGAAAAAGACAGCTCCACGAATTGGAGGAATCAAGGAACAACGCTTACCATTCGAATAAACTTTACAAGGAAAAGGTAAAAGCATATCATGATGGAAAGGTCCGTCATAAAGAGTTCCAAGTTGGACAAATGGTATTGCTTTTCAACTCAAGGTTGAAGTTGTTCCCTGGTAAGCTGAAGTCAAAGTGGTCAGGACCGTTTGTTGTCAAAGAGGTGCGCAACTATGGGGCCATTGTGGTCGAGGATCCAAAGTCACATGAGAGCTGGACTGTAAATGGACAAAGACTCAAAGTCTACCATAGTGGCGAAGTGAATCGGGATGTTTGTGTCATCTCCCTAGCCGGACCGAGCTAATCATGGAACCGTCGAGCTCAAAACGACGTTAAACAAAGCGCTTGTTGGGAGGCAACCCAACGTTGTAAGTCTGCATTTTATATTTTGTCAATTCTGATTGTTATGATATTCTGTTATGTTAATTTTTGTGAAACTTGAGTTTTGTCCACTGCAAATTAATTTTTTCAGAAATTCCTTCAGTTCTCCTCGCGATCATCTTTCGCCCCGTGAACTGAATGGAAAGCTTCAGTTCGCGCCGCGAACAAAGTTCTCCCAGCGAACTAAGCGTGGCAGAACCACTCAAGTTTTGTTTAGGTTACTTTCTGTCCACTCTTATTTTCACAACACAACAACTTTTCTTCAACAACCCCACTTCCAAAACTTCCAAAACTCAAAAAAAAGTCCCTCTCCATCTCCCAAATCCCAACTTGTTAACAAAGAATCAAGTCAACTTCAACAAGGTATGTTTGTTCTCTTCCCATTCCTTTTTGCTTTCTCACTTAGGTAAGAATAGGGTTTTGCAAAGATTGGAATTTGATATTAGAAATAACCTAGCATGTCTAAAGTGGATTTAGATTAGGATTAGGATAGGGATTGTGATTATGACTGTTGGTGGTGCAAACCTTAGGAACCCTAGAAGGCTCTTGGAATTTTCCTGGTTCGCAGGGTTCGCGCCGCGAACGGGCCTTCGCGCCGCGAACTGTGAAATTCCAGTCTCATGTTTTATGCTTTTGATTGCTAACTCCCCTTATGTTTTGTTGTGTGGTTGTTCTGATTCTTATTGCAGATGTCTAAAAGAACAAAAACCATGTATTCCGGTCCTTCTCGTTCATTGAGACGGTTCGCAAGTGATGAACATGAAGAAAGATTTGACAAATTAATCAAGCGAACCATCCAACCCGAGAGATTCATCCGCTTGTCGCCGGGTGGAACTTATCAGAATTTGTGAACCAGAGTCGGAAATAAATTACGACATTGTGCGAGAGTTTTATGCCAATGCTCTGCATCTTGAAGAGGGAGTAGCTTTTCATTATCAAACAAGAGTGAGAGGCAAGATTATCTCTTTCAGTAGAGATGCAATTAACACGTATCTAGGTAATCCTCTCACCTTGAGAGAGAATGAGCGGTGCGAGTATCGTGCCAAGGAATTGGCCAACGATTGGGACCTTCCAACGGTGAGCGCTACCTTATGCCTTGAAGGAAGGACGTATGCCTTAAATGATCAAGGGTTCCCAAAGTCATGGAAGAGAGAAAGTCTGAATCTGGAGGCAAGAGAATTTTTGGTGCTGCTGTTGACCAATATCCGGCCAAGGAGCCACATCACCACTATCCCTTTGGAAGTAGGGTGTTTATTGTATTACATCATGATCGGAAAATCTGTTGATGTAGCATCCATTATTGCGGGGGAAATGCGCAAGGTGGCTACGAGGGGAACAAAGTTTGGTGGTAAAGCAGGTGTTCTTGCATATCCAGGGCTGATTATGGGACTTTGTCGAAGGGCGCATGTTCCCATTCCGGATGAGGTACATTTGTCTATTAGTGTTATTAATGATGCTTATCTGAATAGGTTCTTCCAGAGCCAGATGGACAGAGCCGAAGGAGGTGGTGCGACCCAGGACGATGAGATGGAGGACGTCCTTGGATCTGTTGGTGGTGGCCAAGAGGAGGAAGATTGAGGAGTTTGTTGAATTTTAGAGTTTATTTTTATTTTGAGTTTTCTTTATATTATTATTTCTTTTGTTGAATTTTGATTGTACTTTTGGGTGGCTCTAGCTCACCAAAATTTTGGTTTGTTAATTTGTCTTGTTAATTGCATGAATACTCTGTGAGACTTTGCTGAAGGGCGCATGTTCCCATTCCGGATGAGGTACATTTGTCTATTACTAGTGTTATTAATGATGCTTATCTGAATAGGTTTTGCCAGAGCCAGATGGACAGAGCCGAAGGAGCTGGGACTTCGTCCTCTAGACCCCGAGCCCGCACTACTCCAGCATTCGATCAGATGGCGTTTGCTAATTATTGTTGTGAGAGCTTTGAGGCCTCTAGGAGGTCTCAATCATTCATCTTTGATGCTATGTAGCAACAATTTCAGAACACTTTCCTTGCACCTGAAGCCCGCACATTTCCTTCCCAGGCGGAATATGTTGCTTATGCTAATTGGCCTGAGGGCAGGCCAACTTTTATGGGGGGTGCAGGAGGTGGTGCGACCCATGACGATGAGATGGAGGACATCCTTAGATCTGTTGGTGGTGGCCAAGAGGAGGAAGATTGAGGAGTTTGTTGAATTTTAGAGTTTATTTTTATTTTGAGTTTTCTTTGTATTATTATTGCTTTTGTTGAATTTTGATTGAACTTTTGGATGGCTCTAGCTCACCAAAATTTTGGTTTGTTAATTTGTCTTGTTAATTGCATGAATACTCTGTGATATTTAAGTGTGTTACAATGAATTTGGTTTACCAACATTTGTCTTGTTTAATTGTTCTTACTCTCAAGTCAAGCTTAAAGCAACCAAGAAATGTTCGCAAAGAAAGAAGCATATGACACTTTGAGTGGTGATGATAAGAATTAGTGTCGGCATTTCAAGGTACATTTTATCGCTTTCTAGACTTAACATGAGTAGTTTGATGGTGTGTGCAAATTCCATATCATAAATTCATTGAAATACATGTCATTTTTGAATCAAAATAGGACTTAACCAATTGTGAGGAGGCTTTCCATTGTACACTAAAATGCGGGAAACCGAACATTATTTCAACTCATTCTTATCATGCTAAATTATGCATCAATCTATTTTTGTGTGAAAATATTGAAAATGATAGAGGCATTGTTTGTTGAGAAAAACCACTTGACCAAAAAGTTTTGAATCAACGAACCTTGTGAGGAGTAATCCTTAGTTAACCCCCTTTGAGCTTACTTTATGATTCATTTGATTGATAATTGTAAAATCAATTGAAAATTTTGTGAATAAATGAATCCTAATTTCTTTCGTGTCAGTTGAACCCTCAAACAAAGTTGTTTGCAAATTTTGCCTTCTGCTTATGTCTAAGTAGGGAGCATTATTGAATAAATTTGGTTTTGGAATCTAAAGTTGGGGAGAGTAAAGAAAAAAGAGTTGATTAGAAACTTGGAAAAGTGAGTTTTTATGAAAGGGTGAAAATATGAAAAGAAACAAGAAAAAGAAATCACTATTGAAACCATAGAGCAAAGAAAAAGAAAAGATAGAAAAAACAAAGAAAAGGCTCATGGTTGTGTGGATAAATATGAGAAAAGGAAAAAGACGGGGATCAAAGAAATGGAAATTGTGTAGAGTTGAATGTATGGGAATGCTCCCTTAAGATAGGCAATTTTGTTGAATTCTCTTAATCATATCCTTTCTTGTAACCCAAGCCACATTACAACCCTTGAAAGACCTCTTGATTCTCATTTTTCACATGATTTGGTATTTGTTTTGATGACCGCATGATTTGAGTTGTTGTTGATTTAATTGCTTGGATGAGTGAAAATAAACCTTTATGTTATTCATCATTCTTATGATGTGTGTGAAAGTTTGATTTAATTTTGACATATATGGCCTTGAATTCCTTGGTATGATTTTTGCACCCAACCATTGCTCTTATTCATGTTTTGTCTAGCATTGAGATATGTGGATTGAGAAAGTGCCAAACACTTTTGAACCATTTGAATGTCCTTGGTTAATCCTTGTTTCAATCTTTTGTGTCATTGCTTTGGTTGTGTTGGTGGAAACTTTTGTTTAGGGACAAACAAAATGCTAAGTTGGGGAGAGTTGTTAGGGACCAATTAGTACTACTTTTTATATAATTTTATTGGTCCCTTTTACCAATTTTTGATGTAATTACACACTTTTATTCTCACTATTTTGTATAAATGCAATTAGGTTTAATTGATGTTGTTTTGATAGTTATTTCACATATTTGTTAGTTTTGTAGAATTTTTGGACAAGAGAGCTTCAGAATGCATAATCATAGTTTGGAAGAAGTGTTGAATGCAATTTGGAGGCCTATTTTTGGAGATTAACACTTGGAATAATAATTGATGAAGCTTGTAAGGCAAGGAAGCTGAAGTAGCTTCAGTTCGCGCCACGATCTCCCTTCGCGCTGCGAACCTTGCGAATCCAGCAAGCTGTTTTGGCCAAGTGTTCTGTTTTCAATGCCAGCTGTATATGACAATTTGATATCTGTTTTAGGGGGCTTTTCAGTTTTAGATGAAAATGAGCATTTTAGGAAAGGTCAACCCTTTTAGAAAACAGAATGGAAAATGTTCATTGATTGATTCATAGTTTTGATATTTTGTAAGAGAAAAATAGATTTCTTACCATTGCCTTTGGCTTTCCAAAATGATGATGAGGAGCTAAACCCCATTTTATCAAGATTGGAGGTAGTAGCTATTCTTATTTGTTTATGTATTTCATTTGACTTTTATATATGATAAAAGATTGTTGATGTATTGAATGATATTTTTGCCCTAAGTTGAATATTAGATTTGAGTAGTTGTTGAAAGAGATTATTTAAGTCTTGACATAAAATATATTTTTAAGTAGTGAATAAGTTGTAAAAATAGATTTATTCACTACTCTTCTTTTGTATCAACCATTAAAGATTGCTATATTGATAGTTAGGTGGAGAAATTGTCTAAAGATTAATATAGTGATTATTAGAATATCATTTAGACATAAATGATATTGAGAGGATACTTGAACATCATCAATAATCTTAAATCTATATAGTTGTCATAAGGAATCATAAGCAATTTGAATAGTGAACTCCAATTTTGCCAAACCTTTTACATTTGATTTAAACTATTTTATTGTTTTAGTGATATTTTACTCAAAAGATAACTTTTCAAACAAAGCAACTTGGTTACTTTTTAAACTTATAACAATTTGGATTATAGAACGGCGGTAATAGCAACCAATCTCTGTGGATACGATATTAAATATTTGCCGAAAGTATACTTTTCAACATGCATCCACACTGATATGTGCATATATCATATAAACACTTAATAAAGCAATGCACAATTTCAAATGAACAAAATATTTACAGAATAATAAATAAGCATGCACAACAGTCAGATCATCTAAAACTAACTAAATCAACATATATACCAAAATCACCAGACAAAAACGTGGAAATCATATAATTGCTTTAATCACCAAAAATAAAAATAATTAATAGTTAAATTAAAATGAATGATATGAATTGAAATGTATGCTAATGAAGAGGTTGGGTAGAAAAATGGTGGCATGCATCAGAGATATTGGGATCACAAAGGCCTTGAAAAGTAAGTTCTTCTATAAAGCAATACTGACCACTAAACCAAGAAGTTGTCTGAGATACCAAACGATCTTATCTGAACTTATAAACAACTTCAATTCAATCTAATCTTTTTATGAGTAGGTCATTCAATGCACTTTTCTCTCATCCTAACAACATCCTCAACGAGATCTTCCCTTAACTAAGCATTTTCTATCAACTTAGCCACACTAACATCCATATACTATTTGACCGTAAGGTTCAACCTTTATTCAGAACCACCGGCATCAAAAACATCATATTCCTCTTCAAAAAACACTAGAGGGGCACACTTCTATGGAAAATACACAATAAGGGCTAAAGGAGTAGCTTGAAGTGATCTTCATAGATATGGCACAAATAATATCTGTAATTCCAAATTTGGTCTTGGTCTTGATAATACTTCATTTCTTTGACAATATTATCATCAAATTCCTTTGGAGAACAAAGAAAATACTATTCCTTTCTAGGATGGTCTAAATCAGATAGTTGTCGAAAAGAGAACGCCTAAGGTTATCCCTACAAAACATGATCTCATTGAAGCTAAATTTACTTAGTTGACATTCCCCTTCTTCAACAGGATCCACATCAAAATTAAATCAGTGTTAACTTCCCTAAAAAAAGTTGCTAGCCTCCTGTACAAATGTTTAACCATAACCCAATGAATCATCTACATCTCGGAATTCATTTGACTTACGCAGAAGTGAGCATAATCCATTCTTCCATAAAATAGGGTATTCAAAATATCTTCCATAGAAAATTGATTTTGAGGATCAATATACAATCCTTTGTTCTCAAGCCCAAGAACTTATAGAAATTCAACATTAATGAATTTATCAAATTTTCCTGTAAATTTGCAAGTGATACCATCACCTACTGTGAGTGCAACTCATGTTAGATGTATTTTGCATGATATCAAAACTATGATACTTTAGCGTTAATGTATATTGGACATTATCCTCTGATTATCTATGTGCATCTTAGCATTAGGAAGCATAAAATCATTTGGAAACAAGTTGGAAAAGGTCTCGTGAATCAAAAACGCATAGAAAGTATTTTTTGTGAAAAATTGCATTATAGGTCGGCACATACGACTACAGGTCGACCTATAGAATTTTTTCTGCTATAGGTCGACACATCCATTCCATAGATAGACACCCATGTTGTATTATTAAATTCTGTAGGTTATGTTCCATGTGCCGCCTCTTCAGGTCGACGCATAGGAAGTGCATGACCTTCACAGGTCGATGCATGACCTTATTAATGTCGGCCTATGTGTCAAACATGTCGACACACGACTTTCATAGGTCGACCTATGCAACGAAAATTTTCAAAATTTCACCATTTTAAAAATCTTTTGCATTCCTTTTTCCTCCAAACATGTATGTACATAAATACTTCATACATGCATCATTTACTAGCAAGGTTTCTAGTGAGTAAAACCTATACAAAATCGGGATTTCAAAGCATTCTCATAATCTTCAATCTCTCTTTTATGCATACACATAATCAAACTACAGATAATAATTTTTTGATTGAGCGCCATCTAGATTAGGGTTGATAAAGTTCAATTTAGGTTTGTTGTACCGTAATATTGGATTGAGAACTTTGAGGATTTCAAATCAGAAAACCAAGGTGGGGGTTTCTTTCAAGATCTTTAGAGTTTGAAGGTTTTGAACAAGATTACGCAATCTGGATCCGATCGAGTGAAGTTTTTGAAGAACGAGAAGTTCTTGGCAAAAGAGTAGTGTGGGACGGTGAATCGCAGTGGTAAATATTGGGTTTTAACAAGTGTGCGCTTGGAATTAATTTGACCAAGTGAAAGCTTTGAAGAACAAGGGGTTTCGTTAAAGGAAGTAGCATGAGACGGTGAATTGAAGTGAAATTGTTGATTACTTGATCAATCTTTGATAAAAGGAAGAGAAGGTGGTAGAATAAAACTCAAGCCTAGGGTTTGTAGTGTTAGATTGCTACATCTCTCTTGTATTCATATATTTGCAAAGTAAGATATATTTCACTATCTCAATTCGCATTCAAATTGAAGGCATAATACCCATAGTGAGGTCGATTGGGGAACTTCCTAAACAAATCCTTGTGTACTTCTCTCTCTCTCTCTCTCTCTCTCTCTCTCTCTCTCTTTTATTTTTGGTTTGCAAATTGTCGATTTCATTAATTGTTTGATCAATTTTGTTTGTATCATAATTTTAACCACATTTTGAAATTGGTGTTATTGTGTAAATCAAAAACCATTTGGTTGTGATTGGATTTTTAGAACAACAATATCAAATAGAATCTCAAACATTATTGATCGCACACTAAGTGTTTGGCAAGTTGTTTCACTTGATTTTTTTGTGAATTTTTTATTGGAGATAAACTTTCGGTATTACTTTGCATTCAACTAGTTGTGATTAGTTGTTGTTGATCAGTTTGTGAATCATTATCATATCGTTGTTGTTAATACGCATATTCGAGCTTTTTGATAGTGGGTTCGGTTAAATGATTTTTGATCCGAGATATTTGTAACTTGCTTCCGCGCCATAAAATTTTGAAACTATTTTTTGTCAAATTTTTTAACTTGGGATCTATTCACCCCCCTCTAGATCTAGGCATGTCGTCTAACAAGTGGTATCACGAGCTCTGGTTAATTTCGTACTTAATATTTTCTTATTAGAAAATGCCTACCGAACCTAAAGGGACGTACAATAGAACACCAATTATCACTAGCAAAAATTATGGCTATTGAAAAACTTGTATGCGTATCCATATCAACTCGGTTGATAAGGGTGTACGTGACATCATCATCAATGGTCCTCATGAAATTATAATGACCAATGGTGAAGCCGTTGTCGTACCAAAACCGGAAAATCAATGGAATGATAATGATAAGGAATTGTGATCTTAAGATTGGAAAGCATACAACATTCTCATATCCGCATTCAGTATTGATGAATTTTACCGTGTTTCCCATTGTGAAACCGCCAAGGCTTTGTGGGATGCATTACAAGTTATCCATGAAGGAAATAATGAGGTCAAACAAGCTATGATCAACATATTGAATCAAGAGTTTGAACTCTTTTCGTATGAAGCATGGTGAAACCATTTTCGAAATGCAAAAGAGGTTCACACATCTTATTTATCGGTTGAATGCTTTAGGTAAGCTTATTTCTAATGAAATTGACTCTAATAAGGTTTTGAGATATCTTAATAGGGAATGGTAGCCCAAGGTCACCATAATCAAAGTGGAGAATGATCTTAAAGTACTTGACCTCACTTCTTTGTTTGGAAAATCGGAAGAACATGAGCAAGAACTCACTTGCTTGGAAAAGCACGAAAAAGAGCATGAGAAGATGGTAAAGAAGGAGAAAGGTAAAGACAAGGTGGAAGAGAAGAAGTTTATTGATATAAATACTTGTAGCTTAAAGCCCTCATATATTGAGCAAATGGATTATGAAACAAGGGATGACAATATCTCTGATGATGAGAACATGGGATTGCTTGTCAAAAGGTATCAAAGGTATATAAGGAAGAATGGAGTCAAGCACTTTAAAAAAAACTTAACCAAGTTTAGAAGGGTATAAAAAGCCTCAAGGGAAGATGGGAACAATAAAGGTAAAATCATAAGTTCTTGCTATAACTTGGAGAATTTGGTCACTATAGACCGGAATGCCCTAAGATTAAGAGAGACAAAGACAAAGGACATCACAAGAAATCTAGCAAGTCTAGAAGAGTCTATGTTGCTTGAGAGAGTGCAAGTGATTCTTCAAGTGATGAAAGGTATACTTCAAGTTTAGAATCGGCCCGGATTTGCCTCATGGCAAATAGAAAGAAGAATAAATATGTAAGTATTTCTAAGATTGAAATTATTAATGACTTATCTTATCTTCAATTACAAAAAGCCTTTGAAGATCTTCATATAGAGGCCTTAAATGCCTTTAACAAATTAGCTTCACATGAAAAAGTTTTTTTATACTTAGAATCTAAAGTGTTAGAATTTGAATAGAAATTGGAAGCTATTAAGAGATCTATGATAGATTCAAAATGACAAGAATGAGGATGAAAAACCTTCAAGGTTTAGTTGTTAATCTTGTCATGATTGGCAAAAAGAGATATATGCTCTTCAAGTAAAATTAGACAAAGCCTTATAACCAAAGATTGAATTTTCTATTGATCCATCAAAGTATGAAAGACCTTTAAACCATTCATATAAGAAGCATAAATTTGTCAAAAAGGAGTCTAATAGAAAAAACATGTCTCATCAAAATTTATCTTGTCTCTATTGTTGAAAGAAAGGTCATACTATTGAAAAATGCAAACTTAGGAAACTTTTTATTCCTAAAAGAGCTTTTCAATGGTTGCCCAAATGCAACCTTGCTTTCACTCAACCCCAAGGGCCCAATGAAGATTGGGTACCTAGCACTTGTTGTTGATTTTATAGGATAAATATCTTGGGTCTATGAAGATATTATGGGATCTTGTTTGTGGATGCTCAAGACATGTGACGTGTCACATCTCCCTATTTCGTTAACTTTGTGGCAAAGAAGAAGGGTTATGTGATCAAAAGGAATCAACATCCAGTGTTCTTTAATTGGTAAAAACGTGTTGATTACTATTAATGTTTTATCCGTGAAATATCAGGATAGGTGTTTCTTTTCATTATATACGTATATCTTCACAAATGAAACCAAAAAAGGAATTGGTCAGCCTAAAGCGGTGGAACGTGAGAAAGAAGAAGATATTGATTGTGAAAAGGAGAAGGTTGAAAGTCCAGCTACAGTGGACGATTTATCTTTGACTTGGATAATCTCCAATGATCATCAAATCAATATTATTCTTAGATACATTATTAATCATACTTTCAAGAACTTTGACACAAAGAAAAATGGTAAAATCTTTGTTGCCTAAAGAGTTTGTGGAACATTTTGCATTTATTCCAGCTTTCATTCAAGAGTTCCTTGTGGAATGCAAGTGCATCCTCTGTCATTCATACGGTGAGGTAATATCTTTTCAACTTTATATTTGTATGGGAGTTCTTTATTTTATACGATTTACTTTGTGTATGATATGTTATGAGTGCTCGCTTCTGAAAATTTTAAGTGATAACCAATGTGTGTTTCTTTAAAATGATTGTAGTGACCTTATCTAAATATCTTCACATGTATGCTATACCGTTTTTAGCTTATGCTTGTTCCATAAATTTCAAGTTATTTCAAATGGACGTTAAAAGTGTGTTCCTTAATGACTATATTAACGAGGAAGTGTACGTAGCTCAACCTCCTGGTTTTGAAAATCACGAGTACCCTAATCATGTCTACAAACTAAAGCGAGCTTTGTATGGTCTCAAACGAGCTTGATATGAGCGAATTAGTAAGCTTTTGATTGATCAAGGGTACTCGAGGGGAAATGAAGATACTACACTTTTCATTAAACATCAAGGAAATCATACTCTTCTAGTTCAAGTTTATGTCGATGATATCATTTTTGGATCCACTAACATGCAACTTGTCAAGGAGTTTTATAAGCTTATGCATGGTGAGGTTGAGATGAGTCTTATGGGAAGTTGAATTACTTCCTTGGGCTTCAAATCAAGAAACTCAATGAATGGACATTCATGTGTCAAATCAAATATTGTAACGAATTACTATAGAGATTTCGTATGGAAGATACAAAGTTGATTGACACTCCAATGCCTACAAATTGAAAATTGGAAAGGAATGAAAATGGTAAGGATGTTGATGTGAAAACGTATATAGGTATGATTGGTTCTCTTCTATATCTCACTGCATCTATGACAAATATTATAATTAGCGTGTGTATGTGCGCTCGTTATCAATCGCCTCCTAAGAAATCTCATTTTAAAGTCGTAAAATACATTCTTAGTTATATTCATGGTACTTCTAAGTATGGGCTTTGGTATTCTAAGGGAAGCAATTGTAATTTGGTTCGTTATACCGATTCTAAGTATGGGCTTTAGTAAGTTGGCATAGCAAGAAACAAGTTTATGTTGCTTTGTCAACCGTCAAGGAGGAATACATAGCGGTCAATAGTTGTTGTGCTTAAATTTTGTGGCTGAGACAACAACTACTTGATTTTGATATTAAACTACAACATATTCCTATAATGTGAGACATCACTAGTTCTATTAATCTAACCAAAAAATTTGTGCTACACTCTCGCACTAAGCATATTGATATCCATCACCACTTCCTATGTGACCATGTTGAGAAAGGAGACGTCGTATTTGAGCATGTTGATAACAAAAATCAACTTGCGGATGTCTTTACAAAACCTCTTGCGACCGTTTTTTTAATATTCGATGGGAATTGGGGATACTTGATATCTCAAATCTTGCCTAAATATGATTTTGTTGCCTGCAATTTATATACTTTTTCTTTAACTTTATTTGGAATTTCAACTACGTAAGAGTGCATCCGTCATCAATTCATTACCGAGGTAATATTGTTCCATTTTCCTTTTTCCCTTTTTTGTAAGTAAGCTTTTACTTTTGCACATTGCTTATGTTTCAAATGATCGATATTCTTGATGTATGAAATAGTTCATGAATGTTCAAATTTCTATTGATGTATGTCAACTTATATGTTTATAGTGACTTTGTGTTATTCTTTCTTCATGCTTGAAATATGCTCTTGGTGCATTGGCTTGTTATCTATTCTTGCATGAAATATGGTTGAACGTACTATAATGTTAGAAAAATTCTTGTTGTGTGTCATTATTATGATAACATCTTTGTTTTTGGTTTGTGTGGTGGTAAATCTATATATCACCTTGCTATAGCACATGCATGTGCATCATTTTGGGAGCACCAAAGGCATATGTCATGTAATCGTGTTGCTTTTGTAGTAACTCAAGAGTTTTTGATTACATTGTTTCCTTCATTTTTCATGTTTGTGTTATGCTATTTGGCATAAGTATTGACAACCATGTTATATTGTTTCTTTATATGCTTTTATTTATGTTTAGGCATTCTTTTTCAATATGAAAATCGTTTTATGTGAGTGATATTGTATTGATGTTCTTATCTTTGAAAACCGCCTCTGTGTGTTATATTGGTTTATGGTGATTTAAGATACTTTTCATGGATTGCTTCGTTTCTTTTTTATCTTGTCAAAGGGGGGAAGCGATATGAAGTTGGGATGCATATATAAAAGGGGAGCCTTTCATTGAAAACATGAAACAGATCGTCTCAACTTTTGCCATCATAAAAAAGGGGGAGTATGTAAGTGCAACTTCCGTTAGATGTATTTTGCATGATGTCAAAAATATGATACTTTAGCGTTAATGTATATTAAACGGTATCCTCCGATTCTCTGTATTCATCTTAGCATTATGAAGCATAAAAGAATTTGGAAACAAGCTAGGAAAGGTCTCATGAATCAAAAATGCATGAAAAATATTTTTTGTAAAAAATTGCATTATAGGTCGGCACATACGACTATAGGTTGACCTATAGATTTTTTTTTCTTCTATAGGTCAATACATCCATTCCATATGTCGATACCCATACTGAATTACTAAAGCATGTAGGTTCTGTTCCATGTGTCGCCTCTTCAGGTCGACACATAGGCAGCACATGACCTTCATAGGTCGACGCATGACCTTATACAAGCCGGCCTATGTGTTGAACAGGTCGCCACATGACTTTAATAGGTTGACCTATGCAACGAAAATTTCTAAAATTTCATAACTTTTTCAAATTTTTTGCATTCCTTTTGCCTCCAAACTTACAAGCATAAAAATACCTCATATGTGCATCATTTACTAGCAAGGTTCTAGTGAGTAAGATCTACACGAAATCGGTATTTCAAAGCATTCTCATCATCTTCAATCTCTCTTCTATGCATATACACAATCAAACTACACATAATAATTTTTTGATTGGGTGTCATCTATATTAGGGTTGATAACGTCAAATTTAGGTTTATCGTACCGTAATAATGGATTGAGAACTTTGAGGATTTCAAAATAGAAAATCAAGGTGAGGTTTTTCTTCAAGATATTTAGGATTTGAAGGTTTTGGAAAAGATTATGCAATTGGATCTGACCGAGTGGAGTCTTTAAAGAAAGAGAGGTTCTTGGCAAAGGAGTAGCATGGGACCGTGGATCGCATTGGTAAATCTTGGGTTTCAACAAGTGTGCTCTTGGAATTAATTTGACCGAATGAAAGCTTTGAAGAATAAAGGATTTCGTTCAAAGAAGTAGCGTGAGACAATGAATTGAAGCGGCATGGTTGGTTACTTGATCAATCTTTGATCAAGGGAAGAGAAGGTGGTAGAATACACATCAAGCCTAGGGTTTGTAGGGTTAGATTTCTACATTTCTCTTGTACTCATACATTTGCGAAGTAAGATATATTTCACCATCCCAATTCACATTTGAATTGAGGACAGACGTACCCATTGCGAGGTCGATTGGGGAAGTTCCTAAACAAATCCTTATGTACTCTCTCTCTCTCTCTCTCTCTCTCTCTCTCTCTCTCTCTCTCTATATATATATATATATATATATATATATATATATATATATATATATATATATATATATTATTTTTGGTTTGCAAATTGTCAATTGCATTGATTGTTTGATTAATTTTGTTTGGATCATAATTATAAAGACATTTTGAAATTAGCATTGTTGTGTAGATCATAAAACATTTGGTTGTGATTGGATTTTTAGAACAACAATACCACATAGAATCCCAAACATTATTAATCTCACACTAAGTGTTCAAAAAATTGCTTCACTTGATTTTTGTGTGAATTTTTCATTGGAGATAGAATTTTCGTATTAGTTTGCATTCAACTAGTTGTGATTAGTTATTGTTGATCGATTTGTGAATCATTATCATACCATTATCGTTAATACGTATATCCGAGCTTTTTGATAGCGGGTTCGGTTAGACGATTTTTGATCCAGGATATTTGTAAGTTACTTTCGCGCCATAAAATTTTCAAACTGTTTTTTGTCAAGTTTTTTAACTCGGGATCTATTCACCCCCTATCTAGGCATGTTGTCTAACACCTACTCTATCCTTGTGAACATTGTAATAGAAAGCCTTCACATGTTCAACATTTTAATTTACACTTAATCCATAGAACTTGTCAAGGTTGCGCTTCTCAAAAATATCAAAGAAATTCATGCCAACTGTTGCAACAACTTCTTTACTGATAAAGTACTCAGGTGAAGTTTCATTCTAATAATATTTATCCATGAATTTAAAATTATCAGAGGGAAAAATAATATGAGTTATTTTGTGTAGAGTGATTCTAAGGTCTTGAGATGGATTTGAAGAAGTTGAAGGAACTTCATAAGGTTGATCATTTGCAGAATAATGAGGATTTAAAGATTCACCTCTAGCTCTTTTTAGTGGTTTATCTGATCTCTTTCCTTTGACTTTTTCGAACTAAAACTTCATATGGCATAAAATACATCTTAAACGGTAGAGGAGAACAAATGAGAACTTGCATATATGAAAAATCTCCACAAGACCACAAATGAGCCCCATGAAAATCTGAACAAACACTTCAAAGATTCTAGATCAATGTAGAACTAATTTTCTATGATGAATAGAGAAGGGTGGATTGGAGTTTGAATATTTATGATCATTTTTGAGGTTTAGAGAGGTTTTTGGTTTAGATAAATGAGATGAAATAAATGAGAATGAATATGGTTTGAATTAGTAAAATGAAACAAATATACTAAAGCAATGAACATATTAGATGAGATGATGAAAAGACATAAACAAATGAGATTTTATGAAGCATGTGATTCCAATAAAAAAAATTATATGATTCGAATAATTTTAAAAAAATTTGATTTAGATCAAGATAACTATTTTTCAAATCATGAACATTTAAAAGGTTTTACAATAATCACTTTTGATTCAAATCAAGGGTTATGGTGGTCTGAATCACGTATCCTGAATAAAGTTGAAAAATTAATTTTTTGGCTTTGATTTAAATCAGGGATATGTGTGATTCAAAAATTACATATCCCAAATTGAAATTCAATTTTTTTAACTTTTGGTATGAATCAAAAGGTTTTATGATTCAAATCACAAAACTAAAATCAAATTTTATTTTCTAGATTTCAATCATGCGTGCTTATGATCCGAATCATGAAAAAAAATAAAATATTTTTAATGCAAAATGAATTTTGATGATTTTTTTTTGAAGAGAATATTATTTTAATGTAAATGATAAAATCTTTAATGCAAATAATTCTTTTTTATGACAATGAATGATTATTGTATGATATGCAATGCCTATATATCACACTCAAATGATATCATATAGCAAAAACAAATGATCACATATGATAAATAAACTGGAAAAACTAGGAACTAATAATATTAAGAAAATATGACAACTAAGAAGATTATGAATATGAATGATCATAACAATATAGATGATATACTATTTAACTTGCTTAACAAGGAAATGTTAGTATAAAACAAAAACTTATAGTTAAAAAGAACAAAATTTAATGTGATTGGATACACACTTTCTTCAAATGTCTTGAGCATACACTAATTATGAGCACTTGTTCTATTTGTGGTCCTTAGAAATTCCTCCATCAAATATCAATGAAGCAAAGTAGATACCCGATTTGAGTTTGATTCTTAGGGATTAGTCCTTAGATCTTTAGGCACTCATATCATGAGACCACTAGGAAACTTTGCATTCCTAATGTGATATTGAGGTCTAGTATGCCCTATTTTGCTATAGTAATGGCACATCACTTTAGAAGAACATCATCTACCTTTCTTTTTACTGATATGATATTTTTTCTCATATGACATTTTTAAAGATTGTCTCCCATCATTAGAACTCAAGATAACACTAATTTGTATTCTAGAGAGTTATGTTATTTTCCTTTCAAGTGTTTAATTTCAAATTTAAAACTAACTTAAGTCTCACACTCAGTTGTTTCTAATTTTTATTCTAAAGAATGAAAAATACACAACTGATCATTTGCAAGAGATGCATGCTCATCTGTAAGGGATTCTAAAGCATTTCGGAGTTTTAAGACTTCTTTCTCAAGTTTCAAAATTGTTTTCTTTTGGAGGGAGATATTCTTTAAAGCACTTAATATTTTGACATGCATTTCATGAAAATCATTTGACAACTCATCTATTTTAGCTATTTTATTTATGTCGCGCCATCAAACAAAGATTAGCTATTTTAGCTTCATCTGAATTTTTATTGGAAATTTATCTTCTTCCCAAGTTATATATGCCTATGTACCTTGGAAGCTTTGCTCTTGGACTTGTAGATTTGTTGTTTACCTTTGCACTTAGTTAAACTTGGGCGATCGATTTTGTATTGTCCGAATTTACCACATTTATAGTATGTTACTTCCCTCTCTTCCTTATTTTTATCTTCCCACTTTTTTGGTGGATTAGAATTTTTGAACTTTATTAAATTCTTGTCAAAATTATTAAGACTATTTTTTGTCCTATATCGATTGTAACGTCTAATGAACAATCCCATCTCTTCATCCTTTGAAAGTTCTTCACTTCTACTATCTTCACCGCCCTCTAATTTGGCCATAGAAGTGGAGGCCTTCAAGGAGATACTTAACTTTTATTATTTAGCTTTTTATTTATTTTTGAATTGGCTTCACTTGCTTCAAGTCTTTTAAGCTAATTTTCATGTCCAATGATCATTCTAAAAAGCGTCGACACATCAAGTGACTTTAGATCTCAAGATTCCTTTATGGCGGTTACTTTTGGCTGCTACTCCCTGCACATAGACCTTAAAATTTTGTTAGCTTATTCCTGATTAGATAGAGTCTTACCCAAAATTTCTAACTTGATAATCATATGGTAGAATCTCATATGCATGTAAGCCATGGATTTTCTGGGTTCCATAAGGAAGAGACATACTACTATGTTAAAGTATTCCTTTTAGATTGTTTAACATCTTTAGTTTCCTCATGGAGAATCTGAAGTGTATTCTACATTGTTTTAGCGGTTTTAAATTACATAATTAAAAAATATACATCATCTGTCAAGGGGGATATTAGTATATTTCTTGCTTTCAGACCATAAGAGGCCTTTTTAGTTTCTTCATTATTCCAATCCTCGGGGTCTTTCTTTACATAAATGCCATCGATAATACTTTTAGGGATAGAAGGACTGTACGCGATAACACCCAAAGCAATTTATCAATCAAAATATGATGTACATACATGCAATATTTCTAATATGCATAATAAACTTGAGTAAATATGGGAGCTCTAGTTTATGCACCCTTTGGATCATCCTTACCCATATTATGAACCTTTGCGGTTGCTAGACCAGATGTTATCGATTCCACTTGTTGGTTGAATATGGGCATATAATGGTTTAGAAGGGGGTTGAATAGAACTTTCCCTTTTTAAAAATATTTTTCAAAAACAGAGTTCAGAGCTTAAAAAGAATTTTTATAGACTACTCAATTGGATAAATGCACAATGAAAAATCTTAAGGAGATGTAAATAATGATGAATTAACTAATAAAAAGGAAGAGGTAATCTTTTTAAATTCAACCAGAGAAATTTGAATATAATTTGATTAACTTATTGAACATTCTAAAATTACAATTCTTTAATATAATTAGCAAAAATATAAATTTACAACACTTGATATAAACAAACCTACTTAAATAAAATCTCTACGAACGAGAAAGAAACCTAACAACACGCAAACTATTGAAAAACAATAAAACTATCATGCAATATATAAGAATGAAATAGAGAGAAAAAGTTAAGAGATTTTACATCGCGATTTATATTGGTTGAATACCTCGTCCTCACTTGACATTTAACCTAATCTCTAATGGTAAACCATTAGAAATTTTTTTTAGTCTTCCACTGTGAAATTTACAGTTTCCTTTCTTATAGATGATAAGCAATAAAATGCTAAAATACTTATAATTAACCACTAAGTTATATGTACTAATTCTCGATTCTTCTTCGAGTGATATAACTCATAAGGCTTCTAAAATCTCTAAGATCCATAATATTGAGTTGATTCAAATTCATAGATCACAAACAATTCAAGCTCGCATTCAACAACAATATTCACTCAATTCTAATGGAATTACCTTGTTCAAGTCTTTGACTTAATGAAAGGTGCTTGAAACTCAAAAATCTATTTGGAGAAGACTTCTTTTCTTCAATGAAAATTACTTTCCATAAATCCAATAACATAATTTTATAGCTTGAAAATATTCAAAAAAATCATTAGTACCGCTAATGAATTACCTCAAAACATGAATTCACATTCTTTCCTAGAGTTGAGCAACACTTATACTCGCCAACAATGTCTAGTATTTAAGGTAGAAGATGAAGTTTCAGAAAGTCTCACACAAACCAAAATTTAACTCAAGAATATTGAATGTTTGAGTGATGAACTACAAAAGTTATCAAAGGTTCTATATGAAAATATTAGAGAGAAAAGGTTTATATATGTGTTAGAAATTAGGCATAAAAATGAGTGCTAACTAATATACATTCTCCATAAAAATGGATTGGAATAATTGCTTGAAACCTTAGAGCTCTAGCTACACTCAATATATGCATGTGCTTCAAGTCTACTCGTCTATTTTGCTATAGTATTACTACACGGGGGATTCATGCCAAATTCTCTTTTGTTGAAAGAAATTCTGCATAGTTGAATTAACAAATTGTGTTCCATTATCTCTCCTTATTTTTAAACTTGCAATGAATTGAGTCTCCATCAATTAATGAAACCAAGCTTCATTTTTGCTCGAAGAGCCATCTTCATTGAAAGTGACCATGTTATGTACTTTTCTCCAATAAGAATAGTTTCCATCAATGGAGCTCCTAGGTTATTTGAGGAACCAATTTAATATGACAAACTTGGACCAATGGCAATATTTTGTTTTTGTTTTATCGAAGGCATGATTTTCTTTCTGCGAATCATTTTCATTATAACTGTCAAGCTCTAATACCATATTGGAAAAGACAAAAATTGTTTTAATGTTTCTATGTCATTTTTTACACTATTAGTGACTTCACATATAAATATAAAAGAGGATACATATAGAGAAAAATGTTTTAAATTAATAATGAGATTGTGATTCTATAGTAAATGTGTGATTCTATATTAATAGTTTAAAAATCCTATTAATATGCATATTAATGTCACAATATATTTTAATTTAAAAAATGTTAGGATTATATTTTTCTAATTAAAAGACCTAAAATAATAATGTTTGTAATTGATAATTGTTATGAATAGGTTATATTTGTAACCACTAAACCACTAATTAAACTAGGGATGTCAATGAGATAGAGAATATGTAGAGGATGCTTCTCTGCTCCCTGCTCATCCCTTAATTTTTTTCTTCTCCTTGTACAAGGGAATACTTTTCCTCACCCCCATCTCCAGTGATACCCATGGTACTCACAGAGATCCCCAAACATAAAATATTAAGAAAATTTTTATACTTTTCGATCAAGATTATGACACTAGTATTTTAGTTTTTTAATTTTAAAAAACACATATTTTGCTTCTTTCATTTTTAAAACATAAAAACACATCTTACATCTCACATTAATAACATAAAAAAATGCAAAAACACTTGTAGTTTATAATATTCATTTTTCTATTAAAAAAATAAATATCAAGCATAAGTTGTTGTTACCATGCATAATGCGTAGTGAAATTCTGGTATCAGATATAAGATGTCGAAGGTAATGTCACGACACTAATATCTGTTCACACACAATGGATAAATATACAGAATGGTAAAGCAAATAACACAAGCAATTGTTAACCCAGTTCGGTGCAACTCACCTACGTTTGGGGGCTACCAAGCCAGGTAGGAAATTCACTAAAATAGAATTAGTTCAAAGACTCTCCGTACACTTCAACAAGTTACAGTCTTTCTCACCTAATCTCTACCCGTGCAATTTCTACCTAAGCACTCTTAGATATGAGAACCCACTCACTTCCCTACAATCACACACCAATGATTTTAAACAACAATCCCTTGTGAAAAGAAAATACTTTTCAATTACACACTCTTGATTTTACTTCACAGTTTCAATCAAGAAGACACACTCTTGATCTTACTTCACAGCTCTGATCAAGAAGACACACACCCTTGCTTAACAGCTTTAGAGTGACAAATTACAACCACAAATCAGTCCAATTCAATCATCAATGGATGACTTGAATGACCTACAAGTCTCACGACTAAATAGACACAAACCCTAGCTCTCTCTCTATATTTCGCTCAGTATTGGTTGTGTAACAAATCAGGTTTTCCATGTCCTATTTATAGAAGCATTCAGCTGGGCTTGGACATCTTGAAAACCCTAAATCTATTTTCTAATCAAATCTTTTTATAACAGCTGGTTAGATCTCCTTGGAAAATAAGTAAATCTGGTTGTAATCCATGATTGAATGCGCCAACTAATCATATCTTCAATCATACAAAGATTGCCTTTAATTGTGCAATCACAAAACACCAAACATTCATACTGAATGTTCTGTGTACAGGATGTCATGACATCGGGTCTGACATCCTGGAAAAATCCTGCATAATCCAATAATTCCTTTTATAACTTCCAACAGGTACATCCATATCAGATGCCATGACCTTGTGTATGTCATCTGAAACAATCCTGCATGAACATGTCTTTCATTTAAGCTCCAGCAGGTACAGCCAATATCAGAAGCCATGACATTGTATGTGGCATTCTGAAACAATCCTGCATGAACATGTTCTTGAACTCCAGCAGGTACATAGGATATCTCATGTTAAGACATCACACATAACATCTTGTGAACACTCTTTATTTTACCAAAATTGCTACCAACACTTAGAATCAACAAACTCCCCCTTTGGCAAATTTTGGCTAAAACATATATTTGTCCTTTTTGTTCACAAGGTAAACTATCAGCAGTTAAACAACATAACAGTAGTTTAACCAGCAGCAGAAGCAAAACAATTACTAGTTATGGCTACTAGTAATGCACACATGCACAAGGGTACTTCTCCTCCCCCTAAATCTGTGCAACAAAACAGAATTACTAGTTATGGATGCAACTAGTAAGACACACAAATGCACAAGGGTACTCCTTCTCCCCCTAAATCTGTGCACACAACAAACAGTCTTCATGAACATAACAGCTACTGTAACTCCAGCACCTGTACCAGCCAGAATGTCATTCTGACATCTGCTTCAACAACAACACCTGTGCACCATATCAGACATCCTCTTTGACATTTGTAAACAGAATAGCATTCTGTTTTAACACCTCCTGTGCACTAATAATAGTTGTCCTTCTGTCCAGCCACATACATAGCACAACTTCCACAATAGCTTCCATATATCCACTTCTCCCCCTTTTTAGTCAAAATTGACCAAAGGTGACCAATCAGACAAAATAAATGTCTATTAGCCTAGCAGAGAGTGTTAGATCAGATGTTATAACATTAAGCATGTTAAAACATAATATTCAGGAAGTACAAACCATCATTATACACAGCTGTGATAGCTGAGATAATGAACAAATCCAAGGAACTCTTTAAGAGCCCTAAATATTACAAAACAGGCATCAAAGAGGACTGCCACACATTACACAATTGCAAAAAAAACAAAACAAACTTCAGCATCCATACAGCACCAGCAGAACATCACCCAAAACATCAGACACCTCATACAGTCTTCAGTCTTTAACAAACAAGAGGGGGAACCATCAATCAGAGGAAGAAGTATCACCTTCACTTTCATCTTCATCTTCAGAGCCCTCAGAGCTTCCAGAGCTGCCACTGGATTGTGCTTTTGCATCTGAATCCTTACCAGCCTTCTCTATCTCCTCCTTTTCTAGGCTACAAATAAGAGCTTCCAAAGCTTCTTTTCTTGCCTTGGCCACCTTCATACCATTCTCCAATTCCTTGCAGGTATCTTTTAGTTGGTCAATTAAGCTCCCTTGAGATGCAGGTTCCCTTCTGGAAGATGTCATGACAACATCTTTGACATGACTTCCCTCAAAAAGCTTATAGTGAATTGATAGAGGGGATTTTCTCCTACTAGGAATGTCACTTGTACTTAGGATGCCTGGTTGCTGGCTCAGGATAATGCCACAAATAAGGGAAGGGAAGGCAATGGGTAACTTCACAACATTTGTAGAGGCATGTCTGATGGTTTGATCAAATATGAACTTGCCAAAATCATAGTTAACCCTTGTTCCAATTGCATGAATGATTCTTCCAAGATTAATGGAGATAGTAGAGACATGATTAGTAGGCACCTAATTAGCTGAACCAATCTTGTGTAAGATGACATATTTAACAGTGAGCTTCCCAGCTGATAAGTGATTCCTACTAGGCCATTCCTTAACTTGGCCAGCTGTGATAACCCTACAGACCTCATTGTCTGTAGTCTCTAGGTCCACTCCTCCATCAGTTCCTCTTCCTAGGAACTTGTTGATAATACTTGGTGAGAATTTCACACATTTTCCCCTTACAAACACCTTGCAGAACTCCCTGCTGCTCTTTTCATAAATATCCTCAGGGATATTAACAATAAACTCTTTTACCAACCCCTCATAACATTGGGATAGAGCTACCACAGTCTTCATTCGTCCAACATTTTTGATTAAATCAATTACTTCCTTTACCTCTACAGCCTCTTTTCCAAGCTCTCTTTCAATAGCTACTCTCCTCTGAATGACAAATTTCCATTTTGCTGCACCATCTTCTAAATGGAAGGAGATATTGTCTAGGTGCACAGCAACAACTTTTCCAGGAGACTTCTGAACATCCTGCCTTTTTGCAAGGGACATGTCTGGGACATCGTCTTCGACATCCTCCTCAGAATCAGAACTGTCTCTTTCTTTCCTTTTCTTAACCTCAACCTTGCTCCAGGATTTAGAGGGTCCTACGCCAGCAGCCTTTTTCACCCTTGATGTTCTCATTTTAGCCACACTTTTCCCTTTCCTAGTTCTTAGTTTCTCAGCTACACTAGGTTTTACCAGATGGACCAAAGGATCATCCTCTTCTTCATAGCTTTCTTCCTCTAGGTCAATAACCTTTTCCTGAGACACATTTGATTTCTTGCTAGGTAGGGTTTTACCTAGAGAGCATATCCCTTCAGCAGCAACTTCCTTTTCTGATCTAGATGAGTCATCATCTTTATCAGCATGAGGTTCTTCCTCATGAGAGGGGTCCCTTCTGGACAGAGGGGTAGAAACCCCTTCGACTTTATGCCCTTCACTTAGAATCCTAGTGACTAGGTTCCTTATGGCACGATCAGCATAATACATGTCTTTTGGAAGAGAGGAGTTACCAGAGGTATTACCTTGCTTATCTCCAGCCTTGGAGGAGGGACCTGGGGTGTCGCCTGGTATCATGCAAAGTGGAGTAACGTCCATTACGTCTTCATCTACAAACTCCATGGAGGGAGTCTTTGCATGGCGAGAGGATTTTGAACCAGATGATGATGGATGTTGAGACATGGTGTAAGACTTTTGAGAAAAGTTTCTTTGCCCTAGCTGAGCTTCTCTGAGAAGTTGAATGGAAATGAAGATTACTGAGTTTAGGTAGCGTGTGCTAAGGGAATAGATACTATTTTCAATGCTAGGGAATGATTTGTCATTAATGTGGCTCTTTCTTTTAAAAGGGCAGACACTATTTTTATTTCTTTTATTTTTCCACTTTAATTGCCATAATTTCACAAGAGTCCAAATCCCTAATTTTCCTCCCTCATATTCAATTTGAATTTCACCCAAATTCCTTGTAACCCTGTCTGCTAGTTCCAGTTCATGCTTTAGACCTCTGAATTTGTCTTCCATGAATTTTCTAATGAAGTGATAATAGTAAAAATAGTACTTTGTCCATCTGTGCTGAGTCTGATTTTTGGAACTAGTTTCAGCATTCAGGTTATCATAATACAATGTCATGACATCGTGTGTGACATTGTATGCTATCATCACTAGTTTCATCCGACCCAGTTGAGCCCAACTGCTTCCATCTTCTATACTTTTCATATGTGTAGAAGCAGGTGTCATTCCAATCTTCTCCATATTGTTCTTGGTCTTTTTGCTTCGAGATAAGCATAAAGTCCCATGTGGCCTAGTCCCAATAGTTCCATACTGCCTATGACTGGTCATATGTCCACCTATTTGATCTAACCTCTCAGTTTTTTGAGCCATCATAACCCTTTCTCCTCTGAGCTTCTGGTGTGACATCTTTGTCTGGCATTTCCCACAGACTTGTTTTTCATCACTCTTGAGAGAATCTATACTCTTCAAATACTTTAAGGGATAATCCATTTGAGAGCTCCACATGTAGCAGTTGTCTTTGGTCCTGATTCCTTTCATAATCACTTCACTATTTTCGTCAAAGATTAGACATTCAGTTTTGGTGAAGTTAACATTTAGACCTTGATCACATAGTTGGCTGATGCTTATTAGATTTGTAGTCAGACCCTTGACTAGTAGAACCTTGTCAAGTTTAGGAACTCCAAGACAATCAAGCTTACCTGTTCCCTTGATTTCACCTCTTGCTCCATCTCCAAACGTTACATGGCTTATGGTATGATGATGCAGATCAGTTAACAGGTCTTGGTTTCCAGTCATGTGTCTGGAACATCCACTGTCAAAGTACCATTCTTCTTTGGCAGAGATTCTGAGGGGAATGTGAGCTATCAGACTAGTAACATTAGTCTTAGGAATCCATTGTTTCTTAATTATAGGCCTGTGCTATTTGGGTCTGGATTGATAGTGATTCTGATGATGAGTATGTCTAGGATAACCATACAGTTTATAGCAGAAAGGCTTCAGATGACCAAACTTCCCATAGTGATGGCATCTCCATCTCTGGTGTTTCCCTTTCGGCTGTTTTCTCCTCTGATGTTGGAACATATGATGTGACATCACATGTTTACTTTTATTATAGATGCACTTAGGTTTGGCTTGGGATTTGGCACCAGTGTAACTGCTCTTAGGCTTTGAGTCATTATACCCAATGCCAGATTTGTCTTCTGTTATTTGTCCAGTTTGGAGAATCTTGTCTAAGGAGTCAGATCCATTGCGTAACATCCTTACATACTTGTCCATCTCTTCTAGTTTAGAATTTAGAAATATGACTTCAGTTGTAAACTTAGAGATGGTTTTCACATGGTCTGCGTTCTCTCTTTCCAGCTGTGCTATCTTCTGACTTTCAGCTTGTGGAGGATTTTCAACTAGCTTGGCATTCAGAACCACTGCTTCTGTTTGTAACTTGGAGATGGTTTCCAAGTATTCTACCTTCTCATTCTCAAGTTGAGTTATTTCTTTCTTCTGGTTTAAAACCTGCTTGCTCAGCTCTACACTTTTATGACACAGCTCTCTGTAGGTAGAGGCCAATTCCTCAAAGGTTACTTCACCATCACTTGAGTCTTCATCAGAACCCCATCTTCCTGTCAAAGCAGTCACAAGATTTGCAGCCTCCTCTGTATCACTCTCATCTGACCAGGTGGCAACAAGACTCATCTTCTGCTACTTGAGGTAGGTTCCACATTCTGTTCTAATGTGTCCATACCCATCACATTCATAGCACTTTACTTCTTTTCCTTCTTTGGGCTTCTCCTCTGACCTTACTCTTCTTCCATTGCTGATGTCAGATGAGATATTCTTGACATTTGCCTTGGATCTTACATCCATTTTCTTTAACAATCTGTTGAACTGTCTCCCCAACATTGCAACTTCATTGGCCCACTCTTTATCCACATCTTGACTGTTTTCCTCTTTTGCGTTTGATATGAAGGCAATGCTTTTGGTTTTCTTTTCAATTCCATCATTCAATCCCATCTCAAAGGTTTGGAGGGAACCAATTAGCTCATCTACCCTCATGTTGGAAATGTCTTGAGACTCTTCAATGGCAATCACCTTCATTGCAAATCTCTTAGGGAGTGACCTGAGTATTTTTCTTACCAGCTTTTCATCTGTCATCTTTTCTCCCAGTGCTCCTGAAGCATTAGAAATTTCAAGGATAATCATGTGAAATTCATGAATGTTTTCATCTTCCTTCATCCTTAAGTTTTCAAACTTGGAGGTGAGCATCTGAAGTCTAGACATCTTTACCCTAGAGGTGCCTTCATGAGTGGTCTTGAGAACGTCCCAAGCATCTTTGGCCACTTCACAGTTGTTTACCAGCCTGAAAATATTCTTGTCTACCCCATTGAATATTGCATTCAAGGCTTTAGAGTTTCCAAGAGCAAGATCATCCTCCTCCTTGGACCATTGTTCTTCAGGCTTCTTCTAAGTGGTGGCCTCTCCTTCTTTAGCAATGACAGGATGCACCCAACCTATTAACACATCTTTCCAAGCCTTGTTATCAAGGGATTTCATAAAGGCTACCATTCGAGGTTTCCAATAGTCATAGTTAGAACCATCCAAAATTGGTGGCCTATGAACAGATCCTCCATCTCTCTCCATTGTACCAGAAAGTATTGCCCCTAGATCTCACCCAGAACCAGAGCAGGACGCCTGCTCTGATAACAATTGAAATTCTGGTATCAGATATAAGATGTCGAAGGTAATGTCATGACACTAATATCTGTCCACACACAATGGATAAATATACAGAATGGTAAAGCAAATAACACAAGTAATTGTTAACCCAGTTCGGTGCAACTCACTTACGTCTGGGGGCTACCAAGCCAGGAAGGAAATTCACTAAAATAGAATTAGTTCAAAGACTCTCCGTACACTTCAACAAGTTACAGTCTTTCTCACCTAATCTCTACCCGTGCAATTTCTACCTAAGCACTCTTAGATGTGAGAACCCACTCACTTCCCTACAATTACACACCAGTGATTTTAAACAACAATCCCTTGTGAAAAGAAAATACTTTTCAATTACACACTCTTGATTTTACTTCACAGTTTCAATCAAGAAGACACACTCTTGATCTTGCTTCACAACTCTGATCAAGAAGACACGCACTCTTGCTTAACAACTTTAGAGTGACAAATTACAACCACAAATCGGTCCAACTCAATCATCAATGGATGACTTGAATGACCTACAAGTCTCACGACTAAACAGACACAAACCCTAGCTCTCTCTATATTTCGCTCAGTATTGGTTGTGTAACAAATAAGGTTTTCCATGTCCTATTTATAGAAGCATTCAGCTGGGCTTGGACATCTTGAAAACCCTAAATCTATTTTCCAATCAAATCTTTTTATAACAGCTGGTTAGATCTCCTTGGAAAATAAGTAAATCTGGTTGTAATCCATGATTGAATGCGCCAGCTAATCATATCTTCAATCATACAAAGATTTCCTTTAATTGTGCAATCACAAAACACCAGACATTCATACTGAATTTTCTGTGTACAGGATGTCATGACATCGTGTCTGACATCCTGGAAAATTCCTGCATAATCCAATAATTCCTTTTATAACTTCCAGCAGGTACAGCCATATCAGATGCCATGACCTTGTGTATGTCATCTGAAACAATCCTGCATGACCATGTCTTTCATTTAAGCTCCAGCAGGTACATCCAATATCAGAAGCCATGGCATTGTATGTGGCATTCTGAAACAATCCTGCATGAACATGTTCTTGTACTCCAGCAGGTACATAGGATATCTCATGTTAAGACATCACACATAACATCTTGTGAACACTCTTTGTTTTACCAAAATTGCAGCCAACACTTAGAATCAACACGTAGAAAAAACTCATAACCAAAATATCTCATAATGCATAGAAAACAAACAAACTAGAATTGTCAAATGTCCAAAAAAAAACCTGCAGATAAATATCCTACAATGCATAGAAAAATAGAACTGGATGATAATCTAAAATATAAAAAAAACTATCCAACAAAAGTAGACAAATAAAGTTTCTTTGTACAAAGTTAATCTAAATAAACCAAACTATTAAGCAATTATCCAAGAAAATCATGATATCATTTCCATTTTTATGACTTTTCTTGTGAGATCTTCAACACCATTCCACAAGTATGCTTCACTTTCTTTTTCCTACAAAAATTAAACACATAATCTTATCTACAAATACAAAAATAATTTTAAAATTTGAAATTAGTGAATAATAATATTTACATTACCTCATCATCATCATCATCCATATAATCATCAACACATTCAAATGAAGCAAATTTCTTTGAACAACCTAAACGTAATAAACAAATATATCAAATACATTTTAAAAGTAATTATGGTTATAAAAATGATAAATAGAGATGAAGTGAGACCCGCCGTCACTTATGACGAGTCTAGGAACACCGAATATAGGGAAAATATTATTTTTGAACATCTTAATGGCTACTCGTGCATCATTATAGGAGAGACAATGGCCTCGATCCATTTAGACACATAGTCAAATGCAACGAGTATGTATTTACTTCCCATGGATGATGGAAAAGGTCTAATGAAACTGAAATTCTGGTATCAGATATGAGATGTCGAAGGTAATGTCACGACACTAATATCTGAGTAAAGATAAAGAATAGTAATGCAAGAGACACAAGCAATTGTTAACCCAGTTCGGTGTAACTCACCTACGTCTGGGGGCTACCAAGCCAGGAAGGAAATCCACTAAATAGAATCAGTTCAAAGACTCTCAGTACACTTCAACAAGTTACAGTCTTTCTCACCTAATCTCTACCCGTGCGACTTCTACCTAAGCACTCTTAGATATGAGAACCCACTCACTCCCTCTCAATCACACTTGTGATTTTAAACAACAATTCCTTGTGAAAAGAAGACACTTTTCAATTACACAAACTTGATTTTACTTAAAAGTTTCAATCAAGTAGGCACACACTTGATCTTGCTTAACAACTTTGATCAAGTAGACACACACTTGATCTTGCTTAACAACTTCGATCAAGTAGACATACACTCTTGCTTACAAGCTTAGAGTGACAATTTACAACCCACAAATTAGACCAATTCAATCATCTATGGATGACTTCAATGGCTTACAAGTCTCACGACCAAACAAGACACAAACCCTTATATTCTCTCAATATTTCGCTCAGTATTGGTTATGTATCAAATCAGGTTTTCCATGTCCTATTTATAGAAGCATTCAGCTAGGCTTGGACATCTTGAAAACCCTAAAACTATTTTCCAATTAAATCTTCTCATGACAACTGGTTAGATCTCCTTGGAAAATAAGTAAATCAGGTTGTAATTAATGATTGAATGCGCCTGCAAATCAGATCTTCAATCATACATAGATTGCCATTAAATACGCAATCACATAACACATAATATTCTCCCTGAATGTTTTGTGTACAGGATGTCATGACATCGGGTCTGACATCCTGGAATAATCCTGCATAATTCCATTTATAATTTCCAGCAGGTACATAATATCAGATGTCATGACATCGTGTATGACATACTGAAACAATCCTGCATAATTATGTTTTAAAACTCCAGCAGGTACATAGATATCTTATGTTAAGACATCACATGCAACATCTTGTGAACACTCTTTGTTTTACCAAAATTGCTGCCAACACTTAGAACCAACAAACTCCCCCTTTGGCAAATTTTGGCTAAAACATATATCTGTCCTTTTTGTTCACAAGAAAAAACTATCAGCAGTTAAACAATAGTTTAAGCAGCAGCAGAAGCAAACAGAATTACTAGCTATTGATAGCAACTAGTAAAACACACAAATGCACAAGGGTACTTCTTCTCCCCCTAAGTCTGTTCAATATAGACATCTCCTTTAATAATAACAACACCTGTAACCACAACACCTGTAACAATCAGAATATCAATTCGACATCTGCTTCAACATCTGTAAACAGAACAGCATTCTGTCATACATCAAACACAACTCCTTCAATAATAGTTGTTCATCTGTTCAACTACACCAGCCCATACATCTCCACACAACTCCACATATCTAACTGCTCCATATAAACACTTCTCCCCCTTTTTAGTCAAAATTGACCAAAGGTGACCAATTAGACAAAATAAATGTCAATTAGCCTAGCAGAGAATGTCACAACAGATGTTATAACATTTAAAATGTTAAAACATAATTATTAGGAGATACAAACCATAATTATACACACAACTATGATAGCTGAGATAATTAGAAATTCATGGAACTCATTAAGAGCCCAAATATTACATAAAGGCATCAGTAAGGACTGCCACAAATTACACACATTTCAACAAAAAAAAACAAATTCTTCAGCATCCAAAGTAGTCAAAACAGCAGGGGGACCAGTCTTCATATCAGCACACAGAACAGCCAAACCAACCCAGTCTTCATCACAACACACACAATCTTCATATCAGGAGGAACCATTACCACTTAATCTGAGGAAGTAGCATCATCTTCACCTTCAGAATCAGAGTTGCCACTAGATTGAGCATTGAACCTCTCACTTGAGGTATTGGCATCTGAATCCTTGGTCTCACCAGCCTTCTCCATCTCTTCCTTCTCTAAGCTACTAATAAGAACCTCCAAATCCTCTTTTCTTGCCTTAGCAACCCTAATACCAGTATCCAGCTCCTTGCAAGTTTCCTTCAATTGATCAATCAAGCTACCTTGAGAGGCAGGCTCCTTCCTTGGAGATGTCATGACAACATCATTGACATGGCTTCCTTCAAACAACTTATAGTGAATGGATAATGGAGGTTTTCTTTTGCTTGGAATATCACTTGTGTTGAGAATGCCTGGTTGATGGCTCAAGATAATTCCACAAATGATAGATGGAAAGGCAATGGGCAGCTTTACTGCATTAGTGGAGGCATGTCTAACAATTTGATCAAACATAAACCTTCCAAAGTCAAAGTTTATTCTGGTTCCAATGACATTAATGATTCTTCCAAGACTAATAGATATGGTTGAGATATGATTAGTAGGAACCCAATTGGCTGAACCAATCTTGTGTAAGATGGAATATTTGTCAGTTAGCTTGCCAGCTGATAGGTGCTTCTTACTAGGCCACTCCTTAACTTGGCCAGCAGTAATAATCCTACAGACTTCATTGTCTGTAGCCTCTAAATCCACACCTCCTTCAGTTCCTCTCCCTAGGAACTTGTTGATTATGGTTGGGGAGAATCTCACACATCTACCTCTTACAAAAACCTTGCATAATTCCTTGCTATTCTTTTCAGAAATATCCTCTGGGATATTCACAACAAACTCTTTTACTAGACCTTCAAAACATTGAGGCAAACCAACAACAGTTTTCATATGTCCAGCAGCCTTAATCAATTCCATGACTTCCTTCACCTTTACAGCCTCCTTTCCCAGCTCCCTTTCAACAACAACCCTAATTTGAATGACAAACTTCCACTTGGCAGCACCATCTTCTAGATGGAAAGAGATGTTATATAAGTGCACATCTACAACTTTTCCTGGAGACTTCTTGACAATCTGTATTTTAGTAGGAGAGATGTCTGGGACATCGTCTTCGACATCATCATCAGAGTCAGAACTCTCTCTGACCTTCCTCTTCTTAACCTCAACTTTACTCCAAGATTTGGAGGGTCCTACACCAGCAGTCTTCTTCCTAGTTCTACCTGTCATCATTTCAGCCACAATCTTCCCTTTCCTAGTCTTCAACTTCCTAGCAACACTTGGTTTTACATGATTAACCAAGGTGTCATCTTCTTCCTCAAAACTTTCTTCCTCCAGATCAATAACATTCTCAACAGTTTCATGAGACACATCTGCTGGTTTCTTATTGGGCAAGGTTATACCTAGAGAGCATAATCCCTCAGCAGCCACTTCTTTCTCTGATCTAGATGAATCATCATCTTTTTCAGTTTGGGTTTCCACCTCAGGTGAGGGGTCCCTTCTAGACAGAGGGGTATAAACACCCTTGACTGCATGCCTTTCATTCAGAATCCTAGTAACTAGGTTCCTAATGGTACGATCAGTAAAGTACATGTCATCCTTATGAGGAGATTTATCAGGAATGTTACCTTGATTACTTCCAGTTGTGGAAGAAGGGCCAGGAACGTCGCCTGGAATAACAGAGAGGGGAATGGCCTCTAGAATATCTTCATCCAAAAACTCCATGGAGGGAGTCCTTCCTTTGTGAGTGGGTTTTGATCCTGATGATGAGGGATGTTGTGACATTTTGTTGGACTTTTGAAAAGAATCTCTTTGCCCTAGCAGAGGTTTTCTGAGAAGTTGGATGAAGATGGAAATGGTAGTGTTGAGGTAGCGTGTGGAATTGGCATAGATACTAGTTCCAATACTAGGTAATGATTTATCATTAATGTGGCTCTTTCTTTTAAGTGGACATACACTATTTTTATTACCTTTTCCACTCCACTTTAATTGCCATAACTTCTCAAGAATCCAAATCCCTAATTTCCCTCTTAAATATTCAAACTGATTATTAGCCAAAACCCTTGCAAATTTGTCAGCTAATTGCATTTCATGCTTTAGAGCTATGAATTTGTCTTTCACAAATTCGCTAATGGAATGATGACAAAAGTCAATGTGCTTGGTCCAACTGTGATGACTAGGAGTTTTGGACATAGTTGTAGCACTCAGGTTGTCATAGTACAATGTCATGACATCGTGTGTGACATTGTATTCAGTCAACAGTAGTTTCAACCAACCCTGTTAAGAATAGCTACTACCAGCTGCTATATATTCAGCACAAACACCATTTTCATCTTTCAAATGTGTAGGAGCAGGTGTCCTTTCACTCTCCATCCCAATCTTCTTAACATTGTTCTTGGCACTTTTTCTTTGAGATAGACACATAGACCATTCTTGTAGCTCAAGTCCAACAGAATTCTTTCCAACTTCAGTCTGCATATGACTAGCAACATTTTCAACCATATGATCCAACCTCCTATCTATTTGAGCCATCATGAGCTTTTCTCCTTTGGAAGTGATGTCAAGTATGAGTTTCTGGTGTGATATCCTTGTCTGACATTTCCCACAGACTTTCAATTTGGGAGTTCCTTTAGAAAATATAAACATCTTCATCCCTTTCTCTTTGACTAAGATACACTTTGAGGAGTAACCAATTTGAGAGCTCCACATGTAACAATTGTCTTTGGTCCTGACTCCTTTCATTATCATTTCACTTTCTTTGTTAGTAATCAGACATTCAGTTTTAGTGAATTTAACATTTAGACCTTGGTCACATAGTTGACTGATGCTTATTAGATTTGCAGTCAAGCCCTTAACAAGTAGGACCTTATCAAGTTCAGGAACTCTAGGGCAATCAAGCTTACCTATCCCCTTGATTTCACCCTTTGGTCCATCACAAAAGGTTACATAGCTTATGGCATGAGGATGAAGGCCAATTAACAGATCTTTGTTTCCAGTCATGTGTCTGGAGCACCCACTGTCAAAGTACCAATCTTCTTTGGCTGAAACTCTAAAGGGAGTGTGAGCTATTAGACTTGTAACATTAGTCTTAGGAACCCATTGCTTCTTGTTGACAGGCATGTGCTGGTTGGGTCTGGGTTGATAGTGAGTTTGATGATGAACAAGGCTAGGATAACCATACAACTTATAGCAGAAGGGCTTCAGGTGGCCAAATTTTCCACAGTAATGGCATCTCCATCTTTGGTGTTTCCCTTTCTGCTGTCTTTCCTTCTGATGTTGTGACATATGATGTGACATCTCAAGTTTGCTTTTAATATGGCTGCACTTAGGTTTGGATTTAGGTTTGCAACCAGTGTAACTGCATTCAGGCTTAGATCCATTATACCCAATGCCAGATTTGTCTCCTGTTATTTGTCCAGTTTGGAGAATCTTGTCTAAGGAGTCAGATCCATTATTTAACATTCTTACATACTTGGCCATCTCTTCTAGTTTAGAATTCAAGAACATAGCTTCAATTTTTAACTTGGAGATGGTTTCCACATGCTCTTCCTTCTCATTCTCCAGCTGAACTATCACTTTCTTCTGGCTTTGACTTTCATCTAGCTTGGCATTCAGAACCACTTCTTTTGTTTTTAATGTGGAGATGGTTTCCAAGTGTTCTACCTTCTCATTCTCAAGTTGAGTTATTACCTTCTTCTGGCTTTCAACATGTTTACACACCTCTGCACTTTTGTGACACAACTTTCTGTAGGTAGTGGCCAACTCTTCAAAGGTTACTTCATCATCACTTGAGTCTTCATTAGAGCCCCATCTTCCAGTTAAGGCAATCACCAAATTTGCAGACTCTTCTGTTTCACTCTCATCAGACCAAGTGGCAGCAAGACTCATCTTCTGCTTCTTGAGGTAGGTTCCACATTCAGTTCTAATGTGTCCATACCCATCACATTCATAGCACTGTACTTCTTTTCCTTCTTTGGGCTTATCATCTGACCTTGTTCTTCTTCCAGCATTGTTGGATTTACTGATGTCAGATGCGATGTTCTTGACATTAGCCTTAGATCTTACATCCATCTTTTTCAACAGTCTGTTGAACTGTCTTCCCAGCATTGCTACATCATTGGCCAGATCTTCATCAACATCCTAATTATTTTCCTCCTCTGTGTTTGACATGAAGGCCATGCTTTTTGTTTTATTTTCAGAACCATCATTCATTCCCATCTCAAATGTTTGGAAGGAACCAATTAGCTCATCAACTCTTATGTTGGAGATGTCTTGAGATTCTTCTATGGCTGTCACCTTCATAGCAAATCTCTTAGGGAGTGACCTGAGTATTTTCCTTACTAGCTTTTCATCTACCATTTTCTCTCCCAGGGCTCCTGAGGCATTACCAATTTCAAGAATACTCATATGAAATTCATGAATATTTTCATCTTCTTTCATCCTTAAATTTTCAAACTTGGAGGTGAGCAGCTATAGTCTAGACATTTTAACTCTAGAGGTGCCTTCATGAGTGGTTTTGAGAATGTCCCAAGCATCTTTAGCCACCTCACAATTGTTTACCAACTTGAAGATATTCTTGTCTACTCCATTGAATATGGAATTCAATGCTTTAGAATTTCCAAGGGCTAGATCATCCTCCTCCTTGGACCATTGTTCTTCAGGCTTCTTGTCAGTTGTGGCTTCTTCTTCCTTAGTAATTACTAGATGTACCCAGCCTGTTAACACAACCTTCCAAGCCTTATTATCCAAAGATTTTAAAAAAGCTACCATTCGAGGTTTCCAATAGTCATAGTTAAATCCATCCAAGATTGGTGGCCTGTGAACAGATCCTCCATCTCTCTCCATTGTACCAGAAAGTATTGTCCCTAGATCTCACCCAGAACCAGAGCAGGATGCCTGCTCTGATACCAATTGAAATTCTGGTATCAGATATGAGATGTCGAAGGTAATGTCACGACACTAATATCTGAGTAACACAAATAGGATAAAGATAAAGAATAGTAATGCAAGAGACACAAGCAATTGTTAACCCAGTTCGGTGCAACTCACCTACATCTGGGGGCTACCAAGCCAAGAAGGAAATCCACTAAATAGAATTAGTTCAAAACCTCTCAGTACACTTCAACAAGTTACAGTCTTTCTCACCTAATCTCTACCCGTGTGACTTCTACCTAAGCACTCTTAGATATGAGAACTCACTCACTCCCTCTCAATCACACCTGTGATTTTAAACAACAATTTCTTGTGAAAAGAAGACACTTTTCAATTACACACACTTGATTTTACTTAGAAGTTTCAATCAAGTAGACACACACTTGATCTTGCTTAACAACTTTGATCAAGTAGACACACACTTAATCTTGCTTAACAACTTCGATCAAGTAGACACACACTCTAGCTTACAAGCTTAGGGTGACAATTTACAACCCACAAATCAGACCAATTCAATCATCTATGGATGACTTGAATGGCTTACATGTCTCACGACCAAACAAGACACAAACCTTTATATTCTCTCAATATTTCGCTCAGTATTGGTTATGTATCAAATCAGGGTTTCAATGTCCTATTTATAAAGCATTCAGCTGGGCTTGGACATCTTGAAAACCCTAAAATTATTTTCCAATTAAATCTTCTCATGACAGCTGGTTAGATCTCCTTGGAAAATAAGTAAATCAGGTTATAATTAATGATTGAATGTGCCTGCAAATCAGATCTTCAATCATACATAGATTTCCATTAAATGCGCAATCACATAACACATAACATTCTCCCTTAATGTTCTGTGTATAGGATGTCATGACATCGGGTCTGAGATCCTGGAACAATCCTGCATAATTCCATTTATAATTTCCAGCAGGTACATAATATCATATGTCATGACATCGTGTATGACATACTGAAACAATCCTGCATAATTATGTTTTTAAACTCCAGCAGGTACATAGATATCTTATGTTAAGACATCACATGCAACATCTTGTGAACACTCTTTGTTTTACCAAAATTGCTGCCAACACTTAGAACCAACAGAAACCAATCCCCTAAACATTGAAGACTTCCACTTCTAAAATATTTTTCAAGGGCATTTCGTCTCGTCAAGATATGTTTCCAGTGCGTTTGCATTGTTTACACATTACAACAAAGCATGTACATCCGACCATATAGTGGGCCAATAAAGACATGCTTGAAGAATTTTAGCACGGGTCTTTGACATGTTTCCATGCCCTCCATAGGGATCTGTGTGGGAATGGGTCGTAATATTTTCAATATCCTCATCAGGAACACAACGATGAAATATACCACCAATTCATCTTTTGAAAAGGAGAGTTTCATCCTAGTAGTATTTTTTTTAGATCATGAAAGAATTTCTTCTTCTTCTAATAGGTCATATCTGGAGGCAAGACTTCGGCCGCTGGGTAGTTGACAAGGTCAGCATACCAAGGTATTATAGTTTATGAAAACGCATCTTCCTCCTCTATTACATTAGTGAGATTCACAATGTCATCCACGAGATGGGTATAACGTGGCACTTCAGCTTGCAGGACTTCTATCAGACTCTTATCTGGGGAAGAATCGTCTAATGGTAGTTCCTCTTTTTTGGTTTCACCAAGTCTGGATAGGTAGTCTGCGACCATATTCTCTGTTCCTTTCTCGTCTCTTATCTCTAAGTCAAATTCTTAAAGAAGTAATATCCACCAGATTAGCCTTTGCTCTGCATCTTTTTTCCTATGTAGGTATCTTATGACAGCATGATCGGTATATATGATGTTATTTGATCCTACTAAGTAAGGTCAAAATTTGTCAATGGCAAAGACAATTGCTAGAATATCTTTTTCAGTAGTGGCATAATTAATTTGAGCTTTATCGAGGGTTCTGCTTGTGTAGTATATTACACGCAGTTTCTTATCCTTTCTTTGTCCTAGTACTGCGCCTACAACATAATCACTGGCATCGCACATTATATCAAATGGAAGACTCCAATATGGAGGTTGCATGATAGGATAAAATATTAGGGCTTGTTTCAATAGCTGAAAGGATTCATTACATTGCTCATTTAAGATGAACTCTACATCCTTCATTAAAAGTCTGGTTAAAGGTTTTGTGATTTTCGAGAAGTATTTGATAAAACACTGATAGAAACCAGTGTGTCCAAGAAAACTACTGACTTCTCTTATAATGGTTGGTGGTGTCAGATTTTCTATTACTTTGATTTTTGCTTTATCGACCTCGATTCCACGTTCTGACACTAGGTGTCCAAGAACTATACCTTCTTTCATCATGAAGTGACATTTTTCCCAATTGAGTACTAGGTTTACTTTTACACATCTCTTAAAAAATTCTCTAAGTTTGCTAGGCAGTTCTCAAAACTAGATCCACATACTAAAAAGTCATCCATGAATACTTCCAGGATGTCTTCTAGAAAGTCAACAAAGATTGACATCATACACCTTTGAAAAGTTGTGTGCATTAACAGTCCAAAAGGCATTCGTCGATAAGCAAAGGTACCAAAGGGGCATGTGAATGTTATTTTCTCTTGGTCACTAGGATCAATGGGGGTCTGAAGGAATCCTGAATAGCCATCAAGATATAAAAAATAGGAATGCTTGGCTAAACGCTCAAGCATTTGGTCAATAAAAGGCAACAAAAAGTGATTTTTCCTTGTGGCTTTGTTTAGTTTTCTATAGTCAATGCACATGTGCCATCCAGTAATTGTCCTAGTGGAAACTGAGTCACCCTTGTCATTATTTATCACAGTCATACCTCCATTTTTAGGTATAACATGAACTGGAGTAACCCACTTGCTATTAGAGATTGAGTAGATAATACATGCATCTAGGAGTTTTAGCACTTCCTTTCTTACCACCTCACCCATTATAATGTTTAGCCTTATCTAGTGCTCTCTTGATGGTATATGATGCTCTTCTAGCATAATCTTATGCATGCACACATAAAGGCTTATCCCTTTTAGGTCATCTATGGTGTATCCTAATGCTTGAGGGTATTTCTTTACGACTTCCAACAATTGTTCAGTCTCGGCTTTTCCTAGATCGACATTAACTATAATAGGTCGATTTAGTTCTTTATCTAGGTATTCATATCTAAGAGTTCCAGGTAGAGGTTTTAATTCTATCTTTGATGGATATTTTGGAGTTAGATCATGGGAGAGGAATTCATTTAGATTGGCTAGAATTTCTTCCAACTCGTTTACAGGAACTTTAGGCTCCTCCTTCTTAATTTCATTTGTTAGAAGCTCTTCTAACTCGTCGATCAAAGTCTTTTCTGATGACAACTCCTTGAGGAATTCATCAATTACATCCACGAAGTAACAAGAGTCATTGATAGAGGGACATTTTAGGATTTTAGATAAGAAAAACTCGATCTTCTCATCTCCTACTTTGAAAGTAAGCTTCCCTCTTTTTACATCTATGATAATGCCTACAGTTGTAAGGAAAGGTCTACAAGAATCGGGATATCTCCATCTTCCCCTATGTCCATTATTACAAAATCATTAAGGATAAACAATTGGCTAATCCTAACTGGGACATCTTCTAGTATTCCTACTGGGTATTTGATAGTTTTATCTGCTAATTGTAAGGACACCTTAGTAGGTTTCAATTTTCCAAGACTGAGTCTCTCGCACATAGACAAAGGCGTCAGGCTTATGCTTACCCCAAGATCGCAAAGTGTTTTATCTATGAAATGAACTCCAATTACATAAGGAATATATAAACTTCTCGGATCCTCATGTTTTTGTGCAAGTTTGTTCTCACTAATCACATTGCAAGTTACAAGTCTAGTTTCTTCAAGTTTTTTCTTGCTTGATAGTAGTTCTTTCAGAAACTTGGTATAAGAAGGTATTTGAGTGACGAATTCAAAAAATGGTATGTCTATGTGAAGCTTTTTAAGCATCTCAACAAACTTTATAAATTGAGTTTCAGTCTTTGGTTTCCCAAGCCTCTATGGATAAGGGATTTTTGGCTTGTAGGTAGGAAGTGTTTCACTAGGTTTATCAATAGCCTCCTTTGCAGGGGTTGTTTCACTTTTGTTTCTACCAGGCTTTCCTTCTACTCTTTGTCATCTACCTCTTTCGAGTTTTCACTTGCATTATTCCTTATAACTGTGTTTCTAACTCTTGGATCAACTGAGCCTTCTAACTCTTTACCATATCGTGGTGTTATGGCATTTTCGTGCCCTTTGGGGTTGGGTTGTGGTTGGCCTGGAAATGTTCCGGCTGAGGCAGTATTAGATGCTTGCTATTGTGCCACTTGAGTTATTTGCATTTCTAGGATTTTATTGTGGGTGCCGATAACATCAACCTTATTTTCCAATTGGTTCACCAACTCGTTAGTATGAATTTTTTGATTCATCAACTCTTTGTTTTGTTTAGTCTGGGCTAGGATAAAGTTTTCCATCATAAGTTCTAAGTTAGATTTCTGAGGAATAACTTGAGCAACTAGATTTTTCTTTTGGGTAGGGAAACCTGAAGGTCTATTAGGCGCGAGACTTGGTGCAAAGGTTGGATTGTTATTCTTATAAGATAAATTTGGATGATTCCTTCATCTTGGGTTGTACGAATTTGAGTAAGGATTTCCTTGAGCATAGTTCACTTGGTCTTACATTTCTGGTAATTGTTGACACTCATTGGTTGTGTGTCCTTGGGTACCACCGATTTTGCATCCGAGTGTAATAGCAGCTATAGTAGTCGATGAGGTAATGCTTAGGTTGTCAACTTTTTGTGCTAGAGCATCCATCTTGGCATTCATGTGATCGAAGTTACTGACTCGTACATTTTGCTCTTAGGTTGAGCTCTTTCGGTTTTTTCCACAGGAGTGTGTTCACTCCCCCACAAATATTAGTTTTGAGCCATATCTTCTATGAGTGCATAGGCTTCATCAAAGGGTTTGTTCACCATGGCTCTGTCTGCAGCAACATCTATGGTCATTTTTATATTGTATAGAAGACCATTACATGAAGTATGGATTATTAGCCATTTTTCTAAGGCATGATGTGGGCAAGCTCGCATAAGTTCCTTGTATCTCTCCCAAGCATTGAATAAAGATTCTCCATCATTCTAACTGAATCCGATAATCTGGTTCTTTAGGACTGTAGTTTTGCTAGGTGGAAAGTACCTAGTAAGAAATGCCTTCTTCAACTCATTCCATGTTCGAATGGAATTTGGAGGTAGGGATTCGAGCCAAGCCCTGGCTCTATCTCCTAGGGAAAATGGGAAAAGACGTAGACGAATGGCTTCTGGATTAACTCCATTGGCTATGAGTGTGTCAATAAACTACACAAAGAAAGATAAGTAGAAGTTTGAATCTTCAGTGGGCTTGCTCGAGAATTGATTTTGTTGCACAATTTGCAACAAAGAAGTTTTTAGTTCAAAATTGTTATCCTGGATAGCCGGGTTAACAATACTTAAAAGGGGTTCATCCTTGGAAGGTACGACAAAATCCTTGAGAGGGCGGAAATTTGCGTCTTCTGCCATTGCTCTTTTAATTCTCCTGAGCAAATTTTTGGCACGCATGTATCTTTCTGGATCGTCGATTGGTTCTACTAGATTTTTTGTATTGCGAGTTCTTAGCATAAACTGAACGAAGGGAAAATAATACCTTAGTCTAGACAGTGTGAACGCAGAGTTACGATATCGACTAAAAATAATCACCGACAGCGGCGCAAAAAACATGATGTTGATCCGCAAGTGCACAGAAAGTGTCGATTTTAGTATAAAAGATTATCAATCCCACATGGACTAATGGTCAAGTACCGTTGTCTACTTTCTTTGTGTTTTGGTTTAAAAGGAAAATGGAAATAATTGTTTTTGAAATAAATTGAGATTTGAATACCGGAATGTGGCTCTCATCGGCCGTTGGCATTCTGGACGTCGTTAGATTATACTTATTACTGGACAATATTTTGTTTTAAGAAAAAGAACTAATTTTAAAGGCTCTGTTCACATTCGTGTAGTCGTAACCGAGTTTAAGCCTATACTTTATACTATCCGCTTTCGCGATAACATATGTTACAATGCAAAATTTGTTTTTGGAAAATTAATTTTAATTAATTGAAAAGTTGTTAATGGTGAAAAAGTTAGTTTAAATGTATTGTCGTCTTCCTCTCGCGCAACACCGAATTTTAAGCGCATAAATGTCCGTTTTCGCGTTTCAAAGTACCTTTTTAAAAATTCAAACTGAAATAAATTCAAACCAAGAAAATGTCTCATATTAAATATAATTTTTAACGATTAATTAGAGAACCGTCGGAACGACAATCCTCACATTCCTATATTGCGAAATTAACTACACATAACTAGTACGATTAACTTAACTAATATATATATATATATATATATATATATATATATATATATATATATATATATATATATATATATATATATATATATATATATATATATATATTCACATCTCTTCACATTAAGAAAGAATAAAGAGAAGCATGTAAAATTTGCGACCTTTATGAACTTTTTATTTATACTAATCTAAAATAACAAAACTTAATCTAAAAATAACTTAGTCCGATCGTTATGCTTCTAAGGGTGTAGACACGTGACCACATATACGATAGTTTGCAATAACTAAGTGCCAAAAACTTAAGTAATTGACAAAGACCCATAACAAACTCCTAACATGCTAGAAAATCATTCATTGTATCCACACTTCCGTAATAGCAGAAAGCCGTTAATAAAACAGTTAATAATAGTGCGCTTAAAACTAACACATTATACACAACAACAGTGGAGAAAGTTACTTTGTCAATAAGTTAATAAGTAATTGATTGATAAGTGTATTAAAGGTTTGGTTTGAATGCAAAACATAATCTGATTTAATAAAAACAAATAGTTTAATTGGTGTCATGACCTTTCTAGATAAGTCCAAGTTATTTTTGAATAATTAATGTCGGTTAGATAGCTCCATCTTTTAATAAAGGAATAGCCCTTTATTATTCATTTAACCAAGTCTGAATAATTTCAAGTCGGTTGATATCATTAAGAGCATCTTATTTAATTAAAAAAAGTTAAATTTCATTTTTGATACTTTAGTTATTATTAGAGTTCAAATTGATCTAAACCAAAAAAGAAACAAATTCAAATTGATTTTATAAATTATAAGCTTTTTTTCAAAGACCAAAAGACAATATTATGTAAAAAAAATTAGTATAACATGTGCGAAGAAAATCAAGTGGACTAAATGATCAATATTCAAATTTTGTATTTAATTCAACACCAAACATAAACTCTCATTTAAAAGGGTATTGACCAGTTTTTAATTAAGCATGTTGGTTCATCTTCAACCCACATCAGCAAATCATTATATAAATAGAACTCTTAAATTTTATTTACAGTTTAAAGGGAAGGGAAATAAAAGACCAGATTGTTTAAAATTAAATTTATTGAGCTGTAAAAAAATCGTGTTTGCTTCATATGTGTTCGGGTCTTTTTTCATAGAATCATCTTATTCAGTTTGATATGTGACTTTTGTTAAGATCCATAATATTATTACCTTTGAATTTCTCTAATTAATTAGAATTTTATAGCATGAGTTACTTAGTATTTAGTAAGTTATATAACAACAATAATAGAGTATATTTAATTCATCTATACGTATGATCGTTAAAACCTTGAAATAAAATCTTCTTCCTCTTTTGAAACTTCCTTTATAAAATACCATTACTATGGAAGAACCCATACATATTATCTTTGTCAAATTAACACCTAATAGGTAGAAATAGAGGTTGTTGATTGTGCGGGTATCTTGGAAAAAACTGTTCTCAAGGATGAAGATAAAGATCAAGAAGTAGAACATGATCAAGATCAAGTTAAAGTTCAAGATCAAATTATAAGTGAATAAAATTATATCATAAAGATCTTCCAAAGGAAAGAAGGACGACCAAAGAACGTCTCATTTAGAATGTAATGCGTGATATCTCTAAGGGGGTTGTTACTCAAAACTCTCTTATCAATGTATATAATCTTGTGAATTTTAGTTTGCAAATCGAAGAAGCTATCGTTGATAAACATTAGTCTCTTTCTATGAAAAGAATAGTTAAGTAAATTTGAAAGAAACAAATTTTGGGAGCTTGTTCCCAATGCTTCAGCTAGTCTTATGATTGAAATCTAAGTGGATCTTTCACAACAAGTTTGATGCTTTTGGAAATCTTACGGGGAATAAAACAAGATTCGTTGTGAAATGTTACCATCAACAGGAAGTCATAAATTTCGATAAACTTATGACCATGTAGCTTGATTAGAAGCTATAAAGATGTTTCTAGCTTTCTCATGTATTATATTTTATTAAACTCTTCAAAATAGATGTAACGATTGTGTTTTTGAACGGTTGAATCCAGAAGGAAGTGTATGCTAGTCATCCTCCTCATTTTATGAAGCTTTTCTTATGTTTTCAAAATGAAAAAGGCTTTCTACGATCTAAAACAAGCTCTTAGAGTTTGGTTTGATAGTCTGAGAAATTTTCTGCTTGAAAACAAGGTTCTAGATTATATCTCAATTGTTTGTTTTATCAAACGTTTGTTAATATATTTGTTACATTTTTTGAAATGTTTTCGATTCCATTATTAAATGAGGGACTTTCTAATATTGAATCTAATTAGTATATATGGTTGGAAATGAAATGACATGTTTTTTTATCCTTGTTCATTCCTTTTAAATCCTTATTCAATCCTTTATATCATATGCCAAACATATAACTCAGGTTCAAAGCCTTTTCTTGATTTGAACACTTTTTTACGTTTCATAAGGACTTATATTGGTATTTTTGTGGTGAGCTTATTTAATCTTTGAGGCTTACTGTGTCAATGTGATGTGGATATTTAGGTATGAATGACTTGAAAGAATTGAGTTAATATTACCATAATAAAGAGCTTTTACTCTTCAAGCGAGCTTTTACTCTTCAAGCATTCATGTGTCAATTATATGTCCATAATGTCCAATTATATGTCCATAATCTCCAGCCTTTTTGTAAAAACTGGACATTATGGATATATAATTGAATATTTTCTTCTATTTGGTTCAAATGATCTAATTTGTGTATCAACAAGGATAGACAAGACATTAGAAATTGTAAACAGGTAAATAATTTACAATATTACAAGCTTTCATTATTAACTATATTTTTTTTTGAACAAACAGGAAGTTAAAAGTAGTTCAAAAAGCCTATGATGTAGCCAAGGTAGATGAAAGAGTGAATAGGGCAATATCACACACACACACACAGAGAGAAAGAGAGAGAGAGAGAGAGAGAGAGAGAGAGAGAGAGAGAGAGAGAGAGAGAGAGAGAGAGAGAGAGAGAGATTTAATCGATATTGAAAGAAAATTTAAGAGCTCCTTGAAAAACCTGAATATGTATCTATCTATCTATCTATCTATCTATCTATATATCCTTGAATCTAATTAGTATATATGGTTGGAAATGAAATGACATTTTTTTATCCTTGTTCATTCCTTTTAAATCCTTATTCAATCCTTTATATCATATGCCAAACATATAATTCAGGTTCAAAGCCTTTTCTTGATTTGAACACTTTTTTACGTTTCATAAGGACTTATATTGGTATTTTTGTAGTGAGCTTATTTACTCTTTGAGGCTTACTGTGTCAATGTGATGTGGATATTTAGGTATGAATGACTTCAAAGAATTGAGTCAATATTATCATAATAAAGAGCTTTTACTCTTCAAGCATTCATGTGTCAATTATATGTCCATAATCTCCAGCCTTTTTGTAAAAACTGGATATTATGGATATATAATTGGATATTTTCTTCTATTTGGTTCAAATGATCTAATTTGTGTATCAACAAGGATAGACAAGACATTAGAAATTGTAAACAGGTAGATAATTTACAATATTACGAGCTTTCATTATTAACTATGTTTTTTTGAACAAACAGGAAGTTAAAAGTAGTTCAAAAAGCCTATGATGTAGCCAAGGTAGATGAAAGAGTGAATAGGGCAATATCAGAGAGAGAGAGAGAGAGAGAGAGAGAGAGAGAGAGATTTAATCGACATTGGAAGAAAATTTAAGAGCTCCTTGAAAAACCTGGATATATATATATATATATATATATATATATATATATATATATATATATATATATATATATATATATATATATATATATATCAGAGAGAGAGAGAGAGAGAGAGAGAGAGAGAGATTTAATCGACATTGGAAGAAAATTTAAGAGCTCCTTGAAAAACCTGGATATATATATATATATATATATATATATATATATATATATATATATATATATATATATATATATATATATATATATATATGAGAGAGAGAGAAAGAGAGATTTAATCGACATTGAAAGAAAATTTAAGAGCTCCTTGAAAAACCCGAATGTATATGTGATATATATATATATATATATATATATATGTGATGTCGTTTCATTTTTCCAAGTTGATAATTGCTTTGCAATGTATTGATTTGATTGAATATAACTATTTTGATATTCTCAATTGTGTAGCTTGTAATTAAACAGTTGGTAATCAAATAGTGTAAAATTTATCACATTGATGTTGGGGAAACTAGGTAATGTGTGAATGACTTGTTATTTATTTGAATGACTATGTCTTCACAAGAATGTAATGTGTGTTGTGCGGGAGACGAATACCACGAAGATGTTGTTCTTATCAATAATAAAAGAAAAAACTATAGTTTATGAAAAATAAAATGTATGGAGTTTTATAAGTTTTAGGAAAAGACTTCAATTTGTCCATCTATTTCGGATAGGGATTTATATGCGTCGACCTATCCATAAGTTTTATCCCGAAGTACCTTTTAATTGTATCAACTATGTGGTTGAGATTCAATTATTAATATCCAAGAGGTATAGACTCAATCGCAAATAGTTTATGCTACACGTTGTCTTAGAGGTTTTAAAAACCTAATTGAAACTAAACCTAGGGGTGATTCCTCTATTGTTGCACTTGGTTTGTCTCAAAATTGTTTCTTGCATGAGTTCCAAATACCACAGATGTATTTCATTGGTAAAGTAGATTTATGATTCATGGTTGTTCAACAATATTATGAATTATTAGTCTAGATGTCGTCAAACCCCCGTGGGGTAAAACAAGTACATATGAATGTGGGATTAGCCGATACAAATAGGTAACTTTTCCATGGTTGCTGAATCGAATAATCCCCAATTAATTTTTTGATTTCGGCTTTCCATCAACTATTCGACATATTGTTCGCCTACATAGTGTTGTCATAAGACAATACTTACAACATACCAAGTTATTCGACTTTAGATAGCCATATTGTTAGATGTATCCGTCCAAGTTGAAGATTAGTCTAATTATCTTTAGCATTTGTCATTAGACTTTTAGTGTCAAAACCGTCAAACCACACCATGAACATCCTTAGACAAGACTTTGGAGATAAATAATTTGAAGAAAAAATAAAAATTCAAGGTCGTTAGTGCATTGATAATAATGAGAAATGATTGGAAAATAACCTAATGATAATCAAGTACAACATGTGCAACACCTTCTTTTCTACTTGACACACAAGGTAATTTGTTAGATTCTCTATGATTCTCTCAATGAAGTATGTAGTAAATTCATCTACTTGTTGTTTCAAGTTCATCGAGTCGGTTATGGTAACATTAGGCCAATACATTAAATTTTTTCATAAAAACACATTTCTATGTCTTCACAACAATATATTGTGTGTTGTGCGGGAGAGGAATACCACAAAGATGTTGTTCTTATCAATAATAAAAGAAAAAAATATAATTTATGAAAAATAAAAAGTATGGAGTTTTATAAGTTTTAGGAAAAGACTTCAATTTGTCCATCTATTTCGGATATGGATTTATATGCGTCGACCTATCCATAAGTTTTATCCCGAAGTACCTTTTTATTGTATCAACTATGTGGTTGAGATTCAATTGTTAATATCCAAGAGGTATATACTCAATCGCAAATAGTTTATTCTACACGTTGTCTTAGAGGTTTTAAAAACCTAATTGAAACTAAACCTAGGGGTGATTCCTCTATTATTGCACTTGGTTTGTCTCAACATTGTTTCTTGATTGAATTCCAAATACCACAGATGTATTTCATTGGTAAAGTAGATTTATGATTCATGGTTGTTCAACAATATTATGAATTATTAGTCTAGATGTCGTCAAACCCCCGTGGGGTAAAACAAGTACATATGAATGTGGGATTAGCCGATACAAATAGGTAACTTTTCCATGGTTGCTGAATCGAATAATCCCATATTAATTTTTTGATTTCGGCTTTCCATCAACTATTCGACATATTGTTCGCCTACATAGTGTTGTCATAAGACAATACTTACAATACACCAAGTTATTCGACTTTAGATAGCCATATTGTTAGATGTATCCGTCCGAGTTGAAGATTAGTCTAATCATCTTTAGCATTTGTCATTAGACTTTTAGTGTCAAAACCATCAAACCACACCATGAACATCCATAGACAAGACTTTGGAGATAAAGAATTTGAAGAAAAAATAAAAATTCAAGGTTGTTAGTGCATTGATAATAATGAGAAATGATTGGAAAATAACCTAATGATAAACAAGTACAACATGTGCAACACCTTCTTTTCTACTTGACACACAAGGTAATTTGTTAGATTCTCTATGATTCTCTCAATGAAGTATGTAGTAAATTCATCTACTTATTGTTTCAAGTTCATCGGGTCGGTTATGGTAACATTAGGCCAATACATTAAATTTTTTCATAAAAACACATTTCTATGTCTTCACAAGAATGTAATGTGTGTTGTGCGGGAGAGGAATACCACGAAGATGTTGTTCTTGTCAATAATAAAAGAAAAAAATATAATTTATGAAAAATAAAAAGTATCGAGTTTTATAAGTTTTAGGAAAAGCCTTCAATTTGTCCATCTATTTCGGATATGGATTTATATGCGTCGACCTATCCATAAGTTTTATCCCGAAGTACCTTTTAATTGTATCAACTATGTGGTTGAGATTCAATTGTTAATATCCAAGAGGTATATACTCAATCGCAAATAGTTTATGCTACACGTTGTCTTAGAGGTTTTAAAAACCTAATTGAAACTAAACCTAGGGGTGATTCCTCTATTGTTGCACTTGGTTTGTCTCAACATTGTTTCTTGATTGAGTTCCAAATACCACGGATATATTTCATTGGTAAAGTAGATTTATGATTCATGGTTGTTCAACAATATTATGAATTATTAGTCTAGATGTCGTCAAACCCCCGTGGGGTAAAACAAGTACATATGAATGTGGGATTAGCTGATACAAATAGGTAACTTTTCCATGGTTGCTGAATCGAATAATCCCCAATTAATTTTTTGATTTCGGCTTTCCATCAACTATTCGACATATTGTTCGCCTACATAGTGTTGTCATAAGACAATACTTACAATACACCAAGTTATTCGACTTTAGATAGCCATATTGTTAGATGTATCCGTCCGAGTTGAAGATTAGTCTAATTATCTTTAGCATTTGTCATTAGACTTTTAGTGTCAAAACCATCAAACCACACCATGAACATCCATAGACAAGACTTTGGAGATAAAGAATTTGAAGAAAAAATAAAAATTCAAGGTTGTTAGTGCATTGATAATAATGAGAAATGATTGGAAAATAACCTAATGATAAACAAGTACAACATGTGCAACACCTTCTTTTCTACTTGACACACAAGGTAATTTGTTAGATTCTCTATGATTCTCTCAATGAAGTATGTAGTAAATTCATCTACTTATTGTTTCAAGTTCATCGGGTCGGTTATGGTAACATTAGGCCAATACATTAAATTTTTTCATAAAAACACATTTCTATGTCTTCACAAGAATGTAATGTGTGTTGTGCGGGAGAGGAATACCACGAAGATGTTGTTCTTGTCAATAATAAAAGAAAAAAATATAATTTATGAAAAATAAAAAGTATCGAGTTTTATAAGTTTTAGGAAAAGCCTTCAATTTGTCCATCTATTTCGGATATGGATTTATATGCGTCGACCTATCCATAAGTTTTATCCCGAAGTACCTTTTAATTGTATCAACTATGTGGTTGAGATTCAATTGTTAATATCCAAGAGGTATATACTCAATCGCAAATAGTTTATGCTACACGTTGTCTTAGAGGTTTTAAAAACCTAATTGAAACTAAACCTAGGGGTGATTCCTCTATTGTTGCACTTGGTTTGTCTCAACATTGTTTCTTGATTGAGTTCCAAATACCACGGATATATTTCATTGGTAAAGTAGATTTATGATTCATGGTTGTTCAACAATATTATGAATTATTAGTCTAGATGTCGTCAAACCCCCGTGGGGTAAAACAAGTACATATGAATGTGGGATTAGCCGATACAAATAGGTAACTTTTCCATGGTTGCTGAATCGAATAATCCCCAATTAATTTTTTGATTTCGGCTTTCCATCAACTATTCGACATATTGTTCGCCTACATAGTGTTGTCATAAGACAATACTTACAATATACCAAGTTATTTGACTTTAGATAGCCATATTGTTAGATGTATCCGTCCAAGTTGAAGATTAGTCTAATTATCTTTAGCATTTGTCATTAGACTTTTAGTGTCAAAACCGTCAAACCACACCATGAACATCCTTAGACAAGACTTTGGAGATAAAGAATTTGAAGAAAAAATAAAAATTCAAGGTCGTTAGTGCATTGATAATAATGAGAAATGATTGGAAAATAACCTAATGATAATCAAGTAGAACATGTGCAACACCTTCTTTTCTACTTGACACACAAGGTAATTTGTTAGATTCTCTATGATTCTCTTAGTGAAGTATGTAGTAAATTCATCTACTTGTTGTTTCAAGTTCATCGAGTCGGTTATGGTAACATTAGGCCAATACATTAAATTTTTTCATAAAAACACATTTCTATATCTTCACAAGAATGTATTGTGTGTTGTGCGGGAGAGGAATACCACAAAGATGTTGCTCTTATCAATAATAAAAGAAAAAAAATATAATTTATGAAAAATAAAAAGTATGGAGTTTTATAAGTTTTAGGAAAAGACTTGAATTTGTCCATCTATTTCGGATATGGATTTATATGCGTCGACCTATCCATAAGTTTTATCCCGAAGTACCTTTTAATTGTATCAATTATGTGGTTGAGATTCAATTGTTAATATCCAAGAGGTATATACTCAATCGCAAATAGTTTATGCTACACGTTGTCTTAGAGGTTTTAAAAACCTAATTGAAACTAAACCTAGGGGTGATTCCTCTATTATTGCACTTGGTTTGTCTCAACATTGTTTCTTGATTGAGTTCCAAATACCACAGATGTATTTCATTGGTAAAGTAGATTTATGATTCATGGTTGTTCAACAATATTATGAATTATTAGTCTAGATGTCGTCAAACCCCCGTGGGGTAAAACAAGTACATATGAATGTGGGATTAGCCGATACAAATAGGTAACTTTTCCATGGTTGCTGAATCGAATAATCACCAATTAATTTTTTGATTTCGGCTTGCCATCAACTATTCGACATATTGTTCGCCTACATAGGGTTGTCATAAGACAATACTTACAATATACCAAGTTATTCGACTTTAGATAGCCATATTGTTAGATGTATCCGTCCAAGTTGAAGATTAGTCTAATTATCTTTAGCATTTGTCATTAGACTTTTAGTGTCAAAACCGTCAAACCACACCATGAACATCCTTAGACAAGACTTTGGAGATAAAGAATTTGAAGAAAAAATAAAAATTCAAGGTCGTTAGTGCATTGATAATAATGAGAAATGATTGGAAAATAACCTAATGATAATCAAGTACAACATGTGCAACACCTTCTTTTCTACTTGACACACAAGGTAATTTGTTAGATTCTCTATGATTCTCTCAATGAAGTATGTAGTAAATTCATCTACTTGTTGTTTCAAGTTCATCGAGTCGGTTATGGTAACATTAGGCCAATACATTAAATTTTTTCATAAAAACACATTTCTATGTCTTCACAAGAATGTATTGTGTGTTGTGCGGGAGAGGAATACCACAAAGATGTTGTTCTTATCAATAATAAAAGAAAAAACTATAGTTTATGAAAAATAAAAAGTATGGAGTTTTATAAGTTTTAGGAAAAGACTTCAATTTGTCCATCTATTTCGGATAGGGATTTATATGCGTCGACCTATCCATAAGTTTTATCCCGAAGTACCTTTTAATTGTATCAACTATGTGGTTGAGATTCAATTGTTAATATCCAAGAGGTATATACTCAATCTCAAATAGTTTATGCTACACGTTGTCTTAGTGGTTTTAAAAACCTAATTGAAACTAAACCTAGGGGTGTTTCCTCTATTGTTGCACTTGGTTTGTCTCAACAATGTTTCTTGCATGAGTTCCAAATACCACAGATGTATTTCATTGGTAAAGTAGATTTACGATTCATGGTTGTTCAACAATATTATGAATTATTAGTCTAGATGTCGTCAAACCCCCGTGGGATAAAACAAGTACATATGAATGTGGGATTAGCCGATACAAATAGGTAATTTTTCCATGGTTGCTGAATCGAATAATCCCCAATTAATTTTTTGATTTCGGCTTGCCATCAACTATTCGACATATTGTTCGCCTACATAGTGTTGTTATAAGATAATACTTACAATATACCAAGTTATTCAACTTTAGATAGCCATATTGTTAGATGTATCCGTCCAAGTTGAAGATTAGTCTAATTATCTTTAGCATTTGTCATTAGACTTTAGAAAAATACTAGATTAAGAATACAAAGAATAAAAGATATTTGTTGCAGTTTGGATCTGAGAATGTTCTACCGCTTGTATTGATTGTGAAAAATATCTTCCTCACCTTGACTTCCTTAAACTTAGTGTGTGAGTAAGTCATAAATTAATGACTAGCATAGTATGAAAATCATAATATAAAATATGGTTAAATATATTTGTGGTCCTCGTAAATATCACAAATTTCACTTTTAGTTCATAAAAAAATTTCCTTCAAAAAATAGTTCTCTTAATATTTTTCGTTCACACTTTTAGTCCCTCCTGTCAACGTTCGTTAACAGAAGTTGACGTGACACGCTGTATGAAAGTTTTTCGTTCACATGTTGTTAATTTAACTAAGAGACATGTACCACATAGACACATATTGCTTTCCTTGCAAGACCGAGATCCAGAGAATGTCACTCGGATCACGCAAATATACAAGCATAATAGTATGATAGAAAAAGAGATAAGAGGTCCTAGAAGTGAGATACACCATTTGTTTAAGCTTATTGAGGATACATGATATGTGTATTGGAGTAGAAAAAGAGATAACTCATAAGTTGTGAGAGAGATATTTTGGGCCCATCCCGATTCAGTTAAGTTGTTGAATATTTTACTATTATGTTAGTTATAGACAACACCTACAAGGCAAACAAATATAGACAACCTTTGTTTGGAATTGTTGGCATGACATCAACCGAGTTGACTTTTGGTGTCGCATTTTCGTATATGGAGTCTGAGCAGGCAGACAATTTTTGTTGGGTATTAGAGAAACTTAAAGAATTATTTGTGAAGAAAGATTTGTGTCCATAAGTGATTTTGACAGATAGAGATCTTGCTTTGATGAAAGCAATTGAAATTGTGTTTCCTAGGTCGATTAATTTGCTATGTAGATTTCACATTAACAAAAATGTTTGTGCAAAATGCAAACGATATGTGGTGAATGACATGCAAAAAATGATCGGCACATTATGGATGAAAGTTGTTTGGGCTAGTGATGGGGTTGAGTATGATCAACGGTTGCATCAACTTGAGTAGGCATGTGTTGATTTTAGTGGATTTATTAATTATGTGAAAGACACATGGTTGACTCCACATAGATAGAGATTTTTTGGAGCATGGATTAATCGAGTGCTACATTTGGGTAACACAACGACTAATCGGTATGTGTTATATTTTTTACTATGTATTTTTTTAATATGTTATATTTTTAATATTTTCAATATGTATTATTTTTATGGTTGAATCGGCTTATTAGAAGTTAAAGCAGACGTTGAGAAACAATATAGGTGACATGGTTAAATATTGGGAAGCTATGAATAACAACTTAAGGTTACAACTGGGAAACATTAGAGCTTCTATTCAAAAAAAAAATTACGAAGTTGAGCACGCACACATAAGTCCATTTTATGGTAATCTGCGTGGTTCAGTGTCTCGAGCTGCTTTGAGACAGTCATCCTCTTCAGCATTAACTTGTCTGAGATAACGATGAATCAATGTAGAAACACAAGCCCACTTAGGATCAGATGGTCCTGCTTCGTAAATAGGAACTAACACCTCCCTTGGCTCATCATGATGGGGTAGGACCAAACGAGGATGTGAAACACAATAATACCACTCCAAGTATCCATCATCTATATCAGATGGAGTGGTGGCTAATGTTATCGGACGGATCACAACAATAACGCTCTGATGGTAACCAATCCACTAAACATCAACATCATTAGCCATCATACAATCAGGAGGTAAGGGTGGAACTTAATATCTGTATCTGAACTGACGTATACATCTGTCAGGCAAGTATGGAACAACTATGTCACCCCACTTCATACACCCTCTATACAGACATAACTCATCAAATTGACGACATACTCTATGATTCTCGAATGGACGCCATATGACGTCGAAAGATATCAGTTCGTCCAAAATATATCGCAAGTCATCCACCTTCAAGACTCCTTGCTTATAGGATCATCTCATCGCTCGAGGAAGACCAAACTTATCAGCTGGTTTCCAATTTTCTCCTCTTTTTCCAACTGTTGGAAAGTACTCGTGAGTCCAGCACTGTTACAATATAAAAACATAATAAACAAAATAAATTACATTAATATACTAAATAAAATTAATTAACATATAATAAACAAAATTAAATTAAATACCTGTAGAAGAGTAGGATATCCACCGAGCTTCTTGCAACTGAACATGGAAGCATCTTCGAGGTATCTGTAAAGGGTAACCAATGTAGTTTCTCCCCAACTGTATCCCAAACATATCTCTAAATTCGTAAACAATAAGAGATATCATGCCTCGCCAAGCGTAAAGGTCTTTTCGGCAAAAATTGTGGAATCCACCAACATCAACAAATACGCTCTAGTCGCATATGCCTAGCTAGAAGCAACTGTATACACTATGAATAAATCGTATAACCACACCAACTTATAGTAAGAACCCCTACAACTACGAACCTGTATTTGTGCCTCACTCTGTGACACTCCTAAGTAGTCAACAACAACTTCAACAACAACCTCTTCAGTGACATCTTGAGGGCTCTAGAACACACCATTTTATGGGCAAGTGAAGCAGACAAGAGACATCATCCAAAATAATGCTCATCTCACCAAACGACATGTGAAATGAAGATATCTCTAGTTGTCATCTCTCCACAAATGCGGATACTAGGTTTGTGTCTATCTTCGTCAAACTGGTTCTCTGAAGTGAAGATAATCCAGAACTAGAAACCCAACTTTCCATTTGTTGTGGAAGAGTTTGTGGTACCCTTGATGTTAGCTTAAGCATGTGTCCAACAACCTTCAACTCTTTCTTCGGACCTCTCTCCTTAAAACAATCAAAACACATATTATAAAACACAATATAAAATATTCAAATATTATTCAATATCAAATATAGGTCGTTTACTTACCTCACCAAACCATAAATATCGATCAATATGATGTTCATACTTTACCAAAAGAGACGTATTGTACGACCCTCATGGAAAGCCAACTGACTCTATTGCGGATGTAGATGCGCCCCGTCCTAAACTACGATCTGGAATCCTATCATCCTTGCCTCGTCTTGGAACCACTATAAAAAAAAATTAAAAAAAAATGTGCCATAACGCTTCTTAAAAAAGTTCCAGTGTGAAAAAAAGGCAAAAACGAAAGACTTTTAAGAAGACTTTCGATGAAAATAATGCAAATTCAGAAGTCTTTTAAGAAGAGTTCCGGTTCAATGTTTGAAAACCAGAAATCTTTTAAGAAGAGTTTCGGTTCAACTTTTGAAAACTGGAGCGAACCGGTACTCTTCTTAAAGAGGTATGGTATGTTAACTGTGAATCGGAATACTTACTTTATGAGTTTCGGTTTGCAACGGCAAAAGTGATGTTCCGAAAATTTTAAAACGAAAGTGAAGTAAAAAATGAAAATATCATAAATATAACCTATTTATATGAAAGCATTTTGATTTAAAAAATTATAATATAAAAGTAGAGGGATAATTAATAGGGTATGAGTAAAAATTTCTAAACATGTACCTTTCATATCCAAACAATGACTTTTGAGTGTGAACACTTTCCATTTAGAGAAACAAACAAGATAAATGTAGAAGTTGCACATGTGCCGACTCAGACAGAAAAAACAGACAACACGCCATGATTTGTGAGCGATGATAGCATTCCCATTTCTTTTCTTCACTTCACAAATTAACAAAATAGATGTGAACTCTTGACTCTTAAGTCACAAGACAAACTCCTATCATATCTATATATAATAATATCAAGATCCTTATTCTCACATATCACAGCCAAACTGCTTTTATTCCTCAAGAACAACATGGCAAAGTTTACACTTCTATTCCTTCTTCTAACTCTTGTCTCTATAGCAACATCAACACCAACAAGTTTCATTAAATCCTCATGTAGCACAACACAATATCCTACACTTTGTGTTCAATCTCTCTCTGTCTATGCATCCACAATCCAACAAGATCCACACCAATTAGTCCAAACAGCTTTATCCCTTAGCCTCGACAAAACTCAATCCACAAAAGGCTTTGTTACAATGTGCAAAAGCTTCAAAAATCTTAAACCAACAGAATATGCTGCTCTTAATGTTTGTGCTGAAGAAATCAGTGATAGTGTTGATAGGCTTAGCCGTTCATTGAAAGAGCTTAAACTCTGCAAGATCAACGGTCAAGATTTCAATTGGCATATAAGCAATGTGGAGACATGGGTTAGCTCAGCTTTGACAGATGAAAGCACTTGTGGAGATGGATTTGGTGGAAAAGCACTTGATGGAAAAATCAAAGCTTCTATTAGATCTAGAATGGTTAATGTTGCTCAAGTTACTAGTAATGCTCTTTCACTTATTAATCAATATGCTGCTAATCACTAGGTAGAAATTAATCACCAGGAATCAAAGGTTTGTCAATACAAATTATTGTTATAATTTCATGAGACAATAATAGTTATACTTGTTTTAAGGAAAATGTAATAATAGTAACGAAAAGGGGGTATATAGAGCATATGGTTTATTGTAGATCTCCCCCTTGGAATCCTTTATCTACCTTTTGTGTGACAATTCTCCTTGACCCTATTATTACCTCCGATGTATCACGATGATTTAAAAAAATAGTTACACATAATTTTTTGCTTTATAACCCTCTTCGTCAATTATAATCCTCAAATATCTTAGGCGACAATTGAAAAAGATTTGAATGATTTCGACTATAATCACACGTGTTATAGAAAGCCACTTAGATAACATAGTCTTACATTTTCTTGTCTCACGTTAGAAAACATCTTTACCCTAAATCTTTTACGGGCTTGCTTGCCTTATACTTTAGGGATTTCTGCCTTACCACCTCTAAGGTTTTTCTTCCCTTACATCTTTAAGAACTTGATTGTCTTATACTAGAGTCGGAAGATTTGTCAACATTGACAAAAGAAGAGCTTCAAAGGACGCTTGAATATCATGAACAATGAACGAATGAAAGAGCTGTAGACAAGTCGAAGAGTGATGTGGCTTTGCAGGCACAATCAATAAGAGAAAAGAAAGGCAAAAGGAAGTGGTTCAGCAACAAAGGTACAAGAGGCTACAAAAATTTGACTAGTCAAAATTAGTAAGAAAGAGGCTTGTGGAATCAGAGTAAGCCCTCATATCGAAGCAACCAAAGAGGTGGTGATGCAGGTAGAGGAAGATATGGTGGTCGAAAACCTGATAAAAATCACATTCAATGTTTCAACAGTCATACTTATGGTCACTACTTTAGTGGTTATCCTGAAAAACAAAAGAATCAAGATAATGATGCAAAGTTTGCAAAACATGAAGAAGAAGAGATGTTGATGATGGTCACAACATGAGATGAAGAAAGGTTCCAAGACCAATGATACTTGGACTCAGGATGCTCATCACACATGACTGGTAGGAAAGATTGGTTTGTTAACACGAAACCCTCAATGAAGAACATGGTAAAGTTTGCAAATGACAATACTCTAGCAACTGAAGGTATTAGTGATGTTCTGATTATGAGGAAAGATGGCAAAAGGTCAGTAATTTCCAATGTACTGTACATGTCAGACATGAAAAGCAATTTGTTCAGCATATGAAAATTGGTCGAAAAGAACTACAAAGTGTTGATTGAAGATAAGATGATGAGATTTATCGACTCAGGTGGAAGGTTAATCTTGAAGGCACCTATGTCTCAGAATAGAACCTTCAGGATTGAACTTAATGTGATGGAGCACCAGTACCTTGCAACTGCAGCTAGCAGGGATGAATGGATATGGTACTATAGACTTGGCCATCTCAATTCAAATACATTAGAGATATGAAGAGAAGAAATATGGTTTCAGAGTTACCAAAAATCAACATTCCAAACGAAGTGTGTGAGGAATGTGTGTAGGCGAAGCAACACAAGAACAACTTTGGCAATGATGTAGGAAGCAATTCGAAGGATATTCTTGAAGTCATATACTCTAATGTGTATGGTCATATCTAGGTGGATTCAACTGGAGGTAATAGATACTTTGTCCCATTCATAGATGATTTCAACTTATTATGGACTTACCTGATCAAGAGGAAAAGTGAAGTGATCGAGGTATTTGCCAAGTTTAAATTTGAGGTCGAAATCTCAAGATTTTAAAGACGGATGGTGGTGGAGAATATGTGTCAAAATACTTTGACACATTATGTGAAAAAGAAGGGATTGTGCATGAGGTTGTGCCACCCTACATTCCACAACAGAACGGAACTAATAAAGGGAGAATATAACCATTATGAATATGGTGAGAAGTATGTTGAAAGGAAAACATCTACCCAAATAATTATGGGGAGAAGTTGTGTCGATAACAACATATATTTTGAACAGATGTCTAAAGAAGAAGCTAGATGAAATCATGCCAGAAGAATGTTGATCTGGTGTTAATCCTTGCTTGAGTCATCTGAAGTATTTAGATCTATAGCACATAGACATATGCCTGATCAGTTAATAAGAAAACTTGATGACAAGTCGATTCATATGATCCTAATAGGATATCATTCGACTGGAGGTTACAAGTTGTTCGATCCAGTAAATAAGCAAGTAATGACCAGCTGGGACGTCATCATAGATGAGCTTAAGGAATGGTATTGGACTAAAAATGTCAATAAATATTCAATAAGAATATTATGTGAAGAACCAACAAGTGAAGTAGAAGTAGAAGTTCGACAAGAAGAAGTAACAGGTCAAGCAAGCACAAGCAGACCTCAAAGGACAAGACACATTCCTACAAGGTTGCAGGAATATCTTATTACATCAGATGATGTGGTCGAAGAGGAAGGTGAACTGGTACACTATGCTTTCTATGCAGATGTTGAACCAGTTAATGCAACTCAGGCATTGAAGGATTCAAAGTAGGTGAAGGAAATGAATGAGGAATTAGAGTCCATCGAAGTTAACAACACCTGGTCACTTGTCGAATTTCCTCAAGGCAATAAAGAAATCAATGTGAAGTGGGTATACACGGTGAAGTAACTTGACACAAGGCAAGACTTGTGGCAAAAGGATTTCTTCAGAAGGAAGAAATTGACTTTGATGAAGTTTTTGCACCTGTTGCTAGAATCAAAAAATTGGGTTGGTTGTTGGTTTAACAAACATCAACAACTGGCACACATGTTAGATGAATGTGAAATATGCATTCCTAAATGATCCCTTAGATGAAGAAGTATATGTTTCACAATCAGTTGGATTTGTGAAATATGCATTCCTAAATGATCCCTTAGATGAAGAAGTATATGTTTCACAATCAGTTGGATTTGTGAAATATGGCAAAGAAAGAAAGGTACACAGATTGCTTACAGCCCTATGTGGACTTAAGCAAGCTCCAAGAGCTTGGAATAAGAAGATAGATAGCTTTCTAAGGTACAAGGGATTTGTAAAGTGCACAACTGAGTATGGAATATATGTAAGAATAAGCAATAATGAGTTGCTTATACTATGTCTCTATGTCGATGACCTATTGATAACACGAAGTTGTAAGAAGGAGATCAAAGACTTCAAACATGACTTAAGTAAGGAGTTTGAACTGTCACACTTGGAAAATATCTCGTACTTCCTCAGTATTGAATTCTACAAGAGTAGTAAAGGCTTGATGATGCACCAAAGAAGATACACAAGTGAAATACTCAAGATATTTGAGATGCAAGACTGCAACCCAACATCGACTCCAGTTGAGCCCAGATTGCAACTGTCAAGAGACATAGATGAAAATGATGTCAATCCATCACAATATATAAGAATCATTGGATCACTTCGATACCTTTGTCACACAAGGGATGATCTAGCATATAATGTAGGTATGGTGAGCAAATTCATGCAGAAGCCAAAGGTATCACACCTAGCAGCAACGAAGAAGGTAATAAGGTATCTCAAAGGAACTCTCGACTATGGTATTTTGTTTCCTGCAGCTAATGAAGGAAAATAATACAAGCTAGTGGATTACACTGACTGAAGTTGGTGTAGCGATACTGAGGATAGAAAATTCACAATTGGCTATGTGTTTATGCTAGGTGGTGCACAAGTTTCTTGAAGTTCAAGAAAGGAACCAATAGTGGCATTATCGTCGTGTGAAGAAGAGTACGTAGATAATTCTCTTTTTGCATGTCAAGCAACGTGGATGGTGAATTTGGTCGAAGAGATTATAGGAAAAAGTCACGGAGTGATTACCATGAAGATTGACAACATGGCTGCTATCAATCTGGAGAAGAATCCGATAGCACATGGGCGAAGCAAGCCCGTCGAAATGAGGTTCCATTATCTTTGAGAGCAAGTAGCAAAAGCGAAGTTGAACTTGGAACACTACATAATTGAGAATCAGATTACAAATATTATGACGAATGGAGTATAAGTCGAAGTGTTTAAGAAGTTAATGTATATGGTAAATGTAGATATCTTAGACACAATGAATTATGTGGTGTTGAATTATAATTCCTTGTGTCGAAGCAGGTTGCTCGACTGAAGCAGGGAAGTGTCAAATTATGATAGTTATCGAAACGTCGAAGAAGTATACCTCGATAGAAATTTCGACTTAGGTCTAATTTTGTAGTGTTAGCAGAATTAAGTATTTTGGGCTTTGCTTGAGGAGAAAGCAAACCCAAAATATGTAAATAGGGAGTAATCCATATCATTGTAATATAACACATACTTGTAGTTGTAAAGAATAAAATTCTCAATTTAAGAGCAGAGAGAAACTCTACAAAAATGTCTTTTCTTCTTTCTTTTCTCATAAACCCTAAATTTTATTTTCTTCCCAAATTTAATTTTTTTCTTCCATTAAAATTGTGTAGCGCAATATTGCAACCAAGGTTGGTTAATTCACTCGAGTGAAGAGTGAAGAACAAAAGGGAATTTGATCGGTGTGGTTGAATCTTGTTCATCAAGATTGCAGCAGAATTCTCCATAGATTTTGGTGAATTTCCAACATAAACTACCAGATATATTTATCAATAGGGATGTCAATGAGCAAAGTTTGGTTATGGTACTGTACTACTCATTCTCATATCCGTGGATTAAAAAAATCTTTGTATTCGAGCTCATACATGTGTGATCACACGTACTCGTACCCTATGGATACCTAAGTACACATACTCATACTCGTTTACCCGCATTTATAATAAAAATTTATTGATCAATTAAAATTTATCATGTTACTTAAGTTTTTAACAACATTTAAAAAAATCAAGATTGTTATTGTTGAGTTAAAAATAACTAAACAATTATATTAAAATGAGTACAAATTTAATAGTGATGTATTTAATAAAATTGATAAGCACACATGTGTATATAATAATAAAAATATAAAAATACATAAATATATATTGTGCGTGTATGAGGCGGATTGAGTCCTAGTGTATCCGTACTCGCGTTCATACTCACTTATTTTAGTGAATAATTGTTCATGCTCATGCTTAGATTCATTTTGCAATTTTATCCTATTCATTATTGATAACTACTAGAGATGAATACAATTGTCATTCCTACTTATCAGTTGTCATTGTCAACTATTTTCATCAAACATATCATAAATAGCCAATATGACGATGAATAAGGTTAATCTTCGTTGTATTAAATGTAAATCTTTCATACTCCAACTGTCCCAAATTATAAGACGTTTTGCACCTTTTACGTAAATTAAGAAACATAATTATTATTATATGAAAAAGACAAATTATACATGACTTTACAATATTATCATGAAAGAGAAATTAAAGAATTGTAAGAAGAAATTAAGATGAGTTATAGCAAGAAAGTTGCAAACAAGAAAATCATATAAAAATAGTAACTCTATTTCACAAAGTTACATATTCTCTCCCTATATAGAAGTAATTACACATTACACACTTCTCATAAAACAAAAAACAGAAAAGGAACCAACCAACCACATTAAAGTGTTTCTCAACAACCTCAAAAGCAAAACCTTCGATTCCTAGTGTTTAATTTCTACCTAGTGATTAGCAGCATATTGATTAATAAGTGAAAGAGCATTACTAGTAACTTGAGCAACATTAACCATTCTAGATCTAATAGAAGCTTTGATTTTTCCATCAAGTGCTTTTCCACCAAATCCATCCCCACAACTGCTTTCATCAGTCAAAGCTGAGCTAACACATGTCTGTCGTGTTGTCTGTTTTTTCTGTCTGTATCGACACATGTGCAAATTCTACTTTTTATCTTATTTTTTATTCTTAAATTAAAGTGTTCACACTCAAAAGTAATTGGTTGGATTTTACCGGATTAATAAAGACCAGGAAAGAAACGCGGTAGAAGGAGTAGAATTTGTCACCCTATTTAAAATAATAAATATAATCAAACTAATTTTCAACTTAAATATGTACATGTGACAAGAAGGTTATCTAAAGCAGTCTGACAAATTTTTGTGGTACAAGTATTACCATATAAAAATACTATACAAGCGAGTAACATGTCTAACCTAGACGGTAAGTCTTTGGCCCAATAAAAAGAATCCAAACCTTAGTTGTACATTCATTTATTTAGCTAGTGTAGAAATATGTCTTAAAACTTTTGAGTAATGAAGAGAAATAAAACATGTTTTGAGATTGTCAAAAATCAGAGAGTCGCGGAGGTAGGTCTTGTTCGAGTGGTTCACAAATATCAAATTTGGTAGATTCGGTTCACAGACCTGTTAATTAATATTAGAATATTTTATTAGTACATATGATATCCTTGTTGACCAATACACCAATAATTTATGTAAAGTTATTCTTACCTCTTTTTTGTTATTGTGTGACTCGTTATGCCTATGTTATAGATACATGTAGCGAACAGTGAGTTGGAGAATGACACATATGACCTTCTTCTTATTTTACTTTTCTAAGTTTGGTTTTAGTTCCACGTTGTCGCTCTAATATGTAATATTGGGACGAGATTTGTCTTTACACTGTGTTTTGTTTTTCTGAGACTTGTGGGAGTATTTCCCTTATGCTTGAGTTTGAGCTAATTTATTTTGAGATATTTAATCATTCATGTTGAGTTTAATCCGCTGTGTATTTTTTTGAAATTGTTTTAGAATTATATGTTGCTTTTAAAGAGATGTGTGATACCTTTGTTGTTTAAAATATATATTATTTGTATGATTTCGATTAAATAAGAGTCGTGGGGTTTTAGGATGTTACACCACCATTACCAAAGTAAGTGTGATAACCTTCAATATCCAAGGCTTTGACCGAAATCAAGTTGAGAGAAATATTAGGAACATGTCTCACATTCTTAATTTTAAGCTTGCATCGAACACCAGTTTCAACTCAAACATCTCCCATACCAACACTTTCACAAACTCTCTCATTTCCCATTTTTATCGTTCCAAAATTATCAAAAACATAAGAAGAGAATAAATCACACCTAGGAGTAACATGGTATAAGGCACCTGAGTCAATAGTTCAAGTTGAATCTTGACATGCAAGGTTTATGGAATCATCATTATAACCAATGTAGACATCTATGACATGTGCAACTGTTGTCGTGTCTTTATCATTTCTCTTCTCATTACTTTCATCTTTTTTCCGTTGAATATTCTGAAATTCTAGTTAACAGACTTTCGATGTCACACGAGATGCTATGACATCCAATTCTGCGCAGACAAGAATTATGCAGAACTTAAAAAAATGCAGTAAATAACACAAGGAATTGTTTACCCAGTTCGGTATCACACACACCTACGTCTGGGGGCTACCAAGCCAGGGAGGAAATCCATTATTAGTAGTATTAATTCAGACCTCAAACCAACTGTTTAATCCTATCACTTAATATCTACCCAATGCAATTTCAATCTTACACTAAGATCAGAGTTCCTACTCACTCCCCCTCAATCACCTCAGTGATTACAACCTTTAATTAAGTTTAAAGATAATAGTGAAGTCACACTTCAAACAACTCTTGATTGTGCTTAACAACTTTAATCAAGATACACAACACTCACGCTTAAAAGCTTAGAGTGATACAACACTTATAACTCAATGAACACCCTAGTCCAATGCAATCATCTAGGTGATAGTTGCTTGGCTCACAAGATACACCTAATATAAGACACATAAAATACAACAGTGAAGTATGATGGAACAATAAAATCTTCACGCCTAAAAATCCCCGAGTTCTGAAAGAAGGATTGCCATCCTTTTATATTGCAGCACTTGGGCCTTGTACTTGTATTTCCTAAAATTAAGGTTAAGCAAGTTAACCTAATTTCCACATATTAGGGTACTAACAAATATGCTATTTGTTAGGTTCATTAATTGTAGCTAAGTTGTTAGTTTCCTGGATTTTAGCTCAGTTGTTGGATTCCTGAAGAATAGCCTGAGAAAAATACTGAAACAGAAAAACTAACCATCCTACAATTTAGCATATGCTGTCAGAAATGAATGTCACAACATTCAGTTTGACGTCCAGAACATAGACCATATGCTAAGTCTGTTATTTTTCTGAAAATAGACTGTACAAAATGCTGTACTGTAAAAGACCAACCAGTCTATACTTCAGTATCAACTTACAGTAATAAATGTCAAAACATCCAATTTGACATTTACAGAATGGGCCTTATGCCAGGTCTGTTATCCTCCTGAAGAACAGACTGAGATACATACTGAACTGTAGCAGAAAACCAACCTGTCTATTTTTCAGTATATGTTGTCAATGATGAATGTCATAACATCCAGTTTGACATTCAGACAGTAGGCCTTATGGCAGGTCTGTTATTCTCTTGAATAAACAGACTGAGATAAATACTGAGTTACAACAGACAACCAACTATTCTAAACCTCAGTATCTGCTGTCAGGGATGAATGTCATAACATCTAGTTTGACATTCAGTAAATCCTGTATTAGCTAAACCTGCAGCATACAACTCAAGTATGTCATGACATTAGTCAAGACATCAGAGTACAGTTAGATGTTCCAACACACAATGCAGCCAATCAAACATCTCCAAAGCATGTCATGACATCAGTCAAGACATTATAGTCCAGTTAGTGTTTTACCACAAAATGCAGCCAATCAAGCATCTACAAACTCCCCCTTTGGAATTTTTTTGGCTAAAACAACTTGGCATCACAACAGAGTTCACAGCAGCGGAAACACACATCTAGTAGGGAATTTACCTAGCTAATACACTCAGAGCAGCAACACACTCAACACACATGGAAGTTAAATAAAAACTTCTAACAGCAGCACACATACAGATAGCACACTCACACTCATCACACATAGGAGTGGAACATCAGGCTGCAGCACAACCTCTGGATTAGAGGATCTTCAATATCTGTTTAATCACATAGCAAATAATCTGTTGTCCTGGGGCATCACAGGTCACAGGTGTTACTCCCCCTTTTTGTCAAAAATGTTGCCAAAGCAACACTTTAAATTACAGACCAAAATAAACAGAATTACACACAAATGACAGAAACACAGTCTTGATTTTACTTCACAGTTACAATCAAGAATACCCCCTCTTGATCTTGCTTTACAGCTTTGATCAAGACACCACCTACTTGATCTTGCTTCACAGCTTTGATCAAGTAGTCACACACTCTTGCTTTACAGCAGGTACATCCATATCAGATGCCATGACTTTGAGTCTGACATCTCGAACCACTCCTGCATGAACATTTTCTTGAAGTCCAGCAGGCACATAGGTTGTCTCATGTTAGGATATCCCCCTAACATCTTGTTACCACACTTGCAGCAAGTAACATAGCTGTGATATGTTGTCCAGTCATAGCACACTTTCAATTCTTTAATAGGTTGAGATATTAAACAATACATCCCAAACATCATTGGTTGCTATAACTCCTCAGAAAGGCATATTCCCAATTTGCCACTTAAATTTTCAAACTGAGTAGCATCCAGAGCCTTTGTGAATATGTCAACAAGTTGTAGTTCAGTGGCTACATGTTCCAAGGTAATCACTTTGTCTTCCACCAGATCTCTGATGAAGTGAGGTCTAATGTCAATATGTTTGGTCCTGCTGTGTTGGATGGGATTCTTGGAAATATTGATGGCACTGAGATTGTCACAGAACAATGTCATGACATTCTGAGAGACATTGTACTCAATAAGCATCTGTTTCATCCACACCGGTTGGGAACAACTGCTTCCAGCTGCTATGTACTCAGCCTCTGCAGTGGACAATGATACACAGTTCTGTTTCTTGCTGAACCATGATATGAGATTGTTTCCCAAGAAGAAACGTCCTCCTGATGTGCTTTTTCTGTCATCAACACTCCCAGCCCAATCAGCATCACAATACCCAGATAAGACAGGCTCAGAGCCATGAGAGTATAGCATACCATAGTCACAAGTTCCATTGACATACTTGAGAATCCTCTTGACTTGATTTAAGTGGCTCACTTTGGGTTCTGCTTGGTATCTAGCACACACTCCAACTGCATAGGAAATATCAGGTCTACTTGCAGTTAGATCTAGTAGACTGCCTATCATGCTTCTATACAATCATTGATCAACACTGGGACCTCCTTCATCTTTGGTTAATTTTAAATGAGTAGGTGCAGGAGTTCTTTTGTGTATAGCATTATCCATACCAAACTTCTTAACTATGTTTTTGGCATATTTGCTTTGGGAGAGAAACATAGAATCCTCCATTTGGTTAACTTGCATTCCAAGAAAATAAGTCAATTCCCCAACCAGACTCATTTCAAACTCAGATTGCATCTGGTGAACAAAATGTTTCACCATTTGCTCTGACATTCCACCAAAGACAATATCATCCACATAAATTTGGGCAATCATGATTTTGCCATCTTCATCCTTCACAAACAGGGTCTTATCTATCCCTCCTTTCCTGTATCCATGTGAGGTCAGAAATTCAGTCAACCTTTCATACCAAGCTCTAGAAGCTTGCTTCAACCCATACAAAGCTTTCCTCAACTTGTACACATGTTTAGGCAGGTTAGGATCACAAAACCCTTTAGGTTGTTCCACATAGACTTCTTCATCCAAATAGCCATTTAAAAAGGCACTCTTCACATCCATTTGGAACAACTTGAACTTCAGAATGCAGGCCACACCTAACAGCAATCTTATTGACTCAAGTCTTGCAACGGGTGCAAATGTCTCATCAAAATCAACCCCTTCAACTTGAGTATACCCTTGTGCCACTAGTCTTGCTTTATTCCTAGTGATTACTCCTTTCTCATCAGACTTGTTCTTGTAAATCCACTTGGTACCAATGATGTTAGTCCCTTCAGGTCGTGGAACTAGCTCCCATACTTCATTCCGTTTAAACTGCTCAAGTTCATCTTGCATGGCATTGATCCAATATTCATCAGTCAGGGTTTCTTTCACATTTTTTTGGTTCAACCTTGGATACAAAACAGGAATTTGAGCTAATTTCCCTTGATCTGGTAGTCACATCACTATTGGGATCCCCTATGATAAGATCCTTAGGGTGGTCTTTCTGAATTCTGATAGACGACACTTTGTTGGATGCATCTACCTCACATTCATAAGGAGTCTCCTGTATTTTTTCAGACTTGACTGGTATGTCTGTTGAAGTATCAAGGAATGTTCCAACATCCTCTATGACACCGACTCCTTCCTCTTTATCATCCACAATAACATTTATGGATTCCATCAGGACATTGGTCCTGGAGTTGAATACTCTGTAGGCTCTGCTGTTAGTTGAGTATCCTAAGAATATACCCTCATCACTTTTAGGGTCCATTTTCCTTCTTTGTTCACGATTTGTAAGAATGTAACATCTGCTTCCAAAGATATGAAAGTACTTCACAGTGGGTTTTCTGCCTTTCCATATTTCATACAGAGTGGACGAGGTTCCTTTTCTCAAGGTAACTCTATTGTGAACATAGCAAGCTGTATTCATGGCTTCAGCCCAAAAGTGCATAGGAAGCTTCTTTGCATGAATCATATCTCTGGAAGATTCTTGAATGGTTCTGTTTTTCCTTTCAACTATCCCATTTTGCTGAGGAGTTATAGGAGAGGAAAACTCATGACTTATCCCTTCAGACGAGCAGAACTCATCAAACTTGGAATTTTTAAACTCTGTCCCATGGTCACTCCTAATTCGGACCACACAATTGTCCTTTTCCCTTTGATGTCTGATGCACAGTTCCTTGAAGACATCAAATGCATCTGATTTTTCTCTGATGAAGCTTATCCAAGTGTATCTGTAATGGTCATCAACAACCACATAGGCATATCTCTTTCTACCCAGACTTTCAACCTGCATAGGTCCCGTTAAGTCCATGTGCAAGAGTTCCAGAGTTTTGGATGTTGTAGGATGTCCCAGCTTAGGATGTGACATCTTGGTTTGCTTGCCAACCTGGCATTCTCCACAGACTCTTCCTTCATCAATAAGCAGCTTTGGGATTCCTCTAACTGCTTCCTTGGATATGATCTTTTTCATTCCCCTTAAATGAAGATGTCTAAGACGTCTATGCCACAACTTCACCTCTTGTTCTTCCTTGGCTGAGGAGCAAATTATGGAGTAGTTTGAGACTTTAGGTTCCCATAGATAGCAGTTATCTTTGGATCTGGATCCTCTCATAACTTCCTGATTATCTCCATTCGTCACAACACATAGCTCCTTAGTGAACTGAACATAGAACTCCTGATCACACAGTTGGCTTATGCTGATGAGATTAGCGGTTAGTCATTTTACTAACAGCACATTATTCAGTTCTAGAACTCCAGAGCTGTCCAGTTTACCCACACCTTTGATTTTTCCTTTAGCACCATCACCAAAGGTCACATAACTGGTAGTGTGAGGTTGTATATCAACCAATAAATTCTCCATACCAGTCATATGTCTTGAGCAGCCACTATCAAAGTACCAGTCTTCTCTGGTAGATGCCCTTAGAGCTGTGTGAGCTAACCTAGCAACCCATTGACGTTTCTTGATGGGGGCATTGTGCTTTTACGCCTTATGCTTAGGCTTGACATGGGGGGTTTGGTTAGGATAACCATGTAACCTGTAGCAGAAGGCTTTTATATGACCAAATCTACCACAGTAGTGACATCTCCATCTCTGAAATTTCTTCTTCTGATGGTTACTCATCCTGGTTCCCTGATGTTGAGACATTGGTTGTGACTTCTGCTTGAATTTCTGAACTTCAACCTTTGAGCGTTTGAGTTCAGTTGAGGATTTCTTCACAAAGCCTAAACCAGACATGGCTCCTGACTTCTGTCCCACCTTTAGGATCTCTTCCAATGTGTCTGTTCCTTTATTTACCATTCTGATGGATTTTGTCATTTGATCTAGCTTGGAGGTCAGCAAGGTTATCCTACCATTTAGACCATCTATGACTGTCAGATGCTTCTTTTTCTCATCCTCCAGCTCCTTGATGAGGTTCTTCTTCTTTTCTCCTTGGACACGCACTTCTGCGCTTTTGACACATAGCTCTTTATATGATGCATCAAGTTCATCAAAAGTCAGTTCATCTCCACTTGAGTCATCATCAGATGCACAGACACTAGTTAGTGCAGTGACATGTTTAGCAGATTCTCCTTCAGATTCACTCTTAGAATCTCCTTCAGACCAGGTGACAGATAACCCCTTCTTTTGCATCTTGAGGTAAGTAGGACATTCAGCTCTAACGTGTCCAAAACCTTCACAACCATGACACTGGATTCCCTTGCGTTGGTTGAACTTTTCTTCAGAAGTTGATCTTTTCCTGATGTCAGACGAGATGTTCTTGACATTTGGTCTACCTTTTTGATCAATCTTCTTTATGAACTTGTTGAACTGTCTCCCAAGCATGGCTATGGCTTCTGCTATGCTTTCATCACCTCTAGTACTTCCTTCTTCTGACTCCTCTTCAGTATTTGATACAAAAGCTACGCTTTTGTTCTTCTTTTCAACATTCTCACACAAGCCCATTTCAAAAGTTTGGAGAGAACCAATAAGCTCATCAACCTTCATATTGCTGATATCTTGAGCCACTTCTATGGCTGTGACCTTCATGGCAAATCTCTTTGGCAATGATCTGAGAATCTTTCTTACAAGTTTCTCTTCAGCCATTTTCTCACCTAAGCCACCAGAAGTGTTGGCAATTTCAAGAATATTCATGTGGAAGTCATGAATAGTCTCATCCTCTTTCATCCTCAGATTTTCAAACTTGGTGGTCAGCATCTGAAACTTAGACATCCTCACCTTGGAGGTACCTTCATGAGTTATCTTGAGGGTATCCCAAACTTCCTTAGCCAGCTCACAGTGATGCACCAGTCTGAAGATGTTCTTACTTATTCCATTGAACAGTGCATTCAGGCCTTAGAGTTTCCAAGGGCTAAAGCCTCTTGCTCCTTGTCCCACTCTTCTTCTGGAATTTGCATAGTGATTCCATCTTTACCTGTCTTCGTTGGATATTCCCATCCTTTGTTGACAGCTCTCCAGACATTGCTATCTAGAGACCTCAAGAAGGCTATCATACGAGGCTTCTAGTCATCATAGTTAGAACCATCCAGCATGGGTGGTCTATTTGAGTATCCTACATCCTTGTCCATGGTACTAGAAAGTAACTTCCCTAGATCTCACCCAGAAATTAACAGGCAGGGTGCCTGCTCTGATGCCAATTGAAATTCTAGTTAACAGACTTTCGGTGTCACACGGGATGCTATGACATCCAATTCTGCGCAGACAAGAATTATGCAGAACTTAAAAATAAAGTGCAGTAAATAACACAAGGAATTGTTTACCCAGTTCGGTGTCACACACACCTACGTCTGGGGGCTACCAAGCCAGGGAGGAAATCCACTATTAGTAGTATTAATTCAGACCTTAAACCAACTGTTTAATCCTATCACTTAATACCTACCCAATGCAATTTCAATCTTACACTAAGATCAGAGTTCCTACTCACTCCCCCTCAATCACCTAAGTGATTATAACCTTTAATTAAGTTTAAAGATAATAGTGAAGTCACACTTCAAATAACTCTTGATTGTGCTTAACAACTTTAATCAAGATACACAGCACTGACGCTTAAAAGCTTAGAGTGACACAACACTTACAACTCAATGAACACCCTAGTCCAATGCAATCATCTAGGTGATAATTGATTGGCTCACAAGATACACCTAATACAAGACACCCAAAATACAGCAGTGAAGTATGATGGAACAATAAAATCTTCACGCCTAAAAATCCCCGAGTTCTGAAAGAAGGATTGCCATCCTTTTATATTGCAGCACTTGGGCCTTGTACTTGTATTTCCTAAAATTAAGGTTAAGCAAGTTAACCTAATTTCCACATATTAGGGTACTAACAAATAGGCTATTTGTTAGGTTCATTAATTGTAGCTCAGTTGTTAGTTTCCTGGATTTTAGCTCAGCTGTTGGATTCCTGAAGAATAGCCTGAGAAAAATACTGAAACAGAAAAACTAACCATCCTACAATTTAGCATATGCTGTCAGGAATGAATGTCACAACATTCAGTTTGACGTTGGCGCCGTTGCCAGGGAATGCCAAAATACATATTTTAATTTCTATTCTATCGAAATTTTGTTACTCGCCAACCAAAATTTTATCTGTGACAATTTGCAACGGCACCAAAAACTTTATCGGCAAAATAGCAAGTGTACTACTTTTACCGATGTAGTAATAAGGAGTTTTATTTCCAAGTATCGATCTCAGGGATCGCGTAGGAAATACTTATTTAACTTTGATTCTATCAGAACAAAAATATAATGGTTTGGTTGTTTTAGAAATTTCAGAAATAAACACAAAAGACAGTAAAAATGTAATTGATTAAGTTAAAGCATGCTAGGGGAAGTGGTTGATTTAACCAGTTATGAATTCAGTCAAGATTTCCTTAATAGATATGACACATTCAATTACCTAACCTCAGAATGTTCTTCCTTAAGTCCGTAAGGAAGAAACTATTAAACTACCAATTCTTACTCAAATGTCCATTCAATTAATCATTGGTTTTAATCATAAACAATATCAAGGTTTGCGGTGGTTTACAAAAGTTACTAGTCCTAGATGATGCAATCGTAAACCTAATTGTGTGAAAACCCTAACAATCACAATCCTGTTATTGATAGTCATAGATCAATTTATATTTGTCCGATACAAATGCATAATAACATCACACAATTGAATTGAAATAAGTAACATAGTAATAAGGAAATCATTTGTTCAAATTCATAACATACGATCAAATCAGGACCACCCCCTAACATAGGGGGTTTAGCCTCTCATAGTAGGAAACGAAATCATAGTATGAAAATTAGACATTACAAAGAACTAGGAGATTTGGATCTTCAATGGTCGAAACCCTTGAATCTCGCCGTCTTCGAATCCTCCGTAGTAGCTATCTTCTCAATGCCGAGTTTTCTTTCGTATGTCAAAAAGTGTTCTCTCCTCTCCCTTCCAAGCCTTCTAATAGCTTAAGATGAATCTCCTCCAAGCAAAAGGTCCAAACTACCCTTAATGAGCAGAATAGGTTCACAAAGCAAAAGTTTAGGTTTCCAAGCCGCGCCCAACAACACGGGCCGTGTGTGTACACACGGGTGCCCGTGTGTGCTCTCCAAAATGGGCATCTTCAAATCAAGCTACAGAGGCAACAACACGGGCCGTGTTCCTCCACACGGGTGCCCGTGTTAATGCACTGTTTTAAACAACACGGCCGTGTGTCACCACACGGGTGCCCGTGTTGATATCTGTTTTTCTTCTCCCATTTTGCTTTGCCTGACCAACAACACGGGCAGTGTTGTAGCACACGGGTGCCCATGTTGACCTGCTGTCTCTTCATATTTTTGCCTTTCTGAGTATCCATAACTTCACTATTAATGCTTTTAAACCTGTGCAATGGCCTGTAACAATAACACTACCAAACGACGCGTAAAAGAGATCTTTTTGACATAAACTTGTAATCAAATGCAATGCGATACCAAACCAACAAAACATGATAAATGACTCTGAAGCAACTATAAAAAAACATAAATCTTACCAAAGTGATGAAAATATGTCGGATTAACGGTGGGAATTCAATCGAAATGGTGACCGATCAGACGACCAGAACATAGACCATATGCTAAGTCTGTTATTTTTCTGAAAATAGACTGTACAAAATGTTGTACTGTAAAAGACCAACCAGTCTATACTTCAGTATCAACTTATAGTAATAAATGTTAAAACATCCAATTTGACATTTACAGAATGGGCCTTATGCTAGGTCTGTTATCCTCCTGAAGAACAGACTGAGATACATACTGAACTGTAGCAGAAAACCAACCTGTCTATTTTTCAGTATATGCTGTCAATGATGAATGTCATAACATCCAGTTTGACATTCAGACAGTAGGCCTTATTCCAGGTCTGTTATTCTCCTGAATAAACAGACTGAGATAAATACTGAGTTACAACAGACAACCGACTATTCTAAACCTCAGTACCTGCTGTCAGGGATGAATGTCATAACATCTAGTTTGACATTCAGTAAATCCTGTATTAGCTAAACCTGCAGCATACAACTCAAGTATGTCATGACATTAGTCAAGACATCAGAGTACAGTTAGATGTTCCAACACACAATGCAGCCAATCAAACATCTCCAAAGCATGTCATGACATCAGTCAAGACATTATAGTTCAGTTAGTGTTTTACCACAAAATGCAGCCAATCAAGCATCTACATATTCTCTTTTGAGAAAACTACAATTCATTTTTATGTGTCCCACTTTGCCATAATTGTAGCGTATAATTTCTTTTCTAGTTCTTTACTTGCTGTGAATCTCATATTTTTCTTGTTAATGAAAATTTCTAGTTTTTCTTCTCCCCCTTGACTCGGTAACTAGAGCTTCAGAGTGATTAGGAGTAATAATGAAACCACACACTTTTCTTCTAACTTCTTAATTAAGCATATTATCTTTAACCTTTGACATTGCTATTTTTTCATTCAGAGTTGAATTAGTAAATATCACAACAAGAACTTCCCAGTTATCAAGCAAGGGATTAAGTAGTAACAAGGCTTACAACTCATCATCCAACTTAATATATGTTGCCACCAACTGATTCACAGTATTCTAAAACGAACTTGTATGCTCTTCCATAGAGTCATCATCCTTGTATTTCCTATTAACCAGTTTCCTAATCAAACATGCTTTATTTTACACGTTCTTGCGCTCATACAACTCTTTTAATTTAATCCACATTTTTCGTACATTAGTTTTAGCTTCCACGTGTGGATATACACTTAAGTCCAACCATCGTCTAATTATAGCAATTATCTTCTAATTCATCTTCTTCTTTTCAACATCAGACTTATCACTTGTTTTACATTTTCCCACCCCAATAGAAACATACAAATCTTTGATGTATAACATATCTTCCACGAGATTCTTCCAATGTGTATAATTAATAGAGTTAAGCTTAATCATATTGAGCTCTTGATTTTTCTCCATTTAAAATGCACAAAACACATCAACTAGAGCTCTCAATACCACTTTGTTGGAAAATTATCAAATAATAAGAATATTTTTCTCAAGAAGAATACTTTCTCAAACTGGTGCAATTTAAATAGACAACCATCATAACCAATTATGTAGTTGTTTACTGTGAAATTTGGTAAACAAAGTAAGTTTGATTTCATTCACGGGATTAAACTCAAAAAGATCCCATGACATATCGTGTGAAAATTAATGGTTTGAAACGTGTTTTTTATGTTGAAGTCGAAATATAAAAGAAACAAAAAGATAATTGCAATGACTAAAAATAAAGATAAAACAAAACGAAAGGTAATTGAATAGATTTTTAATACAATAAATAACTGAAGATAAAAACTTTGATTTGTAAAAAATGGAATGCATATACATACATTCTTGACTCTTTTATCACACGCACACGCACACATATACTTTGAGCTTTACAATTTTTTTTTGTACAACTGCGGACCTCTAAAAACATAAGTGTACACTTACTTATATATTAGTTCTAAGTTAACCATCTATAACGATTAACTAAGCAAAACATGTCACGTCTTCGTCTCCATGCAACCTTTGTATTTGATAGGCTCCCACGTGTCCTCAAGTAACTGTTTGATCTTATCCACTTACACCTCATTTGACTGCTTGGAAAAGTGTTTTAGAAACTCTGAATTTCACTAAGTCCCAAAAGCAGTAAACTCCTTGTCTTTGTTGGAAAATTATCAAATAATAAGAATATTTTTCTCAAGAAGAATACTTTCTCAAACCGGTGCAATTTAAATAGACAACCATCATAACCAATTTTGTATTTGTTTACTGTGAAATTTGGTAAACAAAGTAAGTTTGATTTCATTCACGGGATTAAACTCAAAAAGATCCCATGACATATCGTGTGAAAATTAATGGTTTGAAACATGTTTTTATGTTGAAGTCGAAATATAAAAGAAACAAAAAGATAATTGCAATGACTAAAAATAAAGATAAAACAAAACGAAAGGTAATTGAATAGATTTTTAATACAATAAATAACTGAAGATAAAAACTTTGATTTGTAAAAAATGGAATGCATATACATACATTCTTGACTCTTTTATCACACGCACACGCACACATATACTTTGAGCTTTACATAATTTTTTTGTACAACTGCGGACCTCTAAAAACATAAGTGTACACTTACTTATATATTAGTTCTAAGTTAACCATCTATAACGATTGACTAAGCAAAACATGTCACGTCTTCGTCTCCATGCAACCTTTGTATTTGATAGGCTCCCACGTGTCCTCAAGTAACTGTCTGATCTTATCCACTTACACCTCATTTGACTGCTTGGAAAAGTGTTTTAGAAACTATGAATTTCACTAAGTCCCAAAAGCAGCAAACTCCTTGTCTTTGACTGATTACTATTCGACTAAAGATAATACTTCTTTCTCGACAAACCAAATTCGTCAAGACCTCCATGGTTATAACTGACCACTTCGATTTTTAGCCATAAACCCATTTACACATGAAACTTATCACATTTTATAATTAATGCATATGTTGAAAATCTAAGGTAACAAATTGTCCCCCAAAATACCATGTTTTGATTTTGAATAAAAAAGAAAGGTGGCATTTTTGAAAGTATTTCCGACACTGTGCAGACTCCTTCGCTGACGCCAGCGTCATCATTACCTCTTTAATGCAAGTTTTCATTTTCCAGACGATCTTCTAAACAATTCATCATTACTACTATTTTCTAGGAGATCATGGATTTACACATTTTCACTAACTTTTCCACTTCTATGAACTTTCCCATTTCTCAAGATACAAAATGTTTCATATCAACACGCATATGCCAAGTTGCAGTCATTGACAAAAACATGACTCTATAAATTCTTGCTTCACATTCTCTCTTCATCTTCTTCGCTCCAACTCTAGATTTTTACACACAAAAAACCTTTTTTCGCGGCTAGCTTTCAAACTCAACAATGTAAGCAAATACTTCATCTTCCAAACTCGATGTTGGGAAAACCATATGGCATTCACGTTTCTGCTATCAAAAGGTGATGAAGGAAAAGACTTCATACCTACACCGCCAATGGCTAAAGAAAAAATCTCCATATGGAAAAAACAGATACTCGTCCCTTTTACACTTTCTGGTAAACTTTTAGCATTTTTAGGACCGTATATGTAGGCTAAGGCACAACCTGTGAAGGTGAAAAACTTCCTCCCCTGTTACTTGTAACGATACCCTAATGCGTTCGAAGAACGCTCCCTCGATTTATCTTTCATGATACACTATTATAAATAACACATCTAACATTTGCTATAAAATGCATTTAACCCCGACTGCACTGGCGAGGTAACGAAGGGCGGCATAAAAATCAAACACTTATCACCTCGATGTTTTTAAAACCGATGTTAGAAATTAAAAGGTCGTGGGTTCAATCCCCAATATCAACACTCGGTGTTTTGTAGAATCGAGGTAATATCTCAATGTTATTGCCTCAGTTTTATGTAAACACCGAGGGGATAAATTTTTTGTACTGTTGTTTGCACCTGTATTACAGAACTATTTACAGAACCATATTCTTGAAGATAAAACCATATTTTGCAGATTCCTGAAACAAAAACATTGTACATTTTGCCAATTTCCCAATCTGAAACATTGTACCACAAATATTTATTGATTAAACCAAATGCAAACCTAAAATGGAACACACATTATAATTTTACATCAAAACTAAAACAAAGGATTATGAAACAAAAGCAATAACCAAAATAGAAATTTTTGTAGGCTATCCAATAAAATTTGTCACTAGTCCTTAAGCAACTATAATTTGAACATCATTTGAAACAAATTAGGTCAATAAACAACAACTTTAAATATATAATACTATGATTAAAAAGGACTAAAATGATTAATTATAAATTTCAAAGGGATATAAAGTATTTACTTACTAGTTTTCCCATACATATCATCTGAATAACTTCCTTCAGATGCTTAACGTACATATGTTGCTAAACAAGATGTCTCATAGTTAAAATCTTGATTTTCATTAGTACAAATGGGGAAGATGTTTACCTTGAAGAACAATTGACTAACTAATGTTAGAAGGATCAGTGACATAAAAAACTTGTTTTGCTTGGGTTGCCATGATGAAAGGTTTTTTCTTATATGTTGTTTCACTCCATTCTCATACTCTTTACTTAATTTATTAGTTTTCATCCAACTACAATCCATAATCACATAAATCTTCTTTAAAAAAAATAAAAATAGTACACAACCAACAAAAATAAAGCTTCCCAATAACAAAACAAGAACAACAACAAGAACAACAGTAATGGACGAAAGAAAAAATAAGAAACAACAGTAATGATCCAAAGTAAAAACAAGAATAACAATAACAATAATAACATACCAGAGAATAATGGTGAGAGAGTTTTTTCGTTTGCTAGGGCTCCTTGGAGAATAAGTGTTCGTTCGTTGGCCGGAGAAGAAGTGTTCTTTCGCTAGGGCCTAAGAAGTGAATCAGGTAGACACTAGGGGAATAAAAAATATAAAGAAAATAACAAGAACAACGTTAGTGGAGAATAACAATAACAATAGTAATGGACCAAAGCAACAACAACAACAGTAATAACATACTAGAGAATAATGGTGATAGAGTTTTTTGGTTTGCTAGGGGTCCATGGAGAATAAGTGTTCTTTCGTTGGCTGGAGAAGAAGTGTTCTTTCGTTAGGGCTAGAGAAGTGAATGAGGTAGACACTGAGGGAATAAAAAATATAAAGAGAATAACAAGAACAACAATAATGGACCAAAGCAACAATAAAACAACAACAATGAAATTCTGGTATCAGATATGAGATGTCGAAGGTAATGTCACGACACTAATATCTGAACAATATAAACAGGATAAAAGATAAAGAACAATAGTACAAGTGACACAAGCAATTGTTAACCCAGTTCGGTGCAAACTCACCTACGTCTGGGGGCTACCAAGCCAAGAAGGAAATCCACTAAACAAAATTAGTTCAAAGACTCTCAGTAAACAACTTCAAGTTACAGTCTTTTCACATAATCTCTACCCGTGTGACTTCTATCTAAGAACTCTTAGATACGAGATCCTACTCACTCCCCCTCAATCACAACAGTGATGTAAAACAAATATTACATTGAAAGAAGACACTCTTCAGGAACACATACTTGATATTGCTTAAAAGCTTCAACCAAGTAAACACACACTCATGCTTCAAAGCTTAGAGTGGACAAATTACAACTCAAAAGTCAGTCCAATTCAATCATTTATGGATGAATGAATGGCTCACAATACACACGCTCACACAAGACTGAAACCCTTATTCTCTCTCACTATTTCGTTCGTTATTTCTTGTGTATTAAAACCAGGTTTTCCATGCCCTTTTTTGTAGAAGCGTTTGGTTGGGCTTGGACATCATAAAACCCTAAAACTATTTTCCATTCATATCTTCTTATGAGAGTTGACTATATCTTGTTGGAAAATAAGTCAATCTGGTTTTAATTATAGATTGAATGGTGCGTTCAATCATCTCATCAATCATACATAGATTAGCATAGAAAGCGCAATCACACAATACATAACATTCATACTGAATGTTCTGTATACAGATGTCTTGACATCGGGTCTAACATCTCAGCAAAATCCTGCACAACCACATTTTAAACACCCTGCAGCAACTTGTTATCTCATGTCAAGACAACACTTGTGACAACTTGTGAAGACTCTAGGTTTTATCAAAATTAATGCCAACACATAGAACCAACAAACTCCCCCTTTGGCAAATTTTGGCTAAAACATACATCAGACCATTTGTTTCACGAGAGAATAATCACATCATCAGTTTAGCAGCAGAAGTAATAAAACACACATTACTAGCTAAAGTCGCAACTAGTAAACACATATTAGACACACATACGCTATGCTCCTCCTCCCCCTCAGTCTTCTTAACACAGACATCACCTTCAACATCACCTGTAACATACACCTCCCCATATAACATCACCTTCAACATCACCTGTAACATACACCTCCCCATATAACATGACCTTCAACATCACCTGTACTAAACAAATTAGCTCTAACATACATCATCTTCAACATCATCTGCCATCTGTTTATAGTATAACATAGCTACTTTAGCTACTTCTCCCCCTTTTTAGCCAAAAGAGACCAAAGAGACAAAATAAATGTCTATTAGTCAAAAAGAATGTCAAAGCATATTGTTAAGTGTTACAGATCCCAGAACACACACAGCTATACAAGCTGAGATAAAAATCCAGAAAAACCAAGAAGAACCCAAAAAAAAATCATCAAGCTAGCAGAACATGACTACCAAAAGAAACACCAGAACATCCATCACAGCACACCATCAGAAAAGTGGGGGACAACTTTAAAAAAACTAGTCAGAGGAGCTTGCATCTTCATCAGCATCAGAACCAGAACTGCCACTTGATTCATCTTTAGATTCAGACCTCTCACTAGAGGTTTGGGCTTCTGTTTCCTTGGCCTGTCCAACATTATCTCTATCAGCTTGCTCCAAGCTTTCAATCAGAGCCTCCAAAGCTTCCTTCCTGGCTTTTGCTACCCTTATCCCTGTATCAAATTCTTTATAAGTTTTTTTTCAGTTCAGCAATAAGACCACCTTTTGAGGTTGGCTTCTTCACAGCAGACGTCATGACAATGTCTTCGACATGACTGCCTTCAAATAATTTGTAATGAACTGATAGAGGAGGTTTTCTTCTACTAGGAAGATCATTTGTGCTAAGAATTCCAGGTTGCTGGCTCAGGATAATCCCACAAATCATTGAGGGAAAAGCTATGGGCAGCTTCAGCGCATTTGTAGAAGCATGTTTGACAATTTGTTCAAACATAAATCTACCATAATCAAATTTCAGCTTGGTTCCAACAACAAAGATGAACCTTCCAATGGCATTTGAGATTGTAGAGATGTGATTGGTAGGCACCCAATTTGCTGACCCTATCTTGTGCAAAATAGCATATTTCACAGTTAGCTTCCCAGCAGGGAGATGCTTCTTACTAGGCCACTCCTTGACCTGTCTTGCAGTTATTTCCCTACAGATCTCATTGTCTGTGGCTTCCAGTTCACATGCACCTTCTGTTCCTCTTCCTAGAAACTTATTAATCACAGTTGGAGAAAAAGTGATACACTTCCCTCTTACAAATACTTTACAAAATTCCTTGTTGTTTTTATCAACAATGTCTTCAAGGATGTTGACCACAAATTCTTTCACCAGTCCTTCATAACACTGAGATAACCCAGCAACAGTTTTCATTAATCCAGCAGTTTTAATCAGGTCCCTGACCTCTTTGACCTCCACATCATCCTTGCCCAATTATCTTTCCATAGCCACCCTTCTTTGGATTACAAACTTCCATTTTACTGCTCCATCTTCAAGATGGAAAGAAATATTGTCTAAGTGTACAACAACAACTTTTGCAGGGGACTTCCTAACAGTTGTCCTCTTGACAGGGGATATGTCAGGGACATCTTCTTCAACATCTTCATCTGACTCAGAACTTTCTCTCACTTTCCTCTTCTTCACCTCAACCTTGCTCCAAGATTTTGAGGGGCCTACACTAGTAGCCTTCTTCGTAGTTTTGGATGACATCATTTCAGCCACAGACCTACCCTTTCTAGTCTTCATCCTCTTAGCCACACTAGGCTTCAAGTGATGAAGCAAGCTATCATCTTGATCATCCGAACTATCAACTTCTAGGTCAATCACCTTCTTTGTAGAATCATGCTTCTTAGACTGTGAAGCATTGGCAGTAGGTGATGCCATAAATTTCTTACCAGACAAAGTTTGCCCTAAAGAGCACAAACCTTCAACGGCTATATCTTTTTCAGACCTAGAGGAATCATCATCCTTCTCATTGTAAGGTCCAACCTCAGGAGAGGGGTCCCTTCTTGATAGAGGAGTAGAAACTCCTTTTACAAAATGTCCTTCATTGAGAATCCTAGTTACTAGGTTTCTTATGACACGATCAGTGTGATGCATGTCGTCTTTAGAACTAGGAGTATGAGTAGAGCTGGAGGGGATATTAGAACTGTTACCTTGAGTAGGGTATGTAGAGGCAGATGAGCTAGGAGCTTCGTCTGGGATGATAGACAGGGGAATCACGTCCAAAATATCTTCATCAAGAAAGTCCATAAATGACGTTCTATCCTTGTGAGTAGGTTTGATAGTTTTAGAATCAGATGGTGTTGGATGTTGTGACATCTTGTTGTTCTTGTGGAAAGGTTTCTATTGCCCTAGCAGAGAAGTTTGATGAAGTCGAAGGAAGGTGTAAATGTTTGAGTAGAGGTTGCGTGTGAAAAGGCAATAGATGGAATTTCCAATACTAGGTGATGATTTACCATAAATGGGGCACTTTATTTTAAGTGGGCAGACAATATTTTTATTACCTTTTCCACTCCAAATTAATTCCTACAAATTCTCATAGATACAAATCCCTGATTTCCCTCTTAGACATTCAAATTTATTAGCATCCAAAGCCTTTGTAAATATATCAGTTAACTGCACTTCAGTAGCAACATGCTTCAGGGCTATGATTTTATCTTCCACTAGTTCTCTAATAAAATGATGACGGATATCAATATGTTTTGTCCTGCTATGCTGAATAGGATTCTTAGAAATATTTATAGCATTCAGGTTGTCACAGTACACTGTCATGAGATCTTGCGTGACACTATATTCAGTCAACATATGTTTCATCCAAACTAGTTGAGAACAACTACTTCCAGCTGCTATGTATTCAGCTTCAGCAGTGGACAGAGACACACAATTTTGTTTCTTACTGAACCATGATATTAAGTTGTTCCCTAAGAAGTATCATCCTCCTTATGTGCTTTTCCTATCATCAGTACTTCAGGCCCAATCAGCATCACAATATGCAGTCAGCACAGATCCAGATCCATGAGTGTACATCATCCCATAGTCGCTGGTGCCATTGACATATTTCAGTATCCTTTTCACTTGGTTTATGTGACTAACTTTTGGTTCAACTTGATATCTAGCACAAACACCTACATCAAAAGCAATGTCAGGTCTGCTTGCTGTGAGATATAGCAGACTCCCTATCATGCTTTTGTAGAGACTTTGATCTACACTAACACCATTTTCATCTTTAGAGACTTTCAGATGAGTAGGAGCAAGTGTCCTTTTATGACTTGCATTCTCCATGCCAAACTTCTTAACAATGTTTTTGGCATATTTGCTTTGAGATAGAAAGATAGAATCTTCCATCTGCTTGACTTGTAGCCCAAGAAAATAGGTCAGCTCTCCAACAAGGCTCATTTCAAATTCAGACTGCATTTGTTTAAAAAATTGTTCGACCATCTTATCTGACATCCCACCAAACACACTATCATCCACATATATCTGAGCCACCATGAGTTTTCCTCCTTCATTTTTAACAAATAAGGTCTTATCAATTCCTCCCTTCCTGTATCCATTGTCAATGAGAAACACTGTGAGTCTATCTGTAAGACTCCAATTTTGTCCCTAAGATCCCTCATGGCATCATATCATATCATCACATTGCCTCAAGGATCATTGTGCACTTTGCTTGCTTCCCTATGGGTGGGTTATCTTCTGAGAGTGATTCTTGATCACCAAGCATGATTTGCATTTGTATATCATTTGCTTTTCTTTTCATCACTAACCAAAAGTACAAAAAATATGTCATCTAACCTTTGTCTTGCAGATGAAGCAATCACAGGTCAAAGCAATCAAAGGCAGTCATTGAGCAATAGATGGTGGCCATTCTTGAGAATTTGGACCCCACAATCATTATCAAGAGTTCATATGAACCATGATGTCATTTTGAAGCAAGATCCCAAGTGGTAGAGGCTTGAATTTCATCAGAACATTTTTCAGGTCATCTGAAGGTCTAGAAATGTCAACTGCAAAGTCAACTGTGGATTTGGAGGTGGGAAGTGATTAGAAATACTTCATTCATGTTCAAACAAGTCTCATTTTACATTTCAAACATCAACATTGAAGAATTTAAAGTCAGGTCAAAACTTTCCAAAAATAGAAAGTGACCTATAATTCAAACTTGCCAAAAATGGAAAGGTTTTAACCCAACTTCAACTTCATATTACATCATCAAGAAAGCTTCAAATGAAATTTTGTTGAACATAAAAGTTGTATATCTTTCTCTCCCATTTCCAAAAAGTCCAAGATCATCAATTTCTCATGTGTGGTTAAGGAGATATGATCAAAACATGGCAAACTATGCATGGAACTTCAAATGGACATAACTTCTCAACCAAAGCTCCAAAATGGGTGGCTCTTTTTGCATTCATCTTCTTTTGACCTCTAGTTTCCAAACCATGCATCGCATTGCACAAATTATCATCATATGATCATTCGCTAATTCATTGGATTTTTGAAGGGAAAACATGAAATTCAAATTTGGTGCATTGTTTAAACATTTGACCATTACCATTGGCTCCAAAATTGATTTTTAAGTGAAAATAGATGGATTTCGTGCACTGTTCATGCATGCACTTCATGCATAGAGTGAAAAAGCCAATTTGCACTTACACCTCATTTTTGCTAATTCCATTTGCATTTGAGCTAAACATGATTAAAGAGTGATTAGCATGGCATATATAAACCAAATCCCTAACTGTTTTTCAGATTAGCTTTGCATTTTTCAGATCTAGATCAAAACTGTCAACCGGCGAGAAAGAAGTGACAGAAGAGTCGCCACCGTGCGTTATTTATCCCAAAGGAGGGAAAGGAAACGCTCGAAGTAAACCTGAAGAGAGGAAAGGAAAAGACAAGGTCTCGCAACCAAATCTTGGGTTCGGGAGTCGATTATGCGAAGGGAAGGTATTAGCACCCCTACGCATCCGTAGTACTCTACGGGATCCACTCATGTTGTTCTTGTCTAAAGGGTGTGTGTTTATCTAATGTACTATTTACTAAAAGAGAGGGTCAAAGAAAATGACTCGCACGGATGTCGCATCCACTGCATACGTATCTCATCTGGAATGAGAATCAGAGTCTTCGTAGCTCAGCTACCTATGGGTTAAAGAGGAGTGTGCTCGCTAAGACGTCGCGTCTTATGCCTACGTATCTCATCGGGAATGAGAATCAGAGCAAAACGTAGTTCAGCTAACTACGGGAACAAAGGTCTCGATTGCAACTAGGGCAAGAGAAAGGGAAAGGTCTCGATCGCAACGAGGGCGAGAGAAAGGATCGCAACAAGGGCGAAAGCAAACGAGGATTAGTTGTTAGTCGTTAGTCAAACTCGGCAAGACATCGCATCTTGTGCCTACGTATCTCATCTGAACATGAGAATCAGAGTTGTCGTAGTTCGGCTACATAGGGATTGCCATCTGCATATGGACTTACAAAAGGAGGACACCAGTTGTGTCAAAGGAGAGTGGGCAATGTGTCCACATCCTAGCAGTAGGTGTCGCAGCTCGCTGAATCGAGTCTTAGGCAGTTACCTCTTTGCAATAGGATGGATTGACATGCCACAAGATCGGAGACGCACGGAAGGTCTAAAAGAAATGGGGAAGTTCTGCCCTAGAGTTGTCATGCAATATGTACTTAGGCGTTAGGATTTACAAATCTACATTCGGAAAAGCGTCATTTATCTCTACTCAACAATCGTGGCCGAAACATTGTTTTGTATCTCTTAAGACAATATATCTTTCATTTTAAAAGGTTTTTGATTGGTCGCACGGCGGCGAGAAAAAAGAGTTTGATTGGTTGGATGTGCTTTGAGTGATGGCGAGAACTAGGATTGGCGAGATATACTTTGGATGTTCAGAAATTGGATTGACCTCTTTGATGCTAGGTTCGAAAATGGTAATCTGAACCTTCGTACTTTCTTTTTTTTGAATTTGTCTCAATTCCTCTTTTGGATTACTGGTAGAATTTTACCGCCTTGCTGAGTGTTTACGTGTTTTTTACTTCAGTGAATTTCTATTGCCACTATGAGGTTTGTGTTGCAATAGCCATTGCTTCTTCGGTGTTACCGGTTCGTCTGAATTTCAATAAGCAATGCCTCGTTGTTCAAAAATCTGAGAAAACATGTCGCACAAAGTGTCTAAATTGGTTGTTGTGGCTCACTTGTGATCTTGATACTGTTACAAATTAGGTCTGCTACCTGATGTTGCTTGGGACAGGTCTTGGTAATTTGACTTGATGCAGATTGGTGTAGAACACTCGCAAGGTTGTCTCAATGGTCATGTTTTGCACTCAGGTATGCAACTGGATTTGCAGCCTTGTTAGCCATTTAGTTTGATGTGGCATGGTTTAGATTTTGGCTTGTCACCTACTGCATTGTAAGAGTTTGAACTTGGTTGCTTTTATGTTGGATGCAGGCCATGGTTTTTGCTTCATCATTTGGCTAGCCTTTTGTTCATGAGTTGGCATTTTATGCGGAGTTCGCACATGTTAGGTTCAGTGTGTATGCTGATGTTGCCAACTGGTTTTTGCAGGTTTGATTCTACCTGCTACAGCCTTCATGAGCATTTCTCCTCATTGTGAGTTCAAAGCCAAATGCATGTGTATTTTTATGCCCAAATGGTTAATGTGGATGTCAAGTGGTCGAGGTCTGAAAGACAACCTACTCATTTCTACTCATCTATTCATTCACAGTTTTGAATCTTTTCAATGCCACCAATGTCTTCAACTGCTGTGGTTAAAGCCGGATTAAATGCCTTGAGAAATACTATTGGAGAGAAGAACTTCCCTAAAGAAGTGATTTACCACACCATCAAACAAACGAAGCCTTTGACAGTCCCTGCCAGCTTTCTTTGATCTGTACCGAAATCAGTTTCAAAAAGCAATGAAGATCCCTAAATAGTACTATTGAGGAATCACGAAAAACCAGTGGGATTTGAGATCTAGATGCAGTGGTTGAAATTGTCATGGTTAATATTGTGCCTGCTGCTAACTTTGTTATTTGTTGCAGGTTTCAATTAATTTAGAAGTCAAGAATTTCCGGCAACTATCAATTAGAAGTTCATTCTTGCATCCCTCGTGAGGGCATTTTGGCACCATTCCATGAAGCAACTTCACCTCCACTTGTTGCTTCATGCAAGAAAAGCAATACCTGTGCTGACATGCATCAACTGAAAATATTTGACTACGAACAGTATCCTCCAAACAAATGACACAAATTTCATTCAGACTGTTTACACTGCTAGATTCAGCAGGCCTATTGGACTGAGAAACAATTGCATCTCTTGCAAGCTTTAATGCAAATTTCAGATCATGTCTTGCCACAAGCCTTGGACTAATCGTACATTTTTTTTACTGCAGTGAAAACGGTGAGCTTGGTTTGACTTTGACAAGCTTGGTAATGTTGGTTGCAAGCTTACAATAGAGCCTATTTGCTCATGCTCATAGCAGATTGGACAACAAACCTGCGGCTTTAGCTTCAAGGTATGTCACCGCTCTTCATGGCTTGGAATTGATATTGTTTTCTGCTAGTTGTGCCCTTGTGTGTGCTTGTCTTGCTTACACTTTTGACATGTTCCGCCGGTTTACAATTATGCTTGTGTATGACCATTTGATGTTGGGTCTGTTTTGGACAGGAAGCTGATTTTAGAAGATTTGCATTCGAGAACCTTAAACTATCCATCTGACAAACATCCTTTAGGCCTGTACACGTTGATCCTTGGATAGAATCCAAAAAAGTTCCTAGAGTTCGTCCCATCTGTTGCCATCCGATTGCAGGAGTCTCTAACTGAACCGCGTGATATTGAATGAGATTCGTGATACTCGCATATGATGAATGGATGCAGTAACAAGTCTGATGCAGAAGGTGTTAAATTCGGTTCCTTGTGAAAGCATTTCAGCAAAAAGTCCTTCGCCTCAGCAGACAGTTGTTCAGGTATTGGTGGATGAGATCTAGCTGTCCTAATGTAGAAAAGAGCTGACACCTCCTGCTTGTAATTTTTGTAATTTCTTCACCATGGAGATCATAAGGACAGATTCCCCGGGATCCAAAAATTGTTGCCATTTTGAATCAAAGGAATCAATTGAAGCTAGCCTGGTTATTCAACCAGTTCCCTATGAAGACGGTGCAGTGCCATCAGGCTGTCTAGCAGAAGCTGCAGAACCATCGCCAATGTGAGAAGGACTCCATTATGACTCCTGAACATCATCGGCAGCAGGCGATTGAGTCCCGGGTTCCAGAGTAAGTTTTGGAGGAGTTTGTGCCCTTAAGTTATCCCAGGCAACTGCCTTGAAAAAGGGATGTATTTTCAAAATAGCATAACCATCAGGTCCTGCGCCTGGTCTCCTGCTCGGGTCTAAATCCAATAGCCGGTCAATAAGGTCTCTTGCTTCGTCTGAAAAGTAATCTGGAAATCGAATTTCTCTTGCTATAATTCTTTGGAAAATAAGCCATTCACTTGCATCTTTAAAAGGAGAAGTTCCAGAAAGCATTTGATATAATGTGCAGCCAAGTGCCCAGAGGTCATTTCCGAAAGTTGCAGGAGAAGAATTAAGAACCTCTGGAGGGACATAAGCAGCTGTTCCCACAAATGTGCAGGCTTTGTCATCTGATGCTGCATTTGGAAGGACGGTAATTTGGCTATCTTGCATAGGCTTCACACTCCCAAAATCAGCTATTTTAATATGTCCTTCAGTTGTGAGTAATAAGTTCTCTGGCTTAATATCACGATGTATCACTCCCAAACCATGTATGTATTCAAGAGCATCAACAACTTCAGCTGCATAGAATCGTGCCTCCTCCTCAGTTAGACGGCCTTTCCTGGTAATTTGATCAAAAAGTTCTCCACCTTCACAGGATTCAAGTGCCATGTACAGAGAAAATGAGTCTTGAAATGTGAAATATAGCCGCACAATGCCAGGATGATCCAATTGATCTAGCACTATGCGTTCCAACTTCACATATGCAGTTTTGTTCTCTTTGGTAATAATTTTTTTGTCCATGATCTTCAATGCATATACAACTCCTATGTCTTTCTTCTTTGCCCTCACAACCTTAGAATAAGAGCCAACGCCATAGATCTTGCCCAATTCAAAGTCCTGAATGGTGTAATTCTCCTGAGGTGCCCTAAAAACAAAGCTTTTGGATCTCTGAACAATACCAGCACCATTGGAAGAGGAAGAAGTCCGTTGAATCTTGACCTTGGAATCAAAATCCTTCTCCATTTCCAACATAGCTCGGTTAGTAATAACCCAAGAACAAACAACACCAGCACCCTACATTCATGTAACAACTTTCTCTCTCCAGAAACCCTATGAAAAGGGGTGAATTGAAATTGAGATTGAAAAATGAAAACCCTATCTGTAGAGAGAGAAGGGTAATTTGGTTGATGATTATGTAATGACCTAGATATGAATGCATGGTTGAATATGATTTTTGAATGTATGATATTAATGAATGAATGAGAATTTGGTTGGAACTTGATTTGTGATTGTAATTTGAACTTGGTTGAAGTGTTTGTAAAACTCATCTCAATGTCAATTTAAAATACAAAAAACCAATAAAACCAAATAAAATCACATTAATCTATAATTTGTTAAAATTACTTTGATATCAATTCTAACATTTATTAAAATCAATTAGAGCTTGAATCATTAGTAAAATAAACAATTAAGATTAAATTGAAATTTGGAATTAAACTTAATTCGAAATTAAAATCAAATTGAAAATTAAAAAGTCAAATAATTAAAATCCATTTTATAATCAAAAGCACCATGATCAAAAAGGCCTAGACAATGACCAATGTGTAACAAAAATATGGATTTGGGAATGAATGTATGCAAGTGAATTTTAGGCCAAGTGCCAAATAAAAATGAAAAAAAAAAATTCAGGACCAAAATTGGAGTATGACAGTTGCCCCTATTTAAGCGTCTTCAACTAGAGAATATGAGGCTGGACACTCTTCATATGATCATAGTGGGAGATGGTTAAATACTAAGAAGACCCGGATTTTGATCCTGACATGATGTGATATGATATGATACAATATGATATGATATGATATGATATGCATGGATGCGTGATTCTTTTTTTTTTGTTTTTGTTTTTTTTGTTTTTTGTTTTTTTTGAAAGAAAAGGAGGACAAATTTTGAGATGTTACAGCTGCCCCTATTCAATCCACTATGAACCTGTCGATATGAATAGCCTCGGCTTTCTGACGATTAGGGTGAAGAGTGATCGAATACCAAGAATAGACGAACAATTTGCACTCCGCTGGGAAAATAATTAACAATGCCTGTCAGAATCGGCAAAGAAGTAATCTCAGAAGAAGAATCCGTCTGGTACGGTGAAAATCGGCCTGAGTACCGAAACAGAAAGTTGACCTGGATACCAAAATAAATGGTAACACAGGAATACCCATGGCCTGAACGCCGCACATTAGTCTGAACACTAAGCATCGGAATATGAGAGTATCAATGTTGGTCTGATCACCGGTAATCTGGTCTGAACACCACTTTGATCTGGAAATCGGAAAACTGGCCTGAATGCCACAGGTACTTCGACTTGATCGTCGGAAACTTCTTCGATCTGAAAATCGAAAAAAACTGGCCTGAATGCCATAAGTACTTCAACCTGATTGTCGGAAACTTCTTCGATCTGAACATCGGAAAAACTGGCCTGAATGCCTCTTCGGTCTGGATACCGGAAACTAGCCTGAATGCCACAAGTACTTCGACCTGATTGTCGGAAACTTCTTCGATCTGAATATCGGAAAAACTGGCCTGAATGCCACTTCGGTCTGGATACCGGAAACTGGCCTGAATGCCACAAGTACTTCGACCTGATTGTCGGAAACTTCTTCGATCTGAATATCGGAAAAACTGGCCTGAATGCCACTTCGGTCTGGATACCGGAAACTGGCCTGAATGCCACAAGTACTTCGACCTGATTGTCGGAAACTTCTTCGATCTGAATATCGGAAAAATTGGCCTGAATGCCACTTCGGTCTGGATACCGGAAATTGGCCTGAATGCCACAAGTACTTCGACCTGATTGTCGGAAACTTCTTCGATCTGAATATCGGAAAAACTGGCCTGAATGCCACTTCGGTCCGGATACCGGAAACTTCATGCCTATCAGCCTCGGCAGAAATAGGGAAAATGATAATTGAGGCGGCACGTGGGCCAACGACCCATGCTGGGGATAATAAGTCATAAACAAACTTCAGTCTGAGCACTAGAAACAAACTTCTGGCTTATCACTTGAGATACCGAGAATGTTTTATGCTTACATGCGCATGTTTGAATTTTCCGATGGCGTCATGCTCCATGAAGATGGAAATGCTACGCGATTTGGGAGGATGCAATGCAATATGATTCTACATGCAGGGATGCGAAATGCTGGGGAAACTGCCAAGCTGAAGCAAGGAATCCTATTGGGGAAATGATCACAATCTTCTGGACCCTGGCACTACTGTTGGAGATGCACAACATAATGAACTATGTAGGGAAATGACTGGCCACGCGGTGTTCCGGCAATGACGAGATACCGAGACTCTGACTGGGGAGAGAACGGCGCTGCAAAACTGTTGTTGGGGGAAGCGATAGTGGTTCTGGAAACCATAATCTACGAGAGATGACTCGGTAGGGGGGAGCAAACACCGATACGGTACCGAGGTTATGCTTCCAGGAAAGAGATCATCGATCTGGGATTGAAATCCTCGATCTGGCATCGAACTCTGAGGAGCAGCTGCTTCTGCTGGGAAGATACAGTCTGGTACTGTCAACTCCGTTGGGGAGTGTATAGTCTGACACACATGCTCAGGAAATGCCCCGAGGGTATCTGTTCTGAATAGATGATCCAAAGCACTTAAAATTCACAGCAACTTTAAATGTTTATTAAGCATATACCTGTAAAGCCCTTATGTGTCATGATGCAATGTTTATCAAAAATTCGGACGTCATTTTTGCAAACAAAACAGTAAAATGAAAATGAAAACAGAGATATACTGAGTAACATGATTTTATTGATTGAATGGCCTCTGAATAGGCATTTACATCAGGAAGCAATCCCTGGAAAGAGGTAATCGCAAAACAAGAATTAATCTAATGGCAATGTGAAATGGATTTCTATTGGGTTCCAATTCTACTATGACTTGCCCGTCTTCAAGATCTTCCAGATGATCAGCCTTCTGAAAAGGTGATTAGATTGTTTTCTTCCTTTTGAAAGTTTCCAGTCATCGACATGAGATGAGATTCAAAACTAACTCAGAACGCAGTCATTCGCTTAATCCCTAACTTTTGCCTGGATTTCCCTTTTCGGGTCTTCAATCCACCGGGATACCCATTTTTTCCTAAGTTACCTTTTCAGGTTTTCAACTTACCGGGTGTACGATCTTTTCATTTTTAAATCCCTAATTTTTTCCCGAACCTTTTCATTTTCTTGGTTCGTCGGGATGCCCATTTTTGCCTGGACTGTTCTTTTTACCGCCCAGCGGGTCTATTTTATGCGAAGTATTTTTTAACTGCGTCTGAGTTTACCGGGGAAGTGAAGTCTTCACCATCCATCGTTGCAAGCATTAAGGCCCCACCATCGAAAACCTTGGTGACAATATAAGGTCCCTCATAGTTAGGAGTCCACTTGCCCCTGTGATCCGTCTGAGGAGGAAGGATCCTTTTCAACACTAAATCTCCGACTTGGAAACAACGAGGACGCACTTTCTGATCAAAGGCTCTCTTCATCCGACTCTGATACAACTGCCCATGACAAATGGCTGCCATTCGCTTCTCTTCAATAAGACTCAACTCATTGAACCTTGTCCGAATCCATTCAGCTTCATCTAGCTTGACATCCAACAGGACTCTTAGAGAAGGAATCTCCACTTCAACAGGTAGGACTGCTTCCATACCATACACCAGGGAGTAAGGGGTCGCCCCGGTCGACGTACGTACTGAAGTGAGGTACCCATGCAAGGCGAAGGGTAGCATCTCGTGCCAATCTCTGTATGTAACGACCATCTTCTGCATAATCTTCTTTATGTTCTTATTTGCTGCCTCAACAACACCGTTCATCTTAGGACGATAGGGGGAAGAATTGTGATGTTGAATATTGAAGTTCTGACACAACTCCCTCATCATTTTGTTATTGGGATTGGAACCATTATCAGTAATGATTCTTTCGGGAATCCCATAGCGACAAATGATTTCTTTCTTGATGAAACAGGCAACCACATGTCTGGTGACATTCGCGAATGACGCTGCTTCGACCCACTTGGTGAAATAGTCGATGGCCACAAGGATGAAGCGATGCCCATTGGAGGCGGTCGGCTCAATCCTTCCAATCATATCAATGCCCCACATAGCGAACGGCCACGGCGAAGACATCACATTCAGAGGATTTGGCGGCACATGCACCTTGTCAGCATAAATCTGGCATTTATGACACTTCCGAGCATATTTGAAACAATCAGATTCCATGGTCATCCAGTAATAACCCGCTCTTAACAATTTCTTAGCCATTGCATGTCCGCCGGCGTGAGTACCGAAGGAGCCTTCATGAACTTCTTGCATCAACATGTTTGCTTCGTGTTTGTCCACGCATCTGAGCAAAACCATGTCGAAGTTCCTCTTATACAGCACATCATCTTTGTTCAAGAAGAAACTGCCTGCCAATCTTCTCAAGGTCTTTCTGTCATTGTTGGATGCCCCTGCAGGGTACTCTTGATTCTTCAGAAAGCACTTGATGTCGTGATACCAGGGCTTGTCATCAACCATCAGTTCAGCGGCAAACACATATGCGGCCCTATCAAGGCGCATAACATCGATCCTAGGAGCATGGTTCCACTGAACCACCTTGATCATGGAGGATGGAGTAGCAAGAGCATCTGCCATCTGGTTCTCATCACGAGGTATATGATACAGCTTTACTGTTGTGAAGAAAGTCAACAGTCTTCTCGTGTAATCTCTGTAGGGAACCAGAGTAGGCTGGAGAGTGTTCCAATCACCATTTACTTGATTGATCACTAGAGCTGAATCTCCGAAGATGTCCAGAGTCTTGATTCTCAAATCAATGGCTTGCTCAATACCCAATATACAGGCCTCGTACTCAGCTTCATTATTGGTGCACTCGAAAGTCAGACGAGCGGTGAAAGGCATGTGGGCACCTTTCGGAGTAGTAATGACAGCGCCAATTCCACTTCCTTTGGCGTTGACGACCCCATCAAACGTTAAAATCCACTTTTCATCTGGATCAGGTCCCTCCTCAACAACTGGCTCTTCACAGTATTTCATCTTGAGGAACATGATGTCTTCATCTGGAAAATCAAACTTCATCGGCTCATAGTCTTCAATCGGTTGTTGAGCAAGATAGTCTGACAGAATACTCCCCTTGATGGCTTTCTGGGATGTATACTGGATATCATACTCTGTCAGTACCATTTGCCAACGAGCAACCCTTCCGGTGAGAGCTGGCTTCTCGAATATATACTTGACTGGATCCATCTTGGAGATCAGTAAGGTTGTGTGAGTCAGCATGTATTGTCTTAATCGCTTAGCAGCCCATGCAAGTGCACAACATGTCTTTTCAAGCATTGAGTATCTCGACTCGCAGTCTGTGAATTTTTTACTCAGGTAGTAGATGGCATGCTCTTTTCTACCTGTCTCGTCGTGTTGACCGAGAACACAACCCATGGAATTGTCGAGTACCGTCAAGTACATAATCAGCGGCCTCCCTGGGACTGAAGGCATGAGGATAGGGGGATTCTGCAAATACTCTTTTATCTTTTCAAAAGCCCTTTGACAATCGTTATTCCACCTGATAGCCTGATCTTTCCTCAGCAATTTGAAAATTGGCTCACACGTGGCTGTTAGATGAGAGATGAACCTTGCAATGTAGTTCAACCTCCCTAAGAAACCACGGACTTGCTTCTCTGTTCTTGGCTCAGGCATTTCCTGTATTGCTTTCACTTTGTCAGGATCCACCTCAATCCCTTTTCCGCTAACAATAAAACCTAGCAATTTTCCAGACCTCACCCCGAAAGTGCACTTGTTCGGATTAAGCCTCAACTTGAATTTCCTTAAACGCTCAAACAGCTTCTGCAGATTCACCAGATGTTCTTCTTCTGTCTGAGATTTGGCAATCATATCGTCCACATAAACCTCGATTTCATGATGAATCATATCATGGAATAGAGTCACCATAGCTCGTTGATATGTTGCCCCAGCGTTTTTAAGACCAAACGGCATCATCCTGTAGTAGAAGGTGCCCCATGGGGTTATGAAAGTTGTCTTCTCCATGTCTTCTGGTGCCATCTTGATTTGGTTATAGCCAGAAATGCCATCCATGAAGGAGAATACCGAGAACTGAGCTGTGTTATCCACCAAAACGTCGATGTGAGGTAATGGGAAATCATCTTTAGGGCTAGCTCTGTTCAGATCCCGGTAGTCGACACACATCCGTACCTTTCCATCCTTCTTAGGTACTGGAACGATGTTTGCGACCCATGGCGGATAATTGGTAACCGCTAGGAACCCTGCATCCAACTGTTTCTGCACTTCTTCCTTTATCTTTACAACCATCTCTGGTCTTGTTCTTCTGAGCTTCTGCTTGACCGGAGGACAACCTTCTTTGAGAGGCAAGCGGTGTACCACGATGTCTGTGTCAAGCCCTGGCATATCCTGATAAGACCAAGCGAAGACGTCAACATACTCTTGCAACAGTTCAATCAACCCCTTCTTCACATCATCTTCCAAAACAGCCCCTATCTTGATTTCTTTCTTGACGTCCTCGGTGCCAAGATTAATCACTTCAGTAGACTCTTGATGCGGTTGAATGACCCTTTCCTCCTGTTTCAACAGCCTGGCAAGTTCTTCAGGGAGTTCACAGTCTTCATCACCCTCTTCTTCAGCTTTGAAGATTGGATTTTCGAAGTCGAAGCGAGCCATAGCAGAACCGTTATCAATAGGATCCGATGATGTGCATCTGCATGTGTGATGGTATGTGCTTATGAGTGTGGACAGTGAGTGAAAACTAAACAAAACATTGCCAAATATTTTTATTCTTTTGAAATTTTGAAAACTACAAAAATAGAAAGACAGTGAACAAAATATTTGAATGCAAAAGACGTCCTTCATTTATGATAAACAATGCAGGTATTCACATAGATGAGCCCTACAATGAGTCATTACGCCCTGGGCGGAACGCAAGACTTGGACATGCATGAATAAACAAAGAAAAATTACTCCTCTAGAAGAGTGACTTGGACAATTTCCTCGGAAGACCAATTGTTGATGACTTCACCCGGGATCCTCGGACGCACCCAGTTGTCGATGTCGCAATCACTATCCCCATTTTCATCGTTGATCGCAGAGATCTGGCCATATTAGATGACGCCAGCACTAGAGAAAGTAATCGGCCCCTGACGAGTCTGAAATGTTGAAGTTGTAGAAGTCAGCGCTGGTTGATACCCAATCCCGAACTTGTCGTCTTTCATTGGTAACTCCAACAGACGTCCCCAACCGGGAGCAATACCTGAATCCACCAAGGCTTGCGCCTGCTTGAAAGATGAGATGGGGGCTCCTGCTTTAACCCCTTCCACCGGAGCTGCATCCTTGATCTGAACTGACACAAAGGCCTGACAGAGAGTCTCATGAATTTCACCTTCTACCTCTACGTACTTGAAGGTAGACAGGTTACTTACCAGTATGTCCTCCTCACCACAGACGGTGACAATTCTTCCATTGACTGGGAACTTGATCTTCTGATGCAGTGTTGATGAGACTGCCCCAGCATTGTGGATCCAAGGACGACCTAGAAGGCAACTGTACGAGGGACTGATATCCATCACATAGAATACGGTGTTGAAGGTTTGTGATCCAATCTGAATTGGCAATTCTACCTCTCCAAACACCGACCTCTTAGAACCATCGAAGGCTCTCACCATGAGATCGGAAGGTTTCAAGATCAAACCTTCTACTTCTAACCTTGACAGGGCTCTCTTGGGTAGCACATTGAGAGAGGAACCTGTATCCACCAGAACATGAGATAACACGGTGTCTTTGCATTCCATTGAGATATGCAAAGCTTTGTTATGGTTGCGTCCAGCTGGTGTTAAGTCAGAATCAGTAAAACCCAACCCGTTGCTTGCATGAACATTTGCAATGATCCATTCTAGTTGGTTTACTGAGATCTCCTGAGGCACATATGCAGCATTAAGGACCTTCAGAAGTGCCTCCATGTGTGCCTCTGAACACAACAGGAGTGAGAGAATGGATATCTTAGACGGCATCTGAATCAACTGATCGACTACCTTGTAGTCGCTTTTCTTTATAATTCTTAAAAGCTCGTCCACATCATTCGAGAAAGTAGGCTCTGAGCCAGTCTGGGGTGCAGAAGTGCCCTCATTTACAGCTTGTTTGCCTTTGGCCTTAGCCGCGGCATCAGCACTATTATTTTGGGTAACGGGTGGCGAGAATAGTCTGCCACTCCTGGTGAATCGCCCGATTCCACCAACATTGTCCACTGCGGGACCTTCAACTTCGAGTTCAGACTTTTGACCCTCTTCTACCTTCAAAGGTCGTTCCACCCCATGATCGTGTGTGTATACACTCCCCCCATAATGCCAAGGAATGGCCCTATCGCTTGTGAAAGGTAAAGGACCAGGGGTTGTGATTGTCATAGCGGCCGGTCTCACTAGTGGCACTGGTTGCGCTTCTGGCACACTGATTTGATTAGTCGGATAAAAGATGGTGATAGTAGCGACATCATAGTCATACTCAGGAATCTCACTCATTGAAACAAAAACATCCGGAACACCGGAATCAAGTTCAGTTACATCAAAATCAGACACATTGTTTGGTATATCAGCAACAACATTTGAAAAATTAAATACATCAATGGGAAATACACAATCAGCAGGAACAACATCTGTGAATTCTTCAACAGCATCTTCAAATACCTCTTCAACTACCCCTTCAGCAAACTCTTTGACGGACAAGTCTTCAACTTGCAGGGTACCATTGTTAAGCAAGACCTGGATACCCTGCTGCAGCTTCAAGCAATCCTTACCCTGTGTAGCGCAATCCAAACAACCTTTCCCACAACCGGGGAAAACATCGGCCTTCAGCAAGCATTCCTTAATTTCCAACAACAGAGTTTTCAACTTCGACACATCCTTAACGGACTTGGCTTCTTCTTCCAGCATATTCACGTTTGCACCACCATGCTGTGGCATGGGATTGTTGACGACATTAGGAGCCGGTGCAAGGTTGATAGCCTTTGAATCTATGAGGTCCTGAACTACGTGCTTAAAAGCTTTGCAGTTCTCAATGTTGTGGCCAGGTGCCCCAGAGTGGAAACTACACCTAGCATTGGCATCGTAACCCACCGGAAGTCTACCAACCGGAGGAGCCAGAGTGCGTAACTGCACAAGTTGTAGCTGTTGAAGACTAGAAAGCAGTTGAGCGCACGACATTGGGAGAGTGTCGAAACGCCGGTCCATCATCCTCTGCCTCTGTTGATAGGCGGGTCTGTTACCTGGTTGTTGTTGTTGTTGATACTGAGTTTGCTGACGTTGTGGTTGTTGTTGTTGTAGTGGTGCTGCAGCCGGGATAGTCACAGCTGCAACATACGGTCGCTGATGATAGTTTTGAAAATTATTCCTCCTGTTTTGATATGAAGACACAGAATTTACACCCCCCTCCCTCTGCTTTTGTCCTCCCATAAATGGCTTCTTTACTCCTGATGAAGATCCACCTCCATTGTGGCTCTTGTATGTCTTCAGGTAATTCTCTACCCTCTCTCCGGTAGAGACCACATCAGCAAAGTTGGAGGCATTGCACCCCACCAGACGCTCCAGGTAAGGTCCAGGCAACGTATTCATGAACATGTTGGCCATTTCCTTTTCCAACATGGGAGGTTGCACACGGGAAGCTGTCTCCCTCCAGCGTTGAGCGTATTCCCTAAAGCACTCATTGCTTTTAAGAGATAGGTTCTGTAGTTGAGTTCTGTCTGGGGCCATGTCTGCATTATACTGGTATTGCTTCACAAAAGCTTCCGCCAAATCCCTCCAGCAACGGATGTGGGCTCTATCCAACCTCATGTACCATTCCAGGGATGCCCCAGCTAGGCTATCTTGGAAGAAGTACATAAGTAGCTTCTCGTCATCAGAGTATGCAACCATCTTTCGGAAGTAGGCTTGCACGTGGGTCTTCGGGCAAGAGCTACCATTGTACTTGTCAAAGATTGGGACTTTGAACTTCGGTGGGACCCTCACGCCTGGGACCAATCCCAAGTCAGAAACATCTACCCCTAGGGGGTTTTGTCCTTCTACCGCCTTCAGCCTCTCCTCTAATCTCCTGAACATGGGATCCATGCCGTGGCCCAAACCAAAGTCTTCTGGCAGCAAGAACTGATCATCTTGATCATCGTGAATGGGTTGTTGATCGTGGTTGTTATGTGGGATCGGGACAGGCCCCGATCCATTAACCTCTACAATTGGAGGATCAGTCACGACCTCTGGTTGAGTAGTTGCGGGATTCCTTTGTATCATTTGTCTAATCTCTTGCTGTCCTTGCGCTACTCCCTGAACCACATCCATGAATTGGTTCATGCGGACCCTCATCTCAGCAAGTTCTGCTTGTAGACCCTCCATAGCTTTCTGCTGGTTTCTGCGGGTACCGTACTGGTGAATTCCTGAATCAGCTATCCTGCTAGTGGAACACCAAATAATATGAGAACACCGCAGCGGTACCTGTTATGCAAGATATGAAAATGAATATGTAAATGCAATGACATGTTTATCAAATCCAAAAGGTATTCTACCCCCTTGATCCCAGTCTCACATCAGGTGAATAGTGCAAGAAGACCGAGTCATGGATAAACTTCCGAGATCAATATGCAATAAAGGGAAACCACCATACAAACAAGTTCAAGGAAAGGGGCCTTAGCCGAAAGTACATCAAAAGAGGATCTCCACAACAAGCCTGTGGATCATCACCACACAACAACAAAGCAATAAGTAAAGGGAGGAGCAATAATCAGGACTCAGCCTCTTGTGTACAAACCATGAGGACTGCTCCTCACTTCAGCCAGCAATGTTATCGTGTCAGGATGATCTGGGAATTCTATCAAGCACCGGATAAGCAGATTCCTTTGGTGAATAACTCCATCCAACTCGTTGATGTGCTCTCTGTAGTAATTCCCATCATCTTCTCCGAATACCTCTTCAAGTCTGGATTTCTTCAAACCCGCCAACACCTTAAGTTCTTCAATCTGTCCTCGAGCCTCATTGAGTTGATCGGTGATGTAACCATTGGTAGAACGGGCGCACAGAAGCTCATTGTTCTTCTCCTTTAGCGAAGTCTTCAATTTCTCCATCTGACCAGTCAGCTCGGTCACCATCTCCTCCTCCTTTTCCTTCCGAGAAGTTGAAAATGCATCCTATCGCTCTTGCCACTCTGACAATTTACCATGAGCATCCATTAATTGTTGCTTGACTCGCTTCAACTCAGAACTGGATGATCCCAAGGCCTTGTCTGTCTTCCTGAAGAAGTCCACCTCCACAGCTAATTTCCTTTCTGCTTCCCCTTGCAATCTGACGGCTTCCCCCTTCTGATATTCTGCCTCATGGAATTGATGCATATAGTCTTGCAACTTCACACTTAACTCCGAGTTTTCAATTTGAAGCTCCTCCATGGCTTTCTTCAATTTGTCATACTCCTCTCGGCTCACCATTGTTGACTGCGCAGGAGTAGGTGGATACAAAGGTTCTTCTATAGGAAACGGCAGACCCAACTCTTCGACTCTTCCTTGAAGCCACTCTCCATACTGAGGGTAAGTTCTACAATCTCCTTTTCCAAGCACAGTTCTTCTTCTCTTGATCACCTTGAGCCAGGCCTCTGCTACCTCACGGGATACAGTCAAATCAGGCGAAGAATGGAAAAACAGAGATTCTTCCACATCCTTTTCCAAAGGCGGAGTTCTTAAAGCATATCCAAACTGTCTGACTGCTAGAGAAGGATTATAGTTGATTCCTCCTCTTCTTCCTACCAACGATACATTTGGGAAGTTCCCACAACTGTGAATAATATCCGCCCGAAGCAAGCTCCGGTCAGACCACCAAGAAATATCTTCAGCTCTCAACCCCATCAATCTCATCGACCAACTCAATGAGTCCTCGACATCAACGAACGCTCCTGATTTGGGTAGGTGAGAACTGAACCACTTATAAAACAAAGGCGCACAACAATTCAACAATCCTCCTTTTCTATTCTCATTCCTGTGGTGCACCGAATGAAAGAAATCTCCTAGCAAGGTCGGCACTAGATTTCCCAACACGAAGAGGCGTATTGCGTCCATGTCCACAAATTTGGCAACATTAGGGAACAGGACAATCCCATACACACAAAGAGCCAACACAGCATTGAAACCCCTCTGGTCACCATCTTCAAGCTTCTTCTTTGCTTCTCCTAGTAAGAAACTTAAATGAAAACCACTGACTCCTCCCTTCTGACACATATTAGCCTTCAAGACTGATTTCCCCAAATATGTGGCCGAAGCAACCATGCTGAGATCGGGCAGAAACTCAGAACTATAGAACAACAACTGTGACTTGATAGGAACTCTGAGAAAACTGGCAATCTCCTCCAAAGTAGGGACCAAAATATAATCCGGGAATGTGAAACACCTCAATGGAGGGTCATAGAACTGCAGCAGTGTAAAGAGAGCATCGTGTTGATCTTTGGAGAGAACCGTGACGAAGCTTAGAATCAAACCGTAATCCTTCCGGAATCCTTCTAGAGAATCAGGATCCATTAACTTCATCAACTGTTGAATAGGCTCCAGACAGATCACCGGAAACTTATAGGCGACATGTCTCTTTCTGCCAATATCCATCTCTGGAGAACCATAAAACCCCGACCGGAATCAAGAAGAAGATGTAAACCCCTTAGAAATGGATAAACATGTGTTAAATGATATGAATGCAGAATGATGTGATGCAATGCAGGGACATGGAAATCAGGACTGCTGTATCTGCTTGAACATCTGTCGGGTTGCACTGTCTGAAGAGAAAACCCACTGAAGAATATAATATAAGATCAAAACTCTGCTCCAGAAAACCGGGTTGGTTGGAGGTTAGGTTCCCTGAATTTAGCCCGCCCCTCACTAGTAGGTTCTAAGAACAGAAGTTTGTCAGCTTCAGCCCTTCAGTCGAGAATAATACATTTACCACTGAAGGTTTGGCATTATTACGGGATAAAAGACCTCCGCTGACTCCCCTCAACAGGATATCCTAAAGCAAGTTCCCAGTCTCGGGGTCCTCGGATTGAGCAGCGAGAATGCGCCCACCAGAGCTGACATAAACGCGTCTCGGAGGAGAGGCCTCGACTGAGTTCTCGGGAAATGGTCACCAGAGTCGACGATTTCTAAAGGAATATCTGTCGTTATGGAACACCCATAGGACAAAATATATCCAACATAAACCTCGTCTGGAATGTGGGTCTCATGAACAACTTAACATAGCAACATGCCACGCAAGCCTCATGACTATCCACTCTAACACCTATGTGTACACTCAAGCCTGGGTAGTGGGCTTATCTCTCATAGAACAATCCCAACCCAACGAACAAACAACCCACAGAACCCACAGATACAGCAAACATATGTACATGAACGCAATAAGATAAAGCAGGTAAATACGGAAAATAAACGACTCTACAAAAGCATAAACACCCAACAAATAAGAAACCTACAAAAGCTAGGAGGGACTCGCTTAGGGAAACCGGGTCCCCAGCAGAGTCGCCAGCTGTCGCAACCTAAAAAATATAGTATGCGAAAAAAACAACCGGCGAGAAAGAAGTGACAGAAGAGTCGCCACCGTGCGTTATTTATCCCAAAGGAGGGAAAGGAAACGCTCGAAGTAAACCTGAAGAGAGGAAAGGAAAAGACAAGGTCTCGCAACCAAATCTTGGGTTCGGGAGTCGATTATGCGAAGGGAAGGTATTAGCACCCCTACGCATCCGTAGTACTCTACGGGATCCACTCTTGTTGTTCTTGTCTAAAGGGTGTGTGTTTATCTAATGTACTATTTACTAAAAGAGAGGGTCAAAGAAAATGACTCGCACGGATGTCGCATCCACTGCATACGTATCTCATCTGGAATGAGAATCAGAGTCTTCGTAGCTCGGCTACCTATGGGTTAAAGAGGAGTGTGCTCGCTAAGACGTCGCGTCTTATGCCTACGTATCTCATTGGGAATGAGAATCAGAGCAAAATGTAGTTCAACTAACTACGGGAACAAAGGTCTCGATTGCAACTAGGGCAAGAGAAAGGGAAAGGTCTCGATCGCAACGAGGGCGAGAGAAAGGATCGCAACAAGGGCGAAAGCAAACAAGGATTAGTTGTTAGTCGTTAGTCAAACTCGGCAAGACCTCGCATCTTGTGCCTACGTATCTCATCTGAACATGAGAATCAGAGTTGCCCTAGTTCGGCTACATAGGGATTGCCATCTGAATATGGACTTACAAAAGGAGGACACCAGTTGTGTCAAAGGAGAGTGGGCAATGTGTCCACATCCTAGCAGTAGGTGTCGCAGCTCGCTGAATCGAGTCTTAGGCAGTTACCTCTTTGCAATAGGATGGATTGACATGCCACAAGATCGGAGACGCACGGAAGGTCTAAAAGAAATGGGGAAGTTCTGCCCTAGAGTTGTCATGCAATATGTACTTAGGCGTTAGGATTTACAAATCTACATTCGGAAAAGCGTCATTTATCTCTACTCAACAATCATGGCCGAAACATTGTTTTGTATCTCTTAAGACAATATATCTTTCATTTTAAAAGGTTTTTGATTGGTCGCACGGCGGCGAGAAAAAAGAGTTTGATTGGTTGGATGTGCTTTGAGTGATGGCGAGAACTAGGATTGGCGAGATATACATCTCGAATCCTAGCCTCAGGAGTGCATGGTATACACCATGTTCCATTTCCATCTTTATTAAAAGGGGTTAAGATAGGAATTAAGTATTTTGGAATTTGATTGAGAAAGGGTTTGAAGAAACCGCATTGACAATTTTAGACGATGGCGAGAGCTAAGATTGGCGAGATATACATCTCGAATCCTAGTCTCAGGAGTGCATGGTATACACCATGTTCCATTTCCACCTTTATTGAAAAAGTGTTAAATAAGAATTAGGTATTTTGAGTTTTGTTGTGAAAATGACTTGACCTAGATCAAGTATTGATGGACGTTTGAGAAAGATTTGAATGAGTGTTTGAGAAAACAAAGTGGGTAAATTGGATGATGGCGAGAGCTAGGATTGGCGAGATATACATCTCGAATCCTAGTCTCAGGAGTGCGTGGTATACACCACGTTCCACTTCCATCTTTATTGAAAAAGTCTTGACTATGAATTAATATTTTTTGAGTTTTTATTAGAGAAAATGGCTTGACGTTGAATCAAGCATTTGATGAAAGTTTGAAAGAAAAGGAATAGAATAGGAGGGCGAAGTGAATTGATTTGTTTATTGAGAAAATACTCGACGTTAGATCGAGTCATATTTTTGTATTTTTCAGAAATGATGGATTTTACTCTTTGGTTAGTGTCTAAAACAAATAGAGAAATAAAACAATACAACATTATATACACATTGGGGAAGTGGGGTACATTTTGTCAAATGGAGATTCAAAATCATGAAATAATTAGATCGGGCCCAAACAACAAATGATGCGAAATATGAGTGTAAGTGCAAGAGAACCGGCTCATTGTAAGAAAGCCCAAGAGTAAGCTATGTGAGGTTGATGGCGATGCTTAAAAAGCAATCGACTTACAAAGGTGTGGAAAATGGGCTCGATATTAAATCGAGAAAAATATGATTTTTATAGTTTAAAAATGGTTTTGAATGAATGATGAAATTAAAATAAAACAAATCTATGTTATGATAATGAAACTATGAAAATAATAAAGCATAAACATAACAAAAAATGTTAAAAGAAAATAAAATGCTAAAAGAAAAATAAAATACTAAAAAAAGCTACACATGAGTATTGAACCTACCCCACTCAAGACTATGATACTACCCTTCTCCACCAGACCACTCATGGTTATTTATTATTTTGATGCTACTTTAAATATATAAACTAAGATAAATTAAAAAAGGAATTAAAATAAAGAAACTAATAAAAAAGGGAATCTGTTGGACTATCCTAATAAAATGATGGGGAACCAAAAATTAAAACTCAGCCGCCTGGCTGTTGGGTTCTTCAACGGAATATGCATTGAAAATGTGTAAACATTTACTAACTAAAATTTAGGAAGTTTAAACAAAATTTAAATTAAAGGTTTCAAAAAAACTTATTCTGTTTTAAAAAAAAAAGAAAACAAATAAATGGAAAATGGGGAGATATACTATTCATTGTCCTCAACCTCACGAATCCCTCTCACTCATTCTCAACAAAGCTCACTCAGCCACTCTCCCTCAGACGAGACTCTCTCTCGCAATCTCACTCACACCAAACCTCTCTCTCGCAATCTCACTCACACCAAACCTCTCTCTCAATCGTATCTCTCTCAATCTCGTTCCCAATCACCCACATCTCACTCAAACGCGACCTCACGTTTACTCTCAAAGTCTCTCTCTCGATCGCGCTCTCAATCCCGTTCCCAATCAAACTCAGATGCTCAACAACGCTAAACAAAAGACAAGCACAAATCCGCGGTTTCAAAGAGACATCAAGCGGGAATCTCACCTTTGGCAACAACAATGAATCAGGTGAGCTCGAGTCTTTTTCCTCCTTTCCAATACTGTTTTTTTGATTTGGGATTTAGGGTTTCTTTTGTGGGTTTGGTCCGCCTCCAAGTTTTTCTCGTCACTAATTCCTCCCCCTTACTGATTCGTTTTCTATTTATGCTTTACAAATTAGGGTTTCAATTGGTGTCTTTGGTATTCCAGAAGAGTAACTCTGCAAAGCACTTTGGATGTTCAGAAATTGGATTGACCTCTTTGATGCTAGGTTCGAAAATGGTAATCTGAACCTTCGTACTTTCTTTTTTTTGAATTTGTCTCAATTCCTCTTTTGGATTACTGGTAGAATTTTACCGCCTTGCTGAGTGTTTACGTGTTTTTTACTTCAGTGAATTTCTATTGCCACTATGAGGTTTGTGTTGCAATAGCCATTGCTTCTTCGGTGTTACCGGTTCGTCTGAATTTCAATAAGCAATGCCTCTTTGTTCAAAAATCTGAGAAAACATGTCGCACAAAGTGTCTAAATTGGTTGTTGTGGCTCACTTGTGATCTTGATACTGTTACAAATTAGGTCTGCTACCTGATGTTGCTTGGGACAGGTCTTGGTAATTTGACTTGATGCAGATTGGTGTAGAACACTCGCAAGGTTGTCTCAATGGTCATGTTTTGCACTCAGGTATGCAACTGGATTTGCAGCCTTGTTAGCCATTTAGTTTGATGTGGCATGGTTTAGATTTTGGCTTGTCACCTACTGCATTGTAAGAGTTTGAACTTGGTTGCTTTTATGTTGGATGCAGGCCATGGTTTTTGCTTCATCATTTGGCTAGCCTTTTGTTCATGAGTTGGCATTTTATGCGGAGTTCACACATGTTGGGTTCAGTGTGTATGCTGATGTTGCCAACTGGTTTTTGCAGGTTTGATTTTAGCTGCTACAGCCTTCATGAGCATTTCTCCTCATTGTGAGTTCAAAGCCAAACGCATGTGTATTTTTATGCCCAAATGGTTAATGTGGATGTCAAGTGGTCGAGGTCTGAAAGACAACCTACTCATTTCTACTCATCTATTCATTCACAGTTTTGAATCTTTTCAATGCCACCAATGTCTTCAACTGCTGTGGTTAAAGCCGGATTAAATGCCTTGAAAAATACTATTGGAGAGAAGAACTTCCCTAAAGAAGTGATTTACCACACCATCAAACAAACGAAGCCTTTGACAGTCCCTGCCAGCTTTCTTTGATCTGTACCGAAATCAGTTTCAAAAAGCAATGAAGATCCCTAAATAGTACTATTGAGGAATCACGAAAAACCAGTGGGATTTGAGATCTAGATGCAGTGGTTGAAATTGTCATGGTTAATATTGTGCCTGCTGCTAACTTTGTTATTTGTTGCAGGTTTCAATTAATTTAGAAGTCAAGAATTTCCGGCAACTATCAATTAGAAGTTCATTCTTGCATCCCTCGTGAGGGCATTTTGGCACCATTCCATGAAGCAACTTCACCTCCACTTGTTGCTTCATGCAAGAAAAGCAATACCTGTGCTGACATGCATCAACTGAAAATATTTGACTACGAACAGTATCCTCCAAACAAATGACACAAATTTCATTCAGACTGTTTACACTGCTAGATTCAGCAGGCCTATTGGACTGAGAAACAATTGCATCTCTTGCAAGCTTTAATGCAAATTTCAGATCATGTCTTGCCACAAGCCTTGGACTAATCGTACATTTTTTTTACTGCAGTGAAAACTGTGAGCTTGGTTTGACTTTGACAAGCTTGGTAATGTTGGTTGCAAGCTTACAATAGAGCCTATTTGCTCATGCTCATAGCAGATTGGACAACAAACCTGCGGCTTTAGCTTCAAGGTATGTCACCGCTCTTCATGGCTTGGAATTGATATTGTTTTCTGCTAGTTGTGCCCTTGTGTGTGCTTGTCTTGCTTACACTTTTGATATGTTCCGCCGGTTTACAATTATGCTTGTGTATGACCATTTGATGTTGGGTCTGTTTTGGACAGGAAGCTGATTTTAGAAGATTTGCATTCGAGAACCTTAAACTATCCATCTGACAAACATCCTTTAGGCCTGTACACGTTGATCCTTGGATAGAATCCAAAAAAGTTCCTAGAGTTCGTCCCATCTGTTGCCATCCGATTGCAGGAGTCTCTGACTGAACCGCGTCATATTGAATGAGATTCATGATACTCGCATATGATGAATGGATGCAGTAACAAGTCTGATGCAGAAGGTGTTAAATCCGGTTCCTTGTGAAAGCATTTCAGCAAAAAGTCTTTCGCCTCAGCAGACAGTTGTTCAGGTATTGGTGGATGAGATCTAGTTGTCCTAATGTAGAAAAGAGCTGACACCTCCTGCTTGTAATTTTTGTAATTTCTTCACCATGGAGATCATAAGGACAGATTCCCCGGGATCCAAAAATTGTTGCCATTTTGAATCAAAGGAATCAATTGAAGCTAGCCTGGTTATTCAACCAGTTCCCTCTGAAGACGGTGCAGTGCCATCAGGCTGTCTAGCAGAAGCTGCAGAACCATCGCCAATGTGAGAAGGACTCCATGATGACTCCTGAACATCATCGGCAGCAGGCGATTGAGTCCCGGGTTCCAGAGCAAGTTTTGGAGGAGTTTGTGCCCTTAAGTTATCCCAGGCAACTGCCTTGAAAAAGGGATGTATTTTCAAAATAGCATAACCATCAGGTCCTGCGCCTGGTCTCCTGCTCGGGTCTAAATCCAATAGCCGGTCAATAAGGTCTCTTGCTTCGTCTGAAAAGTAATCTGGAAATCGAATTTCTCTTGCTATAATTCTTTGGAAAATAAGCCATTCACTTGCATCTTTAAAAGGAGAAGTTCCAGAAAGCATTTGATATAATGTGCAGCCAGGTGCCCAGAGGTCATTTCCGAAAGTTGCAGGAGAAGAATTAAGAACCTCTGGAGGGACATAAGCAGCTGTTCCCACAAATGTGCAGGCTTTGTCATCTGATGCTGCATTTGGAAGGACGGTAATTTGGCTATCTTGCATAGGCTTCACACTCCCAAAATCAGCTATTTTAATATGTCCTTCAGTTGTGAGTAATAAGTTCTCTGGCTTAATATCACGATGTATCACTCCCAAACCATGTATGTATTCAAGAGCATCAACAACTTCAGCTGCATAGAATCGTGCCTCCTCCTCAGTTAGACGGCCTTTCCTGGTAATTTGATCAAAAAGTTCTCCACCTTCACAAGATTCAAGTGCCATGTACAGAGAAAATGAGTCTTGAAATGTGAAATATAGCCGCACAATGCCAGGATGATCCAATTGATCTAGCACTATGCGTTCCAACTTCACATATGCAGTTTTGTTCTCTTTGGTAATAAATTTTTTGTCCATGATCTTCAATGCATATACAACTCCTATGTCTTTCTTCTTTGCCCTCACAACCTTAGAATAAGAGCCAACGCCATAGATCTTGCCCAATTCAAAGTCCTGAATGGTGTAATTCTCCTGAGGTGCCCTAAAAACAAAGCTTTTGGATCTCTGAACAATACCAGCACCATTGGAAGAGGAAGAAGTCCGTTGAATCTTGACCTTGGAATCAAAATCCTTCTCCATTTCCAACATAGCTCGGTTAGTAATAACCCAAGAACAAACAACACCAGCACCCTACATTCATGTAACATCTTTCTCTCTCCAGAAACCCTATGAAAAGGGGTGAATTGAAATTGAGATTGAAAAATGAAAACCCTATCTGTAGAGAGAGAAGGGTAATTTGGTTGATGATTATGTAATGACCTAGATATGAATGCATGGTTGAATATGATTTTTGAATGTATGATATTAATGAATGAATGAGAATTTGGTTGGAACTTGATTTGTGATTGTAATTTGAACTTGGTTGAAGTGTTTGTAAAACTCATCTCAATGTCAATTTAAAATACAAAAAACCAATAAAACCAAATAAAATCACATTAATCTATAATTTGTTAAAATTACTTTGATATCAATTCTAACATTTATTAAAATCAATTAGAGCTTGAATCATTAGTAAAATAAACAATTAAGATTAAATTGAAATTTGGAATTAAACTTAATTCGAAATTAAAATCAAATTGAAAATTAAAAAGTCAAATAATTAAAATCCATTTTATAATCAAAAGCACCATGATCAAAAAGGCCTAGACAATGACCAATGTGTAACAAAAATATGGATTTGGGAATGAATGTATGCAAGTGAATTTTAGGCCAAGTGCCAAATAAAAATGAAAAAAAAATTCAGGACCAAAATTGGGGTATGACAGGGATGCGTTTGGAGGAAGGTGTCCGGGAAGGACGGTTGTCTAAGGATGAGAGCTCTTCTAAACGATATGGGGCGTTTAAGAAGAAAGATGGGGAGGCACATGCTGTGCAATCCCATGCTAAACCTAGAAGACCCTCTGATAAGAGGAAGCCAGTGCGTCATCAGCATCAGGTGGCTCATATAGCACCTGTCTTCAGAGACAACAATCAGCATAATCAGCAACAACCTCAGTATCAACAACAACATCGTCCACAGCAACAAGCTTACCAGCCTCGTGGCAGCACCAGTAATCAGGCCAATCTGAATTATGATAGGAAAAAGATCACTTTTGATCCTATTCCTATGTCATATGTTGAGCTGTATCCCTCTTTAATAGAGCGGAAACTGGTTACTCCCAGAGAGCCTCCGGCTGTACCTGTTAACCCGCAGTGGTGGTACAAGCCAGATCGACATTGTGTGTATCATTCCGGTGCTCCGGGTCACAACATAGAGAACTGCTATCCATTGAAAACTAAGGTTCAAGACCTTATGCGATGCGGCATTCTGAGCTTTGAGGACTCAGGCCCCAATGTTACGAAGAACCCATTGCCCGAGCATGGGAAGTCGGTTAACATGGTTCAGGGGTGCCCTGGCAAATATAAAGTCAAATATGTGAGCCATATTCGACAGTCATTGGTCGAGTTACATCGTTTGCTGTGTCAGTACAGTCATATGGAGCACGACCATGACAGGTGCCATATCTGTTCTGTTAATAGATTGGGTTGTCGCCAAGTGCGACGAGAGCTTCAAGAGCTGTTGGATGAGGGTACTATTGAGATTCTACAGAATCGAAATGTTGATGAAGACGAACCAGAGGTGAATGTGATTTCTCCTGTGTTCAAATTGCTCGAGCCTGTTGTTATCCGTTACGATGGTAGCAAGCCGAAGGTCTCTCCTTCTCTGGTAATCAAACCTGCAGGCCCTGTGCCTTATTCTTCGGATAAAGCTATTCCCTTCCGTTATAATCCCGTTGCTGTGGAAGATGGGAAAGAAGTGCCTTTGCCTTCAACTTTTGTGGTTAATATTCCTGATGTGAGCGGGTTGACCTGTAGTGGTCGTGTGTTTTCAGCACCTAAGCCTCAGGATAGAGCTGTTGCTTCTGATTCTGCTGAGCGTCCGGTTGGGACTGCGGTGAACGTTCAGAATCCGGAACCTGTTGCCAAACCCTCCTTTGTACAAAAGACTCCTGCTTCTTCTGTTGGCCCGAGTGGCATTGTGAATGAAGAATGTGATGAGATGCTGAAGCTCATCAAGAAGAGTGAGTACAATGTTGTAGATCAGCTTCTACAAACGCCGTCCAAGATCTCCGTACTATCTTTGCTGCTGAATTCAGAACCCCATAGGGAGGCTCTGCAGAAAGTTTTGGACCTGGCCTATGTTGATCATGATGTCACGATTGAACAGTTTGACAGTATAGTTGCAAACGTCACTGCTTGCAATACTTTGAGTTTCTGTGACGCTGATCTCCCTGAGGAGGGAAGAGACCACAACATGGCTCTACATATTTCTATGAACTGCAAGACCGACGCCATGTCCAACGTGCTGGTGGACACTGGGTCATCTTTGAATGTATTGCCGAAGACCACTCTTTCGAGATTGTCATATCAGGGGCCTCCCATGAGGCAGAGTGGTGTTGTTGTGAAAGCTTTTGATGGGTCGCGTAAGACTGTGATTGGGGAAGTTGATCTCCCAATCAAGATTGGACCAAGTGATTTCCAAGTTACCTTTCAGGTCATGGATATCCACCCATCTTATAGTTGTCTCCTTGGTAGACCATGGATTCACGAGGCTGGCGCTGTGACATCCACCCTACACCAGAAGCTGAAATTCGTCAAGAATAAGAAACTGGTTGTGGTAGGGGGAGAAAAGGCTCTCCTGGTTAGCCACTTGTCTTCTTTCTCATATATTGATGCTGAGGATGAATTGGAACTCCTTTCCAAGCTTTGTCTATTGCTGAGCCAATTGAGAAGAAGTCTCCTTCATTTTCTTCCTATCGTGATGCGAAACTGGCCATTGAATATGGTGCAGTTGCTGGTTTAGGGAAGATGATTGAGCTTGAAGACAATAAATCCCGGGCTGGCATTGGCTATTCTTCTGGGGCATTTAACAAGAAAGGGTTGTTCAAGAGTGGAGGTTTCATCCATGCTGATCAAGCTGAGGAAGCTGCTGCTATCTTAGAAGAGGATGCAGAAGACTTGAGTAACTTTGTCATCCCTGGCGGGATCTGCCATAATTGGGTCGCTGTGGATGTTCCTACGGTCATTCATAAGTCAGCGTAATTTGTTCACTTTGTTCAAAACCCTTCTCCCATGCCAAAAGGAGAAGTGATGACATTGTTGGCAGCATTTATACAATGATATTTCATTCAATTAATGCATTGTTAAACATTTGTTTTTCCATTTGTTTTCACTTTTTGCTTTTGCATGAAATCAGTGATCACAAAAAACCCTAAAAACAAGAATAAAAGCAATCTTTTTTTCATCTACATAATGATTTGCTTGTTTAAATTCTAAAGCTTTTTATTATCCAAAATCATTATGCAGGTTGATTCTAAAACCCATTGAACATAATGATCCAACGCCATCTCCCAATTTTGAATTCCCTGTATTCGAGGCAGAGGAAGATGATGTTGAAGGAATTCCTGATGAGATTACCCGTCTCCTTGAGCACGAGAAGAAGATCATTCAGCCGCATCTCGAAGATCTGGAAACAGTCAACTTGGGGTATGAAGTTTGTGTTCGTATGGTGAGGATTGGGGCACTTCTTGAAGAGTCTGTCAAGAAGGGGTTGATCAGTTTGCTACGAGAATATTTCGATATCTTTGCTTGGTCGTATGAAGACATGCCAGGTCTAGATACAGATATTGTGCAACATTTCCTGCCTTTGAAGCCTGAGTGCGTGCCTGTGAAGCAGAAGCTCAGAAGAACTCATCCAGATATGGCAGTGAAGATCAAAGAGGAAGTTCAGAAGCAAATTGATGCGGGGTTTCTGGTGACTTCTACATATCCTTAATGGGTGGCCAATATTGTGCTTGTGCCTAAGAAGGATGGAAAAGTCCGTATGTGTGTTGATTACAGAGATTTGAATAAGGCTGGTCCTAAAGATGATTTCCCTCTACCACACATTGATATGTTGGTAGACAATACAACTAAATTCAAAGTCTTTTCGTTTATGGACGGATTTTCCGGTTATAATCAAATCAAGATGGCACCCGAAGATATGGAGAAGACAACATTCATCACACCTTGGGGAACATTCTGTTATCGAGTGATGCCCTTCGGTTTGAAGAACGCCGGAGCCACGTATCAACGTGCTATGACTACCTTGTTTCATGATATGATGCACAAGGAGATAAAGGTCTATGTTGATGATATGATTGCTAAGTCCGGAACGGAAGTTGAACATGTTGAGCATTTGTTGAAGCTTTTTCAGCGTTTAAGGAAGTTTAGGCTTCGCCTGAATCCGAACAAATGTACATTTGGAGTCCGTTCCGGCAAGTTGTTGGGTTTTGTAGTCAGCGAGAGAGGTATTGAGGTTGATCCTGCAAAGGTCAAAGCAATACAAGAGATGCCCGCACCCAAAACTGAAAAGCAAGTTCGAGGTTTTCTTGGCCGCTTGAATTATATTTCCAGATTTATATCCCACATGACTGCCACATGTGCACCGATATTCAAGCTCCTCCGGAAAGATCAATCTCATGATTGGACCGAGGATTTCCAGAAAGCTTTCGACAGTATCAAAGAATATCTGTCTGAACCTCTGATCTTGTCTCCTCCTGTAGAAGGAAGACCTCTGATCATGTATTTGACTGTTCTTGAAGACTCGATGGGTTGTGTACGCGGTCAACAAGATGAATCAGGGAAGAAAGAATCTGCTATCTACTACCTCAGTAAGAAGTTTACTGATTGTGAGTCTCGATACTCAATGCTTGAGAAGACGTGTTGTGCTTTGGCTTGGGCTGCTAAGCGTTTGCGCCAGTACATGATAAATCATACAACTTGGTTGATATCCAGAATGGATCCAATCAAGTATATCTTCGAGAAGCCTGCTTTAACTGGGAGGATTGCCCGTTGGCAGATGTTGTTGTCTGAGTATGATATCGAGTATCGAGCTCAGAAAGCTATCAAAGGTAGTATATTGGCTGACCATTTAGCGCACCAGCCGATTGAAGATCATCAGTCTTTTCAGTATGACTTCCCAGATGAGGAGATTCTGTATTTGAAAATGAAAGATTGTGATGAGCCTACACTTGATGAAGGTCCGGAACCTGGTTACAGATGGACGATGGTGTTTGATGGCGCTGTGAATCAGTATGGAAATGGAATTGGGGCAGTAATCATTACTCCTCATGGCACGCATATTCCGTTTACAACAAGGCTAACTTTCAAATGCACGAATAATATGGCTAAGTACGAGGCCTGTATTATGGGATTAGAAGATTGTATTGATTTGAGAATCAAACATCTCGATGTTTATGGTGATTCGGCCCTAGTTGTCAATCAGATCAAGGGTGAATGGGAAACGAATCAGCCAGGTCTCATTCCGTATAGAGATTATGCGAGGAGGATTTCAACGTTCTTTACTGAAGTTGACTTTCATCATATTCCTCGAGAGGATAATCGGATGGCAGATGCTCTTGCTACGCTTGCTTCCATGATTGTGGTCAAGTATTGGAATGAAGTTCCCAACATCACCGTGATGCGCTTGGATAGACCGGCTCACGTGTTTGCAGTTGAAGAAGTGAATGATGTCAAGAATTTCCTCCAGAACCAGGTCTACCCGCCTGGGGCATCTGTGAAAGACAGGAAAACTTTGAGAAGGTTGTCAGGAAGCTTCTACCTCAGTGGTGAAGTGTTGTACAAGAGAAATTTTGACATGGTTTTGCTCAGATGCGTGGATAGACACAAAGCAAACCTGTTAATGACTGAGGTCCATGAAGGTTCATTTGGTACTCATTCCAATGGACATGCCATGGTAAGAAAGATGCTGAGAGCAGGCTACTATTGGCTGACAATGGAGTCTGACTGCTGCAAATATGTGAAGAAATGCCACAAGTGTCAGATTTATGCGGACAAGATTCATATTCCACCGACACTTCTGAATGTGATTTCATCACCATGGCCTTTCTCTATGTGGGGAATCGACATGATCGGCATGATTGAACCGAAGGCGTCCAATGGACACAGGTTTATTCTCGTAGCAATTGATTACTTCACCAAATGGGTTGAAGTCGCATCGTATGCGAATGTGACCAGGCAGGTGGTTGTGAAGTTTATCAAGAATCAGCTGATTTGCCGTTATTGTGTGCCAGATAAGATCATTACTGATAATGGATCTAATCTGAATAATAAGATGATGGAAGAGTTGTGCGCTGAGTTCAAGATTGCACATCATAACTCCTCTCCTTACAGACCAAAGATGAATGGGGTTGTTGAAGCTGCTAATAAGAATATCAAGAAGATTATCCAGAAGATGACAGTTACGTACAAAGATTGGCATGAGATGCTGCCATTTGCTTTGCATGGTTATCGTACATATGTCCGCACTTCAACAGGGGCAACCCCTTTCTCTCTTGTTTACGGCATGGAGGCTGTTCTCCCAGTAGAGGTGGAGATCCCATCAATGAGAGTCTTGATGGAAGTCAAGTTGACTGATGCTGAATGGATTCAGAGTCGTTATGACCAACTGAATTTGATTGAAGAAAAGAGATTGACTGCCATGTGCCATGGTCAGTTATATCAGCAGAGAATGAAGAAAGCATTCGATAAGAAGGTCAAGCCTCGTGTGTTCCGAGAAGGTGACCTCGTGCTCAAGAAAGTCTTGTCTTTCGCGCCCGATTCCAGGGGCAAGTGGACTCCAAACTATGAAGGTTCATATGTTGTTAAGAGAGCCTTTTCAGGCGGTGCTTTGATGCTTACAACAATGGATGGGGAGGATTTCACTCATCCTGTGAATTCAGATGCAGTCAAGAAATACTTTGCCTAAAAAAAAGAGTATAAAAGAAAAACAGAATAACTCGCTAAGTTGAAAACCCGAAAGGGCGGCTTAGGCAAAAATGAGCGTCTCGGTGGAGAACCCGAAAGGGCGATCCAGGCAAAAGTTAGAGACATAAAAAAGAATATTTGCATCCCGCTAGATTGAGTACCTCATCTTGGGGCAATCTAGGCAAAAATTAGGGATATGGCAAGTAACTGCATCCTGACAAGACTTTCTGTTCCGCAACTGTCTTTTCGCTAGAGGATTCTCGATTCGTCGTCGACTGAAGCTTCGAATACATCGAGATTCAAATTGGTAAAGAAAGGATCATTATGTTCAATGTAGCCCTCTTCCAATATATATCACTCATTTCAAATTTGTACAGATCTATGGAGTCTTGCCATTTGCAGGCTACCATTCCATCAAATAAATTTGAGCTTTTATCCAATTATTTGCACTCTTATTTGTTTCAATTCAACAAATGTTTTGCATGTTTTAATTGATAAAATGTCATTGTTTTAAACAAATAAATTTTTCAAATTGTTGTTTTAAACAAAGTGAATATTCACAATGATGAAAGGATACTCAAGAATTTCTCAGTGCTCTCCCGAGGGTGGCATGATTTCCAACAGGGTAAGACATTTGTTCATATTCCTGGCATGGTTGTATCCTCTTTCTCTAGTTTTGTTGTTGGGGTTGTTCCCCAAGCAGAGCTTTTGTTGGGGTTGTTCCCCAAGCAGAGTGTTTTTTATAGACTTCACGGTCCTCTCTAACAATATTCTCTCTTCAGCATGGGTGTTTTCCCTCTTGGAAGATTCGGTAGTTGGTGGGTTGACACCCCGGTACTTCATCACTTTCCTCAGCACAGTCGTTAGCAGATTTGTTGATACGACACGCTTCATTTGTGCTATATCTCCCCATCAGAGCGCTTGTTGAGGTTTTCACCTCTTATCCCTTCAGCAGAGCAGTGATTTTATTTCCTTCTCAGCGGTTGTTGATTTCCTCTCAGAAGGTTCAGTATTTGGTGGTTGATCCCCAGTCTCCTCCTCATCCCTAGTGGAGCCACCAGTAGATTTGTGGTATGATGGATTGTATCGGTGATGATTTCCCTACAGAATCCCCAACAGAGTTGGTATTCCCCAACGGAGTTGGTATCCTCAACAGAGTTGCTTTTGTGGCAGTCTTCCTGTTGAAATCTCTGTTTCCTAGTGGGGTCGGTTGGTGATCTATCATCCATGGATTGGTTGATTCCCCGATGCTTTTGATCCCTAGTAGAGTGGCTTGTTGCGGAATCTACTTTTGTGTGATCTATTTTCCCTCAGTGGGTTTATCCCCGTTCGGGGTGGCTGACAGTATCCCCATTAGAGTTGCTTGTGCAGCTAAATTTTACTCGTATTCTGTTCTCTTCAGTAGTTCTTGCTTGAGCAGTGAACTCTTGTTTCCCAGTTGATACTAAGAATCCCCCTGCAGATATCTTGGGATTTCTCCATTTCCCTAACAGATCGATCTTTGTGGCAATTTCTGCATGTTGTGAACTTCTGTTCCCAAGTTGGGTTGATTGTTGATCCATCACTCAGAGATTTTGTGATTTCTTTGATATCTCTGACCTCTTTTGCCTTCCCGCAGATCTCTGCTTTTTAGCTTGGAGATCTCCAGCAGATTGGCTTTCCAGTTGGTTCTTGGTTGTTTTTTCCCCTGGAAGTGTAGTACCGGGGGTTTGATTCCTGGGCCTGTTTGTGTTAGAAATGTCTGTTTTGTCAGCATTCATCAAACATAAATCACGCATATTCATGCATACTTTCAACATTCAGATATTCATGTTGCATTTTTTGCCATATATCTTTTGTTTGTTGTCTCCTGCTAATGGGTGATATAGATCTCTCCAGTAGATCTTCCCAAGCAAATGTCGGGTGTTTAATCTCTCAATATAGAGTCAGCCCCATAAGCAGAAAGTGTCTGTCTTTCATTCTGCGATTCCCCACTGAGATATATCCTCGTGGATGACGGTTTCTTCCGTTTCCTCCCAACACATATATTGGGATGTATTTTTCTATTGAGTTATATCCTCATTAGGACGAGTTTTGATTCGGTTTGCCTTTTTGGTTTGATCCTGAATTGGCATTTTTTCAACTGTTTCTTGTGCTTCCCTGTGGAATAAATGAATAAATTGCCCAGTAACCGGCAAAAATTCTTTTATCCCCAGCGGAATCTTTTGGGCCTCTACCCTTATACCAGTAGTTATAAGTCCTATGTACCCTTGCCTCTTGGCGGAATTTATGGTTATATACCTTTTATTCCTCGGCAAGAGTTGTTGGTTTTCTACCCAGTAGTCGGTAGTCGTAAATCCTAGTACTTGCTTGCTCCTCAGCATTTGGTGGTTTGTTATAAACCCTATTTTGTTTCCCCGTGCGGAGTTGTGATTCTTTCATTCCCCACGCAGAGAGTTGTTGGCTACTACCCAATATTCGGTAGTTGTAAGTCCTATCTCTTTTCCCCTAGCAGAGGTAACCTTTGTGGTTCATTCTGGTTGGTGGTGGATTTTGTGGTCTTCTACCCAGTTTTCGGTAGTTGTAAATCCTATGTTGTTGTGGTTTTTATCCCCAACGGAGTCTGTGCTTTCTTGTGGATAATTGCCGGATGCTAGCAATTTTATCCTCAGCCAGAGTTTTGGTCTTCTACCCCGTATTCGGTAGTTGTAAACCCTAATTTCCACCTTTGCAGAGTTAACCTTGTTGTTCATCCTAACCGATGATGGTTACTCTTTGTGGTTATCTTCATTTAATATTCGATGTTGATATTCCCTCCTTGCTTCTGGGTAATTGCTGTTTGCTAGCAATTGTATCCCCAACAAGTCTTCTGGATAATTGCCGGATGCTAGCAATTTTATCCTCAGTGGTTTCTTTCACCGTTTGCCAGTGATTTGTTCCCCGGATCATTGATGTTTATCAATGCATCCCTTGTGAGTCATCTTTCATTTACCCTTTTGCTTGGTAATGATCGTTGCTCCCTTTGATCGGTCATATTTATATACCTAGTTTTGGTATCCCGATGCCTTTCTTTTCGGTTTATTTATCCTTTATTAACCCAGTAGCCGGTTGTGGATAATCTTCCATGCGAGTGTGTTATCCACGTTCTGACGGTAATGGATAATATATCTCATGCACTCTTCAGTCGAAGCCTGTTGTGTTTCCCCAGTCGAGTAAGATTCGTTATTCCTTTATGGAATCGAATATTTGTTGTTCTCTTGGATAATTGTCGGATGCTTGCAATTTATCCCCTGTGAGTTATCTTTCGTTTACCCTGTTGTTGTTGGTAACGATTGTTTCTCTTTTTTGGTTGGTCACCTATTATATACCCCGTAACCGGTATCTCTGGTGTCTTTTCCTTTGCGAGTGTATTATTCACGTTCTGACGGTAATGAATAATATATCTCTTTCACTCTTTGGTTGGAATCCTTTGTTGATTTTCCCCAGCGGAGTAAGATTTGTATTCTTTGTAGAATCGAATATCCATCCTTTGATAAGTTTGCGTTTTGCTCTCTTCAGGATGATGAGTGTCTTGGCATATATACCAATTCACGTTTCGGTAGGTCACCTATTATATACCCAGTAACCGGTATCCATGGTGTTTCCTTCCATGCGAGTATGTTGTCTACATTCTGACGGTAATAGATAATATATCTCATGCGAGTATACTATCCACGTTCTGACGGTAATGGATATTATATCTCATGCGCTCTTTGGGTTGTTTCCCTAGCTGAGTAAGGTTCGTTTTCCCATTGCGGATTCGAATATCCATCCTGTAAGTCGATTTGCTTTTTCAAGCCCTCCTTTCGGATGATGAGTGTTTTGGCATATATACCAATTCACGCTTTGGTCGGTCACCTATTATATACCCAGTAACCGGTATCCCTGGTGTTCCTTCCTTTCTGCTCCCTATTATGACCTTGATCCCCTGTGGAGTCAGATTTTCCTGAGTTGATGTACCTTTTTCAGGTCTTTCTCAGATGTTTGGTTGATTGATATCTCTCACCCTTATACCGGTCTTAGATATTCATTCTTCCTGAGCGTGTTACCCTTATACCGGTAACACCTCATTTCTTTGTTGCTTCTCCAGGAGAGTCTTTTTGTTAGACATTCTCCAATGGAGTTTCTTGTGGTGATTTTACCCTTTTGCTGTATTGGCGTTTTCCCCAATATATGCAGTTTTCCCCGGCAGGGAGGTTCTGTGTGAACCTTTTCCCCAGTCCGAGTCCGGATTTTTATCCGAAGTATCCTTCGTGGATAGTTTGAGTCAGCTTGAGTCTTTCCAATGGATGTGTCCTCCTTTGGAATTCTTCTTTTCCCTGTTTGAGTCCTTTGCTCCCCAGTGAGGTCTCTAGTCCAGTCGTGTCTTGTTCATGCCGTGTCAGTTTCCCCTAATTCAGAGTCGTGTCCTGCTCACGCATTCTTCTTCCTTTTATTATTATCCCCATGGGAGTCCTGTTAGAGTCTCTGTTCCTGGTGAGTGTATTACTCCGATGGATCGTCTTTTCTTCTTTGTGGACCCATATCCCCCACAGAGTTTTGTTTCTTTTGCATGCATACATTTGCATCATGAGGTCTCTTAGGGACCAAAATTTGTCTCATTACTGTTATTTAAGCCCATTCTACCGCGTCGAGATGAAGATTTCTAAACTTCACTTCTCCGGCTAGAATGACCTTAAATAGGGGCATCTGTAAGACTCCAATTTTGTCCCTAAGATCCCTCATGGCATCATATCATATCATCACATTGCCTCAAGGATCATTGTGCACTTTGCTTGCTTCCCTATGGGTGGGTTATCTTCTGAGAGTGATTCTTGATCACCAAGCATGATTTGCATTTGTATATCATTTGCTTTTCTTTTCATCACTAACCAAAAGTACAAAAAATATGTCATCTAACCTTTGTCTTGCAGATGAAGCAATCACAGGTCAAAGCAATCAAAGGCAGTCATTGAGCAATAGATGGTGGCCATTCTTGAGAATTTGGACCCCACAATCATTATCAATAGTTCATATGAACCATGATGTCATTTTGAAGCAAGATCCCAAGTGGTAGAGGCTTGAATTTCATCAGAACATTTTTCAGGTCATTTGAAGGTCTAGAAAAGTCAACTGCAAAGTCAACTGTGGATTTGGAGGTGGGAAGTGATTAGAAATACTTCATTCATGTTCAAACAAGTCTCATTTGACATTTCAAACATCAACATTGAAGAATTTAAAGTCAGGTCAAAACTTTCCAAAAATAGAAAGTGACCTATAATTCAAACTTGCCAAAAATGGAAAGGTTTTAACCCAACTTCAACTTCATATTACATCATCAAGAAAGCTTCAAATGAAATTTTGTTTAACATAAAAGTTGTAGATCTTTCTCTCCCATTTCCAAAAAGTCCAAGATCATCAATTTCTCATGTGTGGTTAAGGAGATATGATCAAAACATGGCAAACTATGCATGGAACTTCAAATGGACATAACTTCTCAACCAAAGCTCCAAAATGGGTGGCTCTTTTTGCATTCTTCTTCTTTTGACCTCTAGTTTCCAAACCATGCATCGCATTGCACAAATTATCATCATATGAGCATTCGCTAATTCATTGGATTTTTGGAGGGAAAACATGAAATTCAAATTTGGTGCATTGTTTAAACATTTGACCATTACCATTGGCTCCAAAATTGATTTTTAAGTGAAAATAGATGGATTTCGTGCACTGTTCATGCATGCACTTCATGCATAGAGTGAAAAAGCCAATTTGCACTTACACCTCATTTTTGCTAATTCCATTTGCATTTGAGCTAAACATGATTAAAGAGTGATTAGCATGGCATATATAAACCAAAACCCTAACTATTTTTCAGATTAGCTTTGCATTTTTCAGATCTAGATCAAAACTCTCAAAATTTTCTCTCAAAAATTTCTTCCAATTTCTTCAAACAAGAACACATTTCATTGCTTGATTCTTGATCCTGAGGTGTTATTGAGTAACTTTGCACGTAGAACCAAGAGAATTCATGCAAGATTGAAGCATCCACAAAGCTTGAAGCATTAATGGTGATGTCAAATTCTGTTGGATTCGTGCACAATTAAGCTCCTATTCTTCCTCCAATCATCCGTACAAGCATCATAGAGGAGATTTGAAGCTATTACAAGCCTTGAATCCATCCAATTCCAGATATGCTCTTCGAGAGGTACATAAGTTGCTTTAAGTTCATTTTGAACTTCGCTTTGCTTGGTTGCTTAACCACTTAGGTATAACCTCTCTTCTTCATGTAGTCTGGAAGACCTATCCTGTTATGTGGGCAGACACCTGTCTGAAGTCCTCCTTAAGAGGCAATGCTTGTGATTGTTTACTTTTTGTGCCAAGCAGGAAAAGTCCTCTTATGAGGCGATTGGCAGATAAAAGAGATGTGTAATCCATCTCCTGCTATTCAGTGTGTCATTCACTTTGCTCACACAATGTGTTGATGCATTGTGGATAATAACCCAAGATCTTATAGGGTCAAATCACTTGTGGAGAAGAGTCCTACTTTCTGAACTCCCAAACTTTCTATTGTTTAAAGCTCTCCCAGGCCAGGGATAAGAGCTATGAGGCACACCCCTCATCTCCATTTCATCTGCTTCACCCTAACTCTCAATGTTAGGGTTAAGAGCACAACATACCCCATTCCGGTTGGTTGTAAAGCCTAACCTTGTTTGAGCCTAATTGATTGTATATAGTGTGTGCTGATTGACTTGTTTGTCTTCTTACTTGATTCATCTGTGCATATTTGCTTATGTGTGCCTCTGTGCATTTATCATCATTAATTGTACATCATTGCATGATCATTGTTCATATCTTTGTGGCACTTTTGTTTGTCCATTGAGGAGTCAATTGTAAGTCCATTTATTGGCAGTTGTTTCCTATGATCTGGAAGGAGTTGAGACTAAGACCATTTATTGGCATCCTATTTCCTTTGGAGTCGAGTGTAAGACCATTTATTGGCAACTTGTTTCCTCTTGCTTATTGCATTTATTGCTTACTTCTTGAGAGGAGTCAATTGTAAGTCCACTTATTGGCATTTGTTTCCTATGATCATTCTTAGGAGATTGGTATAAGTCCATAGATTGGCATCTGATATCCATGTTTGTTTTAGGAGATTGGTGTAAATCCATTGATTCGTATCCGGTATCCATCTTTGTTTGTGAGATTGGTGTAAGTCCATTGATTGGCATCCGGTATCCATTTGCTTTGTTATTTATTTGCTTATTTGCTCATTGCCTATTCCAAAGGAATCACTTAGATCATCTACATATGATCTCAAGAGGTGAACATCTAAGAAGTTTTACATCCCTTAACCCTCCCACCTTTTGTTTCTTTAAACCTCCATTTGCATGTTAACCCAAACTTGAAAACTTTGTGCAAACATTTTGACATGATTTCAAATTAGAAACCTAGGCCTTAAGCCTTTGATTTTTCAAACCTCATTTTCTTAATACTTCTTTTGAATTGAATTCTAATCATACTTTGACCATCTTTGTGAATAATCCTAATTGGTTAATTTCACTCATTCAATTGTCTTGTGGCTTTGTCCATTCTTGATAAGTTTTCATACATTAGCCATAGATCTCAATTATCTTAGTGGTTGATGTTAATCTCACCTTTTGTCCTTAGTGATTGAATTGTAAGACTTCCTTGCTTATTATAGGGTTAACCCCTCACTAGCAATTTGAAGCTTTTCTCACATGGTGGACTTGTTGTTTGTATAAGGTTGAGTTTTCTCCCGTGGATAACAAAAGACCTTAGGGCTTTTGTTTTAAAATGAACCCACTCATATTTTGGAAATCTTTTAGCCGAACTACGAGGTTTTGATCCTGTAAAGGTACGTAGGCAATGGTTATCCATCCAAACACAAAAATAATAACTTGTACATTCTTTTATCATCCATTCAATCCATGTTCGCACAATAAATATTTCATAAACAAATAACCTTTCGTACAACAAGTGTGAAAAGGGCTCCCTAGGAGTACCTAGGACGTTTTGGGTGTCTAACACCTTCCCATTGCGTAATTAACCCCTTACCCAGATCTCTGATCTTTTCATTAGTTTTCTATGTGTAAAACTTCTTAGGCTTTTGTTCGCTTTTTAGCCATTCCCTTGGATAAATAAAAGTGCGGTGGCGACTCGATTCTTTGTATACTTTGCTTTTGATTTAATCAATAAATCATAAAGTGACGAATACACCGCTACACTATCATACCAAGCCCTAGGAGCTTGTTTCAAACCATAGAGGGCTTTCCTTAACTTATACACATGCTTTGGAAGATTTGGATCTGTAAACCCTTTAGGTTGTTCAACATACACTTCCTCATTTAAGTAACCATTCAAGAAGGCAATTTTTACATCCATTTGGAACAGTTTAAACTTTAGAATACATGTCACTCCAAGCAATAGTCTAATGGACTCAAGGCGGGCTACATGGGCAAATGTTTCATCAAAGTCAACTCCTTCAACTTGAGTGTACCCTTGTGCTACCAATCTTGCTTTATTTTTAGTTACCACCCCTTGTTCATCAGATTTATTCTTGTAAACCCGCTTTGTTCCGATAACATTTTTCCTTCAGGTCTTGGAACCAGTTCTCATACTTCATTTCTCTTGAATTGGCCTAACTCTTCCTGCATGACATTGATACAGAATTCATCAGTTAAGGCTTCCTTGACATTCCTAGGCTCAATCTTGGACACAAAACAACCATGTGATATCACTTCCCTTGATCTAGTTGTGACCCCTTTGTTTGGGTCTCCTATAATGAGATCTTTAGGATGATCCTTCTGAATTTTGATAGAGGGTCCCTTGTTAATTTTGTCAGCTTCAGGTTCAGCTTGAGTGAGTTCATTCTCATTACTTTTGTCTGGGAAATCAGTTGGGGCATCATTTTGAGATGTCTCAACATCGTCTGTGACATCAGTCTGTTGATCATCAACCACAACATTGATAGATTCCATCATTAATTTTGTTATGTAATTACAGACTCTAAAAGCTCTGTTGTTTGTTGAGTAACCCATAAATATTCCTTCATCACTCTTGAGATCCATCTTCCTTCTTTGTTCACGATCAGTCAGGATATAACATTTACTACCAAACACATGGAAGTATTTGACAGTAGGTCTTCTTCCTTTCCAGACTTCATATAAAGTAGTAGGAGTCCCTTTCTTCAAGGTTACTCTGTTGTGAACATATCAGGCTGTGTTCATAGCTTCAGCCCAGAAGTGGTAGGGCAATTTCTTAGCATGAATCATAGCTCTGGCAGATTCTTGGATAGTTTTATTTTTCCTTTCTACCACACCATTTTGCTGAGGGATAATGGGAGATGAGAACTCATGACTAATTCCTTCAGATGAACAGAATCCAGCAAATTTGTTGTTCTCAAATTCTTTCCCATGATCACTTCTGATTCTGATAACCTGACTTTCTTTTTCTCTTTGAAGTCTTAGGCAAAGATCTTTGAATACCTCAAATACATCAGATTTTTCCCTTATAAAATTGACCCAGGTGTATCTGGAGAAGTCATCCACCACCACACAAGCATACTTTTTCCCACCAAGACTTTCCACCTGCATAGGTCCCATCAAGTCCATGTGGAGAAGTTCCAGCACTCTGGAAGTGGTGTCATGTCTGAGCTTCTGATGTGACATCTTTGTCTGTTTTCCAATCTGACACTCCTCACAAACTCTTCCTTCATCAATCTTTAAGGTTGGGATTCCTTTGACAACTTCAACAGATATGATCCTCTTCATTCCTTTAAGATGCAGATGGCCCAATTTTCGATGCCACAACTTCACTTCTTCTTCTTTGGCTAGAGTACACGTTGATGAATAACCAGTTTCTTGAGAACTCCACATATAACAATTGTCCTTAAACCCGACCCCTTTCATGATCACTTCATTTTCTTTATTAGTAATCAAACATTCAATTTTTGTGAAGTTTACATTTAGACCTTGGTCACATAGTTGACTGATGCTGATTAGGTTTGCAGTCAGTCCTTTAACAAGTAGCACATTGTCAAGGTTAGGGACTCCATGGCAGTTTAGCTTTCCAATCCCCTTGATTTCACCCTTTGCTCCATCACCAAAGGTTACATAGCTGATGGCATGAGGATGAAGATCAATTAGCAGGTTCTTGCTTCCAGTCATGTGTCTGAAGCATCCACTGTCAAAATACCAGTCTTCTTTGGCTGAAACTCTGAAGGAAGTGTGAGCTATCAGGTTAGTAGCACCAGTCCTAGGAACCCATTATTTTATGTTGACAGGGATGTGGTGTTTGGGTCTAGGTTGATGATGAGAAGGACTAGGATAGCCATACAACTTAAATCAGAATGGTTTTATGTGGCCAAATTTTCCACAATAATGGCATCTCCATCTTTGGTGTTTTCCTTTATGTTGTCTTTCCTTATGATGTTGTGACACATGATGTGACATCTTTGGTTTGCTGCCAGTGTGACTACACTCAGGTTTGGATTCATTGAACCAAAGGCCAGACTTGTCTCCTGCCATTTTTCCAGTCTGGAGAATTTTGTCTAAGGTGTCAGATCCATTGTTTAGCATTCTGACATACTTTGTCATCTCATCCAGTTTGGAGTTCAAGAACACTGCTTTAGTCTTCAACTTAGAGATGGTTTCCAAGTGTTTTGTCTTCTCATTCTCCAGTTGTGTTATCAATTTCTTCTGACTTTCCACTTGTTGACACACTTCTTCACTTCTGTAACACAACTTTCTGTAGGTAGTGGCTAACTCATCAAAGGTTACTTCATCATCACCTGAGTCTTCATCAGAACCCCATCTTCCAGTCAAGACAGTCACAAGATTGGCAGACTCTTCTTCTGTTTCACTTTCATCAGACCAAGTAGCAGCAAGACTCTTCTTCTGTTTCTTGAGGTAGGTCCCACATTCAACTCTAATGTGTCCATACCCATCACATTTATGGCACTGAACTCCTTTTCCTTGTTTGTACTTTTCATCAGATCTTGTTCTTCTTCCAGCATCATTGGACCTACTGATGTCAGATGAGGTATTCTTGACATTAGACTTAGACCTTACATCCATCTTTTTCAGAAGTGTGTTGAACTGTCTCCCCAGTAATGCTACATCATTTTCCAGATCTTCATCAGTATCTTGACCACTTTCTTCCTCTTTCTCTTCAGTGTTTGACATGAAGGCTATGCTTTTGACTTTCTTTTCAGATCCATCACACATTCCCAACTCAAATGTTTGGAGGGATCCAATTAGCTCTCCACTCTCATATTGCAAATGTCTTGAGATTCTTCTATGGCTGTCACTTTCATGGAAAATCTCTTGGGAAGTGACCTGAGTATTTTCCTCACTAGTTATTCATCTGACATCTTCTCACCCAGGGCTCCAGAGGCATTAGCAATTTCAAGGATATTCATATAAAAGTCATGAATATTTTCATCTTCTTTCATCCTCAAATTTTCAAACTTAGTAGTAAGCAGCTGCAATCTAGACATCTTCACTCTAGAGGTACCTTCATGAGTGGTTTTGAGAATATTCCAAGCATCTTTAGCCACCTCACAGTTGTTCACCAGTCTGAAGATGTTCTTATCAACCCCATTGAATATAACATTCAATGCTTTAGAGTTTCCAAGGGATAGTTCATCCTCCTACTTGGTCCATTGTTCCTCAGCCTTCTTATCAATTATAACTTCTCCTTCCCTAGTAATAACCGGATGTTCCCAGCCTATTAGAACAACCTTCCAAGCCTTATTATCCAAAGATTTCAGGAAGGCTACCATTCAAGGTTTCCAGTAGTCATAGTTAGATCCATCCAGAATTGGTGGTCTGTGAACAGATCCTCCGTCTCTATCCATAGTACCAGAAAGTAACGTCCCTAGATCTCACCCAGAACCAGAGCAGGATGCCTGCTCTGATACCAATTGAAATTCTGGTATCAGATATGAGATATCGAAGGTAATGTCACGACACTAATATCTGAATAATATAAATAGGATAAAAGATAAAGAACAATAGTACAAGTGACACAAGCAATTGTTAACCCAGTTCGGTGCAAACTCACCTACATCTGGGGGCTACCAAGCCATGAAGGAAATCCACTAAACAGAATTAGTTCAAAGACTCTCAGTAAACAACTTCAAGTTACAGTCTTTTCACCTAATATCTACCAGTGTGACTTCTATCTAAGAACTCTTAGATACAAGATCCTACTCACTCCCCCTCAATCACAGCAGTGATGTAAAACAAATATTATAATGAAAGAAGACGCTCTTCAAGAACACATACTTGATCTTGCTTAAAAGCTTCAACCAAGTAAACACACACTCATGCTTCAAAGCTTAAAGTGGACAAATTACAACTCAAAAGTCAGTCCAATTCAACCATCTATGGATGAATGAATGGCTCACATACACACGCTCACACAAGACTGAAACCCTTATTCTCTCTCACTATTTCGTTCGTTATTTCTTGTGTATTAAAACCAGGTTTTCCATGCCCTTTTTATAGAAGCGTTTGGCTGGGCTTGGACATCATAAAACCCTAAAACTATTTTCCATTCGTATCTTTTTATGACAGCTGATTATATCTTGTTGGAAAATAAGTCAATCTGGTTTTAGTTACTGATTGAATGGCGCGTTCAATCATCTCATCAATCACACATCGATTAACATAAAAAGCGCAATCACACAATACATAACATTCAGACTGAATGTTCTGTATACAGATGTCTTGACATCGGGTCTGACATCTCAACAAAATCCTACACAACCATATTTTAAACACCCTGCAGGAACCTATTATCTCATGTCAAGACAACACTTGTGACAACTTGTGAAGACTTTAGGTTTTACCAAAATTGATGCCAATACATAGAACCAACAAACAACAATAATAACATACTAGAGAATAATGGTGAGAATGTTTTTTCGTCCCCTAAGGTTCCTTGAAGAATAAGTATTCTTTCGTTTGCTAGAGAAGAAGTGTTATTTCGTCAGAACTCGAGAAGTGAATGAGATAAACAATGAGTAAATAAAAAATATAAAACGTATTGATTGCTGTTATAATAAAAATCGAAGTACCATATCTAACGTAAAATCTATAAAAAAGAAATGAGCCTTTTGATTCGAAAAAGAATAAAAAATTAATGTTTTTTTATGGATCAAGATATTATATACTCATAAAGGTATACTCATAAAGGTGGGGCTTGGGCTTGTGACTTAAGAGTCAAGAGTTCATGCCGTGTTCTCTGTTTGCTATTCTTAAAGTAAAGTGTTCACACTCAAAAGTAATTGGTTGGATCTTACCGGATTAATAAAGACTAGGAAAGAAACGCGGTAGAAGGAGAAAAATATAATTATAATATGAATGAATTTATTTAAAATTTAACTCATTTATATAATTGTAGTGGAATATTTAATATAAAATTTGTAATAAATTGTACTAAATACACAGGTAAATTTGAAATAAATTATTTAATTATAGAATGAGCAATAAATAATGATTAAATAAACTCAATTGTATTAAATAATTATATAAATTTGTGAGATAAAGAAAAAAAATTATGATTTTTAAAAATAAATTTTTTGACTCTCATAAAAAGATAATTGTTAATTAAAATAAAATAGTTATTATGCACACTGAGATATATTAATTTGTTATCCTAAATTTTAATATTAAGATATAATATAAAAAAAAATTATTTGATGTGAATGCGTATCACTTATATATTATTTATTTAAAAAATTAAAATCATTTTTAAAATTTTAGTTTTTAATAATTGCTTTTTAATATTGTATCAACAATACAATATTCAGAAAAAAAAGATTTTATTTATAAAATATTTATATCAATAATATATATTTTCATTTATAAAAGTATTTATATTAATGATATATTTTTTTTAACTATGCATTTATTAGTATCATAATTATTTATTTTTGTTCATAATTACGCATTTAGATTGAATTATTATTTTTATTTATATTTATAAATATAACTCAATTGTCATTTAAATTATAATTTTTTAATTACAAATTATTACATACTCTAAATATAATTAAAACATATTTATTATTTATTTAATTATTGTTATCATATGTTATATAAAAACAACATTTATAAATGAATGCAATTTAAATTGAAAGAAACTCGACGCTATAAATATTATGTTGTTTTCTAAGAATAAAAAGATATTTGTTTTAAAAAGGTCTTATATATTTTTTACTTATATTTTTGAATTAATATTTAAAAAAATGTAATTTTTGATTGACTTTTGTAAGATGGATACATAATTCTAACTATAGGTGTATTTATAGATTTTATTTGATGCATTACAATTTCATTTTGACAAATGATTGATAAAAAATTTAAAAAAATTAAAATACAATCCAAACAATAACTTTAAGTATAAATTCACATCCACCTCTACCATCCACAAACCTGCCAAACCTCACAATCTTCCGGGATTAAAATTCTGATGACCAATTTTGTTCATTCAAACATCAATGAGACCAAAAAGATATGGACCTTTTTATTTCTGGATATTCTCAATCTCTTGATGGTTCCAAATTGTACAAAATAAACTACAAAAGACAAATTCTCAAACAAGGTTATCTTCCGGATAAATAACAATCTTAAGATATAAAAAGAAAAAAACACTAATATAAATAATATATTTTATGATAAAATTTTTACTACATCCTACCAAAAATCGAGATAAAAAGTCAAGACACACCATGTTTTATATTATTTTTAATAAATATTATATATTCCCTAAGTTTCTATATAAAATCGAGAGGAAAAATATTTCAGGACATGCTTCGAATCTCATCATCAGCCGTTTATGTTTTTATTTCTTTAAAAGTGATGTCTTTCTTTTTATTTTATTTTTATTTTTTAAATTAATTATCCATTCTTTCGATTATATTTAATAACTGAAGGATTAAATTATCATATTTTACTGTAAAAGCGTTTGTTAATTAGATTTTACCCTAAACGTAACTTATATGTATCCGCTTCAAAGTCTTACGCATCATTCTTTGGGATGGATTGTAAGACAAAAAAACTCCAATGTTCTTCAATATTAAATGAAATATTTTTTTTGTCATTGCAATCTATCTCACATAATGATGTTGATGTTGTTGTATTATTTTTGTAATAACATTCCTATGTTGTCAATCAAAGAAAATATTGAGAAATTTATTATTTTTCTCGGTTGACAATATTTAAAAATTTATTCCTAAACATAATCATCAATTTCTCTTTCATGTTCTCTTTCATATGAAAGCATTTGGCATAAAAATATTTGCTCAAGATAATGAAATCTCTTTGGGATGACTTGCAAGTACAATTTTTTTCCTCTTATTTAGAACAGATAACTTATCAGAAATTTGAAAAAATAAGTTGTTCTCTAAGAATCCATTATCAAACTCTTGATTTGTTTAAACAATTTATTTTAATATTCTGCGTAAACAATTAAAAAAAAAAAATTTCCCTCGGTTTTTGACAGAAATCGAGAGGTATGTGACACTTGGGTTGGAACACATTTTACGTTGGTTTTGAGTAATAACCGAGGTAAAATATAAGCGTGTTTACTCAATTTCTTCACCATCCTTAAACAAAATTTTATTGTCCATTTAATGAGTATCAACTCTCAAGACATAGTCATTAGCGATCCTCGTGAAACCTAAAATCTTCATTATAAAAGCATTTTGAATATTAAAATTTGATAATAGTGAATCCACAAGAAACTTAAACGTTGTAGTGATAGATTTTACAAAGTAAAAGTATCAATGTGATAGATTGAAAGAGAAGAAAATATTTAGGTTTATTTAATATGTGATTGATGAGAATGTATTTACTTTGCCAAAGATTCATGTGATGGGTTACAAGAGCAGAAAATTATATAGGTTCAAGGTTTGTGTTCTTAAATAATCATATAACTGAATATTTATTTTATTTATCTAACATTTTTTTATATCAGAAACAAATGAATGTAAAAGTCATAGAGAATATATTGCATTCAACATTTGATCTTCCTCAAGATCAATGAAACGAGGATCTCCAATATTTGTTGTTCTCCAAGATATCCAACATTTGTTCTTCACCGACAGTGATGACGATGAAAGATAAAATTTTTACTTTAATATTTTGTGTAAACAATTTAATATTTTGTATAAAAAATTTAGTTTTTAAACAAATTAATTTGTTAATATTTTGTGTAAACAATATAATGAGTATATATATATATATATATATATATATATATATATATTATATATATATATATATATATATATATAATATATATATATATATATATATATATATATATATATATATATATATATATATATATATTATATATATATATATATATATATATATATATATATATATATATATATATATATATATATATATATATATATATTGTTAGAATAAATTCATTTTCAGGAACTTGTAGACAAAGTTTGTTAGAGGGTATTTTAATATTTCTCATTATGTCCCACTTGTATTTAAGCAAGTGAGTGGTGTGAATAAATAGTATCTTTATTCCTTTTGCAGTGTGTGTGCAACTATTTTTTGTAACCATTTCAAGAGTAGTGGAAATTTATTATTATTCTCTTTTCTCTCTCTTGTTTGTTTGTTCATCTATATCACCTTGTGCACCAACACTTGGCATCTAGAGTTTCGGTTCAGATTAACAGAGAAACGCCACATAAATAACGAGTGAAACGGTGAGGCGTTGTGTGATTGATTTTTGTTCGGAGATTTCGTGTTGAATGTCTGTTCAGAATCATAACAGAATCACATATTTTGATTCTACAGGATTGGTAAACACTATGTTTAGGTGAGATCTGAGTGTGTTGCACAAGGTTGAAGATGAACGGAAACAGTAATCTAAGTACCAAGCTTCCCGTGTTCGATGGTAAGAACTGAAATCGTTGGATGATTCAGATGTGTGTGTTGTTTGAAGCTCAAGATGTTCTTGATCTCATCAACGACAGTTACGTTCAGGTTGCACTTCCAGAAAATGCAACAGATGAATAGATAAATGCTCAGTGTGATTTGAGGAAGAAGGATCAAAAGGCTCTTTCTACATCAATCAGTGGGTGAATGTGAACGTGTTTGAGAAAATCGATGATTTGACGATGACGAAAGTTGTGTGGGGCACACTGGTGCAGTGATATGGCGGTGATGCATCAGTGAAGAATGTGAAGCTTCAGTCACTACGTAAGTAGTATGAGAATCTCAACATGAAGAACAATGAGAAGGTACCTGACTACATCTTCAGAGTGATTCTGATCACAAATGAGATGAAGTCGTGTGGAGAAACTCTCTCTAAAGAAATTATCATTGAGAAGGTACTGAGATCTCTTACTCCTCAGTTTGATTACATTGTTTCTAATTGGTATTATTATTTATTCATGTTTTTATTAAAAAGTAAAAAAGTCAACAAAAAGTAAAATGTTGATTTTTTTTGTAGTATTTTAATATTATTTTCGTATTTTTTTAAATAGCTATTTTTTAATTAAAATTTAATCACAAAAATAATGAAAAAATAACAAAAAAAATCATAATGTAAATAATCTTTTCTAATTTGTCATCCTTGTTTCTAATTGGTTGCAATTTGTCATCCTTGTTTCTAATTGGATGGAATGTGTCATACTTGTTTCTATTTGGTTGCAATTTGTCATCCTTGTTTCTAATTTGTTGCCATGTGTCATACTTATTCAAAGGATTGCAATGTGTCATACGTGGTTCTAATTGGTCACAATTTATAATGCTTATTTTTAATTGGTCATGTTTTGTCACTGTAAATTGTTTTCCTTTTATGTTAACCTGAAAATTAGTATAAATAGGAGTCAAATTTCATAGTAGAGAAAAAAGTCATTCCACAAAGAAAAAATCAATAAGTCCCAAATCTATCACCTTTCTCAATAATCATCAAACTTCTACCACCTTTAACCTTCATCAATATCAATCACCACTTTCATATATATTTCCAAACACAACATAAACAATACAAAACAACAACACCACACACTGCACCATCGCGAACGTCGCAAAGTCATCACCACCATCACCATCTATGGTTGCTTTTTCTGATCCGGATTTGTGAGTTTTCTTGTGTTCTTGACATTTTGTTAAAATTTGTTTGTGGATTAGTGTTTGTTGTATTCAGTTTCGTGTTTACTTAGATTTGTTCCATGATTTTTGTAAAAAATGGTGAAAATGGTAGAGAGAGTTTGAAGAGGGATTAGAGGAAGAAGAAGAGAAATTGTGTTTCTTTCTCTCCTCATTTCGTTTTTTATTTTTATTTTTCTTTTATTTTTTTATTTTTTTTTGTTATTTATTTATTTATTAAAATTGAGAGTTTTTGGCCATTTGGTCCCTGGTTCCATTCTATTCTCACCACCCATCCATTTAGTTTGCATTCCCCTTAATATTTCTAGTTTACTTCTATTTTATTTATTTCCTAACTTGTTTTGTTCTTTTTTTTCCTCCTAGTTAATTATTTAACTTATATTTAATTATCTTGTTAGATCACTAGTCTTGTAATTAATTTATTAGGTTCTTTAAATTTGTAAATTTGCACCGTTTGTAAATAAAACAATTTAGATCGTCACCCATTATCATTAACTTGTATAAGTTTTTACATAGGCCAGTAACACAAAGTTAGTCAAATATCAAACATTTTCTCAATCAAATTAACTCAACTTTTTGCAAATAATTGGATGGGATGGATGTACATCTAGACTTTCCTCGAGTAACCGATTGGTTGGCGTACGTTGTATCGTTCGGTCATTCAAACTTAAAACACTTAAAATTAATCTCAAATCACTCAAATAATCTTTTTTCACCGCCGTGCGTCGAAACATTTTCCTAAATTAAAAACAACCAACAAACACTCATTTTCTACCACAAACTACGAGGCTTTGAGTTTTCCATTGCACCCGAGAATACGTAGGAGTAAGATTTCAAAATCTTGTCAAGCACACTAACAAAAAGCTAACTTTTTTTCTTTAACTCATTTCCTGTAAATAAAAATAAAAGCAACCATTAAGAAGAAGCAAACCTTTAAGCATACATTTAAGCATAGCTAACTAAACGGTTCCTGTTGAGTACAACAGATGTGTGAGGTGTTAATATCTTCCCCTCGCATAACCAATCCACGAACCCGTATTTGGTTATGGTGGAAAACTTATCCTAATTTTTTAAGGTTTTATCGTTATTTTACCTTTCTTTAAAAATAAATAAAATTCGGTGGCGACTCTGTGTCTATTTCGAGCGTTTAGACGCTCGAGTATTTTTTGTATAGAAACAATTATACCAAAGTTTTACTTAATGGCATGATGTTAAACTATGTCTTGATGGATGATCATATATCCTAAATGTTATGTCACTTCTCACATTAAAGAAATTGGGACAAAAATAAAAGACTTAATTTTATTTAACATGAAGATTACTAGATTCATTACCCTGACATCCAACACACTTGTAGTATAAAAGTCTCATTGGTAAGACAAAAAGACTAGCTTTTAACTTTTCAATTCACCATTACAATAAATAATATATTTTATGATAAGACTTTCACCTTAACCGAACTATATATGAGGTATACACCATGGGCGTGCCACTTTTTTAATTAAAAAAACAAATATCAAGCAATCGATAGGAAATGTGGCTCGGGAACCAAGTCTCAAAAGCCACCTTTTTCATTCTTAATTTTTTTTAATGGGCACCTTTCTTATTTTTTATTTATTTATAATTTTTTTATTCTCTCGGTTGAGACTTTCAACTGATAGAAATCATGGCTTAGGGACCCAACCTTAAAACCCACATTTAACATTAATAATAAAATTAAAAAGTAAATGAATAAGTAGATAACAAAAATATATGTATCAGAGTGGCATATCTGGCGATCAAGCTGCTCACAAGTAAACATAACTCATCTCCTAAAAATCTGTAAAGGTGCCCAACACAACTACACCCAAATTATATCTACAGTAGATTTTCAACTTCCTAAATATCGATAGATATTTTTCCTCTACAAAAGTAAAACTCTTATCCACAAAATTAACGCACCTTACCAGCAACATTAAAATAAGCTTTAGCAGCAAAGTTGAACTGACTAAGACCTCGATTTCTCTCAAATAAGATATTGAGCCACTCTAGCATGTAACTTGAACCCTTAAAAGTATGAGTCTCTTGTGTAGCCTATTGTATGGTCACCCCCTAAATAACTCCATATCAAGAGCATCAACACCTTCTTCGTTGATACGCGTTGGATGATCGTCGAAATCATCCATGATCAGAATGTGAAGTATGCATGAAACTACCTAAAGAGTAATCGTCTTTTCACCAAATAGCATAAGAAATAATGATGTCTCTGGATGCCACCTCTTCATAAATATGAAATAAGGTTTGGACTAATCATCCTCCAACTATCTCGTTGGAGTGAAGTTAGAACAAAGCCACCAAACCTTGTATCACAGGTGGGTGATACAAGGGAGCCTAATATATTCGTTTCTTTTCATGTGCTAGAATCTTTAATTCTTTCTTTAAACCTTGCTCATGAAAATAATTTAAATTATACATATAAAATATAAATAATTAATAAAACTTAAAAACAAAATATTATTAAAACGAATAAAAATGAATTACTTGCCTTTCTATGTAACAACATGTTCGTACCATTTTAGAAGAGACGTGTAGTACGACCCTGAAAAAATGATGTTGTTTCATCTTGGTATGCATAAATTGCTAACTGAGCTCGAAAATCTTCTCGTCCTCTACGTCCACACTAAATTATCCTACCATCGTGTCCTCCACATCGTGCCATAAGTAAAAGTATATTAATAAAACATAAATACAAATAAATTTTAAAAAATATATCATATCAGCTTACACAAACAAAAGTAATCCGATAAAGTGCATAACCAATCACTCACTCGAATATGTTCCGGTGAGACATCTAACATACTACCATATCAGTATTATGTAATCGATGATGATAAAAGAAATGAAAAGATACTAGATTACTCAAAGTTAAATTGTGCACATTTAACTTGAAAGAGAAATGAGGGGGAAAATGAAAATTTTGAAACTTTAATTATATATACAAAGGAAACTTAGTCAAGTCTTGAGATTTTATTGATTATTAAATCAATTGGGTGGGATTGGTTTTCTATATTGTTTAAAGGGAGTATAGATATTAATAGAGAATTATGGTTTGTTAATCCTTCTAATTTCATTGGATTATAACTTGTGTCCCTTTGTATTGGGTTGCACCCCTTGTGCGTATTAATACAAGTGCTTATCAAAAAAAAAAGGTCTAAAGTAAATTCTTCACTCTTTACTTGTAAGTCACAACTCCAAGTCCCACCTATATCACTATATAATTTCTATATCCATACTCTGATTCTCACAAATCACAACCAACCACAAAATATTATGTTTTCTTTCTACCAAATATCAACCTTCAAAACCAACATGGCGAAGTTTACCCTTCTGTTCCTTCTCCTAACTCTACTCTCAATGGCAACATCAACACCAACACCAACAAGTTTCATCAAATCCTCATGTAGCACAACACCATACCCAACACTTTGTCTTGAATCTCTTTCTGTCTATGCAACAATAATCCAACAAGATCCACACCAATTAGCCGAAACAGCTTTATCACTTAGCCTCAACAAAACTCAAACCACAAAAGGCTTTGTTACAATGTGCAATACCTTCAAAAATCTTAAACAAAGAGAATATGCTGCTCTTCGTGATTGTGCTGAAGAAATCAGTGATAGTGTTGATAGGCTTAGCCGTTCATTAAAAGAGCTTAAACTTTGCAAGATCAATGGTCAAGATTTCAATTGGCATATAAGCAATGTGGAGACATGGGTTAGCTCAGCTTTGACTGATGAAACCACTTGTGGAGATGGATTTGGTGGAAAATCACTTGATGGAATAATCAAAGCCTCTATTAGATCTAGAATGGCTAATATTGCTCAATTTACTAGTAATGCTCTTTCACTCATTAATCAATATGCTGCTAATCACATGGAAGAAATTAAACATTAGGAATCAAATGCTTTGGTTTTAAGGTTGTTGAGAAATAATTTAATGTGGTTGGTTCCTTTTTTTATTTATTTATTTATTTATTTATGCGATGTGTGTAATGTGTAACTACATCTATATATAGAGTGAAATAAAGTTACTATATTTATATAATTGTCTTGTTTGCAACTTTCTAACTATAACTTACCTTAATTTCTAGAACTTGGGATGTAATGTTCGTGACCTAACATTTTTATATGGAAATTAGGTATGGCTACATAATTGGTAGGTTGAAATTTTGTTTTCTTTATTCATATTTACACAGTGATGGAAAAATGTTTGATGGGGATCAATGTTCATTAAGATTTTATTATTTATTTAGAGATCACCTTGCCTAATTAGTCTTTATTATCGAGATTTTCATCCAAGCACCCTATTTTAATCGTAATTTTTACACAAGTTTTTTCTTATCCAAATTATCCTTTTTTATTGTATTATCTAGATAAATTCTTTCTTATCCAACTACCTTTTTTACCTTCTTTAGGAAAATGATGGTTCTTCCGACCAAAATCTTTCAAGTGCTCTTATGGTTGTACAAGATACACTCTTTGTCCTTGTACTTAAAAATGATCCTTCTATCTTTCTTCCTCGAATTTGTTGATTCTAGGCTTCTCTTTTCATGTAATTGCTTCACTATCAAACATTAGTTAAACGAAGTTCAAAACACATTCTCTTCAATTTTGTAGAACTTTATTATTTTTGGATATGATAGATTATCTTGAATGTATTAAAAAAAATTCTAACATACAACAAATGTTAGACAATCAAAATTTTCTCTTATGTTGTTTTTGAAGATAAATTAAGAAAAAATGCAGCGGATAAACAAATGATTTTTCATTAATGAATCTTTACGAATGATCATGATCAACGATCGAATGATTATCTCTCGTAGTGATAAACCTTTCAAGTAGAGTTCTGAGAGTGATCCTAAGCACTCTACTAACAATATACTTTATACTCATCCCATACAAATAAAATATGTTCTCTCACAATGCTAGCTGATTTGAAGAATGATATATATATATATATATATATATAATATATATATATATATATATATATATATATATATATATATATATATATATATATATATATATATATATATATATATATATATATATATATAATATATATATATATATATATATATATATATATATATATATATCTATATATATATATATATATATATATATATATATTCTTCAAATCAGCTAGTATTGTGAGAGTCGGCCCTGTGCATGTGTTGCAGCACAGGCCCCAAATATTAGAGGATCCAAATTTTTGAAAATTTTGATTTTTTTTCATAAATATTAATAAAAATAATTAAAATGTTATTAAAAACACTCAATAATTGAAAAAAATATTATGATAAAAATTCAATAATACAAAAATCAAGATTGATCAAAACTCAAAATAATTATAATTAAATTTATTTTTAATTTATATATAAATATATTTTTGATATATTTTTTTTATTATTATAATTATGTTTTTAAAAAAATTGGGCCCATTTTTGTAATTAGAACGGGGCCTTTGATATAATTGGGCCGGCCCTATATATATATATATATATATATATATATATATATATATATATATATATATATATATATATAGAGAGAGAGAGAGAGAGAGAGAGAGAGAGAGAGAGAGAGAGAGAGAGAGAGAGAGAGAGAGAGAGAGAGAGAGAGAGAGAGAGAGAGAGAGAGAGAGAGAGAGAGAGAGAGAGAGAGAGAGAGAGAGAGAGAGAGAGAGAGAGAGAGAGAGAGAGAGAGAGAGAGAGAGAGAGAGAGAGAGAGAGAGAGAGAGAGAGAGAGAGGTGTTTTTGGTTTCCGTAAAATTAGTATTTCTTAAACAAATTTGATCAAGCTTATATACTTCATCACAAAAGTTTTATTTATAGAACCACTTGTGTGGGCTGCAAGTTGAATAAAGTTTACTTATTTATTTAATCTCTCATCAATTTGTTCTTATGTGTGTGATCAAGTAGGTTCTTCTAACATTTAAAATTATATTAAATCACACATTTAATATGATAAATAACGAGAAGTATCAAGAAACACATTATTTTTACCACTATAATTACATTTTGACATATTAAATTTATGAGTCTTACTAGCATTGAAGAATTATTTTAAAGGTTTTAGCATTAATTTTAGGTTGGGTGGTATCCTAAACCAACTTTGTTATATGTTCCTCTTTAATGGCCGAAAATGAGGTTCAAGTTGTCTCTTTTTGGTAAGTTTATAAAGTGTGTTATGCAAATCTTTGATTTTATTTTCTAAAACACTGTATTTCACACACTTGACAGATTTATCAATAGTTTTAGGAGTGACACGAATTAAAAAAGTATATTTTTATCTAAGGTAGTCTATTTCCTCTACGAAATTTTAAATTTTATTTTCAGGAGAAGATATAGTTACTTTAGAAACACAAACAATTTATTTTAATTTGCTTGACTCACTATTTAGCTATTTACAGATAAGGAAGAGCTCGAAATAAGTACATTTAGAAGTTAGATCATTTACCTCATTTTTTTCGTAATTATCCATGAGAAATATGTTGGCTTCTTCCTCTTTTTAATATTCCTCGGAGGAGTCCATATCATTATCATCACATGCTATGTATGCCTTCTTTCTTTATTTTGAGGTATTTTGTATCTTTTAACTCGTTCGTGGCTTTGAGGCAGTTTGACTTTTTGTGGTCTATCTTTCCACAGTGCGTGGAAGCATGTTCGCAATAACGAACATATTTCTTTAGTTTTATGTTGGAAATTTTGAGGTTGTTTCTTGTGCCTTATGATCTTTTTGGACTTGTAGACTAAGAGATTCATAACTTCAGAGTTTTCTGATTATTTGGTTTCTTCAACTATGAGTGCAATGCTTTTCTTTTTCTTGTCGCTTTCTTCATTTTCAACAATCCTTTTTAGCTCAATCACATACTTTTGTAATTTTCCAAAAAAAAGTAGCCAAATTCATAGAAGACAAGTCTTCGGGTTTAGAAATCGCAATGATTTTAAGTTTCCAACTGTGGTTTAGGTGTCTAAGGACTTTGTTAATTAAATCCTTATTTTGAAATTCTTACATAAAGTTCTTAAGTGATTAATAATGTGAATACACTACTTTTTCATATCCGGGATATTTTCTTCAGGTTTCACCCTAAAGAATTCATATGCATGGGCCAATATGTTCTTTCTAGCCTTTTCCACCTCGGTCATACATTCATGGGTAACTTGAATGGTGTACCATATTTCTTTTTCCTAATTACAATGAGAAACACGAAAAACTCATCAATACCAAGAGCATTAGTGGTAATAGTTTTAGCTTTCAAATTGTACTACACCTTTCCGTTATGTTCTTTGGTTCAAAGATCTCTAAATTTGTTTTCCATAACATCATTAACTTGTTGTGTGGGGAAAATGGACCTTTTTTAACAGCAATCCATATATCACAATCCATCTCCTCTATAAGGATTTGTATTTTCTCTTTCCAATAAGCATACTCCCCGCCATAAAAATATGAGGGGTTTTTAATGAATCATTTGAAATCATCCTACCTCCTATGATGATTAGTCTTATAATAAGAATTAGGCTTTAATCCACTTGTTGACCAAGATACTTCAAATATAAGAGGGGTGAATTATGCTAATAAAGGTTTTTGAATACTTTTAGAAAACAAAAAACAATTGATTTGACTTGATCAATTTTTAAAAAGAGATAAAGGAGAGATTCAAGCGCAAAAAAGTAAATAACATGAAAATAAAGAGATAAGGCAAAGGAAAGTGCACACCAAAATTTACATTGGTTCAATCGTAAACCACACGATCTACTCTAGTCCTTAAGGATTTCTCTTTGGGAGTTCCACTAACAGATTAAGTTTTTATCACAAGATCAACCCATAACCTTTTTACACCGGGCTTTTACCCACATTCAATTTGCAATCTTTATAATAATATCAATGTTACAAGAAAATGATACTCTTGATTTAAAATTATAACTCAATTTGATTCAAATGTCAATTACACAAGCATAACTCTTACTTAAGTATTTTTCTCTCTCAACGTAAAAGGATTATAAGTGTTTAAAAAGTTTCTCAGAAGAGACTGAGTAAGCGAGAAGAGTAATATTTCAGATTTCTTGTGTTGTTTTAAAGTAAACACTGGTCCTGCCTATATAGTAACAAAATTGGCCAAAAAATGAAAGAATTTTAGGCCAAAGTTGTTACCTACTCGATTAGCCTGCGATGCTAATCTACTATTACATAGCTTTTAGGGAAGAAAATACCAAAACTCGAGCCTAATCAATTAAAAGGCTTCTTAATCTATATTAGGGAAATTAAAAGGCTTCTTAATCTATATTTGTGTGTGTGTGTGTGCGCGTGCGTGCGTGTGTGCGTGCGTGCGTGTGTGTTGTGTGTGTGTGTGTTGTGTGTTGTGTATTGTGTGTTGTGTGTGTTGTGTGTGTGTGTGTGTGTGTGTGTGTGTATGTGTGTGTGCGCGCGCATCAATTTAATAGTTTACGAGTTACTCACACTTAAACTAATGATCATAAAAAGATAAAAAATAAATAAGGTATAAGATCATATTCGAGCTTGCAAATACTTAAAATCCTTTAATGTTGTTCTTGAAATTTAATTATTTTCCCCCCAAACTTTGGATTTATGTGCTTACATGTATGATGTCTGCAGTGATTTGTTAAGTTTTAATGTTGGTAGTGCTCTTAAGAGAAGTCTTTATCAAGTGATGGTGCTTGAATATCAAAGTGTCATCTGTTGAGATTATCAAGTTGCGTTGTAGCTGAAGTGTCTAAAGATCATCTGGTGCAATGATCAAATTAATATGCTTGGTAATCAAGTTGCGGTGATCAAGATTGTGGCGCTTGGAGATCTAGTTATATGTCTATATATGGAAGAAAATACCTTATGTCAAACTTAATTAGGTGAAGTCAGCAAAGATGTATGATCAACTGGTTTATCTGATGATGGAAGTTATCTTGAAGAGTTATCTCAAGCCTCGTCAAAAGAATATTCAAGGTTCTGATGAAGTGCTAAAGGAAAGATAATGTCGTTTCAACTCTCACATAAAATAAAACGTATTTCAAAAGTTGGATAATTATTCCTAAAAAGTAGATGTTCCCGAATTACCTCCTAAATGGGTTCTCTACCACTAGTAGTGAAAACGTTTCAGAAAATAATGGGTTCTTATCTCATGATAGGGAACGGTTTTCATTTCTTCATAATAATGAACATAAGAAGTTACACGTGCAACAAACTCCATATAAACTAGAGTGTGTGAGTTCCCCTCCTCATTCTCATCAGAAGGACTAAGAGGGCCGCCTCCACTCTCAACAGAACATCCCTCAATCCTAAACTATCGCTAAGAATGGCCAAATTAGGAATGAGACCATTAACTTTTAGTTGCTTCTTATCTGGAATGTTAGGGTTCCCATAAGAAGACGATATGGCAGAATCCCTCCCACAGTCTCCATTTATATTCAATGGAAAACCCATGGGTCATCCATAACAAAACAACGAAAAGAGAAGAAGGGCCAAAAATAAATGGTACCTGAAGGAAGGATATGGAGCGAAGGAAATTGTTTGAGAAAGGAAAAATGACAATGCAAAGACTCAAGCAGGCAGAGAAGCAAATGGAAGCAAGAATCACCTAGGGGTAATGAAGAAGAAAAGCACAAGAGTGGTAGAAAGAAGAAGAAGGAAACCAAAAATTTCTAAAGAAACCCAAAAGGAAGTTTATATAAAGAGAGGGAAAATATTACAAAATTGTGGGATAATGTCAGAACAATGATCCGACAACCCAAAATGCCTCCTCGGGGAAATAAATGCACTTAAGTGCACTCGAATAGTGTAGATAGATGCGTCATTCCTTAACATGTTCACCTAGATCCAGGCGTAAGGTTTTCAACAAAATGTTTCAATGATTAGATAAGCATTTAATGAGGATGTTGCCAGAACTTTTCCACTTCTCCTTGCAAGAATATGGGAATGGAGTCGCCTGACCCAATTTTGAATACATCATACGCCTATCGACATCGTAAGTTTGGGGACAATTGTTCTGGCCTAGACTAAAGGCCTAGGAAGGCCCAATCTTATTTACCTTATAAATGGGCAATTTTTTAATGCACCCCATATGCTTCTTACGCACCACACAAAAATACATGAATGCCCCTAGATTTAGGAGATGCATCTCCATAACATTTTGGAGGTTAAATCGCGTCAGACCCTTCTGCTTCATCACTTCATATTTTACTTAAAACACTTCTTCAACACTCTCTCAGATTTTTCTCTGCACCAACTTAAAACTCAATCATCATCTCTAACATCAGAAACAACATCTGAAACATCAACTTTTTAAATTTTCGATAAATTTTTGAGTTTTTGTGTAAATGAGTAGAAATCAATTATTAGAGTTAGAAATGAGTAGAAATAAAATTTAAGATGGTTTAGACATATTGTATTAGATGTTTGTTGGCTGAAAATTATGATCAAAATAAGTTTTTTTAACATTGCATGGGGTACATTGACACAATTGATGTAACTTCTGAGTTGCAGGAAATTTCGGAGATGCATCTCTAGAATTTTTCAGCGTTTTAGATTACTAGGTTACCAAGATGCATCTCCGGAATTTTCTGCAATTTTTTTTGTTTGATTTTCTTGCTTGTGTTGTTTTCCCGGACTAATGGTTTACCTTACTTTAACTTACAATCATAATGGCGTATAGACATGATAAATTAGGGCACATGAGGGTTGATCATCACACATCTGCGTGGCAGGCGAAAAGTAAGTAGGTTCCGGAGGCTCTTGGTCCCTCTGGTCAGGCAAAGTCATCCATTTCTTGGGCTCGTGCTTCTCCTCATTCCACTTCATCTTCTTCTTCCCCTAGGATGTTGCTGATCCAATGTCACCTCCTACTATAAATGATGTTGATCCAGTCCACCCTCCTACCATTGATGTTGTTGATCTAGTGCCACCTCCTGAGGGTGAGGCTGCTGCGCGTGCTGAGCTAGAGGCATTTGGAGGAGGCCCATTTGATTTGTCATTATTGTATATGTATTCAGACCATATTGTCAGACATATCTGAGACTGAGAGGTAGGATTAGTTGGATTCATTATGTTTTTAACGTTAATTTTAATTGAAAAATTTCTGACAATGATTATTTTTGACAAATTTTAGAAGGAACCTGGCGACCGATCCTTATAGAGTCTATCTTGATCGTCTGATTATTGAGGACATGCACTTCAACAATTATGTTGATCACTGTGAGACGCGACCATTTTACGAGATAATGCTATACTCTGGATGATTGACATGTTAATCGGGTCTCATTGCTCCTCATCTGCCCGAGCGTGTCATGCGGAAGTTCGGCTACACTCAGACCATTCTCAGACATCATGTTGTCTCTTCTCCTCCTGCCTTGACACATAGACATATAAAGGACATGTTGGATGATTATGAGAGTCATCCAGTATCGGAAGAGGCACGGGCTACCATCGCTGAGAGTGATTGGAACTACGTCGAAGGGTACATCATATGGTTCTTCAGGGTGTCACATTTGTACATGGTTCATGCTACTCCAAGAGATCCATCGAGACCAGTTCATCAGGAGATACTAGAGGAGTAGCAGACACAGCTAGATCATGTTGAAGATGTCTTGCCTAGGTGCCATTACATAGTGGAGATTGCGTAGGAAGACATTGACGCATGTCTCTTCCCTGATGGGTTTGGTGTAAGGAAGGTCCTAGATGCCATCATGACAGAGGCATGAAGGGCATTGTTGTACCAGAGACAACGTCAGGGGATGGGGGATTGATGGTCGAGGAGGTAGACGAGGCAGATGAGAGGTAGTTAGACATACACAATAGTGTGTTAGTATATAGTGTAGTACTATGATCTGTATTTTATTTTGACGATCTTACTACTTTATTTGTCTCGATTGTATGATATTTTTTATATTTATTGGTATTTTATTTATGTATGACATTTTTGGACCATCTGGAATTATGTACGTAGATTTTTTATTTTCGATTATATGAAATGGTTTATATCTTCATTTGAATACAAAAAAATAAAATATAATATGAAAAACCAAGTTTTGAGACGTTACGGAAATATATCTTCAAAATATTTACGAAAATACATCTCCGATCGAATTCAAATGTATAATAATTTATGAAATTTGAATATTTTAAATTATTACGGACACATACACTATCAATGGTTGTTCCGCGAGAAAACAATATAACCTTACAATACATAAATAAAGAAAAGAAAAGAGATGTTGAAGATAAATCTTCAAGCCTCTCTAAATCACACACTCTCTCTCCCCATGAGTGGACATCTGAGATGATCTAATCCTAATCCGTTAGTATACACAAATATTTTGACACATGAAACGAATGCACAGAACCCTCAATCAATACTACAACCAAAACTGATTCTGATTTACATCATTAATCAGACACAACATCAGGGAACAATACTACATGTCACTACATGATTTGTAAGTAATAAAAGCATTCCCATATTTTTCTTCCCAAAATCCAATAATGTTCCTCAGATTTTTCCTACGTGGACCCTAACATCACAAAAACTTAAATAAAAAAATAATCAATTGCATTATTGGAGATTTTAACAATCACAAGAAGATACTAGTATGTCGACAACTTGGTTTTTAAATATAAAAAAAAACTTATTTGATTGCCGACTTACAATGTTTGTAACAAAAGAACATCGACAAAACCAGATCCTATGAATAGAACAAACCACAACCCTCAACTATATCTCTCTATATAATATCTAGATCCTTATTCATTCTTACAAATCACAACCAACCACAAAACAATAACCTCTCTCTCTCTCTCTCTCTCTCTCTCTCTCTCTCTCTCTCTCTCTCTCTCTCCAAACATGGCAACCATGGTTTCCCTTCTTTTCCTTCTAATAACTCTTGTCTCTATAGCAACATCAACACCAACAAACTTCATCAAATCCTCATGTAGCACAACACAATATCCAACACTTTGTGTTGAATCTCTCTCTGTCTATGCATCAAAAATCCAACAAGATCCACACCAATTAGTCCAAACAGCTTTATCACTTAGTCTCAACAGAACTCAAACCACGAAAGCCTTTGTAAGAAAGTGCAAATATTTTAAGAATCTTAAACCAAGAGTATATGCTGCAATTCATGATTGTGTTGAAGTAATTAGTGATGGTGTTGATAGGCTTGGCAGTTCATTGAACGAGCTTAAACTTTGCAAGATCAACGGTCAAGATTTCAATTGGCATATAAGTAATGTTGAGACATGGGTTAGCTCAGCTTTGACTGATGGAAGCACTTGTAGTGATGGGTTTGGTGGAAAAGCACTTGATGGAAGAATCAAAACCTCCATTAGATCTAGAATGGTGGATGTTGCTAAAGTTACTAGTAATGCTCTTGCACTTATTAATCAATATGCTGCTAATCACTAGGGGGATATTATACTCTAGGAATCATTAAAGTTTTGCTTTTTGAGGTTGTTGAGAAACACTTTGATGTGTGGTTTGCTTTATTTGTTTTATGTGATGTGTAATGTGTAATGTGTAATTAACTTATGTGAAATAGTTACAGATTTTATATGATTTCCTTGTTTGTGATATTATGTTTATTATTCATCTTCACATGAAAGTGTCCCTTGAGAGTATTAAAAGTCACACTTGTCGGTATATTAACTTATTTCATACCGAACCAAAAATGTATAGTCACGGAAGTTGTGATATCTGAGTTTCTGATGTGGTGGAGCGGATGTATGTGTAATGTTAGTACTCTAATGTTCAAGTCAATGATGAGAGAGTATTTAAATTATATTTGAAATTTGTTATTTGAAATCACTACGTCAAAAATGACTTTTAACAGCACATCTTAGACAGCGCTTTTAAAAGAAAGCGCTGTCTAAGGTTAAAATTAAAATAAAACACGGAAACTGTTCCAAAAAAATAATGAAAGCGCTGTCTAAGGGGGGTCTTAGACAGCGCTTTCTAAAAGCGCTGTCTAAGACCCCCCCTTAGACAGCGCTTTTAGAAAGCGCTTTTAAATATAGATCTTAGTCAGCGCTTTTGATAAAGCGCTGTCTAAAGTCTTTAAATTAAAAAAAAAAATTAAAACCAAAAGCGCTTTCTAAAGTCTTTATTCCCTCCATGTCACGAAAAAAAAGTTATTCCCTCCCAAATCCTAAAAATCCTACATTCTTCTCCCAAACCCTCAATCAGAGCTTGCTTCTCTTTCTCCCAAATCCACTCCCCCTTCTTCCAACCCTCAATCAGAGCTTGTTTATCCTGTGTGAAAGATTCTTCCCCTAAACCCTAACCCTTTCCCCCATTATATGTATGATTCTTATCCTGTGCAGGCTCGCTTCATAAACATGCTTCCTTCGAACTCTTGGTCTTCATCGATTCTATTCGATTCAGTTTCGTTTTTGAGGAAAATTGAGAGAAAACAAGAGTTTCAATCAAGTATACAACAAGAAAACAAAGAAGAAAATGATTCGTTACGTGAATCTCGTCTTCCTTGTGTTCTCAGCAACTTTGATTTCTTACGGCTTCGCATTCACCAATCCATTTGACGGTAACTATTTCTTTTTTTCCATAGATTTGCGTTTGGATAGTTAGTTGCTTTCAAAATAGATATGGTGTGTGCATGCAAAATCAACTGAAATATAGCTTTGCTTCATGATTTCTAAATTGCAATCGGTTGCAGTTGTTCAGTAAACCTTGATATTGCGGAAATGCAGAAAAATACGGCCGAAATTGCAGAGGATTTCTAAAACTTTTTATTGTGGCTGCAATTCAGAACTAGGTTTTGCGATATCTTTGAGTTAAATCCACTTTCAAGATAACATTGAAGAACAATATCCTATTAGGATTATTTAGATATGTAGCACCGACACGTCTAAAAAAATGTGTGTTTGTTTCAGTGTGTGTAAAATCGACACTGATACTTGTTATTATGTTTAATTTATTTATCTTTTCAAATTACTATTGACATCGACGTGTCAGTGTCGTGTTTCCGGTGTCCGTGCTAATGTAGGCAAGCAAGTAGCTGATTTTGTCAGTAATGCTAAATTGATATAGAGATAAATTGAAGATGTGGTTGATTTAGAAAATTCATGTATTTATGAGGGTTAGATTTGAACCTGAGAAAAACAAAAAATTCCATGCTTCACTTCAAATTAAATTGAACTAATTTTGTTATAGATCACACTTGAAGCATATATATCATTTTTATGCTCTAACTAAACTAAATATTATTTGCAATTCTTTTATAAACAGTTACAGCCCTCCAGGATCTATACAGGAGCTTAAACAACCCTCAAGGGCTACACGGATGGAACGGTGGTGATCCTTGTGAGGAGTATTGGACAGGAGTAGCTTGTTCTGACTCCTCAGTTATACATCTGTAAATGCACATATTCTACTGATAATCAAGATTTTAAATAGTGATCGTAAATGATATACCACTTCAAATGCACCTAGGCTCTAACTATACTATATCACTTCAAAAATTATGATTTTTTCTGGTTAGATAATATCACTATCCCCCATAATGCAACTAAGAAACCTTATACTTGCCCTGTCGGTCCTCCTGCAGCAAAATTCAAGGATTGAACCTTACCGGATATCTTGGATCCTCGCTGTATAATCTACAAAATTTGAAGATATTGTAAGTCGTTTTATGTTTGAAGCTCTTATCGGGATGGTTGGTTTACTATATTGTCAAGATATGATTTACTTCCCATTCTGATTGGTTAACTTTAATTCCGTTCTGGTTTTTTAGTGATATCAGTTCCAACAGCATAATGGGTGAAATACCATACGAATTACCTCCAAATGCCACACATATGTAAGCCTACTTTTCTGATGATTTCGATTTTACCGGAAGCTATAGCAGTGAGTTTTTTCTGATGATCCTTCTTTATGGCAGAAACATGGCTTGCAACTATTTGAGCCAAAATATCCCTCATTCATTATCAAACATGAAAAAACTAAGACATCTGTGAGTTACATTCATATTGATTTGATTCCAAGCTTGAAAGGGGAGCTGCTTCAAATTTTCTTATCACATTTGAGTATGATATAATTATTGAATTTTGAAAATGGCAGTGAAATTAACACTTTTTTGTCTTGCAGGAATTTAAGCCACAATTTCTTGTATGGACCAATTGGCAATGTGTTCACTGGCTTAGATAATCTCAAGGAAATGTATGTTTTCTTCACTTGAGTCTTTTGCTTTTAGAATTTCAATGCTAATAAATGAAAGACTTCACCAATGATTAAGCTATGTTAGGCACTTAACCTAAACCATTTCCACAGAATTGTGTTTTCTGTGCATTGCCAATTTTTTGAATTTTCCGAATAGGTAAGAGCAAAAAATGAAGCCAATCTAAACCTTCACAATTTTTAATCAGTCATAATGGAAAGAGTAGTACGTGTTTATATATTATGCCATAATATATAAAACATGGCGAAATCCAGATAGCACAAACATAATCATCCCTTTTTGTTGGAAATGCATTGGATAGTTTAGACTTGAGAAGCAAGAAAAGGATGCTAATTTGGAAAAGAAAATAAATGATCTGTCACCTTGTGGGTACTTCTGATGCTGTTGCTTCTGCTGAGAAACTTATCAATGAAGTCCTTGCTGAGGTTTGTTTTAAATTTTCTCTAATTATGTTGTGGAATCACTGTAACTTTGGCCTGTTAGTGAAATATCACTGGTTAGAGTTGTTTTCAACTGATTTTGTAAATGCAATGTGAAATGTTTAATGATAAATTTGCTTAAATTATATTGGAATTAGTGCGCTCTGTATCCTGCCAGGGAAAATTCACTGATAAGAGTGGTTTTGAATTGACTTTCTATTTGTAATATGGTGTGTTTTCTGGTTAATTTGCTCTAGTGAGGTTTGAATGACTGCAACTGTAACCTGCTAGTGAAATATTGCTGACAGTATTTGTTTTGAACTGATTTTGTAACTTTAGTATGATTGTTTTGTGCTGAATTTGTTAAAATGATCTTCAAAGTCGAATGGCCTTAACTGTAACCTGTTAGTGAAGCGTCATTGACGATGGTTGTTTTCTACTGATTTTTAACTGTAATAATCTGGGGGAAATGTAACCATTAACATCACTGATAAGAGTTGCTTCTTTACTAGGCTGAAGCCGGGGCTTCTGCCGGTGGTGGTACTAGACGGATGGCTGCACAATCTGGGGGTGATGAATTTTCGATGCAAATCCCAAACAATAAGGTGTGCAAAGTTGCCCGAAATATGTACACCCATGTACTTTCTACAGTGTTTTGTTTATAGTTGATTTGGTTTCTTAGGTCGGCCTTATAATTGGTAAAGGAGGAGAAACAATTAAGAGTATGCAAGCTTCTACTGGAGCACGGATTCAGGTTATCTCTTGTTCTTTGTTTTCTCTGCTTCTTTTGTTAGTTAATGGTTACTTTGCTGATTTGATATGAAAGACCATAAATAAAGACAGTAGTAGCTGAAGCCCTTGTTAGCTGATTTACCTACCTTGGACCTTCATCACACTGCATTCTTTTGATTATATTTACAAAATAGACAAGGAAACTTAAACACTAAATGCTATGCATGATCGTTAATTAGACGATATAAAACGGTTTAAAGAATTGGTGATTAGAGGCCGATATAGTTAGCCGAGATCAATGTCAACCCGTTCCGGATTTACCCTTTCTGTCTGGTTCGCAACAAGTTCAATTCCTAGCTGTCCTTTGTCTCCTGCCCCAAATCCGTAAAGCTTCCCTGATTCAGTTAGAGCAAAGGTATGAGCATTCCAGTATATCGAATTTGTCAGACTAATCTGTACCACCCTTTCATTGATCTGCTTCAGCGATGTCACGAGCTCGGGGTTTAACACATTCGCATGCCTGTTTCCCTGTTCGTCATTTACTGCGTTATGACCGAGACTAGCAGATTCTCCACAACCGAATGAATAAACGTCACCATCTTCAGAGACCACAAAGGTTGTGTAATCTCCTGTTGCGACATGAACAGCTTTGACATTGGTCAATGCTTCTACTACCTTAGGTGCTGCTTCACATTCTTCATTCCCGTGTCCCAAACAACCGTATCGGCCCCATCCCCATGTGCAAACACGGCCATCCTGTCCTACAACTGCAGCGTGCCATGCACCGGCTGCAACCACCATGGGTTGAATGTTTAGCGTCTGGAACTGTTCGATCAAACGAGGGAACTTTTCGTCAGTTCTTGTTCCGTGTCCTAGCTTGCCTCCCAAGCCACACCCAACGGAGTATACTGACATTCCACTAGGTTGACAAGCCAAACAAAGAAGGTAGCAATATCCCGCGGCAATTTGCACTACTGGTATGTCTTCCAAAGCTCCTAATAAAGGATGAGGTTCCATATCATTTGGATCAGTGTGGTGGCCGAGTTTTCCATCGTTACCCCAAGAAAATGTATAAACCCTGCCTTCTCTTGACAATACCGCGGTAAAAAAGTTACCAATTGCAGCTTGGACAACAAATATGTTTTTCAAAGACTCCACCAACTGTGGACTTGTGACAACTTTAGATCCTTGACCTCCGTATTCAGCTTCTCCAAAAGAATCTTTTCCAAATGCATAGACTTGTCCGGAATCAGTGATCAACATTGTCCTCCCAGCACCGGCAGCAGCTTGTATAATTCGAATGCCTTGCAAAGTTCTTATTGGCCGCGGTCGCCATTCTTCATCGGTGGTGCCGTGCCCGAGTTGTCCTGAACTGTTGGATCCAAACGAATAAACATCCCCTTTAGATGTCACAGCAATGCTGTGACCAGGACCTGCTATTGCCTGTGATTTCTCCCTCCTGCAACATGCTTCTCCAGCCAATAAATACCTCAGAACCAACTTCCAAGAGCCTCCACATCTTTGCTTCAAATCTTGCCTTTCTTCTGTTGTCATTGGCTTAAAGATGGCTCTCTTTCGGCACATGTCAAATGCAGCAAGCTCGGATAATGACAGCGCTAAATCCGGAGCAAAGTTTGCTGGCTGCCTGAAGAAAGAGCATGTTGCCTGCAACATAAACATAAAAAACAAAACCAGAAGCATTATTCGCATTCAAATCAAGAACAACAACTTCATAAGTGAAATGCAGATAAGTATAGCACTTGAATCCGTGCTTCTCAGAGATGAACTGTGAAGAATGAGCTCTAATCTTTGAGCAAAAAGCAACCGATTCTGAATATGAGGGTAGAGAGCTTGAGAGTGAAGAGTGAAGATTGAAGGTGAGGAATGAAAAAACTAGAAAAGCTTCTGATTGCACTGTTATATACATGGTATTCTCAACCAAATCGGGCAACGGATCGGGCAGGTTAGTTATGTTAGGGCAGGTTGTTAGGATTTTTGTTAAAACTCTGTTAGTTGCAAGTTAATTTTATATGTGAATTGATTTTCTATTAATTATTTCCATCGGTTAAAATAGTTGTATTGCTTGCAGGGATAAGTCAAAATTGGACCTTAGCTTGCAGTTCAGCTGGATTTGCACGTTACTTCTATGAAGGTTTGTTGTGGTTGGAAGTTCTGCTGTTAAAATGTTAGTTTGTTTTGTTAGTTACAAGTCTGTCAAATCAATTTAAAATTAGTTAGGTTAAGTTAGAGAACTAGTTAGTCATGGTTATTATGAAATTAGAAAAAAAAACTTAACTGTTAGTCAAAGTCCTGCTGTTAGTTATTTCCCATTTTTTGACTCTGTTAGTTTTATTTATAATCGATTGCTTTGAAATTATGTTACTACAAAAGGTTAGATTGATGTTAGTAAATCTGTTAGTAAGTTGATGGTGAGATCTGTCATGGCCTATTAGTATCAGAAACATTATTAGTGAAGGCCAAGACCATGACCAAACACTTGCCTGATTATTTGATGTAGAACTTACTTGCTGAAACTTTCCGCTATGCTAATGATTGTCTTGGTGCATGACTTGTCATTGGGCATGAGCGCCGGGAGCTGTTACCGCAGCAAGTTGTATCAGTTAAGTTGTTATGACTAATTTTGGGAATTTGCTAACGACTCGTTTTAGACAGCACTAGCTAGTGTGTTTTGAGTTGCTCACTTGCCAACAACTTAATAATTGTAATGGATTTGAAGTTAATTGAGAATTTTGCCACCGATACTTAGTAAAACTCGATTAAAATGTCGTTTACGATGGTTATAACATACTGCTATGTTGTTAAAAAGCTGTTTGAATGGTTTGAATTGTGAGTTGTTTAGAAAACCATGTTAATAACTTGAAGTAGGGTTAGTGACGGTATTACATGATTATGTTAGATTCAGTTATATTGGTTAATGTTAACTTACAACATTCGTTCTGTTGTGATAATTATGCAGGATGTACTACCTTGGTTTCGAACTGATTTCAGAATTTGCATCTGTACCGAATTGGGGTGGGCTGCCACGGTTAATTCTTGCACTTTTGGTAATTTTTTATTAGCGAGTTTCAATGATGTCTATGTGTAATTATTAGGATTTAATTAAGGGTATACTTATTTTCCTGTGGAATGCTAACTGTGGCGTTGTTATGTATGTTCTAAAACTTTTGATTTGTGCCGTTTCTGACTTGTGGAAAATTCATGGATGAATATATGACAATTCTGCTTCATGAATGAATGAAGAATTTCTTCTGTGAAACTGGAATTTTGTGAATGAGTGAATCTTTAAAAATTGGAATGGATGAAGAAAATTGCTTTTGTGAAACTGGAATTTCGTTTATATATCCTTCAAAATTTGTTACAATGCTCATGAAATTAATGCTAAACTTATATGAAATGCAATGGTTAGTTACAAATCAAAATGTTAGTTTCAATTTTCGTATACCTTAGACAGCGCTTTTGTAAAAAGCGCTGTCTAAGGGGGGGGCTTAGACAGCGCTTTTTGAAAAGCGCTGTCTAAGGTATACCTAAAAGAATTAAAATAAGAGGGTCTTAGAAAGCGCTGTCTAAGGGGGTGGGGCTTAGACAGCGCTTTTCAAAAGCGCTGTCTAAGGTATACCTAAAAAATTTAAAATAAGAGGGTCTTATAAAGCGCTTTTGGCCAAAGCGCTGTCTAAGGGGGGGGGGGGGGGGGGGGGGGCTTAGACAGCGCTTTTAAGATTTAAAAAAGCGCTGTCTAAACCTTTAGCAGCGGAGGTTTAGACAGCGCTTTAAAGCGCTGTCTAAGGCTAAAAAAAGCGCTGTCTAAGGTCTTGTTTGTTGTAGTGAATTGTACTATCCTATATATAGGGAGAGAAATAATTGTCTAACTACTTTCCCGGCGTGGAATGTAGTGGAATGTAGAGGACCGTTGGATGTGTTGGAAGAATAGATCTTCTCCTTTTGGATTATCGAAGGTTTTGTGGTTAACAACAAGTAATCTAGGAATTTCCTTTCTTATGGTGGTCGGATATCTGAAGGTGTGGTCAGATTGAGGAGGATGACTGGCCTAAAATAGTTGTCTCCAAAATCCTCATGTTTAAGAAATAGGCGTGAAGCTTTGAAGGATCTTTAGACGTCGGTTCGACCGTATTTTCTTTGCTTTAACTACTTTGTCACTTCATATGTATTTAGAGGGATGATTATAATCTTTTTAGGGAACTGAAATACTCAAGTATGTGCAATAGAAGTGTCTGTTGATAAGACAAATTTCACTTCACAAGATCAATTCATGTAGGAAGAATTAACATTACTTTTTCTTCTTCTAGGTTTTCTTATTCCTTGATTTTGAACGGTTATCTCTTTCTCTCCTCTGAAGTGTTTCTTCCTTGTTGTTGGTTTTAATAACGAAATATGGCGAAAAGACCTCGGAAAACTGTAAAAAAGAACTTGATGAATTCATCTTCTCTGTGGAAAGGTTTTGTAGTCTCTTCAACCGTCTCGATATTTACCAAATAGGGACATTTGGATGGGGCCTTTTCTGACAACGGTGAACCATCCAGTGGGGCTTATCATTCCTAGCGCCGAACACAAAATTTGTAATGGGTATGGTAATTGTATCATTCCTATATATGAGTATCTATTTTCGTCTCTGGGGTCCGTTTTCCTTTTACCGGCTTTGAAGTGGATGTTTTCAACTAATTGATAGTAGCTCCATCTCAACTTCACCCCACCAGTTGAGTGTACACTAAGGGCTTTCAGTATTAGTGCGCGAGTATCTGAACGAAAAACCTTCTACTATTTTGTTCTTTCATCTCTTTTACAACAATCAGAGTACTCTAGTCCGACATAGGGAGCAAGGGATTGGTTATTTTGGTGCCGACTACTCGGGCTTCTAACATTTTTTCCGAGCCATCGTATTTTGCAGAAAGATTCTTTTTGGTTATCCCCCTTCATCCTTGGGCTCATACAACTGTTTGCAAGATTGAAATGGGGTGGGAGGTAAGTGTGAGTCGGTGTTTCCCCATTACTAGTCAACGAAACATTTTCTTTTGGAGAATGACTTATGGAGAGAGTGACTTTACCGTCGAGGAATATTTTCCGAAGAAGAAGAAGAAGAAGTTGTTGGATTTCCTTGATCACTTAGGTTATGTCGGGGTGTAGTCCTCTTGGTTGCGACTGATAAGAAGCGTCAGAAGTGCTTGATAGACGTCTATTTGTTGATAGGGTATCACTCTCGTGAAGGTCGCTAAATTGCCTTTGGTGAGCTCACAATATTTTTTACTTTTCACTGTTGAATTCCTTTCATTGCGCTTCTTTTGGAGTAACGATAATATTTTTGTGTAGGTGCAGTTCAAGATGAAGCGAGGGTTTGAGTATTAAATCAAGGAATACAACCTCCTGGACATGGTGTGGGTCTTCTTCCTTACCCAAAGTTTTCTCAAAATATTGCACTCCCGAGTTCGTATGTGGATCTTGATTCTTACCCTAACCCTTCTCGCGATCATCGAGAGTCAGCCTTCGAAGATGAATGGTCGCTCTTTGTTGGCCTCTTCGGGAAGTTCTTACTTGAGAAATTAAACACCCTGGCTTGTTATGCTAAGAGGAATTCTATCATTTGTCCTTGACTGGATCCGGCTGTTGGGATGCTCTTTGGACAGACCGATCGCATGAGGAAAGGAATAACTGGGGATGAGTGTAAATAGTTTGGCATCCCAACGAGATACTTATTTAAAGAAATTGCAACACGATTGTACATCCCACAACCCCGCCGTGCAGCCCATAACTGTACGACCTCTACTCAATTTTTTTCAATTTTTCGTTAAAAAATCCAAATTTAAGAAAGTCCTGTTTTTCTGACATTTGGGAAATTTTAGGGAAAACACATAATGAGGTTTTTGGAAAATTTTGGGAATACGCATCATAAGGTTTCTGCATAAATAAATTTGGGAAAACAACACAACCAAATAAGATCGCTTAAATTTACAAACAAAATATCAAAAACTCTAACCTATAATTACAACAACATACACACAATTTCATAGTAATAAAATCACAACCGACAACAAGAATTGTTAAACCTAAAAACAATATCACTTTATAGACCGTAGGAGATTTATCCCAAACCCCCATTAGTTTTCAGAGCATCTCAAACAAAATCAGAAAATTCATCGATCGTGCTAATAAGGTTTTGTCCAAACCTTATTTGGTCAAACAATTCATAGATCGTAAGAAATAAGAAAAAATAAAGCATTACCCATGATGTTGATGAGAGGGTAAGAAACCCTCACCATCATGCCATCCCAATTCACCTATCAATAAGGAAATTTCCCCTTACCATAGAATTGCAGAGCTTTGGACTTTTGATACAACTTCTCCTTTCTAGAGTTCTCCTTAGGGGTCATATCCATCTTCCTTATTTTCTATTTTTTTTACGTATCAGCCTCCATCCGAATTCTCACTTTTTCTATTTAAATAACCTAAAAGTATTTTGTCAATTCTCAACTTTCCTTTAACTCTTGGTTATTACTCCTTGACACTCCAATTTTATTAAACTTCTAATTTCACCCCATATTCTCAATTTTCATATTTTTATTATTTTAATTAAATAAATATTTTGTTTAAATAAATATTTAATCAAAATTCTCCAAATTTCTATTTTCTCAAATTATTACAAAATAACTAAATTTATTCAATTATTCCTAATAATTCCAATAAATTCTATTTTTGTTTTATGCTTTCCAATCCTTTAACCTCGATAATTATTAAATTTCCAATATACTCTTACGCACAAAATAACACAAAAATTCAAATATAACGAATAAAATATTTCATTAAAACCGGGGTGTTACAACTCTCCCCCCTTTAAAAGATTTTCTTCCTCGAAATTTATCTGGCAAAAACAGATCCAGATAAGATTCCTTAATCCGACTCTCCAGCTCCCACGTCAAGCTCCCTCCAGCAGGTCCTGCCTAAACAACCTTCACTAAAGCAATCTCTTTACCCCGTAGCTGCTTCACTTCTCGATCCTCAATCTTTATCGGTGATGCTTCAAAAGTTAGATTATCCCTCACTTGCACATCATCCATTTTGTTTATATGAGATGGATCAGGAATATACTTTCAAAGTTGAGATACATGAAAAACATCATGCGAGTTCGAAAGAGATAGTGGCAAGGCCACTCTTTAGGTAAGAACTCCAATCTGCCGGTTAATCTGATATAAACTAATGAAACAAGGAGTAAGTTTCTTAAACTCCAAGGCCCGTCCAACACAAGTCACATGAGCGACTCTAAAAAATACATGACCACCCTCTCCGAACTCGAGAGCCTTCCTCCACTTATCATGGTAACTCTTTTGCCTACTCTGAGATGCCTTCATCTTCTCTTAGACCATTTTCACCTTTTTAGTAGTCTATTGCACAATTTCTTACCCAAGTACAACACTCTCTCCAGGATCATACCAACATAGAAGGGTCTTACACCTCCTCCCATACAAGGCTTCGAATGGTGTCATTCCAATACTAGAATGTTATCTGTTATTGTATGTAAACTTAATTAATGGTAGGAAATCGTCCCAAGCACCTCTTTGCTCAAAGACACAAGCCCTCAATAAGTCCTTTAGAGATCAAATAGTCTTCTCAGTGTGACCATCGGTCTGCGGATGATAGACAGAACTGAAACTCGGCTTAGTACACAAATCCTCCAATAAACTCTCCTAAAACCTAGATGTGAATCTTGATTCCCTGCCAGACACAATGCTCGATGGAATACCATGGAACTTCAAAATCACAACAATGTAAATCTCATCCAGCTTATGTAATGGAAAACTGCTCTTAATCGGAATGAAGTGCGCTGATTTAGTCAACCTATCTACGATCACCCAAATCGCATCAAATCCTATAGGATTATTCAGCAACCCAGTCACAAAATCCATCAATATATTATCCCACTTCCATTCGGGAATATCCAACGGATGCATCAGTCCAAACAATTTCTAGTGCTCAATCTTTGAGTTTTGGTAACTCAAACATGAACAAACAAATTGTGCAATGTCTCTCTTCATTCCTGGCCACCAAATTTTTTTCTTGAGGTCTTGGTTTATTTTAGTATCCCTAGGATAAATACTCAAACTTCTTCGGTGACTCTCCTCCAAAATGGTCTTCTTAAGTTATAACACATCAGGTACATAAACTTTATTCCAAAAATGTAGGATACCATTCTCTTCAACTCTAAAATCTCCATCTACACCTTGATTAACTGATAACAGACGATCAACCAAAGTTACGTCTAATTTTTTACTTTCTTTGATCTCGTCAAAAAACCCACTAGTCAGCTTTAGCATGCCTAATCTAACACTATCCGCAACCAAATCGCACACTAAACTCAATTCTCTGAATTGCTCGATCAAATCCAACTGCCTAACCATCAATTCCATCATGTGCAAGGACTTTTGGCTCAAAGCATCTGCTACAACATTGGCTTTACTGGGATGGCAATTCAAACCAAAGTTGTTGTCCTTCAAAAACTCTAACCATCTCCTCTATCTCACATTCATCTCCTTCTGATAAAACAAATATATTAAAATCTTATGTTCATTGGATAATTCGAATCTAGAACCATATACATAGTGTATCCATATCTTCATAACAAATACCACGACTTCCAACTCTAAATCATGAGTAGGGTAATTCCTCTCATGAATCTTCAGCTGCCGTGAAGAATAAGCTACCACCTATTTATTATGCATAAGCACACCACTTAATCCCGTCTTAGATGCATCGCAACATACTATAAAAGGTTCCTTCGGGTTTGGTAATATCAAAATGGGTGATGTTGTCAATTTTTTATTCAATTACAGGAAATTCTCTTCACATTGGATATTCCATACAAAGGCTTGAACCTTTCGAGTCAATTGAGTCAAAGGTAGAGCTAGCTTCAAAAAACCTTCTATAAATCTTCGGTACTAACCAACCAACCCTAAGAAACTTCTGATCTCAATAATTAACTCAGGAGCTTTCCACTGCAACATTGTATCTACCTTAGAAGGATCAACCGTTATACCACAGTTGGAAATCACATGACTGTGAAAACTTACTTCTTACAAACATAACTCACATTTGGATAATCTGACATACAACTTCTTCTTTTTCAAAACCTGAACTATAGTACGAAGATGTCCATCATGGTCTTCGTCTAATTTAGAATATACCAAAATATTATCAATATACACCACTACCAACTAATCCAAATAGGGATGGAAGACCCTATTCATATATTCCATAAATACACCAAGGGAATTAGACACACCAAACTGAATCACTGAGTACTCATAGTGACTCTATCTTGTTATGAACGCAGTCTTCGAGATATATCCATCCTTCACTTGAATCAGATGATAGCCCGACCTCAAGTCGATTTTGCTGATTACACAAGCCCCCACTAACTGATCCATAAGGTTGTATACTATGGGAAGAGGATACTTATTCTTGATAGGGACATTGTTCAGTTGACGATAGTCCACACACAATCTCATAATGTCTTCTTTCTTCTTCACTAATAACATTGGAGATCCATAAGGCAATACACTTGGTTTGACAAATTTCTTCTCAAGCAAATCTTCTAACTGAATCTTCAGTCCAACCAACTTTGAATTAGACATCTTGTATGGTGTAATTGACATCTTCTCAAGCAAATCTTCTAACTGAATCTTCAGGAAACACATCAGGAAACTCACACACCACATACATATCACTAGCAATAACATCACATTCCACCCTCAAGTAAGCGAACATCACGAGTAGTTAATCACCCTCCCCCGACGACATCTCGACTTGAATGGCGAACATGAAACTCGAATCCATATTCCTTTCAGGTTCAAGAAACAATATAGCCTCAACAACACCTTTTCACAATCGTTATCTTCTTCTTTCTCATGTTCCACTGCTTTAGGCTGATCAATTCCTTTTTCGAGTTCTTTGAGAATGTCTTGTAAATATACACCTACATCATGAAAAGAAACACCTTTCCCAACATTTCTCGGATAAGATTCATCAAAATTGATGTGTACCGGCTCTTCAACAATAAGTAATATTTTTTTATAAGCCCTATAAGCTTTACTCGATTTAGAGTATCCAAGAAAGATACCTTCATCGACTTTCGTATCAAACTTTACAAGATTATCCTTTACATTATTTGAAACAAAACATTTGCATATGAAAAACATGAAGATGCGATAAATTTGGTTTTCTACCCTTTACTAGTTCATAGGGAGTTTTGTCTAAAATTTTAAGGACGCCTTCCATCATAGTGATTTCCTTTTGAGAAGACTGATATTGTAGATTTTGATGTTGTTGTAGTAGTTCTTGCTGTTGATGTTGTTGGTCAGCCATGGTTAGGGTTTTGAGGAAAGGAGAGAGAGTTTAGAGAATGAAAAACTTTCAAGTGTGGGTTGTGAGAAGAAGTTGCATTGTGTGTGAGAGGTGAGTGTGTCATGGGTTTAAATAGAGAAAGTAATAATTAAAAGAATTTGAATATACTCAATCTAACAAGGGAATTGAAAAGAAATGATTTTCTCTAAAAATAAGAAATAGTATCCCCAATAAGTCACCTTAACCGTTCATCTGGCTAAATGTATGACAAGTATCTTACATTAGGGCCGCACATGCAACACTTGATTTTCACCACAAATAATAGGAATCTAAGCGAGACAAGTAGACTTAACTTTGCTTACATTTTCTTATTTTAGAAAATATTGTTTGAGCTTCTGGAATTTGATGAGCGTTACAGGTTCAGATGATTTACTTTGAGTCCATCAGAAGCTATGTCCTCAAAGTCAGATTTTCTCTTTCTTCAAACCTGTTGGTTTAAATCTTAGCTTTGACCTTTTTAGAGTTAAGCTTATCATTATAGTCAACTAGAATTGATTCCTCAATATTGTTATTTCAGAGTTACACACTCAGTAGTATTACCATAAACCATTTTTTAGTGTAAATCAAACTTGTTAGTATTTAAGTACAAAGTTCAATATCAGAGAAGGAATGTATTAGGATAGTACCAATAGATTCTGAAACAACAATCTTACACTTTTTTCTTTCCTCAGAATCTATAAAGGCATTTGGCTTAAATTCCGGATCTTGGAACATATACCTTCCTTTCCTTTACATGTAGAGAGCATCCAAGTACCCGGTTCTAGGATTGATGTTTGAAACATGCTCCATAGGATATTTTGCTTAAGTTAGATAATGTTTCTGAAGGAGATTTTGATCCTGGTTTAGAGACATCTTCATTTGTGCTTGCCATCAACGCCACATTAACTTGATTTTCTTCAAAATCATCCTCAAAGGCCTCAGAGCCATCCCATGTAGCCATCAGAACCTTCTTCATATCAATGAAGAACTTTTTCTTAGGCTTTTCTTTCATTAGCTTGGGACAAACATTTTTGAGGAGGCATGGCTATTTGTACTTTGATTTCTTAGAATGCTTATCTCCTCCAAGAGTCATTCTAAAATAATCCAATATAGATTTTGAAGAGTCTCTATTTGTATTCTTTTCATACTCAATAGAAGATAACATAAAGCAAAATATTTCTGCATCCATGATAAAATATGTGATCCTTTCTTTGATGCTCGTTCATATGACTTCTTTTAAGCCTTATGCCATTAGCATCCAAAGGATCTGTGTAGCCATTTAAGACTATATCCCATAAATATTCATCTTGACCAATAAAGTAGCTTGGAATATTTTCCAAAATAAAATCTTTATCAATGTAAGTACAAGACATTTGTGTTTAAAAAAATGGATCTTTTTATGACACAATTAAGTGTTTAACACAACAAGTCAATACCAGAATGGGGCTCTGATCCCAATTAAAGGTGCAAAAATCACAAGAAAGGGTGTTTGAATTGCGTTTCTAGATTTAAAACTTTTTATTACCCAATGTATCAAACCACAACATTAAAGATAAAGATATGAATACAAGTATTTTTATCCTGGTTCACTGCTAACTAGGCTACCTCCAGTCGACCGACCTGAGTGATTTTGCCTTAGAAAAGGACTTAATCCAGTAATAAACCTAATTACAACCACAAAGATCAACCGTCAATGTCTTCTTGAGAAATTCGGACTATACCCTAGTATCTCAAGGAAATCAACTCAAATACCAATTGTCTAAGAGATATTGAGTATACAGACTAACCCTAGTCGCTTAAGGACTTAACTCAAGGTTAAGAATTTAGTGTTGTGTTTACAAAGGTGCTTTTTCATAAGCAGATAACACACAAAATGAAGATCACATGAGTAAACTTAAAATGATATACGATGAAAGCTCTAAGTGTTTCTGTCTTCTCTTTTCTTTTGTGCACATATGATTTTTCTTTGTTCTTGTGATTTGTTCTCTCTCTCTTTCTGTTGTGGTGTTGTAGCTTAGGCGTAGGCAAAGACTCATACACTCACACATTCCATATTCTTCTTCCTCTAGATATATAGAAGAGAAATAGATTTGTTGGTAGAATACGAATTTGTCTTTAAAGTACTCGTTGTATGAAGGTCACTTCATATGCAACACTAGAGTGGCGCTAGTAGCAGAGAGTTATTGATGATGGGGCATGAGAAGTTACTTTAGTATTGAGTACAATCCTTAAAGATATGTCATATTTGTCTTTTAAGTAAATCCCTTTTAAATTGTACTTTCCTTGAATATATTTTCTCGTCATAATCAGAGGCTTCATGCTAGAGATCAAGTGAAGCTTGATCAAAGTCCAGAGTCTAGATTATGTAGACTATAAAGTCTATTTACAATGAGGCTTGACGGTATCAGAGTCCAAAATAATTCTGAAGAAGAAATGCAGAAGCATTTACTAGTTTGTTCATATGCTTAGACTATTCAGAGAAGCATTTCCTTTGCTTACTAACTATTGGTTAGAGGCTTCATATAAGAGTTGTTCAAGCTTAAGTAGAGTTCGGAGGCTTGATATATCAGAGTCTTTTGTCAAAATTGTTCTGAATAATTCCTTGCAGAAGTGTTGATTTTGATGAACACGAACCTTGACTTTGCTTTAAACACACTTTTGTATTCTTCCTTTTGTTCAGAGTGTGTCTTCACTTTAGAATCATTTATAGTTTTCTTCAGACTTCGTCTACATTCATATTTGACTTCTTCAGAGTCAGAATATGTTTGTTTTATCTGCGCACTTAACAAAAATAATCAGAGTACAAAATTATTCTCTACACTTTATTATCATAAAAACTTAAGGATAGTTGTAGAATCAAATTTGTTCCAACAAATATCTAACACAATTGTTCTCTTGATATTGATCAAATTTCAAAAACACGATTCTCAAATATCTGAAGTTTTGAAGTTGCATGTTGGTTAATTGACATGTTCATCCCCATTGATTGAAGAACGACGATACTCAACATTGACCAACGTTCTCGTTTCATGATGGTTGAGAGAAATATGCATTTGATCCAATTTATTCGTCATATCTAATAGTGTAACATCTTCATTGATCCTAAGCAAACGGAGAAAAGTTTGTTTTTTTTAAGTAAAGTGAAACTAGGATAGAGTTGATTTTGAATGAATATAGGCCAAAAGAGTTCATTATTTTATGAAGGGATTTGAAAATGAACCAAACACAATATTTTATACAAATTCTTGTGGATTATAGAGCATAGAAAGTGATGTTGCACTCTATACCACACAATAGAAATTAATGGGTTTACACACTTTTAGATTATAGACTTCAAACCATGCAAAACAATCCATTATCATGGGTCTACATTATAGGAAATGAATCAAAATGACAGCCCCGTAAAAAGCTTAGTTTCTACAAAATGAACTTCTATTTTATAGAAAAATATGTTTTGTTCTTCATATTACAAAAACATAAAGAATACTATGTAGCATGGGAACTTCACCCCTTCCTCCTGAATCTTTATCTTGCAATTTATTATTGGCCTCAATTAGAATATTTTGGAATATGTTATTAACTTTGTAATCCTTCTCTTCACTCCCATAGGATAGTGACCCAAATGTCATGTTTCAGTTTCGTGTGCAAACAATGACCAAACTACCATCATCCTCTTCTACTGCGTTATTTGCTAATGCTTCTTCCTTAATTGGTAACATCGCTATAGTGTCGAAATAAGGTAGGAATTTTATATCTTAATATGTCACTTCACATATCCCTCCATAATGTCCCAAGTGTTTAAGCTACATTTGAAAGTGTAGTTACGTAATCGTATGGTATCGTTTTATTTGTTTTGATGTTTTTATCAATTTGAATGTATATGTTTATTCGCGTGCTTATTTCTAATTTAGTTATCATTCAATATTCATGAGTCTGAACTTTATTCGTATTTGAGTTATATTGTATCCAATGCAGCTATTTAGCATTGTACCATTAAGACCCTTCATTACTCAAGAAAATTAGGGTGATTAATACTTGATAATGTTCATTTTTTAGCCAAGCAAATTGTTCTTTTGTCGTTTCATCAGGTCTTGCTTTAATTACAAATTAGAACTCTTAGATCAAGATATTAAGTGACTTTATTTGAATCAAGTGGTAAGTGTGACTCGAGTCAGAAACCTTCTGATAATTGGAACTGGCCTCTGGATAATTTGACTCGAATCATAAAATGAACTTGACTCAAATCACAATCTCACGTGACTTGAATGATGTTGTACTTCTGACTCGAACCACAAGTCTCCATGGAGCTAGGAATTGTCTCTATACAAATTGACTAGAATCATGAATTTAACTTGACACGAATCACATGAGATTGTGATTCGAGTCAAGTTCATTTTGTGATTCGAGTCAAATCATCTAAAGGCTTCACAAATCCAATTTCCATCTTAGATTTAAATAATTTTTTCTTTGATGAAAGCAACAAGTGTGAAACTATGTGGGTGAAACCCATAGAGACAAAATATTAATTTGTCTTCTCTTCTCTAGTGTGTCTATCCCTATCACCTTCAATCTTTTTCTTATTTTCTAGAACAACTTCTTAAGTGATAATCTATGTCAGATTCACTTCTTTTTGTTGGACGTTGTTCTTGTGCAATTTTATTGTTATTTGAGAGAAACTAGAGAGAGTGAGTTGATCAATCTTGTGGTGTATTCATGATTGATCAAAATCATGATATCCATCAAGAACCAAGACCCATTTATCCATAAATTAGAGATAGCCTTATGTGTGTGTTCTTATTTCACCTACATCTAATTTCTTGATCAAAACCTTGTGAATTAGAATGTTTGTGAGATTCTTTGGCACTGTTCATCACCTTCATCCTTGGTCATTTGTGGACCTTCATCTCTAAAGATTGAATATTGAGGGAGACTGGTGGTACATTAGGGTATGTAATGTTTTTGTGTGAAGTTTGCTATTTGTAATAGGTGTAGGTATCATTTCTTAAATGTTGTTTGGTACTTATTGGTATCTATTAAGAAGAGTGTTTCAATATACTCCATGGAAGACTTTGGTGAAACCTAGTTGATCGGAAAAATAGCAAATATACTATTTTGTCAATGTAGTAATAATAGGGATGTTTCCCAAAGATCGATCTCGAGGATTGCGCAGCAATATATGTGTAAATTGTTACTCAATTGAACAAAACTAATAGTTGGGGGTTTTGAAAAAATCATTGTAAGAGAAAATAACACAAAATAAATATTTTTACAGATTATAATAATATGCCAAGGCTGGTGTGTGAAAATCTTCTGTAATGACCCTTGAGTGTATATCTCCTTAATAATGAAAATTGTTTCAATTACCTGATCTTAAGATTGTTTCTCCCTAAGACCTCGGAGGGAAACCTTTGGTATTCAATCTAACCTCTAAGTCCTTAGGTGATTATGATGAAACCATGTAATTTTAATTTAACAAGAATAACCCGGTAACCATAGGGTATCCCTAGTCCTAGGTGATATCTACTATGGTTTCACTGTATAAAAACCTTAACAATTGCAATCCTTCTAATCATTAACCATACATCAATCTTAATTTTTCTGATAAAGAAAGCATTACGCAAATTACACAGTGAAATTAACAACAAATAACATGTATTAAGGAAATTAAAACATCAGAGTCATTACACGATCAATTCAGGGACACCCCCTGGAATCGGAGGGTTTAGCATCTCATATTATTCAAATAAGATACAAAATAAAATCGAGACATTACAAAAGGTTGGGAATTCCGTTGATCTTCAATCGCGTCTGCTCTTGAAGGATCTCCGTTCTTCGCCGCTTTTGACTGCTTCAATCTTTATCGTCTCTAACTTCTGATCGTGAAAAAAGTCCCTTCTCCATATTCCAAAATCCCCTAAATAGTTCCTGATGAAAATTTTAATGTAGCAAAAGTCTAAAATGCCCTCCGGGATTAGCCATGCCAAAATACAGCAAAAACTGGAAAATGAGGTGCCCAAGCCAACACTGGCCGTGTCAGGTAACACGACAGGCCGTGTTGGGCTGCTGATGGAAAAACCTTGACGTGCCCCTCCAGAGAGGCTGACAAAGGTCGTGTCAGCTGACACGGGCACCCATGTGAACTCCCTGTTTTCTTCTTCCAAGTGTCCTCTCCTGACACGACCCATGTTGGGCAACACGGATGGTCGTGTCAGGACTACTGTGTTGCCCAATTTCCTCTTCCGACGGGCCCAGAACATCCAATTTACTTGTCTATCCCTCTGGTACTCTTGCTTACACCTGAAACCAATAGAACTATCACAAAGAGACATAAAATGGAGTATAATGATGCAAACCAAATGTAATCAACTTATGGAAACAACAATGCAAAACATCTAATTTACTAAACAGAATAATAAAACAAGTAGACTAATGTGTTATCAACTTCGTGAAAAGATGCCGAATGAGTGTCAGAAAACAAGTAGAATTGGAGACTGATCACAACCCCAAATTTATCTCATTGCTTGTCCTCAAGTGATGCTCGAGACATCATGACGGTCACCCCCAAATTTTGCATCAACAATGCTACTGCGATCTTTCGTGATCTCCTGTTCACTTCTCATTCACTGTTTTACTCTTTCCCGACTTCCGACTTCAGCTACACTTTCACCTTGACGCATCTTTTGGTCTGTAGCTTTTCACACTCTCGCCAAATCTCTCGGGATCAAAGTGTTTGCACTCAAGAAAAACAGAGCATGCAAAGTCAACTCTTAGGTTTGAAACACAGATACCTTTATAACAAGAAACACACAACACACTATTCGAGGACTTTTGGGGTTGTAGCGGGGCTAAGGTGTAAGGTGGGGAGTCAAAACAAAAAGGGAAATACTAGGGATTCAGGCTCAGAGTTCGTGTTGTTACCCACGTAACTATTGTTCAATCTAATAATCAAGGGGTATTTCTTTTGGGCACCATTTTTGTTGAGATTCATTGACTCATATATATTTTCTTTTATTGCTCTTTTGAGCACGCTTTTCGCCAACCTTAATACTTCTAGATAAGTGCTTCATGATACTTCTCATCATATTTTTTTTATTTCTCTTTTTTTTCTTTGAATTTTCTCATATTTTGCACTTATCTACACTTCATCGGTGTCCCAAAATTTTAATGAAACCCCAAACTTAGGCTTTTCCACAGATCCGGGGTAAACAACACTTATCTAAGCAAGGTGTGGTAGTATATGGGCTTACGGTTATATACAGTGGTTAAATCAAACAAAGGGAAATATGACTCAAATTGGGTGAATGAAGGGTAATAATGACGGGTTGGCTGGAAAGGCTTAGTGTTAAAATAAAAATAATGCCTCAGTGTGTACAAGTGTGTTATGAAATTCCAGTATCTCTAATGCAAACCCAGAGAGACAAAGACATACCTGGAAAGCTCTCATGATGAAAAGTGTTTGGCTTTTTATAGTACTCACCATGTTTGGTATATCTTGCAGGCTTCCAAGATACCTCTCAGTGTGATGTAGCTTCGTCTTTGCTTCGGTTACAGAGTATCCCTAAGAAGTCCAGTGATAGAGAGTTGCGTCCGATTGTTTGGGTCAGTAGCATCAACTTTCAGGGGTTTCCAGAAGAGAAAGTAGAGGGGTGTGTCTTTCATCCAATTGCTCCAAGCTTCATTATTCATCTGGCACGAATGTCCTCTATTTATAACACACAGAATACCACACAACTAATTATTTAAAAAAAACACATACTAAAATGATGAAAAATACTAAGAACAAAAACAACAAATAATAACCCCCCCCCCCCACACACACACACACTTCAACTAAACATTGTCTACAATGTTTAATCCAAGATAGAGAGGGACTCACACAGGTTCACTACGGTGGCGGAAATTGTAACATCAGTCGTTGCATCATCGCGTGCATCTCCTCTATAAGAGTCCCTTGACGGGCTTGCTCTAGGCCTTGGCGTGTTTGCTCTGCTCGGAGATCGCCAATTTATATTTGCATCCACGACCATTGGTCCAGCGTCACATATGATGACCCGACACCTAGGTGCGTGGTGTCCTCTGGCGAAGCAACAAACTGCTCTTGTTCCTGCACTTTTTCCTCTTGTGGGTCACCTACATCAAATGTGTCAGCATTGTGCTCATCCATATCATCTGCCATCGGCGTCTCATTAAGTGCAGCAGGGTCATATCCGAAATGGTGGGCAATCTGTATGATGATGCCCCCTATGGAAATTTCCCATTGGGCTGCTCTCCCCACTCGACCTAGGTAACCCACTGCAAATGCTGCAACGCTTACAGCTACCCGGTTTTCCATGGAAAACAAAAAGAAGAGTTCCCTCTGGGTGGCTACACTTTTGCTATCACCTCTACCGAAAAGTGTGAAAGCCAACACCTTTGGGGCATACCTGAAGGAAGGGTTCTGAATGCCATATGCCTTCGCCCCTTTAGCCACATAATCTGATCGTCCCGTAATGGCCAACCAGAAAGTCTTAACATCAAAATTACCTGGTACGGCTCCTGGGCCATATATGGGTAGATGAATAATTTCACCCACCTGCTCCACTGTCAACTCGTGGTCGACATTGTATAACCTGAAAGACATCGTTCCTCCAAAGTACATCGTTGTACCCGTCCAATCTTTTTTCAACTTGAACTCAATTGTGCTCAAGAATATAAAGTGACGCACTCATAGGTTGGCGCTTCACAATGCATAAATTCAAGCATTCCGAGGACATGGAACATCCTATCCAACTCTTCCGACAAACCCAATTGAAATAAAGTATCAGAGCATAGGTACCTTGTTGGAGTTATCTTATGTTTGACGTGAGACGCATACCTCCGTTCATGCTCCAGGTTATCAAAGATGATATCATGTGAATTCGGATGACGGATGGTCCGTTTCTATGGACGGGACGATTCTGCTTCTGTTTGTTTCCCTTTGGAAATTCGCCTCGGCGACATTATTGATTCCTGCAACAAAACGTATCACCCAAAAAAAAGTATGGAAAACGGAAAAACGATTACCGTAGCCTTGTAGAGGATGGAGAGTAGAGCAACTTTTGTGAAGGGTGCTGGCAATTTGGACGGAGTAGAGTGGTCAAGTTGAGAGCTTTTTGGTGGTGTGGATATGGAGGAAGTTGAAGAACAATGGAGAAAGGAGAAAGATTAGGTAAAAATGGGAGAGAGAGAGAGAGAGAGAGAGAGAGAGAGTGATAAAATTAGATTTTATTGGTAAATCAAGGGTAGAATGAGTTTAAGTGGTGGAAAATCCGGGTGGGGTCCACGAAATCATAAAATCCAATTTTTGAAAAAAAATGGTCGTTGGGCCTGACACGGGTCGTGTCAGGCCACTGTTTTTGACTTTCCTTTCAGTAGAGCTGACACGGGCCGTGTCAGCTGACACGAGCGACTGTGTCAGCCTACTGTAAAATTCTTCTTCCTTAGCTTCTTGCCTGACACGGGCCGTGTTAGGTGACACGGGCACCCGTGTCAGGCCCCTGTTTTTTTTTCAAAAATTTTGCTGATTTTTCTCTGTTACACCGTTCTCTGGTATCCAACTGTCCTATACGAGTTTTGCTCAAACCTTAATACTTCTGTGCTATACGATTTTCCTGCGAACCTACAAATAAAATTGAAAACACACTAAACACTGAAATAATTAGAATAAAACCGCGTGGGTTGCCTCCCACGAAGCGTTGCGTTTAACGTCGCATGGCTCGACGGTCGTCTCCCTCATCCTTGGAGACGAATATTATCGATCAGACCACTTTCCTGCCCCTTATAGTAGTGCTTCAACCTTTGTCCGTTCACCTTAAATGTCTCCCCATTATTTGGATTTTTGAGTTCTATTGCTCCACGGGGAAACACTTTGTGAACCACAAATGGACTTGACCACCTGGATTTCAACTTTCCTGGAGGATTTAATCTGGATTTGAACAAGAACACTAGTTGTCCCTCAACAAACTTTTTTCTCTGTAGCCCGGTACTATCAGAAATAGGATATATAGGACTTGCGTCCAACAATTTCACCTCCTTTTTCCGAATTACCTCTTTCATTGCTTGGATGAGCTTCTCTTCTTTGAAATTCTTTAGGCCCGAGTTTATAATAGCAGGGTATTTTCCTTCAGAATCTAAAAATACATCTTTGAGGTTCCCCGAAATTTGTTTGAACTCCATTCCTTTCTTTGGTTCTTCATCCTCCTCACTAGAGTGAGGTAGGCGTAAATCTTTCCACCGGTGTGGTCGAGATACTTTCCACTGGGGTTGTGCATCCAGCAAGGCTAACACTTTGGAGTCCCTGTTGTCCACTTCTTTATCACTGTTGGAAATGGACAAACTCAACACTCTTTCCAAAGGTGACTGTGGTGCATTCTAGGGGCTATCATATGTCATCACCTGATCCAGAACCTCTATAGTGTGACTGGTACAAATGTCATCCTTGTCCTTCATGGTGTTTCGAACATCGATTTTCAATTCCTCATCATAAACCTTCAACTTCATGGTTCCTTCTTCTATGTTGATTCCGCACATTCCCGTCTCCAAAACGGGTCTACCAAGAATGAGAGGGATCTCTTCATCTTCTGGCATTTCTAGAATTACAAAATCAATCGGAAATACAAACTTGTCAATTTTCACCAGAACATCTTTAACAATACCATACGGTTTCTTGACCGAATGATTGGCGAATTGGAGTGTCATCCTGGTATCTTGCATAACCCTTATACCAAGCTTCTTGTAAATGGATAACGACATGAGACTCACATTGGCTCCTAGATCAATAAGGGCTTTGTTGAATGAATTGTGTCCAATAGTACAAGGGATGGTGACAACTCCTCGATCTTTATTCTTTATCAGAATCTTCATACCCTGGAAAATAGCACTACATGTTTCAGTTAGAATGATCGAGTTAGTATCGGCGGTTCTCCTCTTCGAAATGATGTCTTTCATTAACTTGGCATAAGTAGGCATTTGTTCAAGTGCCTCCAACAGAGGAATGTTGATCTCCAGCTTCTTGAACAACTCTAAGAATTTTTCAAAGTTTTTCTCATGTTGTCCCTTTTTCTTGTTCCTAGTGAGGATGGGGAGCTTAACAACCGGTTTACGCTCAATGACTGTTTCTTTCACAACAGGTTTCGGTGCTACCTCTTCTTCCCTCACAACTTCATTTTCTTTGATCTCAAAATCCACTTCGATCAATTGATCTTCCTCTTCATCCACCTCCTCGACTACTTCATCAGATTTACCACTTCTTGTTGTCACAACGTTCACATTATTATGCTCTCTAGGATTTGCCACAGTTGCACTAGGTAGAGCACCTTGTGCTTGAGAAATCGATGCTAATTGCTGAGCGATTTAACCCATTTGCACTTCAAGATTCTTTATAGATGTTGTGGTGTTTTTCTGATAGTTCCGGGTTTCTTCTTGAAATTGAACATGATGAGCTTCCATTCTTTCAATGGAAATCTCCCACTTAGCTTTCTTAGGTGCCTGTTGCTGCAACTGTTGTTGATATTGAGTTTAGTACTGACTATGTTGAGGAGCGATTCCTTTTTTTATCTTTCCATGAGAAGTTGGGATGATTCTTCCAACCCTGATTATACGTGTTCGAATAAGGATTATTCTGCTTCAAAAATTTGATTTCCTCCACTTGTTGAGGAGTTGTAAAACAATAAACAAGTTGGTGCGGTCCACTACAAATTTCACAACACACAGTAGGAGCCGGTTGGACGTGCGCCACCTGTTGGGTACCTATATTCATCGTCTTCAGCTTCTTCTCAACTTCAGCAGCTATAGTATCTTCAATATGGATTTTATAAGTTTCTAGCTTTAAATCTATAACCCCTTCTAGTTTGCTTTGACATCTATCGTACAACTCCAAGTGCTCATTAGCAGCAATAACTTCAATGATCTTCTTGATACCGGTGGCTGTTGAAAAATTGGTGGAACCACCGGTTGCGGTATCAATCATTTGTTTGGTCTTTAATTTGAGACCATTCACAAACATCTGCATCTGTTCAGTTGGATCCATATTATGAGTTAGGTAGGCTACCATGACTTTCTTGAATCTCTTGTAAGCGTCTCCCAAAGTTTCCTTGTCATTCTGCTTAAAATTCAGAATTTCAGACGTCTTCCGCAGAAATACCGATGTTGGAGAATACTCATTCAGGAAAGCTTTTTCCATTTCTTCCCAAGATGTCATGCTACCGGAAGGTAGAGAGTAAAACCATTCTTCGGCTTCCTCCGCTAAGGTGAACGGGAACATTCTCAATTTCTTAGCTTCTTCGGTGTGACCATCAATTTTTAGAGTGTTGCTCATAGTCAGAAATCTCTGCAAATGCTTGTTTGCATCTTCATTCACTTTTCCAGTAAAATGCTTCCTTTCAAGCTGATTGATAGTACTCAGATGCAACTAGAAATTAGCCACGTTCACTGGTTGGTTGGCAATAGTTAATCTGCCGCTTGGTGCATTTGCACCTCCGTAGTCACCCAACAATCTTTCTGGTGCCGATGGAGCTTCAGCCATAATTTCGATCTCTCTATCGGAACCTGAATCTGAACCTGAATGAATTGAAAGTTGTTCTTCGTCTGATTCCAATCTGGATAATTGAGCTTGTCTGAGTCTTGCCCGCAAGGTTCTCTCGATTTCTGCATCAAAAGGAAAATCAGCTGAGGGCTTACCTCCCATACAAATATCAGACACAGATTAGTTGATATAATCGAAATAAACTATTCAAAATAATAGAAAATAAATTTTAGTTGCAGAGCAACAAAATTTCGATTGAGATAATTTGAACTTATATTTGGCAATCCCCAATAACGGTGCCAAAAACTTGATCGGGAAAATAGCAAGTGTACTATTTTGCCGATGTAGTAATAATAGGGATGTTTCCCAAAGATCGGTCTCGAGGATTGCGCAGCAATATATGTGTAAATTGTTACTCAATTGAAAAAAACTAATAGTTAGGGGTTTTGAAAAAAATCACTGTAAGAGAAAATAACACAGAATAAATATTTTCACAAATTATAATAATATGGCAAGGTTGGTGTGTGGAAATCTCCTGTAATGACCCCTGAGTGTATATCTCCTTAATAATGGAAATTGTTTCAATTACCGGATCTTAAGATTGTTTCCCCCTAAGACCTCAGAGGGAAACCTTTGGTATTCAATCTAACCTCTAAGTCCTTAGGCGATTATGATGAAACCAAGTAATTTTAATTTAACAAGAATAACCCGGTAACCATAGGGTATCCCTAGTTCTAGGTGATATCTACTATGGTTTCACTGTATAAAAACCTCAACAATTGCAACCCTGCTAATCGTTAACCATACATCAATCTTAATTTTTCTGATAAAGAGAGCATTACATAAATTACACAGTGAAATTAACAACAAATAATATGTATTAAGGAAATTATAACATCAGAGTCATTACACAATCAATTCAGTGACACCCCCTGGCATTGGGGGGTTTATCGTCTCATATCATTCAAATAAGATACAAAATAAAATCGAGACATTACAAAAGGTTGGGAATTCTGTTGATCTTCAATCGCGTCCGCTCTTGAAGGATCTCCGTTCTTCGCCGCTTTTGACTGCTTCAATCTTTATCGTCTCCAATTTTCGATCGTGAAAAAAGTCCCTTCTCCATATTTCAAAATCCCCTAAATAGTTCCTGATGACAATTTTAATGTAGCAAAAGTTCAAAATGCCCTCTAGGATCAGCCGTGCCAAAATACAGGAAAAACTGGAAAATAAGGTGCCCAAGCCAACACTGGCCGTGTCAGTCAACACGACGGGCCATGTTGGCTGCTGATGGAAAAACCTTGACACGCCCCTCTAGGGAGGCTGACACGGGCACCCGTGTCAGCTCCCTGTTTTCTTCTTCCAAATGTCCTCTCCTGAAATAGTCCGTGTTAGGCAACACGGGTGGCCGTGTCAGGACTACTGTGTTGCCCAATTTCCTCTTCCGACGGGCCCAGAATGTCCAATTTGCTTTTCTATCCCTCTGGTACTCTTGCTTACACCTGAAATCAATAGAACTACCACAAAGAGACATAAACTGGAGTATAATGATGCAAACCAAATGTAATCAACAACTGGAAACAATAATGCAAAACATCTAATTTACTAAACAGAATAATAAAACAAGTAGACTAATGTGTTTCCGACTTCGTGAAAAGGTGCCGAATGAGTGTCAGAAAACAAGTAGAATTGGAGACTGATCATAGTACAAATTTTTCATAAGGCGGAGTTGAAAGGTGTCAAACTTTGATGATATTGTGCAAAGACTGGTCACAAACAAAGTTGGGAGTTGTCCAATCAACGCTTAGCTAATGGAAATCACTCAGACAAGGAATTAGTGAGATCAGGTGGATTTCCACACACGAATACTGAGAGCAGGTTATTATGGATAGTAGGCTTATTGGATCAAGATCTTTGGAGGTCTTATTTTTGTTAGAAGTTTGAGTGTCTTCATCAACAGAGGGAATTGCCTTGTGATAGTTAGTTGTAATCAAAATGGTTGTATCAAACTTATCAAAATAGTGGAAGATCATGATTATTTCTCGATGGTTCTTTAACACCATTGGAGTGTGAAGTAGGCAAAACGAGTACGAACGTTGAACCACTATATATCTTGGTGTATCATTTCCTTCTTCCCTTACCTCCTTTAAATTTTCCAACATTCCGAATATTGTTATTGCGTTAATGTATTATTTCATCGTTTGTATGTCATTTAAGGTAAACCAGGCTTATAGAGATTTAATTTATAAGCTTATGACTACGACACATCAATCTTAATGGATCATCATATATCCAATTATGTCTTTGATGCATATCTATGTAAAGTGTTTTTAAATTGCTCTCTTTAAATAAACTTTAGTTATCTTGTAGTTGACTTGCATTAGAAGTATCAAGTCCTTAGTGATATCTCGTAATATTTTAATTGGTTTAATTCATTAAGATGCTTCAAAGCTCTCTTAGTATTATGTTTTGCTTCCGCGTTTCTTAAAACATCTGCTTTTATTTATGGGACCTAAAACATTTTTGAAATTGTCTTTTAGGAGATAAGTCTATTCAACCTCCCTTCTAGACCTCTTTGTTTCCATATTCTTACGTAACAACATTATCCAAGGAGCTCCACGAACAACATATAGTCTTGATATTCAATATACCTTTGATCAACCCACTCTCAATGGATTATAGTTACAATAGAGACTAAAGGCTACCTTGTTGAATTGTAATTCCTTGTGTCGAAGCAGGTTGCTCGACAGAGCAAGGAAATGTCCAACCACCTAGTGTGTTAAGTAGTGTTAGCTATTTTGGGCTTTTATAGTTTTGGGCTTTGGCTTGAGGTCCAAGTTAACCTAAATCTATAAATAGAGGGAGTGACCTTTATTTTCATATAGAGGTGAATAGAGTATTCACAACACTTGTAATTCACAGTATTTTGTAGTGGCAAAGTGAATAAGAAGTTTTCCACAGTTTATGGGCAGAGAGAAACTCTGCAGAATTATACTACTCTTTTCCTTCATCGTTCTATACACTCTCTCTTTCTCCAATGTTCCTTTGTTTTCATTGTCATTGTGTGGGTAATAGCAATCTTGTTCATCAAGATTGACTGAAATTCTCCATAGGTTTTGGGGGATTTCTAACATCTGGTATCAAGAGCTCCGGTTGAAACGATTCGTGGGAAGAAAATCACTATGGCAACAAATCATCCAAACGGGAATTTTCCATCAAATCTTCCGATTCTCAAGAACAACAATTATGAGAATTGGTGCAAGCAGATGAAGGTTGTATTCTGTTATCAAGATCTTCGGGATCTTGTGAAGGAAGGAGTAGCAACGGTTGCAGAAGCCACGATAGATCAAGAAAAGGCTGCACATAAAGAATTGAAGAAGAAAGATTATAAAGCTCTCTTTATAATCCATCAATGTGTTAATACAAATAACTTTGAAAAGGTTAGTGATGCAGAGTCAGCGAAAGAGGCATGGGAAATTCTGGAGAAATCGTTTGGAGGCGCAGAGAAGGTGAAAGAGGCGAGGTTACAAACTCACAAAAGAACATATGAATTTCTTCAGATGGAAGACAATGAAAGCATAATTGATTTCTTCACCAAGTTTATGAAATTGGTGAATCAAATCAAGATATATGGAGAAGTGTTGACGTCAAGATCTGTTGTTGGAAAGATCTTGAGGTCGTTGGCTCCAAAGTTTGACCACGTGGTAGTAGCCATAGAAGAGTCGAAAGATTTGTCAAAATTGACAAAGAAAGAGCTTAAAGGGACGCTTGAATCTCATGAACAAAGAATGGCTAAAAGAGCTGCAGGAAAGTCGAAGAGTGATATGGCTTTGTAGGCTCAATCAGCAAAATAAAGAAAAGGCAAAGGAAGCTAGAATAGAAACAAAGGTAGCAGAGGCTACAACAATTCGACTGGTCGAAATCAGCAAGAAGGAAACTGGTCGAATAAGAGAAAACCTTGGAACCAAGGAAACCAAAGAGGTGGTGTTGCAGGTGGAGGAAGAGGTGGTGGTCAAAAGTCAAACAAGAGTCACATTCAGTGTTACAATTGTCAGAAGTATGGTCATTATTCTAGTGATTGTCCAGAAAAGCAGAAGAATCAAGAAACTTATGCAAAGCTGGCGAAACATGAAGAAGAGACATTGTTGATGGTTACAACAAGAGAAGAAGAGAGATTCAAGGACTAGTGGTACTTAGACTCAGGATGCTCATCACACATGTCTGGAAGATAAGATTGGTTTGTCAACATAAAGCCATCAATGAAGAACATGGTGAAATTTGCAAATGACAACACTCTAGCAGCTAAAGGTGTTGGTGATGTTCTGATTATGAGGAAAGATGGCAAGAGGTCAGTAATTTCAAATGTGTTGTACATACCAGGCATGAAGAGTAATTTGCTCAGCATAAGGCAGTTAGTCAAAAAGAACTACAAGGTGTCGATCGAAGACAAGATGATGAGAGTTCTCGACTCAAATGGAAGGTTGATCTTGAAGGCTCCAATGTCTCAGAATAGAACCTTCAAGATTGAACTAAATGTGATGGAGCATAAGTGTCTTGCAACAGAAGCCAGCAGAGATGAATGGATATGGCATTACAGACTTGGTCATCTCAATTTCAAAGACATCAGAGATTTGAAGAGAAGAAATATGGTTTCAGGATTACCAGAAATCGACATTCCAAACGAAGTGTGTGAAGAATGTGTACAGGAAGAGCAGCATAAGAACAACTTCAGTAAGGATGCAGGAAGCAGGTCGAAGGCAATTCTTGAAGTCATATACTCTGATGTATGTGGTCCTCTCCAGGTGGATTCTATTGGAGGTAATAAATACTTTGTTACATCCGTAGATGATTTCAGTCGAAAACTGTGGTCTTACCTGATCCAGAAGAAAAGTGAAGTGATCGAGGTATTTTCCAAGTTTAAATCTATGGTCGAAAGGCAGAGCGGTCAAAACATCAAGATTTTGAGAACTGATGGTGGTGGAGAATATGTGTCGAAAGACTTCGATGCATTATGTGTGAAAGAAGGGATTGTGCATGAGATGGTGCCACCCTACACTCCATAGCAGAATGGAGTCGCAGAAAGGAAGAATATAACCATTATGAATATGGTTAGAAGTATGTTGAAAGGCAAGCATCTGCCCAAAGAATTATGGGGAGAAGCTATATCGACTGCGACACATATCCTGAACAGATGTCCGACAAAGAAGCTAGAAGGAATCATGCCAGAAGAATGTTGGTCCGATGTTAACCCTAGCTTGAGTCATCTCATCGTGTATGGATCTATAACACATAGACATGTGCCAGATCAGTTGAGAAGAAAACTTGATGACAAGTCCAGTCAGATGATCCTGATAGGATATCATTCGACTGGAGGATACAAGTTGTTCGACCCAGTGAATAAGCAAGTAGTGATCAGCAAGGACATGATCATAGATGAGCTTAAGGAGTGGGATTGGACTGAGAATGTCAAGAAAGATTCAGTGAGAATCTTTTGTTATAAACCAGCTAGTGAAGTCGAAAGAGAAGTTTGACAAGAAGAAGTCAGAGGTGAAGCAAGTACAAGCAGACCTCAAAGAACAAGACACATGCCTGCAAGGTTGCAAGAATTTGTGATTACATCAGATGATGTGGTCGATGAAGAAGGTGAGCTGGTACATTATGCTTTCTACGCAGATGTCGAACCTGTCAATGCAGCTGAGGCATTGAAAGATTCGAAGTGGATGAAAGCAATGGACAAAGAGCTGAAGTCAATCGAAGTCAACAACACTTGGTCACTTGTCGAATTGCCCCAAAATAAGAAGGCAATCGATGTGAAGTGGATATACAAGGTGAAGTTGAATCCCAAAGGAGAAGTGATTCGACACAAGGCGAGACTTGTGGAGAAAGTATTTCTTCAGAAAGAAGGAATCGACTTCGATGAAGTTTTTGCACCTGTTGCTAGGATCGAAATAATCAGGTTAGTTGTTGGTCTAGCAAACATGAACAACTGACAGATGTGTCAGATGGATGTGAAATGTGCATTCCTTAATGGCCCCTTAGAAGAAGAAGTTTGTGTTGCACAACCAGCTGGGTTTGTGAAACATGGCGAAGAAAGAAAAGTGTATAGGCTGCATAAAGCCCTGTACGGACTTAAACAAGCTCCAAGAGCTTGGAACCAGAAAATAGATGGCTTTCTAAGGGAGAAGAAATTTGTAAAGTGCAAATCTGAACATGTAGTATATGTAAGAAGAAGTAAGAGTGAATTGCTTATATTATGTCTCTATGTCGATGACCTGTTGATAACAGGTAGTTGCAAGAAGGAGATCGAAGACTTCAAAGGTGATCTCAACAAGGAATTTGAAATGTCAGATCTTGGTGACATTTCATATTTTCTTGGCATCGAATTCTACAAGAGTGGTAGAGGTTTGATGATGCACCAAAGAAGGTATGTAGGCGAAATTCTCAAGAGATTTGAGATGCAAGATTGCAACCCAACTTCGACTCCAGCTGAGCCCAGATTACAATTGTCGAAGGATTCATATGAAGATGATGTCGACCCAATCCAATATAGAATACTTATTGGGTCACTTCGATACCTTTGCCACACAAGGCATGACTTAGCATACAGTGTAGGTATGGTGAGTAGGTTCATGCAGAAGTCAAAGGTATAACATCTAGCAGCGATGAAGAGGATACTAAGGTATCTGAAAGGTACTCTCGACTATGACATTTTGTTTCCTGCAGCCGATGAAGGAAAAGAATACAAATTAGTGGGATACACCGACTCAAGTTGGTATAGTGATGATGAGGATCGAAAATCCACAGTTGGCCATGTGTTTATGCTAGGTGGTGCACCAGTTGCTTGGAGTTCGAGGAAAGAGCCAGTAGTGGCATTATCATCGTGCGAAGCAGAATACATAGCTGCTTCTCTTTGTGCATGTCAAGCAACATGGATGGTGAATCTGGTCGAAGAATAACATCGAAGAGTCATGGAGCAATTACCATGAAGATCGACAGCATGTCAGCTATCAATCTGGCGAAGAATCCAATAGTACATGGTCGAAGCAAACACATCAAGATGAGGTTCCATTATCTTCGAGAGCAGGTAGCGGATGGAAAGATGATTGTGGAACACTACAAAACTGAGAATCAGATTGCAGACATCATGGCAAGGGGAGTGCAAGTCGAAGTGTTCAGAAGGCTAAGAGCCATGATGAATGTTGATAGCTTAGACACAATGAATTAGGTGGTGTGTTGAATTGTAATTCCTTGTGTTGAAGCAGGTTGCTCAACAGAGTAAGAAAATGTCCAACCACCTAGTGTGTTAAGTAGTGTTAGCTATTTTGGGCTTTTATAGTTTTGGGCTTTGACTTGAGGTCCAAGTTAACCTAAATCTATAAACAGAGGGAGTAACCCTTATTTTCATATAGAGGTGAATAAAGTATTCACAACACTTGTAATTCACAGTATTTTGCAGTGGCAAAGTGAATAAGAAGTTTTCCACAGTTTGTGGGCAGAGAGAAACTCTGCAGAATTATATTACTATTTTCCTTCATTGTTCTATACACTCTATCTTTCACCATTGTTCCTTTCTTTTCATTGCCATTGTGTGGGTAATGGCAATCTTGTTCATCAAGATTGACTGAAATTCTCCATAGATTTTGGGGGATTTCCAACGTACCTTGGATAGTTTGTATGAACCTGAAATGATGCAAGAATTTCTTTTGAAGGTACCAGGTCATGAAAAACCCATATTTGATCCTATTAGAATATAAGCTAATGTCATCTTACAGGCGTGTGGGGTCGTGAATCGAGTAGGATTCAAATAACAAATTTTGCGGTAGTAGCTAATAATATGACTCTATATATGGATGGCCTTTAGTATAAAATAATAAGTTGACTTAAGGACCCGTCTCTTCATGCTTTCTCTTATGGTCGTACTGAGAGAATGATGATAAATAATTTCCTGCATCAATGCATACTAATAAGTAAGAAATATTCAATAAAATAAGCTTAACAACTAATTAAATAATTAAATTAGTGTTACCTAAAAAAGTGTCATCCTAGACAAGTAAGCCAACACAATATCTAGATTCCTAAAGTACTCAAAATAAACCATGTGAGTAAATGTGGTGTTCTTGTCTATGAAAATGGTTGATACCCCTAAATAAGTCTGATAAGTCATGATAGATAACTCTATAAGCGTCTCTTAAAATCATCATCGACCCTTCTAAATGCAAGGTGTTCCATAAATAACCCTTTCAAGAATATAAAATGTGAATGACATGCATTGATCTTATTAACTTCATGTTTAACATCCTTCAGGCTTGCTCGAATCATCATAAACATCAGATACATTACTTCCTCTAGGCCATGGATTGACAAATGCAAAAGACACGTTATTGTATCTATTGTCACTGTCATCTTCCTAACTAGAATATGGAAGTTACTCGTATCCTTGTGCAACATCTCTTAAAAGGCTATCAGTGTGCCATAAACTATTATGGTGAAGCTTGTGGAGGCAAGGTCCACTGGTTCAATGTCTCAAATGGATTGGGTGAACCATTATTTGTCTGGGGTAGTTAATTTTACAATTTTCTTGTTGGAGTAAGCCCTAATAGTCAATAGATAATGGATGTATTTCATTTTGTATCATAATCTTGATGTGTGTGTGTGAGTGTGTGAGTGAGTGTGCACACACGCACGTGTGTGTATTTGTGCGTGTGCGTGTGTGTGTCTATGTGTATCTGTATGTTGCTAATGTATATACTCATTAAGAATTGTATTTATTGTTTTATTTGTATATGATATAATAAAGTTCTTGAAATAATTAGCCCTTTTTAATGATCCGTTAAGTGTGACTTAATCGTGAGACCTCATTAAACATATGGACTATTATGTTAGTAGACTGGTGACCGAATCTCAGGGGTCATGAATATGAGATATCAAGTCTTCACATAGGCATAAATAAATAATAGTAATATTTTTACTAGATTAACCCACCGTGAGAATACTACATAGTTTGTTATGCAAGTATCACAAGTTATAGTGATAATTGTGTATACCCCTCATTCGACCTGAAACCACTATAGAACCTAGATGTATACATTTTTCGTAATAGGATGATTATAAGGATGGTTGATGGGTAATGGCGCCAAAAGTTTGATCGGTAAATTAGCAAGTGTATTAGTCTGCCCAAAATAGTAATAATGGGAAACCCCAAAGTATCGATCTTAAGGACTACGTGATGATATAAGGATCGAGTTTCAAGTTAGTTAAACAAAAATAATTGGGGGTTTGATTGGGTTTTTATTCTGTTGTAATTGTATTTCTGTGTGTCGAATATGATCACACATGTTATATATTTATATGCAAATATGGTTATACACAATAGGTAATAATATAATTACACTTATGATTAATTGAATATGAAGCAATACTAATTGATTGATAACAAATTCTTAACACTTCCCTCAATCCAGATCATATATATTGTATGATTCGAGCTTGTTACAAATATAATTAACTCGAGAACCCTTGAGAGACTTGGTAAACATATTAGCCAATTGATCTTCAGATTTGACAAATTATATGGTTATTTCTCCTGACAGTACCTTGTCTATTACATAATGGCAGTCTATTTCTATGTGCTCGGTCTGTTCATGAAAACCTGGATTGGATGTCATGTGGAGTGTCTTTTGATTGTCGCATATGAGTTTTGAGGTATAAAGGTCTCCCAACCTAAGTTCTTTGAGAAAATTATTAAGTCATGCAAGTTCCTTTGAGGCAGCTTCCATATCACGATATTCAGCTTCAACACTAGATAATGCAATTGTGTTTTGTTTCTTTATCCTCCATGACACCATATTTCCTCCAATTAGAAAACAATATCTAGAAGTGGATCTCCTATTCGACGGAGATCCTGTCCATTATGTATCTAAATAATAAGTAATTTTAGCATCACCCTTATCTTCATATAATAGGCCTCTTATTGGTGCATTCTCTATATATCCTAGAATTTGAATAACTGCATTCCAATAAGTATCAGAATGAGCGTTCAGGAATTGGATCACAATGCTCACTGCAAAAGTAATATCTGGTCTGGTGACGGTAAGATAATTAAGTATACCCGCTAGATGTCGATATCTTCCCGGGTATTTCAGAAACTCCCCCTGACCCAAAAAAAGCTTGACGTTAGGATCCATATGAGTATCAATCGGACGACGGTTGGTTAATTGTAATGCCTGATGAGGACTGAGCAACTTCAATACCTAAGAAGTATATGAGTGGACCCAAATCTTTTGTCTAAAAGTTTTTGAAAAGAAGAGTTTCAAGTCGCTGGATACCCTATGTATTGTCTCCAGTGATTACAATGTCATCAACATAGACCACAAGAAATATGTGTTGACCTGTGGAGGAATGAAGGAAGAAAACTGAGTGATCTGCTTCACATATAGTCATACTAAATTGTATCAAGGAAGAGTTGAACCGACCAAACTAAGCACGTGGAGATTGTTTCAACCCATAAAGAGAGAGATGAACCCAATAAACAAGTCTTGAATTTCCAGGAAGAGTAAAACCGGGAGGTAGATCCATATACACTTCCTTCTCCAATTTTCCGTGTAAAAAGGCATTTTTAATATCCGACTAATGAAGTGAAAAATGATTAATAGCAGCCCTTGCAAGGAGGAGATAGAGTGAACTAATCTTGGTAACTGGAGAAAAAGTGTCACCATAATTAAGGCCAAATGTATGTGTGTATCCCTTGGCTACCAAACGAGCTTTGAAATGATCAATCTGACCATTTGGTCCAACTTTCACTATATAAACCCATTCACATCCCATAGTAGTTTTGCATAAATGTAAAGTAACAATGTCCCAAGTGTTATTTGAATGCAATGCATCCATTTATTCCACCATTTCCTGATGCCAATTGGGATCAATCATAACTTCACATGTAGACTTAGGAATAGACACAGAATCCAAGAAGACACAAAACAAACATAAGAAATAGAGAGACGATCATAATTTAAAGCACAAGCATATTTAGGATTTGGATTATGAGATTAAATACCTTTTCTTAACGCTATTGGAAGGTCAAGTTCAGGTGACATAGTTGGAGGAACAATTGGAGCACAAGATGGTGCTGATGGATCAATATCATCTCTAACATATGATGAACGGGGTGTCCGTCTCTAGTAGACCTGAAATGGAGGTTTAATGGGTGTAAGTGTAACAAAAGGTATATCTCGAACATCTAAATTACAAATCTCATCGGGTGACACAGAGGCAGAGAAAATGGGAACCTTCAAAGAATGTAACATCGGAGGAAACAATGTATCGTTGAAGTTAAGGACAAAAACAATGCTATCCCTTTTGTATACGCGAGTATCCTAGAAAAATACATTTGAGAGATTTTGCGGAAATTTTGTGACTAAGATCATTAGCAAAGCATCTGCAACCAAAAACACGAAGAGGAATGGGGGTAGAGATCATATTGCGGATTCCAGATAGAGTGTGGAATATGATATTGAAGGAACAATGAAAGAACTCAGTTGATAAGGTGACATGTTGTGAGGAGAGCATCACCCCAAAAATGAGAAGGTACATTATGGTGAAGTAAAAGAGTTTGTGTGGTTTCAACTAAATGACTATTCTTCTGTTCAACAACACTGTTCTGTTGTGGTGTATGAGCACATGATAATTGGTTAATAATTCCATGTGATGTTAAAAAATATTGAAACTTGGATGACATATATTCACGAGCATTATCAGTGTGTAAAATATTAATGGAAGTGTTAAACTGGTTTTTAACTTCATCATAAAACTCTTGGAATATACGGAAAACATCTGAACGATTTTTCATTAGAAATAACCAAGTGCATCGTGAGAAATCATCGATGAAAGTTACAAAGTAATAATATACTAAAGTAGACTTCACATGACAAGGACCCCAAATATCAGAGTGAACTAAAGCAAAAGTTGATGCAACACTTTTATGTACTCGTTGACAACAAGTACTACGAGTATGTTTGCTTAATCGATAAGACCAACACTCAAAAGATGAAAGCTTAAAAAAACTAGGAGCTAAACGACGCATTTTATTAAGACTAGGGAGACCCAAACATTTATGTGTAACGTCTTGAGAAGCAATAGAAGCACATGCCACCAGTGGAGATAAATGATATAATCCTCCAGATTCACTTGCTCCAATTATCCGTCCTGTATGTCGATCCTGGAGATACATATAATTATCATTAAAAGGGATTGAACAATCAAGAGCACGAGTAGGCTTGTGAACATATATTAGATTAAAAGGACAACCAGGAGTGTAAAGGACAAACTCTAAAGACAGGTTTGGGAGTGGATGTGTCTAAGTAAGGCCTTGAACTTTGATTTTAGAGACATCCACCACAATGACAGAAGGTAAAGAATCATAATAAGACAAGTGAGATAAAAGGAATTTAGTACCAGTCATATAATTAGAGGCACCATAGTCAAGGACCCAAGGACCAAAAGAAGATTTAGAGATAAAGGCTACATGATTACCCGACTAAGCAACAACGACAAATGATGATCGTTGATGGGTTGCTTTGAATTGAAGGAAATCATTATAATCAATGACGGGAATAGTAATATCTTTAGCAATATCCGGTTGAGCAACGACAGCGACCCATGGTTGTTGTTGTTGTTCTCTTGCCTTTGTACGACAATCAACTTCAATGTGACTGTAACGATTGCAATAGTTACAATGAATACCATGATGATGTCCACCCCATCCTATGGTTCGTCCACAACGACCATGATAGTGGGAAGCAAGGGCAGGTAATTCAGTGGGAGATAAAGTAGAAATCGATCAAAAAGCATGAGGTGTAGCCAAGCGCAACCGTTGTTCACTAAGTGCTTCATAGTTAGGAACATTGGATCTTGATAAAATATGATTCCAAAAGAAATCAAGTTCTGATGGTAGTCCGACAAGTGCCACGATCATGAAATACTTACTTTATGGTTCAACATAAGTTGTTGCATATTTTGTAAAAGGCATTAGGGTTGTGAAAGTTTCCTTTAACGTATCAAGCTTACTCAGATAGGCTTGCATATCTATATTCTCCAATTTCAAAGAGATGAGTTTGGTGATGAAATTGTAAATATTATGGACACTATTAGAGAAGACTTTCTTAGCCTTTTCCCAAACCTCATAGCAGGTGGTAAAGGCTTGGTACTGTGCTTGGAGATTAGTTGTTATGGAAAAACTACAAAATAGTGCATAGATAAGCATCAGATTTTTTCCACTTATCGCGTTTGGTGGCATGAATATTGTCTGATTTTGAAGTTAAGTGATCTTCATATCCTTGACCGTGAAACCATATTTTTAAGGCATCAACCCATATGTTGTAGTTGGTTGTTCTAGTTAGTTTCTCACACAGGATAAATAAAACCTTAGTGAACATGACAAAATCAGTATCTCCCATGATATTTGATGGATCGAAACAAAAAACCGAGAATAGAGCACATGAAGGCGCTTCTGTCGACGAAAACGACAACGGGAAATACGGTGGGACGCGCTGCCACACATGGCTTGTATGGAGGCGCGTGAGATTCATGTGTGGGCGGAGGGACGACGCGTGGTATTTTTGGTTTCTAGTCGATCGTGAGGAGACGAATTTGGAGGTATTAGTATCTCAGCGGAAGGTCTTTGGGAGCGGCGACGACGCTCGTGATAGTGTCGTCTGGCCAGAAATTTGTGGAATTTTTTGTGTGTGGAAGACAATACGTTTACCAGCTTTAGTTTTGATTGATATTCAATTAGTCATAAGTATAATTATATTATTACCTATTGTGTATAACCATATTTGTATATAAATATACAAAGTGTGTGATCATATTCGACCCACGGAAATACAATCACAAGATGGTACCAAAGCCTTGTTTAAGATCCATTGGGCCACCCACCATTTAGTTCTACGCCCCAAACGCAAACCCTGAGCGTGAAAGGGGGTGTTAAGAGTCCCATATCGAACAATCTATAGCCTAAACATGTGTTTATAAGTGGGAAAATCCTCACCCTACAAGTTGGTTTTGTAGGGTTGAGCTTGGCCTAACCACATATTCGTAAGATATTTCAAAATAGTAAATAAAAGTAAAGCTTATGGACAAATCATGATAGGAATGAGTGTTTGAACCTGAAACATTAACAATCTTAAATAGACCTTATAACAACTTATTTTATCCATACTGATTACTGATTCCCAATGGTGTTTACTCCTAAGACCTTAGTGAATAAACCTTTAAATATTCAAATCAATCTCAATGCCCATAGTGAATTATAGATGAAATTAAGCATTTAATTATGAAGAACATATCAGTTTCTATATGGTATCCCTAGTCATAGGTGATATCTAATATAAAATATTTCAATCAGGCGCTACTGTTGAAAGTCCTTCCTGAAAGATAGCTATAAATCAGCTTTCAATTTGTTCGAAAGAGAAATAATTAAACTCAAACATAAATAAATCAGATAAAGATAAAGTGTAAGTCATTATAAGGTTCAATTTAGACAAACTAGCAAATTCAAGAATAGGGACACCTCTAGTATTAGGGGTTTTAGCTACTCATAGTAATAACAAAAAACATCACAGAATTGTCAAACATTACAAAAAGAGTTATATGAAGAGTCTTAAAAGCAAAAATCTCTTGAAGATGATGCTCCACCTTGATCTACTACATTCTCCAACTCTTAATTTGTACTTTACCGTCAAAAATCACTGTAAAAACTCAAAAGTCACTTCATGGTGCGTTTAATAATTAGAGAGACTGGGCCTTCTGCAATTCTGGGCTCCCATACACATATAGGCCATGGCATACACGTATGGCTCCACTTCTAACACCCAGTACGTGTATGACAAAATATGGAAATGTATGCACAAATGTTGGTACTTCAGTGATATGCATATTGACACCCTCATACCCATATGGGAAGAGGTTGTTTGTTTGTGGTTTGATATGTGTAAGGCTTCATATTTGCTGGTTGACTGGTTCATGAGATACACATATTTCCATGTCCATACGCCTATGAATAGAGAGTGCTCCTTTTGGCTTGATGAGCTTGTATACGTGCACTGCCTTCTCCACACACGTATGTGTTGAATTTTCTTATCTTTTGCTCTTTGGCTTCAGCTTTGGCGCAGTGGCTAAGACTTTTATCTAAGTGTTTTTCTCTTTTTCGTCGAACCTATAAAACACAAGAAAACCTTCCCGAAAATATAAAAATACCAGGAATAATCAAAACATAGACAATTACGAAATTTAAAGAAACTGACCACTAATTGACTAAAACAGTATAACAAATGCAAATAAATCACATATTTTTAAGGTTCAGATGATGATAAATACAACATAAACGATGACTGATCAAAATTCTATAAATCATATTGAAGGACATAAGTGACGTAAATGAGATTTGCCCCTCTTACATATACGAGAGTCATATATATGGATCCCTTGATCGAGCATGGTTGTAGAATGCATGATCATGCTTAAATTAGTCAATATGAAATATTGAGGTTATTTATTATTATCAAATTTACCTGGATATCAAGGAATATAATATTAGACTATACAAGGGTGACACGTTCTATACCTTATGTTCAATATAAATATAAGGGAAAATTGATAATATTAGACATAATCATTATCATAGAAAAGTTATGTTAAAGCACATGACATTGCTACCACTTGGATAGCAATGATGTGTTGATAGATAACATTCACTATTTATAATGTTAAATATGTGATTTAATATTATTGTCAACGTTATAATAACCTACGGTATCACACACATAAAGTATTGATATTTTTCATCGTGTTCCACTTTGTATTCGCATAGACTTCATAAAGATGATGATATTTTTCATGTTCATGATCAAAATTATAACACATTTAAGACATAATCCAATAATCTTAGCATATATTTGATTTATAATTAGTGATTAAATTTAAATCCGTTCATCTAAATTGTTCCACTAAGATGAATAAATTTTGAAAGACCCCCCTTAAATCCCCCAACAATTTTTTCCTGATATTTATGCATTTTAGATGCCTATTATAGAAGTGAAAAATATTATTGACATGTCGCACAAGCCTCATGCTTACGAGATTATGAACCGGCAGGGCCCCTGTATGTGCTGCAGCACAGAGCCTCATAAGTTAGGCCCCAAAATTTAATTTTTTTTTTATTTATAAATATTAATAAAAATAAATAAATTATTATCAAAATTAATTCAATAATTGAAAAAAATATTATAATAAAAAGTTAATACATACAAAAATTAAGATTGTTCAAAACTCAAAATAATTATAATTAAATTTATTTTTAATTAATACATAATTCTATTTTTGATATATATTTTTAAATTATTCTAATTATATTTTAAAAAAAAATTGAGCCTATTTTTGAAATTGGAACGGAACCTCCGATATGATTGAGCTGACCCTGATTATGAATGTGACTTAACTGGTCCAAATGAATCCACTATAATCTTACATTAACTTTCTTATATAGTTGAGATGCCGGTTGAGTCTTTGATTTATCTCATCTTCATAATTAAAATAAAAATTATTAAATTTAACAAAAAGTTGAAAATTTAAAAAAACATTAAAAAAATTGACATAAAATTTGAAAAGACAAAACAAAATAATCTTTACCTTACAAGACGAAATTAAAAAAATAATATTTTACATTAAACAATCCAAAACTCGCTCATAGCGTAAAATATATTTAATCTTATATAATATCATTGACTATCCACAACAGAATGTTTATTAAATAGTATTAAAAAATTGATATTTAATAAGTGGCATTGTTTATTTAGAATTCAAACCAAAACACCATTAATACGTATTTAAGACTAATTAACTTGACTACAAACCATTATAACTTCAAATTCACACACCAAACCCATATAAAAGGAAATGAAAGAAAAATCTCAAATTCAATTAATTAACTTATACCTTAATTTTCCCTCAAAAAAACATATACCTTAATTTAATATATATTATTGTTGATAAAATACAAAGCATTGCTAGTCTTCCTTGCCACATTCAAAACCGTTCTTCTAATTTGATCCCTAAGTATGGAATCCACATTCATCTCATCAAACCCATCATAGCAAGTTTGATCATTAGTAATGGCAGAACTAACCCAAGTCTTTATGTTACTAATCTGAAATTCTCTATCAAAATCAGCATCCAAATGTGTCATAGCATCAATAGAATCTTGCAATTGTTCTATTGAATCCTTCAAATTTCCAAAGCAATCTTGCACAACTCCTTCACCAATGCTTGACAAATGATTGTCATTGCTTTTTAGAAGCTTTGATACGGCGGACGACGCGCCGCGAGCCGCCTTTAACGCGGCCGAGAGAGAGAAGTTGCATAGTTTTAAAGGATTTTCTTCTATTTTTGAAGCATATGGGGACAAAGATTTGTAGCATATGTAAGGATATGTTGTTGAGTTGCAAGAGTTTTTAATAAAGGTTTTGAAATTATTTTTTTGGGTGGAGTTTAAGGGAGTTTTGGAAGTGTATGAAAAGTTGGTTTTGGTGGAACTTGTAGGGATTGTAGAATTTTTTTCATCACATGCTAAAGTGATGCTAGATATTGCTAAGAAGATGAAGATTGAAAATGTGAGAACATGGTTGGGAGAAAAACTTGCAAAAGTGTTGGCTTCCATGTTTAGATCTTGGTTTTTCTTCTATGTTTTTCTTCTTCTTGTGTTTGTAGAAAAGTTTATGTTTTTTTATAAATGACTTTATGTTTCATAATTTATAGGAGTATTGTATGAATATTTTAAGGCACGTCTTCATCCATATTAGTTGATGGTGAAAATGCAAGTGAAGAAAGAAATGATGCTGTTTTTTTTAATCAAAAGAGAGGATGCTATGAATTGTCTTTTGTGAACTCTTTGGCCTGCTTTTGACTTCCTTAAAAGCACTCTTCAAATATGTAAAAGAATACATTTTTAAAGAAACTCATGTATTTAATGAATTGAGAATTAAAATATTTAATTTTGTAAAAGAATAAGTTTTGTATTAAAATTTTTTGAAGAGTGGTTTTAGGACACTCTAACCTAAATATAGATTTTTTTTTATTAATTTATCCTTAAACAATTGTATAAAGTGTGAGAATAATGGTAGCAATATATTCATTAGTGTTGTTAAAACCAAATAAAATAATCTTTATAAGGAAAATTATTTTTCTTTCATAAGTGCAGTTAAATAAAAAAACAATAAAATACAATTCTACATCACAATAACAGTGGCAAAAATAATCAAAACCACATGTTCTCTAAATCTTAAAGGATGGGACTTATCTCAATTTAAAATAATAAACAAAAATTAGTACAATAAAACATTTATTGTATATAACATGATCAGTTGACACTAGGTGTAAGCTAAAAGTCTTGCACCAAATCTTAATCGTTAATAGGATTGAATCAGACGATCATACTAAATGAAATAAAAAATTAACAAAATATATAATCCTTTATTTTTTTCTAAAAAATAGGTTACTTACTTTATGGTTTGGTTTATTCCCATTAACGATTTTGGGGATAATGACAAAACTCCAAAAATAGACACTTTAAATATATGGTGTTTAAATTGGTTATCAATCCCTTTGATAATCCAAAAAAAGCCTCAAAATCCCTAGAATATAATGCTATAAATATTACTCGTTGCTTCTCACTAGAATTTCTACTTTATGCAACATGTGCCTAACAAATGAAAGAAAAACCATATTTATAACTTGCAAAGCATTAAGGGCCCATGATATGTCTCATTAACAAACAGATCCATGAACAAGCCCAAAAAACTGTTAGTATTGAAGTATGTCTATTTTCCTTCTCTTTCTCACTTGAGGTTTTTAAGACATATTATAACAATTCTCCATCTTGACTTTAAACCGATGGTGATGTCAATTTAACGACCAATCACCTTGCCGCTCTCTCCAAAGATTGAATCACTCTTGAACAAATTTGATCAAGTCCAATCAATACTTGAACCTTGACCTTGGCAAGGATTTGTTGAACATATCAGCTGGATTATCTTCTGATGGAACTTTTTAAACCTGAATCTCCTTTGACTCTATCATGTTTCTTATAAAGTGTAAACCAAAGTTTTTGTCCTCTCATGATAAACCCGATGACTAGCTAGATGAATGACACTTTGACTGTCACAATTTATCTTTACACATTTTTTATTAATCACTAACTCCCCAATCATGGCTTTCAGCCATATGGATTCCTTGACCCCTTCAACAAGGAAAATATATTCCACTTGAGCTTATAGCTTCCCCAAACAATGTAAACACAAAATCTAATAGGGATTTTCTAGTGTCCACATTACCTGCATAGTCTGAATCTACAAAATCCTCCAAAACGTCTTCTTCTTGAGTTGACCTTGTGTACTTTAAACCACTATTTAGTGAACCATTTAAATACCTCAACACCCACTTCAAAGCTTCCCAATGAACCTGACCAGGATTTTCCATAAATCTACTTACTATGCTGACTCCATATGCTAAGTTCGGTCTATTACAAACAATACCATACATAATATTTCTGACCCCATTTGCATAGGGAGTACTCTCCATTATCTTCTTCTCTTTACCAGTTTGAGGATATTATTTAACCGAAAGCTTTGAGTGATGACCTAAAGGAGTGTTGACGATTTTAGTATCTTGCATTATAAACCGCTTCACCACTTTCTTCAAGTAACTAGATTGAGATGAGAACAATTCACTCTTCTTGCGGTTTCTCATGATATCCACACCCACACATATTTTAGCTTCACCAAGATATTTCATCTCAAATTCACCATTTAAGATCTACTTGAGCTTATCGATCTCATTTTTTCTAGAGTTTGCCATCAAAATATCATCAACATATAGAAGGAGGTATATGATGAATTTCTCGTTACTCTTCAATATGTAACCACAACTGTCATAACTACTTCTTCTAAAACCGTGTTTAAGAAGAAATTCATTTAACTGACGATACCACTGTCTTGGGATTTGTTTCAACCCATGCAAATATTTTTTCAACAAACATACCTTAGCCTTATCTTCTACAAAACCTTCATGTTGTTTCATGTAGATTGTCTGTTCAAGGTCTCCATGTAAGAAAGTTGTTTTGACGTCCATCTACTATAACTCAAGATTATATTGATTTACAATTGCTATAAGTACCCTTATAGAACAATATTTTTCCACAGGTGAAAAAATTTCACTGTAATCAATCCCTTCCACCTGAGTGAAACCCTTTTCTACAAGTCTTGCCTTAAACCTTGGTTCTTCAATTCCTGGAATACCTTCCTTCTTCTTGGAAATCCACTTGCATCCAACCAACATTTGTTTCTTAGATAGTCTCACAAGCTCTTGAGTAGGGTTCTTCATCATTGAATTCATCTATTATTTACCATCATCAATCGTCTTTGACTATCTTTGCTTTTGAGTGCTTCCTTGAAGGTCTTTGGTTCTGAGTATTGCAACTCTTTATCCACATTCAAATCATAACAAATAAGATCAGCATAACCATACCTTTGAGGTGGTATAGTCTCCCTCATAATTCTATCACGAGCCAACTGATAATTATGAGACATTGTATGTTTCTCTTCAATAGTACTAGGAATAGGAGTCTCAACTACCTCACCGTCTCTAGTCTCACTGGTAGGAACCTCAACCTCAAACTTAGTCTTCTCCACCATAATTTCTAATTCTTTAACCTCCAGGTCTATGCACTTCATCGCCATACAAGTCTCATCAAAAGTAATATCCTTGCTTATGATGAATTTTGATCCTTTAGGATCCATCTTCCATAGTTTCTAACCTTTTACCCTTTCAGGATAGCCAATGAAGACACGCTTCACAACCCTAGCTTTAAGCATGTCTGGTTTGATATGGGCAAACGAAAAAGCTCCAAAAATCTTCAAATTTGAGTAGTCTATCGGTTTCCCACTCCAAACTTCCATAGATGTCTTGAAGTTTATTCATGTGGATGGACATTTGTTAATCAAGTAAGTTGTTGTAGCAACAACTTCACCCAGAAAACTCTTTGGTAACCTATCTCCCAACAACATACACCTTAATCTTTCTAAAATGGTTTTATTCATGCGTTCTACAAAGCCATTTTATTGAGGTGTTCCAGCAATGTTTATACGTCTCTTGATTCCATATTTCATGCATAACTCACTAAACGGCTCTGAAACACACTCGGGGACATTGTCAGTTCTTAATACATTCAGTTTAGTTTTCAATTGATTATCTATAAGAGTATATTATTCACTAAACTTTTCAAAGGTGTCACTTTTACTTTTCATAATGTAAACCCATACTCTTCGAGAGAAACCATTAATAATAGAGAGGAAATAAAATCCACCCCCACGAGTTTCTACCCCATTGGGCCCCATAAATATGAGTGAACATACTTAAAAGGTCAACAATAATTATGCACACCACTCCCAAACTTCACTATGTAATGTTTTCCTAGAACGCAACTGTCACAATAATTATTTAATTTCTCACTCCCTATAAAACCCTATTTAGCAAGTTCAACTAAATCTCTTTCACTGACATGCCCTAATCTCAAATGCCACAACTTAGATTTATCAAAAGGTCTTGACTAGCTACTGATGCATGACCACAAACAGTGGAATCATCCAAAATATACAACCCACGCCTTTTGGATCCTTTATCCATTATTAATGCACCATAAAAAATACTCAACACCACGTCCAATTCTAGTGTAGTAGCCTAGATCACCAAACATGCTTATGAATAATAAATCTTGTTTAAGTTCGGGAACATACCTCACACTACGTAGAAAGAACTCATTGTCATCGAACATTTTCAGTGTAACTGTACTAATACCATGAAATTTACAAGCCTTATTGTTTCCAAGTCGAATGACTCCACCTTCTTTCATCTTCAAAGTTTCAAAATATTATTTTCGTTGACACATATGATAAGAGCAACCTGAGTCCATGAACCAACTTTTCTTTATTTCTAAAACATTTACAACTAGTATGAAAACAATTTCGTAACCATCTTCATCTGATGCACTTCCAATTTGAACAAAATTACCCTTGTTCTCTCTTTCAAGACAATCCCTCTTGAAGTGACAGGTTTTGTGACAAGTGAAGCATTTAAACTTTGACTTATCAAACACCTTAGACTTGGACTTTGATTTGTATCTCTTCCCTTTTTTTCCTCTACTCCCACTCCTTCCTCTTGAGACACTTAATCCTTTACCACTATCATCAAACTTCAAATCTTTCAACTTTTATAACTCCTTTGATCTTACGACTGTCTGGACTACATCCAAATTTATAGTTCCTTACTTACCATAAAGAAGGGCATCCTTAAAGTGCTCCAAGTATATGGGTAATGATATTAAAAATAGTAGAATTTTGTCCCCATCTTCAATTTTCACATATATATTTTGCAAATCATCAATGATCTTATGAAATTTTGTCAGCTTCTTCATAATAGATTTATTATCCACCATACAGAAAGAATAAAGTTGTTATTTCAGACACAACCAATAAGCTAAGGACTTTATCATATTTAATGATTTAAGCTTGACCCATATCTCTATTGTGGTATTCTCCCTCGCCACTTCCCTTAGTAATTTATCTCTGAGGCACAAGATAATGACACTTTTGGCCTTATCCACCATCCTGGTCTTCTCAGCTTGTGTAAGGGTTTCAGGCATCAATGCATCTCCCTTTAATACTTCTATACACCTTTGTTGAATTAGTACGACTTGCATCTTCACCTTCCATAATTTGAAGTTGTTGTCTCTGGAAAACTTCTCAATATGGTTCCCACTTGTAAACTTAACACCTTTGCCCTACGATGAACGCTATTTGTTGTGAAATTGAATGAATTATTCATAGCTCAATCACACCAAGAAATTTGATGTGTGGGATAAAGAACAGTGACAATTAGACAAATGACATCAATCAATAAAAAAATTAATAGGCGAGAACACAAGATTTTTTTTACCTAGTTCGATCAAATTGATCCATGTCTGAGGGAGAAAGCAACTCTTCAATTCACTATACTTCAAAAGTTATTACAAGAGATTACAAATGAGTTGCAAGAAAATACCCTTCCAAGTTCCCAAGAACAAACCCTCTATTTTCTACCCAAATGTTTCCCAATCTCTCCAACTATCAATATATGAATCACACGAATCCGAGGTGTTTAAAGTGTTTACCAATCCCTTTGATAACCCCAAAAGGTTTCCGAATCCGTATTATATAATTATAAGGATTTTACCCTTTTCTTCTCACTAGGTTTTCTACCTTATGCAACTTGTGCCTAAAAAATGAGAGAAAACCATATTTATACCGAACAAAACATTAATGGCCCTGATATATGACCCATTAGTAAACGAATCCGCGAACAAGCCCAAAAAATCTTCAATACCGAAATATGTATCTTTTCCCACTTGAGGTTTTAAGGCATATTAAAAAACATACTAACACCAACAACAACATGGGAAATATACTATCTTGTGCTTGCTCTAGAAAACATAAGTTGATTGATAGTGGATTAGAGAGTTGTGATTTCCTGCAAAGTAGATCATTTTTTATTGAACTTGTTAAACAAATTTTCTGTGCGTTGATTCTCAACTTTTATATTTATTCTTGTCAGATTTAGGGTTTACATACACTAAGTTGGTAGATTGATTATTTCTTGGGTTGTTTAGTGTGTTTGACATTGTTATTTGTCTCACATATAATTTTTGTAGTTTATTTAAATCCTTCATTATTTTTTTTCATAATAAGTGGCGCCCACCACATGGGAAAATGATCACCAAGAGTTCTAAATGAGATGACAATAAGTCTTTCAAATATATTAGTTTTGGACACTGGAAAGTGAAGTTGAAAGATTTTTTTTCAAGAGATGTGTAGAGAAGCATTGATGTTGGCAAGCCTAACACAAGCAAAAAAGACTGAGATGGTGGATAAAGCCATGTGTGTTATCTTAAACCTCAAATATAAATTATTGAGGCAACTTGAAAGTGATAATACCACGACAAAAATATGAGTCATGCTTGATTTATTATATATGACAAAGTCATTGGATCATTAGATATGTTTGAAACAACAACTCTATTTATTTTGGATGGTGGAGAAATGGACAAACTTTCACAAAATTATTGACATGAAACATGATGATGGGGATAAGTCTTTACCCTTATTTATGTTAAGGAAATTTTTTATGTTATATGAGGTTCGATTGTTGATTAGAACCAATGAGATTACAAAACTTAAAGACTTGAAGGATGAAGATACTGGAGAAGACTTGAATGTTTCAAGAGGGGGAGTGTGAGTAGGATAACCAAAAGAGGAAGAAATTCGTGTCTAAGTCTAAGTCCAAGAGGTTTTACATATCAAATTGCACATGTTTCAATTGCTACAAAACTAGTCATCTTAAAAAGGATCGTCTCGAGAAGCAAAGGTGATTTCGTTCATATTGTAGTTTCCTTAGATGAAGATGGTTATGAGAATACAAGTTCACTAGTGGAAAGGATTTTGGATATGAAAAAGAGTTGGTTCATTGACTCAATATTTTCTCATCATATATGTCCAAGGAAGAAATACTTTTAGACTATATAGCTGAAAAAAGGTGGAGTTATCCGACTCGATAATGATAAGGCTTGCAAATTTGATGTTATTGGGACAATTTGGTTCAAGACATTTGACAACTGTGTGTTCCTTTTACACAATGTGAGGTATCTTCCTGAACTTAAGAGAAACTTATTGTCTATAAGCATGGTAGATATTTAGGATATTATACTAGAATTGAACGTGTCATGTTGAAAACTTTGTATGGTGCGATGATAATTTCCAAATGGTCCAAATATGTGGTTAGGATGTTTTAGATGGTTCCACTATTATTGAAAGTGAATTATTAACTAGTCCATATTTTCATGATAAAACCAAACTATGACATTTGAGATTATGCCATATTTGTGAAAGAAGTTTGGTTGAACTAGTTAAGCAATGTTTGTTAGGTAGTAAAAATTATTAAAAAAAAACATGAGTTTTGTGATCACTTCATACCAAGGAAACAACACAAGGTGGAGTTTGAGAATTATAGTAGATCATTTGAGTATATTCACTTAGATCTTTAGGGTCTGGTAAAATTTAAAAACTCACAAGTATAAATGATGATTTCTCTAGAAGAGTATGGGTTCACATTTTAAAACATAAAAGTGACTCATTTAATTTTTTTATATGACATACTCTTGTAGGAAATCAGACAGTAACTAAGCTAAAAGGTTTAAGTACTGACATTGGCCTAGATTTTGTTTTAGAGTAATTGAATGTGTTTTTGCAATAAATGGTGTATAAAAGACCTAAAAAATTAGATGACACGTTGAAACAAAATGGCATAGTTAAACATATGAACAAGACCATTTGGAATGAGCGAGGTGCATGGTATTCGGAAATGAGATACCTAATAATTTCTAGGATGAAAATGTTTCTACTATAGTTGATTTGATCAATATATGTCCATCCACAAGAATAGGCTTCAAAACACCTATGTGGGTTTGCAGTGAGGAACTAATAGACTACTCTAGTTTGATGGTTTTTAGAGATTAAGATTTGTGCATATCAAACCAAACAGTGTGATGCTAGAGTTGAATAATGTTTATTTCTGGATATCTTGAAGATGAGAGGGATATAATATGTAAAATATGGAACTTGGAAGATCAAAGTTCATTATAAGTATATATGTTACTTTTGATGAGACCAATACGTGGATGAAGTAAAAAGACTTGGAAGTTAAGGAATCTTAACTAGGGCGGAGAATGATTGGTTAGAGGTTGTGGTTCCTACTAGTGAAGTTAGAGGTGATGAGGGTGTTAATGCCCTCACTTTTAGTTCTAGAGAAGGACAACGTATAATGGCTCAAGAATAGTTGTTGGCTTTGGATAAGGGAACGATGAGCATTTTATAACCTCGATGAGATGGTTATGTTATTCATATTTGTTATGATTTAAAAGTGGCTAAAGTGTTACACTACATATAACCAAAGAGCGTCAAGGAGACATTTGAAAGCAAAGAAAGTTAGAAATGGTTGAAAGTGGTGAATGATAAAATTCATTCGATGGAGAGGAAACATACTTGGGAACTAGGAAACTTGTGAACTACCAAATAGACAAAGGTTGGTAGGTTGCAAGTGGATCTACAAGAAAAATGATGTTATTATGGGAATTGAGGAATCAAGGTATAGATAGACTTGTGGCAAAGAGTTTTACTCAGTTGAAGGAGATTGATTAAAATGAAGTATTTTTACTTGTGGTAAAGTATTATTCCATAAGTATTTTTATGACTATTGTTATTAAATATATTCTTAAGTTGGAGAAAATGAATGTGAAAATAACTTTCTTAAAAGGAGATATTAATGAGAAAATCTACATGGAGCAACCTGAGGGTTGCGTAGAGGATAAGTCTAAGGTATGTATTTTGAAGAAATATTTGTATGGATTGAAGCAAATCCTTAAGCAATGGTATTGTTAATTTTGATGAATTTATTATAAAAAGTTATTTCGTTAGAAACATGTTTGAATTTTTTTATACATATCGAAGAGAAATGAAGTATTTTCTACATACATCTTCATGTAAATGATATTTTGATGGCAGGCTCTAGCACAAAAGCGATAGGTAAGCTCAATAATACATTAAATGGTGAATTTGATATGAAATATCTTGGTGACTCTAATAGGGTTCTAAGGATAGATATCACGAGACACTAGAAAATGGGTGAATTGTTCTTATCTCAATTTAGTTATTTCTAAAAAGTGTTAGAGTGGTTTAGAACGTATATTCTTAAAACGGTAAACACCCTTTTGGATCATCACAATAAGATTTCACGCATGCAATATCCTCAAAATGAGGATGAAAAGTATGGTATGGAGAGTACTCATTGTGAAAGTGGGGTTGTAAGCATAGTGCATGGGATGTTTATAGATGACTAGATTTATCATATTATATTAGCATACTAAGTCGGTTATGGAAAATCTGGGTCTAATGTATTAGGAAGATTTTAGTGAATGTTGAGAATTACATAAGAGAAACTCAAATGAAACACTTCTTTTAGGGATATGTGGATGTGGATCATGCGAGGAATGTTGTTACTAGAAAATCCTAGTTGGATTTTATGTTTACATTGTTTAGAATAACTATTAGTGAAAAGGAAAATCAACAATCTGATATTGTATCATCTACAACTCAATTGGAGTATATTACCCTAGTTTAAGGTCTCAAGCATTTGATTAAGAGGTATGATTGGAGGTTTAGGAATCACTCAAGAATGTGTGAAGATACATTATGATAGTCTAAGTGCAGTGCTAGAAAAAACACATTTTATCTCGGGTGTGAAGTAGATGTTACCTCGGTTACACGGGCGTGGTAATGAAGGGAAACATGAAAATTTACCATTTTACCCATCGATTTCTAAATAATTGAGGGGTAAAATGGAAATGGTCATGGGTTAGATCCCTAGTGAGATCCTTTAAGGAACTTTTAAATGGCGAAAAACATATCACCTCGATTTTGAAATAAAACCGACGGGTTAAACAAACTTGAGTTTAATGTATCTAATGTGGACTCATTGTATCATTTAGCCCCTAGTTGAACATATAACTTTTTAAATTGGTTTACAAAATAATTATATGAACAATCATATTTGAAGAACAAATTACACTAATTAATAATTTTTGAGTATTGTGCAACTCATCATTCATCTCATGTCCTTTTATGGTAAAAATTTATCCAATATTTCTAATTGTCACTGAACTTTCTTCTATACTTTTTCATTGAACAAGTATGGAAGAAAGTTGAACGAAAACTAGAAGAACTGGAGAGATTTTAACCATAAAAGAACGTGAGATGAATGATGAGTTGCAAAATGATCTGAATAATATTGATTAGTGTTAGATATTTTTCAAATACAACATAATTTTTCATATTATTATTTCCAAAAACAATTTAATATATTATATGTTCAAAGAGTGGTTAATGAAACAAACAATCGATATTAGATATAATAAACTCAACCGTATTTTCTGTCACTATAATGTCATCTTGACATGTCAACGAGAACAAGATAAGAGATGCACAAAGAATCACAAAAAACATAATCTTAGTCTCAAAGTCAAACTTAAAAACAAAAAACTAAATCTTAAACATATAGATTTCAAAACTTTGCTAAGTATACCAACTAAACAACAAAAACAATAACATTAACAAGTCAAAAACAACAATAAATAACAACAACATTAACATTATCTCAATCTAAACACCAATTAATATTAAAAAATAACTAAAAGAAAATCTCTCAACAAAAATACAACAACATCAACAATAAACCAATAACATCAATCTCAATAAAATATATAACATATTTATTTCAACCAAAACCATAACATATAATATCAATCTCAATTTAAACAATAACAACAAGATTAAATCTCTAATGGGTCTAAAAAATAACAAGAAGATTAAAACCTCTAAGGTTTTAGAGCATAACAACAACAACAAACAATAATAACAAACAACAACAAGAACATTAATGTAATATGAATAATGAATTTAGACATACCAAATATGTGAAGAAGAAGAAGAAGAAGAAGAGAACAAGAACCCTAACCCATATCATCTTCGTATTTCCTTGCTTTTTCAGGAGTTGGAGGATGATATGTCTTTAGGTCTCTCGTTGTTTAGAGCTCTTTGTTAGGGTTTTGTAGGAGTTGTTTTATTATGTGTTTTAGGTAAGTGATATTGAACACTTCAAGCTAATATATATATATATATATATATATATATATATATATATATATATATATATATATATATATATATATATATATATATATATATATATATATATATATATATATATATATATATATATATATATATATATATATATATATATAAAAGAGTAAATAATTTCACATTGGTTTTTAAACAAAATTGAGGTGAAAAGTGACTTTTTACCCCTCAGTTTTATAAGGGAATTGAGGTAATATAATACTTGAAAAAAATGGTGAGTGGTAAAAAATTGAAAAGCATCATGTATTGTTTCCTTTTTCATTTTTTTACCATTCACCACTTTATTTGTGTACTGCAATATTCAAACAAAGTATTTGTATTATGAAACAACAACATTGCTTGCAATTTACACTATCTTTAGGGATAAATTTTTCAATGTTGTCAGCCGAGGAAAATAATAAATTATGAAGTGTTTTCTTTGATTGACGACATATGAAGGTCATTCCAAAATATAACAATTCCCTTGAAAGAGGTGGAAAAAACAATGATTGTATGCGTTTGGAGCAACAATGGATGAGTTAGAATTAGGGTTTACGAGTGCTTTTATAGTAAAACCTGATTATCTAACCCCTCGGTTATTAAAGAAACTGAAGGAAAAAATCATTTAAGACACATTTTTAAAGAAATAAAAACATAAATGCATTTGTTGGGATTCGAAGCATGTCCTGAATTAGTTTTCTCCCCGGCTATTTGAGAAACTGAGGGAATCAATGGTTTTTAAAGAAAACACGCAAAAATACACAACGTGTGCTAGAATTATACCTCCGTTTTTTGTTCTCCGAGGTAAAATAATTGTCATGAAATGTATTATTTGTAATAGTGATGAAATCTATTTGGCTAATAATCAATTTTATCATGAGAGGATGAAGTATATTGAAATTCATTTCCACTTTATTACACACATGATTGAATCATAGGAGATTGTGATTGAGAAGACTACATTGGAAGATAAGTTAGAGAATGTCTTCACCAAGTAATTTCCTAGGTTAAGGTTAAGCATTGCTTGTACTTGATCAATTTTGTTGCAGAGTGATTAAGGGAAAAAAGAAAAAATAAGGCGGTTGATGATTAAATTATCACCATCATTGATTTGAAGAGAGTATGGAATTGTAAAGTATGCCTTAACACCTCAACAATGTTCAACATTCATAATATGCCTCAACCACGGGCCAGCTAGCAGGGGTAAGGTGGTGATGGATTTTAATTTAGGAATTTCGATGAAGACGAGTTGAGTCATAAGTCGGATCATGTTTACGTCGAAGAAGCCTGAGGCGGATGGCACCAAACATGAGATGGGTATCTCAAAACCTGTATCATATTGAAGTTGTTTTTGTCATTATGCTAGAGAGAAACTTAAGAGATATGGATTATTAGGGTTTCAAATCCTAATAATTAGGTAATACTTAATTGTCACCTAATGTTTGAAAAACAAAACACATTGGAATTTAATTATTCATGCATTGAGAGGTTGAAAGATTAACTCTCAAATGGCCAGAAATTAGAAAGCATTCTTATGATTTTTGTTGTGCTAATTTTTTATAAGTCTTGTTAAAACTCTTGATTGGTAGTAAATCAGAAAGCTAATATATATCCTCGAAAATTTGTGTTGATTATCTACTTTTATCTTTATTCTTATTAGCTTGTGATTTGCATAATTTTGTGTTCTTGAATCCTTCATTATTCTTTTGATTACACATAATTTGCTTCTAGAGTTGGTGGAAATTCTAGAGAAATGGTACTAGATTTAATTTATGTGAGAATATTAATGATATAAGTGTTTGTATCCAACTCACAATTAATTCTAAGAACCATAAAAAAACATTGCTTAAAAGGAAGAATGATTGAAAAGGGTTTAATGTATCTTAAAAGATAAGAATGTTTAGAACAAATGAAGACAAAATGATTGAAAAGAGATTTTCAATTTTACGCTAAAAGAACTTATTTTGAAATAATTAGTCATTTAAGTTTTTATGCTTTTTTAATAAAATTTAATTGTTCATATAAGGTTAACTTCTTTGAACTTAATTACATTTAAGTAGGTTAACTTCTTTGAACTTAATTACATTTAAGTGATTATTTTTGATGAAAAAAATAAATTATTTGAAAGGGCCCAATTGAGTTTGAACCAATGACCTCTTGATTTGCACTCAAATGCTCTACCACTGAGCTATGGCCTAATGGTGAGGTTGCTTATTATTATGAAATTGATGGTTTCAATAAATGTCCATGCATATGTTTTACATATTTTTCATAGTTATTTTATGTTCCTCTTAGATATTTATTAGACCTAACAAATGATTTACCATATACCACACAATGAACTTATCTAATAGCTACCTCTGAATTTTTGAGGGAATATAAAACTAATGAGGTAGGAGATAAATTAGTTATAGAAGGTGTTACATATCATGCATAAAACTTAAATTTCGAAAACGAACACGGTCAAAAATATTTTACTTAAGCATAAAGAGTTATGTTTATATAACCACGTGTGTGAGCTACCATATTGAACAAGTTCAATTAAGCACATGTTCCATTACAGTGTATCACATTCCACTTAAATACATTTTATCTTATGGTGTACCATAGTTATTTAATTAGCACAAGTGCATTGCAAGATTTTTCCATGTAATATATTTAACTTATTTTAAACAAGACACAGTCCGTGTTACCCTTGTCTAGATACATATTCAGCCCTTAGATACTCCTCATGTTTTGTAAGATAAAAATTTCCATTTAAGTAACTTATGTCCTTCTGGATGATATAAAGTATTCCACTCCACGTATAGGGTACATAAAAGTTTCAAGTCAAATAGTGGTATACATCATTATCAATAATAGAATAAATTATGTCACTTACATATAATTTTAGATATTGTTCTCATGGATGGTCAATCAAATATAAATATTACACTTAATACTTATACCTATGCGAAGTCTTGATAATTCTTAATCCATAATATGTTTTAATAATATTTCACTTCATAATATAGCGTGACTACAAATATTTGAAAAATAATGTCCTAATGTTTAATATTGGAAAAAAATGATCAATGATGTTTGTAATCTTCCATGTTATAAATTTTCATTGTGAGAAAGAAAATTTAAAGAATACAATGCACTGCATTCATAATAAGTTCATACGCAGCATATACAGATAGACAAATAGATATGTAACTAATATGTGCGATGAATAAATTTTGTAGGTAATATTGGAAGGATTTAAATATGTTTTTGTCTGTGTAACATACTGATTTTTCCTTTCGATTGTATTTTAATTCAAAGTTGAAATCAATTTAAATTTCTCTGACGTACATATGTATTTGAGAAAAGAGATGGTGCACTGACAGTGTAAATTATTTTTATCCTATCAACCAATGACGATCATATATCCCGCCACATTACATTTATATTTTAAAAAAATTAATAATATGACAAATCGTTAGTTTTTTATTGAATAAAAATAAATTATTTTACATTAAAAGTGCATATCTATTTTTTATTGCGTTTGCATGGTAGGAGAAGGATGTAGGAGACATAGAGATCTCAAATATTCGATGGGAGGTTTTTGAGTTTATTATAAGGTCTAATAAATTTTACAGTAATGTTTTTGTTGGATATGAAGCCACAAGATGATGAAACTAACATGAAGAATGTTGAAGAAGCTGTGAAATCTCTTCAGTTGGATGGGTTGTTATGGGGTGCATGTATGTTAATTTTTATCACAAGTTATATTTATACATTTTAAATTTTTCTATTAGTTTCATTATGGTCTACTTTGTTGAAGGATTTTGTGCTCATAAAAATGAATATTTTAGGAAGGGAATGGCTTGATAACTAATATACCACGCTTTAACTTCTCCTCATTAATTAATTTTAGCTGCATTATATTTTTAATTTTTTAAAAAAATTAATTATTTTAATGGGGTTTATAATCCTACGTAATCTGCACTGAAATTGTCGCATCCAACATTGAAAATGAAACACTAAATAAAACTCGTGACATTTTGAAACCATCATTAACCATCAAAATTGTAACGACAGTAAACCTTCCCAGATCATACTGTCGATACAGGCTTTTCTGATGGAAAAAAAACTGTTGCAACCCAACTAGTGTGGCGGTTCAAACCGCCGTAACGGTAAAACAACCGACGAAATTGACATTTTTTTTAGTATTGGATCTGATAATTCCTCGTTTGAGTTAGGGATGAAAGCATTTATATTTTGACAAATGCATTATTCTCAGAGATGATGTAAAAAAAGATTAAAGTACAATCTTAGAGAATGACACATCCTCCAAAATGCTAACACGAGTGTAAAAACACATCAAAGCTAAAAAAATCTATGATCCCAACTCAACTTTGTCAATTTGTAAATTTGATTTCTAAATCATAACATTATTTCAATCAAACACCTTAAATCCGTTGTCGTTGGGAAACCAAATTCTAAATAACAACGTATATTTTATTCAATAGAATCAAAGAAAGGAGTTGACATAGATGGAGCATGTTCATGTCCATAGACTTCTATAACTCACAAGTTGCACATGTCACCCCCTCATGAATACACCTACCCTGTTGCCACATTTTATAATTTTTATATAGATAATTTGAATGAAATTTGCCTGCACGATCATATGAGTTTATACAATGTATCATTGAGTGACAATGTGGGACTTGATGATTTCATGATGGAATTCTTTAATTCTTACACCTAAAATGTAATATTAATTTGTATAAAAAATTGTACATTACTTTTATATACAAGTCAATTAAAAACCATTGCTCTTTTATGTACAAGTCAATTAAAAATAATTGCTCTATTATCAATCGCTTTTATGTACAAGTCAATTTTACAAATGTATTTGCATTCAGTTTTCTCACATAGTTTACAATATGAATAAAAAACTACCTTGTGATATCTTTAAATTTAGAAAACATAAAACTATATATAAGTCTACTAGTATATTTGAAATCTCTTATTATAGTATATGGGGTCCTTACTTTGTTCCCTATATAGGTGGTTATAAGTATTTTCTTTTCCCTTTTGTGTATGACTACAATAGGGTTAACTTGATTATACATATGGAATTGAAAAATCAAAGTAGAAATTTTAATCAAAGACTTAAAATTAAAAGTTATATGTATGATGCGCAAACATCTTCAACAGTTCTCGTATCTCACACCATTTTTGTTTTAACTCAATTGAAATTAAGGTAGTTGAAGACGTGTCCATCGTGTGACATGTGATAGTGAATATAGAGACTTCAATCGATCTCCAAAAAGAACTTAAAATACATGTGTAAATATGTAAAAGTATACCACAAATATAAAAAAAATATTAATTTCACAATAATAGGGTCCATAAGTAGGTGGCAGAGCATTTGAGAGCATATCAACAAGGAATTACCTCAAATTTGATTAGACCCTTTTAGAAATAAATACTTCTTATTAATGAAATTACCACATTAGGAGATTAAGCCCCCATAAGAAAACTCAAATCTCGATTAATAATATCATTATATTTTGTTTTTAACCCCATGAACACACTAAAGTATTCTACATTACACTTTTACACTAGTTTAATTTTATCAATTTAAATTTTTATTCGAATTTTCACACTAATCTCTTAAATTTATTCTCCTTAATTATAATTATCTTCTCCTCTGAACATAACAACATTAACCATTTATTTTGTTTCTTCCTCCTTACAATTGCGTCCGATGAAACCCATAAAGTTTTGTACTTAATATCAATTAATTTTTGTATAGTTTTACATTCACTCTTACTCTATATTTAAATTTGCTTTCACTTTAATAAAATAATTTATGATTTTTTTTATTATTAATTAAAAATTATTTAGTTCAAATATTAAAATTGTTTTTTAGTCCCTAGTAAAAAAATAATGGATTCACCGCTGCACTTAAATGTAATTATTTCTAACAAAGCAACCTTTTAGAAATAAATATTTTTTATTTAAAAAAGTAACCAGTTAAATTATTAATTGTTAAGGAGAATTATTTTTACACAAATGTGAGAAACTATTATCAATAATTTGGTTTGCATATTAATGCAAGTTATTGAATTAATTGGTTAAATATTTGTATCTTTTAAGAGACATAAAACCACTTTTACTCATTCTTCATTATGAAAAATGATATTTCAGCTTCTTTGCATGTAGGGATGGCAATTTGACTCATCCCCAATGGGAACCCGCAAATTTATCCACAACGGGTAGGGTAAAAACCCTCAAAAATGGTTACGAGTATGGGCTCGGGTAATTACCCATAAAAAAAGAGGGTATGGGTGCGGGTATGGGCACCTTGATACCCAACCCGCCCCATACGCGTACACTATATATTTATGTAATTTTATTTTTATTTATATATTTTAATTTATATTATTATATAAAAATGTATGTCTATCAATTATAAAACGTATATCAATGTTAAGCCATTACATATTTAATATAAGTGTTTGTTTATTTCAAGAATAAATTGTTTGAAATTTTTTTAATGTTTTTAAAAACTTAAAATTATATGATATTTTATAATTGATCTATTTATTTTTAATAGGAATGCGGGTCACAGGTACGGGTATGGGTACTTACATACCCATAGGGCACGAGTACGGGTGCTAACTTTGACACCCAAGCGGGTATGGGCTCGGGCACGAAGATTTTTTCAAATCGCGGGTATGGTGATGGGTATTAGAGTACCCTGCCCAAACCATGCCCATTACCATCCCTATTTGCATGAATTTACGAGTATAAGAAAAAGACTATATGCAAAGAGTCTTATAAAAATGTGATGAATATGTATTACAATCTATAAACGTTATACTTTGAATTCAAAATTTTATACATACATATATTATCTTCCATATCTTTGTTATCCCATACCACTTCAATTTTATCCTCAATAATAATTTCAAAGGTAGCTATGAGATAGTGTCGGTGTAAACTCTAGAGGACAATAATTTATAAGAAATTAATATTTGTATTGTATTATCTATTAGTAATATTAAGTCATTTCTTTATTAAATTTATTTTTTCAAAATAATAAAGTCCCAAGAATAACTATTATGTTTGATTTAACATTAATTATAACTTAACCGTGAGTCCACAATAATCACTAGGACATAATTCTTCAATTATTTATAGCCACGCTTTATTATGAAGTGAGATATTGTTAAAGCATAAAGACTATTACATGGATAGACTGATGATCACATATCATTGATTATAGATAAAAAGTTATCAAGACTTCACATAGGTATAAATATAGGTGTGATATTTATATTTGATTGACCATCCATGAGAATAATATTTAAAATTCTATGTAACTAGCACAACTTATTCTATTGTTAATAATGGTGTATACCGCCCTTTGACTTGAAACTTTTATGGACCCTAGATGTGATGTCGAGTATTTTATTTTCGTTCAAAACGATGTTTGCAATATGATGACAAAAAAATATTTGATGGGTAACCATAAATCACCTAAATGACATGAGTTACTTAAATGGAATTTTTCATCTTACAAAACATGATGAATGTCTAAGGGCTAATTATGTATCTAGACAAGGTAACACGGTCTATGTCTTATATACAATTCATACATTAGCGTAAAAAGAAATTGTGCACATAATTGTTATCACAAAAAAGTTTTGTAGTATGACATGAAACTTTTTCACTCTGATAGCAGTAATATGTTGCTAAATATAATTTGCAATGTTACAGGATTATACAAAGCCACACATATAAGAACAAATTTATTTATAAAAAAATAAGTTAAGCATACCCCATCCGCAATCTTGCAATGGACTTGTGCTAATTATGTAACACCCACATATAACATATGTCTAGAATACATATTATACATAGTGTAAAACTGATACTGAAATACATAAGCGCCTAGCAACACAGTGTACATATACATACATGCCCAAAAGAAACATAACATGGCACAAAATATACACAAAAGTGCCCAAAATAAAACTACTAGGAGCTTAATCATTAAACAATGATCCCAAAAATATCTACACAGCGGAATAGCCATCCAGTCATCAGGTAAACAAGACATTACTTATCTTGTCCTTACCCTTCGCCTGCTCAGAACAACCTGAAAAATAATTAATAACATGAGGTGAGATAATAATCTCAGTGGATTCCCTATCTTATGGGTCCACTCGACTCTACAGGGTTTTCTAATCAATATTCAACTCAAGTCAACAAGGGCAACAAGGGAACGAAAACTTAAGCAATGGGAAAAGTAATTTCCAATGTATGGCAACATGCACCTGAGTTCTCACAACTCAACCACGATCATTATTCAGATCCACGAAACATCAATTCTCGAACGTGCTTACGTCTAAGCCAGACCCAGTTCATGCATGCTCGTATGAGTCACTTTTCGCGGTGGATATCGCGTCCTCTATGAGGCTTAATCTCTAGTTCAAGCGACCGTCACCCATATGGGAATCTAACCCACTTAGGGTCTCTTTCACCGTATGGGAATCTAACCCACTTATGCGTCCACCTTTCCCCCACGTCCATCGTGGTTGGGACTCAAACCCAATTGAGGCACGAATCATCTGTCTCACATCCCAATGCTTACTCATCTAAGCATACTAAATAGAGATGTGCACCATAGAAAATCACACATTCTGAATACATGATCGGTTCCACAAATCATAACAAGATTCATCAATCATAGGTGACTTCATTCACCACAATACACAAACAATAACATGGCATGTTCCATATAATGTGCCTCATTCTCAATCATAACAACCATTCGTCCACGACCTCCACATAAGTGTCATACGAATGAATACCGTCTTCTCATGTTGTCTAAGTTATAAACCTAACTCATGGCCTAATATCAATCCTAAGTTAAATTACTAGATTCATCATGTAATTTTCACCATTAGCATGTATTCAGCACAAGCATAGCATCACAATTGATTAAAGGTTGGAAGAATGCACTTAGAAATACTTAAGAAATGGATTTTGAAGTTTTTAAGATAAGTCAATCAATTGGTTGGGGAAGCCCAATCGATTGGTTCCTCTCACATTTCTGTTTTTCAAAGTTTGCAAAGGATCACTAAAATTTCCCACTATTCCAAAACAGAAAGTTTGTGCAATCAATTGTAATACACTGTCAATCGATTGGTCCTGCTAAAATTTCATTTTATGCAAAACAAAAGGGTTGTGCAATCGATTGGTTGCAGGGACCAATCGATTGGTCCTCACACATTTTCACTTTTTCACTTCATAGAACACCATTTCCTCTATCAATCCATTTCCAACAAAACACCCACTCCTTCTTTCAACAAACCCATCACACTACATGCTCATATACACATATATAATAAGGATTCCAAGTTCATAACCATGAGGATTTCAAATTCTAACCACAACCAATCATTTACCCACAACCACAACAATTCATGTAATCACAACAATCATAAGAACACATCAAAACACATGTTCATGGAAATCAACACAAGCAAGAGAGATATTCATCATATAGCATGGACTTTCATGATTCATATATGATGATATAACCCTAATCTCTAGAAATCTTAGGGTTTCCAACTAGAACCCACCTCAAGAAACAGAAGAGGAGGAGTTGTTGAAGATGAGCTAAGGATAAAGATGATGGTGTTGGTTCCAAGTTTTTCTTCTTCTTCTTCTTCTCCACTAACTTGTTTTCTCTTCTTCTCTTGAGCTTCTTCTTTCCCTCTCTTTACTTGGCTGCTACATAGAGAAAACAATTGGCATATGGTAGGTGGTATAAGATAATAACATGTGGTGGTAAGTGAGTCAAAGATCATTAGCAAGTGGCCATGAGAAATGTGTGGTAAGAAAGTGGTTACTAGTAGTAACAAATATCTCAAGTGGCACTAAACTTGTAATATTTGTTCTACCAGAGCTATTGACCCATTATTAGTGATGCCAAAATATCCCAATTAATAAAAGATCAGTCCCAATTAATATTAATTAAGTTAACATGAACTCACTATTTACTCTATTTATCTCAATTGATAACTTTTAGAGTACATAGGAACTCAATTGATCTCAATTAATAGGAATTTGGGTATTTAAGGAAATACGGGGTATTACATCCTCCCCACCTTAAATAAAAATTCATCCTCAAATTTAAATATTACATGGAAGAGATGAGAGTAAGTTTCTCGCATTTTTGACTCCAGTTCCCAGGTAGCATCGCCCAGATGTGATTCTTCCCATTGAACCTTAACAAGAGGAATCTCCTTATTCCTTAATACCTTAACTTCTCGTCCTGCAATGCGACTTGGTAGAGGTTCGAAAGTCAGATCTGCTTCTACTTCTATTGAATCTTGAAGAATAGGCTGAAGAGAATCTGGAATGAACTTCCGGAGTTGAGATACGTGAAAAATGTCATGCATTTCTGATAGCGAAGGTGGTAAAGCTAATCTGTAGGCTACTTCTCCAATCCTCTCTATAATCTGGTATGGTCCTATGTATCTCGGACTTAGCTTGCTGGAATGCTTTCCAAAATCTTGAAGTAAACTTTGGGTCTCTATTGGACACAATACTAGTTGGAACACCATGCAACCTAACAATTTCTGAAATGAACAACCGTGTAAGATTACTTGCCTTGTAAGTAGTCTTCACGGCCAATAAGTGCGCGGATTTAGTCAATCGATCCACAATCACCCAAATTGAATCATAACCATATTGGGTTCAAGGTAACCCCACTGCAAAATTCATTAAATACTATCCCATTTCAAAACTGGAATCTCTAAAGGTCGCAATAAACCACCTGGCTTCTGATGTTCGATTTTTACCTGCTGGCGTACTACGTATTCCGACACATACTCTGCAATATCCCTTTTCATTCCAGGCCACCAATAATCCTTCTTCAAGTCTTGATACATCTTTAACGAACCTGGATGTATGGTAAACGCCCCCTTGTGGCCTTCCTCTAAAACTTTTCTTTTCATCTCGGCATCATTCGGAACACAAATCCTTTGATTAAACAGAATAACTCCAACCGGTGATTGAGCGAAACCTGGTTGAGTCGACATCTCTTGCAACTTTTCATCCATCATTTGTCCTTGTCGGATTTCTTCCCTTAGGTTAGAATTAACATTCAAATTTCCCATTATCACACCATCCTGCGTCCAACTAAACTGAAGATTAAGATCTTGGAACCACTACAACAAAAATGAGTTCAGGCAACAATCAGAAACCGTGGCCATATATATGAAAACCGTAGCGTAAGACGTTAGACTACGGTTATCATGCGTGGAATAAGCCGCCGTTGCCTATTCCAATAGACCATGGTTTTTGCACTTTAGCCCACTAAAATGTAAAGCGTTGCCTATAGTATGTGAAAAGGCCGCGCTTTTTTAACTAGTTTTGGACCACGGTTTTGTTTAAGCTACACAATTTAAACCGTAGTCTATTAGTTATAGCACAGTTTGTTTCCAACTTTAGTCCACGGTTTTGATTAGCTACCTTTGTAAAACTGTTGCTTAGTGTTCATACCACAACATTTATTATTTTAATTTTTTTTAATTATAAATATCTGTTTAAATTTTAACAATTACAAATTTTATCAACATAAAATATGTTAAATTAATGACAAATTTCACTGAAAAAATTCCATTATTAAAATAATAATAAAAATTTAAAATAATGATAAATTTACATAAAGAAATTCCACTGTAATATAAAGTTAAATATACAACAATAAATACCCTAACTCATTAAATTCTAACCAATTCTTTTTGCTTAAGGTTTGTTGTACTTCTATATACATAATGATAGAGTCAACAAAATCATGAAACAAAAATATAAAGATAGTTATATTTGTGCTTTAGCTCTCAACTTCATTTGGATAGGCAATCCTAGCCTTAATTTCAATTGTCCCTACAATAGAGAAAGCAAAAATTATCCCTGCAATCACAATTCCAACATAACATTAGAAGTATTTCCCAATACAAAAACAGTCGACAACAATACTATAACACTTAAATAAATTTTTCGATCACACTTCACAAGTGGAAAACACCTAATGAGTCCTAGCAAGTCGGTGAGATTGCTTCAAAACCTTGATAATAATTCATTAGTAAGACAAGTCACCATGAGAGGCTAGTTATTCAGACAACAACCACCCTAAGTTGGAAGCCCGAAACAACGCTGACAGATAAATAATAATAGTGTAATAAAATAATCAACGTCTTCATGAGTACTTACATGTGCTTGAAAAAATTAACCTTGACTCCCATCAATTTTGAGAAGCTCGACCAAATTGTTTCATTTGGAGTCCCAAATATTTTTAAAATTCGGAAAGGAAAAAAAATAGCAGGCAACAACGGCTATAAAAGTGGTTAGGCACAAGAAAACAAAATTTACAAGAGAAAAATGAGAGCAAACATTCTACCAATTAATTGACAAAAGTGGTTAGGCACAAGAAAACAAAATTTACAAGAGAAAAATGAGAGCATACATTCTACCAATTAATTGACGCTTAGCATATAATTTATATAGTTGATCAAATTCTATTTTTTTTCATTGAACAGTGGTTCCTTAGACAATAGTTCACCCATTAATTAAACCCAGAGACCAAGTATCAATAGTTGTTTAGTACTGTCTTGTCCCAAAGAAGAAGTTCAGCTTCCCTACTGTCTTTCCCCAAAGAAGAAGTTCAGCTTCCCTTAGAAACACATGGATAACCTTCCCTTCCGATTCAATTTCCTCTATGAAATTTAATACTCAACCAGGGGACAACAAAGGACTACTGTAAGTCAGAACAACTAATCAAATTTTGCTCTTGGTCCATAAACCTACTTAATCTCAAAAATTTCTACATCTTGAATAGAGAGATAATTTATTCAAAGTAGAGAATGATACAAGACCAAACAATTAAAATCGAAAGCTTAAAAAAATAAATTGAAAAAGAAAAATATTATCGATTGAAGAGGGAGGAATCTAACCTTCAATAGACAGACCATGATAGTGCATAAACCCTTATAGATCTTAGATGGCAAGAGACAGAGACAACAACATAATGATTTCGTTTGCTTTTCCGACTTCCTTGCAGCTTATGAAAATCAACCCTTTTTTGAAATATATGAAAGACGAAAATAGAGAGGATTGACCCTTTGATTAACTTAGTCTTCCTTGTTGCGTGTGAGAAGAAACAATTTGGAATTTAGGGTTTGGATGTGAGAAGAAACAATTTAGAAGTTAGGGTTTGGATGAGAAGACGACACAAGACACAATTCTGGGCTTTGAAGAGAGATATTTTTGTATGAAAAAAAAATATGAACACACTGTTAAATTTTTTTTACTAAAACTAATTTTTAATTATATTAAATGAAATATAATAATTTTTACACATGATCAAATTAAATCATATCATTTTATTATTTGCGAGATATTTTATATGGGTTTAATTGTGATGCTAAAAAATTTTTACATTATATATTTTTTTCTCATTTTATATTTGTTCTCTTATATTTATCTCTTTGAATGAATTATTTTGTAAAGTATTAAATAAAAAGAGTGGTTTTTTATATTGTTTAAAAAATTCATATCAGTCAAAAGTAAAAACTTATATTTTTATAATTTTTATTTTATTTTTACATTGTAACAAATATTTTCTAATTTTTCTAAAACATCTTCATATTAGTAAGAGAAATCTTCACATTGTAAAAGAAATATTTTTGAGTGGATATAACTTTTAATTTTAGTAAATTTGTATTTTTTTCCTTGTAAAAAAATATGAAAGATATCCCATTCAATTGCACAAAATCTTAAATTTCTAATTTTATTTTATTTTGTGCAGTTTTTTATATTTATGACCATATAAGAAGTTATTATAGATATTATTGACAAAACTTATCAAATTTACAACAAATTTTTATTTAACTATAATTTTTATCAATTTTAAAAAGATTATAAATATTATTGTCAATTTCTTTTCTCTTTTACAATTCTTATTTATTTTAGAATATATTTTTAATATAATTTTTATTTCATAAATTTTTTAATATTAAAAAATTGTTTTTTTTCCATACATATAATTAATCACGAATGTTACATTTTTAAATATATTTGATTTATTATAAACACATTTAAAGTTTTGATCATGAATAATTGGAATGTGTAACGGTGTAAATTTTTTTGCTTTAATGATAAATAACAATAAATGTAGTGTAACAAAATAGTAGTTATGTGTATATGAGAGTGAAAATATTGTATGAACATTGATTATATATATATATATATATATATATATATATATATATATATATATATATATATATATATATATATATATATATATATATATATATATATATATATATATATATATTATATATATATATATATATATATATATATATATATATATATATATATATATATATATATATATATATATTTCATCCTAATATAAATGTGTATAGGTAGTTAATGTACACTGGTTTGAATCCAGAACTGGAAAAATTTTAAATTTTTTATTTTAAATTCACAAGTTTTTTTTATCAAAACCGTCCTCTTTAATATTAGACTGCGCTTCTCAGACGTTGCCTTTAAGATGAAAAATGACCACACCTTCAAATCTGTGGTTCAAAGTAAATAAGCGACGGTTTAGTTATGTCAACAATTTCAAAACCGTAGCTTAAAGTGTATACAAAACGGGTTTCACCAAAAATTTAGAAATTTATCCACCTGTAAAAAACCGTAGTTTATTACCCTTTAGGCAACGGTATTTAAGTTGTTGTCTATTTTTCTGTGGCCTAAAGCTAAAAATGTTGTAGTGAACTTTTCCAACAATGCGTATTCTAACATCATCAACTCAGTTTTATGCATCTCTTTCCGACTTAAGGCATATGCAACCTTATTCTCTTTCCCCGGGTGGTACTTAAGCTCAAAATCAAAATCCTTCAAATACTCCATCCATCTCCTCTGTCTCATGTTTAACTCTTTCTGGTCAAACAAGTATTTCAAACTCTTGTGATCGCTAAACATCTCAAAGTGCACTCCATACAAGTAATGCCGCCACACCTTCAATGTAAAAACAACAACAGCTAGTTCAAGATCATGAGTCAGATAGTTCTCTTCGTGAGGCTTCAATTAACGAGAGGCATAAGCTACAACCCGACCACTCTGCATTAACACCCCTCCTAATCCTTTCTTAGAGGCATCACAAAATACTTCATAAGACTTACTAGGGTCAGGGCCGACTAGAACAGGAGAAGTTGTTAGATTTTCCTTCAAACTCATGAAACTCTACTCACACTTCGAATCCCATTTAAAAGAAATTTCCTTTCGGGTAAGTCTAGTCAATGGTAAGGCTATCTGCGAAAACCCCTTTATAAATCTTCGATAGTAACCTGCCAAACCTAAGAAACTTCTGACTTCGGAAGCATTCTTCGGTCTTTCCCAATTAATAACTGCTTCAACTTTTGATGGATCCACTGACACTCCTCCTTGTGATATGACATGACCAAGGAACTTCACTTCGTTCATCCAAAATTCACACTTACTTAACTTGGAAAAAAGTTGCTTCTCTTGTAGTACTGACAGGACAATCCTTAGGTGTTCTCCGTGCTCTTGGGAGTACAAGAATAAATAAGAATGTCATCAATAAAGATCACAACGAACTGGTCCAAGTATGGTTGAAATATCCGGTTCATATAGCCCATGGAAATAGCAGGGGCATTTGTCACACCAAACGACATTACAAGAAACTCATAATGGCCATATCGGGTTCTAAATGCGGTCTTTGGCACATCTGAACTCTTAACTATTATTTGAATATAGCCCGATCACAAATCAATCTTCAAGAACACACAGACCCCCTTTCAACTGATCTAACAAATCGTTTATCCTTGACAGAGGGTACTTGTTCTTAATGGTAACTTTATTCAACCGGCGATAATCAATACACAATCTCATGCTATTGTCCTTCTTCTTTACTAATAACATTGGGGCTCCCCATGGTGAGACACTAGGTCGTATGAAATGTTTGGTTAACAACTCTTCCAATTGATCCTTCAACTCTCTCAACTCGAGCGGTGCCATACGATACGAAGAAACAGAGATTGAAGCCGTCTCAGGTATCAGATCAATAGAGAATTCCACTTCCCTTTCAGGAGTAAGAGAAATGACATCCTCAGGGAAAACTTCTGGAAATTCAAAAACGATAGGAATTTGAATAACACTCAGATTATCGCTAGATTCCTTGGTAAGTACCAAGACAACTGACTTTTCATTCTCAAATAAGAAATTAACCATGCCAACCGTATCTTCCAAGATAGTAGTTAATACATCCTTTGGAGTAGCTTCACTAGATGGAATGATAATCAACTTCTCTTCACATCCAATAAACACCGAATTGGTGGAGAGCCAATCTATCCCCCAAACCATATCAACCTTCTTAAGTGGTAAACAAATAAGATCAATCTGGAAAATTCTACCATTCACCAAGAGCAATCAATTTTCACAAACCAACGGTGTCTAAACCACATCATCCATGGCGGTAGTAACCATCATAGGATGAGACAAGGGAATTTATTGCAAGCCAAGATGCTTCATGCACTGAATTGATATAAAAGAGTGTGTCGCCCCACAATCAAATAATACAAAACAAGGATGATTATTGACGAGACACATACCAGCAATCAAGGCATTGTTGCTCTTAGCCTTCCTTGAATCCAAAGTATAAACTCGACAGGTGCTCCTCCTCTGCATCTGGTTCTTATTCTGAGAATAATCCATAGACATGTGTCCTTCCCTCTGACAAGTAAAACACCTAAATCCATTTCCAGCACATCTTCCAAAATGAGACTTCTTACACACTTGACATTGAGGAGGATGGTTAGGTTTTGCATGTTGCACCTGCTTTCCTTTGAAAGCTTGAGGTCTAGGCCCGAACTCGCTACCTGGCCTCCCTTGGTCTCTCTGTCCACTCCTATACTGATCCCTTTCTTCTTGAACTTTCTTCAAATTGTTCTTCGCCACATAACATTGCCTTAATAATTCAACATAAGTAGTGAATTCCCTTTGAGAAACACTATGAGAAATTTCACCCCTCAGACCAAAAAGAAACTGATCAATCTTCCACCTCTCATCAGGTGCGTACGCGGCTTGTCCAGAATAAGCAGCCATATCTTCAAACTTCTTAGCATACGTAACTATTATCACAATACCCTGTCTAAGCTGTTGAAACTCAAACTCTTTCTGAGCCCTCAAAGAACTAGGAAAATAGTCTTAAAATGCTCCCAATCCCTAGGTACTCCTTGATTGGTTATAAGAGTCGAAGCACTCTCCTACCATCTCACAGTTGTACCCTTCATCATATGAGAAGTAAACACAACCTTATTCTCTTCACTACAATGCACTATATGAAAAATCCTTTCCATGCTGCTTATCCACTCCTGAGCCTTCACAGGATTCAACCCACCATGGAATTCAGAAGGATCATGCGGAAGAATTCTCGGAAACTACAACTTGCAGCTTCTTGTGGAACCCCTTGAGGATGCAAACCATCTCTCACATTTCTGTTTTTCAAAGTTTGCAAAGGATCAATCGATTGATCCTCAGTGTCAATCGATTGGCTCACTAAAATTTTCCACTGTTCCAAAACAGAAAGTTTGTGCAATCGACTGTAATACACTGTCAATCGATTGGTCCTGCTAAAATTTGGTTTTCTTCAAAACAAAAGGGTTGTGCAATCAATTGGGTGAAGGGACCAATTGATTGGTCCTCAAACATTTTCACTTTTTCACTTCACATAACACCATTTCCTCTGTCAATCCATTTCTAACAAAACACCCACTCCTTCTTTCAACAAACCCATCACACTACATGATCATATACACATATATAACAAGGATTCCAAGTTCACAATCAAAAGGATTTCAAATTTATAACCACAATCAATCATTTACCCACAACCACAACAATTCATGTAATCACAACAATCATAAGATTACATCAAAGCACATGTTCATGGAAATCAACACAAGAAAGAGAGATATTCATCATATAACATGGACTTTCATGATTCATCTATGATTCTACAACCTTAACATCTAGAAATCCTAGGTTTTCTAACTAGAACCCACATCAAGAAATAGAAGAGGAGAAGTTGTTGAAGATGAGCTGAGGATGAAGATAGTGGTGTTGGTTCCAAGATTTTGTTCTTCTTCTTCTTCTTTTCCACTAGCTTGTTTTCTCTTCTTATCTTGAGTTTCTTCTTTCCCTCTCTTTACTTGTCTGATACATAGAGAAAGAAATTGGCACGTGGTAGGTGGTATAAGATAATAACATTTGGTGGTGAGTGAGTCAAAGATCATTAGCAAGTGGGCATGAGAAATGTGTGGTAAGAAAGTGGTTACTAGTAGTAACAAATATCTCAAGTGATACTAAACATATAATATTTGTTCTACCAGAGCTATTGACCCATTATTAGTGTTACCAAATTGTCCCAATTAATTAAAGGTCAATCCCAATTAATATTAATTAAGTCAACTTGAACTTACTATTTACTCTATTTATCTCAATTGATAACTTTTAGAGCACATAGGAACTCAATTGATCTCAATTAATAGGAATTTGAGTATTTAAAGAAATACGGGGTATTAGAAATTAGATAACTATGGTATACCATAAGGTACAATATATTTAAGTGAAATATGATAGACCATAATTTAATATGTGCTTAAGTGAGCTTGTTCAACATGGTAGCCCAAACAAGTTGTTATATAAACATAACTCTTGTGCTTAAGTAAATTATTTTTGACAATATTTCATTTGAAATCTAAGTTTTATACATGATATGTAGCACCTTCTATAACTGATTTATCTCCTACCTCATTAGGTTTAAACTCTCTAGAAATCCAGAGGCAACTATTGTTGAGAGTGTATCAAGTGTGAGTAGTGTGGGTAAAATCCATATTGGTTAGAAATATGGAGACTTGAGCGTTTATAAGTGAGAGAACCCAGTCACCTATAATCTTAAAGTTTTGGGTGAATATATGGTGTGTCTCTCACAAATGTTTTATTCTAAAAATAAGAAGTCTCACAATGTTCAATGCTCCCTAGTGAAAAACTTCCTCAACAACTGCAAGATAAATTCATTGTGTGTTATATAGTAGAGAATTTATTTATTCCAATAAATGTCCAAGAAGAACATAAAATACCAATTAAAAATATGTAAATATGTGCATGAACATTTATAAAACCATCAGTTTCATAATAATAAGCAAAACCAACATTGGGTCTATAACTCAGTGATAGAGCATTTGACTGCAGATCAAGAGGTCTTCGGTTTGAACTCGGTTATGCCCTATTAAAATAATTTATTTTTTCATAAAACAATACTCACTTACATGTAATTAACTTTAAATAATTTAACCTTGTATACATAATTAACTTTTATTTAAACAACGTAAACACTTAAATGATTAATTATTTTAGAATAAGTTATTTTAGCGTAAAATTGATAATCTCTTTTCAATCATTTTGTCATCTTTTGTTCAAAGTTGTCAAACTAATTAGTAAAACATTATTATCTATTAAGATACATTAATCCCTTTTCAATCATCCTTCCTTTTAAGTAATGTTTTTTTTCGTCTGGTTCTTAACATGAATTGTGAGTAGGAGACAAACACAATATACCAAGAGTCCTGTCAAAAGTTAATAAACATGATAAATAAATATAATAAATTTTAACTAATGACTTGAAATTAAAATCTATGTGCATGATATGCAACATATTCAATAGTTCACGTATCTCTGACCATTTTTGTTTTAACTCAATTGAAATTCAAAAGGTAATTGAAGATGTGACATGGTGTGACATGTGATAATGAATATACATGCCCCAGTTCATTTTTATGAAGAACTTAAAATACCTGTGTAAAGTATGTAAAACATATACCAAAAACATATATGCAAAATATTAATTTCAAGATAGTAAGCATACCTATCATAGGATCCATAGCTAGGTGATGGAGAATTTGAGAGCAGATCAAGAAGTAATTGACTAAAACCTGATTTGGTCTTTTTATAATAAATACTTTTTATTAATAAAATGAACACTTTAAAATTTGGGGATCCACTTGAGTCACACTGGGACTTAAGACCCCATAAGAAAATCAAATTCTCTTTCAATGATATTATTGTATTTTGTCTTTAACTTCGTGGATACACTAGTTTAATTTTATCACTTTAAATTTTCATTGGAATTTTCACACTATTGTGATATCCCATATCACATTAAGTGTTATGTTCCTTATAAATAAGGACATATTGAGATCTTATATCCTTTATTTATTGTCAGTTGAAACAGATTGAACTTTTATATGATCTATTTGTTGTCAGTTGAGACGTATTGAACTCCTATATGCTCTATTTGTTGTTAGTTGAGACAAATAGAATAATCAATGAACTCGGAAGAAATTAATTCTTATTAAAAAAGATTGACCTTTATTAATAATTACAAGAAAGAATATTTTGTTAATATTAATAATTGGTCAATTGCTCTAGTAGATAAAATATCTAAATTAAAGATTTTTTTTACTACCTTTTCATTACAACCACTCAAATTTATCTCTTTTCTCTACTACTTTTTCATCCACCATGTATTTTCTTTCCTTATCTTTCTACTTATCAGTAAAAGAAAAACAAGAGAAAGAAATGATAAAAGAGGAAAGAAGAGAATAGAGAAAGAAGAAGAAGAATCATCATCGCCAACTTCATCTCAATTTCTTCATCATATTCCTCGCTAGAGGTGAGTTCTTTGTTAGTTTTAACTTGAGGAAACATTTATCAAAATTTGGGTTTAGGTTTCTTGTGAAATCTTGTTATATTTATGATAAATTATGAGATTATGTATTGAAAATATGTTTATATTATGTGATTGTGTGTGAAACTATGTTGCCATTTTTGTTTTCACATTTTATATGGTTATTGTCATTTTTTGTATAAGCTTTGATACCATGTTCTCCAAATATGTGTATGTAGTACTACTTTTGTATGTGTTCTCTATATGATCATAATTGCTTCTGATTGTGTTGTGTCAGATATTTATGTGTTTGTGTAATGTAATATGTATTTACTTTACAACTATTAAACTATGTTATGCTAATGCTTAGGTATATGACTATAAACATACGATGTATTTTGGGTGAACATGTGTTAATTTGTGAGTGTGATAAATATTCTATGATATACGACTACATTTGTAATGTATTGCTTGGATGTGTTTCATGCATGTTATGTCAATTCATACAATACAATCTGTTTTGTATTTTATTAATTGTTGTAATGTGTGCGTTTTGCATGTAAACATGTTTCTGTTTTGTATTTTATTAATTGTTGTAATGTGTGCGTTTTGCATGTAAACATCTTTTTCGAGTGTAGCTTGAGTGTTGTGATTGTTATTGAACATTGTGTGTTAGTGTCATGTATTTTTACTAATTGTGTGATGTTATTTCATGTTTGTTGAATATAATGTCTTCAATATATGTTAATTTCACATGATGGATTAACCATAACGAATGTATATTGCTTGTTTATCTATTTCCACCATAAAACGGGATTCGTAAGTCCGGTTGATGTGAGATTGAATATATTAGAAAGTGAGTCCAATACTTTACCTTTTGGTAAATAGAAACCATGTTTATGTTCCAATTATTGGGTGGATATTTTGTGAGGAACCTTTGTTTTGGAAGTCTTATTTGGCGAGGACCATTTGTTCTGAAAGTTCTATTTGTTCTGAAAGTTCTAGTGGTAATGAACTATTATGTGTGCTTTATGTATGAAATTATGACGTGTAGGTTATGAAGTATACTATGACTTGTTTTCTTATATGTATGTATTAGATGATTAAAATCTTGATGATGAGTGAGGTTAAACCCAGGGTTTGTAATTAGGTGAATGGAATAGTAAGAATAATCAAGGCTATGGCAGATGATATAGATGGCGATATTCGGACGCGAAGGTACCTCGGTGTGTATCATGGACGAGTAGTCACTAGAATTGTAGCTTAGCCACAAAGTAATATGCCTTGTATGGAACATGAGTTGGTGAATATGATCACCTAGTGATTAATGAGAGTAATCATGATGATATGGAACCTAATCACGTATTCAGATGTTTTCCATTGATCGTACACATCCCATTTGAGATGCTTATGTAAAGTAGAAAATGGATGTGGCACCAATGATTCGTGCCTCAAATGGGTTTGAGTCCCAACCATGGCAGGACCTAGGGGAGAGGTGGACACCTATGTGGATTCGAGTCCCATACGATGAAAGATACTCAAAGTGGGTTCAAATCCTATACAAGTGATGATTCTTGATGTGGGTTCGAGTCCCATGGAAAACCCAATATCCATTTGAAAGGAGAATCATACGAGAATGCGTAAACGAGCCTTGCCCTAGACGTGGGTCAGATTTGGGATCAATATTTCATGAATCTGAATAGTGATTTATTGAGTTATGTGAACTCAAGGGACATGTTGCCATACATTTTGAATATCCCTTAAATACTTAAGTAACGAAAGATGAAGACTTGAGTTAGGAATCGATTAGAAACCCTGTAGAGCCGAGTTGACCCATATGATAGGGGAGCTCACTGAGATTATCATCTCACCCCATTATTATTGTTTTTTTCCAGGTGTTATTTACAGGTTAAATGCAAGAGAATTTATTTGTTGATGTTTCAAAGGATTCTGACTGTTGTTGATGTTTTGAAGGTTAAATGCAAGAGAAGTTATTTGGTGAGCGTTGTTAAAGTCAGAAAAAAGAGGTTTCCCAATTATATGGGAATGCAGGGTGGCACATGGTCCGAGCAGTCTTGTAGTGTAAGAGAAGTCGGAAAGTTAAGGATTTCTATCAGATGAATTTATCAAAGTTGAAAAGTGTGTGAGTCTGTTAGTAGAAACAAAATTGAACCATTGGTATGGAACAAATGTTATAGCTAACTCCGTACAGTAAGGAAGAAAGGATGGTTTTTGTCGCACATATGCCACAATGCCCAAAAGATAGGTGGTGTACCAGTCTCTCAGCTATGAAGTCAAGCTTCTCCAACAATGTGCTTTTATGAAAACAAGTATATTATCTTTAGTTCATGTGCATTATCAAAGGATGAGAAATAGTTTCATGTTCAAAGTTTATGGTAATAAGAATTATGTCTCGAGCAACAATATCAAAACATCCTTGGAGCTTGGAAGATTGATCCTTCATTGACGTACAACTTGAAATTTGATCATATGTTTACCATAGTGCTCAATAACATGATTAACAAATCATCATAATGCATAAAATAAGTTTTGATATATATGGTTTTGCATCTCAATTATTTTTTAAGGTATTTTTCAATTTTGCATCAGGTGTAACCGGTTAGACTATGTTGTTAAGAGGTTACACAAACGTAATTTTACCTAATTTTTCAAAAATGCATCAGGCATAACGGGTTAACCAATTTCTGTTAGCTGGTTAACCAAAACCGTTAAGCGGTTACGCAAACACAAATTTCAAATTTTCAAGAAATGCTTCAGCTGTAACTGGTTACAATTATGTGTTAACTGATTACCACTAAAGCAGTGACATTTTTCCCTCAAAATCTGATTTTAACAAATTTCGAAGTACATATTTCAATCATGGCATTGTTTCATGATTACATACTTTTTCAGAAAGGTGTTATGTTGATATAAATACATGTCATATCAGATTTTGTTTCTTCACCTCTTTCTTTATAATTCAAGCTTCATTTTTTCATTTTTAAACAAAGTGCATTATGTTACAAACTTTTGATTAAAACTCTTTGCATTCAATTTAACTGCATCATAAAAGTTTCATCTTATTTCATCGGAGCACTTTGTGTATAATATCTTATGAATTATTTACTTGAAAAATAAGATCAATTCTAGAAATTGATAAAAGTATTACAACTTAAAACATCTTACAAAATCCAGATTTATGTATATCTTGTTGTCAAAGACTGTTAGAAACAAGAGAGTGAAAATGGGAGGATTGTTCTCTTTTTCTACTTTGTAAAATCATAAGAGGGTGTTCCTTATTGATTAGGATATGCTTGTAAAAGATTATAACACTTATTAAAATCTCTTAATGCATAAAGATACTGGAGTACTCTCGTATTGTAAGGGGAACCAGGATATATCGTCGGTGTTCTTTACTTTTCTGCATTTACGTTTTCTAAACACCAACACCAAAAAATTAAAGTAACACTTCACTAAAACCAAAAATCTATCAAAGTACCTAATTCACCTCATAGGTGCACTATACATTTACAATTGACATCAGATTGGGTTATAGGTAAATTGTTCCTAAAGAACCAGTATGGCTTCCGCAAATCCTATTTTCAAAGACCATGGCAACATCAATAAACCTCCACTATTTTCTGATGAATACTTTAATTTTTGGAAAATTCGGATGAAGGCTCACTCAGAAGAACAAGGAGAAGAAGTATGTGATGTTGTGGAGAATGGTTCTTTGTTCCTACAAGTGTTGTCAACATTTTTGGGACAACAAATATTAAAAGTTCATGGGATGAACATGATAAGAAAAAAGTTCTTTACAACAAAAAAGCAACCAACATACTTCAAAGTGCACTTAGCATGGAAGAATTCTTCTGTGTGTCTCAATGTACAACAAAAAATAAAATATGAGATACATTGATAGAAACTTATGAAGGGACCACTAAACTAAAGAGATCTAGATTGAATACTTTGAGTCAAGAGTATGAGTTATTTAGAATGCTGCTCGAAGAATCAATTCTCGCATTGCAAAAGAGATTTGTACACTTGACCAATCGCTTGATTGCTCTAGGAAAGACTTTTACTAACAGTGATCTTAATCTTAAAGTACTTAGGTATTTAACCATGGAATGCAACCAAAAGTTACAACAATATCAAAAAAGAAAAGTATTTCTACCATGACGCATGCATCCTTGTTCGTAAAACTTCAAGAGCATGAAATTAAACTTGGAAGACTTGAAAAGCATGAGAATCAAGAGAATAAATCCAAAGGAATTACTTTGAAAGTTGACACAAGAGAAGAACAAGAAGAAGGTGCTCTGGAAGAAGATGAAAACTTCATGCTCCTTATAAAAAGACTTGGTAAGTTATTTGGCAATAATGAGAAATCCTTGAATTTGCAAAAAGAAAGAAATTTTTCAAGAAAACGGATGCTTCCACTTCAACAAAAAATGTCACTTGCTATGAATTTGGAAAACAAGGACACATAAAGACGGATTGTCCAAAACTCACCAAGAAGAGCGGCTTCAAAAGTAGAAAATAGACAAAATCCAAAAGAGCCTATATTGCATGGGATGGAAATGAAGTAAGTTCATCATATGACTCGGAAAGTGAAGAATGTGCAAATCTTGCTTTGATGGTATGACATCATTCCAATGATGAATATGAAGAGGTTAGTAATGATTTTTCCCTTTATGATAATGATACTCAAGGTGTTATAGATGAACTACTCAATGAATGCAAAATTATTTACAAAATGGTGTCAAAATAAAAGAAACAAAATTTATCTCTTAAAGAAAAGATTGACACCATGGAAAAAGATTTTGAAGTTGAAAAACAAAACTATGTTGAAAAAGAAGAAAATAGTTTTACATGCAACGAGTGTTAGTCACTTTCTTTCCAAATTGTCCAATTGAAAAGAGTTCTTGAAAGATATGAAAAGGGGCAAATTGGATTGGAGGGAGTCCTTAGTCAACAAATATATTTTAATGACAAAAATGGACTTGGTTATTCTAAATTTGATAAACCAAGTTCTAGCAAAACTATCTTTGTTAAGGCTAGTGACCAATCCACTAAAGAGAAAGTGAACAAAGAAAAAAAATACGCATCATTATCCTAAAAGGAAAAGATTTGTTAAGAAGAAATCTTATGTTCCTAGATATAGAAGTAATTTTGTTCCTACTTGTTTCTATTGTGGTATAACTGGTCACACACCTAATGCTTGCTACGTAAGGAACTTTAGTGTGGAAAATGGGCATTATGTATGGGTCAATAAAGGAACTAATTATGAAGGACCCAAGGCAATTTGGGCACCTAACAAAATCTAATATGTTTTGTACGTATGCTTGAAAACCACTACAAATCTATGGTATTTCAATAGTGATTGTTCTAAGCATATGACAGGAGATATAAAAAAAATTCATCTCTAGTCTTAAAAGCAAAGGGTTATGTCACATATGGGGACAACAACAAAGGAAAAATGATTGGCATATACAAATTTGGAGCATCACCTTTCACATCCATTGAATATGTTCTTTATGTTGAAGGACTAAAGCACAATCTCCTAAGCATAAGCCAACTTTGTGATAAAGGCTTCAAAATCATGTTCACCAAGGATGAATTCTTGATTGAATATGAAGTCACTCATGAGCTAAAACTCAATGGTAAACGAATTAATAATATTTTCATGATTTCCTAGATGATTTATCTTTGAAAGTAAAATGTCTCATGGTAACAACAATGACTCATGGCTTTGGCATAAAAGAGTTGCCCATATTCATATGGAACATTTAAACATACTAGGAAAGCATGATCTTATCATTGTTTTACCTAAGATAAAGTTTTTCAAAGATAAATTACGTGATGCTTGCCAAAAGGGAAAACAAACCAAATCAACTTTCAAACCAAAGAATGTGGTGTCTACTACAAGGACACTTCAATTGTTGCATATAGACTTGTTTGGTCCATTAAGAACTAGAAGCTTCAGAGGTAATGTATATGCTTTAGTTATTGTTGATGATTTTTCTAGATATTCTTGGACATTCTTTTTAGTGCAAAAAATTTATGCATTCAAGGAATTCAAGAGATATGCAAAGTAGGTACAAAATGAAAAATCACTAAAAATTGCATCAATTAGAAGTGACCATGGTGAAGAGTTTCAAAATGCATCATTTGAGGAGTTTTGTGAAGAGCATGGGATCTTTCACAATTTTTCAGCACCAATGACTCCACAACAAAATGGAATGGTGGAAAGAAAGAATCGATCTCTAGTAGAACTTACAAGAACAATGCTTAGTGATTCAAGTCTACCAAAACATTTTTGGGCGGATGCGGTAAGTACAACATGTTATGTAAGTAATCAGGTTATTAAAAGATGAATATTGAAAAAGACTTCATATGAAGTCTTCAAAGAAAGGAAGTCAACCATTGCTCACTTTAGTATCTTTTGATGCAAGCGCTTTGTCCTCAATAATGACAAAGACAATCTCGGTAAGTTTGACGAGAAGTCTAATGAAGGTATATTGATTGGTTACTCTCTTACTAGTAAAACTTATAAAATTTATAATAAAAGAACTTTAACTATATAAGAATCAATGCATATTTCCTTTGATGAATCTAACCCATCTAAGAAGAATATAGTTATTTGTGATGATGATGATATTTTTGAAGTTCCTATGGAAGATGTTACCAAAGGCTTCATCAACAAGTGACAAATCAAAGTGAGCTTCCTCAAGAATAAATAATCCATCCTGATCACCCAATTGATAAAGTTATTGGTTATATAAGTCAAGTATTTACAACAAGACTAAATATCAGATGCTTGCTTGAATAAGGAATTTGTTTCTTAAATAGAACCTTCAAAAATTGATGAAGTCTTAGAAGACGACTGATCAGTGCATTTTGATGCACATTCTTCTATAATTGTACTTAGGCATTTCTATAGTTTATTCTATTATTTTTACTATTTTAGTGTGTTTTTATATTTAAGTTTATTTTTGCTTTTATTTTATTTTCGTACTTTATTTTCAGCATAAATAGTTATTTGATATCTTGTTACTATACAGACCATAACCTAAGCTACGAGAATCAGATTGATGTGTTCTAATATGTGTTGGAAATATAAGAGAAAGAGCTACAAGTTTCATGTTGAAGTCAAAAGCTGATTAGATGTTAAGGAGGGTCGAATAATTCGTTGTAGTTCCAAACATAATTAAAATAGTTAGTTTGGGCCGATTTTTGTAATTTTCGGGTCGGATCCCATAAGGGCCCTAATTTCCCTTTTATTATATTAGGTCTTTCACTACTATAGTAATCCTATTCTGAATTTTGATGATACAATATTGCTTAGAAGATTTCATGAAGAGCTAATTCCCAAAGAGCTGATCTATTGTATTCGAATTCCACTTTGAGGTTTTTATTAATTTCAGTTTAATTTCAATTTCTTTTCAATTCTTCCTATAAACTCATTTGCTTAATTCAATTACTTTCGTTTGCTTAATTCGATTGTTTCTTATAGTATATAGTTGATTAAATTTGATTGTTTGTATGATCTCTAACTATAATCACGTTAGCATAGCTTTTTTGTTAACGTGTTTGATTAAGTCGCGTTTGCTTAATTTGCGTCTGCTTAAACCCGTTTGCTTAATTCGGAAATTAGGAACATACATCATATAATACCAATTTATGCTTACCAATGGATATCTTCCATGCAAGAATAATTAAATCAAGTTTGGGAACTTGTTCATAGGCCAAGTGGTAAAACAACACAAGTACCAAATGAGTGTTTAAGAACAAACTTGATGATAATGGTATAATTGTTCGAAACAAAGCATGATTAGTGGCTCAAGGTTACAATCAAGAAGAATGACTCGACTTATAAGAAACATTTGCTCCAGTTGCAAGGTTAGAAGCTATTCATTTATTACTTGTTTATGCCTGTCCATTAAATTTCCAATTATTCCCAAATGGACGTTAAAAGCGCCTTCTTAAATGAATACATCAATGAGGAAGTCTATGTCAAACAACCTTCAAGTTTTGAAGACTGCAAGAATCCTTCACATGTCTTCAAGTTGTAAAAGGATCTTTATGGCTTAAAGCAATCACCAACAGCATGATATGATAGACTTAGCAACTTTCTATGTGAAAGAGGTTTTTAAAAAGTTAAAGTTGATAATACCTTATTTGTCAATAAAATTAAAAATCATACTTTAATGGTTAAAGTTTATGTTGACGACATCATATTCGGTTCAAAATACAAAAAACTTTGTGAAGAGTTCTCATTGGTGATGCAAGGAGAGTTCAAGGTGTCTATGATGGGTAAGATGAACTATCTTCTTGGACTTCAAATCAAGCAACTAAAGAATGGAATCTTCATCAACCAAACCAAATATTGCGAAGAGTTGTTGAAAAAATTTATTATGGACAATTGCAAAGAAATGGCTAATCTTATGGGCTCCGAAACATATGTAGATCAAGATGAATAAGGTGTTTCAATTGATATCACTAAATATCGAGGTATGATTTGTTAATTATTATATTTGACAGAAATCTGTCCTGAAATTACATTTAGTGTTTCTCTTTGTGCACAGTTTCAAGTCAATCGGAAGGAATCACATCTTGCCTCCGTGAAGAGAATCATGATGTACCTCAAAGAAACAATAAACGTCGTTTTATGGTATCCTAAAGGTAGTGTATGTGATTTAATTGGTTATTCTGACTCAGATTATGAATGTTGTAAAATAGACCGGAAAAGTACACACGACACATGTCATATCCTAGGAAATGCTCCCGTATTGTGGTCCTGTAAAAAAAGAGCACGCGTGGCTCTTAGTACGGATGAACCAAAATATATTATTGCAGGAAGTTGTTGTGCATAAATCCTTTGGTTAAAGAAACAACTTTTCCATTACGGCGTGAACCTTTGATGCATTTCGTTGAAGTGTGATAATACAAGTTCCATAAACGTAACCAAATGCACTCAAGAACCAAACATGTCGATATTCAACATCATTTCTTATGAGATCATGCGCTTAAAGGTAATGTTGACGTTACATTCATGGATACACATAACCAATTGACGTATATTTTCACAAAACTGCTTGCTAAAGAACCGTTCTTCAAGATTCGAAGAGAATTGGGAATATTACATGGTGTTTGATCATCACACAAAGGAAGTTCTACGATAATTAATTGATAGCATGCACTCTCTTCTCAAAATGTATAACATACATGTTTATGTTTCATTTTAAATAAGTTGATTTTCATGTCATATGTGAATTATCATGTGTTCACTATCCTTCTTGATTAAAAGTCTTTTGTGAACATGATTACCTTCAATTATATAAGATATATGATTATGTTGTGTTGTTACATACTCTATATATTTTTATTTTAAATTTTCAATACTATACTTTCTCTTTTTTCCCTTCCTTTAGATAATGACAAAGGGGTAGAATATACGTGTATGCGTGTATCCTCTAACTTATGTAGAAACAAAGAATTCAAATTCACTATTGATCAAGGGGGAGTTATGGATGTTATGGAGAGCATATTACTTCAGATCTTTTCAAATGGTCTAAGAGTTTCAAGCACTTCAAGTTTCAATGGTTGTCATCATTAGAAGGGAGAGATTATAAAGTCAAGCTTCTCCAACATTGTGTTTTGATGAAGATAGGTATAATATCTCTAGTTCATGTGCATTATCAAAGGATGAGAAAAAGTTTCATGTTCAAAGTTTCATGTTCAAAGTTCTATGGTAACAAGAATTATATCTCAAGCAACAATGTCAAAACATCCTTGGAGCTTGGAAGATGATCCTTCATTGAGGTACAAGTTGCAATTTGATCATATGTTTACCTTAGTCCTTGATGACATGATTAACAAATCATAATAATTCATAAAATAAGTTTTGATATATATGGTTTTGAATATAAAATTCTTTTTAAAGGTATTTTTCAATTTTGTATCAGATGTAACCAGTTACACTATGTTGTTAACCAATTACACAAACGTAATTTTAACTATTTTTTCAAAAACACATCAGGCGTAACGGGTTAACCAGTTTCTGTTAATCGATTACACCTGTAACCGGTTAACCAAAATCGTTATTTGGTTACACTACCGCAAATTATAACGCCCTAATCCCGACTTGACATTTAATGAAATAGTTCAAATAAAAAATAAATATTAGAGTGTCACGAAAACATAGAAGCTCGAAATACTAGATAATCATATCAGATAAGCATCGGAAATGAAACAAAGTTCGACATAAAGTCTCAACAACAAATTTCAACCATGCAAAAGAAAACATAGATAACGAAAGACATCGCAATCTCCGATGCTACATATCAGAGTGATTCTTTTAAGACCCAATGATAAAAGCTAAAAGAGGAATCAATGTCATCCCCTAACTCAGCATCTACTCATGTACCTGATTTCCTATACTCCCGAGGAGCATAGATGCCACAACAACAAACAGGGGGTGGAAATACATCTAACAATTATTAAGGATGAAACTCAGCGAGACAGGATAGTACTGGCGAATATAACAATATTCTCAATCAAACTCAAAACACAATCAAGCATATCATAATGCAAATTTAATATAATGCCACTATCTCCATCTCAAATGCACGTGGTACTAAAATCACTGGGATCAGAGGTATCTTACTGATATTCCCATGTCTTTGGTTCCTCTCTGAACCGTGTCCCTCTCTAGACGTGAGACTTCCATAGTCCCTCTCTGAATCAGGCCATCACTGGACTAAAGTCCTACCTATCTCTGAAATGCATGAATGCATGATCACAAACAACATAAAATTCAACATCATCATCATCTCAAAATCATAACAAATCAAAAGTCTCAATCATTCACAAAAGGTTCCACTCTTGAACCTATAATTCGCCATACTCGCACATCAGTGTAATCCCTTTCTAGATTACTAACTCAAAACTTCATTCAAGGCCATCATTGCAATCCCTCTCTGGATTACTATTCTCAAAACGCCATTCAATGCCATAACGGTAATCTCTCTCTGGATTACTATACTCAAAATACATTTTCAAAATAAATTAATTATTTATCTAAAAAAGTAATGTTGTATTATTACCAATTGTTCTCAAATCATCAACTTCTAAAAACAAATCAAAAATTCCCAAGGACTCATAGTTTCTCAAAAACATATTATTTTCAAAATTCTTAAAAACTCATATTTTCTCAAAATTCTCAAAAACTCATATTTTTTCAAATTTCACAAAACCTCATATTTTCTCAAAATGCTCAAAAACTTAAAAAGGATTACAAGTTGACAAGTAATAACTCTACTAAAGCAATTTCCTCAATTTCTCAATTTACCCAGGGAGCTCGAAATGTCTCAAATTTATAATTCTCAAAATTCTCACAAACTCATCAAACTACCCTAAAATCATGTTTCCTACTAGTCACAAGTCATATTCGAATAATTATTTAATATATTAAATGGAGCCAGAATCAAGCAAATGAATATTTTCCAGAAATCTTAGAGAGTCTATTTTAAGAATATGATTTTTATTTCAGAACTTAATACAACAATTAATTTAGTGTAATCCAACACCATAGACGGGTACTCGCATCAGGCATAATGTTTTTCCTGACTTCAAAATAACACCAAAAATTGTATACTTATGAGAAACTTATGAACATTTGCAGTTAAAAGGATCATTAAACCCTATTTCTAATGCAACTGACGACATCTCAAAAGGACTTATGAAACTCTAGTTATGCATGAACCATGATGATCAACACATGACTGAAATTGACAACGTCTCTGGTATAAAAACCAGCAAATTGTTATTGTTGTAGTGCATGTAGACCCAATTTTTCTACTTCAAGATAAAGATTATCGCGTTAGCTTTTCAACCTTTGAATCACGCCTTAATCCGAGTCTCGAAACTCAAGATATGCTTGAAATAAGGCGGTAAATCCCTTTTTAAGTGTACATGCGATTTTTCTGTGCTTTTCTCCATATTGAACATATTTTCGACTTTTGAAAAAATGTTCTGACTTTTCAACTATTTTCCAAAAACCTGATTTTTCAATAAAAAAAAAACTTTCCAATTTTGAAGTGTCTGCCAAAAAGTGATTTTTGATGAAACTACTTAAAAAAATAAGTTCTGTCAATTTTGGGGAAAATCTAGGGAAAACAGACGACTTAGGAAGAAAAAAAGGGAAAACATTCCAAATTAAAAATAACAAATTTGGGGAATCAAACGACCCTAAAAGAGTCGTTCGAATCCCTAGGGGAAAAAGTCCAACATAACAGGAACCAAATCAACAAAAATAATCAAATAATCATGTAATCATGTCATATCATACGGTTATCACTTCCAATAATGAAGTATAGAGCCCGAAGGGAATTTAATCCAAATCCCTCACTAGGGTCTATGATTAAACACATAACAACAACAACAATCCAACAAAATTCCACAGGCAAGAAAACACCGTAACTCGTGAATACATAAATGAAAATTAGGGAAACCCATAACATTTCCCTAAGGACGTTGATAGGAAGGTAAGAAACCCTCACTAACCTGCAAGACAGAAACCATCTAAGTGTTGATAATTTCCCCATTTACCTCGACTTTTCCGTTAAGGTTATTTTCCTTGAATCCTTGTCCCACAACCTTCACGATCCCAGAAACCTCTATGGCTCTTTCATGTTCTGACAAAATTGGATTCTAACCTAATTTTTCACAAATTTTAGTATTTATATGAGTTTATTTTTCAAAATTATAGTTTTTGCCCAAATAAATCCAATTTTCTCTCCTTCTACCTTCTACTTCCCATTAATCATAAAATTGTCCTTTTCTTTTATTTAATCAATCAAATAATTATTTAAATCAAATAAATATTTAAGTTAAATAAATATTCAATTAAATAATTATTTAATCACGATTTTCCACTTATTATTATTTTATTTTATTACCAATAATTAAGTAATAATTAAAATAATTTTATTTATCTGTTCTCACAACTCTTAACCCAAGTAATTAGTAAATTAGCAAATTACCCCTGCACTCCGAAAATACCATAATTCTCATATAATCACTTAATCACACAAACAAATAAATAAATTGCTTAAATAATAAGTTCGGGCGTTATAACTCTCCCCCACTTAAAATGATTTTCATCCTCGAAAATTACCTGTTGAGAACAAATATGAATATGACTCCCTCATCCGGCTCTCTAGCTCCCAAGTTAGGTTTCCTCCAGCAGGTCCTCCCCAGACTACCTTCACCAAAGAGATATCCTTCCCCTGAGCTGTTTCACTTCTCGATCCTCGATCCTGATAGATTATGCCTTCATAGTTAGGTTCTCTCTCACCTAAACATCGCCCATCTGGATAATATGCGACGAATCAGAAATATACTTCCGAAGCTGAGACACATGGAAGACGTCATGCGGATTCGAAAGAGACGGTGGTAGGGCCTCCCTATAAGCAACAACTCATATCCTTTGTGAAATCTGATAGGGACCAATAAAATAAGGGGTGAACTTCTTAGACTTCAAATCTCTCCCAACACCAGTCACTTGTGTGATTCTTAGAAACACATGATCTCCCTCTTAAAATTTGAGGTCCTTCCTCCTCTTATCATGATAACTCTTCTGCCTACTCTGAGATGCCTTCATCTTCTCTTGGATCATCTTCACTTTCTTTATAGTTTGCTGAATAATCTATGGTCCAAGAACAACAGTCTCTCCAGATTCATACCAACAAAGAGGAGTCCTACACCTTCTCCCATATAACACATCGAACAATGACATTCAAATACTCGAATGATAAATGTTATTATAAGTAAACATAATCAATGGAATAAAATTGTCCCAAACATTTCCTTGCTCTAATACATAAGCCCTGATAAGGTCTTCCAAAAACTGAATAGTCCTCTTAGTCTGACCATCAGTCTGTGGATGATATGCATAACTCAACTTTATCTTAGTACCCAAAGCTCTCCCAAAAATTGGAAGTTAACCTCATATCTCTATCTGACACAATACTGGCATAAAGCTTTACAATCACTACAATTTAAATCTCATCCAAGTTCTGCAAAGGAAAATTGATCTTAATCGGAATAAAGTGAGCCAATTTAGTCAACCTATCCACAATCACCCAAATCGAATCAAACCCCCTCGGAGTATTTGGTAACCCAGTTATAAAATCCATCAATATACTATCCCATTCCATTCTGGAATATCCAATGGCTGCATTAGTCCATACGACTTCTGGTGCTCCATCTTTGACTTATGACAAGTCAAACATGAATATACAAATTGTGCAATGTCCTTTTTTCATTCTTGGCCACCAAAACATTGTCTTGAGGTCTTGGTACATATTGGTAGCTCCAAGATGAATACTCAAACCGCTTCAGTGACTCTCTTCCAAAATATTCTTCTTAAGTTGCGGACATCAGGTATGCAAACTTTATCCCAAAAGTTAAGGATCTTATTCTCATCTACCTTAAAATCTTCATATTTATTAGTTGGTGATAGATGATCGACTAAGGCTACATATAACTTCTGAATCTCTCAAATCTAATCAAGGAAACAACTAGTCAACTTCAACATACTCAACTTCACACTATCTGCAGACACCATGCTTACCAAACTCAAATCTTTCAATTGTTCAATCAAGTCTAACTCCCTAACCATTAAAGCATCCATGTGTAAGGACTTCAAACACAAATCATCTGCTACAATGTTGGGTTTATTTGGATGGTAGTTCAAACCAAAGTCTTAATCCTTCAAAAATTCCAAAAATCTTCTCTGTCTCAAGGCACAAGGCTTGGAACCCTTGGCGAGCATATCCAAATTATTTCTTCCGCCTCAGGGCACCATCCATATCTTTCATGATCCATTATCTACCTTCAATCATAAACCACTCAGCTCAGTGACATACTGTCTGCTTTGAAACCAAATACAATTTTCTTTAGAATTCCATATATACCCTTTTAGGACGATTTAATTGGCAATTCACATTTGTACCGAGAGTTGTTTGTCTTGCACACAAACATTTTATTCATTATTTTTTGGCCAATGCGCTTGTTTCCATTTATGGTACAAATTTCATTCCCTCTATGGATTCCAACATACCCCTCCCTTTGGTTTAAAACTATACCTTTTCAGTCACTTTTATCAAAAACCTCAATTCTTTGACTTTGGTTACTTTTCCCTATCATTCCATTCACATCCATAATGCCTTCATAATTCTACATTCATTCACTTCATGTGATATACTGGTATCTTTGTTCCAAATACACTATCTCTTTGAGCTCTATCTTGTGTCCATCTTGTGAACCAAGAGTTGTTTGTGCTATCAAACAAAACACTTAATTCTCTTTGTTTTCGGTCGTACCATATAGTGACGAATGCTCAGGCTACCCACATATTGGTTAATGCCAGTTTTACTCTTGGGTTCAGATGTCTTCTCTTTTGGAGTTCAAATCATGCAATCCTTTGGTTCAAACCACATTTGTTATCACAATTATTTTCACCTCCTACCATTAGTTATATGAATTACGAAGCTCTAAATTCCTTATTGCACTTTAAGGATACGTAGGCATGAGGGCCATAATCCTCATTGAGAACTTTATCTATTTATTTATTTCCCTTATCATTTCACGATTAATCCTTAGATAACACTCATTTAAGAAAAGAACAATCAAAACGATTCACGTTGAGTACAACGGATGTGAGGGATGCTAATACCTTCCCCTTGCATAACCGACTTCCTTACCCAACTTCTATTTCCCCGGATTTTATCGATGTTTTCCCTTTCCTTCAGGAATAAATAAAGTTCGACGGTGACTTTGTTGTATATTTGAGTGTGCGATGCATTCGGGTATATTTCCGCTAACTTTAGCTGGAGACTCTGCTAGGGATATTCTGCTACTTGGGATACTCCCTAGTCGCTAAAAAGAGTTGAGCCTAGTTTTGATTGCTTCTCCGTTGGTTTGGGTGTTTTATCTTTATGCTTTACATGCTTTATTTATCACATTCTTCATTGCTTTAAATATTCATTATATACTTGATATATATTATACTCTCTGTTGGGTTGGGATTTGTTACATGAGAGAAGATCTATACCTGAGCTTGAGCACAGACACAAGATAGTAATGTGACTAGAGTCGTGTCTGACCTCCATGGAGTTACTCAGCAATCATGGTTGACACGAGACATCACACCTAGAGTAGATATTTTTGAGAGCATCATTGTCCGGTGAGTCAGTCGTCTCAAGCAATGGTATCTCAAAATGGGTCATTGACTCTAGGAACCTTTTTAGGGTTGTCTTTGAAGGATAGAACCTACCTGTAAGGGGGATATGGGTTTTTCTGCAGGAAACCATAGACTCTGTAAGACCCCAATTTTGACCCTAAAATCCCTCATGCAATTTCATCAAATACAAATGGTCAACAAAATTTAATTGACATTTATTCAATTAAAAATAATAAAATAATGCATTTAAATCAAATATATTTTGTCAAATTCCTAAAATCTCATCAAAACACCATATAAATGGCCATGGGATTTATCATAGGTCAAACAAGGTCAAAGGACCTTGGAGAAAAAATTTCATAATTTTTGGACATTTAAAAATATTTTTAAAAAAATAAAAACAAATGCAAAACAATTAATTCATGAAAAATATTAATATTGATCCAAAAAAGAATTTTAATTCAGAGTATGGAAGAGAAAAATATTTGAAATTTTTTGGTGAAAGTCCCATATTTTTTGGATCAATATTAAATTTAATATGAATTATTGAAGAAAATGAAATTAAAATAAAATTTCAGAAATTCTAAATTACGTGGACCATCAGATCTCCCTCATTAATTGAGGTGGCAGATTTGATGATCCAAAGCGCGTTCCACATGTACCTTAGTCAACTGCATTGTACACATGGTATTTAAAACAAACGCTCAAGATTAAAACGTGATACATGGATCCTATGGTTCACAGCCTTGCCAAGTCATCGCCGGAGCCAGAGCTCTGGTCATCTTCTCCGGTGGACCTCACCGGACTGGTTAAGATGAACCATCACCAAAAAGAAAAACAAGGACAATATCTTGAAGAACAAAATGGCACTGAGCTCGAATCTGATCTCCATTCACTCAAATTCCAAATATATTGAGAGATTAGGCCTATGACATCTCAAAGTCCTAATGCTAGTTGATTGAAAAATTGACATGAGTATGGATGAGATTAGGCCACACCTATTGCATATTCTTTTTGTGTGTGGTATGTTTTATGAGCATAGTCCATTATACTATGTCTCTAACATGCATTAACACCAAAATTCTATTGCCCGGCCTCAAATAGTTGTGACTTCTACATAAGTCCAATTACGATTGCTTAACATAGCGCTAAATTTGTGACATAAAAGGCATAAGTATTCTAGTTAGTGAGATTGTAACTCTCCTCTCTTTCATGGTATTGTGTGGAAACTTGGCCTTCTTCCCTTCCTTTGAAAGATGTTTTGGTTCAAGGATCCATGCTTGTGATAAGTGGGTTGAGTGTTCTCCAAAGAATGTCTTGAAAGCAAAAGCAAAACAAAATTAACCTCTAACCTACTAACTATTAACTTTTAATTTCAAGCCTTTACTTTAATGCAATTTACTTTTAGTACTTTATTTCATTTGCCATTATACATATCATTATAATTGTTTATGTTAATGTAATTTTCACTTTGTCCATTTGGACCATATTGTGTGATATATTTTGTTGGTGTTATTTTGTTTGTTTGTGTGGTCTTTGACCATTAATGTACATAATAATCACAAAAATCCTAAAAAACTTTTGAGTGGATTGTTGGTTTGATCCTAAAAAAACTTAGAAATTCCAACTTGTTGAAGAACCAAGTGCTTGCAATTTAAATTCATCTGATACATCCTTGAAGATCTCTCTAAGATTCATCTGCAACATGATCATTGTCAAGCTGTTATTTTGAACTTATAACTTGTAGAATTCATCTGTTGCATGGGCCATTTTGAAGAAGATCATGAAGTGGATAAGCTTGGATGAGGCCATCTTTATTTGATGCCTTGCTCATCAAGATAATAATTGTGCATTTGTGTGTTGTTTGATTCTAAAAAGTCCAAGGGAATTCTGGGTTTCTATTGACATACTTGTCTATTGGATTGCTACTCGTTTGGTCAGATCTTTTCAACTCTAAACTTTTAATTTTTGTACATAGGGTAGTCTCTTCATCTTCTCCCCATTTATTTAATTTTAAAATCTTTCCCTCCATTTTCAAAATCTTCTTTGTGTGAACTACTTTTGTTCTATACTTTGACCACTTTTTGCAAAAAGTTAGAAACTTTGGCCTTATGTCATTGCCTTTTCAAACTTTTTTTCTTAAATCAAGCATGTAAATAAACTTAACTATAGTTGACTTAAACTTTCAAAAAATCCAAAAAGAACTAACTCATTCAAATCATTTTAGGCCTTTGTGCCTTTCAAACTTAAATTTTGTTAAAATCAACACACTCACTTTGAAATTTGTATCACGAACTACGAGGTTTTGATCCCTCATTTTTATGTTGGTACGTAGGCACAAGATCGAAGGTCTTGTCAAACCCAAAAATGTAATTAATGAATTCTTTTCTCATCCCCCCATTCTATTTGTTTGTAAATATCACTTTGTAGAAAAATACATATGCACACAAAAAGGGCTCCCTAGGAGTACCTAGGACACTTTGGGTGCTAACACTTTCCCTCTGTGTAACCAACCCCCTTACCTGTGATCTCTGACTTTTATTAGTATTTATTTGAAAACTTCTTACTATTTGGGTTTTGTTCGTACTTTTTTCCCTTTTCCCTTGGAAACAATAAAAGCGCGGTGGCGTCTCTTGTTAATTGATCTTCAGCTTGTCAATAGCTTGATGATCATGAATTTTCCGCTACAGAAATTAAGTGGCGACTCTACTTAGGAGTAGTCTCCAGTGGGTGTAGCCTACTTTTTGTGTGAATATATTTGTATATATGTGATGTTTTTATATATGTATGTGTGATATAATCTGCTTGTTGTGCTTGGTGATCTCTGAGTGGTGAGATAAGTTCTAATCCGAACTTGAGTGCAATTAAGATAGGAGGATGGTATAGTCATGTTCGAATTGTGTGGAGTAGTCCTTAAGAAGTTGGCTTGAGATCCATCTGCTCAGTGGAGACTCCTTTGGATTTGGAAATGTCACACAAGTATTTATGGTTAGGCATTACTATTTCTAATTGGGTCTGAGAAGCTGAGGACCTTAGAACATTTAACCCATCTTGGCCTATTTAGGACGTAGTGCGGAAACTATTCAAGTGAAGACTTGATAATAGTTGTTACGTGATACTACACTCAGACGAGTTTCTCTTGAGAATATTATGGGTCGATGAGTCAGTCATCTTAACTTGTAATATCCGATAGATGGAATTAAGACTCTGGGAACTTTTTAGAACATGATCTACAGGTTTTTATCCTTAGTTCACTCCTTTGGGATGATTCTTACCCAGACTCCATGCTCGTGACTTGCAACAAATCCTTGATTCTTGGTTGATCCAATCAAGTCTTGTCAATATCAATGGAACTTAGGTGTTGATAAGGTGTAAACCATAATCCACCAAAATGGATGATTGATATTGACAATGACTTGATTCATCCCTTGACCTTTGTTTGCCTTGTGTGTGATCCCTTATTTGTGATTGTTGCATTCATGCATTCATACGCATCATAACATTCATCACACGAAAATTTCAAGGAACTAAGGTATCATTTACAAATATTTTCAGACCATGGATTGTGGACGAAGGAACACTAAGAAGTACAGTTTCAGATGTCCCGACTTGAAAGAGTTAAGGAAGCTAACATCTTTTGTATTAGATCCCTTGGACTTCAAACAACATCATGGGAAGCTTCTGTCCATCTTGTCTGCTGATGCAGTTGAAGGACTTTTGAGTGTATTGGTGCAGTTCTATGATCCTCTCTACCATTGTTTCACTTTCCCAGATTTTCAGCTTGTGCCTACCTTGGAAGAGTATTCTCATCTTTTGGGGATACCGGTTTCTAGTAGAGTGCCTTTTAGTGGATTGGAGGAGATTCCCCGATCTAGTATTATTGCTGAAGCTCTTCACTTGAAGAAGTCTGAGATAGAGGCTCATTGGGTGAAGAAAGGAGGGTTATTTGGGTTGCCATCTGTTTTCCTCATCAAGGAAGCTACCACTTTTGCTCAAGCTGGTAGTGTAGACGCTTTTGAAGTTATCTTTGTGTTGCTCATCTATGGATTAGCTTTGTTCCCTAACATTGACGATTTTGTTGATGTTAACGCCATTAGACTTTTTTTGATTGGGAATCCTGTGCCTACTTTGTTGGGTGATATGTATTTCTCTTTGCCTCTAAGGAATTCTAAAGGTGGTGGAACGATTGTCTGTTGCATTCCTCTTCTGTACAAGTGGTTTATTTCGCACTTGCCTCAGAAACTTGCTTTTGTGGAGAACAAACAATGTCTAAGGTGATCAACATCAACAACAACAACCGCAACAAAGAACAAACACCTACAACAACAATAATTCCAACAACAATCATAATCAGCAACAGAACTTTGAGAGGAAGAAGGTCTCTTTTGACCCGATTCCTATCTCGTATGCAGAGTTATATCCCTCATTAGTTCTAAAGAACTTGATTCAACCAAGGAACCCTCCACAGATCCCAGAACCACTTTCTTGGTGGTATAAACCTCAACTTCGTTGTGCTTTTCATTAGGGTGCACCTGGGCATGACATTGAAAACTGTTATCCATTGAAGTATGAGGTGCAAAAGCTTATGAAGAGTGGTATGGTGTCCTTCGAGGACTGTACGCCAAATGTGAAAGCTAACCCTTTTCCCGCTCATGGGAACTCCTCATTCAATATGGTGGACAATTGTCCCAGTGAATTCAAGGTTTTTGATGTCCGGTTTATTCAAAGATCTTTGGTGCAGATACACACGGATATTTTTATGGTGAGTGAGTGTGAACATGACCATGAAGGTTGTGTCGTATGTAGCGTGAACCCAAGAGGGTGTGTCATGGTGAAAAGGGACATCCAGCGTCTGATGGATGAAGGAATGATCCAAATTTGTCAATCCCGTCATGTAGATGACGATGTCAATGTCATAATGCCCGTTTTCAAACAGCAAGAGAGGTTGGTAATCTAGTATGATAGCAACAATAACAGTAACGTCAGTCATAGATCAGTTTTGCCGTTGGTAATACGGTTAGAGGGCCTAGGTCCGTATGCATCTGATAAGGTTGTACCATACCAGTACAATGCTACAATGATAGAGAATGGTCAAGAGGTCTCGTTACCTACGACCAGTTCAGTAGTGAGCATTGCCGATGTTACGAAGGTGACCCACAGTGGTCGATTATTTGGACCGGTGTTCCCGGAGAATATAGAAGAAACAATTATTGGTAAGAAGGTGGAGGTGCCTAATGTAGATCAGGTTGGTTGTTCAAAGGATAAGTCTGGTGAATTCAGCAACTTGAAAGCCAATGATGATGATGAGGTACTCCGATTGATTAAGAGGAGTGAATTTAATGTGGTTGAGCAGTTGCTCCAGACTCCCTCAAAGATTTCCGTGTTGTCTCTGCTTTTGAATTCCGAAGCGTACAGAGAAGTACTACAGAGAGTTCTTGAACAAGCGTATGTAGAGCAAGATGTTATTGTGGATCAATTTGATCACATTGTGGCTAACATCACTTCATGCAATAATTTGAGCTTTTGCGACGAAGAACTCCCTGAAGAGGGAAGAAATCATAATCTGGCTTTGCATATTTCAATGAACTATAAGGAAGATGCTTTGTCAAATGTACTTGTTGACACCGATTCGTCACTCAATGTGCTTCCGAAGTCAACTTTGTCAAAGCTATCTTATCAAGGAACGCCCATGAGGTACAGTGGTGTGATTGTTAAAGCCTTTGATGGCTCGCGCAAAGCAGTTATTGGTGAAGTGAACCTTCTAGTAAAGATAGGTCCGAGTGATTTTCAGATTAATTTTCAAGTAATGGATATCCACCCAACCTACAACTATTTATTGGGAAGGCCATGGATTCATGAGGCAGGGTCTGTTACCTCCACTCTGCACCAGAAGCTCAAATTTGTCAAGAATGGCAAGCAAGTGATTGTTGGAGGAGAGAAGGAGCAGTTGGTTAGCCATCTGTCATTTTTCTCCTATGTGGAAGCTGAGGATGAGGTTGGAACTTCGTTCCAAGCGTTATCTATTGCTGCTAAGAAGAGAGTTGGGGCACCAATGTCCTCGCTGAAAGATGCTCATAAGATTGTTGAAGAAGGTGTTGTTGATCAATGGGGGCGCGTGGTAGAGGTCTTCGACAACAGAGGAAGAACTGGTTTGGGGTTCCAGAAGGGCTTGTCAACTGCAAGATCTGAAGATATGCAACTCAGCTTCCATAGTGGAAGGTTCATTCATAGCAATGAACAACACTTAGCTGTCGTGCTAGAGGATAGCGAAGAGGAAGACTGCACCAACTTTGTGATGCATGGAAAGACATGCAATAATTGGACTGCTGTTGATATTCTTGTTATTTTGCATCGATCTAAGTAATTTCTTTTATATTTTAAAATCCTTCTCCTATGCCTAAGGGAGAAGTGAACATTGTTTGAGCATTTTAAATTGATCATCAATAAAATTAATTATATTCATCCACATCTTTGATGTTTGTTTTACTTTTTGCTTTATTCTGAAAATGGTAATCACAAAAAACATAAATAAACAATATAATTATCCATCTGCATAATATTTGGTCACAAATTCACTTCTCTAAAATCAAAATATCAAATCATTATGCAGGTTGGTTCCTAGCCCCATTGAATACAATGATCCTTCTCCTTCTCCGAATTTTGAATTCCCTGTGTTTGAGGCCGAGGAGGAAAGTGATATAGAAGTGAGTGAGGAATTGTCTCGTCTTCTTGAGCAAGATGAAAAGATTATTCAGCCGTTTGAAGAGCAGATTGAGATAGTCAACTGGTTTCCAAAGATGATGTGAAGGAAGTCAGGATTGGGTGTCGATTGTGTCCAGATGCTAAGAAGGGGTTGATTGATCTTCTTCAAGACTATTCAGATGTGTTTGCTTGGTCCTATCAAGACATGCCTGAGTTGGATTCTGAGATTGTGGAGCATAGATTTCCGTTGAAGCCAGAATGTCCGCTAGTCAAGCAAAAGTTGAGAAGAACGCATCCTGATATGGCTGTGAAGATCAAAAAGGAAGTTCAAAAGCAGATTGATGTCGGGTTCCTTGTGACTGCTGAGTATCCACAATGGGTGGCCAATATTGTGCCTCTGCCGAAGAAAGATGGAAAATTCCGCATGTGTGTTGACTATAGAGATTTGAATAAAGCCAGTCGGAAAGATGATTTCCCTCTGCCACACATTGATATGTTGGTAGACAATACTGCTAAATTCAAAGTCTTTTCGTTTATGGATGGATTTTCTGGATATAATCAGATTAAGATGGCACCCGAAGCTATGGAGAAGACCATATTCATTACACCCTGGGGAACATTCTGTTATAGAGTGATATCTTTCGGTCTAAAGAATGCTGGTGCAACTTACCAGAGAGAAATGACTACTCTTTTCCATGATATGATGCATAAAGAGATTGAAGTGTATGTCAATGACATGATTGCTAAATCGATTGATGAAGAGGAACATGTTGAGAATTTGTTGAAGTTATTCCAGCGTTTGAGGAAGTATAAACTCCGCTTGAATCCCAATAAGTATACTTTCGGTGTTCGTTCTGGTAAGTTATTGGGCTTTATTGTCAGTGAGAAGGGTATTGAAGTTGATCCTGCCAAGGTCAAAGCAATACAAGAGATGCTTGCGCCCAAAACTGAGAAGCAAGTCAGAGGTTTTCTAGGTTACTTGAATTATATTTCCAGATTCATTTCCCACATGACTGCCACATTTGCGTCTATATTCAAGCTTCTTCGGAAAGATTAGTTTTGTGATTGGACCGAAGACCGCCAGAAAGCATTTGATAGTATCAAAGAATATTTGCTTGAGCCTCCGATTTTATCTCCACCTGTTAAAGGAAGACCATTGATCATGTATTTGACTGTGCTAGAAGATAGTATGGGTTGTGTTCTTGGTCAGCAAGATGAGATTGGGAAGAAAGAATTTGCAATCTACTACCTCAGTAAGAAGTTCACCGACTGTGAGACTCGGTATTCTATGCTTGAGAAGACTTGTTGCGCATTGGCTTGGGCTGCTAAGCGTCTGCGTCAGTATATGTTGAATCATACCACTTGGTTGATATCCAAAATAGATCCAATCAAGTATATATTTGAGAAACCTGCTTTAACTGGGAGAATTTCCCGTTGGCAGAAGTTGTTATCAGAGTGTGATATCGAATACCGATCTCAGAAAGCGATCAAAGGTAGTGTCTTGGCTGACCACTTGGCTCACCAACCTATTGAAGATTATCAGTCAGTGCAGTATGATTTTCCAGATGAAGAGATTTTGTACTTGAAAATGAAAGATTGTGATGAACCATTGCTTGAAGAAGGGCCAGAACCTGGTTCCCGTTGGGGCATGGTATTTGATGGAGTTGTTAATCAATATGGTAATGGCATCGGGGCAGTGATTATTACTCCTCAAGGCACGCATCTACCATTTATAGCTAGATTGACTTTCAAGTGTACAAACAACATGGCAGAATATGAAGCTTACATTATAGGGCTTGAAGAGGCCATGAATCTCAGAATTAAGTATTTGGATGTCTTCGGTGATTCGGCTTTGGTTGTGAATCAGATCAGAGGAGAATGAGAGACAAATCAACCCGGTTTGATACCATATAGAGATTATGCGAGGAGGATTTCAACTTTCTTTACAAAGGTTGAGTTTCATCATATTCCTCGATATGAGAACTGGATAACAGATGCTCTTGCGATGTTGGCATCAATGATTATAGTGAAATATTGGAATGAATTTCCCAATTTATCTGTGATGCGTCTTGATAGGCCAACTCATGTGTTTGCTGTTGAAGAGATTAAATACGAGAAGCCGTGGTATTATGACATCAAATGTTTTCTCCAAAGTCAGATTTACCCGCCTGGGGCATCTTTGAAAGATAAGAAGACTTTGAGAAGATTAGCCGGTAATTTCTACTTGAATGATGATATACTATACAAGAGAAACTTCGACATGGTTTTGCTCAGATGTGTGGATAGACACGAAGCAGACATGTTGATGACTGAAGTGCACGGAGGCTCCTTTGGTACTCATTCCAATGGACATGCAATGGCGAAAAAGATGTTGCGAGGAAGTTACTATTGGCTTACAATGGAATCTGACTGTTGCAAGTTTGTGCAGAAGTGCCATAAGTGTCAAATTTATGTTGATAAGATTCATGTTCCTCCGAAACTCTTGAATGTTATCTCTTCCCCATGGCCCTTTTCCATGTAGGGAATTGATATGATTGGGATGATTGAGCCCAAAGTTTCGAATGGACATCGTTTCATTTTTGGTGGCAATTGACTACTTCACAAAATGGGTTGAAGTGGCATCATATGCAAATGTAACCAAGCAAGTTGTTGTAAAGTTTATCAAGAATCAGATTATATGCCGTTATGGTGTGCCGAGTAAGATCATTACTGATAATGGATCGAACTTGAATAACAATATGGTGGAAGCTCTTTGCAAAGACTTCAAGATTTCACATCATAATTCTTCTCCCTACAGACCCAAGATGAATGAGGCTGTTGAAGCTGCGAATAAGAACATCAAGAAGATTATCCAGAATATGGTTGTCACATATCAAGATTGGCATGAGATGCTCCCATTTGCTTTACATGGGTATCGTACATCCGTCCGCACTTCAACAGGGGCAACCCCTTTCTCTCTTGTATATGGTATGGAAGCAGTACTCTCCGTAGAGGTTGAGATTCCTTCATTATGTGTGCTCATGGAAGCCAAGTTGACTGACGCTGAATGGTGTCAAACCAGGTTTGACCAGTTGAATTTGATTGAAGAGAAGAGATTAACTGCCATGTGTCATGGTCAGTTATATCAATAGAGAATGAAGAAAGTGTTTGATAAGAAGGTCAAACCTCGTGTATTCAGAGAAGAGGACCTTGTGCTCAAAAAGATTTTACATTCAAACCAGATTCCAGAGGAAAATGAACTCCTAATTATGAAGGCCCATATGTTGTTAAGAGAGCCTTTTCAGGCGGTGCATTGATTCTTACAACTATGGACGGTGAAGAGTTCACTCGTCTTGTGAACGCAGATGCAGTCAAGAAATACTTCTCCTAAAAAAAAGAACAACTCGCTAAGTTGAAAACCCGAAAGGGCGGCTTAGGCAAAAAGGAGCGTCTTGGTGGATTGAAAACTCGAAAGGGAGATCCAGGCAAAAATTAGAGACATAAAACAGAAAGAATTTCCCGATAAGTTGAGTACTCCACCTTGGGGCAACTTATGCAAATTAGGGATTATGGCAAGTAACTGCATTCTGCTGATCTTCAGTGTTTTGAAGACTTGTTTGAGCACAAGGGTTGACATCAGTTCATCATCCCAGCGGCGGTCAAGAGTACAATGGATATCAAGAATTGGTAGAAGGATTAAGGATCATCTGTATTCAATGTAACTTTTTCCATGTAAATTACCATTTTCAACTTTGTAAAATCTATGGAGTCTTGTCATTTACAGACTACCATTCCATTAAATAAAGTTGAGCTTTTATCCAAATTGTTTCTACTCTTATTTTACTTCAGCCAATAGTTTTAAATTTTATTATGATCATTTTAAAATTTAATTTTTAAAATCAAAATAAAGTTTTCTTTAAAATATAAGAGCAAGAACTTTTCCAAAGCAAGTAAAAGGAGTATCAACCGCATTTCAGTAAGAAGCAAGTACTTAAGTGTGAAGCATCAACAGTTTCCCAAGCAGTTAACCCTTCAGGTATTCTAAGACGTTTGTGTTGACTCGGTTCCTTGGCAGAGTGTTTGATCCCCAGTGGAGCTTCTTTCTTTGTCCCCAACTGAGTTGGTTGATTCAGATACCATATGGCGTGTCCTTGTCCCCAACAGAGTTTCGGCCTTCCCCATCGGAGTTCGTATTTCCTCAGCGGACGGATCTTCATCAGAGATATTTGATATTTCCCCAGTAGATCGCTTTGGTGTCCCCATCAATCGCCATGTATCTCTCCTCCCAGTCAGAGTTTCCTCTTGGTTTCTGAGCAACTTTTGTTATTTTCTCTATAGGGTTGTCTCCCATTTTTATGATGTTGACCTAAAATTCCCCACAAAGTTGATATTGTTCTATCCTCAGCAGATCTCCTATGTCCTCAGCTAGGTTTGAGCCCTTCAGGATGTTGATCTCTCTGTTCTCCGGCATTTGTCTCCCTATTTTGTGGATTGACCGAGGACTGTACTGGTGGTTCAAATTCTTTGCGACACCTCTGTATCCTTTGTGATCGTTTTGTCAGCATAATCAGCATATACATATACATATACATATACATATACATATACATATACATATACATATACATATACATATACATATACATATACATATACATATACATGTACATTCATGCAATTTCATGATTTGTATATCCTACATCATCCTATTTAACTTGCTTGAGATTCTCATTCTCTGTTATGGCGGTACTTTAGCCCCATACCAAATCTGGTGTCTGTCCTCCTTCAATTGTAGAGTGTCAACCCCTTAATCAGAAAGACTTTAACCTTTCTCCGTTTCCCCACTGAGTTTGTTTCCTCATGGATGATTGTTATTTCAGTTTCCTCTGCAGCAAATTTTCTAGATGGAATTACTCCCCTTGAGTTATGTCCTCATTGGGTTGAGTCTTGATTGATTGTTTTCTTTCTAGCTCTTACCTAGACAGGTATTTTGGTCCCCTAAGAGTCTATTACCCAGTAACTGGTAATATTCTTCTTAGCTTGCATTTTGTTACTTCTTGCCCAATACCCGACAAGAGTACCCTTTTTCTCCTCAGAAGAGTCCCCAGAAAGTATATCCTTGATATGATCATCTTAACCAGGTGACGGGTATCTTTCCTTCCCCCGCTAGAGTCTATCCGTGATATGTTCACTTTAACCAGTGACAAATATTCTCTTCTTTGGTATTCTATCCAGTAATTGATAGGTGTAATCCCTATTTTTGCTCCTCATCAGAGTCGATCCTTGATATGTTCATCCTAACCGATGACGGGTCTTCTCTTTGTGGTCTTCTACCCAGTAACCGGTAGTTGTAAATCCTATTTTTTATCCCCTTTTCAGAGTCTATCCTTGATATGTTCATCTTAATCGGTGACGGAATTTCTCTTTGATTGGTTTTCTACCCAGTAACCGGTAGTTGTAAATTCTACTTTGTTCCCTCGCAGAGTTAATCCTTGATATGTTCATCCTAACCGATGACGGACTTTCTCTCCGACAATTTTCTATCCAGATTTCGATAGATGTAATTACCCTTTTTGTTCAGTTGGTATATCCTTGATGTGTTCATCCCAACCGATGACGGATATCCTCCTTGACGTTCCCCAGGCAAGTCTATCCTTGATATGTTCATCTTAACCGGTGACGGATTTTCTTCCCTGTTGAGTTTATCCTTGATATGTTCATCTTAACCTATGACGGATACTCTCACCCTTGGTCTTCTACCCGGTAACTGGTAGTTGTAAATCCTATTTGGTGTAGTTTCCCCAGCAAGGTTATTCTTACCCAGTAATCGGTAATGAATACTCCCTCCTGGCGGTTCCCAGCGAGTCATCCTTGATATGTTCATCCTAACCGATGACGAATGTTTTCTCTGTCAGATCTTTATTATCTCCTTACCCAGTAACAGGTAGTAGATAATAGATTTCTGCTCCTCCTGTGTTGAAGTGTATTTCTCCCCAGCTGAGTTGAGTGCGCATTTCCTTAGTGAAATCGTTTTTTTCTCCAGCGTGAGTCGAGTACTTCAGTTTTATCCTGACTTATTCGTATCCCCGACAGATGTTGTTATCTCCCCGGCTGAGTCTTTCCATTTCATGTGGAATTCCTCTAGTCCCCCAGTAGTTTTGAGTCGTAGCCTGGCCTACGCATAACTCCTTTTTCCCCCCAGGGTCTCTGTCTTCCCAGTGAGTTTTCCTTATGGAATGCATTATACTCCTACAGATTTTCGGTATCTCTGATTTCTTTTCCTTTGTGGCAATATTTCCCCACAGAGCATTAACTTTTGCGTTCATATCATTTACATCATGAGGTCTCTTAGGGACCAAAAATTGTTTCTGTGTTGTTATTTAAGCCCATTCTACTGAGTCGACATGAAGATTTCAACCTTCACCTCCTCAGTTAGAATGTCCTTAAATAGGGGCAGTTATAAGACCCCAATTTTGACCCTAAAATCCCTCATGCAATTTCATCATAAGCATTAGCATTGGGATCATTTATTGGTATCCTCTTTACCCCTTTTCATTGGGTTTGTTTTGGGAGAGATCACCATGTACTTTGTGATTATATCATACTTGTATTTTATCATTTCACTAACCAAAATACCAAAAATATGTCTTTGCATTTGTTTAACTCTTTTGTAGGTAGGGCATGATCTCTTTGATTCATCAAGATCACATCTAGGGTTTGAGACCCTCATGAACAAAGAGCACAACCAAGAATGGATTCAAGAATGGTTATGAACATCATATATTAGTCCCAATTATCTATACATGTTGTATTAATCATGTTTTCTTCAAGAGTTTGAGGATGATTTGCCTTGGAAACCCTAGTTTGACTGGGTATCTTGAGTAACTTATCCAATAAGTCATCTCACCAATTAATCAAATTTCTCAAGGGACACTTAAAAATTCATCATCTTATGCATATATGATCCACCATGAGACAATAAAGTCAAGAGAATTGGAAGTTAGCAAGTTGGTTGATGGTGGTTGGCCAGATGAATTCATTTGATCAAAACTGGGTCTCCCTAGACCCTATCTCCTACAATTATCACCATATTAAAATAATTCCAAGAGAAAACTTACTCTAAATGACATTATAAACAACTTTCATGTTGAGACCTAGAGCTATTTTTGTTTGGAAAATCATTTTCTATGTTGAAACATTATAGGCCATTTTGTCTAAACCCTAATTTGAAAGTCAACTTCCCAAGGCCATAACTTACTAAATTTTTATGAGATGAAAGATTTCCAAGTTTCAAAATCAAATTCAATGTGTTTAATTCAACTTTTATGTTTGGAGTGGGAGTTAATTCAACTTTTTGAGCATGTGATATGAGGCTACATTATAGGTCACTTTTGACCTATACCATTGATCAAGTGATTTTTCCAAATTTCAAAAATGCATAACTCTATCATTTCAAATCCAAATGACATGAAATTGGTAACCATTTTAAAGGTATTTGAGATAGCTACAATGTTGATGAAGACACTTTTCTCATTTGAAGCTCCCATAAAAAGTTAAGCAAGGTGGAATATTGAGACATATGGCTTGACACTTAGAAAAAATTTGATATGTCAAAAATTTCCAAACATCCACCTTAAATTTCTCCAAGTTCCAAGCTCCAAATAAAAAAGTGTTCAACATCAAACTTGTTCCTCTTGATCTCACCTTTCCAAAGAGCTCAAATTCATGCATTTTGGATGAGAAATGAATAGGCTGCGCATGGCTTAAACAGGATGATATCATTTGGCATGGATCAATCTTCAACCATCAATGTACATGTGCCTTGCAATCCAAGCTAACTTCAAAGCACCTGATCTTCAAATTTGGACCTTCAGCTATCATTTCTTGGGCCTATGCGTTCCCATGCACCATTGCATCATCATTTGCCAATTTTGGAAAGTGAAAGTGAGTGCGCAAATATCACATGATTCAGCTATAAATAGAGGTTCAGTTGCTCAGAATTAACAACACCATTGTGCCAGCTTTGATCCCCCATTGAAAACCCTCATTTCTCATAGGATAAGCCTGATAAATTCATTTGAATTTGAGCTTGAATCTCCACTATTTTGGAATTCAATTCTCCAAGAATCCATTACTTCTAAACCATTCAATTCTCTTCCTGCAAGCAATTGAAGTGAGTCCAAGCACAAGCCAAATCAAGATCCACCGTGTTCAGACCTCCATTGAAGGTAATTTAAGGAAATTTTAAACTCTTCGATTCTCTCAAATTCTTTCTCAATTCCATTGATTCTTTGGTTGTCTGAAGTCCTACCAATGTAGGCAAGAAGATTGAGTTGCTTTGAGGATAAATCGAAGCAACTCAGTTCATGTACCTCAAATTTCAATTCCACATATCTCTCAATATATTTGGAATTGGAGTGAATGGAGGTCAGATTCGAGCTCAGTTCCATTTTTTCTTCAAGATCATGTCCTTGTTTTTCTTTTTGATGATGGTTCATCTAGACCAGTCCGGTGAGGTCCACCGGAGAAGATGACCGAAGCTCTAGCTCCGGCGATGACTTGGCAAGGCTGTGAACCATAGGATCCATGTATCACGTTTTAATCTTGAGCGTTTGTTTTAAATACCATGTGTACATCGCAGTTGACTAAGGTACACGTGGAACGCGCGCTTTGGATCATCAGATCTGCCACCTCAATTAATGAGGGAGATCTGATGGTCCACGTAATTTAGAATTTCTGAAATTTTATTTTAATTGCATTTTCTTCAATAATTTATATTAAATTTAATATTGATCCAAAAAATATGGGACTTTCACCAAAAAATTTCAAAAAAATTTCTCTTTCATATTCTGAATTAAATTACTTTTTGGATCATTATTAATATTTTTCATGAATTAATTGATTTTAAATTTGTTTTTAATTGTTTAAAAATATTTTGAAATGTCCAAAAATTATGATTTTTTTTCCAAGGTCCATAAATCTCATGGCCATTTCTATGGTGTTTTGATGAGATTTTAGGAATTGGACAAAACATATTTGATTTAAATGTAATATTTTATTATTTTTAATTGAATAAATGTCAATTAAATTTTGTTGACCATTTGTATTGACTTATATGAGTTTGCTTGTTTGTTGTTGGGCCTTGGTCAAGGTTGACTTGACTTTGTTAAGTTAATATCATTGGATTTAGGGGATTGATGGAATGTACATTCCATCTCCCAAAATGAATGAATGATATTAATTTGATAAAAGTCCTCTTTTGACCAATTTGTGATCTCATTCATCCCCTTCCCACTTCATCTCATTCCTCTTCTTAATTCATTCATTTCCATTTGGCCTATGACATCTCAAAGTCCTAATGCTAGTTGATTGAAAAATTGACATGAGTATGGATGAGATTAGGCCACACCTTTTGCATATTCTTTTTGTGTCTGGTATGTTTTATGAGCATAGTCCATTATACTATGTCTCTAACATGCATTAACACCAAAATTCTTTTGCCCGACCTCAAATAGTTGTGACTTCTACATAAGTCCAATTACGATTGCTTAACATAGCGCTAAATTTGTGACATAAAAGGTATAAGCATTCTAGTTAGTGAGATTGTAAGTCTCCCCTCTTTCATGGTATTGTGTGGAAACTTGGCCTTCTTTCCTTCATTTGGAAGATGTTTTGGTTCAAGGATCCATGCTTGTGATAAGTGGGTTGAGTGTTCTCCAAAGAATTTCTTGAAAGCTAAAGCAAAACAAAACTAACCTCTAACCTACTAACTATTACCTTTTAATTTCAAGCCTTTACTTTAATGCAATTTACTTTGACTACTTTATTTCATTTGCCATTATACATATCATTCTAATTGTTTATGTTAATGTAATTTTCACTTTGTCCATTTGGACCATATTGTGTGATATATTTTGTTGGTGTTATTTTGTTTGTTTGTGTGGTCTTTGACCATTAATGTACATAATAATCACAAAAACCCTAAACAAACATTTGAGTGGACTGTTGGTTTGATCTTGAGCAAAGGACTTAGATCTAGGCAACCTTCCTATGCTAATGGACTTGGGAAATGCCAACTTGTTGAAGAACCAAGTGCTTGCAATTTGAATTCATCTGATACATCCTTGAAGATCTCTCTAAGATTCATCTACAACATGATCATTGTCAAGCTGTTATTTTGAACCTGTGACTTGTGGAATTCATCTGTTGCATGGGCCATTTTGAAAAAGATCCTGAAGTGGATAAGCTTGGATGAGGCCATCTTTATTTGATATCTTGCTCTTCAAGATAATAATTATGCATTTGTGTGTTGTTTGACTCTAAAAAATCCAAGGGAATTCTGGGTTTCTATTGACATACTTGTCTATTGGATTGCTACCCATTTGGTCAGATCTTTTCAACTCTAAACTTTTAAGTTTTGTACATAGGATGGTCTCTTCATCTTCTTCCCATTTCTTTAATTTTAAAATATCTCCCTCCATTTTTAAAATCTTCTTTGTGTGAACTACTTTTGTTCTATACTTTGACCACTTTTTGCAAAAAGTTAGAAACTTTGGCCTTATGCCATTGCCTTTTCAAACTTATTTTCTTAAATCAAGCATGTAAATAAACTTAACTATAGTTGACTTCAACTTTCAAAAAAGCCAAAAAGAACTAACTCATTCAAATCATTTTAGGCCTTTGTGCCTTTCAAACTTAAATTTTGTTAAAATCAACACACTCACTTTGAAATTTGTATCACGAACTACGAGGTTTTGATCCCTCATTTTTATGTTGGTATGTAGGCACAAGACCGAAGGTCTTGTCAAACACAAAAATATAATTAATGAATTCTTTTCTCATCCCCCCATTATATTTGTTTGTAAACATCATTTTGTACAAACATACATATGCACACAAAAAGGGCTCCCTAGGAGTACCTAGGACACTTTGGGTGCTAACACCTTCCCTCTGTGTAACCATCCCCTTACCTGTGATCTCTGACTTTTATTAGTTTTTATTTGAAAACTTCTTACTATTTGGGTTTTGTTCATGCTTTTTCCCTTTTCCCTTGGAAACAATAAAAGCGCGATGGCGATCTTGTTAATTGATCTTCAGCTTGTCAATAGCTTGATGATCATGAATTTCTCGCTACAGACTCTATATAAATTTTTCTCATGGGCATCGGACATTTGATCCTGCATCAGGTAGTATACGCAGATTATCCAGTTTATTTGTGCTATTAACATATATTATTACATTTCATTATTGCGTTGTTGTATATATGCCGAAATTTTGAATCTGAGTTATTACACCATCAAGAATTGAATATATGGATGTTACATAATTATTTGCATTCCATCTATTCATTTGCATCTCATGCATGTCAACCAACAAACTCACCTTGTCCATTCCTTCGTCAGAAAGATAACGATTCACTGACACCAATCATCGAAGAGTCATGGAGAAGGGTAAGAGCATTGAAAAAGATGGCATGGTCTTGGAGTTATTCTTGGAGAGCATGAAAATAGACTTCCCAAATTAGGTTGTGATTGATGAACAAGGTGAAGAAAGTCTGAAGAAAGGGAACAAAAAGAAGGTGGCTACAAGCATTCTGCCACTTCCTCCTCAAGAACATCATCTACTACCATATCAGAGGCCTACTCAAAGCAGACATAATTTGAAGCAGAAGCAAACCAGTAAGAAGAACAATGATTAGGAAAGCACACATCCTTACAATGATCCAATTCCTATGACTTATGCATATATGCTACTTATACTGGTTAACAGTGGGGCAATTGTGCCTAAACAGATCCGACCTACTAAGTTTCCCTACCATCCCAAGTATGATCCCAATGCCATATGTGGATATCATGTCAGACATATAGGCCATTCTATAATGAATTGTTACCCTTTTAAGGCTAAAGTTCAAGAGCTCATTAATCATAAGTTGTTATGCTTCACACCTGTGACTACTAAGGCGCCTATTGGGAAGGGGTTTGAGTACAAGGGTCCTCCAATTCATGTGCAAGTTCCTCTTTCTGTGGTCTAGCCTGTTGTGCAGTATCAGAACCAAGGATATCATCCTATAATGCCTTTGGCCTACCCTGGGGCATCGTCTCTTGCTGCTGTTACACCTCATTACGCCTATACTGGGGCACCCTATGTCCCATTTGGAGTTCAGTATGTCTGACTTTTAATCAGATAGTCAATCCTGGCTTGGTGCACTCTACTCAGATGTTTCCACCAGTGGCTACTCCTCAGATTCATTCTTAGTTACAAGTACCTTTGGTGCCTATGCCATACTACTAATTCCCACTTGGTGTTATGTCATAGTATTAGCAGCTTCCTCAAGCTCAATTTCTGAAAAGTCAGCAAAATAGGCCACATAACCACCAATGGTAGGGACAAAGCAAACTTTATGATAAGAAACGTCCTCATCATTATCAGATCCTTATGACATATGCTCAGTTGCTACCTTACCTTGTCTAGCAAGGACTCATTGTGAAAAAGGAGATTCCACCTGCCACTTTCCCTTATCATGCAAGGCATAATCCTAATGTCTCATGTGCTTACCATGTTGGATATAAGGGGAACTCTACTGAGGATTGCTGGGTGTTTAAAGCCAGGGTACAACAGCTTATGGACCATAAAGTTTTGACTTTCACCAAAGAAGGGCCTAGTGTGAGGAATGATGAGGTTGAGTGAAATCGTTAATGAAGAATGCTCAGAATTGAGGTTGCATCTTTAGAAGAATAATGGGGCTAATCACACCAACAGTCATGTTGCCTCTCAATCTTTTCATTTATAATATTTTCTTGTTTGTCAATGTATTGTTCAATTGAGAATTTGTTTGTTTTGAATAATAGTCATGATGAAATAAGCGTGCATGTTTTGATTAAATCCATTTGTGTTCACTCATATTTTATTTTATTAGTATCAAATTGTTGCTCAAGCATAGTTAAAAGAGAATGATGCAAATAAAATGGACAAAATCACTATTCGTATGCTTTTGAATAAAACTGTGCTGATGATGTAAGGCATTGTTCAAATCCCTTAACACTGGAGATATAAGGAAGTTAATACCTAGTCAACCCCTTTGGACCTTGAAGTAGGGGTTTCTTTCTTCACACACATGAAACCCTCATGTTTAACTAGGGGCATTATAGTCTTCATTTAATTTAACCTTGTGTTCAAAATTCAGAAAAAGCATCCCATCAAGTGATCCATGATATCATATCCCTCTCAAGAGGATGAAATCACGAATCTAGAATGGTTATCCGTTACCTACAGAAGGAGTGAGGCAGTCACAAACCTTGAAACAAATCAAGCAAGCAGATGTCACAGGATTTGTTCCAATAAAAACAAGAGAAAGAGAAAAACTAGAAATGAAAAAGAAAAGCCCGCTAAGTCAAAAACTTGAAACATGATTGACTTAGGAAAAAGTTAGGGCATCCCGGTGGACTGAAAATCCAAAGGACCAGTCCAGGTAAAAATAAGGGAAAGCAAAAAAAGAAAAGAAAAAGAGGATGAATAACAAACTCCTCAGCAAGAGCAAATGTGTGACTACAAACAAAAGCAGAATGTGAGTGACTGTTGCTCCAAAATCTCATGGGTTCCATGACTGTCATGGCTAATATTCAAAATCTTTTTCTGAAAGATGAACGCTTGTTTCAGGAAAATTGAACGTAGGACTAGATAATATCACGGAGAACGGGTGGGTTAGAATATGTTTTGATCCTTATATCCTTTCTTTCTGAAACCGTGAATTGGGCCATGTTACAACCCTTAAAAGACCTAATTGAAACAGGGTTTATTTCGAAAGCATACTATGGTAAGATCGCGTCAAAGTTGACTCATAAATATTTGCTTGTCATTTGTATTGATACTGATATAGCACTCTAATTAGTGATTCATTCACTAGATGTCATGATCTTAGTTGACATATTTGAGTTTTAAAACTTGCATGAGCATGACATTATAATTATCATTTTTAAAATGAGCATTTTTACTTGCAAACTGGCACTTGACACCAAGAAAGCTTACATAACAGGAAGATCGAACATTTCTTCTGATATCCCATAGCTCAGATCTCTTCAAGATTCTATCAATCTAGGGCAACCACGTCGAGATTCCACAAATCTCTCCAAATCAGTCGGACAAGGGCAAAGGTACTTCAAGGCTCATATTAGTGCAGGCCACCCCAAGAGCACGAGAAGTTAATCATTTCCATAATTGGTTAATCAAGAGGATATAGTTTTAAGACACCAGGGTAAGCCAGTTTGAGATCTTCAGTTAATGAGATTACGATGTGGCTTGTATCTAGGGCAATTCATGGGATACCAATAGACTGGGGCAGAGGTAAACCACAAAGACACAAGTTCTCTCTATGTTTCAGACCAATTTTAGATATGTGACAACCATAGAAGTAGGTATCGGAGAATCGCGTTTGTATGACCATTATCCTAGCCTAAAATTCCCATCGCCTGCAGCATGAGCATCTCGTGTAACCATTACGCAAATCATTATCATGCATAAATCACATCCTTCTGTAGCGGTAAATTCATGACCATTGAGCTATGGATAAACTTGTCGTCAATAAAACTAGAGTCTCCACCGCGCTTTTATTGTTTCCAAAGGAAAAGAGCAAAAGTACGAACAAAACCAAAAGATAAGAAGTTTTCAAATCAAAACTAATAAAATATCAGAGATTAAAGGTAAGGGGATTGGTTACACAGATGGAAGGTTTTAGCACCCAAAGTGTCCTAGATACTCCTAGGGAGCCCTTTTTTGTGTGCAAGTGTTTTGGTCAAAATGATGTTTGATAAAAAATATAGAGTGGGGGGATGAGAAAAGAATTCATTAATTATATCTTTGTGTTTGACAAGACCTTAGGTCTTATGCCTACATACCAACATAAAAATGAGGGATTAAAACACCGTAGTTCATGTTAAAAATTTCAAAGAGGTTGGTGAATTGGTTTTAACAAAAGTTTAACAGAAAAAGGCACAAAAAGGCCAAACACTTGAATGAGGTTTTCATTCTTTTTGTCTTTTGAAATTAAAGTCAATATGGGTAAGTACATTTACAAGTTTGATTTAAGAAAAGGTTTGAAAATTCATTGGCATAAGGCCAAAGTTTCTACTCATTAAAACATGTCTAAGTTTAAAACACAAGCAAATAAGGTTTTGAAAAAGAGGGAGAAATTTGAAATTAAAGAAGTGGGAGGAGATGAAGGGACTATCCTAGACAAAAATTAAAAGTTAAGAGTTGAAAAGATCTGACCAATGAGATGCAATCCACAAGACAAGAATGTGATATAGAAACCCATTTCCTATGGACTTTTGAGCAAGCAATAAGCATAAGCAAACATGCAAGTAAATCATATGAAGACCAAGACATCAAATAAAGATAGCCATAATACCCAAGCAAGCACTCCAATAGCTAGCAGTCTTCCAATGTATCAGATGAAAATATTCTTTGGCAAAATCTCAGAAACAATCATTAGACATAAACAATAATAACAACTTAAACATAGAGACCACATAGTAGGTGAAGCAAGGGCGCTCAAGGTTTGCATAAGATAAAAGGCACAGTCAAGGATAACTCAAACTTAGATAGTGGTATTGACCAAGTCCTTAAAGCATAGGGAGGCTGCCTATCCTAAGTCCAAAAGTTCAGATCAAGTCCAACAGTGCGTCAAGATATTTTTTAAGGTTTTTTTTGTTGTTATTAGGTATTTTAAGTTCCTAAGACCACAAATAGAACAAAATCACAAGCACACAATATATACAATCAAAAGATATGGCTCAAGTGAGCAAAGTGAAAATGACTGAAACATAAACAAGTTGCATGAAATGTAAATGGCAATGAATGATAAAGGTACTGAAATTTAAATTGCATTAAGTAAATGACTTGAAAGTAAAGCAAAATTAATAAGGAGTTAGTAAATGTTAGTGGAGAGTTCAATTTGTTTAAGTCATTCTTTGGAGAACACTCAACCATTCATTCACAAGTATGAATACATGAACCAAGACATCATCCATGAGAAGGGCTCCAACTTGGATAAATCAACAAGTATGCCATTAGCTCTCATGAATGGAAAAAGGCCAAGTTTTCACACAATGCCATGAAGAATGAGAGACTTACAATCTCACTTACAAGAATGCTATGCCTTTTGGGGATAGATTTAACTTTATGTTAAGCAATCATAATTGGACTTATGTAGAAGTCACAACTATCCGAGGTTGGGCAATAAAGATATTGGTGTTAATGAATGTTAGAGACTTGTTACAAGGAACCAAACTCCTAAAACATACAACACACAAAAAACAAAGTGGAAGGGACCTATCTAAGTCGGACTCATGTTGATTCATCTGACACAAGGTCATTGATGAATCAACTAGCATTAGACATGAAGAGAATTCATTGGCCAATGATGGATTGGGGAAGAATAAGGATGAATATGAAGATGGAAGGGGAGATAGAAACCCAAATTGATCACAGGAGGAAACTCATCTGATCAATATTATCCATTCATTTTGGGGGATGAAATATATATTTCATCAACCCCCTAAATCCAATAGTATTGGTCAAATGGAAGTTCAAAATAACCATGATTAAAGCCAAACAAAAAGTCAAACATAACAAAGTCAATCAAATGGCTCAACAACATTTTTAAACAATTAAAAAATTAAAAAATGAAATTAAAAATGAATTAAAATGCATTTTAAAATGGACAAAACCTCAAATCCCTTAAAATCACCAAATAAATGGCCAAGGGATTTATCCTAGGTCAAACAAGGTCAAAGGACGTTTGACAAAAAAATTCATGATTTTTGGAAAGTCATAAGTATTTTTAAATATTTAAAAAAAAGTCAAAAATCATTTAATTTACAAAAAATATCAAAATTAATCCAAAAAATGATTTAAATTCAAAATATAGAAGAGGAAAATATTTAAAGATTTTTGGTGAAAGTCCCATATTATTTTGGATTAAAACTGAAATTTCTATGAATTAAATAAAATAAATGGATTAAACAGAAGATCAAAAATTAAAATAAAATGGGAAAAAACATGGGGCATCAGATCTCCCTCATTAATTGAGGTGGCAGATCTGATGGCCACGCGCTTATGGTCCATCATGCACTTGAGTCAATGAATTGGAACAATGGTAATCACAATCGATGATCACGATTAGAACGCGGAAAGAGGATTTGATTGATAGGAACAACCCACCACATCACCGAAGCTAGGGCTCCGGTCATCTTCTCTTGTGGACCTCACCGGAATGGTCCACCACCAACTTCCATAAAAATGAAAAGTGAGTACACTATTCTAAAGAGAAAATCACCAGGAATCCAAATCTAAGTTCAAAACTCTTCAATTCTAAGTATATTGAAAGATACATGGAATTGAAAACTGAGTAGTATGAATTGAGTTGCTTCGATTTGACGTCAAAGTAACTCAATCTTATTGCCTACATTGGTAGGTCTTCGGACAACCAAAAATCAAGTGAAATGATGGAGAATTAAGGGAGAATCAAAGAAGAAAAGTTTCACAAAATTCACCTTCTGTTTGCAGTGATGAAGCTCGATCTTGATCTTAATTTGCTTGGGCTTGCTTATACTAGCTTGCAGGAGATGATTTGGATGCAAAAGGGCTTTGAATTCTCGGAGTTTCAATTGCAAAATAGAATGGGAATCAAAACTCGATTTCAAGAGAAATCTTCAAGAAATTCTATCAATGGAGGGTGGGAGTCTTTGCAGGTCAAATCTCGGGAAAAAGGTCTTTGATTCTGATCAGAATGAGTTGCATTTATATACTTTCCAATTGATTTTCACACACTTGCATTCAAATGCCAAAAATAGCAATTCTAGTGTGCATGGTTGCATGCGCGTGTGATATGCCGATCAAATGATTGGAATTGGTCCAAAATTATGCATAAACCAACCTGAAAAAATAGTATGTAGTCATGCATTAGTTGTAAGACCCTAAATTTGTCCCTAAGATCCCTCATGGCATCATAGCATTGCATTTGCATTGCCTCAAGGATCACTAGCATCTTGGTTCCCTTTACCCTTGGGGCGGGACTCCTTGAGAGTGGTTTGAGATCACCAACCATGCTTGAATTGTATATCATTGCTTTTCTTATTTTGTTCACTAACCAAAAGCACAAAAATATGTCACTAACATCTTTTGTTTGTAGCTTGAGCAATCATAAGGTCCAAAGCTTCAAGGAGATCCTTTGTATAGAGATATGGCCAAGAGAAGATGATAGCAAGCATGGTAATGGTTCCCAAAGCTCTCATCCATCAAATATGCCTCCCTAGTATCTCAATTCATCATTTTTGATCAAAGCAAGTCAAAGGATTTGAGGTTGGTTCCCCAAAGAAACCCTAATTCATCTGTACACCACAATGCCTTGCTCATGAAGCAACATCAGCCCATGATCAAATGCAATCAAGGGAATTTCTTTAATTCATCATTTCATGCATATTTGAACTTATTTGAGTGTCCTCAATCATAAATTCATCAAGATATGAGTCAGGGGCTTGAGAAGTTGATCAGTCAATTCATCTAACTATTTTGAAATGCACTGAGGCCTAAATTTTTATGTGTTGGTCAAATGGAGATGGTTCCAAAAGCAAAAATGTTCTTAAGAACAATATGAACAACTTTCACGTTCGTCAAAAATTGATTTGAAGCTTGGAAGGCCATCTCCCACTCCAATACATTATAGGTCATTTTGACTGAAACCCTAATTTTGGGTCAACTTCCCAAGGATATAACTCATTCATTTTTTATGATTTTGAGGTGGGATAAAATGCATTGGAAATCTTAAGATGTCTAATTCAAATGTTATGTTGAACAAAATTTCAAAATCTCAAAGGAAATACATGTGATAGTGCAAGACATTATAGGTCCTTTTGGGTCAAAAGCATTAAAAGGCAAAAAAGGTCCAACTTCAAGTGCCCATAACTTCTTCATCAAAAATCCAAATGATGCAAAATTTAAGTCCATTTTGATTGTCTTGGAAAAGATCTACAACTTTGATGTTGGAGGTTTTTTCATTTGAGGCTTGCATAATCAAAAAAGAAGAGCTTGAAAATTGGCCAAATTTAGAAACCTTGCCTTCACATGTCATGCACCTTGCACTTTAAACTCAAATTTCATAAATTTCCACACTTCAAATGGATTTTTGTCCAACATAACAATTGTTTCTTACATCAAGACCTTTCCAACCATTACTCACATGATCATGTTTGGATTTGGCAAGTGTTAGTTTCAAAGAGGAGAAGTTTTTAGTTCAATTATGCATAACATGTGAGAATTCATTACACAAGCCTTTGCCTCTCAAATTACACGTCCAAATCATTGGCATCTGAGTTCAGCTTGCATTTCCATTCATTTTTGGGCTTTGCACGCGCTTGTACAGGCCCATGCATGAGAAGTCCAAATTCCATGCACATGAGAATTCACCTTGCTTGCAATTTGTTTTGCTATAAATAGAAGTGCTCAGCTTCATTCAAACTCAACCTAAAGGCGCCTGAAACCCTGCTGAAGTGATTCCCCAACCTCACCAAAGAAGCTATTTCCATTTTTCTTAAAATTTTTCAAATCCAAAATTCAACTACATCTGGTTGAATCTTTGGATCCAAAGCTTCTAAACCTTCATCATTTAGTTCATTGATCTTCTGTTTTGGTAAAGAAAGTAAGGAATCGAGCTCAAGTTTCCAGAATTCAAGCTTACTCTTCAATTGGTATTTTCTTCGAATCTCATCATCCATTGACCTATTTGCTTGGATCTTGTGTTGGCTGAAGTCCTCTCAATAGAGGCATCATGATTGTGCATTTAATTTTTGAAATCCATTGAGTTCATGATGAACACCAAATTTTTCAACCTCTGATTTCTCACACCATGGAAATCTAGAGTGAAAATGGATGGTACAGGGATGGTGTACATCATCCCAGCTTTCCAATGATGTATAGATCGCGTGATTTGGTTAAGCTTTGGTTGTTTGCTATGGTGGCCGGAAAATGCAAGCTCACCGGAGAAGAAGATGGCTCCGGTGGCTGCTTCATTGCCAGATCCAATCTGGACTGTGTGATTGGATTTCCAGATCTAATCCATGCCATTCATTGTTATGACTTTTTTTAATGCATTGTGCTTCGCCTTTGACTCAAGCCTATGATACGTGCGCGCCTGTGAGTTATCTGATGTGCCACATCATTTAATGAAACTTGATCCAACGCGCCAAGCTTTTTGCATTTTCTGATTTATTTCATTTTATTTTGTTTTTTTCATTTTATTTCAAAAAATCATAACTCTTTCATTTTTAATCCAAAAATTATGGGACCAATTGCATTAGTCTCCAAATAAATTCTAGTTTCTATTTTTGATTTTTAATATTTTTTATGTTGTCATTTGATATTTTTTGTGAATTTTCTCTTTTCTGGTTATTTTTAATTCATTTTAAATAGTTTTTGATATTCAAAATATACAAAAATGTTTTCCTAACCTATTTGAATGATGATGGATCTATGAAAAATATTTTCATCATATTTTAAATTCATTTGAGATTTATTTGAGATTTTAGTTCAATTAGGTTATTTTTATTCATTTTTAATTGATTAAAAATAGTTTCTGACTTTTAAAAATGCTGAATTTTTTTGTCAAACTTAGTTTGACCTTGTTGAACTTGGGATAAATTACTTGGACCTTTCAAGGTTGATTTGAAGTGATTTTGAAGTTTGGCCTTTCTTTTATTTTTAATTCAAGTTTATTTTAATGTTGAAAAAAGCAAAAAAAAATATTTTGTTCATTTCTTGACTTCCAATCTTCATCTCACTTCTGTTTTTGATTGTTTGACTTTGACTTTCAATGTCATTGGTCAACATATGATGATTGGTACATTCTATTTCATTTAATGCATTTGATCTTTTGCCATTTTATTTCCATTCTCCATCTCCTTCTTCTTCTTCTTCTTTCTTTTTTGATCAATGAGTTGAAGGTTGATAAGTTAGCATTGATTAGGGAGACTTAATCTTCCTTGATTCAAATCTAATTCATCTTGATCAATTGATCAAGTGAATGGCTTTGCATTAAGGATAGGTTGTTTTCTAAATCATGCAAAAGGCTTAAACCAATACAAGATCAATTCTTTTTTTTTCTTTTTGGCATGGCAAGTTGTTGGAACTTGATTCACTAATCAAGACTTCTAACTTGTGTTGTTGCCTACATTATTATTGACCGGCCTCAGATAGTTGTGACTTCTACATAAGTCCAATTACGATTGCTTAACATAGCGCTAAATTTGCCTTATGGCACACTAACTACTAACACTAACTATTGACAATTAGCATTTACTTTTTGCTCTTTACTTTTATGCAATTTACTATTCTTGCACATATTATCCATTTTATTTTCTCTTTGCTCACTTGAGCACATGTTTATTTTAATGCCATTTGCCTTTTACTCACTTGAGCACATAATTGTGTATATATTATTATGCTTGTGTTTTGTTTTGATTGTTGTGAACCAAATGCAAAGAAATGGACTTAGTTCCTAGGACTTTCCCTATGCAAAGAATGGAGAATTGGACTTAGATTCTAGGACTTTCCTTATGCAAAATTGGAGTAAATGGACCTTAATGACGAAGATGGGTTAGAAGGACCAAATCTCTAAACTCACTCTTGTCCATTCTTGATTTGCTTCATGAAACTTTTGATGTGTGTGCTTTTGTGCTAGGAAATTCTATGAGAGCTCAAATTGAAGGACCATTGCCATGTTCATCCAAAGTGAAAGACACAAGATACATTGAAGATCTCTTAAGAGGCTTGTTTGATGATTGCTTATGCTTTTTGTGATTTCCTATTCCAAAGGATGGGAGCTACTTGGATCATCAATATGATCTCAAGAGAGGAACTCCATTGTGGTTTTGTTCTTTATCCTTTTCCTTTTTACTTTACTTAGGACCTAGCCCTTCTTCTTCTTCTCTCCACTCTAACCCAAGCCAAAACTCTTTGTGCAAACATTTAACTATTGTTTTCAAACATTAGAAACCTACGCCTTAGGCTTTTGATTTTCAAACTTACTTTACATAACACTTATTTTGAATTGAATCCTTAAGTCAACTTTGACCATTTTCGTATATACTTCTAATTGGTAAATATAACCCATTCAAATGTCTTTTTGTGGTTCCAATGACCACTTTCTTAATCAAATCTTTCATAACCTTTAGCTACTAGGTTTGAGTTATCTTGGTGGTAGATGTAATACTCACCTATATCCTTAGTGATGGACAATGAGTCTTCCATGCTTATTATAGGGTTAACCCCTCACTAGCATGTTGAAGTTATCCTCACATGGTGGATTTGTGGTTTGGTTGAGTTTTCTCCCCTTGATAACAAAAGACCTTAAGGCTTTTGGACCAATCAATTCACCAACTCTTTTCTTGAGATTTTTGCCCCGAACTACGAGGTTTTGATCCTAATCTTTTTATAAGATGGTACGTAGACAATGGGTTTATCCATCCAAACACAAAATGTAAATAAACTTGTACATTCTTTCCTCATCTCTTCAATCATGTTTGCACAAACAAAGTTTTCCACAAAACAATAACCTTTACAACAAGTGTGAAAAGGGCTCCCTATGATTACCTAGGATGTTTTGGGTGCCTAACACCTTCCCATTGCATAACGAACCCCCTTACCCAGATCTCTGTTCTCTTTTACTAGTTTTTGTTAAAACTATTAGGTTTTTGTTCGCTTTCTAACCATTCCTTTGGATAAATAGAAGTGCGGTGGAGACTCGACTTGTATGATTTACCTTGGGTTTAATCAATATTTCTAATGGTAAGGAATACCCCGCTACATTAGTGAAATGGAAATTGATCATGGAACTTACCAAATGAAGCCATGCATTACACCCATACACAAGTCACTTTAAAATGATCCAAATGCCATGATCTCGGACTTTTGAAAGGTAACATGAAGGGGAGCAACTTTGCTGTTGAAATTTTTTCCATTTGGAGCTTGGATCATGATGAATTTTAAGGCGGAAGTTGGAAAAATCAAACATACTTGAAAATTTACTAAGTTAAAAGTCAAATGACCCCTTTTTCCACCTTGAATAATGTTGGTTCTATGTGTTGGCATCAATTTTGGTAAAACTTAGAGTATTCACAAGTTGTCACAAGTATTGTCTTGACATGAGACAACAGGTTCCTGCAGGGTGTTTAAAATATGGATGTGCAGGATTTTGCTGAGATGTCAGACCCGATGTCAAGACATCTGTATACAGAACATTCAGTCTGAATGTTATGTATTGTGTGATTGCGCTTTCTATGCTAATCTCTGTGTGATTGATGTGATGATTGAACGCGCCATTCAATCAGTAATTAAAACCAGATTGACTTATTTTCCAACAAGATATAATCAGCTGTCATGAGAAGATATGAATGGAAAATAGTTTTAGGGTTTTATGTTGTCCAAGCCCAGCCAAACGCTTCTATATAAAGGGCATGGAAAACCTGGTTTTAATATACAAGAAATAACAAACGAAATATTGTGAGAGAATAAGGGTTTTAGTCTTGTGTGGCCGTGTGTATTCTGAGCCATTCATTCATCCATAGATGATTGAATTGGAATGACTTTTGAGTTGTAATTTGTCCACTCTAAGCTTTGAAGCATGAGTGTGTGTTTACTTGGTTGAAGCTTTTAAGCAAGATCAAGTATGTGTTCTTGAAGAGTGTCTTATTTCATCGTAATATTTATTTGTACATCACTGCTATGATTGAGTGGGAGTGAGTAGGATGTCGTATCTAAGAGTTCTTAGATAGAAGTCACACAGGTAGAGATTAGGTGAAAAGACTGTAACTTGAAGTTGTTTACTGAGAGTCTTTGAACTAATTCTGTTTAGTGGATTTCCTTCCTGGCTTGGTAGCTTCTAGACGTAGGTGAGTTTGCACCGAACTGGGTTAACAATTGCTTGTGTCACTTGTATTACCCTTATTTATCTTTTATCCTGTTTATATTGTTCAGATATTAGTGTCATGACATTACCTTCGACATCTCATATCTGATACCAGAATTTCAATTGGTATCAGAGCAGGCATCCTGCTCTGGTTCTGCGTGAGATCTAGGGACGTTACTTTCTGGTACTATGGATAGAGACGGAGGATCTGTTCACAGACCACCAATTTTGGATGGATCTAACTATGACTACTAGAAACCTCGAATGGTAGCCTTCTTGAAATCTTTGGATAATAAGGCTTGGAAGGTTGTTCGAACAGGCTGGGAACATCTAGTTATTACTAAGGAAGGAGAAGCTACAACTGATAAGAAGGTTGAGGAACAATGGACCAAGGAGGAGGATGAACTAGCCCTTGGAAACTCCAAAAAATTGAATGCTATATTCAATGGGGTTGATAAGAACATATTTAGACTAGTGAGCAACTGTGAGGTGGCTAAAGCTGATTGAAATTCTAGTTAACAGACTTTCAATGTCACACGGGTTGTTATGACATCCAATTCTGCGCAGACAAGGATTATGCAGAAAACAGTAAGTGCAGTAAATAACACGAGTAATTGTTTACCCAGTTCGGTCTAACATGACCTACGTCTGGGGGCTACCAAGCCAGGGAGGAAATCCACTATTAGTAGTATTAATTCAGACCTTAAACCAACTGTTTAACCCTATCACTTAATACCTACCCAATGCAATTTCAATCTTACACGAAGATCAGAGTTCCTACTCACTCCCCCTCAATCACCTCAGTGATTACTACCTTTAATCAATATTAAAGACAATTTTGAAGACACACTTCAAACAACTCTTGATTGTGCTTAACAACTTTAATCAAGATACACAGCACTCACGCTTAAAAGCTTAGAGTGACACAACACTTACAACTCAATGAACAACCTATACCAATGCAATCATCTATGTGAGAATAGCTTGGCTTACAAGATATGTCTAATACAAGACTCACAAAAATACAGCAGTAAAGTATGATGGACACACTAAATCTTCACGCCTCAAAATCCCCAGTTCTGAATGAAGGAATGACTTCCTTTTATATTGCAGTACTTGGGCCTTGTACTTGTATTCTCCTGAATTTAAGGACACGCGAGTTCCCCTAAATTCCATATCTAGGTTACTAACAAATAGGCTATTTTTTAGGTTCATTAAATGTAGCTTGGTTGTTGATTTCCTGGATTTTCTCTCAGCTGTTGAATCCCTGAAGAATAGCCTGAGAAAAAGCTGAAACAGAAAAACTAAACAACCTACAATTTAGCATATGCTGTCAGGAATGAATGTCACAACATTCAGCTTGACATCAAGGTCCATATGCTAAGTCTGTTTTTCCTGAAAACAGACTGTACAAATTTGCTAAACTGTACAGGACCAATCTGTCCATTCTACAGTAACAGCTTACATTAATAAATGTCAAAGCATCCAATTTGACATTTATACATTTAGCCTTAAGTCAGTTCTGTTATCCTCTTGAAGAACAGACTGATAAACATACTGAAGTGTAGCAGAACACCACTCTGTCTATTATTCAGTATATGCTGTCAATGATGAATGTCATAACATCCAGTTTGACATTCAGACAGTAGGCCTTATGCCAGATCTGGTATTTCCTTGATAACCAGACTGAAAATAAATACTGAGTTCTAACAGAACACCAACTGTTCTATTCCTCAGTATCTGCTGACAGGGATGAATGTCACCACATCCAATTTGACATTCAATAAATCCTGTATTAGCTAATCCTGCAGTAAACTACTCAAGTGTGTCATGACATCAGTCAAGACATCAGAGTCCAGCTAGTGCTTTACCATACAATGCAGCCAATTAAACACCTACACTGCTTGGAATATTCTCAAAACCACTCATGAAGGCACCTCTAGAGTGAATATGTCTAGATTGCAGCTGCTCACTACCAAGTTTGAAAATTTGAGGATGAAAGAAGATGAAAATATTCATGACTTTCATATGAATATCCTTGAAATTGCTAATGCCTCAGGAGCCTAGGGTGAGAAGATGTCAGAAGAAAAACTAGTGAGGAAAATACTCAGGCCATTTCCCAAGAGATTTTCCATGAAAGTGACAACCATAGAAGAATCTCAAAACATTTCCAATATGAGAGTGGATGAGCTAATTGGATCCCTCAAAACATTTGAGTTGGTAATGTGTGATGGATTTGAAAAGAAAGTCAAAAGGATAGCCTTCATGTCAAACATTGAAGCGAAAGAGGAAGAAAGTGGTCAAGATACTAATGAAGATCTGGCAAATGGTGTAGCATTACTGGGGAGACAATTCAAAAAACTTCTGAAAAAGATGGATGTAAGGTCTAAGTCTAATGTCAAGAACATCTCATCTGACATTAGTAGGTCCAATGATGCTGGAAGAAGAACAAAATCTGATGAAAAGTCCAAACAAGGAAAAGGAGTTCAGTGCCATGAATGTGATGGGTATGGACACATTAGAGATGAATGTGGAACCTATCTCAAGAAACAGAAGAAGAGTCTTGCTGCTACTTGGTCTGATGAAATTGAAACAGAAGGAGAGTCTATAAATCTTGTGACTGCCTTGACTGAAAGATGGGGTTCTGATGAAGACTCAAGTGATGATGAAGTAACCTTTGATGAGTTAGCCACTACTTACATAAAGTTGTGTCACAAAAGTGAAGAAGTGTGTCAACATGGGGAAAGTCAGAAGAAATTGATAACACAACTGGAGGATGAGAAGACAGAACACTTGGAAACCATCTCTAAGTTGAATACTGAAGCAATGTTCTTGAACTCCAAACTGGATGAGATGACTTAGTATGTCAGAATTCTAAACAATGGATCTGACACCTTAGACGAAATTCTCTAGACTGGAAAATTGGCAGGAGACAAGTCTGGCCTTGGGTTCAATGAATCCAAATCTGAGTGTAGTCACACTGGTAGCAAACCAAAAATGTCACATCATGTGTCACAACATCATAAGGAAAGACAACATAAAGGAAAACATCAAAGATGGAGATGTCATTACTGTGGAAAATTTTGCCACATAAAACCATTCTGCTTTAAGTTGTATGGCTATCCTAGTCCTTCTCATCATCAACTTAGACCCAAACACCACATCCCAGTCAACAGAAAACAATGGGTTCCTAGGACTGGTGCTACTAACCTGATAGCTCACACTTCCTTCAGAGTTTCAACCAAAGAAGACTGGTATTTTGATAGTGGATGCTCCAGACACATGAATGGAAGCAAAAACCTGCTAACTGACCTTCATCCTCATGCCACCAGCTATGTAACCTTTGGTGATGGAGCAAAGAGTGAAATCAAGGGGATTGGAAAGCTATACTGCCCTGGAGTCCCTAACCTTGACAATGTGCTACTTGTTAAAGGACTGACTGCAAACCTAATCAGCATCAGTCAACTATGTGACCAAGGTCTAAATGTAAATTTCACAAAAACTGAACGTCTGATTACAAATAAAGAAAATGAAGTGATCATGAAAGGAGTCAGGTCTAAGGACAACTTCTATATGTGGAGTTCTCAAGAAACGAGTTATTCATCAATGTGTACTCTAGCCAAAGAAGAAGAAGTGAAACTATGGCATCAAAAATTGGGCCATCTGTATCTTAAAGGAATTAGTCATGAGTTCTCATCTCCCATTACCCCTCAGCAAAATGGTGTGGTAGAAAAGAAAAATAGAACTCTCTAAGAATCAGCCAGAGCTATGATTCATGCTAAGAAATTGCCCTACCACTTCTGGGCTGAAGCTATGAACACAACCTGCTATGTTCACAACAGAGTAACCTTGAAGAAAGGAACTCCTACTACTTTGTATGAAGTCTGGAAAGGAAGAAGACCTACTGTCAAATACTTCCATGTGTTTGGTAGTAAATGTTATATCGTGATTGATCGTGAACAAAGAAGGAAGATGGATCCCAAGAGTGATGAAGGAATATTTCTGGGCTACTCAACAAACAGCAGAGCATTTAGAGTCTTTAATTCCAGAACAAAAGTAATGATGGAATCTATCAATGTTGTGGTTGATGATCAACAGACTGATGTCACAGACGATGTTGAGACATTTCTAAATGATGCCCCAGCTGATTTCCCAGACAAAAGTAATGACAGTGAACTCACTCAAGTTGAACCTGAAGCTGACAAAATTAATAAGGGACCCTCTATCATAATTCAGAAGGATCATCCTAAAGATCTCATTATAGGAGACCCAAATAAAGGGGTCACAACTAGATCAAGGGAAGTGATCTCACATGGCTATTTTGTGTCCAAGGTTGAGCCTATGAATGTCAAGGAAGCCTTAACTAATGAGTTATGGATCAATGCCATGCAAGAAGAGTTCGGCCAATTCAAGAGAAATGAAGTATGGGAACTGGTTCCAAGACCTGAAGGAATAAATGTTATTGGAACAAAGTGGGTTTATAAGAATATATTTGATGAACAAGGGGTGGTTACTAAAAATAAAGCAAGATTGGTAGCACAAGGATACACTCAAGTTGAAGGAGTTGACTTTGATGAAACATTTTCCCTTGTAGCCCGCCTTGAGTCCATTAGACTATTGCTTGGAGTGGCATGTATTCTGAAGTTTAAACTGTTCCAAATGGATGTAAAAAGTGCCTTCTTGAATGGTTACTTAAATGAGGAAGTGTATGTTGAACAACCTAAAGGGTTTACAGATCCAAATCTTCCAAAGCATGTGTATAAGTTGAGTAAAGCCCTCTATGGTTTGAAACAAGCTCCTAGGGCTTGGTATGATAGACTCACAGTGTTTCTCATTGACAATGGATACAGGAAGGGAGGCATTGATAAAACCTTATTTGTTAATAATGAAGGAGGAAAACTCATGGTGGCTCAAATATATGTGGATGATATTGTGTTTGGTGGGATTTCAGATAAGATGGTCGAACATTTTGTTAAACAAATGCAGTCTGAATTTGAAATGAGCCTTGTTGGAGAGCTGACCTATTTTCTTGGGCTACAAGTCAAGCAGGTGGAAGATTCTATCTTTCTATCTCAAAGCAAATATGCCAAAAAAATTGTTAAGAAGTTTGGCATGGAGAATGCAAGTCATAAAAGGACACCTGCTCCTACTCATCTGAAAGTCTCTAAAGATGAAAATGGTGTTAGTGTAGATCAAAGTCTCTACAGAAGCATGATAGGGAGTCTACTATATCTCATAGCAAGCAGACCTGACATTGCTTTTGCTGTAGGTGTTTGTGCTAGATATCAATCTGAACCAAAAGTCAGTCACATAAACCAAGTGAAAAGGATACTGAAATATGTCAATGGCACCAGTGACTATGGGATGTTGTACACTCATGGATCTGGATCTGTGCTGACTGGATACTGTGATGTTGACTGGGCTGGAAGTGCTGATGATAGGAAAAGCACATCAGGAGGATGCTTCTTCTTGGGGAACAACTTAATATCATGGTTTAGTAAGAAACAAAATTGTGTGTCTTTGTCTACTGCTGAAGATGAATATATAGCAGCTGGAAGTAGTTGTTCTCAACTGGTTTAGATGAAACAGATGCTGACCGAATACAATGTCACGCAAGATGTCATGACATTGTACTGTGACAACCTGAGTGCTATAAATATTTCTAAGAATCCTATTCAGCATAGCAGGACAAAACATATTGATAATCGTCATCATTTTATTAGAGAACTAGTGGAAGATAAAATCATATCCCTGGAGCATGTTACTACTGAAATGCAGTTAGCTGATATATTTACAAAGGCTTTGGATGCTAATCAATTTGAATGTCTACGAGGAAAATTAGGGATTTGTATCTATGAGAATTTGTAGCAATTAATTTGGAGTGGAAAAGGTAATAAAAATATTGTCTGCCCACTTAAAATAAAGTGCCCAATTTATGGTAAATCATCACCTAGTATTGGAACTTCCATCTATTGCCTTTTCACACGCAACCTCTACTCAAACATTTCCACCTTCCTTCGAGTTTATCAAACTTCTCTGCTAGGGCAACATCAACCTTTCCATAAGAACAACAAGATGTCACAACATCCAACACCATCTGGTTCTAAAATTATCAAACCTACTCACAAAAATAGAACACATTCTATGTACTTTCTTGATGAAGCTATTTTGGATGTGATTCCCCTGTCTGTCATTCTAGGCGAAGCTCCTGGCTCATCCGCCACTGCATGCCCTACTCAAGGTAACAATTCTAATATCCCCTCCAGCTCCACTTATACTCCTAGTTCTAGGGATGACATGCATCATACTGATCGTGTCATAAGAAACCTTGTCACGAGAATCCTCAATGAAAGACACTCTGTAAAGGGAGTTTCTACTCCTCTATCAAGAAGGGACCCCTCTCCTGAGGTTGGACCTCATAATGAGAAGGATGATGATTCCTCTAGGTCTGAAAAAGATATAGCTGCTGAAGGTTTGTGCTCTTCAGGGAAAACTTTGTTTGGTAAGAAATCTGTGGCATCACCTACTGCCAATACTTCAAAGTCTAAAAAGCATGATTCTGCAAAGAAGGTGATTGACCTAGAAGTTGAGAGTTCGGATGATCAAGATGATAGCTTTCTTCATCACTCAAAGCCTAGTGTGGCTAAGAGGATGAAGACCAGAAAGGGTAGGTCTGTGGCTGAAATGATGTCAGCCAAAACTGCTAAGAAGGCTACTGTTTTAGGCCCCTCAAAGTCTTGGAGCAAAGTTGAGGTGAAGAAGAGAAAAGTAAGAGAAAGTTTTGAGTCAGATGAAGATGTTGAAGAAGATATCCCTGACATCTTCCCGACCAAGAGGACAACTGTTAGGAAGTCCCCTGCAAAAGTTGATGTTGTATACTTGGACAATATTTCCTTCCATCTTGAAGATGGAGTCGCAAAATGGAAGTGTGTAATCCAAAGAAGGGTGGCGGTGGAGAGAGAATTGGGCAAGGATGTTGTGGAGGTCAAAGAGGTCATGGACCTTATTAAAACTGTTGGATTAATGAAAACTGTTGCTGGGTTATCTCAGTGTTATGAAGGACTGGTGAAAGAATTTGTGGTCAACATCCCTGAAGACATTGCTGATAAAAATAGCAAGGAGTTTTGTAAAGTGTTTGTAAGAGGGAAGTGTATCACTTTTTCTCCAACTGTGATTAATAAGTTTCTAGGAAGAGGAACAGAATGTGCATGTGAACTGGAAGCCACAGACAATGAGGTATATAGGGAAATAACTACAAAACAGGTGAAGGAATGGCCTAGCAAGAAGCATCTCCCTGCTAGGAAGCTGACTGTGAAATATGCTATATTGCACAAGAAAGGGTCAGCAAATTGGGTACCAACTAACCACATCTCTACAATTTCAAATGCCCTGGGAAGGTTCCTCTTCGATGTTGGAACCAAGCTGAAATTTGATTATGGTAGATTCATGTTTGAACAAATTGTCAAACATGCTTCTACAAATGCAGTGAAGCTGCCCATAGCTTTTCCCTCAATAACTTATGGGATTATCCTGAGCCAGCAACCTGGAATTCTGAGCACAAATGATCTTCCTAGTAGAAGAAAACCTCCTCTATTAGTTCATTACAAGTTGTTTGAAGGCAGTCGTGTCGAAGACATTGTCATGACATCTGTTGCAAAGAATCCAACCTCAAAAGGTGGTCTTATTGCTGAACTGAAAGAAACCTGTAGGGAATTGGATACAGGGATAAGGGTAGCTAATGCCAAGAAGGAAGCTTTGGAGGTTCTGATTGAAAGCTTGTAGAAAGCTGATAGAGATAATGTTAGACAGGCCAAGGAAACAGAAGCCCAAACCTCTAGTGAGAGGTCTGAATCTAAAGATGAAACAAGTGGCAGTTCTGGTTCTGATGATGATGAAGATGCAAGCTCCTCTGACTAGTTTTGTTGAAGTTGTCCCCCACTCTTCTGATGGTGTGCTGTGATGGATGTTCTGGTGGTTCTTTTTGCGGTCATGTTCTGATGCCTTGATATATTTTTCTATTCTTTTTGGTTTTTCTGGATTTTTATCTCAGCTTGTAAAACTATGTATGTTTGTGGATCTGTAACACCTAACTATCTGCTTTGACATTCTGTGTGACATCCTGTTTGACTAATAGACATTTATTTTGTCTCGTTGGTCTCTTTGGTCTCTTTTGGCTAGAAAGGGGGAGAAGTAGCTAAAGTAGCTATGCTATAAACAGACAGATAACAAATGATGTATGTTGGAGATAATTTATTTAGTACAGGTGTTGTTGAAGGAGATGTTAGATAGGGAGGTGTATGTTACATGTGATGTTGAAGGTGATGTCTGTGGTGAGCAGACTGAGGAGGAGGAGGAGCACAAGCGCATGTGTGTTTAATATGTGTTTACTAGTTTCTATCTTAGCTAGTAATGTATATTATTACTTCTGCTGCTAAAACTGATACTGTGATTATACTCTTGTGAAACAAATGGTCTGATGTATGTTTTAGCCAAAATTTGCCAAAGGGGGAGTTTGTTGGTTTTATGTGTTGGCATCAATTTTGGTAAAACCTAGAGTGTTCACAAGTTGTCATAAGTATTGTCTTGACATGAGATAATAGGTTCTTGCAGGGTGTTTAAAATATGGATGTGCAGGATTTTGCTGAGATGTCAGACCCGATGTCAAGACATCTGTATACAGAACACTCAATTTGAATGTTATGTATTGTGTGATTGCGCTTTCTATGCTAATCTCTGTGTGATTGATGTGATGATTGAACGCGCCATTCAAACAGTAATTAAAACCAGATTGACTTATTTTCCAACAAGATATAATCAGTTGTCATGAGAAGATATGATGGAAAATAGTTTTAGGGTTTTATGTTGTCCAAGCCCAGCCAAACGCTTCTATATAAAGGGCATGAAAAACCTGGTTTTAATATACAAGAAATAACAAACGAAATATTGTGAGAGAATAAGGGTTTTAGTCTTGTGTGGTCGTGTGTATTCTGAGCCATTCATTCATCCATAGATGATTGAATTGGACTGACTTTTGAGTTGTAATTTGTCCACTATAAGCTTTGAAGCATGAGTGTGTGTTTACTTGGTTGAAGCTTTTAAGCAAGATCAAGTATGTGTTCTTGAAGAGTGTCTTCTTTCATCGTAATATTTGTTTGTACATCACTGCTGTGATTGAGTGAGAGTGAGTAGGATGTCGTATCTAAGAGTTCTTAGATAGAAGTCACACGGGTAGAGATTAGGTGAAAAGACTGTAACTTGAAGTTGTTTACTGAGAGTCTTTGAACTAATTATGTTTAGTGGATTTCCTTCCTGGCTTGGTAGCCTCCACACGTAGGTGAGTTTGCACCGAACTGGGTTAACAATTGCTTGTGTCACTTGTATTACCCTTATTTATCTTTTATCCTGTTTATATTGTTCAGATATTAGTGTCATGACATTACCTTCGACATCTCATATCTGATACCAGAATTTCAAATAACTTATGCTATGAGCTTCAAACGAAAATTATTCCTTCTTCAAAGTTGTAGATATTTTACTCCTCTTAAATTTGGTCATAAATTTGAAACCATTTTAATCTTGGATGAGGGAGTTATGGATTTTATAATTTGAGGAAAATTTCTTGTTCAATGGTAATGGCCCAAAATGACCTATAATGTTTCCTCTTGGGACATGCCCTTACAAGTAGGATTTGACATTTCTTAAAGAATCAAAGTTGGAGAATATATCTTGAAATTGATCATGAAACTTGTATGGTCTTCATATCCTAAAAAGTTAGCAGATTATGATTCTTGGAAGTTGACCTTCCATCTAGGGCACAAACAAAATGACCTATAATCTTTCACCTTAAAAAATGACGTTCCAAGCAAAGTTAGGTCTTGATACCATCATTAAAGTTGTTTGTAATGGCATAAAGAGTAACGTTTCTCTTGGAATCATTTTCATATGACAAAAATAGTAGGAGATAGGGTTTAGGAAACCCTAGATTTGACCTGTTGACTTCTCTAGTCAACCTCCTCGAACCAACTTGCAAACTTGAAGTTCTTTTGTACTTTGGGTCTCATGGAGGACCATATATGCTTGAGATGATGTATAATCAAGGATACCTTGATATATTTGACTAATTGATGAAGAAACTTGCTGAGGAAGTCACTCAAGATACCTAGATGAATTAGGGCTTCCAAGGCAAACAAGCTTCAAACTCTTGATGAATTATTGATCAAAATGATAATTAAAGAACATGGGGATCCATATATGATGCTTAGAATCATTGTGAATGTTTTCTTGATTGATATCTTGCATTGAGGGTATCAAACCCTATATATGAGCTTGATGAGGCATAAGTGGATGCACACACTAGCTACAAAAGAAATGACACTTACACATAGACACATTTTTGGTATTTTGGTTAATAAAAAAAAGAAAATAAAGTATGATACAATCCCAAAGAGCTTGGTGATCTCTCCCAATACAAACACAATGAATGAGGGGTGAGGAGGATACCAAGGTGTGATCCCAAAGCCAATGCAAATGATGGGATGGCATGAGGGATGTTAGGGTCAAAATTGGGGTCTTACAGCTTCCCCTATTTAAGGACATTCTCGCTAAGGATATGAAGGTTAAAATCTTCATATCTACTCAGTAGAATGGACTTTAATAACAACATAAAGAAACAAATTTTGGTCCCTAAGAGACCTCATGATGCATATGATATGAGTGCAAAATAATTTGTGTGGGGGACATATTTCCATAAAGGAGAAGAATTCGGGGAGACCGAAGGTCCACAAGATCATAATGCATTCCATAAGGAAAACTCACTAGGGAGAAAGATACTATAGGAATAAAAAGCTATGCGTAGGCCAGGCTACAACTTGAAAATTGCTAGAGACACGAGGGGATCTTCCATGAAAATAAATAAATGGAAAGACTCAGAATGGAAAAAAGGAATTTGCAGGGGACGAGAGTAGATCAGAATAAAACCGAAATACTCAAGCCAAACGGAGTTTCGATTTCACATAGAAATATGAACCCAAACTCAACTGGGGAAGAAAAACTTCAACACAGGAGTAAAAGAGACATATTATCTACCATCGGTTACTTGGTAAGAAAATAATATACTCGAACAGAGGGACATCCATTACCGGTTAGGGTAAACATATCAAGGATGACTCACTGATGAAAATGAGGAATATTCATTACCGGTTACTGGGTAAGAATAACCTACTGGGGAAAAAGAAACCAAATAGGGTTTACAACTACCTTTTTACTGGGTAGGAGACCGAAGAGAGTATCTGTCACCAGTTAAAGTGAATATATCACGGATAAACTCAAAGGAAGAATATTTGTCACCAGTTAAGATGAACATATCAAGGATAGACTTCCGGAGAAAAATAGGGATTACAACTACCGGTTACTGGGTAGAATACCAAAGAGAGAGTATCCGTCACCAGTTAAGGTGAACATATCAAGGATAAACTCAAAAGGGGAGAATAGGATTTATATCTACCATTTACTGGGCAGAATACCACAAATAAGAATTAAAACTAGTTGTTACTAGGTAGAATACCACCAAAAGAAAAAATGTATCACCGGTTAAAGTGAACATATCAAGGATAAATTCTCTGGGGAAAAAAGGAATTACAACTACCTTTTTACTGGGTAGAAAACCAAACAGGAAGAATATCCGTCATCGGTTAAGATGAACATATCAAGGATAGACTTGGTGGGGAAACGAAAAAAACGAATCCGCTGGAGAAAAACAAAGAAGTAAATTACCTTTTACCAATTACTAGGTAAATTAACATAGGTAAAGTACTCAATCATCAAGAAGGATATTACCAGTTACGGGTAACAAACTCTCGGGGACCAAAAGATCTATCTAGGTAAGAACTAGAAAGAAACGGTCAAATAAGACTCAACCCAATGAGGATATAGCTCAAGGGGAGTGGTTCCATCTAGGTAATGAACTGGGGAGGAGACTGAAATAACAATCATCCACGAGGAAATAACTCAGTGGGGAAGGAGAAAGGATAAACTCTTTCTTCTTAAGGGGCTGACACTCTACAATTGAAGAAGGACAGACACACCAAATCTGTATGGGGAAATAATATCACCAAAGCAGGGGATCAGAAGAAAGGTCAATGTGATAAAAAGGTGTAGCGGTGTTTTCGTTACCTTTAGGTTTATTGACTAAACCAACAGTCAACATACAATTCGAGTCGTCACCGCACTTTTATTTATCCAAAGGAATGGCTAAAAAGCGAACAAAAGCCAAGTAAGAAGTTTTTCAAATAAAAAACTAATAAAAATGTCAGAGATCTAGGTAAGGGGGTTGATTATGAAATGAGAAGGTTTTATGCATCCAAAACATCCTTAGTACTCTAAGGGAACCCTTTTTTGCAAATATGTGTTGTAGGTTGGTATTTGTGAAAAGATTTGAGCAAAAGATTGGAGGGATGAGAAGAGAATAAATTATATTTACAAATTTTATTGTTTGAATGGATGAACCCATTGCCTACGTACCATCACAAAGGAGGATCAAAACCTCGTAGTTCGTGGTAAAAATTTCAAAAAAGATTGGTGAATTGATTTTAATCGAAAGCCTTAAGGTCTTTTGTTATCAAAGGGAGAAAACTCAACCTAAACCAACAATCCACCATGTGAGGAAGGCTTCAACATGCTAGTGAGGGGTTAACCCTATAATAAGCATGGAAGGATTACAATCCAACACTAAGGATGAGGCGAGATTTACATCAACCACTATGATAACTCAAACCGATGACTAATGTTTTTGAAAAGAGTGAAACAAATGGCCATTGGAACCACAAAATAATTTGAAATGGGTTATATTTGCAAGTTACATTTATTTACAAAATGAGGTTAAAGTTGGATTAATGTTTATTTACAATGAGTATTTATGAAAATGGTTTTGAAAAGTCAAAGGCTTAAGGCCTAGGTTTCTAATAAAGTCAAAGTTTTGAAAATAATTTTTGGCTTGGTTAGAGGGGGAGAAGAGAGAAGGGCTATTCCTAAAGCATACAAAGATAAGAGGGGAAAGATAACCCTGGGAGTTCCTTTTCTTGGAGTCATAGAGATGACTCAAGATGCTCATTTCCTTTGAATTTAGCATACAAAACAAGCAATAAATTGAATTCAAGCTCCTAGGATCTTCATTTGGCTTGGCTCTTAACTTGGCTACTAATGAAAATGGTCCTCTTTTTTCAATCTTAAGATGGGATTTCTATCACACAAAAGCACACATTAAAAAGCTCACAACATAATAAAGGGAATGGACAAAAAATAAATTTGAGGAGAAGTCCTTTGAGGTCAACTTTGAATTTTAGCATTCTAAAGGCATGAGGCCTAGTTTCTCTTCAACATATTTTTCATTCTAAAGGCATGAGGCCTAGTTTCTCTTGAACTCCTTTAAACATGGGTGAATCCTAATTCTAAGTCCTTTCTCCTTTTGCATTTGGTTCACATCAAAACAAACACAAAACATCACAAAATAACAATATATTTATATACAATAATAAGCCCAAATGAGCAAAAGAAAAATGACATAAACATAAAATATGTGCTCAAGTGAGCAAAGTGAAAATCAAGATGAATAATGAGCAAGAAATAAATGACATTAAAAGTAAATGACAAGAATTTAAAAGCTCAAATTAAACTTAGTAGTTAGTAGAGTTATGTTAGCTTGTCATAAGACAATGTAGCGCTATGTTAAGCAATCATAAGTGGACTAATATAGTAGCCACACCTAGCTGAGGTCAGTCAATAAGAATATAGGCAAAGAACACAAGTTAGAGGTCATGACTAGTAAGTCAAGCTCCACAAACTTGCCATGCCAAACAAAAAGGGAAGGGCCTTGTATTGACTTTTGGTGATTTTATTGACCAAGAAGTAACATATCTTTGACATAAAATAACTCACTTGATCATGGATCAAGTTGAATTTGGTTTGGATCAAAGAAGATTAAACTTCTATTTGTCAAGACCAACCTCAAGACTTAAACTCATTGGTCATTGAGGAAAAGAAAGGGATGAAGATGAAAGGGATGGGGTAAGAAGACAGCAACCAATCCCAATTGATCAAGGTATAACTCATCCTTGATCAAATTCATTCATCTCTCTAGGTGATGATCCTTAAGGATTCTCAAACCACAAGATCCAATGAATTTGATCAAAGTTGAATCAATTCAACCTTGATCAACACCAAACAGAAGAGGAATAAAGATAACAAGTCAAGAAGTCAATAATATTTTTTTTTGTAATTTTTAAATTAAAAGAAAATACAAAAAAAAGCAAACAAACAAAGTTGAACCTCCAATTTAATTCAAAACAACTTCAATAAGTCCAATTAAATTTTCATAGGCTCAACATAGTTAAACAAACTTTGACTAATTTTCTCACAACTTTTTAAAGTCAGAGAGTAATTAAAATCAATTAAAAACAACCAAAAATAGCATAATATGAATTAAAATCTCAAATAATCTCAAAACAAACAAGAAATTGTTGAGACTATATTTCATTGACTTATCATGATCCATAGATGCTATGAAAATATTTTTCTATTTTTTAAAAGTCAGAAAGCATTTTAAAATGAATTAAAATCATTAAAAACTAAATAATTCATGAAAAATATCAAATGAAGTCACAAAAATAATTAAAAATCATAATATGAAACTAGATTTTTCAAGAAAATTTTTAGAGTTGGTCTCATATTTTTATGACCTCATATGAATTATTTATGAATTATTGAAAATGAAATGAATTAAAAGAAAATAAAAAGAAAATGAAATAAAACGAAAAATGCTGAGCCACCGGATCCATTTCATTAATTGACGTGGCAATGGTACATGGTCTGGATCTAAGGATGCACGATGCACTCCAGTCAACAGCGCAACACAATGCCTTAAAAGAAGTAATTGAAATGAATGCACAAGATTAGATCGTGAGGGAGAGATCCAAGGGTTATGGTTAACACACGTGGTGGTAGTGGTGGTAGAAACCACCATCTTCTCTGATCAACCAACAGATTTCTGCCAGAAGTTGCAGAAAAATGAATCTCATCAAAAATGAAAAACAAGGGCATAGAAATGAAGCCCATGTGATGTAGATCATCACTGTACCATTAGATTCCTCTCATTCTTCCTATATTGAGATAAAGATGAAGGAGAAAATCATGGTGTCCACACAGATTGTTTTGGAAATGGAAAATTAAATACACCAAAAGCTTGCCTCAAGTATGAGGACTTCAGAGAACCACAAAAACACAAGAATACTACATTGAATTGTGAGTTTCAGATCCAAACAGTTTGTGTTGGTTCTAAGTGTTGGAAGCAATTTTGGTAAAACAAAGAGTGTTCACAAGATGTTGTTTGTGATGTCTTAACATAAGATATTTGTGTACCTGTTGGAGTTTAAAAATATAATTATGCAGAATTGTTTCAGGATGTCATACACAATGTCATGGCATCTGATATTTTGTACCTGCTAGAAATTCTAAATGGAATTATGGAATTATATAGAATTGTTCCAGGATGTCAGACCTGATGTCATGACATCCTGTACACAGAACATTCAGGGTGAATGTTGTGTGTTTTGTGATTGCGCATTTAATGGCAATCTATGTATGATTAAATATCTGATTTGCAGGAGCATTCAATCATTGATTACAACCCGATTTACTTATTTTCTAAGAAGATCTAACCAGCTGTCAAGAGAAGATTTAATTGGAAAATAGGTTAGGGTTTTCAAGATGTCCAAGCCCAGCTGAAAGCTTCTATAAAAAGGGACTTGGAAAACCTGATTTGACACACAACCAATACTGAGCGAAATATTGAGAGAATGTAAGGGTTTGTGTCTTGTTTAGTCGTGAGACTTGTAAGCCATTCAAGTCATCCATAGATGATTGAATTGGTATGATTTGTGGGTTGTAAATTGTCACTCTAAGCTTGTAAGCAAGAGTGTGTGTCTACTTGATCAAAGCTGTTAAGCAAGATCAAGTGTGTGTCTACTTGATTGAAATTGTGAAGTAAAATCAAGTGTGTGTTATTGAAAAATGTCTTCTTTTCACAAGGAATTATTGTTTAAAATCACAGGTATGACTGAAGGGAAGTGAGTGGGTTCTCATATCTAAGAGTGCTTAGGTAGATATTGCACGGGTAGAGATTAGGTGAGAAAGACTGTAACTTGTTAAGATGTACGGTGAATCTTTGAACTGATTCTATTTTAGTGGATTTCCTTCCTTGCTTCGTAGCCCCCAGATGTAGGTGAGTTGGAACGAACTGGGTTAAAAATTGCTTGTGTCTATTGCATTACTATTCTTTTTCTTTATCCTGTTTGCATTACTCAGATATTAGTGTCGTGACATTACCTTCGACATCTCATATCTGATACCAGAATTTCAAATGGTATCAGAGCAGGCATCCTGCTCTAGTTCTGGGTGAGATCTAGGGGCAATACTTTCTGGTACAATGGAGAGAGATGGAGGATCTGTTCACAGACTACCAATTTTGGATGGATCTAACTATGACTATTGGAAACCTCGAATGGTAGCTTTCTTAAACTCACTGGATAATAAGACTTGGAAGGTTGTGTTAACAGGCTGGGTACATCCTGTAATTACTAAGGAAGGAGAAGCCACAACTGACAAGAAGCCTGAAGAACAATGGTCCAAGGAGGAGGATGATCTAGCCCTTGTAAATTCTAAAGCATTGAATTCCATATTCAATGGAGTAGACAATAACATCTTCAGGTTGGTAAACAACTGTGAGGTGGCTAAAGATGCTTGGGACATTCTCAAAACCACTCATGAAGGCACCTCTAGAGTTAAAATGTCTAGACTACAGCTGCTCACCTCCAATTTTGAAAATTTAAGGATGAAAGAAGATGAAAATATACATGAATTTCATATGAGCATTCTTGAAATTGCTAATGCCTCAGGAGCCTTGGGAGAGAAGATGTCAGATGAGAAGCGGGTAAGGAAAATACTCAAGTCACTCCCTAAGAGATTTTCTATGAAAGTGACAGCCATAGAAGAGTCTCAAGACATCTCCAACATGAGAGTTGATGAGCTAATTGGTTCCCTCCAAACATTTGAGTTGGGAATGAATGATGGATCTGAAAGGAAAACCAAAAGCATAGCCTTCATATCAAACACAGAGGAGGAAAATAGTCAGTATGTTGATGAGGATCTGGCAAATGATGTAGCAATGCTGGGAAGACAGTTCAACAGACTGTTGAAAAAGATGGATGTAAGATCTAGGGCTAATGTTAAGAACATCTCATCTGACATCAGTAAATCCAACAATGTTGGAAGAAGAACAAGGGTAGATGATAAGCCCAAAGAAGGAAAAGAAGTACAATGCTATGAATGTGATGGGTATGGACACATCAGGAATGAATGTGGAACCTACCTCAAGAAGCAGAAGATGAGTCTTGCTGCCACTTGGTCTGATGAGAGTGAAACGGAAGAGTCTGCAAATTTTGTGACTGCCTTGACTGAAAGATGGGGCTCTGATGAAGACTCAAGTGATGAAGAAGTAACCTTTGAAGAGTTGGCCACTACCTACAGAAAGTTGTGTATCAAAAGTGAAGAGGTGTGTAAACAGGTTGAAAGCTAGAAGAACGTATTTACTCAACTTGAGAATGAGAAGGTAGAACACTTGGAGACCATCTCCAAATTAAAAACAAAAGAAGTGGTTATGAATTGCAAGCTAGATGAAAGTCAAAGCCAGAAGAAAGTGATAGTACAGCTAGAGAATGAGAAGGCAGAGCATGTAGAAACCATCTCCAAGTTAAAAACTGAAGCTATGTTCTTGAATTCTAAACTAGAAGAGATGACCAAGTATGTAAGAATGTTAAATAATGGATCTGACTCCTTAAACAAGAATCTCCAAACTGGACAAATAATAGGAGACAAATCTGGCATTGGGCATAATGGATCTAAGCCTGAGTGCAGTTACACTAGTTGCAAACCTAAATCCAAACCTAAGTGCAGCCATATTAAAAGCAAACCTGAGATGTCACATCATATGTCATAACATCAGAATGAAAGACAACAGAAAGGGAAACATCAAAGATGGAGATGCCATTACTGTGGAAAATTTGGCCACCTGAAGCCCTTCTGCTATAAGCTATATGGTTATCCTAGCCCTGTTCATCATCAGACTCACTATCAACCAAGACCCAAACAGCACAGGCCTTTCAACAAGAAGCAATGGGTTCCTAAGACAAATGTTACAAGTCTAATAGCTCACACTCCCTTTAGAGTTCCAGCCAAAGAAGATTGGTACTTTGATAATGGGTGCTCCAGACACATGACTGGAAACAAAGACCTGCTAACTGGCCTTCACCCTCATGACATAAGCTATGTAACCTTTGGTGATGGAGCAAAGGGTGAAATCAAGGGGATATAAAAGCTTGAATGCCCTAGAGTTCCTAAACTTGACAAGGTCCTACTTGTTAAAGGGTTGACTGCAACTCTAATAAGCATCAGTCAACTATGTGAACAAGGTATAAATGTTAACTTCACTAAAACTGAATGTCTGATTATCAACAAAGAAAGTGAAGTGATCATGGAAGGAGTCAGAACTAAAGACAACTGTTACATGTGGAGCTTTTAAATTAGTTACTCCTCAAAATGTACCTCAGTCAAAGAGAAAGGGATGAAGATGATTATATCTGCTAAAGGAACTCCCAAATTGAAAGTCTGTGGGAAATGTCAGAGAAGGATGTCACACCAGAAACTCAGGCTTAACATCACTTCCAAAGGATAAAAGCTCATGATGGCTCAAATAGATAGGAGGTTGGATCAGATGGTTGAACATGTTGCTAGTCATATACAATCTGAAGTTGGAAAGAGCTTTGTTGGACTTGGGCTACAAGTCAAGCAGATAGAAGGGCCTATGTGTCTATCTCAAAGCAAAAGTGCCAAGAACAATGTTGAGAAGATTGAGATGGAGAGTGAAAGGACACATGCTCCTACACATTTGAAAGATGAAAATGGTGTTTATGCTGAATATATAGCAGATGGAAGTAGCTATTCTCAATAGGGTTGGTTGAAACTACTGATGATTGCATAAAATGTTACACACGATGTCATGACATTGTACTATGATAACCTGAATGCTACAACTATGTCCAAAAATCCTATTCAGCACAGTTGGACCAAGCACATTAATTTCTGTCATCACTCCATTAGAAAATTTGTGGAAGACAAATTCATAGCTCTAAAGCATGAAATGCAATTAGCTGACAAATTTGCAAGGGGTTTGGATGATAATCAACTTGAATACGTAAGAGTGAAATTGGGGATTTGGATTCTTGTGAAGTTATGACAATTAAAGTGGAGTGGAAAAGGTAATAAAAATATTGTCTATCCACTTAAAAGAAAGATCCACATTAATGATGAATCATTACCTAGTATTGGAACTAGTATCTATGCCATTTCCACACGCTACCTAAACACATCCATTTCCATCTTCATCCAACTTCTCAGAAAACCTCTGCTAGGGCAAAGAGATTTTTTTCAAAAGTTCAACAAAATGTCTCAACATCCCTCATCCTCTAGTTCAAAACCCTCTCATCATGCAAGGACTCCCTCCATGGAGTTTCTAGATGAAGATGTGTTGGACGTTACTCCACTTTGTGTGATACCAGGTGACGCCCCCGACCCTTCTTCCATGGCTGGAAGTAAGCAAGGTAACATTCCTGAAAAATCTCCTCATAAAGATGACATGCACTTTACTGATCGTACCATTAGGAACCTAGTTACTAGGATTCTGAATGAAGGGCATGTAGTCAAGGGTGTTTCTACCCCTCTGTCCAGAAGGGACCCCTCTCCTGAGGTGGAACCCCAAGCTGAGAAAGATGATGATTCATCTAGATCAGAGAAGGAAGTGGCTGTCGATGGATTATGTTCTCTAGGTAAAACCTTACCTAGTAAGAAACCAGCAGATGTGTCTCATGAAACTTCTGAGAATGTTATTGATCTGGAGGAAGAAAGTTCTGAGGAAGAAGATGACACCTTGGTCCATCTTGTGAAACCAAGTGTAGCAAAGAAACTGAGGACCAGAAAAGGGAAGACTGTGGCTGAAATGAGGACAGCAAGAAGAGTTAAAAAGGTTGCTGGTGTAGGACCCGCCAAATCATGGAGTAAAGTTGAGGTTAAGAAGAGGAAGGTCAGAGAGAGTTCTGACTCTGATGATGATGTCGAAGACGATGTCCCAGACATCTCTCCTGCTAAAAGACAGACTGTCAAGAAGTCTCCATGCAAAGTTGCAGTTGTGCACTTAGATAACATCTCTTTCCACCTTGAAGATGGTGCTGCCAAGTGGAAGTTTGGCATTCAAAGGAGGGTTGTTGTTGAAAGGGAGCTGGGAAAGGAAGCTGTAGAGGTGAAGGAAGTGATGGATTTGATCAAGAATGTTGGACTATTGAAAACTGTTGTTGATTTACCCCAATGCTTTAAGGGGTTAGTAAAAGAGTTTGTTGTGAATATCCTTGAGGATATTTCTGAAAAGAGTAGCAAGGAATTCTGCAAGGTTTTTGTAAGAGGTAGATGTGTGAGATTCTCCCCGACCATAATCAACAAATTTCTAGGGAGAGGAACCGATGGAGGTGTGGAGTTAGAGGCTACAGACAATGAAGTCTGTAGGACTATTACTGCTGGCCAAGTTAAGGAACGACCTAGTAGGAATCACCTATCAACAGGAAAGCTAACTGTCAAATATGCCATCTTACATAAGATTGGTTCAGCCAACTTGGTTCCTACTAATCATATCTCAACCATCTTCATTGGTCTTGGAAGAATCATTTATGCTATTGGAACCAGGATAAACTTTGACTTTGGAAGGTTTATGTTTGATCAAATTGTCAGACATGCCTCCACAAATGCAGTGAAGCTGCCCATTGCCTTTCCATCCATCATTTGTGGAATTATCTTGAGCCATCAACCAGACATTCTCAATACAAGTGACATTCCAAGCAAAAGAAAGCCTCCACTATCCATTCACTATAAGCTGTTTGAAGGACGCCATGTCAATGACATTGTCATGACATCTACAAGAAAGGAGCCTACCTCTCAAGGTAGCTTGATTGATCAATTGAAGGAAACTTGTAAGGAGCTGGATAATGGTATTAGGGTTGCCAAGGCAAGGAAAGAGGCTTTGGAGGTTCTTATTAGTAGCTTAGAGAAGGAAGAGATGGAGAAGGCTGGTGAGACCAAGGATTCAGATGCCAGTACCTCAAGTGAGAGGTCCAATGCTCAATCTAGTGGCAGCTCTGATTCTGAAGGTGAAAATGATGCCTCTTCCTCAAATTAAGTGGTAATGGTTCCCCCTGATGATGAAGACTAGGTTGGCTGTTGTGTGTGTTGTTCTGGTTGATGATTTGGCTTTCTTGGAAGCTTGAATGTTTTATTGTTTTGTTGAAACATGTGTAATTTATGGCAGTCCTTACTGATGCCTTTATGTAATATTTAGGCTCTTAATGAGTTCCATGGATTTCTAATTATCTCAACTATAACATCTGTGTTTAATTGTGGTTTGTATCTCCTAACATTTATGTTTTAACATTTTATATGTTATAACGTCTGTTGTGACATTCTCTGCTAGGCTAATTGACAATTATTTTGTCCAATTGGTCACCTTTGGTCAATTTTGACTAAAAATGGGGAGAAGTGATTATGTGTGGAGAAGTTAATTATGTGGAGCTAATGTGGAGATTTATGTGTTGGTGTAGCTGAACAGATAAACAACTATTATTGAAGGAGATGTGTTTGTTGTAAGACAGAATGCTACTTTGTTTACAGATGTCAAAGGAGTTGTCTGATGTGGTGCACAGGTGATGTTGAAGCAGATGTCAGAGGGTGATTCTGACTGTTACAGGTGTTGTGGTTACAGGTGCTGTTATTATTAAAGGAGATGTTTGTGTTGCACGGATTTAGGGGGAGAAGAAGTACCCTTGTGCATTTGTGTGTTTTACTAGTTGCCTCTATAACTAGTAATTCTATTTGTGTTGCACAAATTTAGGGGGAGAAGAAGTACCCTTGTGCATGTGTGTATTACTAGTAGCTATAGCTAGTAATTGTGTTTGCTTCTGCTGCTGCTTAAACTGCTGTTATGCTGTTTAACTGCTGATGTGTTTTTTCTTGTGAACAAAATGGACAGATATATGTTTTAGCCAAAATTTTCCAAAGGGGGAGTTTGTTGGTTCTAAGTGTTGGCAACAATTTTGGTAAAACAAAGAGTGTTCACAAGATGTTGTTTGTGATGTCTTAACAGAAGATATCTGTGTACCTGCTGGAGTTTAAAAACATAATTATGCAGGATTGATTCAGGATGTTATACACAATGTCATGGCATCTGATATTTTGTACCTGCTGGAAATTATAAATGGAATTATGGAATTATGCAGGATTGTTCCAGGATGTCATACCCGATGTCATGACATCCGGTACACAGAACATTCAGGGTGAATGTTATGTGTTTTGTGATTGCGCATTTAATGGAAATCTATGTATGATTGAAGATCTGATTTGCAGGCGCATTCAATCATTGATTACAACCCGATTTACTTATTTTCTAAGGAGATCTAATCAGCTGTCATGAGAAGATTTAATTGGAAAATAGTTTAGGGTTTTCAAGATGTCCAAGCCCAGCTGAAATCTTCTATAAAAAGGGACTTGGAAAACCTGATTTGACACACAACCAATACTGAGCGAAATATTGAGAGAATATAAGGGTTTGTGTCTTGTTTAGTCGTGAGATTTGTAAGCCATTCAAGTCATCCATAGATGATTGAATTGGTCTGATTTGTGGGTTGTAAATTGTCACTCTAAGTTTGTAAGCTAGAGTGTGTGTCTACTTGATCAAAGTTGTTAAGCAAGATCAAGTGTGTGTCTACTTGATCAAAGTTGTTAAGCAAGATCAACTGTGTGTCTACTTGATTGAAACTGTGAAGTAAAATCAAGTGTGTGTTATTGAAAAGTGTCTTCTTTTCACAAGGAATTGTTGTTTAAAATCACAGGTGTGATTGAAGGGAAGTGAGTCGGTTCTCATATCTAAGAGTGCTTAGGTAGAAATTGCAAGGGTAGAGATTAGGTGAGAAAGACTGTAACTTGTTGAAGTGTACAGAGAGTCTTTGAACTGATTCTATTTTAGTGGATTTCCTTCTTGGTTTGGTAGCCCCCAGATGTAAGTGAGTTGGACCGAACTGGGTTAACAATTGCTTGTGTCTATTGCATTAGTATTCTTTATCATTATCCTGTTTGCATTACTCAGATATTAGTGTCGTGACATTACCTTTGACATCCATATCTGATACCAGAATTTCAATTTGAGTTTATACCTTCAAAATGGTGAGCTTCTGGCCACGAATCCTTCAAGCTTTTTGCTCCTTTTTGATCTCTGAATATAGGGAAGATGATGGGGTAAGGAATCTAGCTTTGAAACTCAACTAATGTTGCTGAATTTCAAGCTCGAAAATATTGAAAAAATGGTGAATGATTCCTTTGGTGAGGGTGTGGTTTCAGTTAAGCATCATATGGGATCTCCAAAAGGTTCTGAAATGAAGGAGAGGAAGCCCTTATTTATAGATGAATGCTTCTGAATTCACACTTTGCTCATGTGCATGGGAATTGTAATTTTGAATGCATGGGCCTTTGTGGACGTGTGAGAGGCCCATGAATGGCTGAAGGAGCTTGCTGAGATCATATGGGAAGCATGTGGTCGTGCATATGGAATGGAAAATGCTTTCACTTCAAGCTTTAACATAAAATATCAAGAATACACATAAATGAAAAGAAATTTGAATCTCCCAAATGGTAGATCCAAATAACTATTGTGAGTAATGGTTGGAAAGATTTTGAAATAAGGAACAAAAGTCATGTTGGGCAAAAGACCATTTGACATGTGCAAATTGATCAAAACTGGCTTGGAAAGTTCAAGTGTAAAACATGTTCAAATCATTTTGAAAAATTCACCCAAAAGATTCAAATGAACAAATCCCCAACATAAAAGTTGTAGATAGTTTCAAGATAGTCAACTTAGACTCAAAGTTTGCATCATTTGGATTTTCTATGACAATGTTATGGGCATTTGAAGTTGGGTACTTTTTCAAATTCAATGAATTAGGTCAAAGATGACCTATAATGTTTTGCAATGGAACATGTATTTCCTTTAGGATTGTGAAATTTTGTCCAACATAACATTTGAATTAGACATCTCAATCCTGCCAATGCCTTAGTTCCCACCTCAAAATCATAAAAATTGAGATAGTTATGCCCTTGGCAAGTTGACCCAAAATTAGGGTTTTTGTCAAAATGACCTATAATGTTTGGAAATGAATTATGACCTTCCAAGCTTAAAATGTATTTTTTATGAACATGAAAGTTTTTCATATAGTTCTTAGGAACATTTTTGATTTTGGGGTCATCTTCATTTGACAAACACATCAAAAGTTATAGCTCATTGAACCTCAACTTAGTCAGATGACTTGACTGGTCGACTTTTCAAAGTCAAACTTGCAATCTTGATGAATAAATGGTTGAGGGGCCTAAAATAGGATCATATATGCATAAAATGATAAATGAAAGAACTTTCCTTGATTAAATTTGTTCAGAGGTTGAGATTGCTTCATGGGCAAGGCACAATCAAAGCATAGTGAAATTAGGGTTTCCTTGGGAAACAATCTTCAAGCCCTTTGGGTTATCTTGATCAAATTGGCAAAATGAGATACTTGGGAAACATATATGATGATTAGGAACTTTGTGGACCATTGTTATGCCTTTCCTCACCTTCATCTAGCCATTGCATTGGGCTTAGGAGCTTCTTAGGAGCATTGGAGCACATGATCACTTGAGCTTCAAAACAAAAAGAGTTAGTGACATATTTTTGTGCTTTTGGTTAGTAATCAAATAAGAAAAGCAATAACATACAATACAAGCATGCTTGGAGATCTCAAATCACTCAAACAAATCCCAACCCTAGGGTTAAGGAGCCAAACATGCTATGATCCTTGAGGCAATGCATTTGTGCAATATCATGATGCCATGAGGGATCTTAGGGTCAAAATTAGGGCCTTACAGATGCCCCTATTTAAGTTCATTCTAGCCGGAGATATGAAGGTTAAAATCTTCGTCTCGACGAGATAGAATGAGCTTAAATAATAGCAAAGAGATGAATTTTGGTCCCTAAGAGACCTCATGATGCAAATGTATGCATGCAAAATAAAATCTTCATGGTGAATAATTGCCACAAAGGAAAAGAAATCGGGAGGAACTGAAGATCCATGGGAGTAACACACTCACTAGGGAGACAGAGAATCTGGGGGAAATAAGGTAAAAATGTGTAAGCAGGTCACGACTTGAAAACTTGCTGGGAGACACGAAGGGATTCTACGAAAATAAATCGATGGAAAGACTCGAGCTGACGCAAAGATGCATGTATTGGGGAATATGCCAATATAGAAAAACTATCCACAAAGGATACGTCGGATAAAAAATCCGAACTCAGACGGGGATGTACACAACAGACTCAGCTGAGGAAGAAACAACGAGATATTACCGATTACTGGGTAATAAACTCAAAGAGAGACATGTTATTGAAACACCGGCTACTGGGTGAGAGAATAACATGCTTAGGGAGAAAGAGTATCTAAGACCGGTATAAGGGTGAAATATATCAATCATCCAAAACCTCTGAGGAGGACCCAAAAGGCACATCTCAACTCACGAAAATCTGACTCTACAGGGGATAAAAAGTCATAATAGGGAGAAGAAGGAAGGAACACCAGTGATACCGGTTACTGGGTATATAATAGGTGACCAACCAGGCATGAATTGGGAACATATCCAAGACACTCGTCATCCGAAAGGAGGGATGAAAAAGCAAACTGGACTTACAGGATGGACATTCGATTCCACAAGGAAATACGAATCTTACTCGACTGGGAAAGAAAAAGACTTCGACTGAAGAGCGCATGAGATATATTATCTACTACCATTATATGGGTAAAAACATAGATAACATACTCGCATGGAAGATTATCCGTAACCGGTTACTGGGTTAATAAAGGATAAATCGACTGAAAAGAAAGGACATCAAGATACCGGTTACTGGGTATAAAATGATAACCAATCAGAAGGAGAAATAATCATTACCAAACAAGGGTAAAGGAAAGAACTCGCCAGGGATAAATTTCCTGACAAAAGCAATTATCCAAGAGATATATCACCGGTTACTGGGTGGTATACTCAAAAACGAAGGAATATCAATACCGAATACTGGGTAAAGATAACCAACAAAGAGGGGATTACATCTACCGGTTACTGGGTAGAAAACCACAGAAATAGGACTTACAACTACCGGTTACTGGGTAGAAGGCCACAAAATCCGTTGGGGAAAGGATGAAAAATTACTGGTTACTGAGCAATTGAACAACTGGACCACAGGGAACCACAGGGGATAACAAGAAAGAAATCAATCTAGGAACAAACTAGAAGGACATAATCAAACAAGAGTCAACCCGATGAGGATATAACTCAGGGGAGTAATTCCATCCCGATACGCAACTGGGGAGGAATCTAAAACAGTAATCATCCACGAAGACATAACTCAGTGGGGAAGAAAGAAGAAAAGATAGTCACTTTCTGCCTATGGGGCTGACTCTATATGGAGAGATCAGACACAAACATCTGCTTGGGGAAGAACCTTTCACCAATAGCAAAAGATAACAAGCAAAGATATATGGAAAAGAATGCATCATGAATATCTGAATGTTATGATTATGCATGTATATGCATGATTTATGTATAATTAATGCTGACAAACAGACATATCTCACACAAACAAGTCCAAGAATCACGAACAGACACTCGGCAAACGTCTCGACAAGAAGGGTAAAGCCTACTGGAGAACTCAGTCTTGGGAATAACCCGAGAAGGATGAAAATAAATCATCGGGGATATCAAACCCTATCCCAAAGCTACACTCGATGAGGATACAAAGAAGATGTATTCCGCAGCAGCGAAAGAAGATGATCAAACAAAGAACTCAACTCTGATGGGGGTTATCTCTGGAATAAGAGTAAACAAGGTGAGACTTTAACCATAGTCGGGGATAGGCAAATTCAAAGCTTCCAACTGCAGGAGATAACACTCTGCACCGCAGAAGTCTTCCAGGAGCAGACAATCCTGTCATAAGGAAGATGCAGAAAATCTGTCGAGGAGTTTCCATCAACTCTCTCGGGGACAAGTGGTTAAATAACAATAAGATCCGTCGGAGATGAAACTCTACTGGGGAAGCTTATTAAGGAATGATGTGAAAATCCGTGGGGAACAACCACCAATCAGATGTACATCAATCAAAACACTCCCTTTTATCTTCCGTAGAGGAAACTCTGCAAAAGAGAATAATAGCATTTTGCTCCACTGGGGAAGGAAATAAATATTTCACCACCAACTCTTAATGCTAGAAGAAATCTTCAGACTCGGAGGAGATACAAACATTAAACTCTGATCTGGCAACCCTACTTGGGACAAGCTGTAAATGCTCTTGAGGAAACTACCCTTGCAGGAGAAATTGGAAATGAATCCTTCATCAACAAGCGACATACCGGGGACACCTCTTTTCAAAATAAATGAAATGGGAAATAATCCCTTCATCCATTGCACTAGGCAACTTCTTGGTGAGGAGACAATTATTTGAAAAGGTAGCTCTGCAGGGAACACATGCTTACTCCATTGGAGATTCTTACTCAGGTTGGGGAAAGACAATCTTCCTTGTGAGTAGATAGTCAGGATAATGAGACAAGGAATATTCCCAACTTAAAGCATATCAACTTTTATCAATCTATAAGGGATTTTAGGTCAGTCCACACAAGGGATGACAACCATACAAATGATAAAACATAAATGCTAGTGCCTAATATAGAGGGATACACATCTCTAAAATATCGATGCAAAAATTGGAAAAGAAGGGATCAATCATATACCAATCATGGATTGCTAAAAATCCACGGGAGAAACAAGTATGTATACACAAACAAACTACCGGGAATGTATTGGTTGAACATCCAAAAATCCTGCTAGGGGAAAGCAATCCATAACACAGATCAATCCACTGCCATCAAGGAGAACTTCTCATACCAGACTCTCTGGGAGGCTGATGAAGAGGATATAAGGAGCAAGAACGCCAGAATATGAACAAATGTCTTACCCTTTGGTGATCATACTATCCTTGGGAAAGAACTGAGGACATTCCACTTATCCATTTCGTCATTGTGAATGTTCACTTTGTTTAAAATAGTTTATTCATGAAAACTTTATTTGTTTAAAACACTGATGTTCATCAATTATAACATACAAACATTTGTTAAACAGAAACAAATAAGAGTGCAAAGAATTGGATAAAGGCTCAAATTTATTTAAGATAATGGTAGTCCACAAATGGCGAGACTCCATGGATCTTTACAAATTTGAAATTGGTGATATACATGGAAAAGAGCTACATTGAACATAATGACCGTTTCTCCACCAACTCTGAATCCACTGTATTTAAAACTTCAGTTGATGATGACTGAGCGAGAATCTTTGACAGATGACAGTTGTAGAACAGAGTCTTGTCAGGATGCAGTTACTTGCCAAATCCCTAATTTTTGCCTAGATTGCCCCAGGGTGAGGTACTCAATCTAGCGTGATATATATATTCATTTTTTTTTATGTTTCTAACTTTTGTCTGGATCGCCCTTTCGAGTTTTCAATCCACCGAGACGCTCATTTTTGCCTAAGCTTCCCTTTTGGGTTTTCAACTTAGCGAGCTATTCTGTTTTTATTTTTTTAGGCGAAGTATTTCTTGACTGCATCTGAATTCACAGGACGGGTGAAATCCTCCCCATCCATAGTTGTGAGCAACAAAGCACCACCTGAAAAGGCTCTCTTAACAACGTATGAACCTTCACAGTTTGGTGTCCACTTGCCCCTAGAATCGGGCACGAAAGATAAGACTTTCTTGAGCACGACGTCACCTTCTCAGAACACACGAGGCTTTACCTTCTTATCAAAGGCTTTCTTCATTCTTTGTTGATATAACTGACCATGGCACATGGCAGTTAATCTCTTCTCTTCAATCAAATTCAGTTGGTCATAACGACTCTGAACCCATTCAACCTCAGTCAACTTGGCTTCCATCAAGACTCTCATTGATGGAATCTCGACCTCTACGGGGAGCACCGCCTCCATGCCGTATACAAGGGAGAAAGGGGTTGCCCATGTTAAAGTGCGGAGGATGTATGATAGTCATGCAAAGCAAATGGCAGAATCTCATGCCAATCTTTGTACGTAACAACCATCTTCTGAATAATCTTCTTGATGTTCTTGTTAGCAGCTCCAACATCCCCATTCATCTTGGGTCTATAGGGAGAATAATTATGATGTGCAATCTTAAACTCCCTACACAACTCTTTCATCATCTTATTGTTCAAGTTGGATCCATTATCAGTAATGATCTTGTCTGGCACACCATATCGGTATATGAGTTGGTTCTTGATAAACCTCACAACCACCTGCCTGGTCACATTTTCATACGATGCCGCTTCAACCCACTTGGTGAGGTAATCAATGGCTACAAGAATAAAACGGTGACCATTTGACGCCTTAGGCTCAATCATGCCAATCATGTCAATTCCCCACATGGAGAAAGGCCATGGTGAGGAAATAACATTCAGAAGTGTCGGGGGAACATGAATCTTATCCGCATAAATCTGACACTTGTGGCATTTCTTCACAAACTTGCAGCAGTCAGACTCCATTGTCAGCCAATAGTAGCCTGCTCTCAACATATTTTTCGCCATGGCACGTCCATTGGAATTAGTACCAAATGAACCCTCATGGACTTCAGTCATCAACAGGTCTGCTTCGTGTCTATCCACGCATCTGAGCAGAACCATGTCAACATTTCTCTTGTAAAGCACATCACCATTAAGGTAGAAACTTCAAGATAATATCCTCAAAGTCTTCTTATCTTTAACAGGTGCCCCAGACGGGTAAGTCTGAATTTGGAGAAAACACTTGATATCATAATACCATGGATTATCGTCTTTCACCTCCTCAACTGCAAACACGTGAGTTGGTCTATCCAAGCGCATCATGGTAATTCTTGGGACTTCATTCCAATAATTGACAGCAATCATTGAAGCAAGCGTAGCGAGAGCATCCGCCATCTGATTCTCATCTTGAGGAATATGATGGAAGTCAACTTTAGTAAAGAAAGTTGAAATCCTCCTCGCATAATCTCTATATGGGATGAGGCTAGGCTGATTCGTCTCCCATTCACCCTTAATCTGAATAACAACAAGGGCCGAGTCGCCATAAACATTAAGATGTTTGATCCTAATATCAACACATTCTTCCAAACCCATAATACAGGCCTCATACTCCGCCATATTATTCGTGCATTTGAAAGTTAGCCTTGCTGTAAAAGGAAAATATGTGCCTTGAGGAGTAATAATCACTGCCCCAATACCATTTCCATACTGATTGACAGCGCCATCGAACACCATACCCCATCAGGAACCAGGCTCTGGCCCTTCATCGAGCGTAGGCTCATCATGATCTTTCAATTTCAAATACATAATCTCCTCATCAGGGAAGTCGTATTGCACAGACTGATAATCTTCAATTGGTTGATGCGCCAAATGGTCAGCTAAGATACTACCTTTAATAGATTTTTGAGCTCGATACTCAATATCATACTCAGATAACAACATCTGCCAACAGGCAATTCTCCTAGTTAAAGAAGGCTTCTTAAAGATATACTTGATCGGGTCTATTTTGGATATCAACCAAGTTGTATGATTCAACATATACTGGCGTAGACGCTTAGCAGCCCAAGTCAAAGCACAACATGTCTTCTCAAGCATTGAGTACTGAGACTCACAGTCGGTGAACTTCTTACTCAAGTAGTATATTGCATATTCTTTCTTTCCTGATTCATCTTGATGACCAAGGACACAACCCATGGAATCATCAAGCATAGTCAAGTGCATAATCAATGGTCTCCCTTCAACAGGCGGAGACAGAATCGGAGGTTCGAACAGATACTCTTTGATACTGTCAAAGGACTTTTGGAAATCCTTGGTCCAATCATGACGCTGATCTTTCCGGAGGAGCTTGAATATAGGCGCACATGTGGCAGTCATGTGGGATATGAATCTTGAAATGTAATTCAAGCGGCCAAGAAAACCTCGGACTTGCTTCTCAGTTTTGGGCGCAGGCATCTCTTGTATTGCTTTGACCTTGGCAGTATCAACTTCAATACCTCTCTCGCTGACAATAAAGCCTAATAACTTGCCGGAACGGACTCCAAATGTACACTTGTTCGGATTCAAGCGGAGTTTGTACTTCCTCAAACGCCGGAAAAGCTTCAACAAGTGTTCTACATGTTCAACTTCCGTTTTCGAATTTGCAATCATATTGTCGACATACACCTCGATCTCCTTGTGCATCATGTCATGAAACAAGGTAGTCATAGCACGTTGATACGTGGCTCCGATGTTCTTCAAACCGAAGGGCATCACTCGATAACATAATGTTCCCCAAGGTGTGATGAATGTTGTCTTCTCCATATCCTCGGGTGCCATTTTAATCTGATTATAACTGGAAAATCCGTACATAAATGAAAAGACTTCGAATTTAGCCATATTGTCTACCAACATATCAATATGTGGTAGAGGAAAATCATCTTTTAGGCTAGCCCTATTCAGGTCACGGTAATCCACGCACATTCGGACTTTTCCGTCTTTTTTAGGTACAGGCATAATATTGGTTACCCATTGAGGATATGTAGAAGCCACTAGAAACCCTGCATCAATTTGCTTATGAACTTCTTCTTTAATCTTCACTGCCATATCAGGATGAGTTCTTCTGAGCTTTTGCTTCACAGGCACACATTCAGTTCAACGGCAAGAAATGTTGCACGATATCAGTATCTAGACAAGGCATGTCTTCATACGACTAGGCAAAGACGTCGACATATTCTCGTAGCAACTCAATCAACCCCTTCTTAACAGACCCTTCAAGGAGTGCCCCAATCTTCACTTCACGAATGCAGTCTTCAGACCCCAAGTTGACTGTTTCCAGATTCTTAAGATGTGGCTGAATGATCTTCTCGTACTCAAGCAGACAGGTAATCTCATCAGGAATCTCTTCAACATCATCTTCTTCTGTCTCAAATACAGGGAACTCAAAGTTGGGAGATGGTGTTGGATCATTATGTTTAATGGGTTTGATCGACCTGCATAATGTTTTTGAGTATAAAAGAGATTTCAGAATTCAAGGCAAATCATTATGCAGATGAAAAATTGATTTTATTCTTTTTTTTAGGGTTTTATGGTGATCACCAATTTCATGCGAAAAGCAAAAAATGAAAAATAATTTGAGAAAACAAACATTTAACATGCAATTATTGAATGAATATCATTGTATTAACAAATTATGCCAACAATGTCTTCACTTCTCCTTTTGGCATGGGAGAAGGGTTCTTTAAACAGAAATGAACATATTACATTGACTTATGGATAACTGTTGGAACATCAACAGCGACCCAATTATTGCAGATCCCGCCAGGTATGACAAAGTTGCCAAGGTATTCCTCTTCATCTTCTTTAATGATGGCAACAGCTTCTCGATCTCCATCGGTGTGGATGAAACCTCCATTCTGAAATAGCCCAAGATCATTAGAAACACCGGAAGAATACCCTATACCATCCCTGGATTTATTATCTTCCATCTTTATCATTTTCCCCAAACCATTAGTTGTGCCACGCTCGATGGCCAACTTCGCGTCATTGTAGGAGACAAATGAAGAAAGTCCTTTCCTAGAAGGCTCAGCAATAGATAAGGCTTGGAATGGAGTTCCAACCTCATCCTCATCATCGATGTAGGAAAAGGAAGATAAATGGCTGACCAAGAGAGCCTTCTCTCCTCCTATCACCACCAACTTCTTGTTCTTGACGAACTTCAACTTTTGGTGTAAGGTGGATGCCACAACACCTTCTTCGTGAATCCATGGTCTACCAAGTAAACAGTTGTACGACGGACGTATCTCCATAACTTGGAAATTGATTTGGAAATCACTAGGTCCAATTTTGATCGGGAGGTCTAATTCAACGATCACGATCTTGCGCGATCCATCAAAAGCTTTTACTACCATTCCACTCTGCCTCATGGGAGGCCCCTGATATGAAAGTTTGACGAGAGTGGACTTTGGCAATACATTAAGTGATGACCCTGTGTCCACCAACACATTGGACAGGGCATCGTCTTTGCAGTTCATAGAGATATGTAAGGCCAAATTGTGGTCGTTTCCCTCCTCGGGAAGATCATCATCGCAAAAACTCAAATTGTTGCAGGCAGTTATATTCGGAACAATGCTATCAAACTGTTCAATTGTGACATCATGATCCACATATGCCACGTCTAGTACCCTTTGCAATGCTTCGCGGTGTGGCTCTAAATTCATCAACAAAGATAGGACAAATATCTTTGATGGAGTTTGAAGCAACTGCTCCACAACGTTGTACTCGCTCCTCTTGATGAGCCTCAACATCTCATCACCATCCTCTCTCAATATGCCAGACTGGCCAACTAGGATGGGAGATTTATCAGTTTTGATAACAACAGAGTCAACACCCCTCGTAGCAGGAATGGAATGATTTGAAGAAGAAGTCCCCATGGAACCGACAAAACTAACAACATCCTTCTTCACGACATCTTCATGGGATTTCAGTTGAGCCGAGAAAACACGACCACTACGGGTCATTCCACTAACATCGGATATGCTTACAACAGAGGTTGAGGGTAACGACACCTCCTTCCCATCTTCAATCATAACAGCATTGTAACGGTACGGAACCGCTTTGTCCGACTCATATGGGACAGGGCCCGCTGACTTTATCACAAGAGTTGGCACCACCTTCCTTTTGCTGCCATCATACTTGATGAAAAAAGGATCAGGAATATTGAACACAGGGGTAATAACATTAACTTCATCCTCATCACGATTTTGAAGTATCTCGATCATCCCTTGGTCTAGCATCTCTTGGATGTCCCTCCTTATCTTGCGGCATCCTCTTTCGTTGATAGTGCACCCATGGCACCTATCGTGATCGTGCTCATAGTGACTGTGCTCACACAACAACCTATGCATTTCCACCAGAGACTGCCTTATATCATTCACATAAAGGACCTTACACTTGCCAGGGTAACCCTGGACCATGTTGACAGCTGCCTTCCCATGCTCGGGTGTAAGACCCCAATTTTGTCCCTAAGATCCCTCATGGCATCATAACATTGCATTTGCATTACCTCAAGGATCATAAGCATCTTGGTTCCCTTTACCTTTGGGTGGGACCTCTTGTGAGTGGTTTGAGATCACCAAGCATGCTTGAATTGTATATTATTGCTTTTCTTATTTTGTTTACTAACCAAAAGCACAAAAATATGTCACTAACATTTCTTGTTTGTAGCTTGAGCAATCACAAGGTCAAAAGCTTCAAAGAGATCATTGGTGCAAAGATATGGCCAAGTGAAGATGATAGAAAGCATGGTAATGGTTCCCAAAGCTCTAATCTATCAAATATGCCTCCCTAGTATCTCAATTCATCATTTTGATCAAAGCAAGTCAAGGGGTTGGAGGTTTGTTTCCCAAGGAAACCCTAATTCATCTGTTCATCAACTGTGTCTTGCTCTTGAAGCAACCTCAGCCCATGATCAAATACAATCAAGGGAAGTTCTTTAACTCATCATTTCATGCATATTTGAGCTTATTGGAGTTTTCTCAATCATCAATTCATCAAGATATGAGTCATGGACTTGAGAAGTTGATCAGTCAATTCCTCTGACTATTTTGAAATGTACTGAGACCTAAAGTTTTATGTGTTGGTCAAATGGAGATGATTCGAAAATCAAAAATGTTCTTAAGCACAATATGAACAACTTTCATGTTCATAAAAAATTGATTTGAAGCTTGGAAGGTCATCTCCCATTCCAAGACATTATAGGTCATTTTGACTGAAACCCTAATTTTGGGTCAACTTCCCAAGAACATAACTCATTCAACGTTTATGATTTTGAGGTGGAATCAAATGAATTAGAAAGCTTAAGATGTCTACTTCAAATTTTATGTTGAACAAAATTTCAAAATCTCAAAGTAAATACATGTGATAATGCAAAACATTATAGGTCACTTTGGACCAAATGCATTGAAAGGCAAAAAAGTCCAACTTCAAGTGCCCATAACTCTTTCATCAAAAATCCAAATGATGCAAAATTTAATTCCATTTTGATTGTATTAAAAAGATATACAAGTTTGATGTTGAAGGTTTTTCATTTGAAGTTTGCATCATCAAAACAGAGGGGCTTGAACATTGGCCAAATTGGGAAACCTCACCTTTGCATGTTTTGCACCTTACACTTTAAACTCAAAATTCACTAATTTCCAAACTTCAAATGGATTTTTTCCCAACATAACATTTGTTCCTTATATCAAGACCTTTCCAACCATTACTCACATGATCATGTTTGGATTTGGCAAATGGCATTTTCGAAGAGGAGAAGTTTTAGGCATGATTATGCATAACATGTTGAAATTCATCACACAAGCCAATTCACTCTAAACTACACGTCCAAACCATCTCACATTCATTTCAGCTTGCATTTGCACCAAGTTTTGGGCCTCACATGCGCCTGTACAGGCCCATGCATGGAGGACCCAATTCATATGCACACGAGTTTGATCATGCATTGCATCAGCTCTTGCTATAAATACACTTGCTTGCTTCACTTGAAATCCAACCTAATGGCGCCTGAGATGCTGCACAACTGAATCCATAATCATTACCAAAGGAATTATTTCACTTTTCTTCAATTTTTTCAGATCTGAAGTTCAACTAAATCTGGTTGAATCTTTGGATCTAAAGTTCCTAGACCTCTCTCTCATAGTCCATTGTACTTCTGTTTTGCAAAAGGAAGCAAAGAAATCAGCTAAAATCTTCTCAGTTCAAAGGTATGGTCCAACTGATTTTTGCTTCGAATCTCCTTGTTCCATGATCTATTTGCCTGGCTATTGTGTTTTCTGAAGTCCTCACTTGAGAGGCAAGCCAGTGGTGGCTTTGATTTTGTGTTTTGATGAACTGCAATTTATGTACCTGAATCTTCCAGCTCAGATTTCTTATTCTATAGAAAGCTTGAGTACAACTCAAGGTTACAGGGGTGATGTACATCACCCCAGCTTCATTTTGATGTATGGATCGTGCCATTTTGGTTACCTCTTTTTGCTCTGCAATTTTTGAACGTGGCTGGAGTTTGGCCGGAGAAGACGGTGGCGGTGGCCACTGTCTGGTCTCCAGATTCAATCTGGATCGTTCATCCATTTTCCCAGATGCAATCACGTACATCCATTGTTATGACTTTTCATTTGGCATGGTGTGATGCGTTTGACCCGCGTGTATGGTGAACACGCGCTTCTTAGCCGTGTGATGATCCACGTCAATTAATGAATCATCATCAGACGGCTCACGCTTTTTCTATTTTCTTAATTTCTGATTTTTATTTCTTTTATTTCCTTTATTTTCAAAAATTCATAACTTCTTTATTTTAAATCCAAAAAATATGGGACCAATTGCATTCTTCTCCAAATAATTTCTAGTTTCTAATTTTGATTTTTAATATTTTTTATTTTGTCATTTGATATTTTTTGTGAATTTTCTCTTTTCTGGTTATTTTTAATTCATTTTAAATAGTTTTTGATATTCAAAAAATACAAAAATATTTTCCTAACCTATTTGAATGATGATGGATCTATGAAAAATATTCTCATCAATTTTTTAATTGATTTGAGATTTATTTGAGATTTTAGTCCAATTAGGTTATTTTTATTCATTTTTAATTGATCAAAAATAGTTTCTAACTTTTAAAAATGCTGAAATTTTTTGTCAAACCTTGTTTGACCTTGTTGAACTTGGGATAAATCACTTGGACCTTTCAAGGTTGATTTGAAGTGATTTTGAAGTTTGACCTTTCTTTTATTTTTAATTCAAGTTTATTTTGATATTAAAAATGCCAAAAATATTTTGCTTATTGCTTGAACTCCAATTTCCATCCCATTTCTGGTTTCTCATTGTTTGACTTTGATTTTCAATGTCATTTGGTCAACAGACATGGATTGGTACATTTTATTTCACCTTATGCACTTTGTTCTTTCCATTTTCTTTTCCATTATTCATCTCTTTCTTCTTCTTCTTCTTTTTCTTTTTGATCAATGAGTTGAAGGTTGATAAGTTAGCATTGATTAGGGAGACTTAATCTTCCTTGATTCAAATCTAATTCATCTTGATCAATTGATCAAGTGAATGGCTTTGCATTAAGGATAGGTTGTTTCCTAAATCATGCAAAAGACTTAAACCAATACAAGATCAATTCTCTTCTTCTTTTTGGAATGGCAAGTTGTTGGAACTTGGTTCACTAATCAAGACTTCTAACTTGTGTTATTGCCTACATTATTATTGACCGGCCTCAGATAGTTGTGACTTCTACATAAGTCCAATTACGATTGCTTAACATAGCGCTAAATTTGCCTTATGGCACACTAACTACTAAGACTAACTATTAACCATTAACATTTACTTTTGCTCTTTAGTTTTATGCAATTTACTATTCTTGCACATATTATCCATTTGCTTTTTCTTTTGCTCACTTGAGCACATGTTTATGCTAATGTCATTTGCCTTTTGCTCACTTGAGCATATAATTGTGTATATATCTTTTGTGCTTGTGTTTGTCTGTTTGTTGTGAACCAAATGCAAAAATGGACAAAAGGACTTAGACTTTAGGACCTTCCCTATGCAAAATGGAGTCAAAGAGCAACTAGGCCTCATGCCTTTAGAGTGCTATAAATATCAAAGAGCAACTAGGCCTCATGCCTTTAGAATGCTTAAAGCTTGAAGATGAACATTGAAAGGACCATATTCTAAACTCCCTCTTGTCCATTCTTTGTTTTGTAAATAGAACCTTTTGATGTGTGTGTTTCTTTGTGCTAGGGATTCCAACTTGATCCAAATTGGGGAACCATTACCATGAGCTTCTAAGAGAGAGAGTTTCAAGAGACATTGAGGAACCTTCCAAGAGTTCATTTGATTGTTGGTTGCTTGAGTTTTGCTTTGTGTGATTGCTTATTCCAAAGGATGGGAGCTACTTGGATCATCAATATGATCTCAAGAGGGGAACTCCTTTTTGTGGTTTTGTTTCTTATCCCTCACCTTTTGCTTTGCTTAGGATCTTAGCCATTCTTCTTCTTCCCTCCACTCTAACCCAAGCCAAAACTTTTGTACAAATATTTAACACTTGTTTTCAACATTAGAAACCTAAGCCTTATGCTTTTGATTTTCAAACTCTCTTTTCATAACACTTATTTTGAATTGAATCTCTAAGTCAACTTTGACCATATTTTGTAAATACTTTTCATTGGTAAATATAACCCATTCAAATGTCTTTTGTGGTTTCAATGGCCACTCTCTTCATCAAAACTTTTTCATAACTTTTAGCTATTAGGTTTGTGTTATCCTTGTGGTAGATGTAATACTCACCTATATCCTTAGTGATGGACAATGAGTCTTCCTTGCTTATTATAGGGTTAACCCCTCACTAGCATGTTGAAGTTATCCTCACATGGTGGATTTGTGGTTTTAGGTTGAGTTTTCTCCCTTGGATAACAAAAGACCTTAAGGCTTTTGGGCCCATCAATTCACCAACTCATTTTTGAGATTTTTACCCCGAACTACGAGGTTTTGATCCTAATCTTTTTAAGATGGTACGTAGGCAATGGGTTTATCCATCTAAACACAAAAATGTAAATAACTTGTATATTCTCTTCTCATCTCTTCAATCATGTTTGCACAAACAAAATTTTTCACAAAAAAAACAAAAACCTTACAACAAGTATGAAAAAGGCTCCCTAGGAGTACCTAGGATGTTTTGGGTGCCTAACACCTTCCCATTGCATAACTAACCCCTTACCCAGATCTCTGACTCTCTTTTACTAGTTTTTGATTTGATAAAACTTTTAGGTTTTTGTTCGCTTTCTAACCATTCCTTTGGATAAATAGAAGTGCGGTGGCGACTCGACTTGTATTATTTACCTTGGATTTAGTCAATATCTCTAATGGTAACGAATACCCTGCTACATCGGGCAATGGGTTCTTCTTAACATTCAGGCCTACATCCTCAAAGAATAGTATCCCACTTCTCACAAGGTCTTGCGTGTTGGTCTTCAACGGGAAGCAGTTCTCCACATCATGTCCGGGCGCACCGGAATGATACACACAATGAAGTTCAGGCTTATACCACCATTAAGGATTGGCTGGCATAGCAGGAGGATCACGTGGAGTTATCAATTTCCTATCAATCAAGGAAGGGTAAAGTTTAGCGTAGGTCATACGAATCGGGTCAAAAGTCACCCTCTTCCTATCATAATTGATGGTTTTGTTGTTGTTGTTGTGGCGAGGCTGGTAAGCCTGTTCTTGTTGACGAGATTGTTGTTGTGGTTATTGAGATTCTCTGAAAGTAGGTGCTATATGAGCCACCTGGTGTTGGTTGACGATTGGTCGAACTTCCTTCCTCCTCGCAGAGGGCCTTCTTTTACTATGGGAAGAAACAGCATGAGTCTCCCCTTCCTTCTTTCTGGCAAATCCTCCATATTTCTTTGCTGAAGAATCATCGTCACGGGACAAACGTCCTTCACGGACTCCATCTTCTAGCCTCATTGTAGCGGAATATTCGTTACCTTATGGCTTATTGACTAAACCAAAAGTAAACATACAATTCGAGTCGCCACCACACTTTTATTTATCCAAAGGAAAGGTTAAAAAGCGAACAAAAACCAAGTAAGAAGTTTTATCAAATCAAAAACTAATAAAAATGTCAGAGATCTGGGTAAGGGGGTTGGTTATGAAATAGGAAGGTTTTAAGCACCCAAAACATCCTTAGTACTCTAAGGGAGCCCTTTTTGCAAGTGTATTATAGGTGGGTATTTGTGAAAGTATTTGTGCAAACAAGATTGGGGGGATGAGAAAAGAATATACATATTTACAATTTTGTTGTTTGAATGGATGAATCCATTGCCTACGTACCATCACAAAGGTAGGATCAAAACCTCGTAGTTCGGGGTAAAAATCTCAAAAGATTGGTGAATTGGTTTGATCAAAAGCCTTAAGGTCTTTTGTTATCAAAGGGAGAAAACTCAACCTAAATCAACAATCCACCATGTGGGGAGAGCTTCAACATACTAGTGAAGGGTTAACCCTATAATAAGTATGGAAGACTTATAGTCCAATCACTAAGGGTAAGGTGAGGTTTACATCAACCACTATGATAACTCATACTTATGACTAATGTTTATGAAAAAAAGGTTTTAACAGAGGTGGCCATTGGAACCACAAAAACAACTTGAAGTGAGTTGTATTTACAAGTTAGAAATATTTACAAAATGAGGTCAAAGTTGAATTAATGTTTATTCACAATTAGTATTAATGAAAAGAGTTTGAAAAATCAAAGGCATATGGCCTAGGTTTCTAATTTTAAACAAAGTTAAAGTTTGCACATAAATGAGTTTGGCTTGGGTTAGAATGGAGAGAAGAAGAGAAGGGCTAGTCCTAAACATCCAAAGATAAGAGAAGAGATAAAACCCTTGGAGTTCCTTTTCTTGAGATTATAAAGATGATTCAAGATGCTCCTTTCCTTTGGACTTAACAATCACTCAAGCAATCAAAACAAACATTATATTCAAGCTCCTAGGATCTCCATTTGGCTTGTCTTTCTTAACTTGGCTACTCATGACAATGGTCCTTCTTACTATCTCAAGATGGAATCCCTATCACACAAGAACAAACATCAAAAAGTTCACAACACAATAAGAGGAATGGACAAAGAATGAGTTTATATTAGGAAGTCCTTTAAAGTTAACTTTAAGGTTTAGCATTCTAAAGGCATGAGGCCTAGTTGCTCTTCAACAATTTTAGCATTCTAAAGGCATGAGGCCTAGTTGCTCTTGAACTCCTTTAAGCATAGGTAAGGTCCTAAGTCTAAATCCTTTGTCCTTTTTGCATTGGGCTCACACAAACAAAGATAAAAGAAACACAAAGCAACACTATCTTTATATACAATAATGAGCTTAAATGAGCAAAAGGAAAATGGCATAAACATAAAATATGTGCTCAAGTGAGCAAAGGGAAAAGTAATATGAATAAATGAGCAAGAAAGTAAATTGCATTAAAGTAAATTGGAAGAAATTAAATGCTCAAATTAAAGTTAATAGTTAGTAGTTAATGTTAGTGTGTCATAAGACAATTTAGCGCTATGTTAAGCAATCGTAAGTGGACTAATGTAGTAGTCACACCTATCTGAGGTCGGTCAATAAAACTATAGGCAAATAAACACAAGTTAGAGATCATGACTAGTAAGCCAAGCTCCTACAACTTGCCATGCCAAAAGAAACGAAGGAAGGCCTTGTAAGGATTTTAGGTTTTTTGCTTGACCAAGAAACAACCTATCTTGGACACAAAGCAACTCACTTGATCTTTGATCAAGTTGAGTTTGATTTGGATCAAAGAAGGTTAAGCCTCTCATATGTCAAGACCAACCATAAATCGTTAACTCATTGGCCAAAATAAAAAGAAGAAATGAGATGAAGATGAAATGAATAAAAGGAGAATTCAAATGGAATATCAAAACACAATGATCAAATGTGGATCAAATCATCATCAACCAATGTAAAACAGAAGAGAAATGGAGATTAGAAGTCAACAAGTCAAATATATTTTTTTGGTATTTTTTGAAATTAAAATAAATGCAAAATTAAAATGGACAAAATATGGTCAAACCTCAAATTCAATTCAAATCAACTTCAACAAGTCCAATTGAATCATCATAGGTCTAACATGGTCAAACAAGGTTTGACAAAAATTTTCAACATTTTTTGAAAACAGAAACTATTTAAAATCAATTAAAAACAATGAAAAATAACACAAATGAATTAAAATCTCAAATAAATCTCAAATCAATTAAGAAATTGAAGAGACTATTTTTCATAGACTGATCATGATCCATATATGTTAAGAAAATATTTTTGGAATTTTCAGATATCAAAAAGTATTTAAAATGAATTAAAAACTATTAAAAACAAAATAATTCAAAAAATATATTAAATAAAGTCACAAAAGTAATTAAAAATCAGATTATGAAACTAGATTTTTCAAGAAATTTTTTGGTGTTGGTCTCATATTTTTGTGTCTTCAAATAAAATAGTTATGAATTTTTGAAAATAAAAGGTTTTAATGAAATTAAAACAGAAAATAGAAAATAACCAAAAATTAGGAGCGCTTGGATTGGATTCATTAAATGACGTGGCTCCATCACACGGTCCAGAAGTGTGGTCATATGGTAGGCCTTGGTCTAGCGCGCAACATGCATATTTAAAATAAGTCAACAAAACGCATGGCCAAGATTAGATTGTTTCAAACAGATCCAAGGGCGCTGGGCCATCCACGTGGGAATGGTGGTGGAAACCACCATCTTCTCCGGCCACCACGCGCAGGTTTTTGCACCTAAATAAAAATGAAAAACTATGGTACCAAAATGAAGCTGGGGTGATGTACATCACCCCTGTAACCTTGGATTATCCTCAATATTTCTATTAAGTGAGAAATCTGAGCTTGAAAATCAAGGTATGCAAACTGAAATGGCTCAAATCATGAAATCAAGACCACAACTGGCCCGCCTCTTGCTTGAGGACTTCAGAAAACAGTTCAAATGCAAGCAATTCACATCATGGAGCAAGATTTAGATCAAAACAGTTTGATGATATACCATTGAAGTGCAGCTTTAAACAACACGATCTGCTCAAATTCTTGCTTCCACTTTGATCTTGAGATGATGAGGATGCAAGGCTAAGGAGTTGGAACTTGAAGATCAACCAAGGAAGTTGAAATTCAAGCTTGAATTTTAAGAATGAAAAATGGAAATTCCTTTGAGTAAGGTTGGGTTTTCACTTCAGCAGCCTTTCAGATCACCTTAAGGTTGAGATTTGAATGAGCAATGGCATGTATATATAGCTGGAGATGAAGCAAGGCAATGAAATGCTCGTGTGCATGAAGATTGGGTCCTCCATGCATGGGCCTGTACAGGCGCTTGTGAGGCCCAAAAGTGGATGGAAATGCAAGCTGATATCATTTGTAGATGATTTGGATGTGCACAAGGCCTGGTATTAGCTTGTGCATGAAGATTCAAAGTGAATTGAATAATTAGACATAAACCTTTAGCTCTTCGAAAGTCCCACATGGAAAATCCAAACATGATGGTGTGAGTAATGATTGAAAAGGTCTTGACATAAGGAACAAAAGCTATGTTGGGAAAAAATCCATTTGGAGTTTGGAAATTTGTGAAAACTGGCCTTGAAGTTTGAGGTACAAAACATGCCTAGGTTTTCTTTGAATTTTTTTACCAAAGGTGATCAACTTCAAGCCCTTTTGTTTCAATGATGAAAGCCTCAAATGGAACAAATTCCAACATAAAAGTTGTAGATCTTTTCAAGATGATCAATTTGGACTTAAATTTTGCATAATTTGGATTTTTTTATGAGAAAGTTATGGGCACTTGAAGTTGGATATTTTCAAAATTCAATGGTTTTGGTCCAAGGTGACCTATAATGTTTTGTATTATAAGATGTGTTTCTTTTAGGATTATGAAATTTTTTCCAACATAAAATTTGAATTAGACATCTTAAGATTTCCAATACAATTGGTCTCACCTCAAAATAATAAAAAATAAGGAAGTTAGGTCCTTGGGAAGTTGCCCCAAAATTAGGGTTTCAGTCAAAATGACCTATAATGTTTTGAAATGAATGATGACCTTCCAAGTTTACAATGAATTTTTTATCAACATGAAAATTGTTCATATGGTTCTTAAAACATGTTTTATCTTGGGGTCATCTTCATTTGACAAACACATCACAAGTTGTGTCTCAGTGATCCTCAGTTTAGTCAGATGACTTGACTGGTCAACTTCTCAAGGCCAAACTTCAAATATTGATGAATGAATGGTTGAGGATACTCACATAGGCTCATATATGCATAAAATGAAGAACTAAAGAACTTCCCTTGATTTAATTTGATCATAGGTTGAGATTGCTTCATGAGCAAGGCACATTCAATGCATAGTTGAATTAGGGTTTCCTTGGAAAACAATCCTCAAGCCCTTTGGTTTATCTTGATCAAATTGGCAAATTGAGATACTTGGGAGACATATATGATGATTAGGAACTTTTTGGACCATTGTTATACTTGCTTTCACCTTCATCTGGCCACTTCAATGAGCTTAGGAGCCTCCTAGGAGCAAGGGCACATGACCACTTGAGCTTCAAAACAAAAGAGGTTAGTGACATATTTTTGTGCTTTTGGTTAGTAAGAAAAATAAGAAAAGCAATAATATACAATTCAAGCATGCTTGGTGGCCTCAAACCAACTCACACAAGTCCCACCCAAGGGTAAGGAGCCACACATGCTATGATCGTTGAGGTAATGCATTGAGCAAATGATATGATGCCATGAGGGATCTTAGGGTCAAAATTAGGGTCTTACACTCATCCCCATATTTACCATTTCGGTAATGTCCGAGGGAGAACTAGCAATCATATGCTCATAATAGAAAGAGCTCAAAGTCTTCAAAAAGATCTTTGTCATCTCCTTCTCCTCCAATGGTGGCACTATCTGAGCTGCCAACTCCCTCCATCTCTGGGCATACTCCTTGAAGGTTTCCTTATCTTTTTGGGACATCACCCTCAATTGATCTCTATCCAGATCCATGTCCATGTTGTACTTGTACTGCCTTACAAAAGCCTCGCCGAGGTCATTGAAAGTGCGCACAGAGCCACAGTCAAGACCCATATACCATTTCAAGGCAGTGCCAGACAGGCTGTCTTGAAAATAATGGATGAGCAGTTGGTCATTGTCGGTATGCGTACATTTTTCAAGCATACATGACCAAATGGCTAAGCGGGCAACTATTCCCCTTGTATTTTTCAAAGTCAGGGACCTTGAACTTCGTTGGAATCTTCACATTTGGGACCAAACAGAGCTCAGAGGCGCTCTTCCCAAACAAGTCCTTCCCTCGAAGGGCCTTCATTTCCTTCCTTAAGTCAGAGAATTGGTCCCTCATCTCATCTAATTTTTCATACACATTCGGGTTCTCAAAGGCCTCAGAATGGTAGATAGTCTCGTCAACACGGACTTGAGGAATGAGAGCTGGAGTAGGACCAAAATTAACCACCGGAGGTGGAACCATAGGGACGGGGCTAGATGTCGACTGAGCTTGCACTTACGGATGATGTCCTTTGGGCATGAAATTATGGGGCATCCCCCAAGGGTAACCGGAAGGCATGACATTGACTGATCCCATAGCAGGGGCTGGTATAGAGGTAGAAGCTACTTCAGGCACTTGATTGGACGTAGACGCCTGCACATTTACGGCTTGCTTTTGGGCTTGGAGCAGAGACTCCACTAGAGCAGATAGTCGGCTGACTTCTTCTTTGAGTTCTCTGTTCTCGTTCTCTAGTTGTTCGGCCATTGCTTTGATGTTTGCGCGAGTGCGGTACGGATGCGTCAGCTTGTCTTCAAAATAAATGAAGAGCAAAGAGTTAGGCCACTGTATCAAGAGCTCGGAACCAAAACCTGCTTATGCATATGATGCATGCAATGCTCGTGTATATGCTTTTGTTTTTTATCGGAGGAACTTTATAAGGATCTATTTGCAAATGTTTTGAAAATGTGGAATACTCATCGCAATATAATATTTGGAAACTTTTTACACCAAAGAAGTAGTACAGTCTCGGTAACCAAATACAATACAAGATAAAAGGAGAATAAACATCCTTTGGAGCCCTAGGAGCAGCCGTCTAAATCCTTCGAGATCGGAAAATACGTCACACGAAGCTTCTTCACCTCTTTCTCATAAGCTGCTTCCATGTCGGCCTTCTCCTTGGCGAGCTGATCATATCTCTTCTTCCAAAACCTAGACGAGTTAGGTAGGAGAGAAGTAACCATATCATCGGGCTCATAAATAACCTGATGCTCTAGAAACTCGATCATTGCATCCTTATCCTTGAGTTGCTGAAGAAGCTCCTCACGCTCACGAACCCAAGCACCCGAACATTCTTCGTCTCTCAACTCCTCTACTCCTTGATTAGGGAGGGTCGAAGGCCCAACCATAAACATAGGGGTAGGTCTCGGATACTCATACGACATGCGGTACTCGAGGGCTCTCTTCCTTACCCAAGAGGTGTAAGGCTCCAAAGCAATACAATTCCTCGGACCAAGCTCATTCCTCCCTTTCCTATGAACCTTGTGCCAGGCGTGGACCATCCTATCCTTAAGGTTTTGGGGATCTTTACCCTCTTGAAAGAATAAGCCTTCCAATGAAATGTTGTTAGGTTTATCCTTTAAGGGGAACCCAAGCTGACGACGAGCCAAAGCAGGGTTGTAGTTAATTCCACTACATGTACCAAGAAGAGGTACATTGGATAACTCACCACAAGAATCAATAATCTTAATGCCATCATAAACACGATTATACCAAGAGACATCATCATTAGTGAGAGACATAAGTCTCGTGGACCACCATAGACACCCCTTGTTCTCCTTGAAGGCAAGCGTCTGAGGCAAGTGCAAAATAAACCACTTGTACAACGTAGGCAGACATCATACAATGGAACCACCATCCTTTGCATTCCTCATATGCAAAGAGAAATAAGTGTCACCCAACAGAGTCAGAACAAGATTAAGAGAAGAGAAAATCCTAATAGCGTTCACATCCACGAAGTTGTTGATGTTGGGAAATAACACTAGCCCATAGATAAGGAGTACAAATATGGATTCAAAAGCTTCCTTACTCATGGCCTTCCTAAACAAGGTAACTTTGGCAATCAGAAAATCAGACGGGAGACCTTGAATTCCACCCTTGGTAGTCATATTGGCAACAATGTCAGATACCTCCACGTGAAGCATGTCAGAAATCTCTTGAGAAGACGGAATCTTCTCCAAACCACTGAACGGCAATCGGTCAAGAATAGGTATACCCACATGATAAGCGTACTCCTCCAATGTAGGCAAAAGCTGGAAATCCGAAAAAGTGAAGCACTAATACAGAGGATCGTAGAACTGCTCCAACACACTCATTAGACCCTCATCCACCTTGGTAGAGAGAATAGCTAGAAGCTTCCCATGGCGAGCTTTGAACTCCAAGGGCTCTAATACATAAGATGTCAGACGCCTTAACTCTCTCAAGTCGGGTTGTCTGAAGCTGTACTTCTTCGTATTCCTTCTTTGCTTATCCATGTCTGAAAATTTGCAAATAGACCTTTTAAGTTCCTTGCAAAAATCTTATTGTCGATGACATGAATGCAGATGAATGCATGGATGCATGGATGCAATAAACACACTCAAGGATCAAGCAAGTCACACCATACAAAGGTCACGGGATGGCACAAGTCATCGGCAATATCAATCATCTATCTTGGTGGATTAGATTTTATACCATATCAACACCCAAGATCCATTGATTTTGAGGATATACAAGAATGGATCGACCACGAATCACGGGTTTGTTGTGAGTCATGAGCATGGAGTCTCGGTTAAGAACCACCCAATGGGAGTGTACTATGGTTAAACCTGACAATCATGTTCTAAAATGTTCCCATAGTCATCATCCCATCTTTCGGATAAAACGACTACTCGTCCTCCAAAAATATTCTCAAGAGGGACTCTTATGAGTGTAGTATCGCGTAACAATCGCATCAAGTCTTACACTTGAACGACCTCCGCACTACGTCCTAAAATAGGCCAAGATGGGCTAGGTATCTAAGGTCCTTGGTTTCTAGGGTTCATATTGGAAAGTGTAATGCCTAACCACGACTACTCGTGTGACATTAGTGATCCCAATAAGACCTCCACCAAGTGAACGGACTTGCAAGTTAACTTGTTAAGGACTAACTCCACACAAGTCAACAAGACTATGCCATTCTCTTATTATAAGTGCACTCAAATTCGGGTCTAGAACTCATCTCATAAGAAACCACCAAGCATACAAGCAATTAATATATCAAGCAATTCATACATTACAAACAATACATTCATCCCAAATTTGCACAAAAATATGCCACAAATAAATATAAACATACAACACATACAAGCAAAAAGTAGGCTAAACCCACGGGGCTATAAGCTTCCCCAACAGAGTCGCCACTTTTCTGTAGCGGGGTTTTCGTTACCTTTAGGTTTATTGACTAAACCAAAAGTCAACATACAATTCGAGTCGTCACCACACTTTTATTTATCCAAGGGAAAGGCTAAAAAGCGAACAAAAGCCAAGTAAGAAGTTTTTCAAATCAAAAACTAATAAAATTGTCAGAGATCTAGGTAAGGGGGTTGATTATGAAATGAGAAGGTTTTACGCACCCAAAACATCCTTAGTACTCTAAGGGAACCCTTTTTTGCAAATATGTGTTGTAGGTTGGTATTTGTGAAAATATTTGAGAAAAAGATTGGAGGGATGAGAAGAGAATAGATTATATTTACAAATTTTTTTGTTTGAATGAATGCACCCATTGCCTACGTACCATCACAAAGGAGGATCAAAACCTCGTAGTTCGTGGTAAAAATTTCAAAAAAGATTGGTGAATTGATTTTAATCAAAAGCCTTAAGGTCTTTTGTTATCAAAGGGGGAAAACTCAACCTAAACCAACAATCCACCATGTGAGGAAGACTTCAACATGCTAGTGAGGGGTTAACCCTATAATAAGCATGGAAGGCTTACAATCCAACACTAAGGATGAGGTGAGATTTACATCAACCACTATGATAACTCAAACCTATGACTAATATTTTTGAAAAGAGTGAAACAAGTGGCCATTGGAACCACAAAATAATTTGAAATGGGTTATACTTACAAGTTACATTTATTTACAAAATGAGGTCAAAGTTGGATTAAAGTTTATTTACAATGAGTATTTATGAAAATGGTTTTGAAAAGTCAAAGGCTTAAGGCCTAGGTTTCTAATTTGAAATAAAGTCAAAGTTTTGAAAATAATTTTTGGCTTGGTTAAAGGGCGAGAAGAGAGAAGGGCTATTCCTAAAGCATACAAAGATAAGAGGGGAGAGATAACCCTGGGAGTTCCTTTTCTTGGAGTCATAGAGATGACTCAAGATGCTCCTTTCCTTTGGATTTAGCACACAAAACAAACAATAAACTGAATTCAAGCTCCTAGGATCATCATTTGGCTTGGCTCTTAACTTGGCTACTCATGAAAATGGTCATTTTTTTCAATCTTAAGATGGGATTCCTATCACACAAAAGTACACATTAAAAATCTCACAACATAATAAAGGGAATGGACAGGGAATAAATTTGAGGAGAAGTCCTTTGAGGTCAACTTTGAATTTTAGCATTCTAAAGGCATGAGGCCTAGTTGCTCTTCAACATATTTTGCATTCTAAAGGCATGAGGCCTAGTTGCTCTTGAACTCTTTTAAGCATGGGTGAATCCTAATTCTAAGTCCTTTCTCCTTTTGCATTTGGTTCACATCAAAACAAACACAGAACCACACAAAATAGCAATATATTTATATACAATAATGGGCCCAAATGAGCAAAAGAAAAATGACATAAACATAAAATATGTGCTCAAGTGAGAAAAGTGAAAATCAAGATGAATAATAAGCAAGAAATAAATGACATTAAAAGTAAATGACAAGAATTTAAAAGCTCAAATTAAACTTAGTAGTTAGTAGAGTTATGTTAGCTTGTCATAAGACAATGTAGCGCTATGTTAAGCAATTATAAGTGGACAAATATAGTAGCTACACCTATCTGAGGCCGGTCAATAAAAATATAGGCAAAGAACACAAGTTAGAGGTCATGACTAGTAAGCCAAGCTCCATAAACTTGCCATGCCAAACAAAAGGGGAAGGGTCTTGTATTGACTTTTGGTCATTTACTTGATCAAGAAGTAACCTATCTTTGACACAAAATAACTCACTTGATCATGGATCAAGTTGAATTTGGTTTGGATCAAAGAAGATTAAACTTCTATTTGTCAAGACCAACCTCAAGACTTTAACTCATTGGCCATTGAGGGAAAGAAAGGGATGAAGATGAAAGGGAGGGGGTAAGAAGACAGCAACCAATCCTAATTGATCAAGGGATCACTCATCCTTGATCAAATTCATTCATCTCTCTAGGTGATGATCCTTAAGGATTCTCAAACCACAATATCCAATGAATTTGATCAAAGTTGAATCAATTCAACCTTGATCAACACCAAACAGAAGAGGAATGAGGATAACAAGTCAAGAAGTCAATAATTTTTTTTTGTAATTTTTGAATTAAAAGAAAATACAAATAAAAAACAAACAAAAAAAGTTGAACCTCCAATTGAATTCAAAACAACTTCAATATGTCCAATTAAATTTTCATAGGTTCAACATAGTTAAACAAACTTTGACTAATTTTCTCACAAAATTTTAAAGTCAGAGAGTAATTAAAATCAATTAAAAACAATCAAAAATAGCATAATATGAATTAAAATCTTAAATAATCTCAAAACAAACAAGAAATTATTGTTACTATTTTTCATTGACTTATCATGATCCATAGATGCTATGAAAATATTTTTGTATTTTTTTAAAAGTCAGAAAGCATTTTAAAATGAATTAAAATCATTAAAAACTAAATAATTCATGAAAAATATCAAATGAAGTCACAAAAATAATTAACAATCATAATATGAAACTAGATTTTTCAAGAAAAATTTTAGAGTTGGTCTCATATTTTTCTGACCTCATATGATTTTTTTATGAATTATTGAAAATGAAATGAATTAAAAGAAAATAAAAATAAAATGAAATAAAACGAAAAATGATGAGCCACCGGATCCATTTCATTAATTGACGTGGCAATGGTACACGGTCTGGATCTGAGGATGCACGATGCACTCAAGTCAACTGCGCAACACAATGCATTAAAATAAGTAATTGAAATGAATGCACAAGATTAGATCGTGAGGGAGAGATCCAAGGGTTATGGTTAACACACATGGTGGTGGTGGTGGTGGAAACCACCATCTTCTCCGATCAACCAACAGAATCCGGCCAAAAGTTGTAGAAAAATGAATCTCATCATAAATGAAAAACAAGGGCATGGAAATGAAGCCCATGTGATGTAGATCATCACTGTACCATTAGATTCCTCTCATTCTTCCTATATTGAGAGAAAAATGAAGGAGAAAATCATGGTGTCCACACGGATTATTCTGGAAATAGAAAATTGAATACACCAAAAGCTTGCCTCGAGTATGAGGACTTCAGAGAACCACAAAAACACAAGAATACTACATTGAATTATGAGTTTCAGATCCAAATAGTTTGAGTTTATACCTTCAAAATGGTGAGCTTCTGGCCACGAATCCTTCAAGCTTTTTGCTCCTTTTTGATCTCTGAATATAGGGAAGATGATGGGGTAAGGAATCTATCTTTGAAACTCAACTAATGTTGCTGAATTTCAAGCTCGAAAATATTGAAAAAATGGTGAATGATTCCTTTGGTGAGGGTGTGGTTTCAGTTCAACATCATATGGGATCTTCAAAAGGTTCTGAAATGAAGGAGAGGAAGCCCTTATTTATAGGTGAATGCTTCTGAATTCACACTTTGCTCATGTGCAATGGAATTGTAATTTTGAATGCATGGGCCTTTGTGGACGTGTGAGAGGCCCATGAATGGCTGAAGGAGCTTGCTGAGATCATATGGGAAGCATATGGTCGTGCACATGGAATGGAAAATGCTTTCACTTCAAGCTTTAACCTAAAATATCAAGAATGCACATAAATGAAAAGAAATTTGAATCTCCCAAATGGTAGATCCAAATGACTATTGTAAGTAACAGTTGGAAAGATTTTGAAATAAGGAACAAAAGTCATGTTGGGCAAAAGACCATTTGACATGTGCAAATTGATCAAAACTGGCTTGGAAAGTTCAAGTGTAAAACATGTTCAAATCATTTTGAAAAAGTCACCCAAAAGTAAGCTTAGTTAAACCCCTCTGTCCTCATGATACAAGATTCAAATGAAAAACTCTCCAATATAAAAGTTGTAGATATTTTCAAGTTAGTCAAATTAGACTCAAAGTTTGCATCATTTGGATTTTTTATGACAAAGTTATGGGCATTTCAAGTTGGGTACTTTTTCAAATTCAATGAATTAGGTCAAAGATGACCTATAATGTTTTGCAATGTCACATGTATTTCCTTTAGGATTATGAAATTTTGTCCAATATTAAAGTTTAAGTAGACATCTCAATCCTTCCAATGCCTTTGGTCCTACCTCAAAATCATAAAAATTGAGAATGTTATGCCCTTGGCAAGTTGACCCAAAATTAGGGTTTCAGTCAAAATGACCTATAATGTTTGGAAATGAATGGTGACCTTCCAAGCTTCAAATGGATTTTTTATGAACCTTAAAGTTTCTCATATGGTTCTTAGGAATTTTTTTTATTTTTGGGTCATCTTCATTTGACAAACACATCAAAAGTTATAGCTCATTGAACCTCAGCTTAGTCAGATGACTTGACTAGTCAACTTTTCAAAGTCAAACTTCCAATCTTGATGAATAAATGGTTGAGGGGCCTAAAATAGGCTAATATATGCATAAAATTATAAATTAATGAACTTCCCTTTATTAAATTTGATCAGAGGTTGAGATTGCTTCATGGGCAAGGCACAGTCAAAGCACAATGAAATTAGGGTTTCCTTGGGAAACAATCTTCAAGCCCTTTGGGTTATCTTGATAAAATTGGAAAATTGAGATACTTGGGAGACATATATGATGATTAGGAACTTTGTGGACCATTGGCATGCCTTTCCTCACCTTCATCTAGCCATTGCATTGGGCTTAGGAGCTTCCTAGGAGCATTGGAGCACATGATCACTTGAGCTTCAAAACAAAAAGTGTTAGTGACATATTTTGTGCTTTTGGTTAGTAATAAAATAAGAAAAGCTATAACATATAATACAAGCATTCTTGGAGATCTCAAATCACTCAAACAAGTCCCAACCCTAGGGTTAAGGAGCCAAACATGCTATGATCCTTGAGGCAATGCATTTGTGCAATATCATGATGCCATGAGGGATCTTAGGGTCAAAATGAGGGTCTTACAAAAGGCACAATGAAATATATGATGTTATGTTTTATGCATGCATATGTATAAGCAAGTATTTGATTATGCTGACAAACGAGCACAAAGGATACAAACAATGAAGATCTGAATCATCACAACTAGCTACTCGACTAATCTCGACAAGATGGAAACACCGACTGGAGAACTTGCTAGGGACAAAAATAAATCATCGAGGATATAAATCCTAACTCAAAAATATATTCAATTCCCGGGGATGGAACACAGTCATAGCTCAAGGAAGACTGAGGATACATCAATCCAAATCAAAGCTCAACTCTGGCTGGGGAAAGGCATGGAGAACATGCGTCCAACCCGAAATGTTGAGGATGAATGGAGATCTGTTGAGGATCCTTATCAGAGCAATAGGTCATCATTGCGAGGAATTTTAAGTCAACATTATATCAAATGGGAGACAACTATGCATGGGACATCACCAATATTGCTCAAAACCAAATACTGCCAGAAGGAAGAAATCTTCTATCAGAAGATGGAATTCCGCTGAGGTCTCAAGTCACAACAAGAGGTAAAACTCGGAGAACCATACGATCTACTGAGGATTCCATCCAGAAACATCTCTGCGGGGCTTCACTGGGGATACAACAATCTTCTAGGACAAATCAAAGACCACATGAGGATACAAAGATCGGAAACAGCTTACTCAAAAGGAAAGCAATAATCATCAAACCCTTCTTGGAGATTGAGAAATAAACCAATTCCAAGGTACCAAAATATCAACTGGGTCTACAGACTCACGCATGGGAGAAGTTGTCATGGCTATGCAACAACCAACTAAGGTGTTAGGGATATGAGAACCAAATGAAGATTTCACAGAGATCCAGGGTTCATGTAAAGATGCAAGTGAAGATCACAAATCCTTAGTTGGGGATAGATGATGAATTACAAAGAGAACAACACATTAGCTCTGAAGGAGATAAAAAGTGAATTGTTTGGGGATCAACCCACCAACCCTATTGGGGATGATAAATTTCTCGGGGAGCAACTTATCAATCATGCTAAGGATGAATGAGGAACTGCTGTGGGGATAGAGTCTCTAAACAAACTGCTTGGGGAAGACAACAATGCTTCACACATCAAGACTTGCCGCTCTTTAGATTGCTATTGACATTCCTTTTTTGAAATTGATTGTTCTTAAAGTAAATGCCTTATTATTTAAGAAAAATGATTGTTCATTGATTTATTTATTTAAAAAATTATCATCATAAAAATTCAATTTTAAAACAAAAACAAATAAGAATACGAAACAAATGGATAAAAGCTCAACTTTATTCAATAGAATGGTAGTCCGCAAATGGCGGGACTCCACGGATCTTTACAAAGTTTGAAAAATGGTAATTTACATGGAAAAGGGCTACATTGAATACAATGACCACTACTCTCCCTACCAACTTTGAAATCCACTGTGTGTTTGTCTTTGGTTGTGAATGATGATTCAGAACCAAATGACTGTTCAAAACTGCTTCAATGATCAGGACCAGCCAAATGGAGTTACTTGCCATAATCCCTAATTTTTTCCTATATTTCTCCGAGGTGGGGTACTCAATCTACCAGGATAAATTTTCTGTTTTATGTCTCTAACTTTTTCCTGGATCTCCCTTTCGAGGTTTCAATCCACCAAGAAGCTCATTTTTGCCTAAGTCGCCCTTTCGGGTTTTCAACTTAGCCAGTTGTTCTTTTCTTTTTAGGCGAAGTATTTCTTGTCTGCATTGTCATTCACAGGACGCGTGAACTCTTCACCATCCATAGTTGTAAGAATCAAAGCAGCGCCTGAAAAGGCTCTCTTAACAACATATGGGCCTTCATAATTAGGAGTCCATTTACCCCTAGCATCATGTTTGAAAGATAGAATCTTCTTGAGCACGAGGTCACCTTCTTGGAACACACGAGGCTTGACCTTCTTATCAAAAGCTTTCTTTATTCTCTGTTGATATAACTGACCATGACACATGACAGTCAATCTCTTCTCTTCAATCAAATTGAGCTGGTCATATCTGGTATAACACCATTTAGCTTCTGTCAACTTAGCTTCCATCAATACACGCAATGATGAGATCTCAACCTCTACGGGGAGCACTTCTTCCATGCCATAAGTAAGAGAGAAATGGGTTGCCCCTGTTGAAGTGCGGACAAATGTATGGTACCCATGCAAAAAAATGGGAGCATCTCATGCCAATCTTTGTACGTCACAACCATCTTTTGGATGATATTCTTGATATTCTTGTTCACAGCTTCAACGACCTCATTCATCTTAGGTCTGTAGGGAGAAGAATTATGATGTGCACTCTTGAAGTCTTTGCAAAGAGCTTCCACCATATTATTATTACTCAAGTTTGATCCATTATCAGTAATGATCTTACTTGGCACACCATAACGACATATGATCTGATTCTTGATAAACCTTACAACAACTTGTTTGGTTACATTTGCATGTGATGCCGCTTCAACCCACTTTGTGAAGTAATCAATAGCCACCAAAGTGAAACAATGTTCGTTAGAAGCTTTGGGCTCAATCATGCCAATCATATCAATTCTCCACATGGAGAAAAACCATGGAGAGGAAATGACATTCAATAGTGTCGGAGGAACATGAATCTTATCTGCATAAATTTGACACTTATGGCATTTCTTCATAAACTTGCAACAATCAGATTCCATTGTCAGCCAATAGTAACATGCTCTCAACATTTTCTTTGCCATAACATGTCCATTGGAATGAGTACCAAAGGAATCTTCATGGACTTCTGTCATTAATAGGTCTGTTTCGTGTCTATCCATGCATCTAAGAAAAACCATATCGAAATTTCTCTAGTAAATCACATCACCATTCAGGTAGAAGTTGCCAGCTAATCTTCTCAAAGTCTTCTTGTCTTTCAAAGATGCCCCAGATGGGTAAATTTGACTTTGGAGGAAACATTTGATATCATAATACCATGGCTTTTCATCTTTGACTTCTTCAATAGAAAACACATGAGTTGGCCTATCAAGACGCATCACAGTCAAATTAGAAACTTCATTCTAATACTTCACCATAATCATGGAAGCCAACGTTGCAAGAGCATCTGCCATCCGGTTTTCATCTCGAGGGATATGATGAAACTTAAACTTTGTAAAGAATCTTGATATCCTCCTCACATAATCTCTATATGGTATCAAACCGGGTTGCTTCGTCTCACATTCACCTTTGATCTGATTCACAACCAAAGTTGAATCTCTAAAAACGTCAAGATATTTAATTATGAGATCAATGGCCTCTTCAAGCCCCATAATGCAAGATTCATATTCAACCATATTATTCGTACATTTGAAGGTCAATCTAGTTGTAAATGGAAAATGAGTGCCTTGAGGAGTAATAATCACTGCCCCAATGCCATTACCTTAGGAATTAACAACTCCATCAAATACCATGCCCCAACAGGAACCAGGTTCTAGCCCTTCTTCAAGCAATGGTTCATCACAATCTCTCATCTTCAGGTACAAAATATCTTCGTCAGGAAAATCATATTGTACTCACTGATAATCTTCAATAGGTTGGTGAGCCAAATGGTCAGCCAAGACAATACCTTTAATAGCTTTTTGACACCGGTATTCAATATCATACTCAGCTAACAGCATCTGCCAACGGGCAATCCTCCCAGTTAAAGCAGGCTTCTCAAAAATTTAATTGATTGGATCCATTTTTTATATCAACCAAGTAGTATAATTCAACATATACTGGCGCAAACGCTTAGCAGCCCAAGCCAATGCACAACATGTCTTTTCAAGCATAGAATACCGAGTCTCAAAATCGGTGAACTTCTTACTGAGGTAGCAAATTACATATTCTTTCTTCCCAGATTCATCTTTCTGACCAAGAACACAACCCATATTCTCTTAAAGAACAGTCAAATACATGATCAATGGTCTTCCTTCAACAGGCGGAGACAGAATCAGAGGCTTAAGTAGATATTCTTTGATAGTGTCAAAAGCATTCTGGAAATCCTCGGTCCAATCATAAGACTGATCTTTCCGAAGAAGCTTGAATATAGGTATAAATGTGGCAATCATATGCGATATAAATCTTGAAATGTAATTCAAGAGGCCGAGAAAACCTCTGACTTACTTTTTAGTTTTGGGCGCCTGCATTTCTTGTATTGCTTTAACTTTGGCATGATCAACTTCAATTCCCTTCTCGCTGACAATAAAGCCCAACAACTTACCAGAGCAAACACCAAAAGTACACTTATTGGGATTCAAGCAGAGTTTATATTTCCTCAAATGCTGGAATAGCTTCAATAAATGCTTAACATGCTTTTCTTCAGTCCTTGATTTAGCAATCATATCATCAACATAGACTTCAATCTATTTATGCATCATATCATGAAAAAGAATGGTCATAGCTCTCTAGTACGTCGCACCGGCATTCTTTAAACCGAAAGGCATCACTCGATAAAAAAATGTTCCCCAAGGTGTAATGAATATGATCTTCTCCATATCTTCGGGGGCCATCTTGATTTGATTATAACCGGAAAATCCATCCATAAACCGCAAGACTTTGCTTTAGCTGCATTATCTACCAACATATCAATGTGTGGCAGAGGAAAATCATCTTTCAGACTGGTTTTATTCAAATCTCTATAATCAAGACACATACAAACTTTTCCATCTTTCTTAGGAACATGCACAATATTGGCCACCCATTGTGGATACTCGGAGGTAACAAGGAAACCGACATCAATTTGCTTATGCACTTCCTCCTTAATCTTCACTTCTATATCAGGATGATTTCTTCTCAACTTCTGCTTGACCGGCGGACTTTCTGGCTTCAAAGGCAATCTATGCACCACAATATCAGAATCCAAACCTGGCATATCTTGATAGTGAAGGAGAATAGCGATCCAAAACGCATCGGAATTTAAATTTTTTCCTTTAGTGATCCTTACGAATGGGCATGATCAGTGATAGAATCGTTACCTCCTGTGGCGATTGAAACCTTTGATGCAGATCTAAGAAGTGATCACGAACGTTAAATCATGACAACGCCTCTACTCAGTACACACGAAAGGATTCCTTCAATCTCAGTGCTAGCTGCTATGAATGAAGGCTTTGAGTGAGTGAGAGAGAGAGAGAGAGAAACAAAATTTCATATGAACAAATGCTTATGCATAAGGGTTCTATTTATAGAACCACTTGTGTGGGCTGTAACCTAAAAATACCACTTAAGTGTATGTGGCCCATATCTTATGATATACCAAAATCACTTAAGCACGCGGTACCTTACCATATTTTGTATTTTACTTAAGTGCACAATACCTTACTATGTTCTACAATTTACTTAAGTGCAGCGTACCTTACGGTGTTCCTTATTTACTCTATCTCTCATCAATCCTTCCTTTTGTGTGTGACCCGGTAGGTTCTCGTGACATTGATAATTATATTAAATCACATATTTAACATAATAAACAGCGAGCGGTATCTAGCAACACATCACTGCTACCCAAGACACAAAAATGTCATGTGATATGACAAATCCTTTTGTGATAATACTTATGTTTACAATTACCCTTTTGCCCTTATGTCTATATTGAACACAAGGCATAGACTGTGTCATCCTTGTCCAGTTCAATATTGGGCCCTTAGACATTTATCCTGTTACGCAGGATGGGAAAATTCTATCTAGGTCACTGATGTCCCTCAACATGCTTCGTGGAGTACCCATCAACTGTCTTTATGGTCATCCAATTACAGACAATGTTTGATCAACAATAAGGTACTCGACTCTATATCTAGGGTCCATAGTGGTTTCAGGTCGAAGGGTGGTATACACCACTATCCCCATGAGAATAACTTATGATACTTTGCATAATATTCTATATAGTATTCTCATAGCGAATCAATCCAGTATAAATATTACTCTTAATATTCATACCTATGTTTAAGACTTGATAACTCCTTATCCATGATCCATGAGATGTGATCATCAGGCTATATACATAATATTCTTAATGCTTTAATGTTATCTCACTTTACAACAAATCTCGACTACGGATAATTTAAGAATGGTGTCCTTATGTTTAATGGGATCTCATGATTAAGTCACACTTGATACATTAAATGGACTAGCTATTCTAGGGACTTTATTAAACAAACATAATAAAGAAAAAACCTTTTATTATTAATAAATAATTCGATACAAGTACCAAAAATATTGGCCTCCAGGGCTTACATTAACAATCTCCCACTATCACTAGACTCAATCAGGTATACCCCTAATGGCCATAGATCTAGTATGGCCATCATGTTTCTACTGCACAAGAGGCTTTGTTAGTGGGTCAACAATATTGTCAAGTGTAGGTACTCTGCATATTTTCACATCTCCTCTATCTATTATCTCTCGAATGAGGTAATAACGCATAAGTATGTGTTTGGATCATTGGTGAGATCTAGGCTCCCTAGCTTGTGCGATAGCACCATTGTTATCACAATAGATATCAATGGAATCCACAATGCTAGGAACTATGCCAAGTTCACTAATTAACTTTTTGATCCAAACAGATTCCTTTGTTGCACTTGAGGTAGCAATATACTCGACCTCGATTGTAGAATCAACAATTGTATCTTCCTTTTAACTTTTCAAGCTCACAACGCCACCATTTAAGCAAAACACATAACCAAATTGTGATCTAAAGTCATCCTTACTTGTCTGGAAGCTAGCATCATTGTATCCAATTACAGCAAGCTCTTCCTGACCTCCATATGTCAAGAATGAGTTCCTAGTCCTTCTCAAATACTTAAGGGTATTCTTGACGGCTACCCAATGAGCATCACCCGGATCAGATTGATAGTTACTCGTTGCACTTAAAGCATACGAGACATCTGGTCGAGCACATAACATGGCATAAATGATATATCCTATTACAACTGCATATGTAATCTTATTCATGTGATCCCTTTCTTCCTTAGTTTAAGGGGATTGTTTTTTTGATAGACACATGCCATGTTGCATAGGTATGAATCCTTTCTTGGAATCATGCATATTAAAGCGTCTCAGCACTTTGTCTATGTATGTACTCTGACTTAGGCCAAACAGTTTTTGTGATCTATCTCTATAGATCCTGATTCCTAATATATAGGTTGCTTCACCTAGGTCTTTCATAGAAAAGAATTTCCCCAACCAAGACTTTACTTGTTGTAGGTGTTAGATGCCCAAAAGTGATTATTTGAGCTATCAAATGTGGGAATCTTTCACTCCTTTTTACTGTTAAAGTGTTCGAAACCACCTTTGCCTTTGATGATTTGCAATACAATGTTAAATGATCTTGGTACCCTTAATTTGTGTGTTATTGTGCAGAAATTAGGCATGAAAGAATATAAAACAAAGGCACATGAATGATGGCAAAGGGACCAAGAAAGGAAGCATTCATCAGCATGCTCGCAAGGCGAGTGCTGTAGCGAAGTGCTCGCTAGGCGAGCTTCCAGCGAACATCGCCAAAATTTTACAGTAGCAAAGTCAGCAAACTCGCTAGGCGAGCACCCAGCGAAGGAGGTAGCGAACGCTCCCATACTTGGGCAAATTCACAACTAGCACTTACTCGCTAGGCGAGCACCTAGTGAGCTCCCAACGAGCAATTCCAGTAGCAAAACCATCTAAACTCGCTGGAGCGAAGGTGGAAACGTGGGCTTCGCTTAGCGAAGGTTTCTTCGCCTAGAGAACATGCAACCTGGACTTGGGAGATTCTTCTGGCGCAGGTGCCTCAGGTGGCCTATTTTGAGGCTCGCTAGGCGAACCATTCTGCTCGCCTAGCGAGCATGACAGCTCAGACAACAGCACTATAAGTAGCAGGGGCTACTTTTTGGAGAGAGAATTTTTAGACTTAAATATTTTTCAGCATTTCTTGGGATCACTTTTTGTAACCTAGAAACACATTTTCTTCATTTTTCTTCATCTCTCAATAATATTCTACAAAAAGAAGGTGGATTCCCATCCAATCTCGATTCTTCGACTCGAATGTTGATCAACCTTCAACCGAAACATGTTGTACAAGCTACCATGAAAATGAGTAGCTAAGTCCTTCATTTTGTCAAGGTTAGATGTAGATGATCATAAGCTTTGTGTGTATATGGGATGATCTTCATTTGTAAACTCTTTAATGATGAATATATGGTGAAAACCTTGTTTTATTGATAACTCTTTGTGTTGGTTTATGATCGAGAGATGTTTACCAACTCTTTACCTAGGTTTTCATCCAATCTTGTTTGTTAGCTAGAGATAGTAATGAATGATTTTGTTCACCATAAAGTTGAACCAAAAAGTTGTCATTTTGATAGATTGCGTGAGAGATCAACAATGGATCAAAATGGGAAAACCCACAATGTGTGTTAGAGATAAACACATTGGGAGGACTTTGTGAAATAGTTTATCATTTAAAGGAGTTTATGAGTTTTGTTGATCGAACATATGCATGCAAAATGATCGTCGAACCCTAACTTTGACAATCTTTCTCAAATAGAAAAACCCAAACTTTTACCGTATTTTATTACACTTTTATGCAAGCTACCGTGACTAAAACCAAAACCCCCCTTGTTACTTTGAGTTAAGAATTAAAACAACTGTCGAACGGCGGCGATATCCCACAATCCCCGTGGAGACGATAACAAAAACCCGACACTCAAATTACAACCAACAGTAGGGTAGGGACATCGTTTTCAATGAGTAATATGACATCTACATATAATACCAAGAAGATGATCATACTCCCACTAACCTTCTTGTAGACATAAGGCTCATCTTCATTCTTTATGAATCCATATTGTTTTACTGTTTCATCAAAACGAAGATTCCATCTTCTGGAAGTTTGCTTCAATCCATAGATTGATCTTTGTAACTTACATATCTTTTGAGCTTCTTCTGGTATGTCAAATCTTTCAGGTTGTGTGATGTACACATCCTCAAGAACATTCCCATTAAGGAAAGTAGTTTTGACATCCATCTCCCATATTTCATAATCATGATATACAACGATAGCAAGTAAAATCCGAACAGATTTAAGCATTGCAACTAGTGAAAAGGTTTCATCATATTCAACCTCATGAATTTGTTTATATCCTTTTGCAACCAGTCTTGCCTTATAGGTATGTACCTTACCATCCATGTCAGTCTTCTTTTTGAAGACCCACTTGCATCCTATAGGATTAACTCCTATAGGAGGTTCTACGAAGGTCCAAACCTGGTTTGTGTACATGGAATCCATTTCAGATTTCATGGCTTCTAGCAACTTCTCAGACTCGGGACCAGTTATGGCCTCTTGGTAGGTCACAGGCTCATCTTGATCCATGAGTAATACATCACCTTGATCAGTTATGAGATATCCATATCTCTCAGGTAGGTCAGATCCTGTTTGACCTACGTTGGTCTTGTTTTACTCGAGCAGCTTGCTCTTCCACAACTAATTGTGTTTCCTGCTCTAATTGCTCCATAGGTGTATCAATGCTTTGTAATTCTTGAATTTCTTCAAGCTCTACTTTCCTCCCACTGATTCCTTTGGAAATAAAATCCTTTTCTAGGAAAACTCCAGTTCGAGCGACAAACACTTTTCCCTAAGAATGATTGTAGAAGTAATACCCTCTTGTTTCTTTAAGATACCCCACAAACAAGCATTTATCATATTTGGGCTCAAGCTTAGTTGAAATTTGTCGTTTCACATAAACTTCGCAACCCCAAATCTTCATGTAAGACATATGTGGTTTCTTACCACTCCATATCTCATATGGTGTCTTCTCAACCTTTTTGATGGAACACGGTTAAGTGTGTAAGCTGTTGTCAATAGTGCATGTCCCCAAAAGGAGTTTGGAAGATTGACATGACTCATCATGGATCAGACCATGTCTAACAAGGTTTGATTTCTTCTCTCAAATACACTGTTCTATTGGGGTGTTCTAGGAGGAGTAAGTTGGGATAAAATCCCACACTCTTTCAGATGGTCATTAAACTCTAGGCTTAAATACTCACCACCTCGATTTGATCAAAGAGTTTTAATATTCTTACCTATTTGGTTTTGTACTTCATTCTTGAATTCTTTGAACTTTTCAAAGGACTCTGATTTGTGTTTCATTAAATATACATAACCATATCTATTGAAATCATCAGTAAATGTGATGAAGTATTGAAAACCTCCTCTGGCTGGTATGTTCAGTGGTGTACATCAGTATGTATGAGGGCCAAAATATCATTAGCTCTTTCACCTTTTCCTATTAATGGAGACTTTGTCATCTTCCCAATTAAACAAGATCTGCGTGTCTCATATGATTCATAAGCAAAAAAGTCCAAGAGTCCATCTTTATGAAGTTTGGAAATGAGTTTCTCATTTATGTGGCCTAATCGACAATGCCAAAGGTAAGTTGGATTTAACTCATTAGGTTTCATCCTTTTAGTATTAATGTTATAAATAGGTATTTCAAGATCAAGGATATATAGTCCATTATTCATTTGTGCAGTAGTATAGAACATATCATTCAAATAAATAGAGCAACAATTGTTCTTTATTATAAATAAGAAACCAAACTTGTCCAAATAAGAAACAGAAATAATATTCCTGCTAATTGCAGGTACATAATAACAGTTCTCTCACTAAATTATTAAATCACTAGGTAAAGTCAATACATAAGTTCCTACGGCTAAAGCAACAACCTTTGCTGCATTGCCAACTCGTAGGTCAACTTCACCTTTTGCCAAATCTCTACTCCTTTTTAGACCCTGACATTGGTACAAATGTGAGAACTGCATCCAGTATCTAATACCCATGATGCATAAGTACAAAAATTAATTTCAATAACAAAAATACCCGAAGTTGAAGTCTCTACTCCATTCTTCTTATCTTCCAGGTACTTTGGGCAGTTTCTCTTCTAGTGTCCGGTCTTACCGCAATGGAAGCGGGTGCCTTCCTTTGCTATGCCTCCACTAGGCTTCAAAGCAGGAGCAGTGGGTTTGGGTTTGGAAACTTCCTTACCTTTCCCTTTATCGCCCTGCTTGATGGGTCTTTTTTTATGTCTCTTTCCATTTTCGATCATCATAATGGACTTCCCTTTTGACTTCAGATTTTGCTCAGCAGTTCTTAACATGGCTAGTAGTTCAGGAAGAGATTTGTCCATATCATTTATATTGAAATTAAGGACAAATTGACTGAATCTATCTGGAAACGATCGCAAGATCAAATCAGCCGCAAGTTCCTTTCCGAGGGCCCAACCTCTTAAGGTTCTCCATATACTCAATCATCTTGAGCACATGGGGACCTACAAGGGCTCCCTAATCTAACTTGCCTTGAAAAATGGCTTTTGAAACTTCAAACCTTTCATGCTTTGCATGCTCTCGATAGAGCATCTTCAGGTGTTCGATCATATTGTACGCTACCATGTTCTCATGTTGCTTTTGCAACTCTGAGTTCATGGTAGCTAGCATGAGGCAAGCAGTTTCATTGGCATCATCGACATGCTTCTTATAAGCATCTCTTTCTGCCTTAGGTGCAGGACTAGAAGGTTCCTCTTCAGGAACAGGTTTCTCCAAGACATACAACTTTTTATCATGTTTGAGGATAATCCTCAGATTTCGGTGCCAATCCAGAAAATTTGTCCTAGATAATTTTTACTTATCAAGGATTGATCACAAAATGTTGTTAAAGGTGTTTGTTGTCATGGTAATCTACATGAAAATAATGAAAATATAAGTATCAATAACATATTTAATTAGGCCTTTAATTAAATATGCTTCCACTATTTTACTCAAAACAAATGACCCTCACCATTTGATTCAGAAAATCCCGTTGGAAGATTTTCTAGTGGGTCGAGATCCAGATTTCGCTTTGTTTTAAGTCCGCGTAGGCAGATTACACAAAACTAGGTTATTTAGATAGGAACTCCTTCCAATTGTATCTAATACAACTCTCGAATATTTTAGTTGGGTGAATAACTCCTTATTCCAATCCATCACATGGATCATTTCCAACTCTTGCTTCTAAACATATATAATCTTATTATAATTGGATATTACAATTACCCATCGCACCTTACTAATATAGAACATGCACCTCGTGTAGGCGAACCCTACATTATTCGATACTAGTCTTGATAAGTGCTAAAACTTGGAAAGCATAAACTTAATATTTAATTTTAGGGAATTTACAATAATTCTGATCTCACCGGCTTATTTATCATATAAATCGTCTCTCACATGCATCAACATACATTCACATGCATCAACATACATACAAAATGAAACAGTTATGTCCCCTAGCGCAATTGTTCTCCCAAGTCAATGAGAGAACCTAAGCTAACCTAATAACGATCTAAGCTTCTCCAAGCAAGATGTTCAAGGTTGTCCTCGTTTGATATTGTATTCTTCTCTTTCTTCATAACATTACATTACATAAAAGAAACTCGTTTTACATACGCGGGAGTGAGATGAGAAAAGAAGTTACATTAAGAGATTAAAAGAGAGGCACGACCCGCATGTCGTATTTTAAAATCCCAAAACAAAATAAAGGAAAACTAAGGGAACAACTGATCCCCACAAGACAATAATAATAAACACATCATTATTATTATTATTAATTTAAATTCTGTTAATTAAATAAACCAAATTAAATTTCGGCGACTGATCACACTATGTAGAGTTAGCCGGGGGTTCCGCTGCCCGGTCAGCGGATGATGGTCAAGGGGGCAGCCCCCCGACGCAAACTTTTAATGAATAATTCATTTGAAATCGACGTCGATTTTTGCATCAACACTTGATACTTTAAAGCACAACTCTTGCACAGTCACAACCCTAATCACATAACTCTTTGACAGCACAACCCTTGTACCGTCATGAACCCTAATACACCAATTTCATACCGTCAAACACACCACGATTGTTAATTCAGTATGATTGATCAACACGTCATTACTTCACCATACTTTCGTCGGGTTCTGAAGCAAATGACCATTGATCGCTCAGAGGAAAACAACCATTAAGTGTTTGAATGAACGAAAGAGAAACAATATATCATATATACCATATTTTGCATCAGAATTACTTAGATTATATATATATATATATATATATATATATATATATATATATATATATATATATATATATATATATATATATATATATATATATATATATATATATATATATATATATATATATATATATATATATATATATATATATATATATATATATATATATATATATATATATAACTTGATCGATCTCAATTGTGTAACCTATGGACGATCGATGTATCGCTGCTCCACCATACTAACTTCGGATTCCGAAGCATAGTCAACATCAATCATCCAAATCATACACACATGATGCCAAATTTAATTACTCATTTATTCTTTGATTCATTTTGTCTTTTAATCGTATTAATATAGAAAAAATAGAAAATAAACAACTCTCAGATGTATGGTTTCGTAAGTGGCTCTGATACCACTGAAGGAGAATAGCGATCCAAAATGCAACAGAATTTAAAATTTCCCCTTTAGTGATCCTTACGAATCGGCATGATCCGTGATAGAATCCTTACCTCTTGTGGCGATTGAAACCTCTGATGCAGATCTAAGGAGTGATCATGAATGTTGGATGGTGACAACACCTCTACTCATTCCACACGAACGAATTCCTTCAATCTCAGTGCTAGCTACTACGAATGAAGGCTTTGAGTGTGAGAGAAAGAGAAACAAAATTTCATATGAAGAAATGCTTCTGCACAAGGGTTCTATTTATAGAACCACTTGTGTGTGCTGTAATCTAAAAAGCCCCCTTAAGTGTATGTAGACCATATCTTATGATATACCAAAATCACTTAAGAACGTGATACCTTACCATATTTCATATTCTACTTAAGTGCACCGTACCTTACGATGCTCTACAATTCCCTTAAGTGCACCATACCTTACTGTGTTCCTTATTTACTCTATCTCTCATTAATTCATCCTTTTGTGTGTGACCCTATAGGTTCTCGCGACATTGGTAATTATATTAAATCATGTATTTAACATAACAAACAGTGAGTGATATCTAACAGCACATCACTTCTATCCAAGACACAAAAATGTCATGTGATCTGAAAAATCCTTTTGTGATAATACTTATGTGTACAATTCCCCTTTTGCCCTTATGTCTATATTGAACACAAGGCATAGATTGTGTCATCCTTGTCCAGTTCAATATTGGGCCCTTAGACAATTATCCTGTTACGCAGGGTGGGAAAATTCCATCTAGGTCACTCATATCCCTCAATATGCTTCGTGGAGTACCCATTAATTGTCTTTATGGTCATCCAGTTACGGACAATGTTTGATCAGCAATAAGGCACTCGACTCTACATCTAGGGTCCATAGTGGTTTCAGGTTGAAGGGTGGTATACACCACTATCACCATGAGAATAAGTTATGACACTTTACATATAATTCTATATAGTATACTCATTGCCGGTCAATCTAGTATAAATATTACTCTTAATATTCTTACCTATGTTTAAGACTTGATAACTCCTTATCCATGATCCATGAGATGTGATCATAAGTCTATATATATAATAGTCTTAATGCTTTAATGTTATCCCACTCTAGACTTTATTATACAAACATAATAAAGAAAAAGCCTTTTATTATTAATAAATAATTCGATACAAGTACCAAAAGTATTGACCTCTAGGGCTTACACCAACAGATAAGACCAAGCAAACACATCAGAATATTCTCGAAGAAGATCAACTAAGCCCTTCTTAACTTCTAGACACAGTTGAGACCAAATCTTAACTTCCTTCACATCATCTGCGGAACCCAAGTTGACTAATTCAATCTGCTCTTCAAATGGTTGAATGGTTTTTTCCTCGTGCTAAAGCAAACGAGATAACTCATTCGACACTTCTTCATCATCATTCTCTTTCTCTGCTTTAAACACAGGGAAATCAAAGTTTGGAGAGGGAGTAAGATCATTACGTTCAATGGGTTTGAGAACCAACCTGCATAATTAGATATTTTGATTTTAGAGAAATGAAGTGCAAACAAACATTATGCATTTATGGGAAAATGATTATTTATTTATGTTTTTTGTGATTACCATTTTCAGAAAAAGTAAAAAGTAAAAACAAACATCATAGATGTGGATGAATAAAATTGTATTTTTATTGATGATAAATTTGAAATGCCCAACAATGTTTCACTTCTCCATTAGGAATATGAGAAGGATTTTTCTTAGACGATAAAACAAATTACTTTGAATGATGCATAAAAACAGGAACGTCTACTACAATCCAATTGTTGCAAGTCTAGCCGTGTGTCACAAAATTGGCACAAGCTTCGTCTTCATCACTATCTTCAATAATGGCAGCTGAGTGTTGACCATCCTTGTGAATGAACCCTCCACTGCAGAAAACTTCTTGCATAGCTTTGACATTAGCGTTGAATGACCCTTGTTGAAATCCCAACCCTGCTCTGTTCTTGTTCTCAATAATTTCGTCAACGCGACCCCATTTGTCGGTGCTACCAGCCTAAATAACCTCTTTGGCATCCTTTAGGAAGACATGGGTGCTCAGTCTTCTTCAATTCATCAACAATAGACAAATCTTGAAACAACGTTCCAACTTCTTCTTCAGCATCCACATAGGTGAAGGATGAAAAATGGCTCACTACAAGCGCTTTCTCCCCACCAACAACGGCAAACTTTCCGTTCTTAACAAATTCCAATTTCTGATGTAGAGTAGATGTCACAGCACCAACTTCATAGATCCATGGCATTCCCAACAAACAACTGTAGGTCAGATGAATATCCATTACTTGAAAAGTAATTTGAAAGTCACTCGGACCTATCTTAACCGGAAGGTCCACCTCTCCAATGACAGTTTTTCGGGAACCGTCAAATGCTTTAACAACCACACCACTGTACCTCATCAGGGATCCTTGATAAGACAATCTTGCTAGAGTTGACTTGGGAAACACATTCAATGATGAACCAGTATCAACCAATACATTGAACAAGGCTTCCTATTTACAATTCATTGAAATATGGAGTGCCAAGTTGTGATTTCTACCTTCCTGAGGAAGTTCTTCATCACAAAAGCTCAAATTACTATAAGAAATGATGTTGGTAACAATATGGTCAAACTTATCCACAGTAACATCGTGCTCCACATAGGCTTGCTCCAACACTTTATGCAAAGCCCCCCTATGCGCTTCAGAATTCATCAACAATGACAACACAGAAATCTTCGACGACGTTTGAAGCAACTGCTCCACAACATTGAACTCACTTCTATTGATCAAATGATGTACCTCATCGTCATCATTAGCCTTCAGCCCGTTGGATTCACCGGACTGACAAGTTGGAGCACTAACTGGATCAATTGTAAGAACTTCTTCTCTCTTACCCACTGAAACATCTTCCACAACTCTAGGAGATAAATGGCCAAACACACAACCATTACGGGTCACCCTCACTACATATGTAATGCTCACCACTGAATTTGCAGCGGGAAGAGGAACCTCTTATCCATTCTCAATCATGGTGACATTATACTTATAAGGCATAACTTTATCGGATGAATAGGGGACGTGGCCCACTAACCATATAAAAATAACAATACCGATTTGTTGACATTTCTGATGCTGCTATAAAATTGAATAACTACCCTCTCGGGGGTCTTGAACACTGGCATAATAACATTTACATTATTACCCATATACCTGGATTGCTGAACTTGAATAACATTTTCATTCATCAGTTTCTGAATATCCCTCTTGACGATTACACATCCTCGAGAGTTGGCGCTACAAATAACACAACCATCATGGTCATGTTCACAATCACTTACCAATCACAAATCTCTATGAATCTCCACCAACAACCTCCAAATACGACGCACATCAAAGACCCTAAAATTCCCAAGACAACCATCCACCATGTTCAGATAAGCATTGCCATGAGCAAGCAACGAGTTGGCTTTAACATTAGGTGCTCTGTCCTCAAAGGAAACCATATCACTCTTGATCAGCTTTTGAACCTCATACTTCAAAGGATAACAATTTTCAATGTCATGGCCGGGAGCTCCCAGATGAAAAGCATAATGCAAATCTGGCTTGAACCATCATGGAAAAGGTTCAGGAACTTGTGGAGGATTTCTTGGTTGAATCAGATTCTTGACAACCAAAGAAGGATACAATTCTGCATAAGTCATAGGAATAGGGTCAAAAGATACCTTCTTCCTCTCAAAATTCTGATGATGATTGTTATTGTTATAGTTGGTACATTGTTGCGGCTATTATTGTTGTTGTTGCTAAACAGGAACTGATTGATTTGCTGAATTATTAGTGAAAACAGGAATAACTGATGATACTTGATATTGTTGCTTATGTGGTATAACATTCTTCCTCACATGAGGCCTTCTCTACCTCCCTACGGACATTGCATTGGTTTCTCATTCCTTCTTTTTGGAGAAATTACAACCATATTTCTTGCTTGAAGACACTTCATCTCTGGACAACCGGCCTTCTCTAACACCTTCTTCCAATCGTATCCCCATGTTCACCATTTCAGTGAAATCATTAGGAGCACTAGAAATCATGTGTTCAAAGTAAAATGAACTCATGGTCTTTAAGAAGATCTTGGTCTTCTCTTTCTCCTCCAAGGGTGGACTAATTTGAGCAGCCAATTCCCTCAATCTAGGGGCATACTCCTTGAATGTCTCTTTGTCCTTCTGAGACATTGATCTCAACTGATCTCGGTCTAGAGCCATATCAACATTATACTTATATTTCTTGACGAAAGCCTCACGCAAGTCATTAAATGTACGAACATTAGCACTATCCAAGCCCATATACCATCTGAGTGCACCACCAGTTAGACTGTCTTTGAAGTAATGGATGAGTAGTTGATCGTTGTCAGTCTGAGTAGACACCTTTCGAGTATACATGACAAGATGACTCAAAGGGCAGGTATTCCCCTTATATTTTTCAAAGTCCGGGAGCTTGTACTTGATTGGAATGTTGACATTGGGTACCAGACACAACTCAACAACACTCTTACCAAACAAATATTTTCCTCTTAAGGTCTTCAACTCCTTTCTAGGCTTAAGTAATTGGTCTTTCATCTCATCCATCTTCTTATAAACACTAGGACCTTAAGACGACTCAGAGTGATAGATGGTATCCTCGACACGAGGCAAAGTATACACAATGGGAGGACGCACAGACAGGACCAGGCTAGACACCGACATAGAAGCAAATGTTGGAGCGTACCCTTCAGGCACAAAGTTTGATGGCATTCCCCACAGGAATCCGGTAGGAATGGTAGTCACCAACTGGCTAGTAGCAACAACAGGCACATACGCTGAAGTGACCTCTGAAATAACAGTCCTCTGAGGAGGAGGAGTTGTAGGAGGCGGAGATGGTTGGTTATGAGCAACAATCACAAACTCCATCAAGGCAGTGAGTCTGGAAATCTCATCCTTAAGCTCTTTGTTCTCTTGTTCAAGATGCTCCATTCTTCTCTGGCGATTAGCTCGAGTGTTATAGTGATGAGTCAGCTTAGCTGATACACAAAAGAAGAACCAATAAGACATTTGACTGAAGAAACCTATTATGCAAATGATGCATGAAATGCAATGTTTTTAATTTTTTTTAATTTCAAGGAACATCTGAGGTCTCATTTATAAGTATTTTCATTTAATAATAGTAATCAATAACAATTCAATTAACCATAAAACCTCTTTTTATTCATAAAATTTGGAAGGATTACACTGAGTACAATTTTAGAAACCAAAATATAAATACAAGAGGAAAGGAAACTATCATCCTAAGGATCCCTAGTAACTGCATCAGATGAACTGGCCAAGGGAGTGTACTTCCTTCGGATGCATCGAATCTCTGACTCAAAAGTTTTCTGCATCTGAGCCTTCTCGAGGATGAGTCGATCAACAATCTTCTTCCAAGCACCGGAAGGCTGAGGCATACTAGAGGAAAATAAATCCTCTAGCTCTCTTTGTCTCTTCACTTCACACTCCTCAAGAACCTCAATAAGTACATCCTTGTCTTTCGACTCAAGTTACAACTCCTCATGCTTTTGGGTTAAAGCATGGAACCGGTCTTCCCATAAGTCTCTCTCTTGCTTCATCTTGGCAAGTGCGTCTTCCAACTCCTCTACATCTTGGTTAGGGAGAGTTGATGGCTCAACCATAACTACAAACATATGTATCTCACAAGCATACGACATCTTGAATGCTAAACCTCTATTCTTCACCCAAATAGTGTAAGCTTCCAAAGCTACATAGTTGCATGGACCAAGCTCGGATCTTCCTTTATTATGCACATTGTGCCAAGCACGCACCATTCTACTCTTTAGAAGTTAGGGGATCTTTACCCTCTTGATAGAATAGACCTTCTAACAAAATGTTATTAGGTTTATCTCTCAAGGGGAACCCAAGCTGACAATGGACAAATGTTGGGTTGTAGTTGATTCCTCCTTGCGTACCAATGAGAGGTACGTTAGAGAACTCACCATAACTGTCAATAATTTCCAAGCTACCAAATGCATAATTATACCAAACAATATCATTATTAGTGAGAGACATGAGTCTCTGACACCACCGTAGACATTGTCGGTTCTCCAAGAAAGCAGGCGTCTAAAGCAAGTGCAAAATAAACCACTTGTATAGAAGAGGAACACAACACAAAACAGTTCCACCACCCTTAGAATTCCTACAATGCAAAGAGAAATACGTGTCACCCAACAAAGTTGGAACAAGATTCCTAATCCAGAATATTCTAATGGCATTAACATCAACAAAATTGTCAATGTTAGGGAACAAAGCTAAATCATAGATGAGCAATAAAAATATGGCTTCAAAAGCCTCCATGCTACTAGCTTGAGCAAAAGCAGTAGCTCTACATAGAAGCAAATGTTGGAGCGTACCCTTCAGGCATAAAGTTTGATGGCATTGAAGGAGAGGGGCGATCCAAAATGCAGCGGAAATTAAAATTTTCTCCTTTAGTGATCCTTACGAATGGGCATGATCAGTGATAGAATCGTTACCTCTTATGACGATTGAAACCTTTGATGCAGATCTACGGGGCGATCGCGAACGTTGAACGATGACCACGCCTCTACTCAGTCCACACGAACAGATTCCTTCAATCTCAGTGTTAGCTGCTACGAATGAAGGCTTTGAGTAAGAGAGAGAGAGAGAGAGAGAGAAAACGAAAATGCAACTGCAATGAATGCTTCTGCACAAGGTTTCTATTTATAGATCCACTTGTGTGGGCTACAAGCTAAAAAGCCCATTTAAGTGTATGTGGCCAATATTTTATAATATGCCAAAATCACTTAAGCGTGTGGTACCTTACCATATTTTGTATTCTACTTAAGTACATCGTACCTTACGATGTTATACAATTCACTTAAGTGCACCGTACCTTACGGTGTTCCTTAATTACTCTATCTCTCATCAATCCGTCCTTTGTGTGTGACCCTGTAGGTTTTCGCGGCATTGGCAATTATATTAAATCACGTATTTAACATAATAAACAGTGAGCGGTATCTAGGAACACATCACTGCTACCCAAGACACGAAAATGTCATGTGATCTGACAAATCCTTCTATGATAAAACTTATGTGTACAATTACCCTTTTGCCCTTATGTCTATATTGAACACAAGACATAAACCGTGTCATCCTTGTCCAGTTCAATATTGGGCCCATAGACATTTATCATGTTACGCAGGATGGGAAAATTCCATCTAGGTCACTCATGTCCCTTAGCATGCTTTGTGGAGTACCTATAAACTATCTTTATGGTCATCCAGTTATGGACAACGTTTGATCATCAATAAGGCACTTGACTCTACACCTAAGGTCCATAGTGGTTTCAGGTCGAAGGCTGGTATACACCATTATCACCATGAGAATAACTTATGACACTTTGCATAACATTCCATATAGTATTCTCATAGTGGGTCAATCGAGTATAAATATTTCTCTTAATATTCATACCTATGTTTAAGACTTCATAACTGCTTATCCATGATCCATGGGATGTGATCATCAGTCTATATACATAATAGTCTTAATGCTTTAATGTTATCCCACTTCACAATAGAGCTCGACTATGGATACTTTAAGAATAGTGTCCTTATGTTTAATGTGATCTCATGATTAAGTCACACTTGATACATTAAACGGACTATCTTTTCTAGGGACTTTATTAGACAAACATAATAAAGAAAAAGCCTTTTATTATTAATAAATAATTCGATACAAGTACCAAAAGTATTGGCCTTGTGTTCAATATAGACATAATCAAGAATATTCTAATGGCATTAACATCAACAAAATTGTCAGTGTTAGGGAACAAAGCTAAATCATAGATGAGCAATACAAATATGGCTTCAAAAGCCTCCATGCTACCAGCTTGAGCAAAAGCAGTAGCTCTACATAGAAGCAAATGTTGAAGCGTACCCTTCAGGCATAAAGTTTGATGGCATTGAAGGAGAGGGGCGATCCAAAACGCAACGAAAATTAAAATTTTCTCCTTTAGTGATCCTTACGAATGGGCATGATCAGTGATAGAATCGTTACCTCTTATGACGATTGAAACCTTTGATGTAGATCTACGGGGCGATCGCGAACATTGAACGATGACCACGCCTCTACTCAGTCCACGAGAACGGATTCCTTCAATCTCAGTGCTAGCTACTACGAATGAAAGCTTTAGGTAAGAGAGAGAGAGAGAGAGAGAGAGAGAGAGAGAGAGAGAGAGAGAAAACGAAAATGCAACTGCAATGAATGCTTCTGCACAAGGTTTCTATTTATAGAACCACTTGTGTGGGCTACAAGCTAAAAAGCCCATTTAAGTGTATGTGGCCCATATTTTATAATATGCCAAAATCACTTAAGCGTGTGGTACCTTACCATATTTCGTATTCTACTTAAGTACATCGTACCTTACGATGTTCTACAATTCACTTAAGTGCACCGTACCTTACGGTGTTCCTTAGTTACTCTATCTCTCATCAATCCGTCCTTTGTGTGTGACCCTGAATGTTTTTGCGGCCTTCACAATTATATTAAATCACGTATTTAACATAATAAACAGTGAGTGGTATCTAGGAACATATCACTGCTACCCAAGACCCGAAAATGTCATGTGATCTGACAAATCCTTCTATGATAATATTTATGTGTACAATTACCCTTTTGCCCTTATGTCTATATTGAACACAAGGCATAAACTGTGTCATCCTTGTCCAGTTCAATATTGGGCCCATAGACATTTATCATGTTACGCAGGATGAGAAAATTCCATCTAGGTCACTCCTGTCCCTTAGCATGCTTCGTGGAGTACCCATAAACTGTCTTTATGGTCATCCAGTTACGGACAATGTTTGATCAGCAATAAGGCACTTGACTCTACATCTAAGGTCCATAGTGGTTTCAGGTTGAAGGGTGGTATACACCATTATCACCATGAGAATAAGTTATGACACTTTGCATAACATTCCATATAGTATTCTCATAGTGGGTCAATCTAGTATAAATATTACTCTTAATATTCATACCTATGTTTAAGACTTGATAACTCCTTATCCATGATCCATGAGATGCGATCATCAGTCTATATACATAATAGTCTTAATGCCTTAATGTTATCCCACTTCATAATATAGCTCGACTATGGATACTTTAAGAATATTGTCCTTATGTTTAATGTGATCTCATGATTAAGTCACACTTGATACATTAAACGGACTATCTATTCTAGAGACTTTATTAGAAAACATAATAAAGAAAAAGCCTTTTAATATTAATAAATAACTCGATACAAGTACCAAAAGTATTGGCCTTGTGTTCAATATAGACATAATCAAGAATATTCTAATGGAATTAACATCAATAAAATTGTCAGTGTTAGGGAACAAAGCTAAATCATTGATGAGAAATACAAATATGGCTTCAAAAGCCTCCATGCTACCAGCTTGAGCAAAAGAAGTAGCTCTACATAGAAGCAAATGTTGGAGCGTACCCTTCAGGCATAAAGTTTGATGGCATTGAAGGAGAGTGGCGATCCAAAACGCAACGGAAATTAAAATTTTCTCCTTTAGTGATCCTTACGAATGGGCATGATCAGTGATAGAATCGTTACCTCTTATGACGATTGAAACCTTTGATGCAGATCTACGGGGCGATCGCGAACATTGAACGATGACCACGCCTCTACTCAGTCCACACGAACGGATTCCTTCAATCTCAGCGCTAGCTGCTACGAATGAAAGCTTTAGGTAAGAGAGAGAGAGAGAGAGAGAGAGAGAGAGAGAAAACGAAAATGCAACTGCAATGAATGCTTCTGCACAAGGTTTCTATTTATAGAACCACTTGTGTGGGCTACAAGCTAAAAAGCCCATTTAAGTGTATGTGGCCCATATTTTATAATATGCCAAAATCACTTAAGCGTGTGGTACCTTACCATATTTCGTATTCTACTTAAGTACATCGTACCTTACGATGTTCTACAATTCACTAAAGTGCATTGTACCTTACGGTGTTCCTTAGTTACTCTATCTCTCATCAATCCGTCCTTTGTGTGTGACCCTGAATGTTTTCGCGGCCTTCACAATTATATTAAATCACGTATTTAACATAATAAACAGTGAGTGGTATCTAGGAACATATCACTGCTACCCAAGACACGAAAATGTCATGTGATCTGACAAATCCTTCTATGATAATATTTATGTGTACAATTACCCTTTTGCCCTTTTGTCTATATTGAACACAAGGCATAAACTGTGTCATCCTTGTCCAGTTCAATATTGGGCCCATAGACATTTATCATGTTACGCAGGATGAGAAAATTCCATCTAGGTCACTCATGTCCCTTAGCATGCTTCGTGGAGTACCCATAAACTGTCTTTATGGTCATCCAGTTACGGACAATGTTTGATCAGAAATAAGGCACTTGACTCTACATCTAAGGTCCATAGTGGTTTCAGGTTGAAGGGTGGTATACACCATTATCACCATGAGAATAAGTTATGACACTTTGCATAACATTCCATATAGTATTCTCATAGTGGGTCAATCTAGTATAAATATTACTCTTAATATTCATACCTATGTTTAAGACTTGATAACTCCTTATCCATGATCCATGAGATGCGATCATCAGTCTATATACATAATAGTCTTAATGCCTTAATGTTATCCCACTTCATAATATAGCTCGACTATGGATACTTTAAGAATATTGTCCTTATGTTTAATGTGATCTCATGATTAAGTCACACTTGATACATTAAACGGACTATCTATTCTAGAGACTTTATTAGAAAACATAATAAAGAAAAAGCCTTTTAATATTAATAAATAACTCGATACAAGTACCCAAAGTATTGGCCTTGTGTTCAATATAGACATAATCAAGAATATTCTAATGGAATTAACATCAATAAAATTGTCAGTGTTAGGGAACAAAGCTAAATCATTGATGAGAAATACAAATATGGCTTCAAAAGCCTCCATGCTACCAGCTTGAGCAAAAGAAGTAGCTCTACATAGAAGCAAATGTTGGAGCGTACCCTTCAGGCATAAAGTTTGATGGCATTGAAGGAGAGTGGCGATCCAAAACGCAACGGAAATTAAAAATTTCTCCTTTAGTGATCCTTACGAATGGGCATGATCAGTGATAGAATCGTTACCTCTTATGACGATTGAAACCTTTGATGCAGATCTACGGGGCGATCGCGAACATTGAACGATGACCACGCCTCTACTCAGTCCACACGAACGGATTCCTTCAATCTCAGTGCTAGCTGCTACGAATGAAAGCTTTAGGTAAGAGAGAGAGAGAGAGAGAGAGAGAGAGAGAGAGAGAAAACGAAAATGCAACTGCAATGAATGCTTCTGCACAAGGTTTCTATTTATAGAACCACTTGTGTGGGCTACAAGCTAAAAAGCCCATTTAAGTGTATGTGGCCCATATTTTATAATATGCCAAAATCACTTAACTGTGTGGTACCTTACCATATTTCGTATTCTACTTAAGTACATCGTACCTTACGATGTTCTTCAATTCACTTAAGTGCACCGTACCTTACGGTGTTCCTTAGTTACTCTATCTCTCATCAATCCGTCCTTTGTGTGTGACCCTGAATGTTTTCGCGGCCTTCACAATTATATTAAATCACGTATTTAACATAATAAACAGTGAGTGGTATCTAGGAACATATCACTGCTACCCAAGACACGAAAATGTCATGTGATCTGACAAATCCTTCTATGATAATATTTATGTGTACAATTACCCTTTTGCCCTTATGTCTATATTGAACACAAGGCATAAACTGTGTCATCCTTGTCCAGTTCAATATTGGGCCCATAGACATTTATCATGTTACGCAGGATGAGAAAATTCCATCTAGGTCACTCATGTCCCTTAGCATGCTTCGTGGAGTACCCATAAACTGTCTTTATGGTCATCCAGTTACGGACAATGTTTGATCAGCAATAAGGCACTTGACTCTACATCTAAGGTCCATAGTGGTTTCAGGTTGAAGGGTGGTATACACCATTATCACCATGAGAATAAGTTATGACACTTTGCATAACATTCCATATAGTATTCTCATAGTGGGTCAATCTAGTATAAATATTACTCTTAATATTCATACCTATGTTTAAGACTTGATAACTCCTTATCCATGATCCATGAGATGTGATCATCAGTCTATATACATAATAGTCTTAATGCCTTAATGTTATCCCACTTCATAATATAGCTCGACTATGGATACTTTAAGAATATTGTCCTTATGTTTAATGTGATCTCATGATTAAGTCACACTTGATACATTAAACGGACTATCTATTCTAGAGACTTTATTAGAAAACATAATAAAGAAAAAGCCTTTTAATATTAATAAATAACTCGATACAAGTACCAAAAGTATTGGCCTTGTGTTCAATATAGACATAATCAAGAATATTCTAATGGAATTAACATCAATAAAATTGTCAGTGTTAGGGAACAAAGCTAAATCATTGATGAGAAATACAAATATGGCTTCAAAAGCCTCCATGCTACCAGCTTGAGCAAAAGAAGTAGCTCTACATAGAAGCAAATGTTGGAGCGTACCCTTCAGGCATAAAGTTTGATGGCATTGAAGGAGAGTGGCGATCCAAAACGCAACGGAAATTAAAAATTTCTCCTTTAGTGATCCTTACGAATGGGCATGATCAGTGATAGAATCGTTACCTCTTATGACGATTGAAACCTTTGATGCAGATCTACGGGGCGATCGCGAACATTGAACGATGACCACGCCTCTACTCAGTCCACACGAACGGATTCCTTCAATCTCAGTGCTAGCTGCTACGAATGAAAGCTTTAGGTAAGAGAGAGAGAGAGAGAGAGAGAGAGAGAGAGAGAGAGAGAGAAAACGAAAATGCAACTGCAATGAATGCTTCTGCACAAGGTTTCTATTTATAGAACCACTTGTGTGGGCTACAAGCTAAAAAGCCCATTTAAGTGTATGTGGCCCATATTTTATAATATGCCAAAATCACTTAAGCGTGTGGTACCTTACCATATTTCGTATTCTACTTAAGTACATCGTACCTTACGATGTTCTACAATTCACTTAAGTGCACCGTACCTTACGGTGTTCCTTAGTTACTCTATCTCTCATCAATCCGTCCTTTGTGTGTGACCCTGAATGTTTTCGCGGCCTTCACAATTATATTAAATCACGTATTTAACATAATAAACAGTGAGTGGTATCTAGGAACATATCACTGCTACCCAAGACACGAAAATGTCATGTGATCTGACAAATCCTTCTATGATAATATTTATGTGTACAATTACCCTTTTGCCCTTTTGTCTATATTGAACACAAGGCATAAACTGTGTCATCCTTGTCCAGTTCAATATTGGGCCCATAGACATTTATCATGTTACGCAGGATGAGAAAATTCCATCTAGGTCACTCATGTCCCTTAGCATGCTTCGTGGAGTACCCATAAACTGTCTTTATGGTCATCCAGTTACGGACAATGTTTGATCAGCAATAAGGCACTTGACTCTACATCTAAGGTCCATAGTGGTTTCAGGTTGAAGGGTGGTATACACCATTATCACCATGAGAATAAGTTATGACACTTTGCATAACATTCCATATAGTATTCTCATAGTGGGTCAATCTAGTATAAATATTACTCTTAATATTCATACCTATGTTTAAGACTTGATAACTCCTTATCCATGATCCATGAGATGTGATCATCAGTCTATATACATAATAGTCTTAATGCCTTAATGTTATCCCACTTCATCATATAGCTCGACTATGGATACTTTAAGAATATTGTCCTTATGTTTAATGTGATCTCATGATTAAGTCACACTTGATACATTAAACGGACTATCTATTCTAGAGACTTTATTAGAAAACATAATAAAGAAAAAGCCTTTTAATATTAATAAATAACTCGATACAAGTACCAAAAGTATTGGCCTTGTGTTCAATATAGACATAATCAAGAATATTCTAATGGAATTAACATCAATAAAATTGTCAGTGTTAGGGAACAAAGCTAAATCATTGATGAGAAATACAAATATGGCTTCAAAAGCCTCCATGCTACCAGCTTGAGCAAAAGAAGTAGCTCTACATAGAAGCAAATGTTGGAGCGTACCCTTCAGGCATAAAGTTTGATGGCATTGAAGGAGAGTGGCGATCCAAAACGCAACGGAAATTAAAATTTCTCCTTTAGTGATCCTTACGAATGGGCATGATCAGTGATAGAATCGTTACCTCTTATGACGATTGAAACCTTTGATGCAGATCTACGGGGCGATCGCGAACATTGAACGATGACCACGCCTCTACTCAGTCCACACGAACGGATTCCTTCAATCTCAGTGCTAGCTGCTACGAATGAAAGCTTTAGGTAAGAGAGAGAGAGAGAGAGAGAGAGAGAGAGAGAGAGAGAGAGAGAGAGAGAGAGAGAAAACGAAAATGCAACTGCAATGAATGCTTCTGCACAAGGTTTCTATTTATAGAACCACTTGTGTGGGCTACAAGCTAAAAAGCCCATTTAAGTGTATGTGGCCCATATTTTATAATATGCCAAAGTCACTTAAGCGTGTGGTACCTTACCATATTTCGTATTCTACTTAAGTACATCGTACCTTACGATGTTCTACAATTCACTTAAGTGCACCGTACCTTACGGTGTTCCTTAGTTACTCTATCTCTCATCAATCCGTCCTTTGTGTGTGACCCTGAATGTTTTCGCGGCCTTCACAATTATATTAAATCACGTATTTAACATAATAAACAGTGAGTGGTATCTAGGAACATATCACTGCTACCCAAGACACGAAAATGTCATGTGATCTGACAAATCCTTCTATGATAATATTTATGTGTACAATTACCCTTTTGCCCTTATGTCTATATTGAACACAAGGCATAAACTGTGTCATCCTTGTCCAGTTCAATATTGGGCCCATAGACATTTATCATGTTACGCAGGATGAGAAAATTCCATCTAGGTCACTCATGTCCCTTAGCATGCTTCGTGGAGTACCCATAAACTGTCTTTATGGTCATCCAGTTACGGACAATGTTTGATCAGCAATAAGGCACTTGACTCTACATCTAAGGTCCATAGTGGTTTCAGGTTGAAGGGTGGTATACACCATTATCACCATGAGAATAAGTTATGACACTTTGCATAACATTCCATATAGTATTCTCATAGTGGGTCAATCTAGTATAAATATTACTCTTAATATTCATACCTATGTTTAAGACTTGATAACTCCTTATCCATGATCCATGAGATGTGATCATCAGTCTATATACATAATAGTCTTAATGCCTTAATGTTATCCCACTTCATCATATAGCTCGACTATGGATACTTTAAGAATATTGTCCTTATGTTTAATGTGATCTCATGATTAAGTCACACTTGATACATTAAACGGACTATCTATTCTAGAGACTTTATTAGAAAACATAATAAAGAAAAAGCCTTTTAATATTAATAAATAACTCGATACAAGTACCAAAAGTATTGGCCTTGTGTTCAATATAGACATAATCAAGAATATTCTAATGGAATTAACATCAATAAAATTGTCAGTGTTAGGGAACAAAGCTAAATCATTGATGAGAAATACAAATATGGCTTCAAAAGCCTCCATGCTACCAGCTTGAGCAAAAGAAGTAGCTCTACATAGAAGCAAATGTTGGAGCGTACCCTTCAGGCATAAAGTTTGATGGCATTGAAGGAGAGTGGCGATCCAAAACGCAACGGAAATTAAAAATTTCTCCTTTAGTGATCCTTACGAATGGGCATGATCAGTGATAGAATCGTTACCTCTTATGACGATTGAAACCTTTGATGCAGATCTACGGGGCGATCGCGAACATTGAACGATGACCACGCCTCTACTCAGTCCACACGAACGGATTCCTTCAATCTCAGTGCTAGCTGCTACGAATGAAAGCTTTAGGTAGAGAGAGAGAGAGAGAGAGAGAGAGAGAGAGAGAGAGAGAGAGAGAGAGAGAAAACGAAAATGCAACTGCAATGAATGCTTCTGCACAAGGTTTCTATTTATAGAACCACTTGTGTGGGCTACAAGCTAAAAAGCCCATTTAAGTGTATGTGGCCCATATTTTATAATATGCCAAAATCACTTAAGCGTGTGGTACCTTACCATATTTCGTATTCTACTTAAGTACATCGTACCTTACGATGTTCTACAATTCACTTAAGTGCACCGTACCTTACGGTGTTCCTTAGTTACTCTATCTCTCATCAATCCGTCCTTTGTGTGTGACCCTGAATGTTTTCGCGGCCTTCACAATTATATTAAATCACGTATTTAACATAATAAACAGTGAGTGGTATCTAGGAACATATCACTGCTACCCAAGACACGAAAATGTCATGTGATCTGACAAATCCTTCTATGATAATATTTATGTGTACAATTACCCTTTTGCCCTTATGTCTATATTGAACACAAGGCATAAACTGTGTCATCCTTGTCCAGTTCAATATTGGGCCCATAGACATTTATCATGTTACGCAGGATGAGAAAATTCCATCTAGGTCACTCATGTCCCTTAGCATGCTTCGTGGAGTACCCATAAACTGTCTTTATGGTCATCCAGTTACGGACAATGTTTGATCAGCAATAAGGCACTTGACTCTACATCTAAGGTCCATAGTGGTTTCAGGTTGAAGGGTGGTATACACCATTATCACCATGAGAATAAGTTATGACACTTTGCATAACATTCCATATAGTATTCTCATAGTGGGTCAATCTAGTATAAATATTACTCTTAATATTCATACCTATGTTTAAGACTTGATAACTCCTTATCCATGATCCATGAGATGTGATCATCAGTCTATATACATAATAGTCTTAATGCCTTAATGTTATCCCACTTCATAATATAGCTCGACTATGGATACTTTAAGAATATTGTCCTTATGTTTAATGTGATCTCATGATTAAGTCACACTTGATACATTAAACGGACTATCTATTCTAGAGACTTTATTAGAAAACATAATAAAGAAAAAGCCTTTTAATATTAATAAATAACTCGATACAAGTACCAAAAGTATTGGCCTTGTGTTCAATATAGACATAATCAAGAATATTCTAATGGAATTAACATCAATAAAATTGTCAGTGTTAGGGAACAAAGCTAAATCATTGATGAGAAATACAAATATGGCTTCAAAAGCCTCCATGCTACCAGCTTGAGCAAAAGAAGTAGCTCTACATAGAAGCAAATGTTGGAGCGTACCCTTCAGGCATAAAGTTTGATGGCATTGAAGGAGAGTGGCGATCCAAAACGCAACGGAAATTAAAAATTTCTCCTTTAGTGATCCTTACGAATGGGCATGATCAGTGATAGAATCGTTACCTCTTATGACGATTGAAACCTTTGATGCAGATCTACGGGGCGATCGCGAACATTGAACGATGACCACGCCTCTACTCAGTCCACACGAACGGATTCCTTCAATCTCAGTGCTAGCTGCTACGAATGAAAGCTTTAGGTAAGAGAGAGAGAGAGAGAGAGAGAGAGAGAGAGAGAGAAAACGAAAATGCAACTGCAATGAATGCTTCTGCACAAGGTTTCTATTTATAGAACCACTTGTGTGGGCTACAAGCTAAAAAGCCCATTTAAGTGTATGTGGCCCATATTTTATAATATGCCAAAATCACTTAAGCGTGTGGTACCTTACCATATTTCGTATTCTACTTAAGTACATCGTACCTTACGATGTTCTACAATTCACTTAAGTGCACCGTACCTTACGGTGTTCCTTAGTTACTCTATCTCTCATCAATCCGTCCTTTGTGTGTGACCCTGAATGTTTTCGCGGCCTTCACAATTATATTAAATCACGTATTTAACATAATAAACAGTGAGTGGTATCTAGGAACATATCACTGCTACCCAAGACACGAAAATGTCATGTGATCTGACAAATCCTTCTATGATAATATTTATGTGTACAATTACCCTTTTGCCCTTATGTCTATATTGAACACAAGGCATAAACTGTGTCATCCTTGTCCAGTTCAATATTGGGCCCATAGACATTTATCATGTTACGCAGGATGAGAAAATTCCATCTAGGTCACTCATGTCCCTTAGCATGCTTCGTGGAGTACCCATAAACTGTCTTTATGGTCATCCAGTTACGGACAATGTTTGATCAGCAATAAGGCACTTGACTCTACATCTAAGGTCCATAGTGGTTTCAGGTTGAAGGGTGGTATACACCATTATCACCATGAGAATAAGTTATGACACTTTGCATAACATTCCATATAGTATTCTCATAGTGGGTCAATCTAGTATAAATATTACTCTTAATATTCATACCTATGTTTAAGACTTGATAACTCCTTATCCATGATCCATGAGATGTGATCATCAGTCTATATACATAATAGTCTTAATGCCTTAATGTTATCCCACTTCATAATATAGCTCGACTATGGATACTTTAAGAATATTGTCCTTATGTTTAATGTGATCTCATGATTAAGTCACACTTGATACATTAAACGGACTATCTATTCTAGAGACTTTATTAGAAAACATAATAAAGAAAAAGCCTTTTAATATTAATAAATAACTCGATACAAGTACCAAAAGTATTGGCCTTGTGTTCAATATAGACATAATCAAGAATATTCTAATGGAATTAACATCAATAAAATTGTCAGTGTTAGGGAACAAAGCTAAATCATTGATGAGAAATACAAATATGGCTTCAAAAGCCTCCATGCTACCAGCTTGAGCAAAAGAAGTAGCTCTACATAGAAGCAAATGTTGGAGCGTACCCTTCAGGCATAAAGTTTGATGGCATTGAAGGAGAGTGGCGATCCAAAACGCAACGGAAATTAAAAATTTCTCCTTTAGTGATCCTTACGAATGGGCATGATCAGTGATAGAATCGTTACCTCTTATGACGATTGAAACCTTTGATGCAGATCTACGGGGCGATCGCGAACATTGAACGATGACCACGCCTCTACTCAGTCCACACGAACGGATTCCTTCAATCTCAGTGCTAGCTGCTACGAATGAAAGCTTTAGGTAAGAGAGAGAGAGAGAGAGAGAGAGAGAGAGAGAGAGAGAGAAAACGAAAATGCAACTGCAATGAATGCTTCTGCACAAGGTTTCTATTTATAGAACCACTTGTGTGGGCTACAAGCTAAAAAGCCCATTTAAGTGTATGTGGCCCATATTTTATAATATGCCAAAATCACTTAAGCGTGTGGTACCTTACCATATTTCGTATTCTACTTAAGTACATCGTACCTTACGATGTTCTACAATTCACTTAAGTGCACCGTACCTTACGGTGTTCCTTAGTTACTCTATCTCTCATCAATCCGTCCTTTGTGTGTGACCCTGAATGTTTTCGCGGCCTTCACAATTATATTAAATCACGTATTTAACATAATAAACAGTGAGTGGTATCTAGGAACATATCACTGCTACCCAAGACACGAAAATGTCATGTGATCTGACAAATCCTTCTATGATAATATTTATGTGTACAATTACCCTTTTGCCCTTATGTCTATATTGAACACAAGGCATAAACTGTGTCATCCTTGTCCAGTTCAATATTGGGCCCATAGACATTTATCATGTTACGCAGGATGAGAAAATTCCATCTAGGTCACTCATGTCCCTTAGCATGCTTCGTGGAGTACCCATAAACTGTCTTTATGGTCATCCAGTTACGGACAATGTTTGATCAGCAATAAGGCACTTGACTCTACATCTAAGGTCCATAGTGGTTTCAGGTTGAAGGGTGGTATACACCATTATCACCATGAGAATAAGTTATGACACTTTGCATAACATTCCATATAGTATTCTCATAGTGGGTCAATCTAGTATAAATATTACTCTTAATATTCATACCTATGTTTAAGACTTGATAACTCCTTATCCATGATCCATGAGATGTGATCATCAGTCTATATACATAATAGTCTTAATGCCTTAATGTTATCCCACTTCATAATATAGCTCGACTATGGATACTTTAAGAATATTGTCCTTATGTTTAATGTGATCTCATGATTAAGTCACACTTGATACATTAAACGGACTATCTATTCTAGAGACTTTATTAGAAAACATAATAAAGAAAAAGCCTTTTAATATTAATAAATAACTCGATACAAGTACCAAAAGTATTGGCCTTGTGTTCAATATAGACATAATCAAGAATATTCTAATGGAATTAACATCAATAAAATTGTCAGTGTTAGGGAACAAAGCTAAATCATTGATGAGAAATACAAATATGGCTTCAAAAGCCTCCATGCTACCAGCTTGAGCAAAAGAAGTAGCTCTACATAGAAGCAAATGTTGGAGCGTACCCTTCAGGCATAAAGTTTGATGGCATTGAAGGAGAGTGGCGATCCAAAACGCAACGGAAATTAAAAATTTCTCCTTTAGTGATCCTTACGAATGGGCATGATCAGTGATAGAATCGTTACCTCTTATGACGATTGAAACCTTTGATGCAGATCTACGGGGCGATCGCGAACATTGAACGATGACCACGCCTCTACTCAGTCCACACGAACGGATTCCTTCAATCTCAGTGCTAGCTGCTACGAATGAAAGCTTTAGGTAAGAGAGAGAGAGAGAGAGAGAGAGAGAGAGAGAGAGAAAACGAAAATGCAACTGCAATGAATGCTTCTGCACAAGGTTTCTATTTATAGAACCACTTGTGTGGGCTACAAGCTAAAAAGCCCATTTAAGTGTATGTGGCCCATATTTTATAATATGCCAAAATCACTTAAGCGTGTGGTACCTTACCATATTTCGTATTCTACTTAAGTACATCGTACCTTACGATGTTCTACAATTCACTTAAGTGCACCGTACCTTACGGTGTTCCTTAGTTACTCTATCTCTCATCAATCCGTCCTTTGTGTGTGACCCTGAATGTTTTCGCGGCCTTCACAATTATATTAAATCACGTATTTAACATAATAAACAGTGAGTGGTATCTAGGAACATATCACTGCTACCCAAGACACGAAAATGTCATGTGATCTGACAAATCCTTCTATGATAATATTTATGTGTACAATTACCCTTTTGCCCTTATGTCTATATTGAACACAAGGCATAAACTGTGTCATCCTTGTCCAGTTCAATATTGGGCCCATAGACATTTATCATGTTACGCAGGATGAGAAAATTCCATCTAGGTCACTCATGTCCCTTAGCATGCTTCGTGGAGTACCCATAAACTGTCTTTATGGTCATCCAGTTACGGACAATGTTTGATCAGCAATAAGGCACTTGACTCTACATCTAAGGTCCATAGTGGTTTCAGGTTGAAGGGTGGTATACACCATTATCACCATGAGAATAAGTTATGACACTTTGCATAACATTCCATATAGTATTCTCATAGTGGGTCAATCTAGTATAAATATTACTCTTAATATTCATACCTATGTTTAAGACTTGATAACTCCTTATCCATGATCCATGAGATGTGATCATCAGTCTATATACATAATAGTCTTAATGCCTTAATGTTATCCCACTTCATAATATAGCTCGACTATGGATACTTTAAGAATATTGTCCTTATGTTTAATGTGATCTCATGATTAAGTCACACTTGATACATTAAACGGACTATCTATTCTAGAGACTTTATTAGAAAACATAATAAAGAAAAAGCCTTTTAATATTAATAAATAACTCGATACAAGTACCAAAAGTATTGGCCTTGTGTTCAATATAGACATAATCAAGAATATTCTAATGGAATTAACATCAATAAAATTGTCAGTGTTAGGGAACAAAGCTAAATCATTGATGAGAAATACAAATATGGCTTCAAAAGCCTCCATGCTACCAGCTTGAGCAAAAGAAGTAGCTCTACATAGAAGCAAATGTTGGAGCGTACCCTTCAGGCATAAAGTTTGATGGCATTGAAGGAGAGTGGCGATCCAAAACGCAACGGAAATTAAAAATTTCTCCTTTAGTGATCCTTACGAATGGGCATGATCAGTGATAGAATCGTTACCTCTTATGACGATTGAAACCTTTGATGCAGATCTACGGGGCGATCGCGAACATTGAACGATGACCACGCCTCTACTCAGTCCACACGAACGGATTCCTTCAATCTCAGTGCTAGCTGCTACGAATGAAGCTTTAGGTGAGAGAGAGAGAGAGAGAGAGAGAGAGAGAGAGAGAGAGAGAAAACGAAAATGCAACTGCAATGAATGCTTCTGCACAAGGTTTCTATTTATAGAACCACTTGTGTGGGCTACAAGCTAAAAAGCCCATTTAAGTGTATGTGGCCCATATTTTATAATATGCCAAAATCACTTAAGCGTGTGGTACCTTACCATATTTCGTATTCTACTTAAGTACATCGTACCTTACGATGTTCTACAATTCACTTAAGTGCACCGTACCTTACGGTGTTCCTTAGTTACTCTATCTCTCATCAATCCGTCCTTTGTGTGTGACCCTGAATGTTTTCGCGGCCTTCACAATTATATTAAATCACGTATTTAACATAATAAACAGTGAGTGGTATCTAGGAACATATCACTGCTACCCAAGACACGAAAATGTCATGTGATCTGACAAATCCTTCTATGATAATATTTATGTGTACAATTACCCTTTTGCCCTTATGTCTATATTGAACACAAGGCATAAACTGTGTCATCCTTGTCCAGTTCAATATTGGGCCCATAGACATTTATCATGTTACGCAGGATGGAAAATTCCATCTAGGTCACTCATGTCCCTTAGCATGCTTCGTGGAGTACCCATAAACTGTCTTTATGGTCATCCAGTTACGGACAACGTTTGATCAGCAATAAGGCACTTGACTCTACACCTAAGGTCCATAGTGGTTTCAGGTCGAAGGGTGGTATACACCATTATCCCCATGAGAATAACTTATGACACTTTGCATAACATTCCATATAGTATTCTCATAGTGGGTCAATCCAGTATAAATATTTCTCTTAATATTCATACCTATGTTTAAGACTTGATAACTCCTTATCCATGATCCATGGGATGTGATCATCAGTCTATATACATAATAGTCTTAATGCTTTAATGTTATCCCACTTCACAATAGAGCTCGACTATTGATATAGACATAATCAAGAATATTCTAATGGCATTAACATCAACAAAATTGTCAGTGTTAGGGAACAAAGCTATATCATAGATGAGCAATACAAATATGGCTTCAAAAGCCTCCATGCTACCAGCTTGAGTAAAAGCAGTAGCTCTACATAGAAGCAAATGTTGGAGCGTACCCTTCAGGCATAAAGTTTGATGGCATTGAAGGAGAGGGGCGATCCAAAACGCAATGGAAATTAAAATTTTCTCCTTTAGTGATCCTTACGAATGGGCATGATCAGTGATAGAATCGTTACCTCTTATGACGATTGAAACCTTTGATGCAGATCTACGGGGCGATCGCGAACGTTGAACGATGACCACGCCTCTACTCAGTCCACACGAACGGATTCCTTCAATCTCAGTGCTAGCTGCTACGAATGAAGGCTTTGAGTAAGAGAGAGAGAGAGAGAGAGAAATTGAAAAAAACTGCAATGAATGCTTCTGCACAAGGTTTCTATTTATAGAACCACTTGTGTGGGCTACAAGCTAAAAAGCCCATTTAAGTGTATGTGGCCCATATTTTATAATATGCCAAAATCACTTAAGCGTGTGGTACCTTACCATATTTCGTATTCTACTTAAGTACATCGTACCTTACGATGTTCTACAATTCACTTAAGTGCACCGTACCTTACGGTGTTCCTTAGTTACTCTATCTCTCATCAATCCGTCCTTTGTGTGTGACCCTGAATGTTTTCGCGGCCTTCACAATTATATTAAATCACGTATTTAACATAATAAACAGTGAGCGGTATCTAGGAACACATCACTGCTACCCAAGACACGAAAATGTCATGTGATCTGACAAATCCTTCTATGATAATATTTATGTGTACAATTACCCTTTTGCCCTTATGTCTATATTGAACACAAGGCATAAACTGTCTCATCCTTGTCCCGTTCAATATTGGGCCCATAGACATTTATCATGTTACGCAGGATGGGAAAATTCCATCTAGGTCACTCATGTCCTTTAGCATGCTTCGTGGAGTACCCATAAACTGTCTTTATGGTCATCCAGTTACGGACAATGTTTGATCAGCAATAAGGCACTTGACTCTACATCTAAGGTCCATAGTGGTTTCAGGTCGAAGGGTGGTATACACCATTATCACCGTGAGAATAAGTTATGACACTTTGCATAACATTCCATATAGTATTCTCATAGTGGGTGAATCTAGTATAAATATTACTCTTAATATTCATACCTATGTTTAAGACTTGATAACTCCTTATCCATGATCCATGAGATGTGATCATCAGTCTATGTACATAATAGTCTTAATGCCTTAATGTTATCCCACTTCACAATATAGCTCGACTATGGATACTTTAAGAATAGTGTCCTTATGTTTAATGTGATCTCATGATTAAGTCACACTTGATACATTAAACGGACTATCTATTCTAGAGACTTTATTAGAAAACATAATAAAGAAAAAGCCTTTTAATATTAATAAATAACTCGATACAAGTACCAAAAGTATTGGCCTTGTGTTCAATATAGACATAATCAAGAATATTCTAATGGAATTAACATCAATAAAATTGTCAGTGTTAGGGAACAAAGCTAAATCATTGATGAGAAATACAAATATGGCTTCAAAAGCCTCCATGCTACCAGCTTGAGCAAAAGAAGTAGCTCTACATAGAAGCAAATGTTGGAGCGTACCCTTCAGGCATAAAGTTTGATGGCATTGAAGGAGAGGGGCGATCCAAAACGCAACGGAAATTAAAATTTTCTCCTTTAGTGATCCTTACGAATGGGCATGATCAGTGATAGAATCGTTACCTCTTATGACGATTGAAACCTTTGATGCAGATCTACGGGGCGATCGCGAACGTTGAACGATGACCACGCCACTACTCAGTCCACACGAACGGATTCCTTAAATCTCAGTGCTAGCTGCTACGAATGAAGGCTTTGAGTAAGAGATAGAGAGAGAGAGAGAGAAATTGAAAATGAAACTGCAATGAATGCTTCTGCACAAGGTTTCTATTTATAGAACCACTTGTGTGGGCTACAAGCTAAAAAGCCCATTTAAGTGTATGTGGCCCATATTTTATAATATGCCAAAATCACTTAAGCGTGTGGTACCTTACCATATTTCGTATTCTACTTAAGTACATCGTACCTTACGATGTTCTACAATTCACTTAAGTGCACCATACCTTACGGTGTTCCTTAGTTACTCTATCTCTCATCAATCCGTCCTTTATGTGTGACCATATAGGTTTTCGCGGCATTGACAATTATATTAAATCACGTATTTAACATAATAAACAGTGAGCGGTATCTAGGAACACATCACTGCTACCCAAGACACGAAAATGTCATGTGATCTGACAAATCCTTCTATGATAATATTTATGTGTACAATTACCCTTTTGCCCTTATGTCTATATTGAACACAAGGCATAAACTGTCTCATCCTTGTCCCGTTCAATATTGGGCCCATAGACATTTATCATGTTACGCAGGATGGGAAAATTCCATCTAGGTCACTCATGTCCTTTAGCATGCTTCGTGGAGTACCCATAAACTGTCTTTATGGTCATCCAGTTACGGACAATGTTTGATCAGCAATAAGGCACTTGACTCTACATCTAAGGTCCATAGTGGTTTCAGGTCGAAGGGTGGTATACACCATTATCACCGTGAGAATAAGTTATGACACTTTGCATAACATTCCATATAGTATTCTCATAGTGGGTGAATCTAGTATAAATATTACTCTTAATATTCATACCTATGTTTAAGACTTGATAACTCCTTATCCATGATCCATGAGATGTGATCATCAGTCTATGTACATAATAGTCTTAATGCCTTAATGTTATCCCACTTCACAATATAGCTCGACTATGGATACTTTAAGAATAGTGTCCTTATGTTTAATGTGATCTCATGATTAAGTCACACTTGATACATTAAACGGACTATCTATTCTAGAGACTTTATTAGAAAACATAATAAAGAAAAAGCCTTTTAATATTAATAAATAACTCGATACAAGTACCAAAAGTATTGGCCTTGTGTTCAATATAGACATAATCAAGAATATTCTAATGGAATTAACATCAATAAAATTGTCAGTGTTAGGGAACAAAGCTAAATCATTGATGAGAAATACAAATATGGCTTCAAAAGCCTCCATGCTACCAGCTTGAGCAAAAGAAGTAGCTCTACATAGAAGCAAATGTTGGAGCGTACCCTTCAGGCATAAAGTTTGATGGCATTGAAGGAGAGGGGCGATCCAAAACGCAACGGAAATTAAAATTTTCTCATTTAGTGATCCTTACGAATGGGCATGATCAATGATAGAATCATTACCTCTTATGACGATTGAAACCTTTGATGCAAATCTACGGGGCGATCGCGAACGTTGAACTATGACCACGCCTCTACTCAGTCAACACGAACAGATTCCTTCAATCTCAGTGTTAGCTGCTACGAATGAAGGCTTTGAGTAAGAGAGAGAGAGAGAGAGAGAAAAAAAACGAAAATGCAACGTCAATGAATGCTTCTGCACAAGGTTTCTATTTATAGAACCACTTGTGTGGGCTACAAGCTAAAAAGCCCATTTAAGTGTATGTGGCCCATATTTTATAATATGCCAAAATCACTTAAGCGTGTGGTACCTTACCATATTTCGTATTCTACTTAAGTACATCGTACCTTACGATGTTATACAATTCACTTAAGTGCACCGTACCTTACGGTGTTCCTTAATTACTCTATCTCTCATCAATCCGTCCATTGTGTGTGACCCTGTAGGTTTTCGCGGCATTGGCAATTATATTAAATCACGTATTTAACATAATAAACAGTGAGCGGTATCTAGGAACACATCACTGCTACCCAAGACACGAAAATTTCATGTGATCTGACAAATCCTTCTATGATAATACTTATGTGTACAATTACCCTTTTGCCCTTATGTCTATATTGAACACAAGACATAAACCGTGTCATCCTTGTCCAGTTCAATATTGGGCCCATAGACATTTATCATGTTACGCAGGATGGGAAAATTCCATCTAGGTCACTCATGTCCCTTAGCATGCTTCGTGGAGTACCTAAAAACTATCTTTATGGTCATCCAGTTACGGACAACGTTTGATCATCAATAAGGCACTTGACTCTACACCTAAGGTCCATAGTGGTTTCAGGTCGAAGGGTGGTATACACCATTATCCCCATGAGAATAACTTATGACACTTTGCATAACATTCCGTATAGTATTCTCATAGTGGGCAATCCAGTATAAATATTTCTCTTAATATTCATACCTATGTTTAAGACTTCATAACTGCTTATCCATGATCCATGGGATGTGATCATCAGTCTATATACATTATAGTCTTAATGCTTTAATGTTATCCCACTTCACAATAGAGCTCGACTATGGATAATTTAAGAATAGTGTCCTTATGTTTAATCTCATGATTAAGTCACACTTGATACATTAAACGGACTATCTATTCTAGGGACTTTATTAGACAAACATAATAAAGAAAAAGCTTTTTATTATTAATAAATAATTCGATACAAGTAGCAAAAGTATTGGCCTTGTGTTCAATATAGACATAATCAAGAATATTCTAATGGCATTAACATCAACAAAATTGTCAGTGTTAGGGAACAAAGCTATATCATAGATGAGCAATACAAATATGGCTTCAAAAGCCTCCATGCTACCAGCTTGAGCAAAAACAGTAGCTCTACATAGAAGCAAATGTTGGAGCTACCCTTCAGGCATAAAGTTTGATGGCATTGAAGGAGAGGGGCGATCCAAAACGCAACGGAAATTAAAATTTTCTCCTTTAGTGATCCTTACGAATGGGCATGATCAGTGATAGAATCGTTACCTCTTATGACGATTGAAACCTTTGATGCAGATCTACGGGGCGAATCCGAACGTTGAACGATGACCACGCCACTACTCAGTCCACACGAACGGATTCCTTAAATCTCAGTGCTAGCTGCTACGAATGAAGGCTTTGAGTAAGAGATAGAGAGAGAGAGAGAAATTGAAAATGAAACTGCAATGAATGCTTCTGCAAAAGGTTTCTATTTATAGAACCACTTGTGTGGGCTACAAGCTAAAAAGCCCATTTAAGTGTATGTGGCCCATATTTTATAATATGCCAAAATCACTTAAGCGTGTGGTACCTTACCATATTTCGTATTCTACTTAAGTACATCGTACCTTACGATGTTCTACAATTCACTTAAGTGCACCGTACCTTACGATGTTCCTTAGTTACTCTATCTCTCATCAATCCGTCCTTTGTGTGTGACCCTGTATGTTTTCGTGGCATTGACAATTATATTAAATCACGTATTTAACATAATAAACAGTGAGTGGTATCTAGGAACATATCACTGCTACCCAAGACACGAAAATGTCATGTGATCTGACAAATCCTTCTATGATAATACTTATGTGTACAATTACCCTTTTGCCATTATGTCTATATTGAACACAAGGCATAAACTGTGTCATCCTTGTCCAGTTCAATATTGGGCTCATAGACATTTATCATGTTACACAGGATGGGAAAATTCCATCTAGGTCACTCATGTCCCTTAGCATGCTTCGTGGAGTACCCATAAACTGTCTTTATGGTCATCCAGTTACGGACAACGTTTGATCAGCAATAAGGCACTTGACTCTACATCTAAGGTCCATAGTGGTTTCAGGTCGAAGGGTGGTATACACCATTATCCCCATGAGAATAATATATGACACTTTGCATAACATTCCATATAGTATTCTCATAGTGGGTCAATCCAGTATAAATATTTCTCTTAATATTCATACCTATGTTTAAGACTTCATAACTGCTTATCCATGATCCATGGGATGTGATCATCAGTCTATATACATAATAATCTTAATGCTTTAATGTTATCCCACTTCACAATAGAGCTCGACTATGGATACTTTAAGAATAGTGTCCTTATGTTTAATGTGATCTCATGATTAAGTCACACTTGATACATTAAATGGACTATCTATTATAGGGACTTTATTAGACAAACATAATAAAGAAAAAGCTTTTTATTATTAATAAATAATTCGATACAAGTACCAAAAGTATTGGCCTTGTGTTCAATATAGACATAATCAAGAATATTCTAATGGCATTAACATCAACAAAATTGTCAGTGTTAGGGAACAAAGCTATATCATAGATGAGCAATACAAATATGGCTTCAAAAGCCTCCATGCTACCAGCTTGAACAAAAGCAGTAGCTCTACATAGAAGCAAATGTTGGAGCTACCCTTCAGGCATAAAGTTTGATGGCATTGAAGGAGAGGGGCGATCCAAAACGCAACGGAAATTAAAATTTTCTCCTTTAGTGATCCTTACGAATGGGCATGATTAGTGATAGAATCGTTACCTCTTATGACGATTGAAACCTTTGATGCAGATCTACGGGGCGATCGCGAACGTTGAACGATGACCACGCCACTACTCCGTCCACACGAACGGATTCCTTAAATCTCAGTGCTAGCTGCTCCGAATGAAGGCTTTGAGTAAGAGATAGAGAGAGAGAGAGAAATTGAAAATGAAACTGCAATGAATGCTTCTGCACAAGGTTTCTATTTATAGAACCACTTGTGTGGGCTACAAGCTAAAAAGCCCATTTAAGTGTATGTGGCCCATATTTTATAATATGCCAAAATCACTTAAGCGTGTGGTACCTTACCATATTTCGTATTCTACTTAAGTACATCGTACCTTACGATGTTCTACAATTCACTTAAGTGCACCGTACCTTACAGTGTTCCTTAGTTACTCTATCTCTCATCAATCCGTCCTTTGTGTGTGACCCTGTATGTTTTCGCGGCATTGGCAATTATATTAAATCACGTATTTAACATAATAAATAGTGAGTGGTATCTAGGAACATATCACTGCTACCCAAGACACGAAAATGTCATGTGATCTGACAAATCCTTCTATGATAATACTTATGTGTACAATTACCCTTTTGCCATTATGTCTATATTGAACACAAGGCATAAACTATGTCATCCTTGTCCAGTTCAATATTGGGCTCATAGACATTTATCATGTTACGCAGGATGGGAAAATTCCATCTAGGTCACTCATGTCCCTTAGCATGCTTCGTGGAGTACCCATAAACTGTCTTTATGGTCATCCAGTTACGGACAACGTTTGATCAGCAATAAGGCACTTGACTCTACATCTAAGGTCCATAGTGGTTTCAGGTCGAAGGGTGGTATACACCATTATCACCATGAGAATAAGTTATGACACTTTGCAAACATTCCATATAGTATTCTCATAGTGGGTTAATCCAGTATAAATATTACTCTTAATATTCATACCTATGTTTAAGACTTGATAACTCCTTATCCATGATCCATGAGATGTGATCATCAGTCTATATACAATAGTCTTAATGCTTTAATGTTATCCCACTTCACAATATAGCTCGACTATGGATTCTTTAAGAATAGTGTCCTTATGTTTAATGTGATCTCATGATTAAGTCACACTTGATACATTAAACGGACTATCTATTCTAGAGACTTTATTAGAAAACATAATAAAGAAAAAGCCTTTTAATATTAATAAATAACTCGATACAAGTACCAAAAGTATTGGCCTTGTGTTCAATATAGATATAATCAAGAATATTCTAATGGAATTAACATCAACAAAATTGTCAGTGTTAGGGAACAAAGCTAAATCATAGAAGAGAAATACAAATATGGCTTCAAAAGCCTCCATGCTACCAGCTTGAGCAAAAGCAGTAGCTCAACATAGAAGCAAATGTTGGAGCGTACCTTTCAGGCATAAAGTTTGATGGCATTGAAGGAGAGGGGCGATCCAAAAAGCAGCAGAAATTAAAATTTTCTCCTTTAGTGATCCTTACGAATGGGCATGATCAGTGATAGAATCGTTACCTCTTATGACGATTGAAACCATTGATGCAGATCTACGGGGCGATCGCGAACGTTGAACTATGACCACGCCTCTACTCAGTCCACACGAACGGATTCCTTCAATCTCAATGCTAGCTGCTACGAATGAAGGCTTTGAGTAAGAGAGAGAGAGAGAGAGAAAACGAAAATGCAACTGCAATGAATACTTCTGCACAAGGTTTTTATTTATAGAACCACTTGTGTGAGCTACAAGCTAAAAAGCCCATTTAAGTGTATGTGGCCCATATTTTATAATATGCCAAAATCACTTAAGCGTGTGGTACCTTACCATATTTCGTATTCTACTTAAGTACATCGTACCTTACGATGTTCTACAATTCACTTAAGTGCACCATACCTTACGGTGTTCCTTAGTTACTCTATCTCTCATCAATCCGTCCTTTATGTGTGACCATATAGGTTTTCGCGGCATTGACAATTATATTAAATCACGTATTTAACATAATAAACAGTGAGCGGTATCTAGGAACACATCACTGCTACCCAAGACACGAAAATGTCATGTGATCTGACAAATCCTTCTATGATAATACTTATGTGTACAATTACCATTTTGCTCTTATGTCTATATTGAACACAAGGCATAAACTGTGTCATCCTTATCCAGTTCCATATTGGGTCCATAGACTTTTATCATGTTACACAGGATGGGAAAATTCCATCTAGGTCACTCATGTCCCTTAGCATGCTTCGTGGAGTACCAATAAACTGTGTTTATGGTCATCCAGTTACGGACAACATTTGATCAGCAATAAAGCACTTGACTCTACATCTAAGATCCATAGTGGTTTCAGGTCGAAGGGTGGTATACACCATTATCACCATGAGAATAATTTATGACACATAGCATAACATTCGATATAGTATTCTCATAGTGGGTCAATCCAGTATAAATATTACTCTTAATATTCATACCTATGTTTAAGACTTGATAACTCCTTATCCATGATCCATGAGATGTGATCATCAGTCTATATACATAATAGTCTTAATGCTTTAACGTTATCCCACTTCACAATAGAGCTCGACTTTGGATACTTTAAGAATAGTGTCCTTATATTAAATGTGATCTCATGATTAAGTCACACTTGATACATTAAACGGACTATCTATTCTAGGGACTTTATTAGACAAACATAATAAATAAAAAGCCTTTTATTATTAATAAATAATACGATACAAGTACCAAAAGTATTGGCCTTGTGTTCAATATAGACATATTCAAGAATATTCTAATGGCATTAACATCAACAAAATTGTCAGTGTTAGGGAACAAAGCTAAATCATAGATGAGCAATACAAATATGGCTTCAAAAGCCTCCACGCTACCAGCTTGAGCAAAAGCAGTAGCTCTACATAGAAGCAAATGTTGGAGCGTACCCTTCAGGCATAAAGTTTGATGGCATTGAAGGAGAGGGGCGATCCAAAACGCAACGAAAATTAAAATTTTCTCGTTTAGTGATTCTTACGAATGGGCATGATCAGTGATAGAATCGTTACCTCTTATGACGATTGAAACCTTTGATGCAGATCTACGGGGCAATCGCGAACGTTGAACGACGACCACGCCTCTACTCAGTCCACACGAACAGATTCCTTCAACCTCAGTGCTAGCTGCTACGAATGAAGGCTTTGAGTAAGAGAGAGAGAGAGAGAGAAAACGAAAATGCAACTGCAATGAATGCTTCTGCACAAGGTTGCTATTTATAGAACCACTTGTGTGGGCTACAAACTAAAAAGCCCATTTAAGTGTATGTGGCCCATATTTTATAATATGCCAAAATCACTTAACTGTGTGGTACCTTACCATATTTCGTATTCTACTTAAGTACATCGTACCTTACGATGTTCTTCAATTCACTTAAGTGCACCGTACCTTACGGTGTTCCTTAGTTACTCTATCTCTCATCAATCCGTCCTTTGTGTGTGACCCGATAGGTTTTCGCGGCATTGACAATTATATTAAATTACGTATTTAACACAATAAACAGTGAGCGGTATCTAGGAACACATCACTGCTACCCAAGACACGAAAATGTCATGTGATCTGACAAATCCTTCTATGATAATACTTATGTGTACAATTACCCTTTTGCCCTTATGTCTATATTGAACATAATGCATAAACCGTGTCATCCTTGTCCAGTTCAATATTGGGCCCATAGACATTTATCATGTTACGTAGGATGGGAAAATTCCATCTAGGTCACTCATGTCCCTTATCATGCTTCGTGGAGAACCAATAACGTGTCTTTATGGTCATCCAGTTACGGACAATGTTTGATCAGCAATAAGGCACTTGACACTATATTTAAGGTCCATAGTGGTTTCAGGTCGAAGGGTGGTATACACCATTATCACCATGAGAATAATTTATGACACTTTGCATAACATTCCATATAGTATTCTCATAGTGGGTCAATCCAGTATAAATATTACTCTTAATATTCATACCTATGTTTAAGACTTGATAACTCCTTATCCATGATCCATGAGATGTGATCATCAGTCTATATACATAATAGTCTTAATGCTTTAATGTTATCCCACTTCACAATAGAGCTCGACTATGGATACTTTAAGAATAATGTCCTTATGTTTAATGTGATGTCATGATTAAGTCATACTTGATACATTAAACGGACTATCTATTCTAGGGACTTTATTAGACAAACATAATAAAGAAAATGCCTTTTATTACTAATAAATAATTCGATACAAGTACCAAAAGTATTGGTCTTGTGTTCAATATAGATATAATCAAGAATATTCTAATGGCATTAACATCAACAAAATTGTCAGTGTTAGGGAACAAAGCTAAATCATAGATGAGCAATACAAATATGGCTTCAAAAGCCTCCATGCTACCAGCTTGAGCAAAAGCATTAGCTCTACATAGAAGCAAATGTTGGAGCGTACCCTTCAGGCATAAAGTTTGATGGCATTGAAGGAGAGGGGCGATCCAAAACGCAGCAGAAATTAAAATTTTCTCCTTTAGTGATCCTTACGAAAATGTCATGTGATCTGACAAATCCTTCTATGATAATACTTATGTGTACAATTACCCTTTTTCCCTTCTGTCTATATTGAACACAAGGCATAAACCGTGTCATCCTTGTCCAGTTCAATATTGGGCCCATAGACATTTATCATGTTACGCAGGATGGGAAAATTCCATCTAGGTCACTAATGTCCCTTAGCATGCTTCGTGGAGTACCCATAAACTGTCTTTATGGTCATCCAGTTACATACAACGTTTGATCAACAATAAGGCACTTGACTCTACATCTAAGGTCCATAGTGGTTTCAGGTCGAAGGGTGGTATAAACCTTTATCACCATGAGAATAAGTTATGACACTTTGCATAACATTCCATATAGTATTCTCATAGTGGGTCAATCCAGTATAAATATTACTCTTAATATTCAAACCTATGTTTAAGACTTGATAACTCCTTATCCATGATCCATGAGATGTGATCATCACTCTATATACATATAGTCTTAATGCTTTAATGTTATCCTACTTCACAATAGAGCTCGACTATGGATACTTTAAGAATAGTGTCCTTATGTTTAATGTGATCTCATGATTAAGTCATACTTGATACATTAAATGGACTATCTATTCTAGAGACTTTATTAGACAAACATAATAAAGAAAAAACCATTTATTATTAATAAATAATTCGATACAAGTACCAAAAGTATTGGCCTTGTGTTCAATATAGATATAATCAAGAATATTCTAATGGCATTAACATCAACAAAATTGTCAGTGTTAGGGAACAAAGCTAAATAATATATGAGCAATACAAATATGGCTTCAAAAGCCTCCATGCTACCAGCTTGAGCAAAAGCAGTAGCTCAACATAGAAGCAAATGTTGGAGCGTACCTTTCAGGCATAAAGTTTGATGGCATTGAAGGAGAGGGGCGATCCAAAACGCAGCAGAAATTAAAATTTTCTACTTTAGTGATCCTTACGAATGGGCATGATCAGTGATAGAATCGTCACCTCTTATGACGATTGAAACCTTTGATGCAGATCTATGTGGCGATCGCGAACGTTGAACTATAATCACGCCTCTACTCAGTCCACACGAACGGATTCCTTCAATCTCAGTGCTAGCTGCTACGAATGAAGGCTTTGAGTAAGAGAGAAAGAGAGAGAGAGAAAACGAAAATGCAATTGCAATGAATACTTCTGCACAAGGTTTCTATTTATAGAACCACTTGTGTGGGCTACAAGCTAAAAAGCCCATTTAAGTGTATGTGGCCCATATTTTATAATATGCCAAAATCACTTAAGCGTGTGGTACCTTACCATATTTCGTATTCTACTTAAGTACATCGTACCTTACGATGTTCTACAATTCACTTAAGTGCACCGTACCTTACGGTGTTCCTTAGTTACTCTATCTCTCATCAATCCGTCCTTTGTGTGTGACCCTGTAGGTTTTCGCGGCATTGGCAATTATATTAAATCACGTATTTAACATAATAAACAGTGAGCGGTATCTAGGAACACATCATTGCTACCCAAGACACGAAATTGTCATGTGATCTGACAAATCCTTCTATGATAATACTTATGTATACAATTACCCTTTTTCCCTTATGTCTATATTGAACACAAGGCATAAACCGTGTCATCCTTGTCCAGTTCAATATTGGGCCCATAGACATTTATCATGTTACGCAGGATGGGAAAATTCCATCTAGGTCACTCATGTCCCTTAGCATGCTTCGTGGAGTACCCATAAACTGTCTTTATGGTCATCCAGTTACATACAACGTTTGATCAACAATAAGGCACTTGACTCTACATCTAAGGTCCATAGTGGTTTCAGGTCGAAGGGTGGTATAAACCATTATCACCCTGAGAATAAGTTATGACACTTTGCATAACATTCCATATAGTATTCTCATAGTGGGTCAATCCAGTATAAATATTACTCTTAATATTCACACCTATGTTTAAGACTTGATAACTCCTTATCCATGATCCATGAGATGTGATCATCAGTCTATATACATAATAGTCTTAATGCTTTAATGTTATCCTAATTCACAATAGAGCTCGACTATGGATACTTTAAGAATAGTGTCCTTATGTTTAATGTGATCTCATGATTAAGTCATACTTGATACATTAAATGGACTATCTATTCTAGGGACTTTATTAGACAAACATAATAAAGAAAAAACCTTTTATTATTAATAAATAATTCGATACAAGTACCAAAAGTATTGGCCTTGTGTTCAATATAGATATAATCAAGAATATTCTAATGGCATTAACATCAATAAAATTGTCAGTGTTAGGGAACAAAGCTAAATCATAGATGAGCAATACAAATATGGCTTCAAAAGCCTCCATGCTACCAGCTTGTGCAAAAGCAGTAGCTCAACATAGAAGCAAATGTTGGAGCGTACCTTTCAGGCATAAAGTTTGATGGCATTGAAGGAGAGGGGCGATCCAAAACGCAGCAGAAATTAAAATTTTCTACTTTAGTGATCCTTACGAATGGGCATGATCAGTGATAGAATTGTTACCTCTTATGACGATTGAAACCTTTGATGCAGATCTATGTGGCGATCGCGAACGTTGAACTATGACCACACCTCTACTCAGTCCACACGAACGGATTCCTTCAATCTCAGTGCTAGCTGCTACGAATGAAGGCTTTGAGTAAGAGAGAAAGAGAGAGAGAGAAAACGAAAATGCAACTGCAATGAATACTTCTGCACAAGGTTTCTATTTATAGAACCACTTGTATGGGCTACAAGCTAAAAAGCCCATTTAAGTGTATGTGGCCCATATTTTATAATATGCCAAAATCACTTAAGCGTGTGGTACCTTACCATATTGCGTACTCTACTTAATTACATCGTACCTTACGATGTTCTACAATTCACTTAAGTGCACCGTACCTTACGGTGTTCCTTAGTTACTCTATCTCTTATCAATCCGTCCTTTGTGTGTGACCCTGTAGGTTTTCGCGGCATTGGCAATTATATTAAATCACGTATTTAACATAATAAACAGTGAGCGGTATCTAGGAACACATCACTGCTACCCAAGACACGAAAATGTCATGTGATCTGACAAATCCTTCTATGATAATACTTATGTGTACAATTACCCTTTTGCCCTTATGTCTATATTGAACACAAGGCATAAACCGTGTCATCCTTGTCCAGTTCAATATTGGGTCCATAGACATTTATCATGTTACGCAGGATGGGAAAATTCCATCTAGGTCACTCATGTCCCTTAGCATGCTTCGTGGAGTACCAATAAACTGTCTTTATGGTCATCCAGTTACGGACAATGTTTGATCAGCAATAAGGCACTTGACTCTACATCTAAGGTCCATAGTGGTTTCAGGTCGAAGGGTGGTATACACCATTATCACCATGAGAATAATTTATGACACTTTTCATAACATTCCATATAGTATTCTCATAGTGGATCAATCCAGTATAAATATTACTCTTAATATTCATACCTATGTTTTAGACTTGATAACTCCTTATCCATGATCCATGAGATGTGATTATCAGTCTATATACATAATAGTCTTAATGCTTTAATGTTATCCCACTTCATAATAGAGCTCGACTATGGATACTTTAAGAATAGTGTCCTTATGTTTAATGTGATCTCATGATTAAGTCACACTTGATACATTAAACGGACTATCTATTCTAGGGAATATATTAGACAAACATAATAAAGAAAAAGCCTTTTATTATTAATAAATAATTCGATACAAGTACCAAAAGTATTGGCCTTGTGTTCAATATAGATATAATCAAGAATATTCTAATGGAATTAACATCAACAAAATTGTCAGTGTTAGGGAACAAAGCTAAATCATAGAAGAGAAATACAAATATGGCTTCAAAAGCCTCCATGCTACCAGCTTGAGCAAAAGCAGTAGCTCAACATAGAAGCAAATGTTGGAGCGTACCTTTCAGGCATAAAGTTTGATGGCATTGAAGGAGAGGGGCGATCCAAAACGCAACGGAAATTAAAATTTTCTCCTTTAGTGATCCTTACGAATGGGCATGATCAGTGATAGAATCGTTACCTCTTATGACGATTGAAACCTTTGATGCAGATCTACGGGGCGATCGCGAACGTTGAACGATGACCACGCCACTACTCCGTCCACACGAACGGATTCCTTAAATCTCAGTGCTAGCTGCTCCGAATGAAGGCTTTGAGTAAGAGATAGAGAGAGAGAGAGAAATTGAAAATGAAACTGCAATGAATGCTTCTGCACAAGGTTTCTATTTATAGAACCACTTGTGTGGGCTACAAGCTAAAAAGCCCATTTAAGTGTATGTGGCCCATATTTTATAATATGCCAAAATCACTTAAGCGTGTGGTACCTTACCATATTTCGTATTCTACTTAAGTACATCGTACCTTACGATGTTCTACAATTCACTTAAGTGCACCGTACCTTACAGTGTTCCTTAGTTACTCTATCTCTCATCAATCCGTCCTTTGTGTGTGACCCTGTATGTTTTCGCGGCATTGGCAATTATATTAAATCACGTATTTAACATAATAAATAGTGAGTGGTATCTAGGAACATATCACTGCTACCCAAGACACGAAAATGTCATGTGATCTGACAAATCCTTCTATGATAATACTTATGTGTACAATTACCCTTTTGCCATTATGTCTATATTGAACACAAGGCATAAACTATGTCATCCTTGTCCAGTTCAATATTGGGCTCATAGACATTTATCATGTTACGCAGGATGGGAAAATTCCATCTAGGTCACTCATGTCCCTTAGCATGCTTCGTGGAGTACCCATAAACTGTCTTTATGGTCATCCAGTTACGGACAACGTTTGATCAGCAATAAGGCACTTGACTCTACATCTAAGGTCCATAGTGGTTTCAGGTCGAAGGGTGGTATACACCATTATCACCATGAGAATAAGTTATGACACTTTGCAAAACATTCCATATAGTATTCTCATAGTGGGTTAATCCAGTATAAATATTACTCTTAATATTCATACCTATGTTTAAGACTTGATAACTCCTTATCCATGATCCATGAGATGTGATCATCAGTCTATATATATAATAGTCTTAATGCTTTAATGTTATCCCACTTCACAATATAGCTCGACTATGGATTCTTTAAGAATAGTGTACTTATGTTTAATGTGATCTCATGATTAAGTCACACTTGATACATTAAACGGACTATCTATTCTAGAGACTTTATTAGAAAACATAATAAAGAAAAAGCCTTTTAATATTAATAAATAACTCGATACAAGTACCAAAAGTATTGGCCTTGTGTTCAATATAGATATAATCAAGAATATTCTAATGGAATTAACATCAACAAAATTGTCAGTGTTAGGGAACAAAGCTAAATCATAGAAGAGAAATACAAATATGGCTTCAAAAGCCTCCATGCTACCAGCTTGAGCAAAAGCAGTAGCTCAACATAGAAGCAAATGTTGGAGCGCACCTTTCAGGCATAAAGTTTGATGGCATTGAAGGAGAGGGGCGATCCAAAAAGCAGCAGAAATTAAAATTTTCTCCTTTAGTGATCCTTACGAATGGGCATGATCAGTGATAGAATCGTTACCTCTTATGACGATTGAAACCATTGATGCAGATCTACGGGGCGATCGCGAACGTTGAACTATGACCACGCCTCTACTCAGTCCACACGAACGGATTCCTTCAATCTCAATGCTAGCTGCTACGAATGAAGGCTTTGAGTAAGAGAGAGAGAGAGAGAGAAAACGAAAATGCAACTGCAATGAATACTTCTGCACAAGGTTTTTATTTATAGAACCACTTGTGTGGGCTACAAGCTAAAAAGCCCATTTAAGTGTATGTGGCCCATATTTTATAATATGCCAAAATCACTTAAGCGTGTGGTACCTTACCATATTTCGTATTCTACTTAAGTACATCGTACCTTACGATGTTCTACAATTCACTTAAGTGCACCATACCTTACGGTGTTCCTTAGTTACTCTATCTCTCATCAATCCGTCCTTTATGTGTGACCATATAGGTTTTCGCGGCATTGACAATTATATTAAATCACGTATTTAACATAATAAACAGTGAGCGGTATCTAGGAACACATCACTGCTACCCAAGACACGAAAATGTCATGTGATCTGACAAATCCTTCTATGATAATACTTATGTGTACAATTACCATTTTGCTCTTATGTCTATATTGAACACAAGGCATAAACTGTGTCATCCTTATCCAGTTCAATATTGGGTCCATAGACATTTATCATGTTACACAGGATGGGAAAATTCCATCTAGGTCACTCATGTCCCTTGGCATGCTTCGTGGAGTACCAATAAACTGTGTTTATGGTCATCCAGTTACGGACAACATCTGATCAGCAATAAAGCACTTGACTCTACATCTAAGATCCATAGTGGTTTCAGGTCGAAGGGTGGTATACACCATTATCACCATGAGAATAATTTATGACACATAGCATAACATTCGATATAGTATTCTCATAGTGGGTCAATCCAGTATAAATATTACTCTTAATATTCATACCTATGTTTAAGACTTGATAACTCCTTATCCATGATCCATGAGATGTGATCATCAGTCTATATACATAATAGTCTTAATGCTTTAACGTTATCCCACTTCACAATAGAGCTCGACTTTGGATACTTTAAGAATAGTGTCCTTATATTAAATGTGATCTCATGATTAAGTCACACTTGATACATTAAACGGACTATCTATTCTAGGGACTTTATTAGACAAACATAATAAATAAAAAGCCTTTTATTATTAATAAATAATACGATACAAGTACCAAAAGTATTGGCCTTGTGTTCAATATAGACATATTCAAGAATATTCTAATGGCATTAACATCAACAAAATTGTCAGTGTTAGGGAACAAAGCTAAATCATAGATGAGCAATACAAATATGGCTTCAAAAGCCTCCACGCTACCAGCTTGAGCAAAAGCAGTAGCTCTACATAGAAGCAAATGTTGGAGCGTACCCTTCAGGCATAAAGTTTGATGGCATTGAAGGAGAGGGGCGATCCAAAACGCAACGAAAATTAAAATTTTCTCGTTTAGTGATTCTTACGAATGGGCATGATCAGTGATAGAATCGTTACCTCTTATGACGATTGAAACCTTTGATGCAGATCTACGGGGCGATCGCGAACGTTGAACGACGACCACGCCTCTACTCAGTCCACACGAACAGATTCCTTCAACCTCAGTGCTAGCTGCTACGAATGAAGGCTTTGAGTAAGAGAGAGAGAGAGAGAGAGAAAACGAAAATGCAACTGCAATGAATGCTTCTGCACAAGGTTGCTATTTATAGAACCACTTGTGTGGGCTACAAACTAAAAAGCCCATTTAAGTGTATGTGGCCCATATTTTATAATATGCCAAAATCACTTAACTGTGTGGTACCTTACCATATTTCGTATTCTACTTAAGTACATCGTACCTTACGATGTTCTTCAATTCACTTAAGTGCACCGTACCTTACGGTGTTCCTTAGTTACTCTATCTCTCATCAATCCGTCCTTTGTGTGTGACCCTATAGGTTTTCGCGGCATTGACAATTATATTAAATTACGTATTTAACACAATAAACAGTGAGCGGTATCTAGGAACACATCACTGCTACCCAAGACACGAAAATGTCATGTGATCTGACAAATCCTTCTATGATAATACTTATGTGTACAATTACCCTTTTGCCCTTATGTCTATATTGAACATAATGCATAAACCGTGTCATCCTTGTCCAGTTCAATATTGGGCCCATAGACATTTATCATGTTACGTAGGATGGGAAAATTCCATCTAGGTCACTCATGTCCCTTATCATGCTTCGTGGAGAACCAATAACGTGTCTTTATGGTCATCCAGTTACGGACAATGTTTGATCAGCAATAAGGCACTTGACACTATATTTAAGGTCCATAGTGGTTTCAGGTCGAAGGGTGGTATACACCATTATCACCATGAGAATAATTTATGACACTTTGCATAACATTCCATATAGTATTCTCATAGTGGGTCAATCCAGTATAAATATTACTCTTAATATTCATACCTATGTTTAAGACTTGATAACTCCTTATCCATGATCCATGAGATGTGATCATCAGTCTATATACATAATAGTCTTAATGCTTTAATGTTATCCCACTTCACAATAGAGCTCGACTATGGATACTTTAAGAATAATGTCCTTATGTTTAATGTGATGTCATGATTAAGTCATACTTGATACATTAAACGGACTATCTATTCTAGGGACTTTATTAGACAAACATAATAAAGAAAATGCCTTTTATTACTAATAAATAATTCGATACAAGTACCAAAAGTATTGGTCTTGTGTTCAATATAGATATAATCAAGAATATTCTAATGGCATTAACATCAACAAAATTGTCAGTGTTAGGGAACAAAGCTAAATCATAGATGAGCAATACAAATATGGCTTCAAAAGCCTCCATGCTACCAGCTTGAGCAAAAGCATTAGCTCTACATAGAAGCAAATGTTGGAGCGTACCCTTCAGGCATAAAGTTTGATGGCATTGAAGGAGAGGGGCGATCCAAAACGCAGCAGAAATTAAAATTTTCTCCTTTAGTGATCCTTACGAAAATGTCATGTGATCTGACAAATCCTTCTATGATAATACTTATGTGTACAATTACCCTTTTTCCCTTCTGTCTACATTGAACACAAGGCATAAACCGTGTCATCCTTGTCCAGTTCAATATTGGGCCCATAGACATTTATCATGTTACGCAGGATGGGAAAATTCCATCTAGGTCACTAATGTCCCTTAGCATGCTTCGTGGAGTACCCATAAACTGTCTTTATGGTCATCCAGTTACATACAACGTTTGATCAACAATAAGGCACTTGACTCTACATCTAAGGTCCATAGTGGTTTCAGGTCGAAGGGTGGTATAAACCTTTATCACCATGAGAATAAGTTATGACACTTTGCATAACATTCCATATAGTATTCTCATAGTGGGTCAATCCAGTATAAATATTACTCTTAATATTCAAACCTATGTTTAAGACTTGATAACTCCTTATCCATGATCCATGAGATGTGATCATCACTCTATATACATATAGTCTTAATGCTTTAATGTTATCCTACTTCACAATAGAGCTCGACTATGGATACTTTAAGAATAGTGTCCTTATGTTTAATGTGATCTCATGATTAAGTCATACTTGATACATTAAATGGACTATCTATTCTAGAGACTTTATTAGACAAACATAATAAAGAAAAAACCATTTATTATTAATAAATAATTCGATACAAGTACCAAAAGTATTGGCCTTGTGTTCAATATAGATATAATCAAGAATATTCTAATGGCATTAACATCAACAAAATTGTCAGTGTTAGGGAACAAAGCTAAATCATATATGAGCAATACAAATATGGCTTCAAAAGCCTCCATGCTACCAGCTTGAGCAAAAGCAGTAGCTCAACATAGAAGCAAATGTTGGAGCGTACCTTTCAGGCATAAAGTTTGATGGCATTGAAGGAGAGGGGCGATCCAAAACGCAGCAGAAATTAAAATTTTCTACTTTAGTGATCCTTACGAATGGGCATGATCAGTGATAGAATCGTCACCTCTTATGACGATTGAAACCTTTGATGCAGATCTATGTGGCGATCGCGAACGTTGAACTATAATCACGCCTCTACTCAGTCCACACGAACGGATTCCTTCAATCTCAGTGCTAGCTGCTACGAATGAAGGCTTTGAGTAAGAGAGAAAGAGAGAGAGAGAAAACGAAAATGCAATTGCAATGAATACTTCTGCACAAGGTTTCTATTTATAGAACCACTTGTGTGGGCTACAAGCTAAAAAGCCCATTTAAGTGTATGTGGCCCATATTTTATAATATGCCAAAATCACTTAAGCGTGTGGTACCTTACCATATTTCGTATTCTACTTAAGTACATCGTACCTTACGATGTTCTACAATTCACTTAAGTGCACCGTACCTTACGGTGTTCCTTAGTTACTCTATCTCTCATCAATCCGTCCTTTGTGTGTGACCCTGTAGGTTTTCGCGGCATTGGCAATTATATTAAATCACGTATTTAACATAATAAACAGTGAGCGGTATCTAGGAACACATCATTGCTACCCAAGACACGAAATTGTCATGTGATCTGACAAATCCTTCTATGATAATACTTATGTATACAATTACCCTTTTTCCCTTATGTCTATATTGAACACAAGGCATAAACCGTGTCATCCTTGTCCAGTTCAATATTGGGCCCATAGACATTTATCATGTTACGCAGGATGGGAAAATTCCATCTAGGTCACTCATGTCCCTTAGCATGCTTCGTGGAGTACCCATAAACTGTCTTTATGGTCATCCAGTTACATACAACGTTTGATCAACAATAAGGCACTTGACTCTACATCTAAGGTCCATAGTGGTTTCAGGTCGAAGGGTGGTATAAACCATTATCACCCTGAGAATAAGTTATGACACTTTGCATAACATTCCATATAGTATTCTCATAGTGGGTCAATCCAGTATAAATATTACTCTTAATATTCACACCTATGTTTAAGACTTGATAACTCCTTATCCATGATCCATGAGATGTGATCATCAGTCTATATACATAATAGTCTTAATGCTTTAATGTTATCCTACTTCACAATAGAGCTCGACTATGGATACTTTAAGAATAGTGTCCTTATGTTTAATGTGATCTCATGATTAAGTCATACTTGATACATTAAATGGACTATCTATTCTAGGGACTTTATTAGACAAACATAATAAAGAAAAAACCTTTTATTATTAATAAATAATTCGATACAAGTACCAAAAGTATTGGCCTTGTGTTCAATATAGATATAATCAAGAATATTCTAATGGCATTAACATCAATAAAATTGTCAGTGTTAGGGAACAAAGCTAAATCATAGATGAGCAATACAAATATGGCTTCAAAAGCCTCCATGCTACCAGCTTGAGCAAAAGCAGTAGCTCAACATAGAAGCAAATGTTGGAGCGTACCTTTCAGGCATAAAGTTTGATGGCATTGAAGGAGAGGGGCGATCCAAAACGCAGCAGAAATTAAAATTTTCTACTTTAGTGATCCTTACGAATGGGCATGATCAGTGATAGAATTGTTACCTCTTATGACGATTGAAACCTTTGATGCAGATCTATGTGGCGATCGCGAACGTTGAACTATGACCACACCTCTACTCAGTCCACACGAACGGATTCCTTCAATCTCAGTGCTAGCTGCTACGAATGAAGGCTTTGAGTAAGAGAGAAAGAGAGAGAGAGAAAACGAAAATGCAACTGCAATGAATACTTCTGCACAAGGTTTCTATTTATAGAACCACTTGTATGGGCTACAAGCTAAAAAGCCCATTTAAGTGTATGTGGCCCATATTTTATAATATGCCAAAATCACTTAAGCGTGTGGTACCTTACCATATTGCGTACTCTACTTAATTACATCGTACCTTACGATGTTCTACAATTCACTTAAGTGCACCGTACCTTACGGTGTTCCTTAGTTACTCTATCTCTTATCAATCCGTCCTTTGTGTGTGACCCTGTAGGTTTTCGCGGCATTGGCAATTATATTAAATCACGTATTTAACATAATAAACAGTGAGCGGTATCTAGGAACACATCACTGCTACCCAAGACACGAAAATGTCATGTGATCTGACAAATCCTTCTATGATAATACTTATGTGTACAATTACCCTTTTGCCCTTATGTCTATATTGAACACAAGGCATAAACCGTGTCATCCTTGTCCAGTTCAATATTGGGTCCATAGACATTTATCATGTTACGCAGGATGGGAAAATTCCATCTAGGTCACTCATGTCCCTTAGCATGCTTCGTGGAGTACCAATAAACTGTTTTTATGGTCATCCAGTTACGGACAATGTTTGATCAGCAATAAGGCACTTGACTCTACATCTAAGGTCCATAGTGGTTTCAGGTCGAAGGGTGGTATACACCATTATCACCATGAGAATAATTTATGACACTTTTCATAACATTCCATATAGTATTCTCATAGTGGATCAATCCAGTATAAATATTACTCTTAATATTCATACCTATGTTTTAGACTTGATAACTCCTTATCCATGATCCATGAGATGTGATTATCAGTCTATATACATAATAGTCTTAATGCTTTAATGTTATCCCACTTCATAATAGAGCTCGACTATGGATACTTTAAGAATAGTGTCCTTATGTTTAATGTGATCTCATGATTAAGTCACACTTGATACATTAAACGGACTATCTATTCTAGGGAATATATTAGACAAACATAATAAAGAAAAAGCCTTTTATTATTAATAAATAATTCGATACAAGTACCAAAGGTATTGGCCTTGTGTTCAATATAGATATAATCAAGAATATTCTAATGGAATTAACATCAACAAAATTGTCAGTGTTAGGGAACAAAGCTAAATCATAGAAGAGAAATACAAATATGGCTTCAAAAGCCTCCATGCTACCAGCTTGAGCAAAAGCAGTAGCTCAACATAGAAGCAAATGTTGGAGCGTACCTTTCAGGCATAAAGTTTGATGGCATTGAAGGAGAGGGGCGATCCAAAACGCAGCAGAAATTAAAATTTTCTCCTTTAGTGATCCTTACGAATGGGCATGATCAGTGATAGAATCGTTACCTCTTATGACGATTGAAACCATTGATGCAGATCTACGGGGCGATCGCGAACGTTGAACTATGACCACGCCTCTACTCAGTCCACACGAACGGATTCCTTCAATCTCAATGCTAGCTGCTACGAATGAAGGCTTTGAGTAAGAGAGAGAGAGAGAGAGAGAAAACAAAAATGCAACTGCAATGAATACTTCTGCACAAGGTTTCTATTTATAGAACCACTTGTGTGGGCTACAAGCTAAAAAGCCCATTTAAGTGTATGTGGCCCATATTTTATAATATGCCAAAATCACTTAAGCGTGTGGTACCTTACCATATTTCGTATTCTACTTAAGTACATCGTACCTTACGATGTTCTACAATTCACTTAAGTGCACCGTACCTTACGCTGTTCCTTAGTTACTCTATCTCTCATCAATCCGTCCTTTGTGTGTGACCCTATAGGTTTTCACGGCATTGGCAATTATATTAAATCACGTATTTAACATAATAAACAGTGAGCGGTATCTAGGAACACATCATTGCTACCCAAGACACGAAAATGTCATGTGATCTGACAAATCCTTCTATAATAATACTTATGTGTACAATTACCCTTTTGCCCTTATGTCTATATCGAACACAAGGCATAAACCGTGTCATCCTTGTCCAGTTCAATATTGGGCCCATAGACATTTATCATGTTACGTAGGATGGGAAAATTCCATCTAGGTCACTCATGTCCCTTAGCATGCTTCGTGGAGTACCCATAAACTGTCTTTATGGTCATCCAGTTACGTACAATGTTTGATCAACAATAAGGCACTTGACTCTACATCTAAGGTCCATAGTGGTTTCAGGTCGAAGGGTGGTATAAACCATTATCACCATGAGAATAAGTTATGACACTTTGCATAACATTCCATATAGTATTCTCATAGTGGGTTAATCCAGTATAAATATTACTCTTAATATTCATACCTATGTTTAAGACTTGATAACTGCTTATCCATGATCCATGAGATGTGATCATCAGTCTATATACATAATAGTCTTAATGCTTTAATATTATCCTACTTCACAATAGAGCTCGACTATGGATACTTTAAGAATAGTGTCCTTATGTTTAATGTGATCTCATGATTAAGTCATACTTGATACATTAAATGGACTATCTATTCTAGGGACTTTATTAGACAAACATAATAAAGGAAAAACCTTTTATTATTAATAAATAATTCGATACAAGTACCAAAAGTATTGGCCTTGTGTTCAATATAGACATAATCAAGAATATTCTAATGGCATTAACATCAACAAAATTGTCAGTGTTAGGGAACAAAGCTAAATCATAGATGAGCAATACAAATATGGCTTCAAAAGCCTCCATGCTACCAGCTTGAGCAAAAGCAGTAGCTCTACATAGAAGCAAATGTTGGAGCGTACCCTTCAGGCATAAAGTTTGATGGCATTGAAGGAGAGGGGCGATCCAAAACACAGCAGAAATTAAAATTTTCTCCTTTAGTGATCCTTACGAATGGGCATGATCAGTGATAGAATCGTTACCTCTTATGACGATTGAAACCTTTGACACAGATCTATGGGGCGATCGTGAACGTTGAACTATGACCACGCCTCTACTCAGTCCACACGAACGGATTCCTTCAATCTCAGTGCTAGCTGCTACGAATGAAGGCTTTTAGTAAGAGAGAGAGAGATAAAACGAAAATGCAACTGCAATGAATGCTTCTGCATAGGGTTTCCATTTTTAGAACCACTTGTGTGGGCTACAAGCTAAAAATCCCATTTAAGTGTATGTGGCCGATATTTTATAATATGCCAAAATCACTTAAGCGTGTGGTACCTTACAATATTTCGTATTCTACTTAAGTACATCGTACCTTACGATGTTCTTCAATTCACTTAAGTGCACCGTACCTTACGGTGTTCCTTAATTACTCTATCTCTCATCAATCCGTCCTTTGTGTGTGACCCTGTAGGTTTTCGTGACATTGGCAATTAAATTAAATCACGTATTTAACATAATAAACAGTGAGCGGTATCTAGGAACACATCACTGCTACCCAAGACACGGAAATGTGATGTGATCTGACAAATCCTTCTATGATAATACTTATGTGTACAATTACCCTTTTGTCCTTATGTCTATATTGAACACAAGGCATAAACCGTGTCATCCTTGTCCAGTTCAATATTGGGCCCATAGACATTTATCATGTTACGCAGGATGGGAAAATTCCATCTAGGTCACTCATGTCCCTTAGCTTGCTTCGTGGAGAACCCATAAACTGTCTTTATGGTCATCCAGTTACGGACAACGTTTGGTCAGCAATTAGGCACTTGACTCCACATCTAAGGTCCATAGTGGTTTCAGGTCAAAGGATGGTATACACCATTATCACCATGAGAATAACTTATGACACTTTGCATAACATTCCATATAGTATTCTCATAGTGTGTCAATCCAGTATAAATATTACTCTTAATATTCATACCTATGTTTAAGACTTGATAACTCCTTATCCATGATCCATGAGATGTGATCATCAGTCTATATACATAATAGTCTTAATGCGTTAATGTTATCCCACTTCACAATAGAGCTCGACTATGGATACTTTAAGAATAGTGTCCGTATGTTTAATGTGATCTCATGATTAAGTAACACTTGATACATTAAACGGACTATCTATTCTAGGGACTTTATTAGAAAACATAAGAAAGAAAAAGCCTTTTATTATTAATAAATAACTCGGTACAAGTACCAAAAGTATTGGCCTTGTGTTCAATATAGACATAATCAAGAATATTCTAATGGCATTAACATCAACAAAATTGTCAGTGTTAGGGAACAAAGCTAAATCATAGATGAGCAATACAAATATGGGTTCAAAAGCCTCCATTCTACCAGCTTGAGAAAAAGCAGTAGCTCTACATAGAAGCAAATGTTGGAGCGTACCCTTCAGGCATAAAGTTTGATGGCATTGAAGGAGAGGGGCGATCCAAAACACAGCAGAAATTAAAATTTTCTCCTTTAGTGATCCTTACGAATGGGCATGATCAGTGATAGAATCGTTACCTCTTATGACGATTGAAACCTTTGATGCAGATCTACGGGGCGATCGCGAACGTTGAACTATGACCACGCCTCTACTCAGTCCACACGAACGAATTCCTTCAATCTCAGTGCTAGCTGCTACGAATGAAGGCTTTTAGTAAGAGAGAGAGAGAGAACACGAAAATGCAACTGCAATGAATGCTTTTGCATAAGGTTTCTATTTATAGAACCACTTGTGTGGGCTACAAGCTATAAAGCCCATTTATGTGTATGTGGCCCATATTTTATAATATGCCAAAATCACTTAAGCGTGTGGTACCTTACCATATTTCGTATTCTACTTAAGTACATCATACCTTACGATGTTCTACAATTCACTTAAGTGCACCGTACCTTACGGTGTTCCTTAATTACTCTATCTCTCATCAATCCGTCCTTTGTGTGTGACCCTATAGGTTTTCACGGCATTGGCAATTATATTAAATCACGTATTTAACATAATAAACAGTGAGCGGTATCTAGGAACACATCATTGCTACCCAAGACACGAAAATGTCATGTGATCTGACAAATCCTTCTATGATAATACTTATGTGTACAATTACCCTTTTGCCTATATGTCTATATTGAACACAAGGCATAAACCATGTCATCCTTGTCCAGTTCAATATTGGGCCTATAGACATTTATCATGTTACGCATGATGGGAAAATTCCATTTGGTCACTCATGTCCCTTAGCATGCTTCGTGGAGTACCCATAAACTGTCTTTATGGTCATCCAGTTACGGACAAAGTTTGATCAGCAATAAGGCAAATGACTCTACATCTAACGTCCATAGTGGTTTCAGGTCGAAGGGTGGTATACACCATTATCACCATGAGAATAACTTATGACACTTTGCATAACATTCCATATAGTATTCTCATAGTGGGTTAATCCAGTATAAATATTACTCTTAATATTCATACCTATGTTTAAGACTTGATAACTCCTTATCCATGATCCATGAGATGTCATCATCAGTCTATATACATAATAGTCTTAATGCTTTAATGTTATCCCACTTCACAATAGAGCTCGACTATGGATACTTTAAGAATAGTGTCCTTATGTTTAATGTGATCTCATGATTAAGTCATACTTGATACATTAAACGGACTATCTATTCTAGGGACTTTATTAGACAAACATAATAAAGAAGAAGCCTTTTATTATTAATAAATAATTCGATACAAGAACCAAAATTATTGGCCTTATGTTCAATATAGACATAATCAAGAATATTCTAATGGCATTAACATCAACAAAATTGTCAGTGTTAGGGAACAAAGCTAAATCATAGATGAGCAATACAAATATGGCTTCAAAAGCCTCCATGCTACCAGCTTGAGCAAAAGCAGTAGGTCTATATAGAAGCAAATGTTGGAGCGTACCCTTCAGGCATAAAGTTTGATGGCATTGAAGGAGAGGGGCGATCCAAAACACAGCAAAAATTAAAATTTTCTCCTTTAGTGATCCTTACGAATGGGCATGATCAGTGATAGAATTGTTACCTCTTATGACGATTGAAACCTTTGATGCAGATCTACGGGGCGATCGCGAACGTTGAACTATGACCACGCCTCTACTCAGTCCACACGAATGGATTCCTTCAATCTCAGTGCTAGCTGCTACGAATGAAGGCTTTTAGTAAGAGAGAGAGAGAGAGAACGAAAATGCAACTGCAATGAATGCTTCTGCATAGGGTTTCTATTTATAGAACCACTTGTGTGGGCTAGAAGCTAAAAAGCCCATTTAAGTGTATGTGGCCCATATTTTATAATATGCCAAAATCACTTAAGCGTGTGGTACCTTACCATATTTCGTATTCTACTTAAGTACATCATACCTTACGATGTTCTACAATTCACTTAAGTGCACCGTACCTTACGATGTTCCTTAATTACTCTATCTCTCATCAATCCGTCCTTTGTGTGTGACCCTATAGGTTTTCACGGCATTGGCAATTATATTAAATCACGTATTTAACATAATAAACAGTGAGCGGTATCTAGGAACACATCATTGCTACCCAAGACACGAAAATGTCATGTGATCTGACAAATCCTTCTATGATAATACTTATGTGTACAATTACCCTTTTGCCCTTATGTTTATATTAAACACAAGGCATAAACCATGTCATCCTTGTCCAGTTCAATATTGGGCCCATAGACATTTATCATGTTACGCATGTTGGGAAAATTCCATCTAGGTCACTCATGTCCCTTAGCATGCTTCGTGGAGTACCCATAAACTGTCTTTATGGTCATCCAGTTACGGACAACGTTTGATCTACAATAAGGCAATTGACTCTACATCTAATGTCCATAGTGGTTTCAGGTCGAAGGGTGGTATACACCATTATCACCATGAGAATAACTTATGACACTTTGCATTACATTCCATATAGTATTCTCATAGTGGGTTAATCCAGTATAAATATTACTCTTAATATTCATACCTATGTTTAAGACTTGATAACTCCTTATCCATGATCCATGAGATGTGATCATCAGTCTATATACATAATAGTCTTAATGCTTTAATGTTATCCCACTTCATAATAGAGCTCGACTATGGATACTTTAAGAAGAGTGTCCTTATGTTTAATGTGATCTCATGATTAAGTCATACTTGATACATTAAACGGACTATCTATTCTAGGGACTTTATTAGACAAACATAATAAAGAAGAAGCCTTTTATTATTAATAAATAATTCGATACAAGAACCAAAAGTATTGGCCTTATGTTCAATATAGACATAATCAAGAATATTCTAATGGCATTAACATCAACAAAATTGTCAGTGTTAGGGAACAAAGCTAAATCATAGATGAGCAATACAAATATGGCTTCAAAAGCCTCCATGCTACCAGCTTGAGCAAAAGCAGTAGGTCTATATAGAAGCAAATGTTGGAGCGTACCCTTCAGGCATAAAGTTTGATGGCATTGAAGGAGAGGGGCGATCCAAAACACAGCAAAAATTAAAATTTTCTCCTTTAGTGATCCTTACGAATGGGCATGATCAGTGATAGAATTGTTACCTCTTATGACGATTGAAACCTTTGATGCAGATCTACGGGGCGATCGCGAACGTTGAACTATGACCACGCCTCTACTCAGTCCACACGAATGGATTCCTTCAATCTCAGTGCTAGCTGCTACGAATGAAGGCTTTTAGTAAGAGAGAGAGAGAGAGAACGAAAATGCAACTGCAATGAATGCTTCTGCATAGGGTTTCTATTTATAGAACCACTTGTGTGGGCTAGAAGCTAAAAAGCCCATTTAAGTGTATGTGGCCCATATTTTATAATATGCCAAAATCACTTAAGCGTGTGGTACCTTACCATATTTCGTATTCTACTTAAGTACATCATACCTTACGATGTTCTACAATTCACTTAAGTGCACCGTACCTTACGATGTTCCTTAATTACTCTATCTCTCATCAATCCGTCCTTTGTGTGTGACCCTATAGGTTTTCACGGCATTGGCAATTATATTAAATCACGTATTTAACATAATAAACAGTGAGCGGTATCTAGGAACACATCATTGCTACCCAAGACACGAAAATGTCATGTGATCTGACAAATCCTTCTATGATAATACTTATGTGTACAATTACCCTTTTGCCCTTATGTTTATATTAAACACAAGGCATAAACCATGTCATCCTTGTCCAGTTCAATATTGGGCCCATAGACATTTATCATGTTACGCATGTTGGGAAAATTCCATCTAGGTCACTCATGTCCCTTAGCATGCTTCGTGGAGTACCCATAAACTGTCTTTATGGTCATCCAGTTACGGACAACGTTTGATCTACAATAAGGCAATTGACTCTACATCTAATGTCCATAGTGGTTTCAGGTCGAAGGGTGGTATACACCATTATCACCATGAGAATAACTTATGACACTTTGCATTACATTCCATATAGTATTCTCATAGTGGGTTAATCCAGTATAAATATTACTCTTAATATTCATACCTATGTTTAAGACTTGATAACTCCTTATCCATGATCCATGAGATGTGATCATCAGTCTATATACATAATAGTCTTAATGCTTTAATGTTATCCCACTTCATAATAGAGCTCGACTATGGATACTTTAAGAAGAGTGTCCTTATGTTTAATGTGATCTCATGATTAAGTCATACTTGATACATTAAACGGACTATCTATTCTAGGGACTTTATTAGACAAACATAATAAAGAAGAAGCCTTTTATTATTAATAAATAATTCGATACAAGAACCAAAAGTATTGGCCTTGTGTTCAATATAGACATAATCAAGAATATTCTAATGGCATTAACATCAACAAAATTGTCAGTGTTAGGGAACAAAGCTAAATCATAGATGAGCAATACAAATATGGCTTCAAAAGCCTCCATGCTACCAGCTTGAGCAAAAGCAGTAGCTCTACATAGAAGCAAATGTTGGAGCGTACCCTTCAGGCATAAAGTTTGATGGCATTGAAGGAGAGGGGCGATCCAAAACACAGCAGAAATTAAAATTTTCTCCTTTAGTGATCCTTACGAATGGGCATGATCAGTGATAGAATCGTTACCTCTTATGACGATTGAAACCTTTGATGCAGATCTACGGGGCGATCGCGAACGGTAAACTATGACCACGCCTCTACTCAGTCCACACGAACGGTTTCCTTCAATCTCAGTGCTAGCTGCTACGAATGAAGGCTTTTAGTAAGAGAGAGAGAGAGAGAAAACGAAAATGCAACTGCAATGAATGCTTCTGCATAAGGTTTCTATTTATAGAACCACTTGTGTGGGCTAGAAGCTAAAAAGCCCATTTAAGTGTATGTGGCCCATATTTTATAATATGCCAAAATCACTTAAGCGTGTGGTACCTTACCATATTTCGTATTCTACTTAAGTACATCGTACCTTACGATGTTCTACAATTCACTTAAGTGCACCGTACCTTACGGTGTTCCTTAGTTACTCTATCTCTCATCAATCCGTCCTTTGTGTGTGATCCTATAGGTTTTCACGGCATTGGCAATTATATTAAATCACGTATTTAACATAATAAACAGTAAGCGGTATCTAGGAACACATCATTGCAACCCAAGACACGAAAATGTCATGTGATCTGACAAATCCTTCTATGATAATACTTATGTGTACAATTACCCTTTTGCCCTTATGTCTATATTGAACAAAAGGCATAAACCATGTCATCCTTGTCCAGTTCAATATTGGGCCCATAGACATTTATCATGTTACGCATGTTGGGAAAATTCCATCTAGGTCACTCATGTCCCTTAGCATGCTTCGTGGAGTACCCATAAACTGTCTTTATGGTCATCCAGTTACGGACAACGTTTGATCTACAATAAGGCAATTGACTCTACATCTAATGTCCATAGTGGTTTCAGGTCGAAGGGTGGTATACACCATTATCACCATGAGAATAACTTATGACACTTTGCATTACATTCCATATAGTATTCTCATAGTGGGTTAATCCAGTATAAATATTACTCTTAATATTCATACCTATGTTTAAGACTTGATAACTCCTTATCCATGATCCATGAGATGTGATCATCAGTCTATATACATAATAGTCTTAATGCTTTAATGTTATCCCACTTCATAATAGAGCTCGACTATGGATACTTTAGGAAGAGTGTCCTTATGTTTAATGTGATCTCATGATTAAGTCATACTTGATACATTAAACGGACTATCTATTCTAGGGACTTTATTAGACAAACATAATAAAGAAGAAGCCTTTTATTATTAATAAATAATTCGATACAAGAACCAAAAGTATTGGCCTTGTGTTCAATATAGACATAATCAAGAATATTCTAATGGCATTAACATCAACAAAATTGTCAGTGTTAGGGAACAAAGCTAAATCATAGATGAGCAATACAAATATGGCTTCAAAAGCCTCCATGCTACCAGCTTGAGCAAAAGCAGTAGCTCTACATAGAAGCAAATGTTGGAGCGTACCCTTCAGGCATAAAGTTTGATGGCATTGAAGGAGAGGGGCGATCCAAAACACAGCAGAAATTAAAATTTTCTCCTTTAGTGATCCTTACGAATGGGCATGATCAGTGATAGAATCGTTACCTCTTATGACGATTGAAACCTTTGATGCAGATCTACGGGGCGATCGCGAACGGTAAACTATGACCACGCCTCTACTCAGTCCACACGAACGGTTTCCTTCAATCTCAGTGCTAGCTGCTACGAATGAAGGCTTTTAGTAAGAGAGAGAGAGAGAGAAAACGAAAATGCAACTGCAATGAATGCTTCTGCATAAGGTTTCTATTTATAGAACCACTTGTGTGGGCTAGAAGCTAAAAAGCCCATTTAAGTGTATGTGGCCCATATTTTATAATATGCCAAAATCACTTAAGCGTGTGGTACCTTACCATATTTCGTATTCTACTTAAGTACATCGTACCTTACGATGTTCTACAATTCACTTAAGTGCACCGTACCTTACGGTGTTCCTTAGTTACTCTATCTCTCATCAATCCGTCCTTTGTGTGTGATCCTATAGGTTTTCACGGCATTGGCAATTATATTAAATCACGTATTTAACATAATAAACAGTAAGCGGTATCTAGGAACACATCATTGCTACCCAAGACACGAAAATGTCATGTGATCTGACAAATCCTTCTATGATAATACTTATGTGTACAATTACCCTTTTGCCCTTATGTCTATATTGAACAAAAGGCATAAACCATGTCATCCTTGTCCAGTTCAATATTGGGCCCATAGACATTTATCATGTTACGCATGTTGGGAAAATTCCATCTAGGTCACTCATGTCCCTTAGCATGCTTCGTGGAGTACCCATAAACTGTCTTTATGGTCATCCAGTTACGGACAACGTTTGATCTACAATAAGGTAATTGACTCTACATCTAATGTCCATAGTGGTTTCAGGTCGAAGGGTGGTATACACCATTATCACCATAAAAATAACTTATGACACTTTGCATTACATTCCATATAGTATTCTCATAGTGGGTTAATCCAGTATAAATATTACTCTTAATATTCATACCTATGTTTAAGACTTGATAACTCCTTATCCATGATCCATGAGATGTGATCATCAGTCTATATACATAATAGTCTTAATGCTTTAATGTTATCCCACTTCATAATAGAGCTCGACTATGGATACTTTAAGGAGAGTGTCCTTATGTTTAATGTGATCTCATGATTAAGTCATACTTGATACATTAAACGGACTATCTATTCTAGGGACTTTATTAGACAAACATAATAAAGAAAAAGCCTTTTATTATTAATAAATAATTCGATACAAGAACCAAAAGTATTGGCCTTGTGTTCAATATAGACATAATCAAGAATATTCTAATGGCATTAACATCAACAAAATTGTCAGTGTTAGGGAACAAAGCTAAATCATAGATGAGCAATACAAATATGGCTTCAAAAGCCTCCATGCTACCAGCTTGAGCAAAAGCAGTAGCTCTACATAGAAGCAAATGTTGGAGCGTACCCTTCAGGCATAAAGTTTGATGGCATTGAAGGAGAGGGGCGATCCAAAACACAGCAGAAATTAAAATTTTCTCCTTTAGTGATCCTTACGAATGGGCATGATCAGTGATAGAATCGTTACCTCTTATGACGATTGAAACCTTTGATGCAGATCTACGGGGCGATCGCGAACGTTGAACTAGGACCACGCCTCTACTCAGTCCACACGAACGGATTCCTTCAATCTCAATGCTAGCTGCTACGAATGAAGGCTTTGAGTAAGAGAGAGAGAGAGAGAAAACGAAAATGCAACTGCAATGAATGCTTCTGCACAAGGTTTCTATTTATAGAACCACTTGTATGGGCTAGAAGCTAAAAAGCCCATTTAAGTGTATGTGGCCCATATTTTATAATATGCCAAAATCACTTAAGCGTGTGGTACCTTACCATATTTCGTATTCTACTTAAGTACATCGTACCTTACGATGTTCTACAATTCACTTAAGTGCACCGTACCTTACGGTGTTCCTTAGTTACTTTATCTCTCATCAATCCGTACTTTCTGTGTGACCCTGTAGGTTTTCGCGGCATTGGCTATTGTATTAAATCACGTATTTAACATAATAAACAGTGAGCGGTATCTAGGAACACATCACTGCTACGCAAGACACGAAAATGTCATGTCATCTGACAAATCCTTCTATGATAATACTTATGTGTACAATTACCCTTTTTCCCTTATGTCTATATTGAACACAAGGAATAAATCATGTCATCCTTGTCCAGTTCAATATTGGGCCCATAGACATTTATCATGTTACGCAGGATGGGAAAATTCCATCTACGTCACTCATGTCCCTTAGCATGCTTCGTGGAGTACCCATAAACTGTCTTTATGGTCATCCAGTTACGAACAACGTTTGATCAGCAATAAGGCACTTGACTCTACATCTAAGGTCCATTGTGGTTTCAGGTCGAAAGGTGGTATACACAATTATCACCATGAGAATAACTTATGACACTTTGCATAACATTCTATATAGTATTCTCATAATGGGTCAATCTAGTATAAATATTACTCTTAATATTCATACCTATGTTTAAGACTTGATAACTCCTTATCCATGATCCATGAGATGTGATCATCAGTCTATATACATAATAGTCTTAATGCTTTAATGTTATCCCACTTCACAATAGAGCTCAACTATGGATACTTTAAGAATAGTGTCCTTATGTTTAATGTGATCTCATGATTAAGTCACACTTGATACATTAAACGGACTATCTATTCTAGGGAATATATTAGACAAACATAATAAAGAAAAAGCCTTTTATTATTAATAAATAATTCGATACAAGTACCAAAAGTATTGGCCTTGTGTTCAATATAGATATAATCAAGAATATTCTAATGGAATTAACATCAACAAAATTGTCAGTGTTAGGGAACAAAGCTAAATCATAGAAGAGAAATACAAATATGGCTTCAAAAGCCTCCATGCTACCAGCTTGAGCAAAAGCAGTAGCTCAACATAGAAGCAAATGTTGGAGCGTACCTTTCAGGCATAAAATTTGATGGCATTGAAGGAGAGGGGCAATCCAAAACGCAGCAGAAATTAAAATTTTCTCCTTTAGTGATCCTTACGAATGGGCATGATCAGTGATAGAATCGTTACCTCTTGTGATGATAGAATCGTTAACTCTGCGTAGTGTGATCGGTCGTCGAAATTTAATTTGGTTTTAATTATTTAAAAGAATTAAAATTAATAATAATAATGTGTTTATTATTATTGTCTTGTGGTGATCGGTTATGGCCTTAGATCTGCATCAAAGGTTACGATCGCCACAAGAGGTAACGATTCTATCACTGATCATGCCCATTCGTAAGGATCATTAAAGGAGAAATTTCAAATTCCGCTGCGTTTTGGATCGCCCTTCTCCTTCATCTATCTCTATAGATTCTGATTCCTAATATATAGGCTGCTTCACCTAGGTCCTTCATAGAAAAGCATTTCCAAAACCAAGACTTTACTTGTTGTAGGGTAGGGACATCGTTTCCAATGAGTAATATGTCATCTACATATAATACCGGGAAAACGATCATGCTCCCACTAACTTTCTTGTAGACACAAGGCTCATCTTTGTTCTTGATGAATCCATATTGTTTTACCATTTCATCAAAATGAAGATTCCATCTTCTGGAAGCTTGCTTCAATCCATAGATTGATCTTTGTAACTTACATATCTTTTGGGCTTCTTCTGGTATGTCAAATCCTTCAGGTTGTTTCATGTACACATCCTCAAGAAGATTCCCATTAAGGAAAGCAGTTTTGAAATCCATCTGCAATATTTCATAATCATGATATGCAGCGATAACAAGTAAAATCCGAACAGATTTAAGCATTGCAACTGGTGAAAAGGTTTCATCATAGTCAACCCCATGAATTTGTTTATATCCTTTTACAACCAGTCTTGCCTTATAGGTATGTACCTTACCATCCATGTCAGTCTTATTTTTGAAGACCCACTTGCATCCTATTGGGCTAACTCCTACAGGAGGCTCTACCAAGGTCCAAACCTGGTTTGTGTACATGGAATCCACTTCAGATTTCATGGCTTCTAGCCACTTCTCAGACTCGGGACCAGTTATGGCCTCTTGGTAGGTCACAGGCTCATCTTGATCCATGAGTAATACATCACCTTGATCAGTTATGAGATATCCATATCTCTCAGGTTGGTAACGTATCCTACTTGACCTACGCTGGTCTTGTTCTACTTAAGCAGGTTGTTCTTCCACAACTACTTGTGTTTCCTGCTCTAATTCCTCCATAGGTGTATGAATGCTTTGTGATTCTTGAATTTCTTCAAGCTCTACTTTCCTCCCACTGATTCCTTTGGAAATAAAATCCTTTTCTAGGAAAACTCCAGTTCGAGCGACAAACATTTTTCCCTCAGAAGGATTGTAGAAGTAATACCCACTTGTTTCTTTAGGATACCCCACAAATAAGCATTTGTCAGATTTGGGCTCAAGCTTAGTTGAAATTTGTCGTTTCACATAAACTTCGCAACCCCAACTATTCATGTAATACATATGTGGTTTCTTACCATTCCACATTTCATATGGTGTCTTCTCAACCTTATTGGATGGAACATGGTGAAGTGTGTAAGATGTTGTCAGTACTACATGTCCCCAAAAGGAGTTTGGAAGATCGGCGTGACTCATCATGGATCGGACCATGTCTAACATGGTTCGATTTCTTCTCTCAGATACACCATTCCATTGCGGTGTTCCAGGAGGAGTAAGTTGGGATAGGATCCCACACTCTTTCAGATGGTCATCAAACTCTAGGCTTAAATACTCACCACCTCGATCTGATCGAAGAGTTTTAGTATTCTTACCTAGTTGGTTTTGTACTTCATTCTTGAATTCCTTGAGCTTTTCAAAGGACTCTGATTTGTGTTTCATTAAATACACATAACCATATCTACTGAAATCATCAGTGAATGTGATGAAGTACTGAAAACCTCCTCTGGCTGGTATGTTCAGTGGTCCACAAACATCAGTATGTATGAGGCCTAAAAAATCTTTCGCTCTTTCACCTTTTCCTGTGAATGGAGACTTTGTCATCTTTCCAATTAAACAAGATCTGCATGTCTCATATGATTCATAATCAAAAGAGTCCAAGAGTCCATCTTTATGGAGTTTGGAAATGCGTTTCTCATTTATGTGGCCTAATCGACAATGCCAAAGGTAAGTTGGATTTAACTCATTAGGCTTTATCCTTTTAGTATTAATGTTATAAATAGGCATTTCGAGATCAAGGACATATAGTCCATTGCTCATTTGTGTAGTAGCACAGAATATATCATTGAAATAAATTGAGCAACAATTGTTCTTTATTATAAATGAAAAAGCAAACTTGTCCAAACAAGAAATGGAAATAATATTCCTGCTAATTGTAGGTACATAATAACGGTTCTCTAACTGAATTATTAAACCACTAGGTAAAGTCAATACATAAGTTCCTACGGCGAAAGCAACAACCTTTGCTCCATTTCCAACTCGTAGGTCAACTTCACCTTTTGGCAAATCTCTACTTCTTTTTAGCCCCTGCACATTTGTACAAATGTGAGAACCCCATCCAGTATCCAATACCCATGATGCAGAAGTAGATAAATTTATTTCAATAACAAAAATACCTAAAGTTGAAGTCTCTACTCCATTCTTCATATCTTCCAGGTACTTTGGGCAGTTTCTCTTCCAGTGTCCGGTCTTACCACAATGCAAGCAGGTGCCTGCCTTTGCTATGTCTCCACTAGGCTTCAAAGCAGCAACAGTGGGTCTGGGTTTAGCAACTTCCTTGCCTTTCCCTTTCTCACCCTGCTTGGTGGGTCTTTTGTTCTGTCTCTTTCCATTTCCGATCATCAGAATGGACTTCCCTTTTGACTTCAGATTTTACTCAGCAGTCTTTAACATGGCTAGTAGTTCAGGAAGAGATTTGTCTATATCATTCATATTGAAATTTAGGAAAAATTAATTGAATCTATCTGGCAACGATTGCAAGATCAAATCAGTCATAAGTTCCTTTCCGAGGGGAAAACCCAACCTTTCAAGGTTTTCCACATTCCCAATCATCTTGAGCACATGAGGACCTACAGGGGCTCCCTTAGCTAACTTGCCTTGAAAATGGGCTTTTGAAACTTCAAACCTTTCATGCCTTGCTTGCTCTTGATAGAGCATATTCAAGTGTTCGATCATATCGAACGCTGCCATGTTCACATGTTGCTTTTGCAATTCTGAGTTCATTGTAGCTAGCATGAGACAAGCAGTTTCATTGGCATCATCGACATGCTTCTTATAAGCATCTCTTTCTGCCTTAGGTGACGAACTAGGAGGTTCCTCTTTAGGAATAGGTTTCTCCAAGACATACATCTTTCTATCATGTTTGAGGACAATCCTCAACTTTCGGTGCCAATCCAGAAAATTTGTCCCAGACAATTTTGCCTTGTCAAGGATTGATCGCAAAATGTTGTTAGAGGTGTTTGTTGTCATGGTAATCTACATGAAATTAATGAAAATATAAGTATCAATAACATATTTAATTAGGCCTTTAATTAAATATGCTCCCACTATTTTACTCAAATCAAATCACCCTCATCATTTGATTCGGAAAATCCCGTTGGAAGATTTTCTAGTGGGTCGAGATCCATATTTCACTTTGTTCTAAGTCCGCGTAGGCGGATTACACAAAAATAGGTTATTTAGGTAGGAACTCCTTCCAATTGTATCTAATACAACTCTCGAATATTTTAGTTGGGTGAATAACTCCTTATTTCAATCCATCACATGGATCATGTCCAACTTTTGCTTCTAAACACATATAATCTTATTATAATTTGTTTAGTTAAGTTTGACCCATTATTTCAGCAATTGGATATTACAATTATCCAATCACACCTAACTAATATAGAACATGCACCTCGCGTAGGAGAAACCTGCATTATCCGATACTAGTCTTGAGGAGTGCTAAAACTTGGAAAGCATAAACTTAATATTTAATTTGAGGGAATTGCAATTATTCTGATCTCACCGGCTTATTTATCATATAAATCGTCTCTCACATGCATCAACATACATTCACATGCATCAACATACATAATGAAACAGTTATGGCCCCCTAGCTCAATTGTTCTCCCAAGCCAATGAGAGAACCTAAGCTAACCTAATAATGATCTAAGCTTCTCCAAGCAAGATCTTCAAGATTGTCATCCTTTGATATTGAATTCTTCTCTTTCTTCATAACATTACAAACAAGAAACTCGTTTTACATACGAGGGAGTGAGATGAGAAAAGAAGTTACATTAAGAGATTAAAAGAGAGGCACGACACGCAGGTCGTATTTTAAAATCCCAAAGCAAAATAAAGGAAAACTAAGGCCATAACTGATCACCATAAGACAATAATAATAAACACATTATTATTATTAATTTTAATTCCTTCAATTAATTAAAACCAAATTAAATTTCGGCGACCAATCACACTACGCAGAGTTAGCCGGGGGTCCGCTGCCTAGTAACTGCATTAGATGAACTGGCCAAGGGAGTGTACCTCCTTCGGATACATCGAATCTCTGACTCAAATGTTATCTGCATCTGAGCCTTCTCGAGGACGAGTAGATCAACAATCTTCTTCCAAGCACCGGAAGGCTGAGGCATACTAGAGGAAAATAAATCCTCTGGCTCTCTCTGTCTCTTCACTACACACTCCTCAAGAACCTCAATAAGTGCATCCTTGTCTTTCGACTCAAGTTACAACTCCTCATGCTTTTGGGTCAAAGCATGGAACTGGTCTTCCCATAAGTCTCTCTCTTGCTTCATCTTGGCAAGTGCGTCTTTCAACTCCTCTACATCTTGGTTAGGGAGAGTTGATGGCTCAACCATAACTACAGACATACGTACCTCAAAAGCATACGACATCTTAAACTCTAAACCTCTATTCTTCACCCAAATAGGGTAAGCTTCCAAAGCTACATAATTGCATGGACCAAGCTCGGATATTCCTTTATTATGCACATTGTGCCAAGCACGCACCATTCTACTCTTTAGAAGTTAGGGGATCTTTACCCTCTTGATAGAATAGACCTTCTAACAAAATTTTATTAGTTTTATCTCTCAAGGGGAGCCCAAGATGACGATGGACAAATGTTGGGTTGTAGTTGATTCCTCCTTGCGTACCAATGAGAGGTACGTTAGAGAACTCACCAAAACTGTCAATAATGTCCAAGCTACCAAATGCAAAATTATACCAAACAATATCATTATTAGTGAGAGACATGATTCTCTGAGACCACCATAGACATCTTGTTAGACGGTGTGGCTAGTGATCGAGAGGGGGGGGGTGAATAGATCACCTCTTTGAAAATAAACGGATTTAAAATTTTATCAGAGTTATTGAAACTTAGCGGAAAATTTCAGTCCCGAATCGACTTCCTTCTATTCTGAACCGCTACTAGAAAACCGGACACGCGAATTTATTGCTGGATTTGAATAGGAATGATAGAGATTATTAACACCAGAATCTTATCAAATCAAATGCACTTATCACTAAATTCTGATTTCCAATGAATAAAACTCAGCTAACAGTTTTGTCAAACAATTGGTGTGTATGTGATCAATGATGAACAATGGTGGAGTTTAGTTAAAGAAGTTTTCTTGCCACTATTGTATCACGAAAAGTGCAGCCACAACACGCCAACTGAAATCACAAAACTGTTGAAAACATAAAGAGAGATAAGGAAAGAATACGATACGCAGAGATTTGGTAAGGAAGTTCCCCACATCGTCCTCGCGTGTGGGTACGTCTCCCTCTCAATTTCAAATGAAATTGAGAACTGTAATTATCAATAATGCCGAATTCGCTGATACAAGGTTACAATACACAGACAGAATTCTAAATCCCAAGAACTTCTTCTTGTATAAAACCTCCACTTGATATGAGCTCGATCAAGAATTTCCTGCAAGAAATTGCAAACAATTCACCGGTTCCACGACCTGTTTGCGAAATCACCCGATTTCCAAACCCTACGCTACGGCTGAATCTGTTCTGCAAACGTGACTAACAAACCCGCAAGAACACTCCAGTTCTTGAAGGACAAACAATTTGGTTTTTCCTCAAACCCCCTTCAACCTTCAACTCAGCTAGATCCTCGATCGTTCCACTGAACACCTCAGCTAGATCCTTGATCGTACCACTGAACGTTATCTCGTTGATCCTTTAATCCAAAGAACAAGAATGATTATGTGTTAATGTTCTTGAAGAAAAGTGATTGAGAAGATGAAGAAGATGAAGTCTCTTTCAGGTTTCTAACTGCTCAAAAACAATTGCTGCTACACACTCCTTTGATCTTGTGTTCAACTGTTTTTCTCTTCTGAATTCGTCCTTTTTCATTGTTTTCACAATACTTCTTATATATGAAGGGCAGAAGCTGTTAGTAGACAAAACAGACTTATGCATTGATACAAAAGGTTATGCATCGATGCATACTGTAACTTTGATTAATTTTAGAGAATTAATGTAAGCATGGATCGATGCAAAGCTCGTATGTATCGATACATAGAGCATTTTAACTAGGCATGTATCGATACAAGACTCGTATGGATCGATCCATAGAGCATTTTAACTTACCATGTATCGATACAAGACTCGAATGGATCGATACATACTGAAGCAAAAACGTTTTGTGATTTACAACAAATTTATGGATCGATGCATATGAACATGTATTGATACATATTGACACAAAATGGTTTTTATGAGTTCTTTTCAGAGATGTATCAATGTGGATCTTTATGTATAGACATAAAACAATAGTATAGGCTAAAAACACAAATGAATCATGTAAAATAATGCACAACCAACAATTAGACAATGATCACACAATTTGCTATCATTCAAAACTTATTCAAAGTAAAGAATTTGCTCACAAACTCCCCCTTTTTGATGATTGCAAATTTTTAGCAGGATGTGTGATTCTCCCCCTGAGTTTGTGCATATCTATCAACATCTGCATTTCTCCCCCTTTGTCAACATCAAAAAGAAAAAAACAGTTTTATCAAGGCAACATGTTGTAGCAGGGCACAGCAAAAATGATAAAGAAGCTAACAATCACAAAGAAGGAAGCTTAAAAAGTAAAGAATCACTCACAAAGAATGACAAATGTGGGCAATAACATCAGAAGTAAACAGAAAGTAAGAAACATTTAAGTAGTAGGAAGTGTTTGAAAATTACACAAGCCAGGACATATATTGTACAAGTAATCCAAAAAAAAACTTAAGCAATATGCAATGAAATGCAGTGAGATGAAATGATGATGGTTTAATGTGGATTATAGCCACCACAGGACTCTTCGTCATCTCTATCAGGATCTCTGAAGCTTGGCAGAGGCGGAGGAGGAGGCATTGCATCTGGATTGTGGCCCATGATGGTGTAGTGCCGGAACCGGTCCTGAACTTCAACACTTCTGAATCTGTCCATAATACCAGGATTGGCACGACAGTCGTCCATAAAACCAGACATTTCATTGTAGAAGACTTGGTGTCGTTTAACCAAGTCCTTGTGCCAAGAGTGTTGGTTATGGTACATCCGTGTATGATCGTCATGCCACTCACGATGCTCCTTATGCCACTCACTTTGTTGTACGTGCCAGGATCGTGCCTCTTCATGACGTTCTTGGTTGGCAAGCTCCATCTGTTGAAGCATTTGAGTGAGATGCACAGTGGATGTTGAAGATGAAGTACCGCTGGAGAACGGAGGAGCCATTGGTTCAGGTGCATAGTTGGTTGGAGACCATCTTTGTGGCATCCAATCACCCCGACCAGCATTGTCATCAGCTGCAGGCATATCTGCTTCGTTCACATCATGCATTTCTTCATCATGTTGATCTTCAACTACATGAATGCGTTCAGAAGGCACATCAAAATTGTAGATTCTTGTTTTGGATTTCCTTTCGAAGAAATAGAAACATTGACGGTCCTTGTCCCACTGATATCCCATATGAGATAAAGTGGAAGAGTCAAACTCTTGAGCAGCAGATGGTGATATAAGAGGAACTAGAGGGATTACAACATTCCAGAACTTAAGAATTTTCATGATTTGAGACGCATAACCAAGAGCAACATTCTTGGCACTGTTACGCACGAAAAAGAGGCGCTTCACAAAGTAATTTGCCCAATTCAATGGAACCTTATTTTAAAGAATATACAGGAGATGAATGCTTGCCCTGTCTAACCTAGAATGTCCACTGTTTGCTGGACGCAGAATGTGCGAGATAATCCAATGGAGTATACGAGGAATTTTCTTTATCATACCAGACGTAACATGTTCATCCTCACCCAACGGTCTGTCAATTTTCAAGATAGATGGAGTAAACTCCTTCAGGTTAAATCCAGTATCAAAATGCAGGTCATGCCAGGTCTTGAAATTAAGCGACGGAAGCGGAATTTGAAACACTGTTTCCCAATCAGCAACTTCAAAAGTATAGGTTCTGACACCGATAGAACACTTAAACATATATCCTCTACCAGATTGTAAGCCAACATAAAATGCACGGATAAAATCCTCATGGTAATCATCCTTTGTAGACAAAAATGACCCAAGTTTTTGTGCATGAAGGAGTTCAACCACATCATTAAGATGCAGATGAATAGCATCATGTTTATCGAAAACATGGGATTTCATAACTAACCTTGTCTTGAAGGAATCCTCAAACTCAGTAGCAATAGCAGGATGAAGCAAATCTAAGGCATTTGGAGGAATTTCTGGTAACTGCTGGGAAGTGCCAACCGGTTCCTTTCCTTTTCCTTTTCCCTTTGCTCTAGCTGGAATGGTTCTTGGAGGCATGGTGATGAAATATTGAAGAAAAAGGAGATGAATTTAGGGAATTTGGAGAGTATGATGATGAAGGAAATTAGGGTTAGCCGCAGGTTTTGGGAGGTATGGTAGTTGCTGATACTAAGTTTGTGAAGAGATGTGATAAGAGTTGCCGATGTGTCGATCCATGAGTGAGAAAAAATGCATTTAATCCAAATAAGAATCAGTATGTGTCGATGCATGTGGGCATGGATCGATCCATGTCACGCATTTTTGTTTTTAAAGGGTCTATGTATCGATACAAACGACGGATGGATCAATACATACTGAACCAATTTTGACAGATTTGAAATGAGAAAGACATGAATCGATACATACATGTTCGTATCGATACATACTGATGCTACACCAAATTTTAATTAATTTTATGCAGTATGGATATGCATTATGAAGTATGTCATGATAATTATGCCCAAGTATGATTCACAAATCAGATTTTAATGTTCAAACAATATATGCAAAGAAATTCACATAAACGAGAGTGAGGAATTTTGTTCTAACATACACAATCACATAGTTGTAAAAGAAATATAGAAAGGAGTGATATTACCTCTATTGATGTAATCTTATGAGGTATAAATGAAATCTAAAACAAATCTCATCAACCAAGGTGAGGCATAATATAGATAAGAATAAACATGCTTAAGACAATAACGAAGAGAGATCTAAAATCCCTAATTCACGACGAATGTTGAAGAACGGTTCTGTTGCCAAAGGTTTAGTGAAAATAACAGCAAGCTGGTTTTTAGAATCAACATGCTCAAATACAACGTCTTCTTTTTCAACATGGTCGCGAAGAAAGTGATGTCTAATCTCTATGTGTTTAGTGCGTGAGTGTAAAACAGGATTTTTAGTAAGGTTGATGGCACTAGTGTTGTCACATTTTATGGGAATACGTTTGAGTTGAATGTTAAAGTCTTGTAGTTGTTGCTTTAGCCACAAAATCTGAGCGCAACAACTACCGGCTGCAACGTACTCAGCCTCTGCAGTTGACAAAGCCACAAATACCTGCTTTTTGCTATGCCAACTTACCAAGGAGTTTGAAAACAAGTGACATGTACCACTCGTGCTTTTCCTATCTGATTTGCAGCCAGCAAAATCAGAATCGAAGTAACCTACTAAGCTACAATCACTTCCTTTGGAATACCAAAGCCCATATTTAGATGTTCCATGAAGATATCTAAATATACGCTTAACAGCTTTCAGGTGTGATTCCTTAGGATTTGATTGATATCGCGCACACATACAAACACTAAACATTATGTCAGGTCTAGAAGCAGAAAAATACAGAAGAGACCCGATCATACCTCTAAACTTTTTGACATCTACACTCTTACCATGCTCATCTTTATCTAGATTTCCGTTGGTAGGCATAGGGGTGTCAATTGATTTTGAGTCGTTCATTCCAAAGCGCTTGAGTAGTTCTCTGCAGTACTTTGTTTGACATACTGTTGTACCCTCATCAAGTTGCTTTATCTAAAGACCTAGGAAGTAATTCAGCTCCCCCATAAGACTCATCTCAAATTCACCCTGCATAACCTTAGAAAATTCTTCGACCAAGTGTATGTTAGTTGAACCAAAAATTATATCGTCTACATAAACTTGAACTAAAAGGATGTGCTTTCCCTTGTGTTTAATAAAGAGAGTATTATCCACTTTACCTCTTGAATATCCATGATCAATTAGAAATTTGCTAAGCCCTAAAATACCAAACCCGAGGGGCTTGTTTAAGACCATACAAAGCTTGTTTTAATTTGTAAACATAATCTGGATTTTCAGCATTCTCAAAACCAGGAGGTTGTGAGACATATACCTCTTCATTTATGACACCATTTAGAAAAGCACTCTTTACGTCCATTTGGTAAAGCTTAAAATTATTAGAACACGCATAGGCAAGCAAGAGACGTATAGCTTCAAGGCGAGCAACTGGAGCATAAGTTTCCTCATAGTCTATGCCCTCTTCTTGGTTATACCCTTGTGCTACTAAATGTGCCTTGTTCCTAGTTATCACTCCGTTTTCATCAAGCTTATTTCTAAAAACCCATTTAGTACCTATGATATGATGATCTCGCGGACGAGGGACAAGTTCCCAAACGTTATTTCTTTTAAATTGATTAAGCTCTTCTTGCATGGCCATTAGCCAAAATTCATCAATCAAGGCCTCTTTGGCATTTTTAGGTTCTACTTGTGAAACAAACGCGAAGTGAGAACAAAAATTACTTATTTTAGAACGAGTCATTACTCCCTTTGAAATATCTCCCAAGATGCTGTCAATAGGATGGTCTTTTGAAGATTTCCAAGCTGATGGAAGGTCATTCACTTCAGCTGTCCTTTCTTCCTTGTCTTCTTCATGACTAGTATCTTCCTCCTTCTCATGGGCAACTGTTCTGGACTGATCAGTTTCCGTAACAGCTTCCTTGAGTATGTCTTCTGTAGATACACCTGCGTCATCAAAAGAAATACCTTTTCCGACACTTTTCGGATAAGACTCATCAAAAGAAACATGGACAGATTCTTCAACAATAAGTAAACGCTTATTATATACTCTATATGCTTTACTTAAATGTGAGTATCCAAGAAAGATACCTTCATCCGCTTTTGCATCAAACTTCCCAATATTTTCCTTACCATTATTCAAAACAAAACACTTACAACCGAATACGTGAAGATGTGACAAGTTTGGCTTTCTTCCTTTTAAAAGCTCATAAGGGGTTTTATTTAAAATAGGACGAATTAAGATCCTGTTTAAAACATAACAAGTTGTGCTAACTGCATCAGCCCAAAAGTATTTTGGTAATCCACCCTCATTTAGCATTGTTCTTGCCAACTCCTCTAAAACACGATTTTTACGCTCCACAACGCCATTTTGTTGTGGAGTTCGAGGAGCTGAAAAGTTATGCTCAATACCATACTTGTCACAGTACTTATCAAAGTGATAGTTTTGAAATTCACCACCATGATCGCTACGTATTGTAACTATTTTGGAGTTCATTTTGTTTTGGGACAGATTTGCAAAATTCTTAAAAGCAGAAAAAGTTTCATCTTTGCTATGAAGGAATATAGTCCAAGTAAATCTAGAATAGTCGTCAACGATTACAAAACCATAATAATTTCCACCTAAGCTCTTTGTCCTAGAAGGTCCAAAGAGATCCATATGGAGAAGCTCAAGGGGTCGTGAAGTTGAAATTACACTTTTAGATTTAAAAGAGACCCTCGTTTGCTTTCCCATTTGGCACGCGTCACATAGGTGGCCTTTTGAAAATTTTATTTTTGGAAGACCGACTACTAGATCCTTAGATACAACCTTATTAAGCAAATCGAAATTAACATGCGCTAAAAGTCTATGCCAAAGCCAAGAATCATCATTCAAGGTAACTAGACATTTAGTACTTGTTAAAGATACATCAAAAAGGTCAAGCATATAGATATTGTTTACTCTTACTCCCTTAAACACAACATTCTGTTCAGCATGTTCAATTATGCAGCAAGTTTTTGTGAAAGAAACTTTATAGCCCTTGTCACACAATTGACTTATGCTTAACAAATTGTGTTTAAGCCCCTCTACTAAATGGACATCAGAAATAGTAGTGGTAGAGGGATTACCTACACTACCTTTGCCAAGTATATCTCCTTTGTTATTGTCTCCATAAGTAACATATCCCTTCTTCTTTGCTTTGAAATCTATAAAAAGCGATATGTCACCGGTCATGTGCCTTGAGCAACCGCTGTCAAGAAACCATCTCCTATCTACGGAAGCAAGGCACTCATCCTACAATATCAAAAGAGAGAAGTTGGTACTCAATTTTCATTGGGTCCAAGTGGGTAAGTGCTAACATGGTTGCCTTTTGGCTTCCATTGATAAATACCTTTAGGAACAAGAAATCTCCTAAACTTGCATTTCTCAATGGTATGGCCAGCACGACAACAATAATGACATAAACCATGACGATGTGTTTGTTTATTCTTGTTCATTAAATCCTTTGGAATAAAAGAGTATTTTGCATATGGTGGATTTAATGACTTCTTAAACAACCTAGAGTCAACGACATAAGTAACCTTAGGTTGTAAAGCTTTTTCCAATTTGACCTTGAGAGTGTTTACCTCTTTTTGCCAAATATGACAAGCTTCACAATACCTAACTTTACTACATCCATCAATGTCAATATCTTTTGAGTTTTCTGCAATACTAGCTTTTAACCATTCTAAATCTTTTTCAGCTTTGTATACTTTACCTTCCAGAAATGAAAAAATTTGTTTATCGAAAGATAATCTTTTAAAAGCATCTACAACTTCGTTATGCAGTTTTTCAAAAGCTATTTTCAGTTCATAAAAAGTCATAGAAGAGAAATTATTATAGTAGGCTTGTTTTACCTTTCTATCATTGATTTTCTTCTTGTGGTAGGACAGATTTTTGGTGTGCGCCATAAGGCACAGATTTGCGGTTTCATCACTATCACTTGAACTTTGTGTGCTTGATGAATCACTATCACTTTCCCATGCAATGTAAGCTCTTCTTTGTTTGCTGTACCCTTTTGTTTGAGCTTTTCCATGATCCTTATACTTCATAGGACAGTCTATTTTATAATGTCCAGATTTACCACAATTAAAGCAAGATCCTCTTCCTCTACTCTTCTTATTCTCTTCCTGTTTTGAATCTGTAGATTGTCTTCGAAACTTCATGAGGTTTTTGTCAGAATGCTTGACTCCATTCTTTCGAATGAATATATTATATCTCCTTACAAACAGTCCCATTTGCTCATCATCCGAATCTTTGTCACTACTAGAATCATTGTCACTTTGCTCTTTTCGTGAGGACTTAGAGCAAGAGGCCACAAGAGCTATTGGCTTCTTCTCTCCCTCTTTGTCTCTCTTCTTCTCCTTTTCCTTCTTACTTTTGTTCTCAAACTTTTCAAGACTTTCTAATGCTTGCTGATGTTCTTCCAGCTTTCCAAACAGAGTTGTAATCATAAGTGTCGTTAGATCGTTGGCTTCCTTAATAGTTGTTACTTTAGGTTGCCATTCCCACCTAAGACACCTCAGAATTTTATTAGTAGCTATTTCATTGGAAACAGGTTTTCCAAGTGCATTCAACCTATTAGTGAGATGAGTGAATCTCTTTTGCATGTCGGAGATAGATTCTCCTTGTTTCATGCGAAAGAGCTCAAACTCTTGATTGAGTGTGTTAATGCGGGACTGTTTTACTTCAGTAGTACCCTCATGGGCAACTTCTAAAGCATCCCACATTTCTTTAGCTGTCGCGCAATGGGATACTCGATAATACTCATCAACACCAAGTGCTGAAATTAGCATATTTCGAGCTCTCCAATCACACGACCACTTTTTCTCATCTTTCTCATTCCAATCAGCTTCTGGTTTAGGAACTATGGCGCCAACCACATTTGTCATAGTAATTTGAAAAGGACCATTTTCAATGGCAGCCCATACTAGCCTATCCACAGAATTTATGTGAACTCGCATGCAGTCTTTCCAGTAGCCGTAATTTTCACCGTTGAAAATCGGCGCTCTATTATACGCCCCCTTTGGTTCAGAATCCATATCGTTACAGGCAGCCACAGAGCACCAGCGAACCGGCGCTCTGATACCACTTGTTAGACGGTGTGGCTAGTGATCGAGAGGGGGGTGAATAGATCATCTCTTTGAAAATAAACGGATTTAAAATTTTATCAGAGTTATTGAAACTTAGCGGAAAATTTCAATCCCGAATCGACTTCCGTCTATTCTGAACCGCTACTAGAAAACCGGACACGCGAATTTATTGCTGGATTTGAATGGGAATGATAGAGATTATTAACACCAGAATCTTATCAAATCAAATGCACTTATCACTAAATTCTGATTTCCAATGAATAAAACTCAGCTAACAGTTTTGTCAAACAATTGGTGTGTATGTGATCAATGATGAACAATGGTGGAGTTTAGTTAAAGAAGTTTTCTTGCCACTATTGTATCACGAAAAGTGAAGTCACAACACGCCAACTGAAATCACAAAACTGTTGAAAACGTAAAGAGAGATAAGGAAAGAATACGATACGCAGAGATTTGGTAAGGAAGTTCCCCACATCGTCCTCGCGTGTGGGTACGTCTCCCTCTCAATTTCAAATGAAATTGAGAACTGTAATTATCAATAATGCTGAATTCTTTGATACAAGGTTACAATACACAGATAGAATTCTAAATCCCAAGAATTTCTTCTTGTATAAAACCTCCACTTGATCTGAGCTCGATCAAGAATTTCCTGCAAGAAATTGCAAACAATTCACCGGTTCCACGACCTGTTTGCGAAATCACCCGATTTCCAAACCCTACGCTACGGCTGAATCTGTTCTGCAAATGTGACTAACAAACCCGCAAGAACACTCCAGTTCTTGAAGGACAAACCGTTTGGTTTTTCCTCGAAACCCCCTTCAACCTTCAACTCAGCTAGATCCTCGATCGTTCCACTGAACACCTTAGCTAGATCCTTGATCGTACCACTGAACGTTATCTCGTTGATCCTTTAATCCAAAGAACAAGAATGATTATGTATTGATGTTCTTGAAGAAAAGTGATTGAGAAGATGAAGAAGATGAAGTCTCTTTCCGGTTTCTAACTGCTAAAAAAAAATTGCTGCTACACACTCCTTTGATCTTGTGTTCAACTGTTTTTCTCTTCTGAATTCGTCCTTTTTCACTGCTGTCACAATACTTCTTATATATGAAGGACAGAAGCTGTTAGTAGACAAAACAGACTTATGCATTGATACAAAAGGTTATGCATCGATGCATACTGTAACTTTGATTAATTTTAGAGAATTAATGTAAGCATGTATCGATGCAAAGCTCGTATGTATCGATACATAGAGCATTTTAACTAGGCATGTATCGATACAAGACTCGTATGGATCGATCCATAGAGCATTTTAACTTACCATGTATCGATACAAGACTCGAATGGATCGATACATACTGAAGCAAAAACGTTTTGTGATTTACAAAAAATTTATGGATCGATGCATATGAACATGTATTGATACATACTGACACAAAATGGTTTTTATGAGTTCTTTTCAAAGATGTATCAATGTGGATCTTTATGTATAGACATGAAACAATAGTATAGGCTAAAAACACAAATGAATCATGTAAAATAATGCACAACCAACAATTAGACAATGATCACACAATTTGCTATCATTCAAAACTTATTCAAAGTAAAGAATTTGCTCACAACATTGTCGGTTCTCCAAGAAAGCAGGCGTCTAAAGCAAGTGCAAAATAAACTACTTGTACAAAAGAGGAACACAACACGCAACAGTTCCACCACCCTTAGAATTCCTCAAATGCAAAGAGAAATACATGTCACCTAACAAAGTTGGAACAAGATTCCTAATCAAGAATATTCTAATGGCATTAACATCAACAAAATTGTCAATGTTAGGGAATAAAGCTAAATCATAGATGATCAATACAAATATGGCTTCAAAAGCCTCCATGCTACCAGCTTGAGCAAAAGCAATAGCTCTACCAATGAGAAAATAAGAAGTCAACCCTAGAATCCCTCCTTTCTTCACCATGTTGGCATCAATCTCATTTCTTCAAATGAAGCTATTCGGCTATGACTTGAGATCTCGGGATCACCTCCAATCCACTAAAATGTACCTTGTTAGACACGGGCATACCCAAGATATGAGCATACTCCTCTAACATGGGAACAAGCTGATAATCAGGAAAAGTGAAGTAATGATAGAGAGGGTCATAAAACTGCACCAAGACACTCAAAAGTCCTTCAACCACATTAGTAGATACTACGGACAAAAGCATCTCATGACATTGCTTGAAGTCCAAGGGATTAACTACAAAGGATGACAACTTCCTTAACTCTTTCAAGTCAGGACATCTGAAACTGTACTTCTTAGTGTTCCTTCATCCACAATCCATGGTCTAAAAATATTTGCAAATAATCCCTTAGTTTCCTTGATAATTTTATTGTTATGATGAATGTTATGATGAACATGTATGCATGAATGCAACAATCACACACAAGGGATCACCTTGAATAACTTTTGCTATGAGCTTCAAATGAAAATGATTCCTTCTTCAAAGTTGTAGCTCTTTCATTACTATTCAATTTGGTCACAAATTTGACACCATTTTAATCTTGCATGAGGGAGTAATGGATTTTAGAATTTGAGGAAAATTGCTTGTTCAATGGTAATGGCCCAAAATGACCTAAAATGTTTCCTCTTGGCACGTGCCCTTGAAAGTTGAATTTGACATTTATTAAATAATAAAAGTTAGAGAAGATATCTTGAAATTGGTCATGAAACTTAGATGGCCTTCATATCCTAAAAATTTAGCAAGTTATGATTCTTGGAAGTTGACCTTCCATCTAGGGCATATACAAAATGACCTATAATCTTTCACCATAAAAAATGATGTTCCAAGAAAAATTAGCTCTTTATTAAAACATTAAAGTTTTTTTTAATGTCATAAAGAGTAACTTTGCTCTTGTAATCATTTTCATATGACAAAAATTGTAGGAGATAGGGTCTAGGAATCCCTAGATTTGACCAGTTGACTTCTCTGGTCAAACTCCTTGAACCAACTTGCAAACTTGAAGTTATTTTAATATTTGGGGATCATGGAGGACCATATATGCTTTATATGATGTATAATGAAGTATCACTTTATATATTTGACCAATTGATTAAGAAACTTGTTGTGGAAGTCACACAAGATACCAAAATGAATTAGGGCTTCCAAGGCAAACAAGCTCCAAACTCTTGATGAATTCTTGATCAAAATGATAATATTAGAACATGGGAATCCATATATGATGCTTAGAACCATTATGAACATTTTCTTTATTGATATCTTGCATTGAGGGTCTCAAACCCTAGATATGAGCTTGATGAGGCATATGTGGATGCACACACTACCTACAAAAGAAATGACACTACACATAGACATATTTTGGTATTTTGGTTAGTAAACAAAAGAAAATAATGTATGATACAATCACAAAGTGCTTGGTGATCTCTCCCAACGCAAACCCAATGAATAAGGGGTGAGGAGGATACCGAGGTGTGATCCCAAAACCAATGCAAATGATGGGATATCATGAGGGATCTTAGGGTCAAAATTGGTGTCTTACACCTTCCACTCATGCATATCATTCATATAGCATACCATGAAACCTTTCACGATAAAAGCCAAAAGTCAAGTTCTTATTGGCACACCCAAAGCCCAATCCTTGCTTGATAAATCACAAAACTCAACTTTACTTGCATCATGCATATAAAATATCACACATCACATACGGAATACATATCATATTTCCATTTGCGACTATTGTGTTTCCCACGGAAATTTTAAGCCACTCCCCAACAAATAAACCTATAAAAGTCAAACTGCCATCCTAACCTTTCATGTGACCATTCTCAAACGGGAAAATTTCTTGATACGTTGGTATTTAATACTCTTCTACCTTGAATATCCGAAAAGCTCTCGCAATGCACTTATTCAGGTTTAAGCTGATTAAATAAGGGCAGCTGTCATACCCCGGAATTTGCCCTACCCTTTGCATTTTTCATTTGACTTTTGGCTTGAGACTCATCTGCATAACTACATGTGTATCATTGCATTCATATTGACATTTGAAAACATATACCCTAGATTCAAAGCTCTTGGCTTGCAAAGTTAGGGTTTGTGCGTGGATCAAACCTTAAAGGTATGGCTTAGTTATTCATCTTATCATAGAGGATGTGGAACCCTAGTTGCTTGGTCTTTTGAAGCATTGGATTCAAGAATACTTCATCATGGCACTCTTCAATGGATTCAAATCCTAATTCTTGATGTTATGGTTATGGGGCCTTATGGATACTCTTTGGCCTTGTATTGGCTACCTAAACCCTAATTGAGGGCTCATACATTAGAGATTTGCTTGTGAAGCATCTGGATTGATTCAAAGACCTTGATTGAAGGGTATGCCTCATGAAACCCTAATCAAGGAAGATGTCGTTCTAAGGTACCTTGTGGCTTGAGTTTTCATCTAGTGACATTCAAAACCCTAATCTTTTGATTTGTGGGACATATACTCAAAAGATCTCATCATGTCAATCCTTAGGGCATCAAAACCCTAATGTTGTCTCATATCCTCTAGATGGCCTCCAAACCCTACTTTCATCTAATTCATCACCCATTTTGTGTTTGATTCTCTTTCTTGATCAAGGTCACCCAATAACCTCTTATTAATGGTTCATTCATGTCGGTATCTTGGTTTTGTTCCCATTCATTTGTGTTAGTGCCCATTGGTTTGAGCCCAAGTACATGGCCCTACATCTTTCATCTGATCTCATTCCATATCATTTGATCTGGATCATCCTCATTCCTAGTCCCAGTCCATGGCTTGCTTATGCCTATTTCATCTGGTCACTTTCATTCAAATCCTTTGTCATGCCATTGGTTTGGTCCACGAGTCTTTTCTTAGGTCCTAGGTCATTGCATATCATAGCCATAACCATGTCCATTGGTCCATGATTAGTGGTTCAGTGTTAGTCTTGTTCATTTGTCATGTTAAATTCATATACAATACATGTCCATAGTTTATCTCAATCTATTTTCAATTCATCTTCAATTCATTACAAGATCATTGATTCATCAAGTCATTTCAATCCATTTAAAGTTAGTTCATTTAAAGTTCCAAGTATCATGATCAAGATTCAAAAACCAAGTTCAAATTCTATACATGTTCCAAGTATCATGATCAAGATTCAAAAACCAAATTCAAATTCTATATAAGTATCATGTATCATGATCAAGATTCAAAAACCGATTCAATTCCATACAAAATATCAATTCCATTCACTACACAAATCATGAAATTGTCCATACATTGTAAAAATATACAAAAATATATATATAAGTTTGACCTAGGTTACCTTTTGGTCAACTGTTAACTTTTTGGTCAAACAGTTGACCAAAGTGAACTTCCTAATCCTCTAAGTCCTAACCCTAATTGCACCTTCCTTCAATTGCAAGTGTCTATACAAGGCCTTCAAATATTGCATAATATCTTGGTGTCCCTAAAACATTCATTTCCTTCTTGATTTTGTAATTGATTACATAAGATTGAGTTGCCAATTTTGTTTACCTTGCTACCAATGACCATGTTATGCCAACCTGCATTCATAATATATCTTTCAACATCCAATCAATCAATAAACATGCATTGCATTCATGATTTTCAAATAGGACACACTTCATATCATTCCAACATTAACCAATTGCATTAACCTTACATTTCAAGCAATGCAGCCCTAAGTCAAACTTAATACAAGGTATCATGAAGCATACAAACCTCAGCCCTGCAACTAACTTAGTTGAAAAGATGCCGAAGGTAACTGACAATGTTAATATTTTAATTTCCTTAACATAAACCACTAACAAGATTAACAGAATTTGCTACACTAATTCAACCTTTCCTTTAAGTGGCACTAACTAACTGCTCCAACATTAACACTAACACAATTTTAGAGGATGTCCAAAGACTTGTCTCCTATTGTTCGCACTGCTAAAAAAAGGGGAAGAGGAAACCGGCGGCAATCAAGTAATGCATTCAATGAAACAACAAATTTTTTACATACCTCGTGACACTCGGCTCGGCAGCATATGGGAGATGTCTTTCCTCTAATTTGCACAGTTCATCAATGGACCATTCAACAGCAAAACTTGCATCATGCTTTAATCCAAGGATAATGCATATCCATCAGAGCAAATCTTTATGAGACAGTTGCACCTACCTGCACCAATATAGAATGAGTCATAACAATTCGCCATCATTTTCAATCATTTCTTAGCCTCGCCGACACTCTCATTGCTTCCTTTGTTCTGGTTCAAATAAGATGTTTGTGTTGACATTAATTAGAGAGTTTGTTAGCGCGTTCAATCCACAAAGTTTAACAAATAACTAGCCAAGTTGAATAGCTCACAGACAAGAATGCATACCTCCACATATTGTGTATAACGAAAATGTGTTTGCCATAGTAAATTAACAAATACTCGCTACCCTCGACTTTCTCTGATGTCTAGTAACAATTTTGTAGGCAGCATGACAACACACAAGCCTTGCTTTGCATCAAGTCATAAGATTCAGGTTGTTGTCACGCGTAAATTGATGGGTTCTCAACTGAAAATTCAATTAGAACCAATTAGCTAAATCTCAAAACCAAATTAATAGAGCAAATAAGCAGTTCAACCAATTCAACCTTACAGACTTAACCCATACCAACTGAATGCATCTAACATAACTGACTATTTCAAATTGTCATCTAACAAAACACTTAATAATAGATGTTAACAGGTTTTTTCAGTTAATATGCACATATCTGCTAATAGTAGGGGTGGCAAAATGGATGGATTGGATAGATATGGATTGGATCGTTAATGGATGGATCAAAACAATCCATTATCCATTAACAATCCACTAAAAGTTTTTTAAAAATATCCAATCCAATCCATCCATTAAGAATAAAAATCCATCCAATCCATCCATCATCATATTTTCAGTGGATGAATATCCATCCATCCATTTTTTTTTCCTTTAAAATTTTTCTTTGAAATTTATTTTTTTAAAAAAGTTTTTTACTTTTTTTTAATAAAATAATATCATTTTTTTTTTGAGAATTTTTTTTTTCAAAAAAAAAAATATTTTTGTATTTTTGAAAAAAATAATTTAAAAATATTTTTTTTTATATTCGTAAAAAAAAATAATTGAAAAATATTTTTTTTATATTCGTAAAAAACAATATCAGTTTTCTAATTTAAAAATAAGAATTTTTTTATTTTTAAATTTTTGGAAAAAATCAATTTTTTGTATTTTAAAAAAAAATGATTGTTTTTCGAAAAAAAAAATATTTTTTATTTTTTATAAAAAAAATATTTTTTTAAAATTAGATAAAAAAATCCATTAGATCATTAAAATGTGTTGGATGGATTGGATCAATCCATGCTTATAAATGGATGGATTGGATCAATCCATTAACTTAATTTTTTATGTAGTGGATGGATTGGATGGATTTTTTGATGGATGGATTGGATGGATTTTCTCTTAATGGATCTAATTGTCACCCCTAGCTAATAGTACTAACATAGTTTCATAACATAATTTCAGTTTAACAGAGTTCATTTTTAACTGAATCGAAAATCTAACAGAACCTAACTTACACGAGCTTAACTTACTTCCTAAAAAAATTGATTTGTTAGTTAATTCATTTCAATTAATCTTGATTTGTTAATTCCATATTCATCAATTTTTGGCATATGGACTATTTTGCCCCTAGGGTTAGGATTTTTGACATGTGTATGCTCCCTTAGGATTAGGGGTTGATTTAGAATAATTGATCTTTTTAATGGATTTTTCTTGTGATGTTAAATAGATGATTAGATTGATACTAATTCCTACATGTTCCCTTAGGGTTAGGGATGACTTAGAATATTTGATCCCTTTAATGGAATTTTCATGTGTTTTTCATAAGATTTAATTTAATCCCAATTTATGGCATGTTCCCCTAGTTAGGGTGTTATACATATTATTAACCTTTAGATTAGGTTAACCATAATTCTCAATTTGGTTCAATCCCTTTGATTTAAGTTGATCAAAAAAAATTTTGATTAACTAAATCCTTTGATGATGTATAATCCCACAGTCTATTCAAGTGATCAAAAGTCCCTTGATCACTTGATAAGACTATTCTATAATGCTATGGATCTCAAGGCCTCAAGTCCAAACTTTCATGCAAGGAATCCCAGACAAATCAACTAGTGGATTCTACAAGACACAACAAAGGTCAACACTTATCAATTATGGTTCAAGTTGCATGCCATGAGCCTTAAAGTAATGAAGAATGATGAGATGGAGTTTCTCCTACCCTTTTCTATGGTGACTTTACGTACGGGGCGTATGCCCTAACTATTCAAAGCATTCTCCTTCATTCATATACTTTAACGTAACGCAAATCAAATAATTGTCAAATCTTCTTCTCTAAGGAAACTTCATCCTAAGGAGAAGCAAGGAGGGTTCCTCTTCAACACTTGTCAGCCATGATAAATATCACATGCCATGAGCCTTAAGTAATGAAGAATGATGAGATGGAGTTTCTTCTACTCTTGTCTAGAGTGACTTTACGTACGGGGCGTAGGCCCTAGCTACTCAAAGCATTCGCCTTTGTTCATAGACTTTAATGTGATTGATATCAAATTACTTCTAAATCTTCTTTATCTTTTATTATCATATATCCTTTCTCTTGCCTCAGTCTCTTGCTATCATCCGTAGTAGGCTGAACTACAAAATCTTTGACTTTCTCATTGCACGGTGAGAATACGTAGGCACGAGGATTCAGATTCTCCGCAAGCTACCTTATTTATTTATACCTCAATGGTTATTCTTCATCAATCAATACCATGCTTTTGTGTTCCCTACAGTGATATATTATTCCTTGTACCCAACAACATATTTTTGTGGGCCTCATACATATCCTTTTGGGACAATTTAATCAAAGTCCACCTTGTGAATCAAGAGATGTTTGTGCTATTAAACCAAAAACTTTATTCCTTCTTCTTGGTCAATATGCCTGTATATGTAAGACCCCAATTTTGACCCTAAGATCCCTCATGTTATTTCATCATATGCATTGACATTGGGATCATACCTTGGCATCCTCCTTACCCCTCATTCATTGGGTTTGTATTGGGAGAGTTCACCAAGCACCATGTGATTGTATCATACTTTGTATTTTATCATTTACTAACCAAAATACCAAAAATCTGTCTTTGCATTTGTCTAACTTTTTTGTAGGTAGGGCACATGATCACCTTTGATCTATCAAGTCCACATCTAGAGTTTAAGACCCTCATTGCTAAGAGATAAATCAAGGAATGATCCACAATGGCTCTAGGCATCATATATGAGTCCCCATGATCTTTACATGTTATTTTGATCAATAATTCTTCAAGAGTTTGGAATTGGTTTGCCTTGGAAACCCTGGTTCATCTGGGTATCTTGTATAACTTCTTCAACAAGCTTCTTCACCAATTGATCAAATATTACAAGGGTAATCTCAAATTTCATCATCTTATGCATATATGATCTCCCAAGAATCCCAAAAGTCAAGAGAAGTGCAAGTTAGCAAGGTGGTGGATGGTGGTTGACTAGAGGATTTCATCAGATCAAAACTGGGTTCCCCTAGACCCTATCTCCTACAATTTGCATCATATGAAAATGATTCCAAGATAAACGTTACTCTAAATGACATTCCAAACAACTTCCATGTTGATGTCTATAGCTAGTTTTGCTTGGAAAGTCATTTTTCATGTTGAAAGATTATAAGTCATTTTGTCTAAACCCTAATTTGGAAGTCAACTACCCAAGGCCATAACTTGCTCAATATTTATGAGATGAAAGATTTCCAAGTTTCACAATTAAATTCAAGATGTCTACTTAAACCTTTATGTTTGGTGGAAGAGCTAATTCAACTTTTATGAGCATGTGATATGAGGATACATTATAGGTCATTTTGGATCAATACCATTGAACAAGTGATTTTCCTCAACTTCAAAAATGCATAACGCATTCGTCCCAAATCCAAATGAGGTCAAATTTGTAACCAGTTTGAATATTTTTGAAATAGATACAACTTTGATGAAGACACTTTTCTCATTTGAAGCTCACATAAAAAGTTAGCCAAGGTGGAATAATGGAACATATGGCTTGACACTTAGAAATTTTTTTGACATGTTGAAATTTCCAAACTTCCACCTCATAATTCATCATGATACAAGCTCCAAATGGAAAAGTGTTCAACATAAGAGTTGTTCCTGTTGATCGAACCTTTCCAAAGAGTCTAATTTCATCCATTTTGGACAAGGTTTGAGGGGTCTTGGCATGGTCTGAACATGGCTGCATCAATTGGCAAGTCAATCTTCAAACATATGCACATTTTTGCCTTGCATCACAATCCACTTTCAGACTCAATTGCACTTGCATATGGACTTAATTGAGTAGCTTCATGGGCCTGTACACGCCCATGCAAGCATGCACTTCATTTTCCAAATTTGGAAACATTTTGAAAGGTGCAAATAACACTTAGAATTGCTATAAATAAGAGGCATTGACATGAGATATGGGGACCCTTGCGCGCCAACTTTGCCTCCCGCACTTGAAACCCTCACATTTGAAAGGAAAACCTGATAATTTTCACTTGAAAATTGAGTTTGAATCTCACTGTTTGGAGATTCAGAAACTCCAGGATCCAAAGCCTTGTACCAATCCTAAGCCACTTCTGCAAGATCAAACACGAATTGAAGCAAAAGAGATCAAGTTCTGCACATCATTGAAGGTATTTTTCCAGATATTTCTTCTCTTCGATTCTCTCTCAATTCTCATCAATTCTCTTGGATCCTTGGTTGTCTGAAGTCCTATTAATATAGGCAAGAAGATTGAGTTGCTTTGAGGTCAAATCGATGCAACTCAGTTCATGTACCTCAAATTTCAACTCCATGTATCTCTCAATATACTTGGAGTTAGTTTGAATTGAGGTCAGATTCGTGCTCAGTGCCATTTTTTCTTTAAGATCATGTCCTTCTTTTTTATTTTTGTGATGGTGATGAGAGAACCAGTCCAACCAAGGTCATCAGAAAAGATGACCAGTGGTTTGCTCCGACGGTGTGCTGGACAGGTTCTGAGCCACATGATCAAGCCTTTGCATTTTAATCTTGAGCGTTCCTTTTGATTACCAACTGTGTGGCGCACTGACTAGTGTACACCATGGAACGCGTGTTTTCATCCACTTGATCTGCCACCTCAATTAATGAGGGAGATCAAGTGGTCCACATTTTTTTTGATTAATTGATTTTCATTTTATTTGTTTTATTTTCATTAATTCATTTTAAATTTAATATTGATCCAAAAAATATGAGAGTTTCACCAAAAAAATTTAAATAAAATCCTCTTTCATTTTCTGAATTAAAATTATTTTTTGGATTATTATTAATAGTTTTCATGATTTAATTGATTTTGTGAACATTTTTAATTATTTAAAAATACTTTTATGTTTCCAAAAATTCTAAAAAAAAATCTCCAAGGTCCTTTGACCTTGTTTGGCCTATGATAAATCTCAAGGCCATTTCTTTGGTGTTTTGATGAGGTTTTAGGAAATTGACCAACCATAATTTAATTTAATGCATATTTTTATTATTTTTAATTGATTAAATGCCAAATAAATTATGTTGAGCCATTTTAATTGACTTTGTGAGTTTGACTTGTGTTGTTGGGCCTTGGTCATGGTTGATTTGACTTTGTTAGGTTAAGATAATTAGATTTAGGGGATTGATGGAATGTACATTCCATCTCCCAAAATGAATGAATGATCTTAATTTGGTAAAAGTCCTCCTTTGACCAATTTGTGTTGAATCCATTCCCCCTCCCTCTTCATATCATTCCTCTTCTTTATGCATTCATGTCATGGACCTGTGATATCTCTATATCCTAAGGCTAGTTGATTGAAAAAGCAACCTAAGTATGGATGAGATTAGGCCCCCGACTTTGCATATTCTTTTTGTGTGTGGTATGTTTCATAAGCATAGTCCATTATACTATGTCTCTAACATGCATTAACACCAAAATTCTATTGCCCGACCTCAAATAGTTGTGACTTCTACATAAGTCCAATTACGATTGCTTAACATAGTGCTAAATTTTGACACAAAAAAAAGGCACAACATTCTAGTTAGTGAGATTGTAAGTCTCCCCTCTTTCATGGTATTGTGTGGAAACTTGGCCTTTTTTCCTTCCTTTGGAAGATGTCTTGGTTCAAGGATCCATGCTTGTGATAAGTGGGTTGAGTGTTCTCCAAAGAATGACTTAAACAAAAGCAAAGCAAAAGCAATACTAACTTCTAACCAACTAACAACTAACATTTAATTTCAAGTCATTTACTTTTAATGCACTTTAATTTTAAGCTTTATTCATTTGCCATTATTCATACCATTCAAATTGTTTATTCTAATGTCATTTTCACTTGGTCCTTTTGGACCATATTTTGTGATATATTGTGTTTGTATCTACTTGTTTGTTTGTATGGTCTTTAGACCTTAATGTACATAATAAGAAAAAAAAACCTAAAAAACATCTTGTGTGGACTGTTGGTTTGATTTGAGACTATTGGACTTAGAATTTAGGCAACACTCCCTATGCAAAGGACTTGGCCAATCCTAACTTTCATGAAACCAAGTGCTTGTGAAGTGAACATTCATCTGATACAATATTGAAGATCCATTTGAGTTCATCTGCAACATGATCATTGTGAAGTTGTTATTTTAAACCTGTGACTTATGCCATCTTTTGAAGCCATCTGATACATGGGAAATTTTAAAGAATATCATGGAGTTGCTAAGCTTGGATGTGGATATCTTTATTTGATGCCTTTCTCTTCAACTTACTATTTGTGTATTGTTTGTTGCTTGATTCTAAAGTCCAAGGGAAATTTGGGTTTCTATATGACATTCTTGTCTATTGGATTGCAGCTCATTGGTTATATCTTTTCAACTCTCAACTTCTAAATTTATGCTTAGAATTAGTCTTTTCATCTCCTCCCCACTTATTTAATTTCAAAATATCTCCCTCCTTTTAAAAATCTTCTTTGATTGTATCTATTTTCTAAACTTTGACCATATTGCAAATTAGAAACCTTGGCCTTATGCCATTGCATTTTCAAATTTCTTTTAGCCAAGCATGTAAATGAACTTAACTATACTTGACTTAAAATTTCAAAAGCCAAAAAGAACTAATACTCATCCAAACCATTTTTAGGCCCTTGTGCCTTTGTAAAACTTAATTTTTTTTTAAAAGCAATGCACTCACTTTGAAATCGATACCACGAACTACGAGGTTTTGATCCCTCATTTTTATGTTGGTACATAGGCACAAGTCCGAAGGTCTTGTCAAACACAAAAGTATATTTAATGAATTCTTTTCTCATCCCCACACTTTGTGTTACTTGCAAACATCATTTGTAGAAAAACACATATGCAGACAAGAAAGGGCTCCCTAGGAGTACCTAAGACACTTTGGGTGTTAACACCTTCCCTTTATGTAACCAACCCCCTTACCTGTAATCTCTGGAATTTTATTTGTTTCAATTTGAAAACATCTTATCTTTGGGTTTTGTTCGTACTTTTCCCTTTTTCCCTTGGAAACAATAAAAGCGCGGTGGCGACTCTGGTTTTATTGACGTCTAGCTTATCTATAACTTGATGGTCATGGATTTAACGCTATAGTATACTCTTTGGTTTGAAGTTCATTTACCTTTATGGGTGTCCATGTTACCATTTTATTGGTGCAAGTTATATTGTTCATCACTACAATCATACCCTTGATGTTTTTTGTCTTATTAGTCTTAGTTGCATAGGCAAACACCCATTTGTTTCCTTTCTTTGTTTTCTTGGTTCCACGAACTACGATGCTCTGACTTTCTCATTGCATGATTAGAATACGTAGGCACAAGGCTTCGAACCCTTGGCAAGCATAATCCAAATTATTTCTTCTGCCTCAGGGCACCATCCATATCTTTCATGATATGTTATCTACCTTCAATCATAAACCACTCACCTCAGTGACATACTGCCTGCTTTGAAACCAAATACACACCAATCACTTTATCTATTTCTTTCTTTCCCTTATCATTTCGCGAGTAATACTTAGATAACACCCATTCAAGCAATGAACAATCAAAATGGTTCCCGTGTAATACAACGGATGTGAGAGATGCTAATACCTTCCCCTTGCATAAACGACTTCCTTACCAAATTTCTTTTTCCCCGGGTTTTATCGATGTTTTCCCTTTCTTTTGGGAATAAATAAAGTTCGATGGTGACTCTGTCATATGTTCGAGCGTGCGATGCGTTCAGGTATATTTTCGCTAGCTTCACCATGATGACACTGGTTTCACCTTCTTTTTTCTTCTAGAAGCTTCTAGAGTACTTCTTTGGTGCGTTGGATTCCCAAACCTTGCTATGAATTTTACCATCCTTCAAACCTTTCTCAATTTGATCTCCAATTGTGACTAGATCAGCAAGTCAGGGGGCTCCACTACTCACCATCTTATTAAAGAATGGATCTTTCAAAGTGTCTACAAATATTCCAGTCATCTCTTTTTCAGACAAAAGGGGTTCCACTTGAGTGGCTAGATCTCTCCACCACTGAGAATACTCTCGGAATAACTCTTCTTCATTCATTGCCATATCTTGTAGCTGCATACATATGGGTGCCATGTCAAGGTTATACCTATACTATCAAAGAAAAGCATCATCCAAATCTTCCCAGCTCTAAATCTAGCTCTACTCCAGGCTCAAGTACCACCTTAGTGATGCCTCACTTAAACTTTCTTAGAAATAATGTATGAGTAGCTTATCATTCTCGGTGTGAGAAACCATCTTTAGGAAACACATTACCAAATGACTTCTTGGACAAGTTTGGCCTTTGTATTTCTCAAAGTCGGGAGTTTTAAACTTAGCCGTGATGACTAAATTTGAAACTACGACATGTCAATAGCTGTTATACCAAAGATATTGTTGCCCTCTATGGTCTTGACCTTCTTCTCTAGGGCACAAAGTATTTCAACAGCGGGATCTGGAAGCGTTCCAATAGCAGGTCCTGCAGGCATAGGCATATAAAAAACATCATACTGATCTTCATCATCAATCATAGATCCATGTTGGAAAGACACGACCGAATGTTTAGGGGGTCCATATTGACCACTGGTACATTAATAGGGATAAGTCCTCCTTTAGGACGAACAAAATTACCATCGAGTTTGACCACCTCATGGATGTAGAGTGATGAGGTGCCAATTTGACTAGCAATCTTCTAGGCTTCAACCTCTATCTCGGCCCTTTCTTTATGAGCCAAGGTCAGCATGGTCTCGAGCAATTGGTCCCTCTTTTCCCGTACATAGTTGATGTCTATCCTAACCGTAGCCTGGTTGGCCTCAACTTGTTCGAGCGTCATTTTGTAGTTGCGGCGCGTTTCATACCACTGTCGAGTAGCAAGTTTTTTCTAGATGAAAGGGTAGACTGAATAAGTTTTTGCTTTTGGAGGTCACCAGTTCGAACTTGGTTGGGCCCTATTAAAATAATTTAATTTTATAAAAAAAACTAAAATTAATTGTAATTAATTTTAAGGAAGCAAACCTTATATAAGTAATTAACTTTTATTTAATAAAAGTAAACACTTAAATGACTAATTATTTCAAAATAAGTTCTTTTAGCGCAAACATGACATTCTCTTTTCAATCATTTTGTCTGCATTTGTTTCAAGCAGTCAAACTATTTAGTTAAACATTATTATGTATTGAGATGCATTAAGCAATTTTCAATCATCCTCCCTTTTAAGAAATTTTTATTTCTAATACTTAGCATGAATTGTGAGTAGGACACAAATACAATATACCAAGAGTGTTGTCAAAATTTAATGAATATGAGAACTAAGTAGAAGAAGTTTTCACCAATGACTTGAAATTAAAATTTATATGCATTATAAGCAACATATTCAATAGCTCTCTTATCTCTGACCATTTTTGTTTTAACTCAACTGAAACTCCAAAGATAGTTGAAGAATTTAAAATACATGTGTAAAATATGTAAAACATATAACATAAACATATATGCAAAACATTAATTTCAAAATAATAAGCACACCTATCATAGGATCCATAGCTAGGTGGTGGAGCATTTGAGAGCAGATTAAGAAGTAATTGACTCAAACCTGATTTGTCCCTTTTGGAAATAAATACATTTTATTAGTAAAATAAACACTTTAAAATTTGGGAATCTACTTGAATCACATTTGGGGTTTAAGCTAACCCCATGGACACACTAAAGTTTTCTTATCTCAAACATTACAAATTTACACTAGTTTAAATTTATCACTTTAAATTTTCATTGGAAATTTCTCCCAATATTCTTAAAGTCATTCACCTCATTATAATTATGTTCTTCTCCCAGTATAACAACATTAACCATTTATTTTGATTCGTGCTCCTTGCAATTGCTTCCCATGAAACTCTTAAATTTTGTACTTAATATCAATTAATTTGTGTATATTTCTACATTTATTCATACTCTATATTTAATTTATTTAACTTTAATAAAATAATTTATGAATTTTTTAATTATAATTAAAAGTTATTTAGTTCAAATACTGAAACAGTTTTTTAGCCCACGGTAAAAATAAATAATGAATTCGCCGTTGGACTTAAATGTAATTATTTCTAACAAAGAAACCTTTTAAAAATAAATATTTTTTATTCAAAAAAATAACCAACTAAATGATTAATTGTTAGGAAGGAAATAATTTTTGCACATATGTGGGAAAATATTATCAATAATTTGGTTTGCATTTTAATGTATAAAAAATGATATTTCAACTTCTTTGCATGAATTTCCTAGTATGAGACAAATATTGTATGTAAATAGTCTTATAAAAAGTGATGAACATGTATTTCAATATATTAGTGTTGAACCAAAGATTTGAATTCAAAGTTGTATTCGTATGTTTCACATGTTCCATAAATTTGTCATCCCCTTCCACTTTAATTTTATCTTCAATAAAAAATATAAAGTTAGCTACGAGATAGTGTTAGTTTAAGCTCAAGGGGACAATAATTTTATAAGAAATTGATATTTGTATTGTATTATCTATTAGTAATATTAAGACACTTCTTTATTAAATTTATTTTTCATAATTAATAAAGTCCCTAGAATAAATATCATGTTTAATTTAACTTTAAGTATAACTTAATCGTGAGTCCAACTTAAACATGAAGACATTATCATTTAAGTATTTGTAGTCATGCTTTATTACGAAGTGAGATATCATTTAAGAGATTATTACACGGATAGACTGATGATCACATATCATTGATTATGGATAAAGAGTTAGCGAGACTTCAAATATGTATAAATATTAGGTATACTATTTATATTTGATTGACCATCCATGAGAATAATACTTAAAATTGTATGTAAGTGGCATAACTTATTCTATTATTGATAATGGTGTGTACCACCCCTGACTTGAAATATTTATGGACCCTAGATGTAGAGTCGAGTACTTTATTTCTATTCATACAATGTTTGTAATATGATGACAATAAAAATATTTGATGGGTAACCATAAAGCATCCTGAAGGACATGGGTTACTTAAATGAAATTTTGTATCTTACAAAACATGATGAATGTCTAAAGGCTGATTATGTGTCTAGATAAGAGTAATACTGTTTGTGACTTTCTTACACTTCATACATTAGCATAAATGGAAAATTTTCACGTAATCATTATCACGGAAGGATTTTGTAGTATCACATGAATCTTTTTAGCTCTGGTAATGGTAATAAGTTGCTAGATACCATTCACTATTTATTATGTTAAATGTTCGATTAAATATAATTTGCAATATTAGGGGATTATGTTAGGTAACACATACAATAACAAATTGATATGAAAAAATAAGTTAATCAAATTCCATGGCGCAATCTTGCAATGCAATTGTGCTAATTAGATAACTATGGTACACCACAAGGTAAAATATATTTAAGTGGAATATGATACACCATAATGGAATATGTGCTTAAATGGGCTACCCACATAAGTGGTTATAAAAATAGAATTGTACTTAAGTAAATTATTTTTAAAAATATTTGTTTTAGAAATCTAAGTTTTATGCTTGATATGCAGAACCTTCTATAACATATTTCCCTCCCACCTCATTAGTTTTAAACTCTCTAGAAAATTGATATAAATTCATTGTGTGGTACATGGTAAAGCATTTATTAGGTCAAACAAATATCTAAGAAGAATATATATACTACAACAAAAATGGGTTTAGGCAACAACGAAAAACCGCCCCTTAAAGGTATAAAACCGTTGCTTAATGCTTTAGGGGACGGTTTATCAAGCGTGGAATAAACAACCGTTGCTTATTCCATTAGAGCGCGGTTTTTTGATTTCTACCTACGGATTCTGAACACCGTCGCCTTAAATATCAAAGTCCACGATTTTAGTTGAACTTTTAAGCTGCGGTTTTCAAGTAGCAACATAAAATAACTGTCCCCTAAACATGTGAAAAGACAACAGTTATTAATAACCAACAGATGTAAACCGTAGCTTAATATATAATTTCATTTACACAACCGTAGCTTAATATACTACGGTTTTTGATAAGCAACGCATAAAAAGCGTTGTCTATAGATTGAAAAACAAATCAAATTTATATATAACGTTAGACTTTGAAAGACATAATTAGTATAAAATTTTCCTGTTGTGCACTTTAGACTTTGAAAGATATAATTAGTATAGAATTTTCCTGTTCATTTATATGGTGATACATTTATGATCATATACCTTCACATTATTCTAATTGATTATTTTTCAATATTATTAGAAGAAACACATTTATAAATTGAAAACATATATAAATATGATGTATTAATAAGATGAAGTGTAATCAACTCTTTGAAATTCAAAAAAATACAAATATTTTCAAAATAAATCCAAGCAATATAAGTTATAGCTAGTTGGCTTATGTAACTCCATAAAACAAAACATAATCGTCAATATTTAAATCAATGGCGGTCTTTATCATATTCATTGTGTTGAGGTCCATGAGAATCATCATCTTGAAAACTATCATATTGAAGATCATTATCATCTTGATCATATTGAAGATCATCATCATCTTGATTATAAATAAAATTTCAAAGAAAAACATTCTAATGAAATGAAAGTGGTCTAGTGGTAATGCATCTTTTCTTTGAAAGTAAAGACCTGAGTTTGACTCCTTGGTTACTATATTTTAATAAATTTATCTTTTTCCATTTAAATATAACAATAAATTAATATAAGTCTAATTTAAAAATCTTTTAAGGATCAAAATATGTTGATTAAAAGTCTAGTGGTAATAATCTTTAACCACTCTAGAATATTGTTTTTTTCATTTTTATATTTTAAGAAAAATAACTAAAGTTCAAAATAATAATAAAAACCGTAGCCTTTTAACAATAGGCCATGCTTTTTAGTTGTTGTTTTTAAATAAGAAACAACCACATATCTTAACCGTGGCATAAAAGGAATAAACTACGGTTATGTTATATCTACGATTTCATAAGCGTCACTTATAGTGAATAGAGGACGTTTATGTTATGCCCGCATTTTACTAACCATAGCATAAAGTAAATAAGGGACGGTTTTTCACGCGTTGCCAAGAAACTCGTCCACGCATAAAAAAGTGCGGTCTATGATACCTTTAGGTGACGGTTTTTCAATCGTTGCCTATTCTTCCGTTGCCTAAAGTATAAAATGTTGTAGTGATAAAATACCTATGAAAAATATGTAAAACATGTGCACCAAAATTTATTCAAACCATCAATTTTAAAATGATAAGCAAATCCATCATTTGGTCCATAGATCAGTGGTAAAGCATTTGACTGCAAATTAAGAGGTCACCGTTTCGAACTAGGTTGGGCCCTATTAAAATAATTAATTTTTTTTATAAACAAATACTAAATTAATTGTAATTAATTTTAAAGAAGTTAACCTTATATAAATAATAAACTTTTATTTAAATAAAGTAAACACTTAAATGACTAATTATTTCAAAATAAGTTCTTTTAGCACAAAATTGATATTCTCTTTTCAATCATTTTGTCTGTATTTGTTCCAAGTTGTCAAAGTATTTAGTTAAACATTATTAGGTTTTAAGATACATTAAGCCATTTTCAATCATCCTCCCTTTTAAGAAATGTTTTTTTTCTTATTCTTAGCATGAATTCCGAGTAGGAGACAAATACAATATGCCAAGGGTCCTGTAAAAATTTAATGAACATGAAAAATAAGTATAATAAATTTTAACCAATGATTTAAAATTAAAATTTATATGCATCATATGAAACATATTCAATAGCTCTTGTATCTCTGACCATTTTTTTAAACTCAATTGTAACTCCAAAGATTGTTGAAGATGTGTCCATGGTTTGACATGTGGCAATGAATATCGAGGCTTCAATCGATCTCTAGGAAGAACTTAAAATACATGTGTAAAATATATAAAACATATACGCAAAACATTAATTTCAAAATAATAAGCACACCTATCATAGGGTTCATAGCTATATGGTGGAGCATTTGAGAGCAGATCAAGAAGTAATTGACTCAAACCTGATTTGTCCCTTTTAGAAACAAATACTTTTATTAATAAAATGAACACTTTAAAATTTGGGAATCCACTTGAATCACATTTAAGGTTTAAGCCCCCATAAGAAAATCAAATTCCCTTTAAAAATATTATTATATTTTGTCTTTAACCCTGTGGACACACTAAAGTATTCTTATTCGAAATATAACTCCTTTACACTAGTTTAACTTTATCACTTTAAATTTTATTTGGAATTTTCTCACTATATTCTTAAAGTCATTATCCTTATTATAATAATCTTCTTCTCCCAGCATAACAATATTAACCATTTATTTTGTTTCTTCCTTCTTACTATTGCTTCCCATGAAACTCTTAAAGTTTTATACTTAATATCAATTAATTTGTGTATATTTTTACATTCATTCATACTCTATATTTAAATTTTATTTAACTTAACTTTAATCAAATAATTTATAATTTTTTTTAATTATAATTAAAACTTATTTAGTTCATAAACTTAAATTATTTTTTAGCCCACAGTAAAAAAAATAATGAATTCGTCGTTGCACTTAAATGTAATTATTTCTAACAAAACATCCGTTTAGAAATAAATAATTTTTATTAAAAAAAGTAACCAACTAAATGATTAATTGTTAGGAAGGAAATAATTTTACACATATGTGAGAAACTATTATCAATAATTTCGTTTGCATATTAATGCAAGTTATTGAATTATTCGTTAAATATTACTATCCTTTAAGAGTAATGAAACTACTTTCACTCATTCTTCATTATAAAAAATGATATTTCACCTTCTTTGCATGAATTTAATAGTATGAGACAAATATTGTATGCAAGTAGTCTTATAAAATGTGATGAACATGTATTTAAATATATGAGTGTTGAACCAAAGACTTTGAATTCAAAGTTTTATGTGTATGTGTCACGTCTTCCATAAACTTGTTATCCCCTTCCTCTTTAATTTTATCTTCAAGAAAAAATGTAAAGGTAGGTGCGAGATAATGTTAGTGTAAGCTCAAGGTGACAATAATTTTATAAGAAATTAGTATTTTTATTGTATTATGTTTAATTTAACATTAAGTATAACTTAACCGTGAGTCCACCTTAAACATCAAGACATTATTATTCAAGTATTCGTAGTTGCGCTTTATTAAGAAGTGAGATATCATTTAAGAGATTATTACATGGATAGGTTGATGATCACATATCATTTATTATGGATAAAGAGTTATCGAGACTTCACATATGTATAAATATTAGGTATACTATTTATACTTGATTGACCATCAATGAGAATAATACTTAAAATTATATGTAAGTGACATAACTTATTCTATTATTGATAATGGTGTATACTACCCCTTACTTGAAACCTTTATGGATCATAGATGTAGAGTCGAATGCTTTATTTTTGTTCATCCAATGTTTGTAATAATATGACAATAAAAATATTTGATGAGTAACCTTAATTCATCATGGAGGACATGCGTTACTTAAATGGAATTTTTATTCTTACAAATACTGATGAATTTCTAAAGGCTGATTATGTGTCTACATAAGGGTAACACATTCTGTGACTTGTTTATCCTTCAAACATTAGCATAAATGGAAATTTTACACGTAATCATTTTCATGAAAAGATTTTAAAGTATCACATGAATCTTTTTCACTTTGGTAGCGGTAATATTTTGCTAGATACTATTCACTATTTATTATGTTAAGTGTTCGATTAAATATAATTTGCAATATTAGGGGATTATGTTAAGCAACACATACAATAACAGATTGATTTAAAAAAATAAGTTAAGCATATTCCATGGTGCAATCTTGCAATGCACTTGTACTAATTAGATAACTATGGTACACCATAAGGTAAAATGTATTTAAGTCGAATGTGATACACTGTAATGAAATATGTGCTTAAATGGGCTAGTTCAACATTACAGCCCACACGAGTGGTTATATAAACAGAACTCTTGTGCTCAACTACATTATTTTTGACAATATTTGTTTTAGAAATCTAAGTTTTATGCATGATATGTCACACCTTCTATAACTGATCTTTATCCTACCTCATTAGTTTTAAACTCTTTAGAAAATTGATATAAATTCAATGTGTGCACCTTCTATAACTTATCTCTATCCTACCTCATTAGTTTTAAACTCTTTAGAAAATTGATATAAATTCAATGTGTGGTATATGGTAAAGCATTTATTAGGTCAAACAAATATTTAAGAAGAACATAAAATACCTATGAAAAAGATGTACAACATGTGCACATAAATTTATTCAAACCATCAATTTTAAAATGATAAGCAAACCCATCATTGGGTCCATAGCTCACTGGTAGAGCATTTGACTGCAGATCAAGAGGTCATCGTTTCGAACTCAGTTGGGTCCTATTAAAATAATTAATTTTTTTATAAACAAATACTAAATTAATTGTAATTAATTTTAAAGAAGTTAACCTTATATAAATAATTAACTTTAATTTAAATAATGTAAACACTTAAATAACTAATTATTTCAAAATAAGTTCTTTTAACACAAAATTGATATTCTCTTTTTAATTATTTTGTCTGCATTTGTTCCAAGTTGTCAAACTATTTAGTTAAACATTATTATGTTTTAAGATACATTAAGCCATCTTTAATCATCATCCCTTTTAAGAATTTTTTTTCTTCTGGTTCTCAACATGAATTGTGAGTAGGAGACAAATACAATAAACCAAGAGTCCTGTCAAAATTTAATGAACATAAAAAATAAGTATAATAAATTTTAATCAATGACTTAAAATTAAAATTTATATGCATGATATGCAACATATTCAATAGCTCTCGTATTTCAGACCATTTTTGTTTTAACTCAATTGAAACTCCAAAGATAGTCGAAGATGTGTTCATGGTATGACATCTGGTAATGAATATTGAGGCTTCAATCAATCTTTAGGAAGAACTTAAAATACCTGTATAAAATATCACAAACATATATCACAAACATATATTCAAAACATAATTTTTAAAATAATAAGCACACCTATCATAGGGTCCATATCTAGGTGATGGAGCATTTGAGAGAAGATTAAGAAGTAATTGACTCAAACCTGATTTCTCCCTTTCAGAAATAAATATAATTTTTATTAATAAAATGAACACTTTAAAATTTGGGAATCCAATAGAATCACATTGGGGGTTTAATCCCCGATAAGAAAACCAAGTTCTCCTTTAATAATATTATTATATTTTCTCTTTAACCCCGTGGACACACTAAGGTATTCTTATTCCACACATTACACTTTATACTAGTTTAATTTTGTTAATTTAAATTTTCATTGGAATTCTCTCACTACATTCTTAATTTCGTTCTCCTTATTATAAGTATCTTCTTCTCCCAGCATAACAATATTAACCATTTAATTTGTTTCTTCCTCCTTGCAGTTGCTTCCCATGAAACTCTTATAGTTTTATACTTAATATTAATTAATTTGTGTATATTTTTACATTCATCCATAATCTATATTTAAATTTCATTTAAATTTAATAAAATAACTTATGAATTTTTTTATTATAATTAAAAGTTATTTAGATCAAATACTGAAATTCTTTTTTATCCCACGGTAAAAAAAATAACGAATTCACCGTTGCACTTAAATGTAATTATTTCTATGAAAACAATCTTTTAGGAAAAAAAATTATTAAAAAAATAACCAACTAAAGGATTAATTGTTAGGAAGGAAATAAATTTTACACATATGTTGAAAACTATTATCAATAATTTGATTTCCATACTAATGCAAGTCATTGAATTAATTGGTTCAATATTCCTATCCTATAAGAGACATGAAACCACTTTCACTCATTCTTCATTATGAAAAATGATATTTCAGCTTCTTTTCATGAATTTGTGAGTATGAGACAAATAGTGAATACAAAGAATCTTATTAAATGTGATGAACATGTATTTCAATATATGAATGTTGACCAAAGACTTCGAATTCAAAGTTTTATGCATATGTGTCATATCTTCCTTAAACTTGTTATCCCCTTCCATTTTAATTTTATCCTCAATAGAAAATTCAAAGGTAGCTGGGAGATAGTGTTTGTGAGAGCTCTAGGGGACAATAATTTAATAAGAAATTGGTATTTGTATTGTATTATCTATTAGTAATATTAAGACACTTATTTATTAAATTTATTTTTTCAAAGTAATAAAGTCCCTGTAACATGTATGTTTACTCTATCATTAAGTATAACTTAATCGTGAGTCCGTCTTAACCATTAGAACATTATTATACAAGTATTTGTAGTCGCATTATATTATGAAGTGAGATATCATTTAGGCATAAAGACTATTACATGGATAGACTGATGATCACATATCATTGATTATGGATAAAGAGTTATCGAAGTTTCACATACGTAAAAATATTAGGTATAATATTTATATTTGGCTGACCATTCGTGAGAATAATACTTAAAATTGTATGTAAGTGGCATAATTTATTCTATTATTGATAACAGTGTATACCACCCCTTGACTTGAAACCTTTATGGCCTTAGATTTGGAGTCGAGTACTTTATTTCCGTTCATATAATGTTTGTAATATGATGACAATACAAATATTTGATGGGTAACCATAAATCATCCTGAATGACACAAGATACTTAGATGAAATTTTTCACCTTACAAAACATGAAGAATGTCTAAAGGTTGCCTATGTGTCTAGACAAGGGTAACACAGTCCCTTTCTAGTTTACAATTCATACATTAGCGTAAATGGAAATTGTACACATAATCGTTATCACTGAAAGGTTTTGTAGTATCACATGAATCTTTTTAACTCTGATAGCGATAATATCTTGTTAGATACCTCTCATTATTTATTATGTTAAATATTCAATTAAATATAACTTGCAATATTATGGGATTATGCTAAACAACACATATAATGACAAATTGATTTTAAAAAATAAGTTAAGCATATTCCATGGCGCAATCTTACAATGCACTTGTGCTAATTAGATAACTATGGTACACCATAACGTACAATGTATTTAAGTAGAATGTGATACACCATAATGGAATATATGCTTAAATGGGCATGTTCAACATGGAAGCCAACACGAGTGGTTATATGAACAAAACTCTTATGCTTAAGTAAATTATTTTTGGCAAGATTTTTTTTAGAAATCTATGTTTTATGCATGATATGTAGCACCTTCCATAACTGATTTATCTCATACCTCATTAGTTTTAAACTTTCTAGAAAATTGATATAAATTCATTGTGTGGTATATGGTAAAGATTTATTAGGTCCAACAAATATTTAAGAATAACATAAACACATATGAAAACTATGTAAAACATGTGCAGAAACACTTATTCAACTCATCAATTCAAAATAATAAGCAAACCCACCATTGGGTCCATAGCTCAGTGATAGAGCATTTGACCGCAGATCAAGAGATCACCGGTTTTAACCCGGTTTGGCCCCATTGAAGTAATTTATTATTTTTATAAAAATACAAAATTATTCGTAATTAATTTTAAAGAAGTTAACCTTTTATAAATAATTAACTTTTAATTAAATAAAAAAAAAACTTAAATGACTAATTATTTCCAAATAAGTTCTTTTAGCATAAAATTGATAATCTCTTTTCAATCATTTTGTTTACATTTGTTCCAAGTTGTCAAACTATTTAGTTAAACATTATTGTCTTTTTCAATCAATGTTTTTTTTCCAATCATCCTTTCTTTTTAAGCAATGTTTTTTTTCTTCTGGTTCATAGAATGAATTGTAACTAGGAGAAAAATAAAATATACCAAGAGTCTTGTAAAAATTTAATGAACTTGAAAAATAAGTATAATAAATTTTAACCAATGACTTAAAATCAAAATTTATATGCATGATATGCAACATAAATTAAATTCCAAAGGTAGTTGAAGATGTGTCCATGGTGTGACATGTGATAATGAATATAGAGGCTTCAATCGATCTCTAAGAAGAACTTAAAATACCTATGTAAAATATGTAAAACATATATCACAAACATTAATTTCAAAATAATAAGCACATCCATAATAGGGTCCATAGCTAGGTGATGGAGCATTTGAGAGCAAATCAAGAAGTAATTGACTCAAACTTGATTTTTCCCTTTTAGAAATAAATAATTTTTATTAATAAAATGAACACTTTAAAATTTAGGGAATCCGCTAGAATCAGATTCAGGGTTTAAGCACGCATAAGAAAACCAAATTCTCCTTTAATAATATTACTATAATTTATCTTTAACCACGTGGACACACTAAAGTATTCTTCTTCCACACATTACACATTTACACTAGTTTAATTTTGTCACTTAAAATTTATATTGGAACTCTCTCACTATATTCTTAAATTTATTCTTCTAATTATATTTATCTTTTTCTCGCAGCATAACAACATTAACCATTTATTTTGTTTCTTCCTCCTTGCGATTGCTTCCCATGAAACTCTTATAGTTTTATACTTAATATCCATTAATTTGTGTATATTTTTACATTCATCCATATTTTATATTTAAATTTTATTTAAATTTAATAAAATAACTTATGAATTTTTTAATTATAATTAAAACTTATTTAGTTCAAATACTGAAACTCGTTTTTATCCCACGGTAAAAAAAAATAAGGAATTCACTGTTGCACTTAGATGTAATTATTTCTAACAAAGCAACCTTTTAGAAATAAATAATTTTTATTCAAAAAAGTAACCAACTAAATGATTAATTTGTTAGGAAGGATATATTTTTAGACATATGGGGAAAACTATTATCAGTAATTTGGTTTTATTATTAATACAAGTTATTGAATTAATTGTTCAATATTATTATCCTATAAGAGACATGAAACCACTTTCACTCATTCTTCATTATGAAAAATGATATTTCAGCTTCTTTTCATGAATTTGCGAGTATGAGACAAATATTGTATGCAAAGAGTCTTATAAAATGCGATGAACATGTATTTTAATATATGAATGTTGAACCAAAGACTTTGAATTCAAAGTTTTATGTGTATGTGTCACATCTTCCATAAATTTGTTATCCCCTTCCACTTTAACTTTATCCTCAATAGAAAATTGAAAGATAGTTGCGAGATAGGGTTGGTGTGAGCTCTTGGGGACAATAATTTTATAAGAAATGATATTTGTATTATATTATCTATTAGTAATATTAAGACACTTATTTATTAAATTTATTTTTCCAAAGTAATAAAGTCCCTAGAATAACTTTTATCTTTAATTTAACATTAAGTATAACTTAATCGTGAATCCACCTTAAGCATTAGAACATTATTATTCAAGTTTTTGTAGTCGCGCTTTATTATGAAATGAGATATCTTTTAAACAAATAGCCTATTACATGGATAGACTAGTGATCACCTATCATTGATTATGGATAAAGAGTTATCTAAACTTCACATAAGTATAAATATTAGGTATAATATTTATATTTGACTGACCATCCGTGAGAATAATACTTAAAATTGTATGTTAGTGGCATAGCTTATTCTATTATTGATAATGGTGTATACCACCCATTGACTTGAAACCTTTATGTACCCTAGATGTGGAGTCGGGTACTTTATTTCTGTTCGTACAATATTTGTAATATGATGACAATACAAATATTTGATGGGTAACCATAAATAATCCTGAATGACACGAGTTACTTAAATGTAATTTTTTATCTTACAAAACATGATGAATGTCTAAAGGTTGACTATGTGTCTAGACAAGGATAACACCGTCCCTTTCTTGTTTATAATTCATACATTAACGTAAATGGAAATTGTACACATAATCGCTATGACTGAAAGGTTTTGTAGTATCACATGGATCTTTTTAACTCTGGTAGCGATAATATGTTTCTAGATACCACTCACTATTTATTATGTTAAATATTCGATTAAATATAAATTGCAATATTATGGAATTATGCTAAACAACAAATACAATAACAAATTCATTTAAAAATATAAGTTAAGCATATTCAATGGCGCAGTCTTACAATGCTTTTGTGCTAATTAGATAACTATGGTACACCATAAGGTGCAATGTATTTAAGTGGAATGTGATACACCATAAAGGAATATATGCTTAAATGGGCTTGTTCAACATGGTAGCCCACACGAGTGGTTATATAAACAGAATTCTTGTGCTTAAGTAAATTATTTTTAACAATGTTTGTGTTAGAAATATAAGTTTTATGCATGATATGCAGCACCTTCTATAACTGATTTATCTCATACCTCATTAGTTTTAAACTCCCTAGAAAATTGATATAAATTCATTTTCTGGTATATGGTAAAGATTTATTAGGTCCAACAAATAACTAAGAAGAAAATAATTTCATATGAAAATATGTACAACATGTGCACTAACATTTATTCAACTCGTCAATTTCAAAATTATAAGCAAATCCACCATTGGGTCCATAGCTCAGTGGTAGAGCATTTGACTGCAGATCAAGAGGTCAACAGTTCCAACCCGGTTGGGCCCTATTGAAGTAATTTATTATTTTTATAAACAGATACTAAATTAATTGTAATAAATATTAAATAATTTATATAACACCCACATATAATATATGTCTAGAATACATATTATACATAGTGTAGTATTGGTACTGAAATACATAAGCGCCTAGTGGTAACAGTGTATATATTACATGCCCAAAAGTAAACACTAAATGTCACTAAATATACACAAAGGTTCCCAAAATAAAACTAGGAACTAGATCATTATAGAATGATCTCAAAATATCTACACAGCGGAAAGCCATCCAAAACATCAAATAAGCAAGGACATTACACTATCTTGTCCTTACCCTTCGCCTGATCGGAACTACCTGAAAAATAATTAACAACACGGAGTGAGATGATAATCCCAACGGGTTCCCTATCTTATGGGTCCACTCGGCTTTATAGGGTTTTCTAATCAAAATCCAACTTAATTCTACAAGGGAAGGAAGACTTAAGTGATGGGGAAAAGTCTCGTAATGAATGGCAACATGCTCCTGAGTTCTCACATCAAATAAGTCACTATTCAGATTCACGAAACATCAATCCCTGAGAGGACCTACGTCTAGGGCAAGCCCAGTTCATGCATGCTCGTATGATTCGACTTTCGTGATGGATATCGGGTCCTCTATGAGTCTCAAGCTCAATCCAAGCGGCTGTCACCTGTATGGGCCTTTAACCCACTTAGGGTATCTTTCACCGTGTGGGCCTCTAACCCACATTGGTGTCCACCTATCCCGCATGTCCTCCATGGTTGGGGCTCAAACTCAATTGAGGCCCGAATCATTGGTGTCACATCCTATTGCTTACTCATATAAGCATATCAAATACGGATCTACACCGTCAAGGGTAAAACATTCTGAATACATGATTAATTCCATAAAATATAACTAGATTCATCAATCATTGGATGACTTCAGTCACCAATATACAAGCAATAAAAATGCATGTTCCATACAAAGCGTCTCACTCTCAACTATAGCAACCATTCATTCATGACCTTCACATAGGAATTGTATGAATAAATGTCGCTTTCTAATGTTATCTAAGTTACATGTCTAACTTATAGCCTAAAAATGATCCCTAGGTTAACTCACTTGATTCAACATGTGATTTTCACATTTAACATTGATTCAATATAAGTATAGGATGGATTTAGAAACATGAATGAAATGAAATTTGAAGTTTTAGGCATGAGCCAATCGATTGGTCTATCTCACAATTCCATTTTTCATAGAAATCAAAGGATCATTCGATTGATGCTAAGTGTCAATCGATTTACATTTAAACACATTTCCAATTTTTGAAGTCAGTAAGTTCATGCAATCGATTAAAGTCCAATGTTAATCGATTGGTTCCTGCAAATATTTTATTTTCTTCAAAACATAAAGAAAATACAATCGATTGTAGGATTGTATCAATCAATTGGTTTTCATCAAAGTCTCATATATTCCAACTATGTATGTGTAAAAAATCGATTGACCTGGTAGGGAGCCCAGGACCAATCGATTGGTCCATGTTCTTTTCTCAAAAACTCTTCCTGTAACAAACCCAAGTCCCATACCTGTAGTTTCTAACCACATGTAATTCAAAGTTCCTCACATATATTGTCTACAACATGGATAAAGGCCATAGTTTCTTCAAGCTCATGGATACATACTCATGATAACAACAATAGTCAACATTGAATCATAACAATCATGAAGAACATATTAAGCACTTAATCATAGTAATTATCATAGTCAAGAGAAAACAATCATCATTTTAACATGGATTCTTCTATTCAACCTATGGCTCTACAACTTTAAACTCTAGAATATTAAGGTTTCTAACTAGAACCCACCTTAGAAAATGGAAGAGGAGGTTGAAGAAGATGATGAGATGAGATGGTGATGATGATGGATTCCACGTTTGTTTCCTCCTTCTTCTTTCCACTAGCTTACTTTCTTCTTCCCTTGAGTTTTTTCTTTCTCTCTATCTTCCCTTTCTACCTTTCCCTTTTTACTGATAAGTTGGAAAATGAGCATGGCACAAGGGTGGTTGGTAGAAGAATAGAAGGTAGAAAGGATGTGTGGCCACAAATGAGAGGAAAAATGTGTGGATAGAAAGAGTGAAATGGTAGTAACAAATATCCCAAGTGAGACAACACTTTCAATATTTGTTCTACTAGAGCAATTGCCCCGCTATTAGTGTTTCCAAAATGTCCCAATTAATAAAAGGCCAATCCCAAATAATATTAATTAAGTCAATCTCAATTCACTATTCACTCTGTTTATCCCAATTGATAACTTTTAGAGCACATAGGAACTCAGTTGATCTCAACTAATATGAATTTGAGTATTTAAGGAAATACAGGGTATTTCAAGTTACCCTTATATAAATAATTAGCATTTATTTAAATAAAGTAAACACTTAAATGACTAATTATTTCCAAATAAGTTCCTTTAGCACAAAATTGATAATCTATTCTCAATCATTTTGTCTGCATTTGTTCGAAGTTGTCAAACTATTTAGTTAAACATTATTATCTTTAAGATACATTAATCCTTTTTCTATCATCCTTTCTTTTTAAGCAATGTTTTTTTCTGGTTCTTAGAATGAATTGTGAGTAGGAGACAAATACAATATACCAAGAGTCCTGTAAAAATTTAATGAACATAAAAAATAAGTATAATAAATTTTAACCAATGACTTAAAATAAAAAATTATATGCATGATATGCATCATATTCAATAACTCTCGTATCTCTGACCATTTTTGTTTTAACTTAATTGAAATTTCAAAGGTAGTTGAAGATGTGTCCATAGTGTGACATGTGGTAATGAATATATAGGCTGAAGGAGAATTGCCATCCAAGGCGCAGTGGAATTTAAAATTTTCTCCTTTAATGATCCTTACGAATGGGCATGATCAGTGATAGAATCGTTACCTCTTGTGGCGATCACGAACGTTGAACGATGACAACGTCTCTACTCAGTCCACACGAACGGATTCCTTCAATCTCAGTACTAGCTGGTACGAATGAAGGCTTTGAGTGAGAGAGAGAGGGAAACAAAATTCCAAGTCTTCACTTGAGTCTGAGTCTAAGTGACAATGCTTCTACCCAAGGGTTCTATTTATAGAACCACTTGTGTGGGCTTCAAGCTAAAAAGCCCACTTAAGTGTATTTTGGCCCATATTTTATAATATGCCCAAAATCACTTAAGCGTGTGGTACCTTACCATATTTCGTATTCCACTTAAGTGCACCATACCTTACGATGTTCCTTAGTTACTCTATCTCTCATCAATCTGTCCTTTGTATGTGACCCTGTAGGTTTTCACGACGTTGGCAATTATATTAAATCACGCATTTAACATAATAAACAGTGAGCGGTATCTAGTAACACATCACTGCTACCCAAGACACGAAAATGTCATGTGATCTGAAAAAACCTCCTGTGATAATAATTATGTGTATAATTACCCCTTTGCCCTTATGTCTATATTGAGCACAAGGTATAGACCGTGTCATCCTTGTCCAATTCAATATTGGGCCCATAGAGATTTATCCTATTACACAGGATGGGCAAATTCCATCTAGGTCACTCATGTCCCTCAGCATGCTTCGTGGAGTACCCATCACATGTCTTTATGGTTATCCAGTTACGGACAATGTTGGATCAGCAATAAAGCACTCGACTCTACATCTAGGATCCATAGTCGTTTCAGGTCAAAGAGTGGTATACACCATTATCACCATGAGAATAACTTATGACACTTTGCATAACTTTCTATATAGTATTCTCATAGCGGGTCAATCCGGTATAAATATTACTCTTAATATTCATACCTATGTTTAAGACTTGATAACTCTTTATCCATGATCCATGAGATGTGATCATCAGTCTACAAACATAATAGTCTTAATGCTTTAATGTTATCCCTCTTCACAATAAAGCTCGACTACGGATACTTTAAGAATAGTGTCCGTATGTTTAATGTGATCTCATGATTAAGTCATACTTGATACATTATACGGACTAGCTATTCTAGGGACTTTATTAATCAAACATAATCAAGAAAAAGCCTTTTATTAATTAATAAATAATTCGATACAAGTACCAAAAGTATTGGCCTCTAAGGCTTACACCAACAATCTCCCACTAGCACTAGAGCCAATTAGGCATAACCCTAATGCCCATTGATCTAGTATGACCATCATGCTTCTGCTGCACAAGAGATTTTGTTAGTGGGTCAACAATATTGTCAAGTGTTGGTACTCTACATATTTTCATATCTCCTCTATCTATTATCTCTCGAATGAGGTGATAGCCCCTAAGTATGTGTTTGGATAGTTGGTGAGATCTAGGTTCCTTAGCTTGTGCGATAGCACCATTGTTATCACAATAGAGACCAATGGGATCCACAATGCTAGGGACTATGCCAAGTTCACTAATGAACTTTTTGATCCAAACAGCTTCCTTTGCTGCACTTGAGGCAGCAATATACTCGGCCTCGGTTGCGGAATCAACAACTGTATCTTGCTTTGAACTTTTCCAGCTCACATCGCCACCGTATCCAATTACAACCAGATTGCGATCTAAAGTCATCCTTATCTGTCTGGAAGTCAGCATCGGTGTATCCAATTACAACCAACTCTTCCTGACTTCCATATATCAAGAATGAGTCCTTAGTCCTTCTCAAGTACTTAAGGATATTCTTGACAGCTACCCAATGGGCATTACCAGGATCAGATTGGTACCTACTTGTTGCACTTAAAGCATACGAGACATCTGGTCGAGTACATAACATGGCATACATGATAGATCCTATTGAAGATGCATATGGAATCTTATTCATGCGATCCCTTTCTTCCTTAGTTAAAGGGGATTGTGCTTTTTATAGACACATGCCATGTTGCATAGGTATGAATCCTTTCTTGGAATCATGCATATTAAAGCGTCTTAGCACTTTGTCTACGTATGTACTCTGACTTAGGCCAAGCAGTTTTTGTGATCTATCTCTATAGATTCTGATTCCTAATATATAGGCTGCTTCACCTAGGTCCTTCATAGAAAAGCATTTCCCCAACCAAGACTTTACTTGTTGCAGGGTAGGGACATCGTTTCCAATGAGTAATATGTCATCTACATATAACACCAGGAACACGATCATGCTCCCACTAACCTTCTTGTAGACACAAGGCTCATCTTCGTTCTTGATGAATCCATATTGTTTTACCGTTTCATCAAAACGAAGATTCCAGCTTCTGGAAGCTTGCTTCAATCCATAGATTGATCTTTGTAGCTTACATATCTTTTGGGCTTCTTCTGGTATGTCAAATCCTTTAGGCTGTGTCATGTACACATCCTCAAGAAGATTCCCATTAAGGAAAGCAGTTTTGACATCCATCTGCCATATTTCATAATCATGATATGCAGCGATAGCAAGTAAAATCCGAACAGATTTAAGCATTGCAACTGGTGAAAAGGTTTCATCATAGTCAACCCCATGAATTTGTTTATGTCCTTTTGCAACCAGTCTTGCCTTATAGGCATGTACCTTACCATCCATGTCAGTCTTCTTTTTGAAGACCCACTTGCATCATATAGGATTAACTCCTACAGGAGGCTCTACCAAGGTCCAAACTTGGTTTGTGTACATGGAATCCATTTCAGATTTCATGGCTTCTAGCCACTTCTCAGACTCGGGACCAGTTATGGCCTCTTGGTAGGTCACAGGCTCATCTTGATCCATGAGTAATACATCACCTTGATCTGTTATGAGATATCCATATCTCTCAGGTAGGTGACGTATCCTGCTTGACCTACGTTGGTCTTGTTCTACTTGAGCAGGTTTCTCTTCCACAACCACTTGTGTTTCCTGCTCTAATTCCTCCATAGGTGTATCGATGCTTTGTGATTCTTGAATTTCTTCAAGTTCTACTTTCCTCCCACTGATTCCTTTGGAAATAAAATCCTTTTCTAGGAAAACTCCAGTTCAAGCGACAAACACTTTGCCCTCTGAAGGATTGTAGAAGTAATACCCTCTTGTTTCTTTAGGATACCTGTAAGACCCCAATTTTGACCCTAAGGTCCGTCATGGCATCATAACATTGCATTTGCATAGCCTCAAGGATCATGAGCATCTTGGTTCCCTTTGCCTTTGGGTGGGACTCCTTGTGATTGGTTTGAGATCACCAAGCATGCTTGAAACATACATCATTGTTTTTCTTACTTTTGTTTACTAAAAAAAAAAAGAAAAAAAGAAAAAAGAAATAATAATAATAATAAAAATAATAAATAAATAAATAAATAAATAAATAAAATATAACAAAAAAAAAATTGGACTTGGGCCTCTTTTATTTGAGCCCACAGGTCCATAAAAATCAGGTTATAAATTCAGAGTTTTAGTGAAACAAAAGGACATGCCATTCCTATTACCCTGGCAGGAAAAAGAAAGTGAGAGAAGAGCTAACAGAGTTCAGAGCAACCTCCAGAGGCTGAAGGGAACTCATCGGCAAAGAACCAATTCCCTCTCATATAAACCCTCAGATTGCTCTGCAAACCTCACGGGTGCAACTCAATTTCAATCGATCCTCCCCAATCAGGTATGCCCTATTTCCACTATTTTATAAACCTGAAATTTTTTATACCCTTTTAATGTATATGTTTGACAAGAGGTTTAGGCCTCCTGCCTTGGTTGCTTTTTGTGAGCTTTTTCATGAATTTTAATGGCATGATTCATGTGGTTACATTTTGATTTGGGGGCAACTCTTGATTACCCTATCTTGTTTCTCTAACCTGTTTGTTGAGTTTTTTTGTGAGGGCTCACATGACTCTTGCAGAGATGGCCTGGTGTTCCACTTTATTTGGGGGATACACCCTGGAGGTTTATTCTGATTACCTGTGCTTAATGGCTTGAGATATTTGTTTGTGATTGCTTATTCCAAAGGATGAGAGCTACTTGGATCATCAATATGATCTCAAGAGGGGAACTCCTAATGTGGTTTTATTTTCTTTTCCCTTATCTCTTGTATGTTTAGGAATTTAACCCTTCTTTTTTTTCCCCATTCTAACCCAAGCCAAAACTTTTTGTGCAAACAATAACTTTTGTTTTCAACATTAGAAACCTAAGCCTTATGCTTTTGATTTTCAAAACTTATTTTTCATAACACTTATTCTGAATTGAACCTTTTAATCCATTTTAACCATATTTTTGTAAATACTTTTAATTGGTAAATATAACCCATTCAAATACTTTTTGTGGTTTCAATGGCCACCTTCTTAATCAAACCCTTTTTTTTTATAACCATTAGCTATTAGGTTTGAATTATCCTTGAGGTAGATATAATACTCACCTTTATCCTTAGTGATGGACAATGAGTCTTCCATGCTTATTATAGGGTTAACCCCTCACTAGCATGTTGAAGCTATCCTCACATGGTGGATTTGTGGTTTTAGGTTGAGTTTTCTCCCTTTGATAACAAAAGACCTTAAGGTTTTTGGACCAATCAATTCATCAACTTTTTTTTGAAGTTTTTTACCCCGAAATACGAGGTTTTTATCCTAATCTTTTTTTAAGATGGTACGTAGGCAATGGGTTCATCCATTCCAACACAAAACGTAAATAAATTTGTATATTCTTTTCTCATTCCTTCAATCATGTTTGCACAAATAAATTTTCACAAAAAAAAAAAACAACGACCTTACAACAAATGTGAAAAGGGCTCCCTAGGAGTACCTAGGATGCTTTAGGTTCCTAACACCTTCCCATTGCATAACCAACCCCCTTACCCAGATCTCTGACATTTTTACTAGTTTTTGATTCGATAAAACTTTTAGGTTTTTGTTCGCTTTCTAACCATTCCTTTGGATAAATAGAAGTGCGGTGGCGACTCGACTTGTATGATTTACCTTGGATTTAGTCAATATCTCTAATGGTAACGAATACCCCGCTACAGAAAAGTGGCGACTCTGCTGGGGACAAATAATTTGCCTACTGGGTTTTGCCTACTTTTCATATTTGTTGTATTGTATTGTATATTTTTTTGTGACATATTTTTGTGCAATTTGGGATTACTGTATTGTATGTAATGATTGAATTGTTTGAATATTAATTCCTTGTATGCTTGGTGATCTTCGTGAGATGAGTTCTATACTCGGACTCGAGTGTACTTAGGATAGGAGAATGGCATAGTCTTGTCGACTTTTGTGGAGTTATTCCTTAGCAAGTTGACTTGCAAGTCCATTCACTTGGTGGAGGTTATATTGGGATCAATAATGTCACACAAGTAAGTTGTGGTTAGACATTACTTTTCCAATATAGACCTTAGAAGCCAAGGACCTTAGTTTACCAAACCCATCTTGACCTATGCTTAGGATGTAGTGCGAAGGTCGTTCAAGTGTAAGATTTGATACGATTGTTACGCGATACTACACTCATAAGAGTCTCTCTTGAGAATATTTTTGGAATACGAGTAGTCATTTCTTCGATAATATCCAAAAGATGGGATGATGACTATGGGAACCTCTTGTAGAACATGTTTGGCAGGTTTAAACCTTAGTACACTCCCTTTTGGGTGGTTCTTAACCTAAACTCCATGCTCGTGACTTGCAACAAACCCTTGATTCATGGTTGATCCGTTCAGGTATCCTTAATATCAATGGAACTTGGGTGTTGATAAGGTGTAAACCATAATCCACCAAAATGGATGATTGATATTAAGGATAACATGATCCATCCCATGACCTTTGTTTGGTGTGCTTTTCTTGATCCTTGAGTGTGATTGTTGCATTCATGCATTCATGCACCCATTTGCATTCATATCATCAAAATAATAAGAAAATTTTCAAGGAACTTAAGGGGGTTTATTTCCAAAATTTTCAGACATGGAAAGACAAAGAAAGAATACAAAGAAGTACAGTTTCAGACAACCAGACTTGAAAGAGTTAAGGAATTTGACATCTTATGTATTAGATCCCTTGGGTTTCAAGGTTCGTTTCGGGAAGCTTCTTCCTCTTCTGACCACTCAAGTGGATGAAGGATTGATGAGTGTATTGGTGCAGTTTTATGATCCCTTGTACCGTTGCTTCACGTTTCCGGATTTCCAGCTTTTGCCTACCCTTGAGGAGTATGCTTATCTTGTGGGTATCCCTATTCTGGATCAGTTGCCGTTCAGTGGCTTGGAGAGTATTCCTACTTCTCAAGAGATAGATGACATGTTACACATAGATGAATCTCTGGTTGGTGCTCATATGACTACCAAAGGTGGAATTCAAGGTCTCCCTTCTGAGTTCCTCATTGCTCAAGCTACTATGTATGGGAAGGCCATGAGTGAGGACGCCTTTGAAGCCATATTTGTACTTCTCATCTATGGGCTAGTGTTATTCCCCAACATCGACAAGTTTGTGGATGTGAACGCTATTAGAATTTTCTCTACTCTTAATCCCGTTCCGACTCTGTTGGGTGACACCTACTTCTCTTTGCATATGAGGAATGAAAAGGGTGGTGGCGCCATTGTGTGTTGTTTGCCTCTGTTGTATAAGTGGTTTATTTCTCACTTACCTCAGACGGTCGCTTTCAAGGAGAATAAGGGATGTCTACGGTGGTCCAAGAGACTCATGTCTCTCACTAATGATGATATCTCTTGGTATAACCGTGTGTATGATGGTGTGCAGATTATTGACTCTAGTGGCGAATTCTCCAATGTACCTCTTCTTGGTACATGTGGTGGGATTAACTACAATCATGTTTTGGCACGTCGGCAGCTTGGGTTCCCCTTAAAGGATAAACCCAATAACATTCTGTTAGAGGGTGTATTCTTTCAGGATGGTAAATATCCCCAAGGCTTGAAAGCTAGGATGGTCCGCGCTTGGCGCAAGATTCATAGGAAAGGAAGGAAAGAGTTGGGTCCTAAGAATTGCATCGCTTTGGAGCCTTACACTATTTGGGTTAGGAAGGGGGCGTTTGAGTATCTCATGCCTTACGAGTATCCGAGACCTACACCTATGATTATGGCTGGGCCTTCAACCCTCCCTAATAAAGGAGTAGAGGAGTTGAGAGACGAAGACCGTTCACGTTCCTGGATCCGTGAACGTGAAGAGTTGCTTCAGCAGATTAAGGAGAAGGATGCGTTGATTGAGTTTCTTGAGCATCAGGTTATTGATGACCCTGATGATGTATGGAATTCTCTACTTCCTCAGTCTTCTAAGTTCTGGAAGAGGAAGTATGATCGACTCGCCAAAGAGAAGGCCGATATGGAGGCAGCCTATGAGAGGGAGGTGAAGAGGCTTCGCGCATCTTATCTTCCTGTGTCCCGAGCTTTAGATGATTGTTTCTAGGGATCATATGATGATTATTTTCCTTTTCTCTTGTATATGATTAACAACGCTGTACTTCTTTTCCCTGATATTATTTGATGAGATATTTCCATATGTGATAAAATGCTTAATATTTCCAGGATTTGCAAATAAAACTCTAAAGTTCCTTTGAAATAAAAAACAAATCATATGCACAAGCATTGCATGCATCATATGCATAAGCAGGTTTGTTTCCGGTCCCTTGCCCTGTGGTCTAACTCTGTGTCCTTCATTTATTTTGAAGATAAGCTGACTCACTGGTACTACACTAGAGCCAACTCTGCAAGACTGATGGATTATCTAGAACAAGAGAACCGTGAACTGAAGGAGGAAGTGGCCAGATTGACTGCCCTAATGGAATCATTCATGGTTGCCCAGAGCCAGTCTTCTCCGACACCTTCAACTCCTCCCAGAGGACGGTTATCTCCGAGATTGTCTCCTCAACTGTGCCCGCTGCCAGTACGCACTTTATTCCAACAACCATGCCAACCGGGTTCCCGTGGGGGATGCCTCCCAATTTCATGCCTGAGGGTATTGTTCCAGCCTTTGCTTCTATGCCGGCATCTAGCCCGGTCCTTGCCTTTCCTCCTCCTATCGTGCATACTTTTCCCAAGGTAGACGACACCATCTATCATTCTGAGCCGTCTGAGGGTCCATATGTTTATGAGAAGATGGATGCTATGAACAATCAATTTCTTGAGCTTCGCAAGGAATTGAAAACTCTTAGAGGGAAGGATCTTTTCGGCAAGTCTGCTGCCGAACTCTGCTTGGTTCCAAATGTGAAGATCCCTGTGAAATTCAAGGTCCCTGACTTTGAAAAGTACAAAGGAAATACTTGTCCTCTCAGCCACCTGGTCATGTATGCCAGGAAGATGTCGACTCAAACCGATAATGACCAACTACTCATCCACTACTTTCAGTACAGTCTGTCCGGTGCCGCTTTGCGTTGGTACATGGGTTTAAACAGCGCGAACATCCGATCCTTCAATGATCTTGGCGAGGCCTTCGTCAAGCAGTACAAGTACAACGTGGATATGGCCCCCGATAGAGATCAATTAAGAGCCATGTCCCAAAAGGATAAAGAAACATTTAAGGAGTATGCCCAGAGGTGGCGAGAGGTGGCAGCACAGATCGTGCCTCCGCTAGAAGAGAAAGAGATGACTAAGATCTTTTTGAAGACTTTAAGTTCTTTTTATTATGAGCGGATGATTGCTAGCGCTCCTTCTGACTTCACCGAGATGGTGAATATGGGGATGCGTCTAGAAGAAGGGGTCCGTGAAGGACGGTTAACCAGAGAAGAAGGATCTTCTACCAAACGTTATGGGGCATTTGTAAAGAAGAAAGATGGAGAGGCACATGTTGTGATCTCCCATGAGAAACCAAGAAGACCCTCTGTGATGAGGAAGACTGAGCGTCCCGCCGGTAACCAGCACCAGGTGGCTCATATAGCACCTGTTTTCAGAGACAATCAACAATATCAGCAACAACGGCTCCGTCCGCAACAGCAGGCCTACCAGCCTCGAAACAGTAATCAGACCAATACAAGTTACGAGAGGAAAAGGGTCACCTTCGATCCTATTCCTATGACGTACGCAGAGTTATATCCCTCTTTGATAGAGAGGAAGCTGATTACTCCAAGAGACCCACCGGCTATACCTGCTAACCCCCAATGGTGGTATAAGCCCGAGTTACATTGTGTTTACCATTCTGGTGCTCCCAGCCACGACGTGGAGAATTGTTACCCTTTTAAGACCAAGGTTCAGGACCTTATGGGGTGTGGAATTCTGTGTTTTGAGGACGTAGGTCCTAATGTGAAGAAGAACTCATTGCCCGAGCATGGGAAATATGTTAACATGGTCCAGGGGTGCCCTGGCAAATACAAAGTCAAGTATGTCAGTCATATTCGACAATCTCTGGTCCAGATGCATCGTTTGCTATATGACTACAGTCATTACGAGCATGACCATGATAGATGCCGAGTCTGCTCTGTTAACCGATCGGGTTGTTTCCAGGTGCGCAAGGATGTTCAGGAAATGCTGGACGAAGGAGTCATTGAGATCCTTCAAAACAGGAGTGTTGATGAAAATGAGCCTGAGGTCAATGTGATCTCCCCAGTGTTCCGGATACCCGAGCTTGTTATCATCAAGTACAATGGTAGCAAGCAGAAGGCTTCTCCCACTCTGATCATTAAGCCTGCTGGTCCTATGCCTTACTCTTCTGAAAAAGCAGTTCCCTATCGCTACAACACCGTAGCAGTAGAGAATGGGAAAGAGGTGTCCTTGCCCTCTTCTTATGATGTGAATATTGCCGATGTTAGCGGTTTGACCCGTAGTGGCCGTGTGTTTTCAGCGCCGCTGAAGCCTCAAATTAATGCTGATTTTGTTGAACGCCCGATTGGGAATGGTGTGAATTCTTCGAATCCGGCACTTGCTGTTAAGCCCTCCTCCGTACTGAAAACTCCTACTTCTGTTGGCCCGAGTGGCAATGTGAAAGAAGACTGTGATGAGATGCTTAGACTCATTAAAAGGAGCGATTACAATGTTGTAGACCAACTTCTACAAACGCCATCCAAAATATCTGTGTTATCCTTACTCTTAAATTCAGAACCACACCGAGAGGCTCTGCAGAAGGTGTTGGATGTGGCATATGTGGATCACGATGTCACTTTGGAGCAATTCGATAGCATTGTTGCAAATATTACTACTTGTAACAACCTGAGCTTTTGTGACTCTGATCTCCCTGAGGAGGGAAGAGACCACAACTTGGCTTTACACATATCTATGAATTGTAGAGACGACGCCATGTCTAATGTACTGGTGGACACTGGGTCATCATTGAACGTATTGCCAAAGTCCACTCTCTCAAAGCTATCATATCAAGGATCTCCCATGAGGCAGAGTGGAGTAGTTGTGAAGGCTTTCGATGGGTTTCGCAAAACTGTGATTGGGGAAGTTGATCTCCCAATCAAGATCGGACCAAGTGATTTTCAGATTACCTTCCAGGTTATGGACATTCACCCATCGTATAGTTGTCTCTTAGGCAGACCATGGATTCACGAGGCAGGCGCCGTGACGTCCACCCTACACCAGAAACTGAAATTTGTGAAGAACAAGAAGCTGGTGGTGGTAGGGGGAGAAAGGGCTTTCCTGGTTAGCCATTTGTCTTCCTTCTCTTATATAGATACTGAGGTTGAAATTGGAACTCCTTTCCAAGCTTTATCTATAGCTGAGCCTATTGAGAAGAGAACTCCTTCATTTGCTTCCTACAAAGATGCAAAGTTGGCCATTGAGCGTGGTGCAACCACTGGTTTAGGAAAAATGATTGAGTTAGAAGACAACGAGTCCCGGGCTGGCATAGGTTTTTCTTCTAGTACTTTCAACAAGCAAGGGATATTCAAGAGTGGAGGTTTCATCCAGACTGGTCTAGATGAGGAGGCTGATGCCGTCTTAGAAGAAGATACAAAGAATTCTGGCAATTTCATCATCCCTGTAATGATCACTTTGTTTAAAAACCCTTCTCCCATGCCAAAAGGAGGAGTGATGACATTGTTGGCGCATAAACACAATGATATTTTCATTCAATAAATTCATGTTAAATGTTTGTTTTTCCATTTATTTTCCCTTTTCTCTTTTTGCATGAAATTGGTGATCACATAAAACCCTAAATAAGAATAAAATCAATCTTTTCATCTGCATAATGATTTGCCTTGTTTGAATTCTAAAGCTTTTCATATCCAAAAATCATTATGCAGGTTGATTTCTAGACCCATTGAACATAATGACCCAACACCATCTCCCAATTTTGAATTCCCTGTATTTGAGGTAGAGGAAGATGATGTTGAAGAGATTCCTGATGAGATCACCCGACTACTTGAGTATGAAGAGAAGATCATTCAGCCGCATCTTGAGAATCTGGAAACAGTCAACTTGGGGTCTGAAGATTGTGTGCGAGAGGTAAAGATTGGGGCACTTCTGGAAGAATCTGTTAAGAAGGGGTTGATTAAGTTGCTACGAGAATATGTTGACGTCTTTGCCTGGTCATATGAAGACATGCCTGGTCTAGATACTGATATTGTGCAACATTTCCTACCTTTAAAGCCTGAGTGCATGCCTGTAAAGCAGAAGCTCAGAAGAACTCATCCTGATATGGCAGTGAAGATCAAAGAAGAAGTTCAGAAGCAAATTGATGCGGGGTTCCTGGTGACTTCTACATATCCTCAATGGGTGGCCAATATTGTGCCCGTGCCTAAGAAATATGGAAATGTCCGGATGTGTGTGGACTACAGGGACTTGAATAAAGCTAGTCCGAAATATGATTTCCCTCTACCACACATTGATATGTTGGTAGACAATACAACTAAATTCAATGTCTTCTCGTTTATGGACGGATTTTCCGGATATAATTAGATTAAGATGGCACCCGAGGATATGGAGAAGACAACATTCATCACACCTTGGGGAACATTCTGCTATCGAGTGATGCCCTTCGGTTTGAAGAACGCCGGAGCCACGTATCAACGAGCTATGACTACCGTGTTCCATGACATGATGCATAAGGATATTGAGGTGTACGTTGACGATATGATCGCTAAGTCATGATCGGAGGTTGAAGCCAAGTTGACTGATGCTGAATGGGTTCAGAGTCGTTATGACCAGCTGAACTTGATAGAAGAAAAGAGATTGACTGCCATGTGCCACGGTCAGTTATATCAACAAAGAATGAAGAAAGCTTTTGATAAGAAGGTCAAGCCTCATGTGTTCCGAGAAGGTAACCTTGTGGTCAAGAAAGTTTTGTCTTTCGCGCCCGATTCCAGGGGCAAGTGGACTCTGAACTATGAGGGTCCGTATGTTGTTAAGAGAGCCTTTTCAGGCAGTGCTTTGATACTTGCAACTATGGATGGGGAGGATTTCACTCGTCTTGTGAATTCAGATGCTGTCAAGAAATACTTCGCCTAAAAATAATAATAATAATAAAAAAAACTGAATAGCTCGCTAAGTTGAAAACCCGAAAGGGCGGCTTAGGCAAAAATGAGCGTCTCGGTGGATTGAAAACCCAAAAGGGCGATCCAGGCAAAAGTTAGAGACACAAAAAATATATAATAATGATATATGTATCCCGCTAGATTGAGTACCTCATCCTGGGGCAATCTAGGCAAAAATTAGGGATTTGGCAAGTAACTACATCCTGACAAGACTTTGTTCTACAACTGTCGTCCATCAGAGATCCTTGCTCATTATCAGCCAAAGCTTCAAATACATCGGATTCAGAATTGGTGGAGAAATGGTCATTATGTTCAATGTAGCCCTTTTCCAATATATATCACCAATTTCAAATTTGTAAAGATCTATGGAGTCTTGCCATTCGCAGACTACCATTCTATCAAATAAATTTGAGCCTTTTATCCAATTATTGGCACTCTTATCTGTTTTTATTCAACAAATGTTTTGCATGTTTTGATTAAGCAAATATCATCGTTTTAAATGATCAAATTTTTTATAATTTGTTTTTAAACAAAGTGAACATTCACAATGACGAAAGGATACTTAGGAGATCCTCAGTGCTCTCCCAAGGGTGGTACGATCCCCAATAGGGTAAGATTTTGTCCATATTCCTAGCATGATTGTATCTCCTCCTTCCGGAACCCCTTGTGGTTTATCCTACCAAGTGGATTTCTTGTTGAGAGTCACCTCTCTTCACTTCAGCAGAGTAGCAATCTTTCTTCCTCAGCAGCTTGGATCTCTTTGGGCAAGAGCGGTATTTGGTGGTTGATCCCGATAAATCCTTTATCTCCTCGGATAGATTCCCCAGTAGAGTTATTGGTGTGGTGGACCTTGTCTGTGATAACTCTCGTCCCCAGCTGGAATGGTTGATGATTCATCCCCTGCAGAGTTCTTTGCTTCTTAGTATCTCTGATCCCCAGCAAATTGGATACTCTCCGGTGAACTTGGCTTTCTCTATTGAGATGTAGTACCGGGTGGTTAATTCCTGGACCTGGTTGTGTTAGATATGTCTGTCTGTCAGCATACATCATACATAAACCACGCATATTCATGCATAATTATAACATTCAGATATTCATGTTGCATTCTTTGCCATACACCGTTGTTTGCTGTCTCCTGCTATTGGGTGATATACTTCCCCGAGCAGACGTGTGTGTCTGATCTCTCCATATAGAGTCAGCTCCATAAGCAGAAAGCGTCTATCCTTTCTTCCATATTCCCCACGGGTTATATCCTTGTGGATGTTGATTGTTTTTGTTCCTTCCCAACACATATACTGGGATGGTTTTCCCCATTAAGTTATATCCTCACCGGGACAAGTCTTGATTTGGTGTGCCTATCTAGTTTGATCCTAGATCGGTCTCTTGAGACTCTTTTCCTGTTTCCCCGTGGTAAATGAATAATCGCTCAATAATTAGTAATTATTATCCCGGCGGAGTTTGTGGTTCTCTACCCTCATACCGGTAGTTGTAAGTCATATTTCTGTGGTCTACTACCCAGTAACCGGTAGTTGTAAACCCCATTTTGTCCCCGTGCAGAGTTAAACCTTGATTGTTGTTCATCCTAACCGATGACGGGTACTCTCTTTTGTGGTTCTCTACCCTCATACCGGTAGATGTAATTCCCTCCTTGTTGGTTATCTTTATACAAAATTCGATATTGACATTCCTTAATTTTTTAGTATACCACCCAGTAACCGGTGATATGTCTCTTGGATAATTGCTCTAATTACGCAAGTTATCCCCAGCGGGTCATCTCTCGTCTATCTTGTTGTTGTTAGTAACGATTGTTCCTCCCCTGAATTGGTCATCATTATATACCTAGTTTCGGTATCCCGATGCCTTTTCTTTTCGGTCGATTTATCCTTTATTAACCCAGTAACCGGTTGTGGATAATCGTCCATGCGAGTATATTATCTACGTTTTGACGGTAATAGATAGTATATCTCATGCACTCTTTGGTCGAAGCGTTTTGTTCTTCCCCAGTTGAGTAAGATTCGTACCCCCTTTTCAGAGTCGAATGTCCATCCTATCATCGAGTTTGCTTTTTGCCCTCTTTTTGGATGATGAGTGTTTTGGGAATATTCCCCAACTCACGCCTTGATTGGTCATCATTATATACCTAGTTTCGGTATCCCGATGCCTTTTCTTTTCGGTCGATTTATCCTTTATTAACCCAGTAACCGGTTGTGGATAATCGTCCATGCGAGTATATTATCTAAGTTCCGACGGTAATAGATAGTATATCTCATGCACTCTTTGGTCGAAGCCTTTTGTTCTTCCCCAGTTGAGTAAGATTCGTACCCCCTTTTCGGAGTCGAATGTCCATCCCATAATCGAGTGTGCTTTTAGCCCTCTTTTGGATGATGAGTGTTTTGGGAATATTCCCCAATTCACGCCTTAGTTGGTCACCTATTATATACCCAGTAACCCATATCCCTGGTGTTCCCTCCTCTCTGCTCCCTATTATGACTTTTTGTCCTCTGTGGAGTCAGATTTTCCAGAGTTGAGATATACCTTTTTAGGTCTTCCTCAAATGATTTGGTTGATTGATATCTCTCACCTTTATACCGGTCTTAGATATTCATTCTTCCCGAGCATGTTGTATCTCACCCTCATACCGGCGATCAGATCACATGTCTCCTTGAGCTTATTACCCAGTAACCGATAATACCTCGTCCCGCTGCTTCCCCAGGAGTGTCCTTTTAGGCATCCCCAGCGAAGTCCCTTAGTGGATTGTTTTCATCCGGATTTTTATCCGAAGTATCCGTTGTGGATAGTTTTTGCTGTATTGGCATATTCCCCAATATATAAACCTTTGAGTCAGCTCGGGTCTTTCCATTGGATATTTTCCCTTTGGAATTCTGCTCCCCAAGCGTTGATTCGTGACCTGCTCACGCATGTTATTCCCTCTCCTATCCCCATAAGAGTCTCCAGAGTCTCTGTCCCATTGAGTGTATTTCTCATATGGATTGTCAATTTCTCCGGATGTCTTTTCTTCTTTGTGGACACATATCTCCACAGAGTTCGTACTATTTGCATACATACATCTGCATCATGAGGTCTCTTAGGGACCAAAATTTGTCTCTTTGTTATTATTTAAGCCCATTCTACCTCGTCGAAACGAAGATTTTAACCTTCACTTCTCCGGCTAGAATGACCTTAAATAGGGGCATCTGTAAGACCCCAATTTTGACCCTAAGATCCCTCATGGCATCATAACATTGCATTTGCATAGCCTCAAGGATCATGAGCATCTTGGTTCCCTTTGCCTTTTGGCGGACTCCTTGTGATTGGTTTGAGATCACCAAGCATGCTTGAATTATACATCATTGTTTCTCTTACTTTTGTTTACTAAAAAAAAAAAAAGAAGAAAAACAAAAAAAAAGAAAAGAAAAGAAAAGAAATAATAATAATAATAATAATAAAAAAATAATAATAAATAAATATAAAAAAAATATAACAAAAAAAAAATTTGGACTTGGGCCTCTCTCATTTGAGCCCACAGGTCCACAAAAACCAGGTTATAAATTCAGAGTTTCAGTGAAACAAAAGGACATGCCATTCCTATTACCCTGACAGGAAAAAGAAAGTGAGAGAAGAGCTAACAGAGTTCAGAGCAACCTCCAGAGGCTGAAGGGAACTCATCGGCAAAGAACCAATTCCCTCTCATATAAACCCTCAGATTGCTCTGCAAACCTCATGGGTACAACTCAATTTCAATCGATCCTCCCCAATCAGGTATGCCCTATTTCCACTATTTTATAATTTCAACCTGAAATTTTTGATACCCTTTTAATGTATGTGTTTGACAAGAGGTTTAGGCCTCCTGCCCTTGGTTGCTTTTTGTGAGCTTTTTTGTGAATTTTAATGGCATGATTCATGTGGTTACATTTTGATTTGGGGGCAACTCTTGATTACCCTATCTTGTTTCTCTAACCTGTTTGTTGAGTTTTTTTGTGAGGGCTCACATGACTCTTGCAGAGATGGCCTGGTGTTCCACTTTATTTGTGGGATACCCCCTGGAGGTTTATTCCGATTACCTGTGCTTAATGGCTTGAGATATTTGTTTGTGACTGCTTATTCCAAAGGATGGGAGCTACTTGGATCATCAATATGATCTCAAGAGGGGAACTCCTAATGTGGTTTTATTTTCTTTTCCCTTATCTCTTGTATGTTTAGGAATTTAACCCTTCTTTTTTTCCCCATTCTAACCCAAGCCAAAACTTTTTGTGCAAACAATAACTTTTGTTTTCAACATTAGAAACCTAAGCCTTATGCTTTTGATTTTCAAAACTTATTTTTCATAACACTTATTCTGAATTGAACCTTTTAATCCACTTTAACCATATTTTTGTAAATACTTTTAATTGGTAAATATAACCCATTCAAATACTTTTTGTGGTTTCAATGGCCACCTTCTTAATCAAACCCTTTTTTTATAACCATTAGCTATTAGGTTTGAATTATCCTTGAGGTAGATATAATACTCACCTTTATCCTTAGTGATGGACAATGAGTCTTCCATGCTTATTATAGGGTTAACCCCTCACTAGCATGTTGAAGTTATCCTCACATGGTGGATTTGTGGTTTTAGGTTGAGTTTTCTCCCTTTGATAACTAAAGACCTTAAGGTTTTTGGACCAATCAATTCACCAACTTTTTTTTGAATTTTTTTACCCCGAACTACGAGGTTTTGATCCTAATTTTTTTTTAAGATGGTACGTAGGGAATGGGTTCATCCATTCAAACACAAAACGTAAATAAATTTGTATATTCTTTTCTCATCCCTTCAATCATGTTCGCACAAATAAATTTTCACAAAAAAAAAACAACAACCTTACAACAAATGTGAAAAGGGCTCCCTAGGAGTACCTAGGATGCTTTGGGTGCCTAACACCTTCCCATTGCATAACCAACCCCCTTACCCAGATCTCTGACATTTTTACTAGTTTTTGATTCGATAAAACTTTTAGGTTTTTGTTCGCTTTCTAACCATTCCTTTGGATAAATAGAAGTGCGGTGGCGACTCGACTTGTATGATTTACCTTGGATTTAGTCAATATCTCTAATGGTAACGAATACCCCGCTACAATACCCCACAAATAAGCATTTGTCAGATTTGGGCTCAAGCTTTGTTGAAATTTGTCGTTTCATATAAACTTCGCAACCCCAAATCTTCATGTAAGACATATGTGGTTTCTTACCACTCCATATCTCATATGGTGTTTTCTCAACCTTTTTGGATGGAACACGGTTAAGTGTGTAAGCTGCTGTCAATAGTGCATGTCCCCAAAAGGAGTTTGGAAGATCGGCGTGACTCATCATGGATCGGACCATGTCTAACAGGGTTCGATTTCTTCTCTCAGATACACCATTCCATTGGGGTGTTCCAGGAGGAGTGAGTTGGGATAGGATTTCACACTCTTTCAGATGGTCATCAAACTCTAGGCTTAAATACTCACCACCTCGATCTGATCGAAGTTTTAGTATTCTTACCTAGTTGGTTTTGTACTTCATTCTTGAATTCCTTGAACTTTTCAAAGGACTCTGATTTGTGTTTCATTAAATACACATAACCATATCTACTGAAATCATCAGTGAATGTGATGAAGTACTGAAAACCTCCTCTGGCTGGTATGTTCAGTGGTCCACATACATCAGTATGTATAAGGGCCAAAAGATCATTCGCTCTTTCACCTTTTCCTGTGAATGGAGACTTTGTCATCTTTCCAATTAAACAAGATTTGCATGTCTCATATGATTCATAATCAAAAGAGTCCAACAATCCATCTTTATGGAGTTTGGAAATGCGTTTCTCATTTATGTGGCCTAATCGACAATGCCAAAGGTAAGTTGGATTTAACTCATTAGGTTTCATCCTTTTAGTATTAATGTTATAAATAGGCATTTCAAGATCAAGGACATATAGTCCATTGTTCATTTGTGCAGTAGCATAGAATATATCATTCAAATAAATTGAACAACAATTGTTCTTTATTATAAATGAAAAACCAAACTTGTCCAAACAAGAAATGGAAATAATATTCCTGCTAATTGCAGGTACATAATAACAGTTCTCTAACTGAATTATTAAACCACTAGGTAAAGTCAATACATAAGTTCCTACGGCTAAGGCATCAACCTTTGCTCCATTGCCAACTCGTAGGTCGACTTCACCTTTTGCCAAATCTCTACTCCTTTTTAGTCCATGCATATTTGTACAAATGTGAGAACCGCATCCAGTATCTAATACCCATGATGAAGAAGTAGATAAATTAATTTCAACAACAAAAATACCTGAAGTTGGAGTCTCTACTCCATTCTTCCTATCTTCCAGGTACTTTGGGCAGTTCCTCTTCCAGTGTCCGGTCTTACCGCAATGGAAGCAGGTGCCTTCTTTTGCTATGCCTCCACTAGGCTTCAAAGCAGCAATAGTGGGTTTGGGTTTGACAACTTCCTTGCCTTTCCTTTTTAATGTTTGAGGACAATCCTCATGTTTCGGTACCAATCTAGAAAATTTGTCCCAGACAATTTTTCCTTCTCAAGGATTGATCGCAAGATGTTGTTAGAGGTGTTCGTTGTCATGGTAATCTACATAAGGATTAATGAAAATATAAGTATCATTGACATATTTAATTAGGCCTTTAATTAAATATGCTCCCACTATTTTACTCAAAACAAATGACCCTCATCATTTGATTCGGAAAATCCCGTTGGAAAATTTTCTAGTGGGTCGAGATCCATATTTCACTTCGTTCTAAGTCCGCGTAGGCGGATTACACAAAACTAGGTTATTTAGGTAGGAACTCCTTCCAATTGTATCTCATACAACTCTCGAAAATTTCAGTTGGGTGAATAACTCCTTATTCCAATCCATCATATGGATCATTCCCAACTCTTGCTTCTAAACATATATAATATTATTATAATTAAGTTTGACCTATCGTTTTAGCAGTTGGATATTACAATTATCCCATCGCACCTTACCAATATAGAAAATGCACCTGGCGTAGGCGAAACCTACATTATCCGATACTTGTCTTGATGAGTGCTAAAACTTGGAAAGCAAACACATATAATATTATTATAATTTGTTTAGTTAAGTTTGACCCATTGCTTTAACAGTTGGATATTACAATTATCCCATCTCACCTTACTAATATAGAACATGCACCTCGCGTAGGCGAAACCTACATTATCAGATACTAGTCTTGATGAGTGTTAAAACTTGGAAAGCATAAACTTAATATTTAATTTGAGGGAATTGCAATTTTTCTGATCTCACCGGCTTATTTATCATATAAATCGCCTCTCACATGCATCAACATACATACATACATAATAAAACAGTTATGGCCCCTAGCGCAATTGTTCTCCCAAGCCAATGAGAGAACCTAAGCTAACCTACAACGATCTAAGCTTCTCCAAACAAGATCTTCAAGGTTGTCCTCCTTTGGCACTGACTTCTTTGCTTTCTTCATATCATTACATTACATAAAAGAAACTCGTTTTACATACGAGGGAGTGAGATGAGAAAAGAAGTTACATTGAGAGATTAAAAGAGAGGCACGACACGCAGGTCGTATTTTAAAAACCAAAACAAAATAAAGGAAAACTAAGGCCATAACTGATCACCAAAAGACAATAATAAACACATTATTATTATTATTATCAAATTTAATTCTTTTAATTAATTAAAAACAAATTAAATTTCGACGACCGATCACACTATGCAGAGTTAGCAGGGGGTCCACTGCCCGGTCAGCAGACGGTGGTTCTGCTGACCGTTCAGCGGACGGGGGTCAAGGGGGCAGCGCCCCTGGCCGAAAATTTTAATGAACAATTCTTTTAAAATCGACGTCGCTTTTCGCATCAACACTTGATACTTTAAAGCACTGAGTTAGCCGAACGAGTGAATTTTGCCCTGCGTTAACCGGTTAACCATACGCGTTAACCGGTTAACACTGTTTGAAATCTGTTCAAAATTTGCTTTTTGTCTTGTGTTAACCGGTTAACCAAATACGTTAACCGGTTAACACTGTTTGAAAATCTCTTGGAAAACTGTTTTCCGTCTTGCGTTAACCGGTTAACCAAATGCGTTAACCGGTTAACACTGTTTGAAAAACTTAAAAATTTTATTTCGTATTGCGTTAACCGGTTAACCATATGCGTTAACCGGTTAACACTGTTCCAAAAAGTGTTTAGAAAGCACAACTCTTGTGCAGTCATAACCCCAATCGCATAACTCTCTGACAACATAACCCTTGTGCCGTCACTAACTCTGATGCACCAATTTCAGACCGTCAAACACATCTCGATTGTTAATTCAGTATGATTGATCAACACGTCATTGCTTCACCATACTAATGTCGGATCAAGAAGCAAACGATCATTGATCGCTCAAAGGAAAACAATCATTAAGTGTTTGAATGAACGAAACGAGAACACTCTATCATATATAATGTATTTTGCATCAGGATTACATATATCATATATATATAACTTGATCGATCTCAATTTAATCTTTGATTCATTCTGTCTTTAATCATATTAATACAGAACAAAAACAGTTATCAGATTCATGGTTTCGTAAGTGGCTCTGATACCACTGAAGGAGAATTGTCATCCAAGACGCAGCGGAATTTAAAATTTTCTCCTTTAATGATCCTTACGAATGGGCATGATCAGTGATAGAATCGTTACCTCTTGTGGCGATCACGAACGTTGAACGATGACAACGTCTCTACTCAGTCCACACGAACGGATTCCTTCAATCTCAGTGCTAGCTGGTATGAATGAAGGCTTTGAGTGAGAGAGAGAGGGAAACGAAAATCCAAGTCTTCACTTGAGCCTGAGTCTAAGTGACAATGCTTCTACCCAAGGGTTCTATTTATAGAACCACTTGTGTGGGCTTCAAGCTAAAAAGCCCACTTAAGTGTATTTTGGCCCATATCTTATAATATGCCCAAAATCACTTAAGCGTGTGGTACCTTACCATATTTCGTATTCCACTTAAGTGCACCGTACCTTACGATGTTCCTTAGTTACTCTATCTCTCATCAATCCGTCCTTTTCGCGATGTTGGCAATTATATTAAATCACGCATTTAACATAATAAATAGTAAGCGGTATCTAGCAACACATCACTGCTACCCAAGACACGAAAATGTCATGTGATCTGACAAAACCTCTTGTGATAATAATTATGTGTATAATTACCCCTTTGCCCTTATGTCTATGTTGAACACAAGGTATAGACCGTGTCATCCTTGTCCAGTTCAATATTGGGCCCATAGACATTTATCCTGTTACGCAGGATGGGCAAATTCCATCTAGGTCACTCATGTCCCTCAGCATGCTTCGTGGAGTACCCATCAACTGTCTTTATGGTTATCGAGTTACGGACAATGTTGGATCAGGAATAAAGCACTCGACTCTACATCTAGGATCCATAGTGGTTTCAGGTCGAAGAGTGGTATACACAATTATCACCATGAGAATAACTTATGACACTTTGCATAGGAGGAGACAAAGGAATTGTTTGCAAGCCCATACGCTTCATACACTGAATTGATACAAAAGAATGTGTGCCCCACAATAAAACAATACAAAACAGGGATGATCATTTACGAGACACGTACCAGCAATCAAAGCATTGCTACTCTTAGCCTTCTTTGCACCCAAAGTATAAACCTGACCGGTTCTTTTTTCCTGCATCTGATTCTTATTCTAAGGACAATCTCTAACCATGTGACCTTCTCCTTGACACTTAAAACACCTAACTACACCACCAATACATCTTCTGAAATGGAACTTCTTACACAATTTACATTGCGGAGGATGGTTAGGTTTTATAGGTTGCACTTGTTTTCCTTTGAAAGGTTGAGGTCTAGGCCTAAACTGATGACTTGGTCTTCCCTAGTTCTCCTGGCCAACTCCATAATGATCTATCTCTTCTTGAACCTTCTTCAAATTATTCTCATTCACATAACATTGTCTTTGCAACTCTACACGGGTATTGAACCCTCTTCTTATATTGGGTTTCCACCCATAAGCCTTTACATGATTTAATCCACCATGAAACTCAGAAGATTCATATGAAAGAAACACCAGAAATCACCACCCGCAGCTTCTTGTGGAGTCACTTGAGGGTGTAGACCACCATGCAACTGTTGCATCATCTGCTGCATGAATTAGTTTTGTTGTTGTTGCATTTGTTGCACAAACCGAGGCCATTGAAAATCTTCACTACCACTTGGTGGTTCTGAATCTGAATCCTGAGTTCTGGGTCTACCACGCCCTCTGCGTCTGCCAGCCATGATCCTTAATGTCATACAAATAGGATTAAGTTGATCAGGCTCAACACTATGAATATAACATCAAGAACAATGATGACAACACACTTATGAGGCAGAAAAAAATACTTATCATATTTCATGGCTAGGTCGAGAATACGACCTGCTCTGATACCAATTGTAACACCCACATATAATATATGTCTAGAATACATATTATACATAGTGTAGTACTGGTACTGAAATACATAAGCGCCTAGTGGCAACGATGTATATATTACATGCCCAAAAGAAAACACTAAATGGAACTAAATATACACAAAGGTGCCCAAAATAAAACTAGGAACTAGATCATTGTAGAATGATCTCAAAATATCTACACAGTGGAAAGCCATCCAAAACATCAAATAAGCAAGGACATCACGCTATCTTGTCCTTACCCTTCGCCTGATCGGAACTACCTGAAAAATAATCAACAACATAGGGTGAGATAATAATCCCAGTGGGTTCCCTATCTTATGGGTCCACTCGGCTTTACAGGGTTTTCTAATCAATATCCAACTTAAGTCGACAAGGGAAGGAAGACTTAAGTGATGGGGAAAAGTCTCGCAATGTATGGCAACATGCTCCTGAGTTCTCACAACTTAAATAAGTCAATATTCATATTCACGAAACATCAATCCATGAGCGGACCTACGTCTAGGGAAAGCCTAGTTCATGCATGCTCGTATGATTCGACTTTCGCCATGGATATCGGGTCCTCTATGAGTCTCAAGCTCAATCCAAGTGGTTGTCACCTGTATGGGCCTTTAACCCACTTAGGGTATCTTTCACTCTATGGGCCTCTAACCCACTTTGGTGTCCACCTATCCCCCATGTCCGCCATGGTTGGGGCTCAAACTCAATTGAGGCACGAATCATTGGTGTCACATCCTATTGCTTACTCATCTAAGCATATAAAATACACATCTACACCGTCAAGGGTAAAACATTCTGAATACATGATTAATTCCATAAAATATAACTAGATTCATCAATCATTGGATGACTTCAGTCACCAATATACAAGCAATAACAATGCATGTTCCATACAAAGCGTCTCACTCTCAACTATAGCAACCATTCATTCATGACCTTCACATAGGAATTGTATGAATAAATGTCGCTTTCTAATGTTATCTAAGTTACATGTCTAACTTATAGCCTAAAAATGATCCCTAGGTTAACTCACTTGATTCAACATGTGATTTTTACATTTAACATTGATTCAATACAAGTATAAGATGAAAAGTGATTAATAGTTGATACAATGCATTTAGAAACATGAATGAAATGAAATTTGAAGTTTTAGGCATGAGCCAATCGATTGGCTAGGGAGGCCCAATCGATTGGTCTATCTCACAATTCCATTTTTCAAAGAAATCAAAGGATCATTCGGTTGATGCTAAGTGTCAATCGATTGACATTTGAACACATTTCCAATTTTTGAAGTCAGTAAGTTCATGCAATCGATTGAAGTCCAATGTTAATCGATTGGTTCCTGCAAATATTTTATTGTCTTCAAAACAGAAAGAAAATACAATCGATTGTAGGATTGTATCAATCAATTGGTTTTCATCAAAAATCTCATACATTCCAACTATGTATGTGTAAACAATCGATTGACCTGGTTGGGAGCCCAGGACCAATCGATTGGTCCATGCTCTTTTCTCAAAAACTCTTCCTGTAACAAACACAAGTCCCATACCTGTAGTTTCTAACCACATGGAATTCAAAGTTCCTCACACATATTGTCTACAACATGGATAAAGGTCATAGTTTCTTCAAGCTCATGGATACATACTCATGACAACAACAATAGTCAACATTGAATCATAACAATCATGAAGAACATATTAAGCACTTAATCATAGTAATTATCATAGTCAAGAGAAAACAATCATCATTTTAACATGGATTCTTCTATTCAACCTATGGCTCTACAACTTTAAACTCTAGAATATTAAGGTTTCTAACTAGAACCCACCTTAGAAAATGGAAGAGGAGGTTGAAGAAGATGATGAGATGAGATGGTGATGAAGTGATGATGATGGATTCCAAGTTTGTTTCCTCCTTCTTCTTTCCACTAGCTTACTTTCTTCTTCCCTTTAGTTTCTTCTTTATCTCTATCTTCCCTTTCTACCTTTTCCTTTTTACTGATAAGTTGGAAAATGAGCATGGCACAAGGGTGGTTGGTAGAAGAATAGAAGGTAGAAAGGATATGTGGCCACAAATAAGAGGAAAAATGTGTGGATAGAAAGAGTGAAATGGTAGTAACAAATATCGCAAGTGAGACAACACTTTCAATATTTGTTCTACTAGAGAAATTTCCCCGCTATTAGTGTTTCCAAAATGTCCCAATTAATAAAAGGTCAGTCCCAAATAATATTAATTAAGTCAATCTCAACTCAGTATTCACTCTGTTTATCCCAATTGATAACTTTTAGAGCACATAGGAACTCAGTTGATCTCAACTAATATGAATTTGAGTATTTAAGGAAATACAGGGTATTTCAAGTTACCCTTATATAAATAATTAGCATTTATTTTAATAAAGTAAACACTTAAATGACTAATTATTTCCAAATAAGTTCCTTTAGCACAAAATTGATAATCTATTCTCAATCATTTTGTCTGCATTTGTTCGAAGTTGTCAAACTATTTAGTTAAACATTATTATCTTTAAGATACATTAATCCTTTTTCAATCATCCTTTCTTTTTAAGCAATGTTTTTTTTCTGGTTCTTAGAATGAATTGTGAGTAGGAGAAAAATACAATATACCAAGAGTCCTGTAAAAGTTTAATGAACATAAAAAATAAGTATAATAAATTTTAACCAATAACTTAAAATCAAAAATTATATGCATGATATTCATCATATTCAATAACTCTCGTATCTCTGACCATTTTTATTTTTACTTAATTGAAATTCCAAAGGTAGTTGAAGATGTGTCCATAGTGTGACATGTGGTAATGAATATATAGACTGAAGGAGAATTGCCATCCAAGGCGCAGCGGAATTTAAAATTTTCTCCTTTAATGATCTTTACGAATGGGCATGATCAGTGATAGAATCGTTACCTCTTGTGGCGATCACGAACGTTGAACAATGACAACGTCTCTACTCAGTCCACACGAACGGATTCCTTCAATCTCAGTGCTAGCTGGTACGAATGAAGGCTTTGAGTGAGAGAGAGAGAGGGAAACGAAATTCCAAGTCTTCACTTGAGTCTGAGTCTAAGTGACAATGCTTCTACCCAAGGGTTCTATTTATAGAACCACTTGTGTGGGCTTCAAGCTAAAAAGCCCACTTAAGTGTATTTTGGCCCATATCTTATAATATGCCCAAAATCACTTAAGCGTGTGGTACCTTACCATATTTCGTATTCCACTTAAGTGCATCGTACCTTACGATATTCCTTAGTTACTCTATCTCTCATCAATCCGTCCTTTATGTGTGACCCTGTAGGTTTTCATGACGTTGACAATTATATTAAATCACGCATTTAACATAATAAACACTGAGCGGTATCTAGCAACACATCACTACTACCCAAGACACGAAAATGTCATGTGATATGACAAAACCTCCTGTGATAATAATTATGTGTATAATTACCCTTTTGCCCTTATGTCTATATTGAACACAAGGTATAGACCGTGTCATCCTTGTCCAGTTCAATATTGGGCCCATAGACATTTATCCTGTTACGCATGATGGGCAAATTCCATCTAGGTCACTCATGTCCCTCAGCATGCTTCGTGGAGTACCCATCAACTGTCTTTATGGTTATCCAATTACGGACAACGTTGGATCAGCAATAAAGCACTCGACTCTACATATAGGATCCATAGTGGTTTCAGGTCGAAGAGTGGTATACACCATTATCACCATGAGAATAACTTATGACACTTTGCATAACTTTCTATATAGTATTCTCATAGCGGGTCAATCCGGTATAAATATTACTCTTAATATTCATACCTATGTTTAGACTTGATAACTCTTTATCCATGATCCATGAGATGTGATCATCAGTCTACAAACATAATAGTCTTAATGCTTTAATGTTATCCCTCTTCACAATAAAGCTCGACTACGGATACTTTAAGAATAGTGTCCTTATGTTTAATGTGATCTCATGATTAAGTCATACTTGATACATTAAACGGACTAGCTATTCTAGGGACTTTATTAATCAAACATAATAAAGAAAAAGCCTTTTATTAATTAATAAATAATTCGATACAAGTACCAAAAGTATTGGCCTCTAGGGATTACACCAACATAGGCTTCAATCGATCTCTAGGAAGAACTTAAAATACCTGTATAACATATGTAAAACATACACCATAAACATACATGCAAAAAATTAATTTCAAAATAATAAGCGCACCTATCATAGGGTCCATAGCTAGGTGATGGAGCATTTTAGAGCAGATCAAGAAGTAATTGACTCAAACCTGATTTGTCCCTTTTAGAAATAAATAATTTTTATTAGTTGAATAAATACTTTAAAATTTAGGGAATCAAATAGAATTAGATTGGAGGTTTAAGCCCCCATAAGAAAACCAAATTCTCCTTTAATAATATTGTTATATTTTCTCTTTAACTCTGTGGACACACTAAAGTATTCTTATTCCACACATTACACGTTTACACTAGTTTAATATTGTCACTTTAAATTTTCATTGGAATTCTCCCACTATATTCTTAAATTCGTTCTTCTTATTATAATTATCTTCTTCCCCCGGCATAACAACATTAATTATTTATTTTGTTTCTTCCTCATTGCAAGTGCTTCCCATGAAACTCTTATAGTTTTATACTTAATATCAATTAATTTGTGTATATTTTTACATTCATTCGCACTCTATATTTTAATTTTATTTAAATTTAATAATATAACTTATGAATTTTTTAATTATAATTAAAACATATTTAGTTCTAATACTGAAACTCTTTTTTATCCCACGGTAAAAATAAATAATGAATTCACCGTTGCACTTAAATGTAATTATTTTTAACAAAGCAACCTTTTAGAAATAAATAATTTTTATTCAAAAAAGTAACCAACGAAATGATTATTTGTTAGGAAGGGACATATTCCTATCCTATATGAGACATGAAACCACTTTCACTCATTCTTCATTATGAAAAATGATATTTCAGCTTCTTTTCATGAATTTGCGAGTATGAAACAAGTATTGTATGCAAAGAGTCTTAGAAAATGTGATGAACATGTATTTAAATATATGAATGTTGAACAAAAGACTTTGAATACAAAGTTTTATGCATGTGTCACATCTTCCATAAATTTGTTATCCCCTTCCACTTTAATTTTATCCTCAATAGAAAACTCAAAGGTAGCTGCGAGATATGGTTAGTGTGAGCTCTAGGGGACAATAATTTTTTAAGAAATTGGCATTTGTATTGTATTATCTATTAGTAATATTAAGACACTTTTTATTAAATTTATTTTTCCAAAGTAATAAAGTCCCTGGAGTAACTTTTATGTTTAATTTAACATTAAGTATAACTTAATTGCGAGTCCGCCTTAAGCATTAGAACAATATTATTCAAGTATTTGTAGTTGCGCTTTATTATGAAATTAGATATCATTTAAGCATAAAGACTATTAAATGGATAGACTGATGATTACATATCATTGATTATGGATAAAGAGTTATCGAGACTTCACATAGGTAAAAATATTAGGTATAATATTTATATTTGACTGACCTTCTGTGAGAATAATACTTAAAATTGTACGTAAGTGGCATAACTTATTCTATTATTGATAATGGTGCATACAACCCCTTGACTTGAAACCTTAATGGACTCTAGATTTGGAGTCGAGTACTTTATTTTCGTTCGTACAATGTTTGTAATATGATGACAATACAAATATTTGATGGGTGACCATAAATCGTCCTGAATGACATGAGTTAATTAAATGGAATTTTTTATCTTATAAGACATAAAGAATATCTAAAGGTTGACTATATGTCTAGACAAGGGTAACACAGTCCCTTACTTGTTTACAATTCATACATTAGCGTAAATGGAAACTGTATACATAATCGTTATCACTGAAAGGTTTTGTAGTATCACATGAATCATTTTCACTCTGGTAGAGATAGTGTGTTTCTAGATACCATTCACTATTTATTATGTTAAATATTTGATTAAATATAACTTGCAATATTAGAAAATTATGCTAAACAAAACATACAATAACAAATTGATTTTAAAAAATAAGTTAAGCATATTCTATGGTGCAATCTTACAATGCACTTGTGATAATTAGATAACTATGGTACACCATAAGGTACAATGTATTTAATGGAATGTGATACACCGTAATAGAAAATGTGCTTAAATGGGCTTGTTCAACATGGCAACCCACACGAGTGGTTACATAAACAGAACTCTTGTGCTTAACTAAATTATTTTTGACAATATTTGTTTTAGAAATCTAAGTTTTATGCATAATATGCAGCGCCTTTTATATTTCATTTATCTCATACCTCATTATTTTTAAACTCCCTAGAAAATTAATATAAATTCATTGTGTGGTATATGGTAAAGATTTATTAGGTCTAACAAATATCTAAGAAGAACATAAATTCGACTGTAAAATATGTAAAACATGTGCATGAATATTTATTCAACTCATCAATTTAAAATAATAAGCAAACCCACCAATGGGTCCACAGCTCAGTGGTAGATCATTTTATTGCACCTCAAGAGGTCACCGGTTCGGACTGTTGGACCCAGTTGAAATAATTTATTATTTTTATAAACAGTTACTAAATTAATCATAATTAATTTTAAAGAAGTTAACCTTATATAAATAATTAACTTTTATTTAAATAAAGTTAACACTTAAATGCCTAATTATTTCCATATAAGTTCTTTTAGCACAAAATTGAATATCTCTTTTCAATCATTTTGTCTGCATTTGATCCAAGTTGTCAAACTAATTAGTTAAACATTATTATATTTTAAGATACATTAAGCCTTTTTCAATCATCCTTTCTTTTTAAGCAATGTTTTTTTGCTTCTGGTTCTTAGAATGAATAGTGAGTAGGAGACAAATACAATATACCAAGAGTCCTGTAGAAAATTTAATGAACATGAAAAATAAGTATAATAAATTTTAACCGATGACTTAAAATCAAAATTTATATGCATGATATGCAACATATTAAATAACTCTCGTATCTCTGACCATTTTTGTTTTAACTCAATTTAAATTCCAAAGGTAGTTGAAGATGTGTCCATGGTGTGACATGTGGTAATGAATATATAGGCTTGAATCGATCTCTAGGAAGAACTTAAAATACCTGTGTAAATATGTAAAACATACACCACAAACATATATGCAAAATATTAATTTCAAATTAATAAGCACACCTATCATATGGTCCATAGCTAGGTGATTGAGTATTTGAGAGCATATCAAGAAGTAATTGACTCAAACCAGATTTGTCCCTTTTAGAAATAAATAATTTTTATTAATAAAATAAACACCTTAAAATTTAGGGAATCGACTAGAATCACATTGGGGGTTTAAGCCCTAATAAGAAAACCAAATTATCCTTTAATAATAATATTATTATATTTTCTCTTCACACTAAAGTATTCTTATTCCACACTTTACATGTTTACACTAGTTTAATTACTTTAAATTTTCATTGAAAGTCTATCACTATATTCTTAAATTCGTTCTTCATCTTAAAATTATCTTCTTCTCCCACCATAACAATATTAACCATTTATTTTGTTTCTTCCTCCTTTGAATTGCTTCCCATGAAACTCTTATAGTTTTATACCTAATATCAATTAATTTGTGTATATTTTTACATTCATCCATACTCTATATTTAAATTATATTTAAATTTAATAAAATAACTTATGAATTTTTTAATTAAATTAAAACTTATTTAGTTCAAATACTAAAACTCTTTTTTATCCCACGGTAAAAAAAATAATGAATTCATCGTTGCAGTTAAATGTAATTATTTCTAAAAAAGAAACCTTTTAGAAATAAATATTTTTTATTAAAAAAATAACCAATTAAATGATTATTTGTTGGGAAGGGACATATTCCTATCCTATATGAGACATGAAACCACTTTCACTCATTCTTCATTATGAAAAATGATATTTCACCTTCTTTTCATTAATTTGCGAGTATGAGACAAATATTGTATGCAAAGAGCCTTATAAAATGTGATAAACATGTATTTAAATATATGAATGTTGAACCATATACTTTGAATACAAAGTTTTATGCGTATGTGTCACATCTTCCATAAATTTGTTATCCTCTTCCACTTTAATTTTATCCTCAATAGAAATTTCAAAGGTAGCTGCGAGATAGGGTAAGTGTGAGCTCTAGGGGACAATAATTTTATAAGAAAATGGTATTTGTGTTGTATTATCTAATAGTAATATTAAGACACTTCTTTAATAAATTTATTTTTCATAAGTAATAAAGTCCCTATAATAACTTTTTTGTTTAATTTAACATTAAGTATAACTTAATTGTGAGTCACTCTTAAGCATTAGAACAATATTATTCAAGTATTTATAGCCGCACTTTATTATGAAATTAGATATCATATAAGAATAAAGACTATTACATGGATAGACCGATGATTACATATCATTGATTATGGATAAAGAGTTATCGAGACTTCACATAGGTAAAAATATTAGGTATAATATTTATAATTGACTGACCTTCCGTGAGAATAATACTTAAAATTGTATGTAAGTGGCATAACTTATTCTATTGTTGATAATGGTGTATACCACCCCTTGACTCGAATGCCTAATGAACCCTAGATTTGGAGTCGAGTACTTTATTTTCGTTCGTACAATGTTTATAATATGATGACAATACAAATATTTGATGGGTAACCATAAATCGTCCTGAATGACACGAGTTAATTAAATTGAATTTTTCATCTTATAAGACATGAAGAATGTCTAAAGGCTGACTATGTGTCTAGACAAGGGTAACACAATCCCTTTCTTGTTTACAATTCACACATTAGCGTAAATGAAATATGTACACATAATCGTTATCATTGAAAGGTTTTGTAGTATCACATGAATCCTTTTCACTCAGGTAAAGATAATATGTTGCTATATACCATTCCTTATTTATTATGTTAAATATTCGATTAAATATAACTTGCAATATTAGAGGATTTTGCTAAACAAAACATATAATAACAAATTAATTTAAAAAAATAAGTTAAGCATATTCCATGGCGTAATCTTACAATGCACTTGTGATAATTAGATAACTATGGTACACCATAAGGTACAATGTATTCAATGGAATGTGATACACTGTAAGGGAATATGCTTAAATGGGCTTGTTCAACATGGCAGCCCACACGAGTGGTTATATAAACAGAACTCTTGTACTTAAGTAACTTTCTTTTGACAATATTTGTTTTAAAAATCTAAGTTTTATGCATGATATGTAACACCTTTTTTATTTGATTTATCGCATACCTCGTTACTTTTAAACTCCCTAGAAAATTAATATAAATTGATTGTGTGGTATATGGTAAAGATTTATTAGGTAAATCAAATATCCAAGAAGAAAATAAATACCTATGTAAAATATGTAAAACATGTGCACTGCACATTTATTCAACTCATCAATTTTAAAATACTAAGCAAACCCACCAATGGGTCCACAACTCAGTGGTAAATCATTTTACTGCACCTCAAGAGGTCACCGGTTCGGACCCTGTTGGGCCCTATTGAAATATTTTATTATTTTTATAAATAGTTACTAAATTAATTGAAATAGATTTTAAAGAAGTTAACCTTATATAAATAATTAACTTTTATTTAAATAAAGTAAACACTTAAATGCCTAATTATTTTCAAATAAGTTCTTTTAGCACAAAATTGATAATCTCTTTTCAATCATTTTGTCTGCATTTGTTCCTAGTTTTCAAACTAATTAGTTAAACATTATTATCTTTTAAGATACATTAAGCCTTTTTCAATCATCCTTTCTTTTTAAGCAATCTTTTTTTCCTGGTTCTTAGAATGAATTATGAGTAGGAGACAAATACAATATAGCAAGAGTCCTGTAAAAATTTAGTGAACATGAAAAATAAGTATAATAAATTTTAACCAATGACTTAAAGTCAAAATTTGTATGCATGATATGCAACATATTAAATAACTCTCGTATCTCTGACCATTTTTGTTTTAACTCAATTTAAATTCCAAAGGTAGTTGAAGATGTGTCCATGGTGTGACATGTGGTAATGAATATATAGGCTTGAATCGATCTTTAGGAAGAACTTAAAATACCTGTGTAAATATGTAAAACATACACCACAAACATATATACAAAACCTTAATTTCAAAATAATAAGCACACCTACTGTAACAACTCGTATAATATATATCTAGAATAATATCATACAAGTGTGAATAATCGGTATTGATCCAACATAAGTGCCTAATGGCATCAATATATATACATGTCCAAACTAAAAACATTAATGGAAAATGTTATACAATAATGCCTAAACAATAAAATCTAAGAACTATGTGCAGTATCTTCATTGAATACAACTCCACAATGGAAGATCATGATAAACAACATCCCTTGAAACATCCATAAACAACTTCTCTTAGATTCAACCTGTAAGGATTACCTGAAAAATAACAACAATAATGGGATGAGATAATAATCTCAGTGAGTTCTCCTATCCTATGGGTCCACTCGGCTCTACAGGGTTTTCTAATTAATATTCAACTCATATCCAACTCAAGTCAACAAGGGAACAAAGACTTGAGCGATGGGGAAACTATCTCGCAATTGTATGTCAACATGCATCTGAGTTCTCATAACTCAACCACGATCATTATTCAGATCACGAAACATCAATTCCCGAACGGACTTACGTCTAAGTCATACCCGATTCATGCATGCTCGTAGGATTCGACTTTCACGGTGGATATCAGGTTCCACTATGGGACTCAAACCCACTTTTAAGAACCATCACTCGTATGGGACTTTACCCACTTTGAGTCTCTTTCACAGTATGAGACTCTAACCCACTTAGGTGTCCACCTTTCCCCCATGTCCGCCATGGTTGGGGCTCAAACCCAATTGAGGCTCGAATCATTGGTCCCACATCCCAATGCTTACACGTCTAAGCATACCAATAGAGATGTGTACCATCACAGAAAAACACACATTCTGAATACATGATCGGTTCCACAAATCATCGGTTCCACGAACCATAACAAAATTCATCAATCATTGGTGACTTCATTCACCATAATACACAAATAATAACATGGCATGTTCCATACAATGTGTCTCATTCTCAATCATGGCAACAATTCGTCCACGACCTCCACATAAGCGTCGTACAAATGAATATTGTATTCTCATACATATATCTCACATGTTCCATAACCTATATTATCTTTCCAAGTTATTAATCATGTTATACTCCTAGGTTTCCTCACTCACCTTTGTAAGGTTTTTAATCATGTTATTTCACCTTCAACATAACAAAAATATTTAACTTTCATCATAATATAATTCATAGAATTTGTAAGACACGTAATATACTATAACATGGTATAATAATGATAGCCTTTTTTGTTATCCTTCTAACGCATCCGTCCGTGTCCAAAATGGAGTTATAACACTCAATTAATTCATTAATCTATCTTAATCAAGATTTAGATTAATATTTATCCATTTCATAAGTATTCAACAACAAAATCATTGGCCTAATGGTAAGGCTTGTACAATTCCAAGGAGGTCCCGGGTTTGAACCCCATTGGTGACACATTTTAATTCATTAAATAATTAATTCATGTCAGTAGATTGATCAAATGAATCAATCGATTGAATGTGAATTATTCTCAAAAAATACAATTGGTTCGATTGGTTGGAACTTCCTACTCACAAAATACAAAGGAATCAATCGATTGTTGGTGAGAACCAATCAATTGGTTCTGTTAAATTCTCGATTGACAATAAGGACCAATCGATTGGTCTTGGAACAAAACATGATTTCTACTGCACAACAACACAACTCCTACTCCATAACCACCTTACTTTCACCTGCATAATTTTTACTTCATTTTTCACAACCAACCTCTTGGCATCGACATAAAACACATCAACAAACTTCCAAACAACAACCACATCATTGTATCACAATAATCCAACATATGCAAGAACACCCATAGAAATATCATCAATGGAGATTCATAGAAACTCATCATACTATCAACAATCTCACTGTCAATTTCATGGTTTTACCAACCCTAATTCCTAAATCTAAAGTTCTATCTAGAACTCACCTTGGACACATGGAGATGGTGAAGATGGTGAGTAGAAAATGGTGATGATGATGATGAAGATGACATGATGATGGTGGTTCTATGGCTTCCTTCTTCTTTCTCTTTTCTTCTTCCTTTCTCCCTTTTTTCCTCTTTTCCTCTTTTCCTCTTCTTCCCTTTCTTTCTTTTCTTTCTGATATCTCTCTTCGTCTCTTACCTACTTCTTCTTATCCCTTTCTTTCTCATTCTCTTACAACCATACAAATATATAGCATACAAATATTAGGTAGTAATAAAAATATCCCAATTGATATTTTATCTTCCAGTACCAATTGACCAATTATTAATGTTACCGAAAATGTCATCTCTTCTACTTACTAATATTGGTTTGTCTCTTTATTAATAATTAATCTCTTCAGAATTTACTAGTTACTCTATTGGTCCCAATTGACAACATTTGGAGCACATAAGAGCTCCAATTGTTACAACTAACAAAAGATATGGTACATAGGAACTCAATTGATCTCAATAGACAACTAATTGAGCATTTAAGGGAATATGGGATATACACCTACCATAAGGTCCATAGCTATGTGATGGATCATTTTTGAGCAGATCAAGAAGTAATCGACTCAAACCTGATTTGTCCATTTTAAAAATAAATAATTTTTATTAATAAAATAAATACTTTAAAATTTAGGGAATCGACTAGAATCTCATTTGGGGTTTAAGCCCCCAAAAGAAAACCAAATTATCCTTTAATAATATTATTATATTTTCTCTTTAACCCCGCAGACACACTAGAGTATTCTAATTCCACACATTACACGTTTACACTAGTTTAATTTTGTCACTTTAAATTTTCATTGGAATTCTCTCACTATATTCTTAAATTCGTTCTTCTTATTATAATTATCTTCTTCTCCAAGCATAACAACATTAACCATTTATTTTGTTTATTCCTCCTTGCAATTGCTTCCCTTGAAACTCTTATAGTTTTGTACATAATATCAATTAATTTGTGTATATTTTTACATTCATCCATACTCTATATTTAAATTTTATTTAAATTTAATAAAATAACTTATTAAATTTTTAATTATAATTAAAACTTATTTAGTTCAAATACTGAAACTCTTTTTTATCCCATGGTAAAAAAATAAATAATGAATCCATCGTTGCACTTAAATGTAATTATTTCTAACAAAGCAACCTTTCAGAAATAAATAATTTTTATTCAAAAAAGTAACCAACTAAATGATTATTTGTTAGGAAGGAACATATTCCTATCCTATATGAGACATGAAACCACTTTCACTCATTCTTCATTATCAAAAATGATATTTCAACTTCTTTTCATGAATTTGCGAGTATGAGACAAATATTGTATGTAAAGAGTCTTATAAAATGTGATGAACATGTATTTCAATATATGAATGTTGAACCAAAGACTTTGAATACAAAGTTTTATGCGTATGTGTCACATCTTCCATAAATTTGTTATCCCCTTCCACTTTAATTTTATCCTCAATAGAAAATTCAAAGATAGCTACGGTATAGGGTTAGTGTGAGCTCTAGGGGACAATAATTTTATAAGTAATTGGTATTTGTATTGTATTATCTATTAGTAATATTAAGCTTATTCGCCTTTCCCGGGTGATACTTAAGCTCAAAGTCAAAGTCTTTCATATACTCCATCCATCTCCTTTGTCTCATGTTTAACTCTTTCTGGTCAAATAAGCATTTCAAACTCTTGTGATCGCTAAACATCTCAAAATGCACTTCATACAAGTAATGTCGCCACACCTTCAATGCAAAAACAACAAGAGCTAGTTCAAGATCATGAGTCGGATAGTTCTCTTCATGAGGCTTTAATTGACGAGAGGCATAAGCTACAACCTGACCACTCTGCATTAACACCACTCCTAATCCTTTCTTAGAGGCCATTTTTGTTTTAACTCAATTTAAATTCCAAAGGTAGTTTAAGATGTGTCCATGGCGTGACACGTGGTAATGAATATATAGGCTTGAATCGATCTCTAGGAAGAACTTAAAATACCTGTGTAAATATGTAAAACATACACCACAAACATATATGCAAAATAATAATTTCAAAATAATAAGCACACCTATCATAGGGTCCATAGCTAGGTGATGGAACATTTTTTAGCAGATCAAGAAGTAATTGACTCAAACCTGATTTGTCCATTTTAAAAATAAATAATTTTTATTAATAAAATAAATACTTTAAAATTTAGGGAATCGACTAGAATCACATTTGGGATTTAAGCCCCCATAAGAAAACCAATTTCTCCTTTAATAATATCATTATATTTTCTCTTTAACCCCGTGGACACACTAAAGTATTCTTATTCCACACGTTAAACGTTTACACTAATTTAATTTTGTCACTTTAAATTTTCGTTTGAATTCTCTCACTATATTCTTAAATTCGTTCTTCTTATTATAATTATCTTCTTCTCCCAGCATAACAACATTAACCATTAATTTTGTTTCCTCCTCCTTGCAATTGCTTCCCATGAAACTCTATAGTTTTGTACTTATTATCAATTAATTTGTGTATATTTTTACATTTATCCATACTCTATATTTAAATTTTATTTAAATTTAATAAACTAACTTATGGGTTTTTTAATTCTAATTAAAACTTATTTAGTTCAAATACTGAAACTTTTTTTATTCCACGGTAAAAAAATAATAATAAACTAATCGTTGCACTTAAATGTTATTATTTCTTCACAAAGCAACCTTTTAGAAATAAATAATTTTTATTCAAAAAAGTAACCAATTAAATGATTAATTGTTAGGAAGGAACATATTCCTATCCTATATGAGACATGAAACCACTTTCACTCATTCTTCATTATGAAAAATGATATTTCAGTTTCTTTTCATTATTTGCGAGTATGAGACAAATATTGTATGCAAAGAGTCTTATAAAATGTGATGAACATGCATCTCAATATATGAATGTTGAACCAAAGACTTTGAATACAAAGTTTTATTCGTATGTGTCACATCTTCCATAAATTTGTTATCCCCTTCCACATTAATTTTATCCTCAATACAAAATTCAAAGGTAGCTGCGAGATAGGGTAAGTGTGAGCTCTTGGGGACAATAATTTTATAAGAAATTGGTATTTGTATTGTATTATCTATTAGTAATATTAAGACACTTTTTATTAAATTTATGTTTCCAAAGTAATAAAGTCCCTAGAGTAACTTTTATCTTTAATTTAACATTAAATATAACTTAATTGTGAGTCCACCTTAAGCGTTAGAACATTATTATTCAAGTATTTGTAGTCACGCTTTATTATGAAATTAGATATCATTTAAGCATAAAGACTATTACATGGATAGATTGTTGATTACATATCATTGATTATGGATAAAGAGTTATCGAGACTTCACATAGGTAAAAATATTAGGTATAATATTTATATTTGACTGACCATCTGTGAGAATAATACTTAAAATTGTATGTAAGTGGCACAACTTATTATATTATTGATAATGGTGTATACCACCCCTTGACTTGAAACCTTTATGGACCATAGATTTGGAGTCGAGTACTTTATTTCCATTCATACAATGTTTGTAATATGATGACAATACAAATATTTGATGGGTAACCATAAATCATCCTGAATGGCACGAGTTACTTAAATGAAAATTTTCACCTTACAAAACATGAAGAATGTCTAATGATTGACTATGTGTCTAGACAAGGGTAACACACTCCCTTTCTTGTTTACAACTCATACATTAGCGTAAATGGAAAATGTACACATAATCGTTATCACTGAAAGGTTTTGTAGTATCACATGAAACTTTTTCCCTCTGATAGCGATAATATGTTGCTAGATAGCATTCACTATTTATTATGTTAAATATTCGATTAAATATAACTTGAAATATTAGGGGATTATGCTAAACAAAACATACAATAACAAATTAATCTTAAAAAATAAGTTAAGCATATTCCATGGCGCAATCTTACAATGCTTTTGTGATAATTAGATAACTATGGTACACCATAAGGTACAATATATTTAATGGAATATGCTACACCATAATGGAATATGTGCTTAAATGGGCTTGTCCAACATGGCAGCCCACTCGGGTGGTTATATAAACAGAACTCTTGTGCTTAAGTAAATCATTTTTGACAATATTTGTTTTAGAAATCAAAGTTTTATCCATGCTATGCAGCACCTTTTATATCTGTTTTATCTAATACCTCATTTGTTTTAAACTCCCTAGAAAGTTAATATATATTCATTATGTGGTATATGGTAAACATTTATTAGGTCCAACAAATATCTAAGAAGCACATAAATACCTATGTAAAATATGTAAAACATGTGCACGAACATTTATTCAACTTATCAATTTTAAAATAATAAGCAAACCCACCATTGGGTCCAAAGCTCAGTGGTAGATCATTTCACTGCAGATCAAGACGTCATCGATTTGAACCCGGTTGGGCCCTATTGAAGTAATCTATTATTTTTATAAACAGTTACTAAATTAATTGTAATTAATTTTAAAGAAGTTAACCTTATATAAATAATTAACTTTTATTTAAATATAGTAAACACTTAAATTCCTAATTATTTCCAAATAAGTTCTTTTAGCACAAAATTGATAATCTCTTTTCAATCATTTTGTCTACATTATTTCCAAGTTGTCAAACTAATTAGTTAAACATTATTATCTTTTTAGATACATTAAGCCTTTTTCAATCATCCTTTATTTTTAAGCAAATTTTTTTTTTCTGGTTCTTATAATGAATTGTGATTAGGAGACAAGTACAACATACCAAGAGTCCTATAAAAATTTAATGAACATGAAAAATAAGTATAATAAATTTTAACCAATGGCTTAAAATCAAAATTTATATGCATGATATGCGACATATTAAATAATTCTCGTATATCTGACCATTTTTGTTTTCACTCAATTTAAATTCCAAAGGTAGTTGAAGATGTGTCCATGGTGTGACATGTGGTAATGAAAATATAGGCTTGAATCGATCTCTAGGAAGAACTTAAAATACCTGCATAAATATGGAAAAGATACACCATAAACATATATGCAAAACATTAATTTCAAAATAATAAGCACACCTATCATAAGGTCCGTAGCTAGGTGATGGAGCATTTGAGAGCAGATCAAGAAGTAAGTGACTCAAACCTGAATTGTCCTTTTTAGAAATAAAAATTTTTTATTGATAAAATAAACACTTTAAAATATAAGGAATCGTTTAGAATCACATTGAGGGATTAAGCCCCCATAAGAAAACCAAATTCTCCTTTAATAATTTTATTATATTTTTTCTTTAACCCCGTGGACACACTAAAGTATTCTTATTCCACACATTACACTTTTACACTAGTTTAATTTTGTCACTTTAAATTTTCATTGGAATTCTCTCACTATATTCTTAAAATCTTTCTTCTTATTATAATTATCTTCTTCTCCCAGCAAAACAACAGTAACCATTTATTTGGTTTCTTCCTCCTTGCAATTGCTTCCCTTGAAACTCTTACAGTTTCGTACTTAATATCAATTAATTTGTATATATTTTTACATTCATCCATACTAATATCATCAATATACCAAGAGTTCTGTAAAAATTTAATGAACATGTAAAATAAGTATAATAAACTTTAACCAATGACTTAAAATCAAAATGTGTATGCATTATAAGCAACATATTCAATAACTCTCGTATCTCTGACCATTTTTGTTTTAACTCAATTAAAACTCCAAAGGTAGTTCAAGATGTGTTCATGGTGCGACATGTGGTAATGAATATATAGGATTCAATCGATCTCTAGGAAGAACTTAAAATACCTGTGTAAAATATGAAAAACATACACCACAAACAATATGCAAAACATTAATTTCAAAATAATAAGCACACCGATCGTAGGGTCCATAGCTAGGTGATGGAGCATTTGAGAGCAGATCAAGAAGTAATTGACTCAAACCTGATTTGTCGCTTTTAGAAGTAAATAATTTTTTTTAATAAAATGAACACTTTAAAATTTAGGGAATCGACTAGAATGTTGTTGGGGTTTAATCCCCCATAAGAAAACCAAATTCTCCTTTAATAATATCATTATATTTTCTTTTTATCCCCGTGCACACACTAAAGTATTGTTTTACCACATATTACACGTTTACGCTAGATTAATTTTGTCACTCTAAATTTTCCTTGGAATTCTCTCACTATATTCTTAAATTCGTTCTTCTTATTATAATTATATTCTTCTATCAGGATAACAAAATTAACCATTTATTTTGTTTCTTCCTCCTTGCAATTTATTCCCATGAAAATCCTATAGTTTTATACTTAATATCAATTAATTTGTGTATATTTTTACATTCATCCATACTCTATATTTAAATTTTATTTAAATTTAATAAAATATCTTATTAATTTTTTAATTATAATTAAAAGTTAGTTAGTTCAAATACTGAAATCTTTTTTATCCCATGGTAAAAAATAAATAATGAATTCACCGTTGCACATGAATGTAATATTTTCTAACAAAGCAACCTTATAGAAATAAATAATTTTTATTCAAAAAAGTAATCAACTATATGATTAATTGTTAGGAAGGAACATATTCCTACCCTATATGAGACATGAAACCACTTTCACTCATTCTTCATTATGAAAAATGATATTTCAGCTTCTTTTCATGAATTTGCGAGTATGAGACAAATATTGTATGTAAAGAGTCTTATAAAATGTGATGAACATGTATTTCAATATATGAATGTTGAACCAAATACTTTGAATACAAAGTTTTATTCGTATTTGTCACATCTTCCATAAGTTTGTTATCCCCTTCCACTTTAATTTTATCCTCAATAGAAAATTCAAAGGAAGACACAAGATAGGGTTAGTGTAGGCTCTAGGGGAGAATAATTTTATAAGAAATTGGTTGTTGTATTGAATTATCTATTAGTAGTTGGTTACTAAATTAATTGTAATTAATTTTAAAGAAGTTAACGTTATATAAATAATTAACTTTTATTTAAATAAAGTAAGCACTTAAATGCCTAATTTTTTCCAAATAACTTCTTTTGTATAAATTTGATAATCTCTTTCTAATCATTTTGTTAGCATTTGTTCCAAGTTGTCAAACTAATTAGTTAAACATTATTATCTTTTAAGATACATTAACGCTTTTCAATAGTCCTTTCTTTTTAAGCAATGTTTTTTTTTCTGGTTCTTAGAATGAATTGTTAGTAGTATACAAATTCAATATACCAAGAGTCCTGTAAAAATTTAATGAACATGAAAAATAAGTATAATAAACTTTAACCAATGACTTAAAATCAAAATGTGTATGCATGTTAAGCAACATATTCAATAACTCTCGTATCTCTGACCATTTTTGTTTTAACTCAATTAAAATTCCAAAGGAAGTTGAAGATGTTTTCATGATGTGACATGTGGTAATGAATATATTTGCTTCAATCGAGATCTAGAAAGAACTTAAAATACCTGTGTAAAATATGAAAAACATACACCACAAAAAATATGCAAATCATTAATTTCAAAATAATAAGCACACCGTTCGTAGGGTCCATAGCTACGTGATGGAGCATTTGAGAGCAGATTAAGAAGTAATTGACTCAAACCTGATTTGTCCCTTTTAGAAGTAAATAATTTTTATTAATAAAATGAACACTTTAAAATTTAGGGAATCGACTAGAATGATGTTGAGGTTTAATCCCCCATAAGAAAACCAAATTCTCCTTTAATAATATCATTATATTTTCTTTTTATCCCGGTGGACACACTAAAATATTCTTTTACCACATCTTACACATTTACACTAGCTTAATTTTGTCACTCTAAATTTTCATTGGAATTCTCTCACTATATTCTTAAATTCGTTCTTCTTATTATAATTATATTCTTCTTCCAGGATAACAACATTAACCATTTATTTTGTTTCTTCCTCCTTGCAATTTATTCCCATGAAAATCCTATAGTTTTATACTTAATATCAATTAATTTGTGTATATCTTTACATTCATCCGTACTATATATTTAAAGTTTATTTTAATTTAATAAAATAACTTATCAAATTTTTAATTATAATTAAAACTTAGTTAGTTCAAATACTGAAATCTTTTTTATCCCACGGTAAAAAATAAATAATGAATTCACCGTTGCACATAAATGTAATTATTTTTAGCAAAGCAACCTTTTAGAAATAAATAATTTTTATTCAAAAAAGTTATCAACTAAATGATTAATTGTTAGGAAGGAACATATTCCTACCCTATATGAGACATGAAACCACTTTCACTCATTCTTCATTATGAAAAATGATATTTCAGCTTCTTTTCATGAATTTGCGAGTATGAGACAAATATTGTATTTAAAGAGTCTTATAAAATGTGATGAACATGTATTTCAATATATGAATGTTGAACCAAATATTTTGAATACAAAGTTTTATGCGTATTTGTCACATCTTCCATAAATTTGTTATCCCCTTCCACTTTAATTTTATTCTCAATAGAATATTCAAAGGTAGACGCGAGATAGGGTCAGTGTAGGCTCTAGTGGAGAATAATTTTATAAAAAATTGGTATTTGTATTGAATTATCTATTAGTAGTTGGTTACTAAATTAATTGTAATTAATTTTAAAGAAGTTAACCTTATATAAATAATTAACTTTTATTTAAATAAAGTAAGCACTTAAATGTCTAATTATTTCCAAAAAACTTCTTTTAGTACAAAATTTATAATCTCTTTTTAATCATTTTGTTAGCATTTCTTCCAAGTTGACAGACTAATTAGTTAAACATTATTATCTTTGAAGATACATTAACCCTTTTCAATAGTCCTTTCTTTTTAAGCAATGTTTTTTTTCTTCTGGTTTTTAGAATGAATTGTTAGTAGGAGACAAATTCAATATACCAAGAGTCATGTAAAAATTTAATGAACATGAAAAAAATTATAATAAAGTTTAACCAATGACTTAAAATCAAAATGTGTAAGCATGATAAGCAACATATTCAATAACTCTCCTATCTCTGACCATTTTTGTTTTAACTCAATTAAAATTCCTAAGGTAGTTGAAGATGTGTTCATGGTGTGACATGTGGTAATGAATATATAGGCTTCAATGGAGATCTAGAAAGAACATAAAATACCTGTGTACAATTTGAAAAACATACACCACAAACAATATGCATAACATTAACTTCAAAATAATAAGCACACCGATCGTAGGGTCCATAGCTAGGTGATGGGGCAATTGAGAGCAAATCAAGAAGTAATTGACTCAAACCTCGTTTTTCCCTTTTAGATGTAAATAATTTTCATTAATAAAATGAACACTTTAAAATTTAGGGAATTGACTAGAATGATGTTGGGGTTTAATCCCTCATAAGAAAACAAAATTCTCCTTTAATAATATCATTATATTTTCTTTTTATCCCCGTGGACACACTAAAGTATTGTTTTACCACATCTTACACGTTTACACTAGATTAATTTTGTCATTCTAAATTTTCATTGGAATTTCTCACTATAGTCTTAAATTCGTTCTTCTTATTATAATTATATTCTTCTCCCAGGATAACAACATTAACCATTTATTTTGTTTCTTCCTCCTTGCAATTGATTCCCATGAAAATCCTATAGTTTTATACTTAATATCAATTAATTTGAGTATATTTTTACATTCCTCCATACTATATATTTAAAGTTTATTTTAATTTAATAAAATAACTTATCAAATTTTTAATTATAATTAAAACTTAGTTAGTTCAAATACTGAAATCTTTTTTATCCCACGGTAAAAAATAAATAATGAATTCACCGTTGCACATAAATGTAATTATTTCTTACAAAGCAACCTTTTAGATATAAATAATTTTTATTCAAAAAAGTAATCAACTAAATGATTAATTGTTAGGTAGGAACATATTCCTACCCTATATGAGACATGAAACCAATTTCACTCATTCATCATTATGAAAAATGATATTTCAGCTTCTTTTCATGAATTTACGAGTATGAGACAAATATTGTATGTAAAAAGTCTTATAAAATGTGATGAACATGTATTTCAATATATGAATATTGAACCAAATACTTTGAATACAAAGTTTTATGCGTATTTGTCACATCTTCCATAAATTTGTTATCCCTTTCCACTTTAATTTTATCCTCAATAGAAAATTCAAAGGTAGTCGCGAGATAGGGTTAATGTAGGCTCTAGGGGACAATAATTTTATAAGAAATTGGTATTTGTATTGAATTATCTATTAGTAGTTTGTTACTAAATTAATTGTAATTAATTTTAAAGAAGTTAACCTTATATAAATAATTAACTTTTATTTAAATAAAGTAAGCACTTAAATGCCTAATTATTTCCAAATAACTTCTTTTAGTACAAAATTGATAATCTCTTTTTAATCATTTTGTCAATATTTGTTCCAAGTTGTCAAACTAATTAGTTAAACATTATTATGTTTTAAAATACATTAACCCTTTTCAATAGTCCTTTCTTTTTAAGCAATGTTTTTTCTCTTCTGGTTCTTAGAATGAATTGTGAGTAGGAGACAAATTCAATATACCAAGAGTCCTGTAAAAATTTAATGAACATGAAAAATAAGTATAATAAACTTTAACCAATGACTTAAAATCAAAATGTGTATGTATGATAAGCAACACATTCAATAACTCTCGTATCTCTGACCATTTTTGTTTTAACTCAATTAAAATTCCAAAGGTAGTTGAAGACGTGATCATGGTGTGACATGTGGTAACAAATATGAAAAACATACACCACAAACAATATGCCAAACATTAATTTCAAAAATAATAAGCACACCGATCATATGGTCCATAGCTAGGTGATGGAGCATTTGAGAGCAGATCAAAAAGTAATTGACTCAAACCTGATTTGTCCCTTTTAGAATTCAATAATTTTTATTAATAAAATGAACACTTTAAAATTTAGGGAATCGACTAGAATATTGTTGGGGTTTAATCCCGCATAAGAAAACCAAATTCTCCTTTAATAATATCATTATATTTTCGTTTTATCTTCGTGGACACACTTAAGTATTCTTATTCCACGTCTTACACGTTTACAAAAGTTTAATTTTGTCACTTTAAATTTTCATTGGAATTCTCTCACTATATTCTTAAATTCGTTCTTCTTATTATAATTATATTCTTCTCCCAGGATAACAATATTAACCATTTATTTTGTTTCTTCCTCCTTGCAATTGATTCGCATGAAAATCTTATCGTTTTATAATTAATATCAATTAATTTGTGTATATTTTTACATTCATCCATACCATACATTTAAGTTTTATTTAAATTTAATAAAATAACTTATGAATTTTTTAATTTTAATTAAAACTTAGTTAATTCAAATACTGAAATCCTTTTTATCCCACGATAAAAAATAAATAATGAATTCACCGTTGCACATAAATGTAATTATTTCTAACCAAGCAACCTTTTAGAAATAAATAATTTTTATTCAAAAAAGTAATCGACTAAATGATTAATTGTTAGGAAGGAATATATTCCTACCCTATATGAGAAGTGAAACCACTTTCACTCATTCTTCATTATGAAAAATGATATTTCAGCTTCTTTTCATGAATTTGCGAGTATGAGACAAATATTGTATGTAAAGAGTCTTATAAAATGTGATGAACATGTATTTCAATATATGAATGTTGAACCAAATACTTTGAATACAAAGTTTTATGCGTATTTGTCACATCTTCCATAAATTTGTTATCCCCTTCCATTTTAATTTTATCCTCAATAGAAAATTCAAAGGTAGACGTGAGATAGGGTTAGTGTAGGCTCTAGGGGAGAATAATTTTATAAGAAATTGGTATTTGTATTGAATTATCTATTAGTAGTTGGTTACTAAATTAATTGTAATTAATTTTAAAGAAGTTAACCTTATATAAATAATTAACTTTTATTTAAATAAAGTAAGCACTTAAATGCCTAATTATTTCCAAAAAACTTCTTTTAGTACAAAATTCACAATCTCTTTTTAATCATTTTGTTAGCATTTCTTCCAAGTTGACAGACTAATTAGTTAAACATTATTATCTTTGAAGATACATTAACCCTTTTCAATAGTCCTTTCTTTTTAAGCAATGTTTTTTTTCTTCTGGTTTTTAGAATGAATTGTTAGTAGGAGACAAATTCAATATACCAAGAGTCATGTAAAAACTTAATGAACATGAAAAAAAAGTATAATAAACTTTAACCAATGACTTAAAATCAAAATGTGTAAGCATGATAAGCAACATATTCAATAACTCTAGTATGTCTGACCATTTTTGTTTTAACTCAATTAAAATTCCAAAGGTAGTTGAAGACGTGATCATGGTGTGACATGTGGTAACGAATATATAGGCTTCAATCAATCTCTAGGAAGAACTTACAATACTTGTGTAAAATATGAAAAACATACACCACAAACAATATGCAAAACATTAATTTCAAAAATAATAAGCACACCGATCATAGGGTCCATAGCTAGGTGATGGAGCATTTGAGAGCAGATCAAAAAGATATTGACTCAAACCTGATTTATCCCTTTTAGAAATAAATAATTTTTATTAATAAAATGAACACTTTAAAATTTAGCGATTCGACTAGAATATTGTTGGGGTTTAATCCCCATAAGAAAACCAAATTCCCCATTAATAATATCATTATATTTTCTTTTTATCTCCGTGCACACACTTAAGTATTCTTATTCTACATCTTACACGTTTACACAAGTTTAATTTTGTCACTTTAAATTTTCATTGGAATTCTCTCACTATATTCTTAAATTCGTTCTTCTTATTATAATTATATTCTTCTCCCAGGTTAACAATATTAACCATTTATTTTGTTTCTTCCTCCTTGCAATTGATTCCCATGAAAATCTTATAGTTTTATACTTAATATCAATTAATTTGTGTATATTTTTACATTCATCCATACCATACATTTAAGTTTTATTAAAATTTAATAAAATAACTTATGATTTTTTTAATTTTAATTAAAACGTAGTTAATTCAAATACTGAAATCTTTTTTATCCCACAGTAAAAAATAAATAATGAATTCACCGTTGCACATAAATGTAATTATTTCTAACAAAGCAACCTTTTAGAAATAAATAATTTTTATTCAAAAAAGTAATCAACTAAATGATTAATTGTTAGGAAGGAATATATTCCTACCCTATATGAGAAGTGAAACCACTTTCACTCATTCTTCATTATGAAAAATGATATTTCAGCTTCTTTTCATGAATTTGCGAGTATGAGACAAATATTGTATGTAAAGAGTCTTATAAAATGTGATGAATATGTATTTCAATATATGAATGTTGAACCAAATACTTTGAATACAAAGTTTTATGGTATTTGTCACATCTTCCATAAATTTGTTATCCCCTTCGACTTTAATTTTATCCTCAATAGAAAATTCAAAGGTAGACGCGAGATAGGGTTAGTGTAGGCTCTAGGGGAGAATAATTTTATAAGAAATTGGTATTTATATTGAATTATCTATTAGTAGTTGGTTACTAAATTAATTGTAATTAATTTTAAATAAGTTAACCTTATATAAATAATTAACTTTTATTTAAATAAAGAGAGCACTTAAATGCCTAATTATTTCCAAAAAACTTCTTTTAGTACAAAATTCACAATCTCTTTTTAATCATTTTGTTATCATTTGTTCCAAGTTGACAGACTAATTAGTTAAACATTATTATCTTTGAAGATACATTAAGCCTTTTCAATAGTCCTTTCTTTTTAAGGAATGTTTTTTTTCTTCTGGTTTTTAGAATGAATTATTAGTAGGAGACAAATTCAATATACCAAGAGTCATGTAAAAACTTAATGAACATGAAAAAAAAGTATAATAAACTTTAACCAATGACTTAAAATCAAAATGTGTAAGCATGATAAGCAACATATTCAATAACTCTAGTATGTCTGACCATTTTTGTTTTAACTCAATTAAAATTCCAAAGGTAGTTGAAGACGTGATCATGGTGTGACATGTGGTAACGAATATATAGGCTTCAATCGATCTCTAGGAAGAACTTACAATACTTGTGTAAAATATGAAAAACATACACCACAAATAATATGCAAAACATTAATTTCAAAATAATAAGCACACCGATCACAGGTTCCATAGCTATGTGATGGAGCATTTGAGAGCAGATCAAGAAGTAATTGACTCACACCTGATTTGTCCCTTTTCGAAGCAAATAATTTTTATAAATAAAATGAACACTTTAAAATTTAGGGAATCGACTAGAATATTGTTCGGGTTTAATCCCCCATATGAAAACTAAATTCTCCTTTAATAATATAATTATACTTTCTTTTTATCCCCGTGGACACACTAAAGTATTCTTATTGCACATCTTACACGTTTACACTTGTTTAATCTTGTCACTTTAAATTTTCATTGGAATTCTCTTACTATATTCTTAAATTCGTTCTTCTTATTATAATTATATTCTTCTCCCAGGATAACTACATTAGCCATTGGTTTTGTTTCTTCCTCCTTGCAACTGATTCGCATGAAAATCCTATAGTTTTATACTTAATATCAATTAATTTGTGTATATTTTTACATTCATCCATACTATACATTTAAATTTTATTTAAATTTAAAAAAATAACTTATGAATTTTTTACTTATAATTAAAACTTAGTTAGTTCAAATACAGAAATCTTTTTTACCCCACTGTAAAAAATAAATAATGAATTCAGCGTTGCACATAAATGTAATTATTTTTAACAAAGCAACCTTTTAGAAATAAATAATTTTTATTCAAAAAATTAATCAACTAAATGATTAATTGTTAGGAAGGAACATATTCCTAACCTATATGAGACATGAAACCACTTTCACTCATTCTTCATTATGAAAAATGATATTTCAGCTTCTTTTCATGAATTTGCGAGTATGAGACAAATATTGTATGTAAAGAGTCTTATAAAATGTGATGAACAGTATTTCAATATATAAATGTTGAACCAAATACTTTGAATACAAAGTTTTATGCGTATTTGTCACATCTTCCATAAATTTGTTATCCCCTTCTACTTTAATTTTATCCTCAATAGAAAATTCAAAGGTAGTTGCGAGATAGGGTTAGTGTAGGCTCTAGGAGACAATAATTTTATAAGGAATTGGTATTTGTATTGAATTATCTATAAGTAGTTAGTTACTAAATTAATTGTAAATAATTTTAAAGAAGTTAACCTTATATATATAATTAACATTTATTTAAATTAACTAAGCACTTAAATTCCTAATTATTTCCAAATAACTTCTTTTAGTACAAAATTGATAACCTCTTTTCAATCATTTTGTCTGCATTTGTACCAAGTTGTCAAACTAATTATTTAAACATTATTATCTTTTAAGATACATTAACCCTTTTTCAATCGTCCTTTCTTTTTAAGCAATGTTTTTTTTCTGGTTCTTAGAATGAATTGTGAGTAGGAGACAAATCCAATATTCCAAGAGTCATGTAAAAATTTAATGAACATGAAAAATAAGTATAATAAACTTTAACCAATGACTTAAAATCAAAATGTGTATGCATGATAAGCAACCTATTCAATAACTCTCGTATCTCTGACCATTTTTGTTTTAACTAAAGAAAAATTCCAAAGGTAGTTGAAGATGTGTTCATGGTGTGACATGTGGTAACGAAAATATAGGCTTCAATTGATATCTAGGAAGAACTTAAATTACCTGTGTAAAATATGAAAAACATACACCACAAACAATGTGCAAAACATTAATTTCAAAATAATAATCACACCGATCATAGGGTCCATAGCTATGTGATGGAGCATTTGAGAGCAGATCAAGAAGTAATTGACTCAAACCTGATTTGTCCCTTTTAGAATATTGTTGGGGTTTAAGCCCCCATAAGAAAACCAAATTCTCCTTGAATAATATAATTATATTTTCTTTTTATACCCATGTAAACACTAAAGTATTCTTATTCCACATCTTACACGTTTACCTAGTTTAATTTTGTCAATTTCAATTTTCATTGGAATTCTCTCACTATATTCTTAAATTCATTCTTCTTATTATAATTATATTCTTCTCCCAGGATAACAACATTAACCATTTATTTTGTTTCTTCCTCCTTGCAATTGATTCACATGAAAATCCTATAGTTTTATTCTTAATATCAATTAATTTATGAATATATTTGCATTCATCCATACTATACATTTAAATTTTATTTAAATTTAATAAAATAACTTATAAAATTTTTAATTATAATTAAAACTTAGTTAGTTGAAATACTAAAATCTTTTTTATCCCTCGGTAAAAAATAAATAATGAATTCACCGTTGCACATAAATGTAATTATTTCCAACAAAGCAACCTTTTAGAAATAAATAATTTTAATTCAAAAAAGTAAACAACTAAATGATTAATTGTTAGGAAGGAACATATTCCTACCCTATATGAGACATGAAACCACTTTCACTCATTTTTCATTATGAAAAATGATGATTCAGCTTCGTTTCATGAATTTACGAGTATGAGACAAATATTGTATGTAAAGAGTCTTACAAAATGTGATGAACATGTATTTCAATATATGAATGTTGAATCAAATACTTTGAATACAAAGTTTTATGCGTATGTGTCACATCTTCCATAAATTTGTTATCCCTTTCCACTTTAATTTTATCCTTAATAGAAAATTCAAAGGTAGTTGCGAGATAGGGTTACTGTAGGCTCTAGGGGACAATAATTTTATAAGAAATTTCTATTTGTCTTGTATTATCTATTAGTAGTTGGTTACAAAATTAATTGTAAATAATTTTAAAGAAGTTAACCTTATATAAATAATTAACATTTATTTAAATAAAGTGAGCACTTAAATGCCTAATTATTTCCAAATAACTTCTTTTAATACAAAATTGATAATCTCTTTTCAATCATTTTGTCTGCATTCGTTCCAAGTTGTCAAACTAATTAGTTAAACATTATTATCTTTTAAGATACATTAACCCTTTTCAATCGTCCTTTCTTTTTAAGCAATGTTTTTTTTCTGGTTCTTAGAATGAATTGTGAGTATAAGACAAATTAAATATACCAAGAGTTCATAAAAATTTAATGAACATGAAAAATAAGTATAATAAACTTTAACTAATGACTTAAGATCAAATAGTGTATGCATGATAAGCAACATATTCAATAACTCTCGTATCTATGACCATTTTTGTTTTAACTCAATTAAAACTCCAAAGGTAGTTGAAGATATGTTCATGGTGTGACATGTGGTAATGAATATATAGGCTTCAATCGATCTCTAGGAAGAACTTAAAATACATGTGCAAAATATGAAAATCTTACACCACAAACAATATGCAAAACATTAATTTCAAAAGAATAAGCACACCGATCACAGGGTCCATAGCTATGTGATGGAGCATTTCAGAGAAAATCAAGAAGTAATTGACTCACACCTGATTTGTCCCTTTTCGAAATAAATAAATTTTATTAATAAAATGAACACTTTAAAATTTAGGGAATCAACTAGAATATTGTTGGGGTTTAAGCCCCTATAAGAAAACCAAATTCTCCTTTAATAATATAATTATATTTTCTTTTTATCCCTGTGTACACACTAAAGTATTCTTATTCCACATCTTACACGTTTACCTAGTTTAATTTTGTCACTTTCAATTTTCATTGGAATTCTCTCACTATATTCTTAAATTCGTTCTTCTTATTATAATTATATTCTTCTCCCAGGATAACAACATTAACCATTTATTTTGTTTCTTCCTGCTTGCAATTGATTCCCATGAAAATCCTATAGTTTTATACTTAATATCAATTAATTTGTGTATATCTTTGCATTCATCCATACTATACATTTAAATTTTATTTAAATTTAATAAAATAACATGAATTTTTTAATTATAATTAAAACTTAGTTTGTTCAAATACTGAAATCTTTTTTATGCCATGGTAAAAAAATAAAAAATGAATTCACCGTTGCACATAAATGTAATTATTTCTAACAAAGCAACCTTTTAGAAATAAATAATTTTTATTCAAAAAAGTAATCATCTAAATGATTAATTGTTAGGAAGGAACATGTTCCTACCCTATATGAGACATGAAACCACTTTCACTCATTCTTTATTATGAAAAATGATATTTCAGCTTCTTTTCATGAATTTGCGATAATGAGACAAGTATTGTATGTAAAGAGTCTTATAAAATGTGATGATTATGTAAATCAATATATGAATGTTGAACCAAACACTTTGAATACAAAGGTTTATGCGTATTTGTCACATCTTCCATAAACTTGTTATCCCCTTCCACTTTAATTTAATCCTCAATAGAAAATTCAAAGGTAGTTGCGAGATAGGGTTAGTGTAGGCTCTAGGGGACAATAATTTTATAAAGAATTGCTATTTGTATTGAATTATCTATTAGTAGTTAGTTACTTAATTAATTATAAATAATTTTAAAGAAGTTAACCTTATATAAATAATTAACATTTATTTAAATAATGTAAGCACCTAAATGCCTAATTATTTCCAAATAACTTCTTTTAGTACAAAATTGATAATCTCTTTTCAATCATTTTGTCTGCATTTGGTCCAAGTTGTCAAACTAATTAGTTAAACATTATTATCTTTTAAGATACATTAACCCTTTTTCAATCGTCCTTTCTTTCTAAGCAATGTTTTCTTTTTCTGTTTCTAAGAATGAATTGTGAGTAGGAGACAAATCCAATATTCCAAGAGTCATGTAAAAATTTAATGAACATGAAAAATAAGTATAATAAACTTTAACCAATGACTTAAAATCAAAATGTGTATGCATGATAAGCAACCTATTCAATAACTCTCGTATCTCTGACCATTTTTGTTTTAACTCAAGAAAAATTCCAAAGGTAGTTGAAGATGTGTTCATGGTGTGACATGTGGTAACGAAAATATAGGCTTCAATTGATATCTAGGAAGAACTTAAAATACCTGTGTAAAATATGAAAAACATACACCACAAACAATGTGCAAAACATTAATTTCAAAATAATAATCACACCGATCATAGGGTCCATAGCTATGTGATGGAGCATTTGAGAGCAGATCAAGAAGTAATTGACTCAAACCTGATTTGTCCCTTTTAGAATATTGTTGGGGTTTAAGCCCCCATAAGAAAACCAAATTCTCCTTGAATAATATAATTATATTTTCTTTTTATACCCATGTAAACACTAAAGTATTCTTATTCCACATCTTACACGTTTACCTAGTTTAATTTTGTCACTTTCAATTTTCATTGGAATTCTTTCACTATATTCTTAAATTCGTTCTTCTTATTATAGATATATTCTTCTCCCAGGATAACAACATTAACCATTTATTTTGTTTCTTCCTTCTTGTAATTGATTCACATGAAAATCCTATAGTTTTATACTTAATATCAATTAATTTGTGTATATATTTGCATTCATCCATACTATACATTTAAATTTTATTTAAATTTAATAAAATAACTTATGAATTTTTTAATTATAATAAAAACTTAGTTAGTTCAAATACTGAAATCTTTTTTATCCCACGGTAAAAAATAAATAATGAATTCACCGTTGCACATAAATGTAATTATTTCTAACAAAGCACCCTTTTAGAAATAAATAAATTTTATTCAAAAAATTAATCAACTAAATGATTAATTGTTAGGAAGGAACATATTCCTACCCTATATGAGACATGAAACCACTTTCACTCATTCTGTTTCTAAGAATGAATTGTGAGTAGGAGACAAATTCAATATTCCAAGAGTCATGTAAAAATTTAATGAACATGAAAAATAAGTATAATAAACTTTAACCAATGACTTAAAATCAAAATGTGTATGCATGATAACCAACATATTCAACAACTCCCGTATCTCTGACCATTTTTGTTTTAACTCAATGAAAATTCCAAAGGTAGTTGAAGAGGTGTTCATGGTGTGATATGTGGTAATGAATTTATAGGCTTCAATCGATCTCTAGGAAGAATTTAAAATACATGTGTAAAATATGATAAACATACACCACAAACAATATGCATAACATTAATTTCAAAATAATAAGCACATCGATCATAGGGTCCATAGCTATGTGATGGAGCATTTGAGTGCAAATCGAGAAGTAAATGACTCAAACCTGATTTGTCCCTTTTCGAAATAAATAATTTTTATTAATAAAATGAACACTTTAAAATTTAGGGAATCAACTAGAATATTGTTGGGGTTTAATCCCACATAAGAAAACCAAATTCTCCTTTAATAATATCATTATATTTTCTTTTTATCCCCGTGGACACACTAAAGTATTCTTATTCCACATCTTACAAGTTTACACTAGTTTAATTTTGTCACTTTAAATTTTCATTGAAATTCTATCACTATATTCTTAAATTCGTTCTTCTTATTATAAATATATTCTTCTTCCAGGAAAACAACATTAACCATTTAGTTTTTTTTCTTCCTCCTTGCAATTGATTCCCTAGAAATTCATATAGTTTTATACTTAATATCAATTAATTTGTGTATATTTTTACATTCATCCATACTATACATTTAAACTTTATTTAAATTTAATAAAATAACTTATGAATTTTTTAATTATAATTAAAACTTAGTTATGTCAAATACTGAAATCTTTTTTATCCCACGGTAAAAAATGAATAATGAATTCACCGTTGCACATAAATGTAATTATTTCTAACAAAGCAATCTTTTAGAAATAAATAATTTTTATTCAAAAAAGTAATCAACTAAATGATTAATTGTTAGGAAGGAACATATTCCTATCTTATATGTGACAAGAAACCACTTTCACTCATTCTTCATTATGAAAAATGATATTTCTGCTTCTTTTCATGAATTTGCGAGTATGAGACAAATATTATATGTAAAGAGTCATATAAAATGTGATGAACATGTATTTCAATATAGGAATGTTAAACCAAATACTTTGAATACAATGTTTTATGCGTATTTGTCACATCTTCCATAAATTTGTTATCCCCTTCCACTTTAATTTTATCCTCAATAGAAAATTCAAAGGTAGTTGCGAGATAGGGTTAGTGTAGGCTCTAGGGGACAATAATTTTATAAGATATTGGTATTTGTATTGAATTATGTATTAGTAGTTAGTTACTAAATTATTTGTAATTAATTTTAAAGAAGTTAACCTTATATAAATAATTAACATTTATTTAAATAAAGTAAGCACTTAAATGCCTAATTATTTCCAAATAACTTCTTTTAGTACAAGATTGATAATCTCTTTTCAATCATTTTGTCTGCATTTGTTCCAAGTTGTCAAACTAATTAGTTAAACATTATTATCTTTTAAGATACATTAACCCTTTTTCAATCGTCCTTTCTTTTTAAGCAATGTTTTTTTCTTCTGGTTCTTAGAATGAATTGTGAGTAGGAGACAAATTTAATATACCAAGAGTCCTCTAATAATTTATTGAACATGAAAAATAAGTGTAATAAACTTTAACGAATGACTTAAAATCAAAATGTGTATCCATGATAAGCAACATATTCAATAACTCTCGTATCTCTGACCATTTTTGTTTTAACTCAATTAAAATTCCAAAGGTAGTTGAAGATGTGTTCATGGTGTGACATGTGGTAATGAATATATAGTCTTCAATCGATCTCTAGGAAGAACTTAAAATACCTGTGTAAAATATGAAAAACATACACCACAAACAATATGCAAAACATTAATTTCAAAATAATAAGCATACCGATCATAGGGTCCATAACTATGTGATGGAGAATTTGAGAGCAGATCAAGAAGTAATTGACTCAAACCTGATTTGTCCCTTTTAGAAATAAATAATTTTTATTACTAAAATGAACACTTTAAAATTTAGGGAATCGACTAGAATATTGTTGGGGAAACCCCCATAAGAAAACCAAATTCTCCTTTAACAATATCGTTATATTTTCTTTTTATCCCCGTAGACACACTAAAGTATTCTTATTCCACATCTTACACGTTTACACTAGTTTAATTTTGTCACTTTAAATTTTCATTGGAATTCTCTCACTATATTCTTAAATTCGTTCTTCTTATTATAATTATATTCTTCTCCCAGGATAACGACATTAACCATTTAGTTTGTTTCTTCCTCCTTGCAATTGACTCCCATGAAAATCTTATAGTTTTATACTTAATATCAATTAATTTGTGTATATTTTTACATTCATCCACACTATACATTTAAGTTTTAATTAAATTTACAAAAATAACTCATGAATTTCTTAACTATAATTAAAACTTAGTTAGTTCAAATACTGAAATCTTTTTTATCCCTCGGTAAAAAATAAATAATGAATTCACCGTTGCACATAAATGTAATTATTTCTAACAAAGCAACCTTTTAGAAATAAATAATTTTTATTCAAAAAAGTAATCAAGTAAATAATTAATTGTTAGGAAGGAACATATTCCTACCCTATATGAGACATGAAACCACTTTCACTCATTTTTCATTATGAAAAATGATGATTCAGCTTCTTTACATGAATTTGCGAGTATGAGACAAATATTGTATGTAAAGAGTCTTATAAAATGTGATGAACATGTATTTTAATATATGAATGTTGAATCAAATACATTGAATACAAAGTTTTATGCGTATGTGTCACATCTTCCATAAATTTGTTATCCCTTTCCACTTTAATTTTATCCTCAATAGAAAATTCAAAGGTAGTTGCGAGATAGGGTTAGTGTAGGCTCTAGGGGACAATAATTTTATTAGAAATTGGTATTTGTATTGAATTATCTATTAGTAGTTAGTTACTAAATTAATTGTAATTAATTTTAAAGAAGTTAACCTATATATAAATAATTAACATTTATTTAAATAAAGTAAGCACTTAAATGCCTAATTATTTCCAAATAACTTTTTTTAGTACAAAATTGATAATCTCTTTTCAATCATTTTGTCAACATTTGATCCAAGTTGTCAAACTAATTAGTTAAACATTATTTTCTTTAAAGATACATTAACCCTTTTTCAATCGTCCTTTCTTTTTAAGCAATGTTTTCTTTTTCTGTTTCTAAGAATGAATTGTGAGTAGGAGACAAATTCAATATTTCAAGAGTTCTGTAAAAATTTAATGAACATGAAAAATAAGTATAATAAACTTTAACCAATGACTTAAAATCAAAATGTGTATGCATGATAACCAACATATTCAATAACACTACTAGAATAAGTCATTTTAGCCTCCTAGTTTAGAGTCGGCCACCGACACGGACACTATTAGTGTCGGCTAAGCCTACACTAACGGACTCTATCTAGGTACATCTTTAAAGACAAGTTATTTTTTTTATCAGTGTCGGCAAAACCGACACTACTTGTTATGTTATCTTTGAAGAATGTTTGATTAATTTATTTAGAGTCGGTGAGACCGACTCTATCTAGTAGCATTATTTTTTAATTAGTATTTATTTAATTAGAGTCCGCTAAGCCGACTCTATTCTTATAAGATATATATTTTCCATTGATTTATCTATAATATATATATATATATATATTTAAGGTTTAAGTATTTTATTTATTAATTAGAGTCTGCTTGGCGGACTCTATGGAATTTTCTATTTCGGACCAAAAATTACGCGACAGCTTATTTCCTTCTTTCCTTTTCCCTCGTCATTTTTCACTCTCCCTCCATTTCATTTCACAAAACGAAAACCCTAATTCCATGCTAATTCGTGAATCCCTTTTTTCCCTATTTCGTGAACCGATTCGTGAATCCCTAATCCGTGAATCCATTGAAGAATCCCTAATTCCCTAATTCAAAATCCCTCGTTAAAGGGTTTCTGATTCTTCCTCTCTCTCTTCCGATTCTTCCTCTCACCGTCGCAGGCGTCACCACCGTAATCGCCGAGACCGCGACAAGGACTCCCTTAAGATCCGAAAAAAAACCAAGTCTCACTCCCACACCAAACGACGTCGCAAGCATCATCGCTACTCTTCCGATTCTGATTCATATTCTTCATCCCCCCTCTCTGATTACTCCAGGTTCCAATTCAATTCCTCACATAACGGACTACATGCTTATTCCCTTTTTAATTTTTATTTCTTCGTATATACATGATTTGATTCCATATTCAATTTACTATCCATGAATTTTTATGTACATACGTTCTCAAATGCTATGGAATACAGTTGAAGAAATAGTTTATTCAACCTTTTGTCTCTGTGTTTTGGTTACGGGTATGTTTGTATGTTTCCACTAATTTGAATCAATCAATTTTAGTTTAAAGTTCGTCTGTGTATTTGGTTCTGCCGTGAAGAAAATTGATTTTGATTGAATTGATTCTGTAAAAGTAATTCTGGCTAAAAGTGATTTACAGTATGTTTTAGATAAATTGTTGCAAAAGTGAGTTGAGCTGTGTAAAAATCACGTTTACACTCAAAAGCTACAATTTGCTTCAAGTTGAATCAATTATAGAAAGAAAAATCAGTTTTACATGAGAGCAACCGAACATGTTAAAATCAATTTTGGATGTTCCAAATGTGAAGTCAAACATACCCTTAGTTGAATTTAGAGTGATTCATGTTTCGATGAAAATGAATTGAGCAATACATTTGAGTGTTAAAATCAGGTTTGGAGTCCAAAGACAGTTTTAAGATAGAATCAGTTCTTGAGGCAATATCAATCCTACATCTTTAGGATTTTTTTGGTCCATCCAAAATTATGACTAATAAACTATGTTTAATACACATAATTTTTTTTCCAAGGAATTTGAATTGTGTAGCTTAATGCTTGTTCCTGTTTTATTTCGTTCACCACAGTCAAATCCTACTAACCGCGTCCTTTGAGTTTCTTGCTAGAATAAGGAAAATGAGCGAAGTAAAAGTCATCGCCATAAGAGACAGAAGCACAACCTAAAAGAGGTAGGTCAATTTTTGATACCTTGTCTTTTGCTGTTTTGTTTATAAATAGTTTGGCATTCTTCATCTTTAAAGTTTCAACTCTTGTAGTGACTGAAATATCTACTCTCTGCGGGAGACCTAGTTTCATTTATATCATCATTTTTTTGTTGGATAGGAAAATGTTAGTAATTAGTTAGGTTAGTATTTTCTCCTTCACCGAGGTTTGAACCCGGATCCTCTAACTCATTAAGCCCTTAGCCCCAAAACCTGGTAGTTAAATCTGTATACATGTTAGGTCTGAAAATAAAATAAAAATTTGCTATGTTCGTCATGTTTAAAATTTGCTACAATAGTATTAAAATTTGTACAATAGTATTAAAATTTGCTATGTTCGTCATGTTTAATTTTTGAACCACTGAAAATAAAATAAAAATCCCTTGGAATGCATGTATTCTATTCTCTCCTAATACCCATTAGGAAGTTATCTGATTTTCTCCTAATACCCATTAGGAACTTATCAGCCATTCATTTTTGTCTAATATATGTTTTAATTTCCAGTGGTTGACGAGTTAATTGTTTGCCTTATAGAAAATGGATCGTACTTGGATGTACGATAGAGTATATTCCAATAGACACGGATTGAAAGAAGAGTATGTTCGCGGGGTTAAAGACTTCGTAAAGAGGGCTTTGAAACAACCTATTTGTAAATCTGAGGGAGGGATAAGGTGTCCGTGTATAAATTGCAAGTGTCTCAAGATAAGAACACCAACTAATGTTAGACTTCACTTGTATCGAGATGGATTTCAACCAGACTATTGGATTTGGACTCAACATGGAGAAGTAGAGCTCAATGTTAATACAAGGAATGATTCAAATAGTAGTGAGCATGTGCATCATGATGACCAAATTGAGGCAATGAATCAGATGGTGTATGATGCTTTTAGGCCTTATGGAGTATTCTCTCACGTGAATGATAACATAGAAGTTGAGGAATATACGGAGGATGAGTTTCCCAACGAAGATGCCAAACGATTTTATGACAAGTTGATATCTTTCAACAAGCCCATTTATGAGGGAGCTACCCAATCAATATTATCAATATCTACTCAACTTCTTGAAATTAGGTCTAATTGGCATGTACCACAAAAAGGTTTAGATTTTGTTGCACAAATGCTTAAAAGTGTATGTCCAGTTCAAAAATGCTTGCCCGAGAACTATTACCAAGCAACACAGTTGGTATCTAAGTTAGGGCTAAAGGTTGAGAAGATTGATTGTTGTAAGAATGGTTGTATGTTATATTACAAGGATGATAGCAATCTATCAGAGTGCAAATTTTGTAATGCTCCTAGGTTCATTCCTCGCAAGACTGGCATGGGAAAGTACAAAGATATCCCAGTGAAGAGAATGCTCTACTTCCCAATCATTCCCAGATTACAAAGATTGTATGCATCAACTGAGTCGGCAAGTGAAATGAGATGGCATCACATGAACAAAAATAGTTCCAACATCCTTCGCCACCCGTCAGATGGAAAATCATGGAAACATTTTGATAGTGTATATCCCGACTTTTCTAGGGAACCCAGAAATGTAAGGTTGGGTCTGTGTTCAGATGGTTTTACTCCTTACATTCAAGCGTCTGCTTCTCCATACTCATGTTGGCCAATAATAGTTACTCCGTATAATCTCCCCCCTGAAATGTGCATGACCAAACCATACTTGTTTTTGGCATGCCTCATACCCGGACCTAAAAACCCTAAATTAAAGATAGATGTCTACTTGCAACCATTGATTGATGATCTACATCGATTGTGGTCCAATGGAATATTGACCTATGATATATCTACAAAACAAAACTTCATCATGAAAGCCTGCTTGATGTGGACAATTAATGATTTTCCAGCCTATGGTATGTTATCTGGATGGGAAACACAAGGTAAATTGGCATGCCCTCATTGTATGGAACACACTGATGCTTTCACCTTGAAAAGTGGCCATAAGAATTCCTGGTTTGACTGTCATCGTCGTTTCTTGCCATCTAATCACTCCTTCAAAAGGAGTAAAAGAAGTTTCCTAAAAAATAGGGTTGTGACCAATGAGCCACCTCCCATTTCCACAGGGAAAGATATATGGGCGGTAATAAGTAATTTTCCAAAAGTTACTGAAATTGGATGGGAGGCGAAATGGAAAGAATTCGAAGGGTATGGAGTGGATCACAATTGGAAAAAGCGAAGTATTTTTGGGATCTCCCATATTGGAAGGATAACTTGTTAAGGCATAACCTCGATGTGATGCACATAGAAAAAAACGTCTTCGATAATATATTTAATACTGTCATGAATGTTAAGGATAAAACAAAGGATAATGAAAAGGCAAGAGAAGACTTGGCTAAATTATGCTTTCGCGGGGACTTGGAGCTCCAACCCTTAGAAAACGGAAAGAATGGTAAACCAAAGGCTAGTTACACTCTAACCAAATCTGAAGCCAAGTTGGTTTGTAAATGGCTTAAGGAATTGAGAATGCCAGATGGCTATGCTTCAAACCTCAGTAGGTGTGCCAATGTAGAAAAGGGTACGGTGCATGGGATGAAGAGCCATGATTGTCATGTTTTCATGGAATGTTTACTCCCAATTGCATTCCATTCATTGCCAGATTTGGTTTGGAAACCATTAACTGAGCTAAGTCGATTCTTTAAAGATCTTTGTTGCAATACATTGAGGATGGACGACTTAATTAAGTTGGATGAGAATATTCCAATTATCATATGCAAGTTGGAAAGGATTTTTCCACCAGGTTTCTTTGACTCAATGGAGCATCTTCCAATTCATCTTGCCAAAGAAGCAATTCTAGGTGGTCCAGTACAGTACCGATGGATGTATCCATTCGAAAGGTAATTGTTGTGGTTGATTTTATTAAGTTATTGCATGTTTATCATAAATTAATAAACGTGGAATGATTGAATGTGAAGATTTATGGGAGTCTCAAAGAGGGCAGTGACAAATAAGGCTAGAGTTGAAGGTTCCATATGCAGTGATTATATACATCGCGAGACAAATTACTTTTGCTCTCATTATTTCAACTCTTTCCGTTTGTTGCCAACCATAAATATTAGTAACAAACCTCATTTAGACAATGATGACATTCTACCTACAATGTCCATTCTACAAAGTGGCGGTCGACCAAGTGGGAAGTCACGAAAATATTTTCTATCTGATAAGGAATGGAAGTCTTCACATGTGCATGTCTTGATAAATTGTGATGAGGTTAAACCATATCTTGAGTAAGTGTGCATCATAATATATTCAATCAAATTATTGATGCATATCATAATAGATATTTACTTATGAATCGTGTGATTTCTTTCAGCATAATCTTAGAGAACCACTCTCTAGATATAGAAGATTCATCTGGGCGCATACATATAGAGTTTCCCATATGGCTGAAGAAATATGTAAATGAGGAGACAAATGGAGTTACTAACCAAGATATAATTGCCTTATCTCGCAGTCCTGCATCAATGGCCATATCATGGAACATGTATTTTATCAATGGGTACAAGTTTCATACTGAAGAATGGAGCAAAGGTAGAAAAACTAGCAATTGTGGTGTGCACGTGAAAGGTCTTGCAGAAGGAGGAAATACTGATTTTTATGGAATAATCAAACATATCTTTGAGCTAGATTACTTTGGTCTGAAGCATAAGATTCCAGTTTTTTATTGTGAATGGTTTGATCCAACAAGGAATACGGGCACAAAGGTTCACCCACAATATAAAACTGTGGATATTAAGATGGATAAACGTTATCGTCCTTATGATCCTTTCATCCTTGCGCAAAATGCAACACAAGTGTATTATGTCCCATATCCAGAAATGTGTAGAGATATGCATGGATGGTGTGCGGCAATCACCACAAAACCAAGGGGTCGCGTAGAGATTGACAACATAGAGGATGAAGTACCTTATCAATCTGATGGGATGTTAGCGGCGCTACCCAATGTAGAAATTGAAGCAATATCTTGTTTGCGTGACATGTCACAATTAGATGTGTTTGAAGAGATTTTTGATTGCTCTACTAGTGAAGCAGATAGAGGGCATTGATGAAGATAAGCGTGATGTGACGTGAATGAGGGTTCAAATAGAAACAAAAGGGTGAAGCAGAACTAAATTTTCTTTTCTTTCTAGTTTCTCTTTCTAGTTTTGCTGTTTTTTATATTGCTTTTAGTCTTTTACTGCCGACGGTCTGCTGCTAGTAATAAAGAAAAACTAACTCTTATCCCACAAAGCTTGTTAATAGATCCATATGATTACATGAGTTTACTGCTTGTTATCAGAAACAACATTGTTTCTTTTCTTTTACTTTTAATTTTATCAGAAACTGCATTTGATAATGTTATGATAATGTTAAGAGTGTGAGACTGACTAATCCTTTTATTTTTATGACAACAGATGACTAAAAGAGGTGGAAAAGCTAAGGTATTAGCACCAGGAAAACTTCAAGAAGAACGAAATCGCATAATTAACAAGAAGCATATCGTTAGGAAACCTGCTCAAACAATATTGTCTATGCAGGATGCATCATCGGCACCAACACCAGCTCAGGCAGCACCGTCCGTGCAGGTTGCATCGTCGATGCCGACATCAGCTTCGAAAAAATCATCTGTGCAGGCTGCATCGTCGATGCCAACACCAGCTCAGGCAGCATCGTCCGTGCAGGTTGCATCATCAATGCCAACATCAGCTTCTAAAAAATCGTGTGTGCAGGCTGCATCGTTGATGCCAACACCAGCTCAGGCAGCATCGTCCGTGCAGGCTACATCGTCGATGCCAACACCAGCTCAGGCAACATCGTCTGTGCAGGCTGCATCGTCGATGCCAACACCAGCTCCAACTGTAGTACCTGTTCATGCCACTACCTCTGAGAAATTCAGTTTTATGCCTACTCCAACTTTAAGCCATCAAACAATGGCTGGCCCTCAAAGTATAAACCTTCAAACAATGGCTAGCCCTTCAAATTTGGCAGAGGAGGAAGATGTGGATGCTGATGAGGATGAGGCGGTGGGTCAAGAAACTATTACCCCTCTTGTGCCAACAATAGATGAGAATGGGAAAGTTATTATAAAACCATCTGGTACTGGGTAAGTCATATATATTCTCATAATTTAATAATTTAGTAGTTTTATTATTGTATTTTGTCTAAAATATATATAACCTGTTAAGAAAGTTGAGAATATTACTATCCATATGATTCTTAATAATTTAGTAGTTTTATTATTGTATTTTGTAGGCTAGTTCCTACCAAAGAAGTTGCTGGTGCCATTAATTATGCGATACGCAAACAATTTTATAAACCTATACATCATTGGTCTGCACTCGATCCTGATACGAAAGTTGATTGGTTTAAGTTGTTTGGAGTAAGTATTTATTGACTTTTGTCACTTAAGTTGTTCAAATTATATTTAAAAAAGTAACTAATTGGTTATTAATATTAATTATCTGATTTTAATTATTTTTAGGAGAAGGTTTCGTGGGATCCTTTCGATCATGCATTTGTCTATAGCGCATTTGAAAAAAAAGGAAGAAAACGATTAAACGACATGTTGGGGAAGGCGAGGAGAAAAGGGACTCGACCTTCATGGATTGGTGATGATGCTTGGGTTGAACTTCAAACTTATTGGAAAAAGACCGAGTTTTTGGCTGTGTCTTCTCAAAACAAGACCAATCGAGCTTCCGCAAGAGGCGGAGCAGTCCACACCACAGGCCGTAAGGCTCATATTGATGTTGCACTTCAACTTGTAAGTAATAAAATCCTAACAAATTATTATTATTATGAAGATTCTTTATATCTTGACAGTTTTACTCGTATTCTGTATTGATTATTGGATTATTTGATTTTTGTAGTCACGTGAACTTCAAAGGGATCTGCGTCCCGATGAGTTATTTTTAAAAACACACAAGAGGAAAAATGGTGAATGGGTTGACAGTCGTGCTGCATCTACTTATGTAAGTTCTCGTAAATTTTACTGCATCAATATTTGCATCCATGCTTGAAACATATTATCTAGCTGTTATGTATTCCTTATGGCGCTGTTCTCGTAAAGTTTCTTCTCTTTCTTTGACTGGATTTTTGATAGAAGTATTTGGAGTTTCTATCTCCTTCCATCAACCAAGAGCTTTTAGCTCTCTGACTCCACCTTATTTGGAGGTTGATATTAATTATAGTATCGTTAAACATATTAGTAGTTTTAAAATATATATGTTTACCCCTTGTTTTTCAGAAGCAGACTTATTCAAATTAAACTCTCCAAAAAGGATCTAGTTATCCATTTTTATAGTCTAATGTAAGTTAGATATAATAGCACAAGTCCTATGTTTATCAACATGCTTAGAGTGACCATAGAAAGCTGTAATTCTACAGTCAGGACTGCTATCAGTTTGAAAAGGAAAGTTATGTTGAAAATGAAATTCCTGCTGTGTTGTTTGATATCAGTTTGAAATTCCTGCTATCAGTTTGAAATTCCTGCTATCAGTTTGAAATTCCTACTTCCTGCTATCAGTTTGAAAATGAAATCCGATTGAGGTTTCAAGTGAGTAGCAATGTTGGGTCCAATTGGGTGGGATCACGGTTCACAATACCTGCAGGTTGGAAGGCAGGTGCTACTTATTCCACCAAGATTCAGCCTTATTAACTATTATTACAGAAAAACAGTTTAAAGTCCCATAAACTGTTTGTTGTTGCTGCTTTTCAAAATAGGGACTAAAATTATGGATTTGTGTAACTTGACTCCATCTCATACTAAATAATATTGGAGTATCAATCAATAAAATCAATTCTAGTACATTACTACTTTATAACTTGACTACATGTCTTTATATTATTTTTTATATGGATAGATATATATTAACTAATGTATATAATTACTGTACTTTTATACTTTTAAGGGCAATTTAAAATATAGATATATGTCTTGTTTTGATGAACTCAAATTAAGTTAAAATTCTTCATGTCTCTCAACATGCTTGCAGATTGCTGTTACGCAGGCAAAATAATGATCAGTCCCATTAGATTTCTGAGCACAACGTGGATGTGTCGATTGCTATAGTGACAATGCATGAGACAGCGCACAAATACTATAATTATTATTGATTCTTTTCTTAGATAGATATCAAATTTGTACCTTTGTTTACATGTGAATAAATCAAACCACCCTATGAGTGAGTGAGTCATTGGCATAACCATTTTGAGTTTCATTGGCATAGCTGTATAAGAATGATACAATTGCTTGTGTTATCTTGCTGTTAAGTATTCCTTACTTTTTCTATTATGCAGAAGACTTTTAAAGAGAAGTTTGATGCAGAACTTCAGCCAACTGAAGAAGGGAATGGAGAGGTTATTCAAGTGTTAGATGGAGAGCGTGTAAATCAGCTATGGACAGAGGCTGCTGGGGGCCGTAACCGTGGTCGGGTTTATGGCGCTGCAGATTTAGCTATTAATCTAAAACGTGGATCAAAAAGTTTTACCCAACAATCTCAAACTCCTCAACACTCTATGTTTGGGATGTCATTAGAAGCTGAAAGAGCAGCTAGAATTAGAGCTGAACAAATTGTCGAGGCTGCAACGACCCAATTACAAGAGGCTAACGAAGCAATGCGAGCTGCTACCGAGGGTGCAAAAGCTGCTACCGAGACTGCACAAAGGATGGAGAGGGAGATGAATGCTTGGAAGGAATTTATGATGAAGAAATTTGACACTTCAACTTTTGTATCACATTCTCATCATTATGATGACGATTTGGATGATCAATCATTAGATGAAGATTGATCTTGTACTTTTAGTAGAACGAATTAATCTCGGATGTGATTACTTTTTGTGTATGTTTTTTGAAAGTTAATGTGGGTAGAACTTTTGTAGTTTCTTTCACGAATGTTTAAAATTGTTTCCAAATGTTTTACCATAAATATGATATTGTTCGGTTGATGGAGTGGATTGAAAAAATTTGTTCGAGTGAGGTTGTCATGTTGCAACCCGACTCTAAACATCTTTATTGTCCTTTTTTGTTGACTTTAGAGTCGGTGTATGCAAGGCTAAATATTATTATAGACTTTTCTATGTTGACTTTAGGGTCGGTGACACGGACGCTATCTGTTTTTTTCTTGAGTTTTATAAATTGACCTCAATGCCAGTCGATCGATGCATACAAAAAATGTTGACTTTTTTTGTTGACTTTAGAGTCGGACAGGCCAACGCTAAACATAATATTGACTTTTCATGGTTTTGAAACAATATAGCGTCGGTCCCATTAGTGTCCGCGTTAGCCTCCGTTTCACCGAGGCTACGTAGCCTCGGTGTATCTTTAGCCGACGTTACACAGTAGCTTCGCAACTTTTATTCAAGGCCCGACACCGACGCTAAACCGAAGCTAACCACATATTAGTGTCTGTTTTTTCACCTTTAGCGTCTGAAAGTCGCCGACGCTAATAACTGTTTTTCTAGTAGTGTAACTCTCGTATCTCTGACCATTTTTGTTTTAACCCAATTAAAATTCCAAAGGTAGTTGAAGATGTGTTCATGGTGTGACATGTGGTAATGAATATATAGTCTTCAATCGATCTCTAGGAAGAACTTAAAATACCTGTGTAAAATATGAAAACCATACACCACAAACAATATGCAAAACACTAATTTCAAAATAATAAGCATACCGATCATAGGGTCCATAGCTATGTGATGGAGCATTTGAGAGCAGATCAAGAAGTAATTGACTCAAACCTGATTTGTCCCTTTTAGAATATTGTTGGGGTTTAAGCCCCCATAAGAAAACAAAATTCTCCTTTAATAATATAATTATATTTTCTTTTTATACCCATGTAAACACTAAAGTATTCTTATTCCACATCTTACACGTTTACCTAGTTTAATTTTGTCACTTTAAATTTTATTTAAATTTAATAAAATAACTTATGAATTTTTTAATTATAATAAAAACTTAGTTAGTTCAAATACTGAAATCTTTTTTATCCCACGATACAAAATAAATAATGAATTCACCGTTGCACATAAATTTAATTATTTCTAACAAAGTAACCTTTTAGAAATAAATATTTTTTATTCATAAATAAATCAACTAAATGATTAATTGTTAGGAAGGAACATATTCCTACCCTATATGAGACATGAAACCACTTTCACTTATTCTTCATTATGAAAAATGATATTTCAGCTTCTTTCCATGAATTTGCGAGTATGAGAAAATTATTGTAAGTAAAGAGTCGTATAAAATGTGATGAACATGTATTTCAATATATGAATGTTGAACCAAACACTTTGAATAGAAAGTTTGATGCGTATTTGTCACATCTTCCATAAATTTGTTATCCCCTTCCACTTTAATTTTATCCTCAATAGGAAATTCAAAGGTAGTTGCGAGATAGGGTTAGTGTAGGCTCTAGGGGACAATAATTTTATTAGAAATTGGTATTTGTATTTAATTATCTATTAGTAGTTAGTTACTAAATTAATTGTAATTAATTTTAAAGAAGTTAACCTATATATAAATAATTAACATTTATTTAAATAAAGTAAGCACTTAAATGCCTAATTATTTCCAAATAACTTTTTTTAGTACAAAATTGATAATCTCTTTTCAATCATTTTGTCAACATTTGATCCAAGTTGTCAAACTAATTAGTTAAACATTATTTTCTTTAAAGATACATTAACCCTTTTTCAATCGTCCTTTCTTTCTAAGCAATGTTTTCTTTTTCTGTTTCTAAGAATGAATTGTGAGTAGGAGACAAATTCAATATTTCAAGAGTCCTGTAAAAATTTAATGAACATGAAAAATAAGTATAATAAACTTTAACCAATGACTTAAAATCAAAATGTGTATGCATGATAACCAACATATTCAATAATTTTACCTAGTTACGAGATAGGGTTAGTGTAGGCTTTAGGGGATAATAATTTTATAAGGAATTGGTATTTGTATTGAATTATCTATTAGTAGTTAGTTACTAAATTAATTATAAATAATTTTAAAGAAGTTAACCTTATATAAATAATTAACATTTATTTAAATAAAGTAAGCACTTAAATGCCTAATTATTTCCAAATAACTTCTTTTAGTACAAAATTGATAATCTCTTTTCAATTATTTTGTCTGCATTTGTTCCAAGTTGTCAAACTAATTAGTTAAACATTATTATCTTTTAAGATACATTAACCCTTTTTCAATCGTCCTTTCTTTTTAAGCAATGTTTCTTTTTCTGGTTCTTAGAATGAATTATGAGTAGGAGACAAATTCAATATACCAAGAGTCCTGTAAAAATTTAATGAACATGAAAAATAAGTATAATAAACTTTAACCAATGACTTAAAATCAAAATGTGTATGCATGATAAGCAACATATTCATGGTGTGACATGTGGTAACGAATATTGAGGCTTCAATCGATCTCTAGGTAGAACTTAAAATACCTGTGTAAAATATGAAAAACATACACCACAAACAATGTGCAAAACATTAATTTCAAAATAATAAGCACACCGATCATAGGGTCCATAGCTATGTGATGGAGAATTTGAGAGCAGATCAAGAAGTAATTGACTAAAACCTGATTTGTGCCTTTTAGAAATAAATAATTTTTATTAATAAAATGAACACTTTAAAATTTAGGGAATCGACTAGAATATTGTTGGGGTTTAATTCCCCATAAGAAAACCAAATTCTCCTTTAACAATATCGTTATATTTTCTTTTTATCCCCGTAGACACACTAAAGTATTCTTATTCCACATCTTACACGTTTACACTAGTTTAATTTTGTCACTTTAAATTTTCATTGGAATTCTCTCACTATATTCTTAAATTCGTTCTTCTTATTATAATTATATTCTTCTCCCAGGATAACAACATTAACCATTTATTTTGTTTCTTCCTACTTGCAATTGACTCCCATGAAAATCTTATAGTTTTATACTTAATATCAATTAATTTGTGTATATTTTTACATTTATCCTTACTATACATTTAAATTTTATTTAAATTTAATAAAATAACTTATGAATTTTTTAATTATAATAAAAACTTAGTTAGTTCAAATACTAAAATCTTTTTTATCCCACGATAAAAAATAAATAATGAATTCACCGTTGCACATAAATGTAATTAGTTCTAACAAAGTAACCTTTTAGAAATAAATAATTTTTAATCAAAAAATAATCAACTAAATAAATATATTTTTAGGAAGGAACATATTCCTTTCCTATATGAGACATGAAACCACTTTCACTCATTCTTCATTATGAAAAATGATATTTCACCTTCTTTCCATGATTTTGCGAGTATGAGACAAATATTGTAAGTAAAGAGTCGTATAAAATGTGATGAACATGTATTTCAATATATGAATGTCGAACCAAATACTTTGAATACAAAGTTTGATGCGTATTTGTCACATCTTCCATAAATTTGTTATCCCCTTCCACTTTAATTTTATCCTCAATAGAAAATTTAAAGGTAGTTGCGAGATAGGGTTAGTGTAGGCTCTAGGGGACAATAATTTTATAAGAAATTGGTATTTGTATTGAATTATCTATTAATAGTTAGTTACTAAATTAATTGTAATTAATTTTAAATAAGTTAACCTTATATAAATAATTATCATTTATTTAAATAAAGTAAGCACTTAAATGCCTAATTATTTCAAAATAACTTTTTTTCGTACAAAATTGATAATCTCTTTTCAATCATTTTGTCTGCATTTGTTCCAAGTTGTCAAACTAATTAGTTAAACATTATTTTCTTTTAAGATACATTAAGCCTTTTTCAATCGCCCTTTCTTTCTAAGCAATGTTTTCTTTTTCTGGTTTTAAGAATGAATTATGAGTAGGAGACAAATTCAATATACCAAGAGTCCTGTAAAAATTTAATGAACATGAAAAATAAGAATAATAAACTTTAACCAATAACTTAAAATCAAAATGTGTATGCATGATAACCAACATATTCAATAACTCTCGTATCTCTGACCATTTTTGTTTTAACCCAATTAAAATTCCAAAGGTAGTTGAAGATGTGTTCATGGTGTGACATATGGTAATGAATATATAGGCTTCAATCGATATCTAGGAAGAACATAAAATACCTGTGTAAAATATGAAAAACATACACCACAAACAATATGCAAAACATTAATTTCAAAATAATAAGCACATCGATCATAGGGTCCATAGCTATGTGATGGAGCATTTGAGTGCAGATCGAGAAGTAAATGACTCAAACCTGATTTGTCCCTTTTCAAAATAAATAACTTTATTAATAAAATGAACACTTTAAAATTTAGGGAATCGACTAGAATATTGTTGGGGTTTAATCCCCCATAAGAAAACCAAATTCTCCTTTAATAATATCATTATATTTTCTTTTTATCCCAGTGGACACACTAAAGTATTCTTATTCCACATCTTACACGTTTACACTAGTTTAATTTTGTCACTTTAAATTTTCATCGGAATTCTCTCACTATATTCTTAAATTCTTTCTTCTTATTATAATTATATTCTTCTCCCAGGATAACAACATTAACCATTTATTTTGTTTCTTCCTCCTTGTAATTGATTGCCATGAAAATCTTATAGTTTTATACTTAATATCAATTAATTTGTGTATATTTTTACATTCATCCACACTATACATTTAAATTTTAATTAAATTTAAAAAAAAATAACTCATGAATTTCTTAATTATAATTAAAACTTAGTTAGTTCAAATACTGAAATCTTTTTTATTCCACGGTAAAAAATAAATAATCAATTCACCGTTGCACATAAATGTAATTATTTCTAACAAAGCAACATTTTAGAAATAAATAATTTTTATTCAAAAAAGTAATCAACTAAACGATTAATTGTTAGGAAGGAACATATTCCTACCCTTTATGAGACATGAAACCACTTTCACTCATTCTTCATTATGAAAAATGATATTTGTAACAACCCGTATAATATATATCTAGAATAATATCATGCAAGTGTTAAATTTTGGTACTGTCACAACATAAGTGCCTAATGGCATCAAAATATATATACATGTCCAAACTAAAATCATCAATGGAACATGTTATACAATAATGCCAAAAAAATGAAATCTAAGAACTCTGTGCAATATCTTCATTGCACACAACTCCACAGCGGAAGATCATAATGAACAGCAACCCTTGAAACATCCATAACAGTTGCTCCTAGATCAAACCTGTAAAGAATACCTGAAAAATAACAACAATAATGGGATGAGATAATAATCTCAGTGAGTTCTCCTATCCTATGGGTCCACTCGGCTCTACAGGGTTTTCTAATCAATATTCAACTCATACCCAACTCAAGTCAACAAGGGAACGAAGAATTGAGCGATGGGGAAACTATCTCGCAATTGTATGGCAACATGCATCTGAGTTCTCATAACTCAACCACGACCATTATTCAGATCACGACGCATCAATTCCCGAACGGACTTACGTCTAAGCCAAGCCCGACTCATGCATGCTCGTATGATTCGACTTTCACGGTGGATATCGGGTCCTCTATGAGGCTTAATCCCCAGTTCAAGCGACCGTCACCCGTATGAGACTCTAACCCACCTAGGGTATCTTTCACCGTATGGGACTCTAACCCACATAAGTGTCCACCTTTCCCCCATGTCCTCCATGGTTGGGGCTCAAACCCAATTGAGGCTCGAATCATTGGTCCCACATCCCAATGCTTACTCATCTAAGCATACCAATAGAGATGTGTACCACCACATAAAACACATATTCTGAATACATGATCAGTTCCACAATCATCGGTTCCACGAACCATGACAAATTCATCAATCATAGGTGACTTCATTCACCATGATACACAAATAATAACATGGCATGTTCCATAATCATAGGTGACTTTATTTACCATGATACACAAATAATAACATGGCATGTTCCATACAATGCGTCTCATTCTCAATCATGGCAACAATCCGTCCACGACCTCACATAAGCGTCGTACGAATGAATACCGTATTCTCATACATATATCTCACATGTTCCATAACCTAGATCATATTTCTAAGTTATTAATCAAGTTATTCTCCTAGGTTTCCTCACTCATCTTTGGTAAGGTTTTTAATCATGTTATTTCACCTTCCACATGACAACAATATTTAATTTTCCTCATGATAAAATTCATGGCATTTATAAATCACACAATATTTTATAACATGGAACAATAATAATAGTCCTTTACGTTATCTTTCTAACGCATCCGTCCGTGTGCAAAACGGAGTTATACCACTCATTCTCTCTTCTTCTATTCTTATCTCTTTTCCCTTTCTGATAACTCTCATTCTCTCTTCTTCTATTCTTATCTCTTTTCCTTTCTCTTTCTTTCTACACCACACAATTATATATATAATATATATATAATATCAAGTAGTCATAAAATATCTCAATTGATATTTTATCTTCCAGTACCAATTGACCAATCACTAATTTTACCAAAATGTCCTTTCTTGTACTTATGAATATTGGTCTGTCCCTTTTATTAATAATTAATCTCTTTAGAGTTCACTGGTTACTCTATTGGTCCCAATTGACAGCATTTAAAGCACATAGGAGCTCCAATTGTTACAACTAACAAAAGATATAGTACACAGAAATTCAATTGATCTCAACTAACAACTAATTGAGCATTTAAGGGAATATGGGATATTACATTCTCCCCCCCTTAAATTGAAAATTTCCCCCGAATTTCCTTCACTCAACAAACAAACAATCCTTGTATCAACGTCTTAGACCAACACTTGACCTCTCTTCGATTCCAAACCTCTGACATACTCATTCTTCTAACTTGTCCTTGCTGACAATTTTCCTTCTTCATAAACTCTTGAAACTTCTTGATTCCCATCACAATTTCATTATGATATTGGATTAACATTTAAACTTGCTCTCACTTAATTCCTCTTATATACCGCTCAACCTCAGTGGGTCACTTTTTCCCGGAAACCACGACTTCCCTTCCTTGTACTAAGTTACACAAAATATAATTACGACATCTTATCTGGACTTGGTTAATCAATACTCATTAATTCTTCATAAGAAAATTTATTGATTCCTTAACCACACACAATATTGACTACTCTACTCTTGTTATTCCTTCAACAAATGCAACAACTTTGTAATCCATTTATTGATAGTCTCATAAACTTCACTTGATCTGTTACGGTATGCTACAAGCCCTTACTCCTACTGCTTCCCTTCTCTCGTACTACTCCAATAAGATAGAACCATTAGCACGAGATTGTCTTACTCCCATCCTTACCTCCATTCTTACAAGTAACCATCTCCCTGATCCCCATAGACTTGATTGAGCTCTTTCATCCATCACCTTCCATTGTGATACTCTGATTCCAATAGTGGAACACTTGGGGTTCCTAGGCACTACTGTTTAGCTAACAATCTTCAAAGAAACACACTTACCCTCAGAGTGCCTACTGTCCAAAATGGTACTAGAACCTTACCGACTTCCATTAGTAGAATAACTTCCTTGATGACTCACTAAAGTTCAGAATAAGACCAACACTCATCATAAGATAGGTATCCAGGAGTTACATTGTTACAACCATAAAACATAAAACATCCAAATTCATCATGTGTTTGATGTAGCTAAACCAAATTAGTTTGACAATATCCAGTCCTAGTTACTATATTCCATACAAATCCTCTCACAGGGTTTTGATTCATTCAAGATTTCTCCCGACACATGATCTCGACCAAAACAACGTAATATCATCAAGGAACTTTAAATCATCAACAAGGCACCACTTCTAAGGAACTTAAGCAATCTAGAATATAACTATAAGTGTCCATACACCTCATAGAGTCACACACAATATTTCACACATATCTAGGGATAACATTTCACTTCTTATCCAAAATCATTCATCTCATTCGTCTTGTCCCATGTTCCATAATCTTAGCTCATGCTCTTACTAATATACAGTCCGAGTTACATGTTTAACTTTAGGAATAACTGATTCTTGTTCCTCCTGGGAAGTATAACTCATGAATCCTTCCAATAAGGTAGAGTATCATCGTACACATCCATTACCACTCTCAGGGAGTCTACATCTAAGGCTATGAATCCAAATGAATCAATCAATTTCATACCATGACCAACCACTTCACACCTTATCAATATATACCACATACCTAGCTAATCTCTTCTAGATCACCACTTAGTAGGTCTCTACCAACATCACTCCTTAGGGTTCTCATTATCTGTAATAGTGATACATCCAAGAGTAACTCATACCAAATAAAGTTCACTAGGTTGATTCCCCAATCATATGACTTCTCTGGTATCTCTACAGATGACTAACTATGCACCACACCTTCAGAAACCCCAATTTCAAAACTACCAATTTGACTTGTGGTAACTTGTAACTCCATCCTCAATTTGTACATCCACAACGGTACACTTATGACATTTAAGACATCCTTAGCTCCAACACGGTGTGAATGTTTACACTCCGCGACCAACCAACCAACCAAACACTTCTCAAGAAGATAAATAACAACTAGACTTCCAATAAGCCAATATTACTCTTGCAATTCAAATAAAATGCACTTAAGATGAACCTTATCATTGCCACACACTTATGACTGGAATTTTCTTCTAAACCAATACCTACTACACTCTTCACCATACTGGGGTCACTTGTCTACATGACTTTCTACGGACAATCCTCATTGTTTCCCAATAAGCTCTTACAACATAACATATTCAACATCCTACACTTAGTCCACATGCTCCAGCTTGGCTTATCTTTCATTGTCTATCATCAGTTCAAATTCTTAGAATACAAGACTCACTGCTCAACAAAATGTATGTTACTTACATCCATCTCAAGACAAGGAATCCATTACACTAACTTGTGACCATAATGCTGCTATCACATACTTCTCTTAATACCAAGGTTTAACTTCCTCCATTCCACTACATACTCTAGAAATTCTCGATGTGAACAATCATCAACTACACGCCCATAACTTCGTCTCAATGAATCTCAATGGTCCCATCGTACCTTTATCTAAAATGTACCCCATTACAACAGTTGTATTGCAACATCCACACTACTTCCACACTCGGTGTTCACTTGTCTTCCCATGGTAATTCTCCCAGTTCCAATTACAAAACCATTCTACTGGAAGTCCTTAAATCCAACCTAATTGCTCTTATCCTCAACTAGTTCTCATACAACCAAAACCCACTGGAGCTTCCATTACTATATAATGTGCGTTATCTGTCTCCAACACAAACTCTTATAATTGATCTTTAGGTAACTCATCATTCCATAATGGTCTCTTACTAACACTGAACCGCTGACGAGCTATCTCAAATCCAATCTCCCTTCTAAAACTGAACATACTTGGTTTATCTTCTACCCTCCATTAGTTCATACATGTTTCACTTGGAACAGACAACCATGTCCTCGAGTCTCACCTTAGACTTCACCACTACCTTAGGCTCCCAACAAAACTGAACGTCCTTATCCCTCAAGTCTTTAACCACTTGCAAGGTACCATTCCAAATATATATACTCCATGAAGTTTTCTCGTTCTTCCAAAATATTTTAGTGGCCTTAGAAACTGAAACACTAATACACTACCTCACTTCCAGACCTTATGACATATGCGTAACATAATTATCCTTCCTCCTTTACCATAAAGAATCACTCGTAATACTTATTCCATATTAGTGAGTGTATCTTATTCCACTAGCAAATTCACTCATTCCTCAAAATTATGACAAACTCATCCGATAGAATTCCGCAATTTCTCAACTCCGTTAACACTACAGAATCGCTTGAACGATACACTACTCTTCAATTCCATAATACCCAAATCACAACGCCTCTGAAACTTCAACTGGGCCATCTAGTCCTCCTTACTTTCTAACTCTTGGCTTGAGCCTATTCTCAAAGCACAAGTTCAACCCACACTTCGGAGTCCTCGTGGTTGCTCAACCATGATCCTTCCTACCATGCACATAGCATTAGGTTGATCAGGCCCAAAACTACATACAGTTGTAGCACCTCAAATTTGCACCCTAACTTTTGTGCATACATTTTCATTTTTAGGTCATTTGCATAACAAGGTCCATTGCATAGCATTGCATAGCCATTTGCCCAAGTGCAAGCCATTCAGAAGAATTAGGTCAAACTGGTCACGAGAATCAGTCAAACAAGCAAGCATGTGCTATTTCCATTGAGACAAAGCCCTAGGGTTGGTTTATCAAGTTCATATGGTCTAAGGATCATTTTGAAGTGGTTGGACCCAAGATTGGTTGATCAAAGCTCATCAGTCAAGCTGAATTTCAGCTGAAACCCTAGAAAGTCAACTGTGGTCGACTGTGGTCAACTGTGCCTAATTTTATGGATTGGAAGGTGGGAGATGGTTTGAAAGGCTTCATTCATGTCCATACAAGTATCATTTGACATATCAAATACCAAGGTTGAAGAATTGGAAGTCAGATCAGAAGTTTCCAAAAATAGCAGGTGACCTGTAATTTCAACTGCCCAAAATGGAAAGTTTTTCTCCCCAAAATTACTTCATCATACAAGCTTCAAATGGAATTTTGTCCAACATGAAAGTTGAAGATCTTGATCTCACCATTCCAAAAAGTCCAAGAACTTGAAATTCCCATGTGTGGTTGGCAAGATATGGTCCAATCATTTTCAGAAAATGCCCAAATTCAAAGTGCCATAACTTTCACATGGAAAGGCCAATTTGGTTGATTTTTCTTTGAGCAAATCACATTTCATATGAACTTTCATGATGCATAATTACATTTCATCGAAAATCATCATAGCAAAATGGCATTTTTTAAGTGAACTATTTAGCATTTTTGGTGTGAAATAGTGATTTTGAGAATTACATGGCCTATGCACATGGGACCAATTCCAATAGCTTCAAAATGCAATTCATGGTTTGCTCAAAGTGAGAAAGTACTGTTCCATTGGTTCAAGGTGAATAAGGGCAAAAAGGCCAATTTCCATAAACAAGCTCATTCACTAATCATCCAAATTATGGTTAATCATGATTAAAGCTTGGATTAACATGAAGTATAAAAGGTTAACTGTAACAGAATTGAAAGGGGGGAATAGTCATTTTTCAGATCAAATCGCAAAAACTCACAAATTCTCTCACTTTTCTCCATTTTTTCACAAAAACTCTTTTGCATCAATTCATCAATTTTTCACTAATCTTTGTGCTAGTTCATTGTGAATTCATCATTTGCAGGAGATTGTGGAGTTCTGTTTGTGGAGATTGGAGGGAGAATCGTGCAAGAACCCTCACTGTTGCAACATCACACTCCAATGGCAGTTGCAAGATTCACCTTCCTCATGCACTTTTGAGCTGAGAATTCATCACCAATCATCTTCATAACCATTATACTTCATCTGTTTTCATAAATCAAGGCCAAAAACACACGGATTCTCGAGCTGCACTTCAAGAAGGTAAAGATTCGAACTCTTTAATTCATGCAATTGCCATGTGGTTTAGATATATCCGTTGACATAGAGTAGATTGATGCTTGAATCGTGCAATTCCATCCATTATTCATCGAGATATTGTGATTTAAAGATTGTATGCCAAAACTATTTTTGATTGGATCTTTTTGTATGTTAACTTCTGGACAAATCCATGGCCATATTTGTGATCCTGATTGAATTCCGGTTCCGACGGTATATGGTTTGTGCGTTTTGGTTGAGAAATGTGCATAACGGTTTCTGGTATTGAAGAACAACGATGAAGCTCGCGAATTCTGGAAAATACGTGTGTTTGATCTTGCTTTGGTCCGTTCCCAGTTTGAATTATGTTTGGCGCGCGAATGAGCGAATCGCACGCCGCCACCACATTAAGTTAAACGATGCGTTTTGCATCCTGGCCTTGGTATTTACGAAAATGCCACCCAGCCAATATTAATTTCATTTTTAACTTCAATAATTATTTCAATTTAAACTAAAACTTACAAAATTCATAATTAAATCATCCTTAATCCAAATTAGGTGGGAATTTTTTTGTGGAATTCCAAATTTCCTCTAGTTTTTTTTGGCATAGTAACTCAAGTTGTGCCTGGTGATTTTTTGGATTGGCTTAATGATCTTTGACATGTATGCTATATATGTATGTTTTACCATTTTCTTCATGAAATAATCATGCATTATCCAAATTGAATGAAATTTCATATGCTTGTTCTTGACTCATGCCTGGTGATTTTGATGTATAGTTTGTAGTTTTTGGATCCCTGGTTTGGTAGATATGACATAATCGTTTTGAGTGTGACAATATGTGTCACACTATGCTATGCTGTGTTCATGATTTAATTTTCCATGCTTTCACTAGGCCTATGGCTCTGATTTTTTGCATGAGATACCTTGTATATGTCTAGTTTCACCATGATTTTTTGTGGATTTAATTGATCCATTTCCCATTTGATTGGGATTTTTGATTGCTGTTTAGCATTTTTAGGGTTTTGCTTGAGTAGCAAACTTCCATATCTTGTGAAATTCTCATTTCTTACCATATGAATGTGAAATTTGGTGGAGTGTTTCTTAACATGTTTAGCTGCAATTTGGCTTTGGTCCCATTCATTTCCCATTTGTTCATACTGTTTTGCACTTGCTTGAAGTTGATGTACACTTTGTGACCTAGTTTGGATTGATTTTTGCATGTCCTGACTTGTTGAATTTATTTTCCCTACTTCCTCTTGTCCAAATAGCATGAAATTTGACATGATGCTCATTGAATGTGTTCTGTTTAGACTTGAATCTTTGTGGAATTTGTTGAGCTGTTTTGGTATTTGTTTGATGGTGATCATTCTGTTTGCTCATATGTGGTCCACACTTGCCTAGTTTGACTTAAATTGTGCATGAAATAAATTTAGTGCATAGTTTTGATGTGAGGACAATTGGATTCTCTTCTTAATTGATTTATCTTGGTTTTGATCATTTTTCACTTGCTGTTTTGGATTTTTCATCTCCTTTTGACCCTAGTCTTGGACTAGTGGTTTGTGATCTCACTTTTGAGTTGTGTTTCAGGTTAATAGCCCAAATGGCCTTTGCTTGATGGTGTGCTTCCATTGGACTTGATTTGTGACTTGTATATAGCTAATTTTGACTTTGTTTTGCAGGGTTGATATTTGAGTTTGAGCCTTAATGGCTTGCACCTTTGTGCATTGGCTTGTGTTTGTCTGTGTATAGTTAATTGTGAACCATTTGTTGTTTAGTTCTATGATTGGTATACTGATTGTATTTGATTGATTTCAGGTACATTAGTTGGTAATATTGCTTTGCTTTGCTTGATAAGCAATTTGCACTGAGGTATAACATTCTTGTCTCCATGTAGTCTGGAAGACCTGGCCTGTTACTTGGCCAGGCACCTGTCTGAAGTCCTCCTTAAGAGGCGATGTTTGTGCTTGTTTATTTTTGTCCCCAAGCAGGTAAAGACCTCTATGAGGCAATTGGCGGATAAGAGAGATATGCAATCTATCTCCCGCTCTTCTGTTGAGTCGTCCCTCTGCTCACACCACTGTGTTGATGCATTGAGGACACAAACCCAAGATCTTGTATAGTTGTACAGTTGAGTCAGTGTCTTGAGTGTAGAAGGGTTCCCACATTCTGAACCCACGCTCCTTTGTCTGAAGCTCTCCCTGACCAGGGATAAGAGCCGTGAAGTCTCATCTTCACTCACCTTTCATCTGGCTTCACCTTGACTCTCAATGTCAAGGTTAAGAGCTAACCTCACCTTGATACAGAGGCTTGTTTGTCGAGGTTGATATGACCCCTCGACTAAAGCCTAGCCCTGATGTTTGAGCCCCTTGTTGGTGTGTTTATTTCATGCTGTATGTGTTTGTGAGATGTGATTGTATCCCCTAGGTTTGCTAGACTCCGCGTAGTCTCGTTTGCATGACAATTAAGGTAGCACGGTTCCTTCGTATAGGACTTCCTTTCTTGCTTGAGCTTTCCTAAAACACAAACAAACATTATCCCTTCTTAAGGATACGTCAACTCCTTCTACTACAGGTGAGTAAGTCTCCAAAGGTTGAGCATCAGGTAGATTGCGCAGTGACGTTGTCCACTTAAAAAAACACAAACCAACAGGAATAGTTTAGGGGAACTACGTCGCCCTGATCCTCATACCAGATGAGGTACGTAGGCAGGAGATGAGCAGATCTCTCCGGGCGCCTGTGTATTTGTTTTGTCTTGTTGTGTGCTTGGAAGCTGATGTAAGTCCATCGAGTGGCATTCGGGTTCCAGTGTGCGTGTGTTTTGGTTCGGATGCTGATGTAAGTCCAGTGATTGGCATTCAGGCTCCACGTTTGCCTTTGCCTGTGTTTGTTTGTGTGTGTGTTAGCCGAGCTACGAATGCTCTGATTCTCCTTCGTCCAAAGGAGATATGTATGCATATGATGCGATATCCTAGCGAGCATGTGTCGTTTCCCCCGTCCAAACTACTTTGACTCTGATGTCTATGCTTGATAGACTAAGTAGGCCCAGGATGCGATATCCTGCCGAGTCAGTCTTGTTTGTTTCCTTGTGTCTCTTTCAGCCTGTATAGATGTTTATTTGAGCAGTGATTTTAGCAACCATTTTCCTTCTTATTGTGCATGGATCCCGTCGAGTACGACGGATGCGTAGGGGTGCTAATACCTTCCCTTCGCATAACCGACTCCCGATCCCATTCTCTTTGGTCGCGAGACCATGCTTTTTCCAGGTTTACTCTGAGCGTTTCCTTTCCCTCCTTTGGGATAAATAATGCACGGTGGCGGCTCTGTTGTTCTTGTTTTCCCGCCGGTTTTTCGCGTAATGCGACAACAGTGATATTAAGAATCATGTTGGCTAAACACACATATGAGGCAGGAATAGATTTACTTATGATGTTTCAAGGCTAGGTCGAGAATCGACCTGCTCTGATACCAATTGTAACAACCCGTATAATATATATCTAGAATAATATCATACAAGTGTTAAATTTTGGTACTGTCATAACATAAGTGCCTAATGGCATCAAAATATATATACATGTCCAAACTAAAAACATCAATGGAACATGTTATACAATAATGCCAAAAAAATAAAATCTAAGAACTATGTGTAATATCTTCATTGCACACAACTCCACAGCGGAAGATCATAATGAACAGCAACCCTTGAAACATCCATAACAGTTGCTCCTAGATCCAACCTGTAAAGAATACCTGAAAAATAACAACAATAGTGGGATGAGATAATAATCTCAGTGAGTTCTCCTATCCTATGGGTCCACTCGGCTCTACAGGGTTTTCTAATCAATATTCAACTCATACCCAACTCAAGTCAACAAGGGAACGAAGACTTGAGCGATGGGGAAACTATCTCGCAATTGTATGGCAACATGCACCTGAGTTCTCATAACTCAACCACGATCATTATTCAGATCACGACGCATCAATTCCCGAACGGACTTACGTCTAAGCCAAACCCGGTTCATGCATGCTCGTATGATTCGACTTTCACGGTGGATATCGGGTCCTCTATGAGGCTTAATCCCCAGTTCAAGCGACCGTCACCCGTATGGGACTCTAACCCACCTAGGGTATCTTTCACCGTATGGGACTCTAACCCACATAGGTGTCCACCTTTCCCCCATGTCTGCCATGGTTGGGGCTCAAACCCAATTGAGGCTCGAATCATTGGTCTCACATCCCAATGCTTACTCATCTAAGCATACCAATAGAGATGTGTACCACCACATAAAACACATATTCTGAATACATGATCGGTTCCACAATCATCGGTTCCACGAACCATGACAAATTCATCAATCATAGGTGACTTCATTCACCATGATACACAAATAATAACATGGCATGTTCCATAATCATAGGTGACTTCATTCACCATGATACACAAATAATAACATGGCATGTTCCATACAATGCGTCTCATTCTCAATCATGACAACAATTCGTCCACGACCTCACATAAGCGTCGTACGAATGAATACCATATTCTCATACATATATCTCACATGTTCCATAACCTAGATCATATTTCTAAGTTATTAATCAAGTTATTCTCCTAGGTTTCCTCACTCATCTTTGGTAAGGTTTTTAATCATGTTATTTCACCTTCCACATAACAACAATATTTAATTTTCCTCAAGATAAAATTCATGGCATTTATAAATCACACAATATTTTATAACATGGAACAATAATAATAGTCATTTACATTATCTTTCTAACGCATCCGTCCGTGTGCAAAACGGAGTTATACCACTCAATTAATTCATTAATCTATCTTAATCAAGATTTAGATTAATTCTCAGTAATTTCTTTCTAGTAATAAAATTCCAATTTCCATTAATTCTCAGTAATTTCTTTCTAGTAATAAAATATCTCAATTGATATTTTATCTTCCAGTACCAATTGACCAATCACTAATGTTACCAAAATGTCTATTCTTTTACTTATTAATATTGGTCTGTCCCTTTTATTAATAATTAATCTCTTTAGAGTTCACTGGTTACTCTATTGGTCCCAATTGACAACATTTAGAGCACATAGGAGCTCCAATTGTTACAACTAACAAAAGATATAGTACACATGAATTCAATTGATCTCAACTGACGACTAATTCAGCATTTAAGGGAATATGGGATGTTACAATATTTCAGCTTCTTTTCATGAATTTGCGAGTATGAGACAAATTTGTATGTAAAGAGTCTTATAAAATGTGATGAACATGTATTTCAATATATGAATGTTGAACCAAATACTTTAAATACAAAGTTGTATGTGTCACATCTTTCATAAATTTATTATCCCCTTCCACCTTAATTTTATTCTCAATCGAAAATTCAAAGGTAGTTGCGAGATAGGGTTAGCGTAGGCTCTAGGGGACAATAATTTTATAAGAAATTTGTATTTGTATTGTATTATCTATTAGTAGTTAGTTACTAAGTTAATTGTAATTAATTTTACAGAAGTTAACCATATATAAATAATTAACTTTTATTTAAATAAAGTAAGCACTTAAATGCCCTATTATTTCCAAATAACTTCTTTTAGTACAAAATTGATAATCTTTTTTCAATCATTTTTTCTGCATTTGTTCCAAGTTGTCAAACTAATTAGTTAGACATTATTATCTTTTAAGATACATTATCCCTTTTCAATCGCCCTTTCTTTTTAAGCAATGTGTTTTTCTGGGTCTTAGAATGAATTCTGAGTAGGAGAAAAATTCAATATACCAAGAGTCCTGTAAAAATTTAATGAACATGAAAAATAAGTATAATAAATTTTAACGAATGACTTAAAATCAAAATGTGTATGCATGATAAGCAACATATTCAATAACTCTCGTATCTCTGACCATTTTTGTTTTAACTCAATTAAGATTCCAAAGGTAGTTGAAGATGTGTTCATGGTGTGACATGTGGTAATGAATATATAGGCTTCAATCGATCTATAGGAAGAACTTAAAATACCTGTGTAAAATATGAAAAACATACACCACAAACAATATGTAAAACATTAATTTCAAAATAATAAGCACACCGATCATAGGGTCCATAGCTAGGTGATGGAGCATTTGAGAGCAGATCAAGAAGTAATTGACTCAAACCTGATTTGTCCCTTTTTGAAATAAATAATTTTTATTCATAAAATGAACACTTTAAAATTTAGGGAATCGACTAGAATATTGTTGGGGTTTAAGCTCCCATAAGAAAACCAAATTCTCCTTTAATAATATTATTATATTTTCTCTTTATCCCCGTGGACACACTAAAGTATTCTTATTCCACATCTTACACGTTTACACTAGTTTAATTTTGTCACTTTAAATTGTCATTGGAATTCTCTCACTATATTCTTAAATTCGTTCTTCTTATTATAATTATATTCTTCTCCCAGGATAACAACATTAACCATTTATTTTGTTTCTTCCTCCTTGCAATTGATTCCCATGAAAATCTTATAGTTTTATACTTAATATCAATTAATTTGTGTATATTTTTATATTGATCCATACTATACATTTAAATTTTATTTAAATTTAATAAAATAACTTATGAATTTTTAATTATAATTAAAACTTAGTTAGTTCAAATACTGAAATCATTTTTATCCCACGGTAAAAAATAAATAAGGAATTCACCGTTGCACATAAATGAAATAATTTCTAACAAAGCAACCGTTTAGAAAGAAATAATTTTTATTCAAAAAAGTAAACAACTAAATGATTAATTATTAAAAGGAACATACATATGAGACATGAAACCACTTTCATTCATTCTTCATTATGAAAAATGATATTTCAGTTTCTTTTCATGAATTTGCGAGTATGAGACAAATAATGTATGTAAAGAGTCTTATAAAATGTGATGAACAGTATTTCAATATATGAATGTTCAACCAAATACTTTGAATACAAAGTTTTATGCGTATTTGTCACATCTTCTATAAATTTGTTATCCCCTTCCGATTTAATTTTATCCTCAATAGAAAATTCAAAGGTAGTCGCAAGATAGGGTTAGTGTAGGCTCTAGGGGACAATAATTTTATAAGGAATTGGTATTTGTATTAAATAATTTTAAAGAATTTAACCTTATATAAATAATTAATATTTATTTAAATAAAGTAAGCACTTAAATGCCTAATTATTTCCAAATAACTTCTTTTAGTACAAAATTGATAATCTCTTTTCAATCATTTTGTCTGCATTTGTTCCAAATTGTCAAACTAATTAGTTAAACATTATTATATTTTAAGATACATTAACCCTTTTTCAATCATCCTTTCTTTTTAAGCAATTTTTTTTTCTGGTTCTTAGAATGAATTGTCAGTAGGAGACAAATTCAATATACAAAGAGTCCGGTAAAAATTTAATGAACATGAAAAATAAATATAATAAACTTTAACCAATGACTTAAAATTAAAATGTGTATGCATGATAAGCAACATATTCAATAACTCTCGTATCTCTGACCATTTTTGTTTTAATTCAATTAAAATTCCAAAGGTAGTTGAAGATGTGTTCATGGTGTGACACGTGGTAATGAATATATAGGCTTCAATCGATCTATAGGAAGAACTTAAAATACCTGCGTAAAATATGAAAAACATACACCACAAACAATATGCAAAACATTAGTTTCAAAATAATAAGCACACCGATCATAGGGTCCATAGCTAGGTGATGGAGCATTTGAGAGCAGATCAAGAAGTAATTTACTCAAACCAGATTTGTCCCTTTTAGAAATAAATAATTTTATTCATAAAATGAACACTTTAAAATTTAGGGAAATCAAATTGGGGTTTAAGCCCCCATAAGAAAACCAAATTCTCCTTTAATAATATTATTATATTTTCTTTTTATCCCCGTGGACACACTAAAGTATTCTTATTCCACATCTTACACGTTTACACTAGTTTAATTTTGTCGCTTTAAATTTTCATTGGAATTCTCTCACTATATTCTTAAATCCGTTCTTCTTATTATTCGTATATTCTTCTCCCAGGATAACAACATTAACCATTTATTTTGTTTCTTACTCCTTATAATTGATTCCCATGAAAATTGTAACAACCCGTATAATATATATCTAGAATAATATCATACAAGTGTTAATAATTGGTACTGATCCAACATAAGTGCCTAATGGCATCAATATATATACATGTCCAGACTTAAACGTCAATGGAACATGTTATACAATAATGCCTAACAATAAAAATCTAAATATTATGTGAAATATCTTCATTGCACACCACTCCATAGCGGAAGATCATGATAAACAACATCCCTTGAAACATCCATAAACAGCTTCTCTTAGATTCAAGCTGCAAGGATTGCCTGAAAAATAACAACAATAATGGGATGAGATGATAATCTCAGTGAGTTCTCCTATCCTATGGGTTCACTCGACTCTACAGGGTTTCTAATCAATATTCAACTCATATCCAACTCAAGTCAACAAGGGAACGAAGACTTGAGCAATGGGGAAACTATCTCGCAATTGTATGGCAACATGCATCTGAGTTCTCAAAACTCAACCACGATCGTTATTCAGATCTCGACGCATCAATTCCCGAACGGACTTACGTCTAAGCCAGGCCTGGTTCATGCATGCTCGTATGATTCGACTTTCGCGGTGGATATCGGGTCCTCTATGAGGCTTAATCCCTATTTCAAGCGACCGTCACCCGTATGGGACTCTAACCCACCTAGGGTATCTTTCACCGTATGGGACTCTAACCCACCTAGGGGTCCACCTTTCCCCCATGTCCGCCATGGTTGGGGCTCAAACCCAATTGAGGCCTGAATCATTGGTCCCACATCCCAATGCTTACTCATCTAAGCATACCAATAGAGATGTGTACCACCATAGAAAACACACCTTCTGAATACATGATCGGTTCCATAATCATCGGTTCCACGAACCATAACGAATTCATCAATCCTTTGTGACTTCATTCACCATAATACACAAATAATAACATGGCATGTTCCATACAATGCGTCTTTCTCAATCATGGCAATAATTCGTCCACGACCTCCACATAAGCGTCGTACGAATGAATACCATATTCTCATACATATATCACACATGTTTTCCATAACCTAGATTACATTTCTAAGTTATTAATCAAGTTATTCTCCTAGGTTTCCTCACTCATCTTTGTAAGGTTTTTAATCATGTTATTTCACAATCAAACATATCAACATAGTTTACCGTTCATCATAATATAATTCATAGTATTTTTAAGTCACATAATATAGTATAACATGGTATCATAATAATAGCCATTTTTCGTTATCTTACTAACGCATCCGTCCGCGTCCAAAACGGAGTTATAATCCTCAATTAATTCATTAATCTATCTTAATCAAGATTTAGATTAATATTTATCCATTGCATAAGTATTCAACAACCAAATCATTGTCCTAGTGGTAAGGCTTGTACAATTCCAAGGAGGTCCCGAGTTTGAACCCCATTGGTGACATATTTTAATTCATCAAATAATTAATTCATGTCAATAGATTGATCAAATGAATCAATCGATTGAAGGTGAATTATTCTTAAAAATTTCACAAAACCAATCGATTGGAAGGACTAATCGATTGATTGGAAAGAGGTTCCTGAAAATTTTCACTTCTTCGCCACAGAAAGTTCATCCAATCGATTGGTTCTTCCTTTTTCTTCAAAAATTCATCTTTTAACTCCATTTATACCATCCCTAACCATCTTTAATTCATCCCATCAACCCAACCAACATAAGCATCATGTAAACAAGGAACAACACCTTAATCCATCACAACATAACATCCATTCATATGGCAACATGAAAGATCACAAACAACATACAACAACAACAAGTACATGGCACCAAAGGGAGTATAAACACAACAAGTTCATCACAAATTCTCACATATCCTAACCCCCAAACATGGATCATTTTCCCCCAAATGCTAAATCTATCTAAGAACTCACGTAGTAGAAGAAGATGATGAAGTTTGGTGAAGATGATGAGTAGGAAATGGTGATGATGAGCTTTTCCTTCTTATCCTCCAATCCCTTCTTCCTTCTTTCTCTCTTCTTCTTTCTTCTCTTTTCCTCTTCTCTTCTTCTTATACTTTCTTCTTTTCTTTCTTTCTGATAACTCTCTCTCTCTTTCTACCTACCCTTCTTATCCACTTCTTCTTTCTTTTCCAATCACCACCACATAAATACTATATAATATATATAAATAATATATAATATTAAGTAGTAACATAAAATATCTCAATTGATATTTCATCTTCCAGTACCAATTTACCAATTATTAATGTTACCAAAAATGGCCTCTCTTGTACTTATTAATATAGGTCTGTCTTTTTATTAATAATTAATCTCTTCAGAGTTCACTGGTTACTCTATTGGTCCCAATTGACAACATTTAGAGCATATAGGAGCTCCAATTTTTACAAATGATAATAGATAGAGTACGTAGGAACTCAATTGATCTCAACTGACAACTAATTGAGCATTTAAGGGAATATGGGATATTACATTCTCCCCCCTTAAATTGAAATTCTCCCCCGAATTTCCCTCACTCAACAAACAAACAATTCTTGCATCAACATCTTAGACCAACATTTGACTTCTCTTCGATTTCAAGTCTCTAACATAATCATTCTTATAACTTGTCTTTGCTATCAAATTTCCTTCTTCATAAACTCTTGAAACTTCTTGATTTCCATCACAATCTCATTCTGATATTGGATTAACATTTAAACTTGCTTCCACTTAATTCCTCTTATATACCGCTCAACATCATTTGGTCACTTTCTTCCCGGAAACCCCGACTTCCCTTCCTTGCATTAAGTTACACAAAACATAATTACGACATTCTTATCTTGATTTGGTTAATCAATGTTGATTAATTCTTCATAAGAAAACTTATTGATTCCTTGACCACAAACAATATTGACTACTCTTTTCTTATTATTCCTTCAACAAGTGTGACAAACTTGTAATCCATCTATCGGTAATCTTATAAACTTCACTTGACATAATGCTACATGCTGCAAGCCTCTACTCCAATTGTTTCCCTTCTCTCGTACTACTCCAATGAGATAGAACCATTAGCACGAGATTGTCTTACTCTCATCCTTACCTCCATTCTTACAAGTGACTATCTCCGTGATCCCCATAGACTTGATTGAGTTCTTTCTTCTATCACCTTCCATTGTGCTACTCTGATTCCAATAATGGAACACCTGGGATTCTTAGGCACTATTGTTTAGCTTACAATCTACAAAGAAACACACTTACCCTTCAGAGTGCTTACTATCCAAAATGGTACTAGAACCTTACCGACTTCCATTAGTAGAATAACTTCCTTGATGACTCACAAAAGTTTAGATTAAGACCAACACTCTTCAGAAGATAGGTATCCAAGAGTTACATTACTAAAACCATAAAAACGTTGAACATCCAAATTCATCATGTGTTCGATGCAGCTAAACCAAATTAGTTTGAGAATATCCGTTTCTGGTTACTATATTCCGTAGGTTTTTATTCATTTAAGATTTCTCCCGACTCATGATCTCGACCAAAAACAACATAACACCATCAAGGAACTTAAGCAATCTAGAGCGTAACTATGAGTGTCGATACACCTCATAAAGTCACACACAATGTTTCACACACATCTAGCGATAACATTTCACTTCGTATCCAAAATCATTCATCTCAATCGTCCCATCCCATCTTCCATAATCTTAGCTCATGCTCTTACTAATATACAGTCCAAGTTACATGTTTAACTTCAAGAATCTAATTCTCGTTCCATCTTGGAAGTAAAACTTCACAAATCCTTCCAATAGTCTAGAGCATCATCGTACACATCCATTACCACTCTCAGGGAGTCTACATCTAAGGCTATGAATCTGAATGAATTAATCAATTCCATACCATGACCAACCACTTCACACCTTACCAATATATACAATATACAGAACTAATCCCTCCCAGATCACCACTTAGTAAGTCTCTTCCAACATCACTCCTTATGGTTCTCATTACCCGTAGTAGTGATACACCCAAGAGTTACTCACACCGAATATGGTTCACTAGGTTGGTTTCCCCAAATGTTTGACTTCCATGATATCTCTACAGATGACCAACTATGCACTACACCTTCAGAAATCCCAATCTCAAAACTACCAATCTGACTTGTGGTGACTTGTAATTCCATCCTCAATTTGTACATCCACAACGATACACTTATGACAAGTAAGACACCCTAAGCTCTAACACGGTGTGTCCGTTTGTAATATCACATATTCCCTTAAATGCTCAATTAGTTGTCAGTTGAGATCAACTGAGTTCCTATGTAAATTATCTATTATCATTTGTAACAATTGAAACTCCTATGTGCTCTAAAAGTTGTCAATTGGGACCAACAGAGTAACCAGTGAACTCTGAAGGGATTACTTATTAATAAAAAGAGACAGACCAATATTAATAAGTACAAGAGAGGACATTTTTGGTAACATTAATAATTGGTCAATTGGTACTGCAAGACAAAATATCAATTGGGATATTTTGTATTACTACTTGATATTATAAATATTATATATGTATTTTGTGTGGTTAGAAAGAAAGAAAAAGAAGAAGTGGATAAGAAGAGAGGTGGTAGGTAGGATAGAAGAAGAGAGTTATCAGAAAGAAAAGAAAGAAAGGGAAGAAGAGAGAAAGAGGAAAAGAGGAAGGAAGAAGAAGAGGAAACCATGGAACCACCAACATCATGTCATCTTCATCATCACCACTTTCTAGTTACCATCTTCAACATCTCCATGTGTCCAAGCTGAGTTCTACTCCTCATCCATGCCATGTGTTGGTATCATGTTGTTGTTGAAGTTGTGGTTTTGGATGTTTGATGTTTATGTGTTTTATTCTTGAAATTATGTCAGGTTAACCACATGATTAGAGGAGGTGTTTTTAGTGGTTGTGCAGGTGTCAATCGATTGGTTCTTGGGTACAAATCGATTGGTGAAATTTTTGAGAGAAATTCTCATTCAATCGATTGATTCATTTGTTCAATCTATTCTCATTCAATCGATTGATTCATTTGTTCAATCTATTGACATGAATTAATTAATTGATGAATTAAAATATGTCACAAATGGGGTTCAAACCCGGGACCTCCTTGGAATTGTACAAGCCTTACCACTAGGCCAATGATTTTGTTGTTGATTACTTATGCAATGGATAAATATTAATCTAAATCTTGATTAAGATAGATTAATGAATTAATTGAGTGTTATAACTCCGTTTTGGACACGGACAGATGCGTTAGTAAGATAACGAAAAAGGCTATTATTATGATACCATGTTATAATATATTATGTTATTTATAAATACTATGAATCATATTATGATGAATGTTTAACATTGTTGATATGTTTGATTGTGAAATAACATGATTAAAAACCTTACAAAGATGAGTGAGGAAACCTAGGAGAACAACTTGATGAATAACTTAGAAAGATAATCTAGGTTATGGAACATGTGTGATATATGTATGAGAAATGGTATTCATTTGTACGACGCTTATGTGAGGTCGTGGACGAATTGTTGCCTTGATTGAGAATGAGACGCATTGTATGGAACATGCCATGTTTTTATTTGTGTATTATGGTGAAGGAAGGCACCAGTGATTGATGAATCTTGTTATGGTTTATGGAACCGATGATTTGTGAAACCGATCATGTATTCATAATGTTTGTTTTTCTGTGATGGTACACATCTCTATTGGTATGCTTAGATGAGTAAGCATTGGGATGTGGGACCAATGATTCGAGCCTCAAATGGGTTTAAGCCCCAACCATGGCGGACATGGGGGAAAGGTGGACACCTAAGTGGGTTAGGGTCTCATACGGTGAAAGAGACTCAAAGTGGGTTAAAGTCCCATACGAGTGATGGTTCTTAAAGGTGGGTTCGAGTCCCATAGGGGAACCTGATATCCACCGCGAAAGTCGATTCATATGGGCATGCATGAACCTGGCCTAGCTTAGACGTACGTCCGTTCAGGAATTGATGCACCGTGATCTAAATAATGATCATGGTTGAGTTATGAGAACTCAGATGCATGTTGCCATACAATTGCGAGATAGTTTCCCCACCGCTCAAGACTTCGTTCCCTTGTTGACTTGAGTTGGATATGAGTGGAATATTGATTAGAAACCCTGTAGAGTCGAGTGGACCCATAGGATAGGAGAACTCACTGAGATTATTATCTCATCCCATTATTGTTGTTGTTTTTCATGTAATCCTTACAGGTTGAATCTTGAGAAGCTGTTTATGGATGTTTCAAGGGATGTTGTTTATCATGATCTTCCATTGTGGAGTTGTGTACAATGAAGATATTGCACATAGATCTTAGATTTTTATTGTTTAGGCATTATTGTATAACATGTTCCATTCATGTTTTTAGCTTGGACATGTATATTTATTGATGCCATTAGGCACTTATGTTGGATCAGTACCAAAATTAACACTTGTATGATATTATTCTAGATATATATTATACGGGTTGTTACAGTTGGTGTCAGAGCAGGTCGATTCTCGACCTAGCCTTGAAACATCATAAGTAAATCTATTCCTGCCTCATATGTGTGTTTAGCCAACATGATCCTTAATATCATTGTATGTAGTATTGGGCCTGATCAACCTAATGATATGTGCATGGTAGGTAGGATCATGGTTGAGCGACCACAAGGACTCCGAAGTGTGGGTTGAACTTGTACTTTGAGGATAGGCCCAGGCCAAGAGTTAGAAAGTAAGGATAACTAGGTAGCCTAGATGAAGTTTCAGAGGAGTTGTGATTGGGTATTATGGAATTGAAGAGTAGTGTATCATTCAAGCAATTCTGCTGTGTTAACAGAGTTGAGAAGTTGAGGATCTCTATTGGATAAATTGTTAGAATTCTGAGGAATAAGTGAATTTGGTAGTGGAGTAAGATATACTCACTGATATGGAATAAGTATTGTGAGTAATTCCGTATGGTGAAGGAGAAAGATGGTTATGTTGAACATATGTCATAAGGTTTGGAAGTGAGGTAGTGTATTAGTGCTTCAGTTTCTAAGGCCACTAAAATATTTTGGAAGAAGGAGATTACTTAATGGAATATATATTTGGGATGGTACCTTGCAAGTGGTTAAGAACTTGAGGGATAAGGACGTTCAGTTTTGTTGGGAGCCTAAAGTAGTGGTGAAGTCTAAGGAGAGACTCGAGGACATGGCTGCCTATTCCAAGTGAAACATCTATGGACCAAATGGAGGCTAGAAGATAGATCAAGTATGTTCAGTCTTAGAAGGGAGATCGGATTTGGGATAGCTCGTCAGCGGTTCAGTGTTAGTAAGATACCATTATGGAATGTTGAGTTACCTAAGGATCAATTATAAGAGTTTGTGTTGGAAAGAGAGAGAACACACATTATATAGTAATGGAAGCTCCGATGAGTTTGGTTGTAGGAGATTTGGTTGAGGAGAAGAGGAAGTAAGTTGGATTTGAGGAATACTAGTAGAATGGTTTTATAATTGGAACTGAGAGAATTACCATAGGAAGACAAGTGAACACTGAGTGTGGAAGTAGTGTGGGTGTTGCAATACAATTGTTGTAATGAGGTACATTTAGGATAAAGGCACAATGGGACCATTGAGATTCATTAAGACGAGGTTATGGGTATGTAGTTGATGATTGTTCGCATCGAGGATTTCTAGAGTATGTAGTGGAGTGGAGGAAGTTAAACCTTGGTATTAAGAGAAGTATGTGATAGAAGCATTATGGTCACAAATAAGTGTAATGGATTCCTTGTCTTGAGATGGATGTAAAGTAACATACATTTTGTTGAGTAGTGAGTCTTGTATTCTAAGAAGTTGAGTTGATGATAGACAATGGAAGATAAACCAAGCTGGAGCATGTGGACTAAGTGTAGGATATGGAATATGTTATGTTGCAAGAGCTTATTGGGAGACAATGAGGATTATTCGTGGCAAGTCATAAAGACACGTAACCCCAGTATGATGAAGTGTGTAATAGGTATTGGTTTAGAAGAAAATTCCAGTCATAAGTGTGTGGCAATGATAAGGTTCATCTTAAGTGCATTTTATTTGAATTGCAAGAGTAATAGTGGCTTATTGGAAGTCTGGTTGTTAGTTATCTTCTTGAGAAGTGTTTGATTGGTTGGTCACGGAGTATAAACATTCACACCATGTTGGAGCTAAGGGTGTCTTAAATGTCATAAGTGTATCGTTGTGGATGTACAAATTGAGGATGGAGTTACAAGTCACCACAAGTCAGATTGGTAGTTTTGAAATTGGCATTTCTGAAGGTGTAGTGCGTGGTTGGTCATCTGTGGAGATATCATGGAAGCCAGACGTATGGGAAAACCAACCTGGTGAACCATGCTCAGTTTAAGTAAGTCTGGAAAGTACCACTATTATGATTATGAATAACTATAAGGAACAGAGCTGGAAGAGACCTACTAAGTGGTGATCTGGAAGAGATCAGTTAGGTATATGGTATATATTGGTAAGGTGTGAAGTGGTTGGTCATGGTATGAAATTGATTAATTCATTCGGATTCATAGCTTTAGATGGAGACTCCCTGAGAGTGGTATGGGATGTGTATGATGATACTCTACCCTACTGGAAGGATTCATGAGTTATACTTCCCAGGAGGAGCGTGAATTAGATATTCCTGAAGTTAAACATGTAACTCGGACGGTATGTTAGTAAGAGCATGAGCTAAGATCATGGAAGATGGGACAAGACGATTGAGATGAATGATTTTGGATACGAAGTGAAATGTTGTCTCTAGATATGTGTGAAGTATTATGTGTGACTCCATGAGGTGTATGGACGCTCATAATTACGCTCTAGATTGCTTAAGTTCCTTATAAGTGGTGTCTCGTTGATGATTTAAAGTTCCTTGATGGTGTTATGTTGTTTTTGGTCGAGATCATGTGTCGGGAGAAATCTTGAATGAATCAAAGCCCTACAAGAGGATTTGATATGGAATATAGTAACCAGGACTGGATATTGTCAAACTAATTTGGTTTAACTACATCGAACACATGATGAATTTGGATGCTCTATGTTTTTATGGTTGTAGTAATGTAACTCCTGGATACCTATCTTATGAAGAATGTTGGTCTTATTCTAAACTTTTGTGAGTCATCAAGGAAGTTATTCTACTAATGGAAGTCGGTAAGGTTCTAGTACCATTTTGGATAGTAAGCACTCTGGAGGGTAAGTGTGTTTCTTTGTAGATTGTTAGCTAAACAGTAGTGCCTAGGAATCCCAGGTGTTCCACTATTGGAATCAGAGTATCACAATGGAAGGAGAGGGAAGAAAGAGCTCAATCAAGTCTATGGGGATCAGGGAGATAGTTACTCGTAAGAATAGAGGTAAGGATAAGAGTAAGATAATCTCGTGCTAATGGTGTTATCTCATTGGAGTAGTACGAGAGAAGTGAATTAGTAGGAGTCGAGACTTGCAGCATACAGTATCAGATCAAGTGAAGTTTATGAGATTATCAATAAATGGATTACAAGTTTGTCACACTTGTTGAAGGAATAATAAGAAAAAAGTAGTCAATATTGTGTGCGGTTAAGGAATCAATAAGTTTTCTTATGAAGGATTAATGAGTATTGATTAACCAAGTCGAGATAAGATGTCGTAATTATGTTTTGTGTAACTTAGTGCAAGGAAGGGAAGTCATGGCTTCCGGGAAGAAAGTGACCAACTGATGTAGAGCGGTAGATCAGACGAATTAAGTGGGAGCAAGTTTAAATGTTAATCTAATATCAGAATGAGATTGTGATGAAAATCAAGAAGTTTCAAGAGTTCATGAAGAAGGGAATTTAATAGCAAGGACAAATTAGAAGAATGAGTATGTCAGAGACTTGAAATCGAAGAGAAGTCAAGTGTTGGTCTAAGATGTTGATGCAAGAATTGTTTGTTTGCTGAGAGAAGGAAATTCGGGGGCGAATTTCAATTTAAGGGGGGGAGAATGTAATATCCCGTATTCCCTTAAATGCTCAATTAGTTGTTAGTTGAGATCAACTGAGTTCCTATGTAAATTATCTATTATCATTTGTAACAATTGAAACTCCTATGTGCTCTAAAAGTTGTCAATTGGGACCAATAGAGTAACCAGTGAACTCTGAAGGGATTAATTATTAATAAAAAGAGACAGACCAATATTAATAAGTACAAGAGAGGACATTTTTGGTAACATTAATAATTGGTCAATTGGTACTGCAAGACAAAATATCAATTGGGATATTTTGTATTACTACTTGATACTATAAATATTATATATGTATTTTGTGTGGTTAGAAAGAAAGAAAAAGAAGAAGTGGATAAGAAGAGAGGTGGTAGGTAGGATAGAAGGAGAGATTTATCAGAAAGAAAAGAAAGAAAGGGAAGAAGAGAGAAAGAGGAAAAGAGGAAGGAAGAAGAAGAGGAAACCATGGAACCACCAACATCATGTCATCTTCATCATCATCATCACCACTTTCTACTCACCATCTTCACCATCTCCATGTGTCCAAAGTGAGTTCTTAGATAGATTTAGCATTTGGGGAAATAACCTATGTTTGGGGAGTTTGGATTTGTGAGAATTTGTGATGAACTTGTTGTGTTTATACTCCTCATCCATGCTATGTGTTGGTATCATGTTGTTGTTGAAGTTGTGGTTTTGGGTGTTTGATGTTTATGTCTTTTATTCTTGAAATTATGGAGGTTAACCAAATGATTCATGATATTATATGTTTTAGAATGGTTGGGTATGATTAAGTGTTGAAGGAAAAGTGGTTAGAGGAGGTGTTTTTAGTGGTTGTGCAGGTGTCAATCGATTGGTTCTTGGGTACAATCGATTGACTTAACTTTCTGTTTACGAAGAAATGAAGTGTTCAAACTTTCTGTTTTTACAGAAGTTGGAATTTTTCAAAGATCAATCGATCATTCAATCGATTGATTCATTTGATCAATCTATTGACATGAATTAATTAATTGATGAATTAAAATATGTCACCAATGGGGTTTAAACCCGGGACCTCTTTGGAATTGTACAAGCCTTACCACTAGGCCAATGATTTTGTTGTTGAATACTTATGCAATAGATAAATATTAATTTAAATCTTGATTAAGATAGATTAATGAATTAATTGAGTGTTATAACTCCATTTTGGACACGGACAAATGCGTTAGTAAGATAACGAAAAAGGCTATTATTATGATACCATGTTATAATATATTATGTGATTTATAAATACTATGAATCATATTATGATGAATGTTAAACATTGTTGATATGTTTGATTGTGAAATAACATGATTAAAAACCTTACAAAGATGAGTGAGGAAACCTAGGAGAACAACTTGATGAATAACTTAGAAAGATAATCTAGGTTATGGAACATGTGTGATATATGTATGAGAAATGGTATTCATTCGTACGACGCTTATGTGAGGCCGTGGACGAATTGTTGCCTTGATTGAGAATGAGACGCATTGTATGGAACATGCCATGTTTTTATTTGTGTATTGTGGTGAAGGAAGTCACCAGTGATTGATGAATCTTGTTATGGTTCGTGGAACCGATGATTTGTGAAACCGATCATGTATTCATAATGTGTGTTTTTCTGTGATGGTACACATCTCTATTGGTATGCTTAGATGAGTAAGCATTGGGATGTGGGACCAACGATTCGAGCCTCAAATGGGTTTGAGCCCCAACCATGGCGGACATGGGGGAAAGGTGGACACCTAAGTGGGTTAGAGTCCCAATACGGTGAAAGAGACTCAAAGTGGGTTAAAGTCCCATACGAGTGATGGTTCTTAAAAGTGGGTTCGAGTCCCATAGGGGAACCTGATATCCACCGTGAAAGTCAAATCATACGGGCATGCATGAACCGGGCCTAGCTTAGACGTAAGTCCGTTCGGGAATTGATGCGTCGTGACCTGAATAATGATCGTGGTTGAGTTATGAGAACTCAGATGCATGTTGCCATACAATTGCGAGATAGTTTCCCCACCGCTCAAGTCTTCGTTCCCTTGTTGATTTGAGTTGGATATGAGTGGAATATTGATTAGAAACCCTATAGAGCCAAGTGGACCCATAGGATAGGAGAACTCACTGAGATTATTATCTCATCCCATTATTGTTGTTGTTTTTCAGGTAATCCTTACAGGTTGAATCTTGAGAAGCTGTTTATGGATGTTTCAAGGGATGTTGTTTATCATGATCTTCCGTTGTGGAGTTGTGTGCAATGAAGATATTGCACATAGATCTTAGATTTTTATTGTTTAGGCATTATTGTATAACATGTTCCATTCATGTTTTTAGCTTGGACATGTATATTTATTGATGCCATTAGGCACTTATGTTGGATCAGTACTAAAATTAACACTTGTATGATATTATTCTAGATATATATTATACGGGTTGTTACAATGTTTATACTCCGGGATCAACCAACCAAACACTCCTCAAGAAGATAAATAACAACCAGACTTCCAATAAGCCACTATTACTCTTGCAATTGAAATAAAATGCACTTAAGATGAACCTTATTATTGCCACACACTTTTGACTGGAATTTTCTTCTAAACCAATACCTATTACACCATTCATCATATTGGGTACGTATCTCAATATGGACAAGACATCGCATCTCGTGCCTACGTATCTCATCTGGACATGAGAGTCAGAGTTGCCGTAGTTCGGCTAAACTATTCCTGTTGGTTTGTGTTTTTTAAGTGGACAACGTCACTGCGCAATCTACCGGATGCTCGACCTTTGGAGACTTACTCACCTGTAGTAGAAGGAGTTGACGTATCCTTAAGAAGGGATAATGTTTGTTTGTGTTTTAGGAAAGCTCAAGCAAGAAAGGAAGTCCTATACGAAGGAACCGTGCTACCTTAATTGACATGCAAACGAGACTACGCGGAGTCTAGCAAACCTAGGGGAAACAATCACATCACACAAACACATACAGCATGAAGTAAACACACCAACAAGGGGCTCAAACATCAAGGCTAGGCTTTAGTCGAGGGGTCATATCAACCTCGACAAACAAGCCTCTGTATCAAGGTGAGGTTAGCTCTTAACCTTGACATTGAGAGTCAAGGTGAAGCCAGATGAAAGGTGAGTGAAGATGAGACTTCACAGCTCTTATCCCTAGTCAGGGAGAGCTTCAGACAAAGGAGCGTGGGTTCAGAATGTGGGAACCCTTCTACACTCAAGACACGGACTCAACTGTACAATGTACAAGATCTTGGGTTAGTGTCCTCAATGCATCAACACAGTGGTGTGAGCAGAGGGACGACTCGACAGAATAGCGGGAGATAGATTGCATATCTCTTATATCCGCCAATCGCCTCATTGAGGTCTTTACCTGCTTGGGGACAAAAGTAAACAATCACAATCATCGCCTCTTAAGGAGGACTTCAGACAGGTGTCTGGCCAAGTAACAGACCAGGTCTTCCAGACTACATGGAGACAAGAATGTTATACCTCAGTGCAAATTGCTTATCAAGTAAAGCAAAGCAATATTAGCAACTAATGTACCTGAAATCAATCAAATACAATCAGTATCCCAATCACAAAATCAAGACAAACAACATAAGAATCAACAAACAATGTACAATCAAACAATGCAATGTGCAAAGCACAAAGCTCAAGTGAACCAAGCACCCTATAAAACAAAACAAGTTAGTTCACAATAAACAAATGAAACAATCAACTTGCATTAATTCCTTTAAAGCATTTTGCTTCTTAACCTGAAAAGTCAAACTCAAACTCAAACATGAGTAATAAGACCACTAGGACAAGCCTAGGGTCCAAAGGATGGAAAAATCTTAAAACAGCAAGTGAAACATGATCAAAATCAAGGTAATTCAATTAAGAAGAGGATCCAATTGGCCTCACATCCAAACTATGCACTAATTTCATTTTATGCACAATTTAACTCAAAGTAAGTAAATGTGAATCATAAATGAGCAAACAGAATGATTCCAATCAAACAAATATCAAAACAGATCAATAAATTCCATAAAATTCTATCCTAAACAGAACATATTCAATGAGCTACATGTCAAATTTCATGTTATTTGGACAAGTGGAATTGGGGAATTAAATTCAACAAGTCATGGCATGCAAAAATCAACCTAAACTAGGTCACAAACCAAGTGTCAACTTCAATCAATTCAAAAACAGTGAAAACAAATGAGAAATGAATGGGACCAAAGCCAAATTGAAGCTAAACATGTTAAGAAACACTCCACCAAATTTCACATTCATATGGTAAGAAATGAGCATTTCACAAGATATGGAAGTTTGCTACTCAAGCAAAACCCTAAAAATGCTAAACAGCAATCAAAAATCCCAATCAAATGGGAAATGGATCAATTAAATCCACAAAAAAACATGGTGAAACTAGACATATACAAGGTATCTCATGCAAAAAATCAGAGCCATAGGCCTAGTGAAAGCATGGAAAATTAAATCATGAACACAGCATAGCATAGTGTGACACATATTGTCACACTCAACTTGAGCACATCATATCTTGCAAACCATAAATCCAAAATTCACAAACTATACATCAAAATCACCAGAAATGAGTTAAGAACATGCCTACAAAATTTCATGCATTTTGACTGAGGCATCAAGATTTCATGTAAAAAATGGTAAAACATACAAGAAACGCATACATGAACAAGATCACTAGGCAAAGTCAAAAATTCATCAGGCACAACTTGAATTACTATGCCTAAAAAAAACTAGAGGAAATTCTGAATCCAACAAAAAAATCCCACCTAATTTGGATTAAGGATGATTTAATTATGATTTTTAGAAGTTTGATCAAAATGTGAAATAATTATTTAAATGAATTAAGTGATTTAATTATGCTGAGTGGCAAACTTGTAATTCTCTTCGCCAGGGCCAAAACGCGGTAGTTTAATTAAATGAGGTGGCGGCGAGTGATTCGTCCAGGCGCGGCGGGAAACAGAATTCGAATTGGAAAGCCAGGCTGAAGGATCTAACGCGCATTTTTCCAGAAAAACTCAAGAACACCGTCACTGTCCATCACTTCCAGATTTCGTGAAGAACAAAGTTGCACGAAAATATACAAACTATATACCGTTGGAACCGGCATGCAACGAGAATCATGGATATAACAAGCGTTTCTCCTAATTCTAACCACGTGCTATGAACCGTTCGAAACAAGATTCACACACAAATATTCAGATCAACATATCTAGCTCAATACCTAATGGATTCGCACGATTCGAAGTTTAACGTGACCTACATGCCAAGATCTACAAGATCCATATAGAAATTGCAAGAATTAGCTCGGTCGAATCTTACCTCAAATGAGATGCAGCCGTTGAATTCGTTGGATTCAAAGCTCCAAAGTACAAAACAGATCGCGATTGATGATGTAGAAGGTGAATAGAAGTGAAGATTCAGCTCAACGATGCACGGATCAGTGGAAAATCGTAACTGCCATGTGAGAGTGATGCTTTGCACAGTTGGAATTGGCCACGATTCTTGCTTCAAATGCTTCAAACAGAACTTTAGAATCACCTGCACATGAAGAATCAACAAAGAGCTTGCCACAATATTGATGAATTATCGATGAAATGATGAAGAAAGTGAATGTGAAAAATGTGAAAATTGAGAGAATTTTGTGAGTTTTTGGATTGGATCTGAAAAAGTGATTATCGATTATGCAAAACAGTTACAATTAAGACTATATACCTCTCCCTAATCCAAAAATTAATCATGCTTAGGCAAATTGAAATGATTAGTGTAATATGCATTTTCAATCAAAGTGGCCAAAATGCCCTTTTTTAAACCAGCCAATATATCAGTCCAAATTGAGTTCAAGCAAGTCTAAAATGCTATTTGTGAGGTGTTGGAAAAAGTCCCATGTGCATATGGCTTGTATTTCTCAAAATCACTATGTCATGCTAAAAATGCAAATGAAGTCACCTAAAAAATGCCATTTTGCCATGAGAGTTTTTGATGAAATGTGATTATGCACCATGAAAGATTACATGAAATGTGGTTTGCTCAAAGAAAAATCAACCAAATTGGCCTTTCCATGTGAAAGTTATGGCACTTTGAATTTGGGCATTTTCTGAAAATGAATGGACCATATCTTGCCAACCACACATGGGAATCTCAAGTTCTTGGACTTTTTGGAATGGTGAGATCAAGATCTTCAACTTTCATTTTGGACAAAATTCCATTTGAAGCTTGTATGATGAAGTAATGTTGAGGAGAAAAACTTTCCATTTTGGGCAGTTGAAATTACAGGTCACCTGCCAATTTTGGAAACTTCTTGTCTGACTTTATTTTCTTCAACCTTGGTCTTTGATATGTAAAATGAGACTTGTATGGACATGAATGAAGCCTTTCAAACCATCTCACACCTTCCAGTCCATAAAACCAGGCACAGTTGACCATAGTTGACTTTTTATGGTTTCAGCTGAAATTCAGCTTGACTGATGACTTCTGAGCATCCAATCTTTGGCCAAACCACTTCAAAATGGTCACATAATCACATGAACTTGATAACCAACCTTAGGGCCTTGTCTCAATGGAAATGGCACATGCTTGCTTGTTTGACCTGATCCCCTGACCAGTTTGACCTAATCTGTCTGAATGACTTGCACTTGGGCAAAGGGCACTGCAATGTTATGCAATGAACTATGTTATGTTAATGACCTAATCATGAAAATGTATGTACACCAGGAGGGTGCAAATTTGAGGTGCTACACTATGGTAATTCTCTCAGTTCCAATTACAAAACCATTCTACTAGAATTCCTTAAATCCGGCTTACTTGCTCTTTTCCTCAACCAAATCTCCTACAACCAAAACTCACTGGAGCTTCCATTACTATTGTCGCATCCGCGAAAAACAACCTGCGGGCTGAAACAAAAACAACACAGAGCCGCCACCGTGCGTTATTTATCCCAAAAGAGGGAAAGGAAACGCTCAGAGTAAACCTGGGAAAAGCATGGTCTCGCGACCAAAGAGAATGGGATCGGGAGTCGGTTACGCAAGGGGAAGGTATTAGCACCCCTCACGTCCGTCGTACTCGATGGGATCCACGCTCTAAAAGAAAGAAAAGGTTGTTAAAACAAACATCACACACACACACTGTCATACCCCAAAATTTGCCCATTAATATTTCAAGACATTTTGCAAGGCATTCCGACTCATATATAACACTGATCTTGAAGAAACAAAGGCCCAGCTCACGGATGGCCCAATCCAGAAAATGGCCCAAACTGGCCTGTTCGCTACGCGCTCGCCTAGCGAAGCTGATAGACAACAAAAATTTCGGGCTTCATTCTGAGCCCATTAGGTCACCATTATCACTATAAATACCAGCACTTCAGTAATAAAAAAAAAAAAAAAAAAAAAAAGAATTTTTTTTTAATTAATTAATTAATTAATTAATTAATTAAATAATTAAAATAAATAAATAAAATATAACAAATTATTTTGGACTTGGGTCTCCCTCATTCCAAGCCCATTACCCACGAAATCAGTCTATAAATACTGAAGTTTCAGTAGAGGAGTTACACTTGGAGTTACACTGGGAGATTCACTGAAAAAAAAAAAGAGGAGGAGAACAGAGAAGAACGAATAGAAGTTTTGGCATAGGAACCCTGCCTACCCGGAGAATTCAGAGTAAAGAAACCCTGAAGGCAGCCCATCTGCACCGAAGCCATCGCCGTCCAATTCCCGCTGCCTAACTTATTCCGATACTACAAGTGGTCAATCCCTTCAACCTTGAATTGGCAAACAGGTTTGCGTATCTCTATTGTTTATACTTTCAATTGGCCATATCTACATATATAATGCATCATGATAAAATGTTGATATATAATTTGCTTTCGTATGGGAATTTAAATATGCCTGAATACCCTGAATGTTTGACCATGTTATTCCTGTGATAAAATGCCATAAAATTCAAAGTTCCTAACATGGGGCTGTTTTCAAATTCAAAATCCGTGGCCGCTCGCTAGCACCTCGCTAGGCGAGCCTGGGGCGAGTATTCGCCTGGCCTTCGCTAGGCGAGGCAGAGGCGAACGAGACAGTAGCTGACTTTTCTATTCTTTTTTTTTATGTTTTATCATAGCCATGCATTATTCATCCTATCCTATTTATTGTTGCGATATTTCTCCGGTGTAATCTTCGATTGCACCCTGATTTGGTGTTCTGACATGTTTCTTTTTTTATGAGTTTCGTAAAGGTTCGCATATCCCAGGAAAAGGTTATTAGCTAGGTATTCCACTTTAGTTGTGGGATACCCTTGTGGAGTTTCACCCTAAATTAATTTTTAATGTATTAATTTCTAATGTATTAATTTTTTTTAATATATTATTTTTAATAATCTTAATGTGGAGTTTCATCCTAATTATATAATTAATTGTAAAACTTTGCCTTTGAATAAGTGATCTTGGACCTCTCTTTGTTGCCTTACGATTACGATATTACGGTCATGTCCCGCGAACGTGGGGATACCCTTAGCAAAGACCCTTCGGTTAAATCATCATAAAATAAATTATAGTCCCTCGGATGTTGCCTTCGAATATACAACTTTGTCCCTCGATGACCCTCCGATGTTGCCTACGGTTAAAAGATGATAGTCCCTTCGAATGCTAAGGTATCCTCGTAACTGTTGCCTTCAATGACCAATCGATGACCCTACGATGACCCTTTTACATCCAAAGGATAAAACTACTTATTTCTCAATAATAAGGACAGTTTTACCCTCATAAGGATAGGAAATACTCATAAAGACCTTGGGTCGGTATAACTCTTAATTGCTGGCTCACAACCTAAAACATTTTTTCACACCTCACACCTTTCAAAATACCTTCAGAAAATCACCACTTGGTATACATTCATACTAGAATCATTACCGAGTTATATTTTTCTAAACAATTTTCAAAACTAAACGAGATAATCACTTTGTATACATTCATACAAGAATCATTACAAAGTTAAATTCTCTTTTCAAAACAATTTTTCTAAACAATTCACAAACACTTTTTTTTTAGACAAAAATAATATAAGTGATCGAGCAATTAAGAGCCCATGGATAACCATGGATACAAAGGGTGCTAACACCTTCCCTTTGTATAATGTACCTCCCGAACCCAAAATCTAAATTAAGGTTTTTCCTGTTCTTTTCCACCTTTCCTTATTGGATAAAAGAAAAGTCGGTGGCGACTCTTGCTAACCGCGACATTGCGATTAAAACCACAAAAAAGTCCAGTTCACCGTATGGCAGAACTGGCGACTCTGCTGGGGACCCTAAATATTTAAAAAGAGAGGTTACCTTAAAAACAAGATCACTTATTCAATTTGTCTGATTTATTTTTAAGGGATTGCTTGGGTATGTTATGCTTGAGTGAAAGATCCTACACCCGGATCTAGTGTACCTTAGGTAAGTAGCAAGAGATCATCGCGACTGTCCGGCGTATACTGGAATGGTCAAAATGATGGCTACGGTTAATGTGGCACTTTGGATGTCCTGATGTTCCTCATGTTAGTTGAGGAAATATTTGGCATTCGCGTGGTGTCATAAAAGCATTAACCAGACCTTTAGAACCCTAATTGACTCATCCTGGCCATTAGAAAGTAGTGAGATAACTGGCTTCGGTTCCGACTGGAGTTGGTTGAGACTCGATACTACACTCTTTGAGATTGGACTTTAGGGAAGCTTCGGTCAACCACTTGGTGTTGCACTGAAGTGGACTTAAGGAAAGGTCAATGATTTGAGATCCTTCTAGAACCCGGTTACTATTCTAAGACAGGTTGAACCAACCAAACTTCAGTGGGGAGGGTATTTACCTATGGAACTCACGCAAGCCTTAAAACCTAGGAATGATTGTTGTGTGACTTGCTTGTGCTTGTTATTTATCTAACAACATAACATCATAACATCATAACATCATGGCATTGTACTAACCATTTCAAGGATTTAGGGATTTAACTCTGCTAAAAAAAACAAAAACAAAAGCAAAAACAAAAGAGAAAAGAAAAAAAAAAGCTCTTTTTGTTAGTTTATGCAAAGTTAAATCCCGAAAGTCCTTGAAAACATTTCATACATTGCATTGCATCGCATAACAGGTATTCTAAAGGATCAGTGTTCTCACGATTTTCCTATCAAACAGATTCCAGCAGATTCAAACAGATTGAACAATGGCTCTTGAACAAACTGTCAAAGATCTCCAGGCCCAGAATGCTCAATTCCAAGAAATGATGCTGAGCTTATCTAAGGGGCAGGAAGAACTGAAAGCTCTTTTGATGGAGAAGAAGAAGGACCAGAGACCTGTGGGTTACATCAACCCGGGGAGAAGGCTTAAGGGACAGGTTACAGGAGTCAAGATTAGAATTCCGAAGGATTCAGAAGAAGAGACCGAGAATGATTCGGAAGATGAGAATCCTAATCTCGTCAATTCTGAGGACGACGATGAAGATTATGAACATGAACAGTACTCTCCGAAGGATGATAAGTACAAGTTGCTGGAAGAACGTATGCTAGCTATGGAGGGGCAGAAAGTGCCCGGTCTGGATTTCGAAAACTTGGGTCTGGTCTCTGATGTGGTCATTCCCCGCAAATTCAAGGTTCCCATTTTCACTAAGTATGATGGTGCCTCTTGTCCTCAGATGCATCTAAGGGCTTATGTGAGAAAGATTCAGCCGCACACTACTGATAAGAAACTGTGGATCCATTTCTTCCAAGAGAGTCTGTCTGGCACACAGTTAGAGTGGTATTATCAGCTTGAGAGCTCTAACATCCGCACATGGACTGATTTAGCAACAGCTTTCTACAAGCACTACCAGTATAATTCTGAGTTAGCGCCTACTCGGCTACAGCTACAAAATATGACTATGGGCTCTAAAGAAAGTTTCAAAGAATATGCTCAAAAGTGGAGAGATTTGGCTGGCAGAGTCAAACCCCCTATGACTGATCGAGAGTTAGTGGACATGTTCATGGGTACACTGACTGGCCCATTCTACAGCCATCTACTGGGAAGTTCCTCGTCAGGTTTCACTGAACTTATCTTGACAGGTGAACGGGTTGAAAGCGGCATTCGAAGTGGAAAGATACAGGCAGCTACTTCTGCAAGCACCAAAAAGTCATATCAGGGAAAGAGTGAATCAAATGCTGTGTACAGTGAGAGGAAGCATAACAAGAAGAATCGTGACCATACTGTTGGGGCAGTTACAATTGCCGCACCGCCATCTCAGAACTTCCAACACAGACAAGACAGGTCGAGAAGACAGTTTACCAAGATCAATATGACTTTAACCCAAGCACTGCAGAGTATGTTAAAGGCCAATTTGATTACCCTCAGAGGCCCTCCTGCAAATCCCAACACTACTTCTCCTCGTTATAATCCCAACGCCAGGTGTGCCTATCACTCCGATAGCCCCGGGCATGATACGAATGATTGCTGGTTGTTGAAGAACAAGATTCAGGATATGATCGACGCTGGAGAAATTGAATTTGATCCTCCGGCGACCCCCAATGTCATCACAGCACCTATGCCTAATCATGACCAGAATGTTAATGTTGTGGACGACAATTCTCACGTTACTGACGTTGCTGATTTAGCATCTCCTCTCCTGATCGTTAAGAAGAATTTATTGCAAGCTGGTTTATTTCCAGGTTGTGCTGAAGATTGCGATCTCTGTGTACTCCGACCCAATGATTGTTTGAAGTTGAAGAACGGCATTCAACGGCTGATGGATGATCGTACAATTCTATTTGAAAGGGTTCCTAAGGTGGACAACTCTATTGAAGAGGTATCTGTGATTGCTAGGTCCAAAGCTCCAGTGAAGATTACCGCTACTAGAGTGCCTGTGAAGATTACCGCTGAGCCCAAAGTGGCTCCCCTGATTATTACCGCATCTGGCCCCGTGCCATATTCCTCCAGCAAAGCTATTCCGTGGAACTATGGAGGCGACGTTTACATCCATGGCATAAAGCAAGTTGGTAGTTCTGCTAATCCTAATGATATTGTGGGGACTAGTAAAGTTACTCGAAGTGGAAGGATCTACTCCCCAGAAATCTCACCTCCCGCTCCCGAAATTCGAGGAAAAAGACCAGTCAATCCTCCTCAGTCAGAGACATCGGTCGAAGTTACTTCTGAAGATGTTACCAAACAGGAAATGGAAGAGATGCTGAAAATCATCCGTAAGAGCGATTTTGATGTAGTGGAACAATTGGGGCATACTCCGTCTAAAATCTCAATGTTGTCCTTGTTATTATCCTCTGAATCCCATGCCAATGCATTGATGAAATTCTTGAAGACCGCTCATGTGCCTCAAGAAACATCCGTCGATCAATTCGAACATTATGTTGCTGATTTGACTGTTGACAATGGCCTAGGCTTTTCCGATGCTGACCTGACGCCAACAGGAAAGAATCACAATAAAGCTCTGCATATCTCCATCGAGTGTGAGGGGATCACCCTGGCTCACGTGTTGATCGACAACGGCTCTTCCTTGAATGTGCTCCCGAAAGCTGTACTCGATAAATTTGACTACAAAGGCATTGAACTGAAACCTAGTGATGTTGTGGTGCGTGCTTACGATGGTGCGAAGAGTGTTGTCTATGGTGAAGTGGTTCTCCCTATCAAGATAGGACCTCAAGTCTTCAACACTACCTTTCACGTGATGGACATTCGTCCCGCCTACTCCTGCTTGTTGGGGCGCCCTTGGATCCATGGGGCAGGTGCGGTAGCTTCGTCGCTTCATCAAAAGCTGAAGTATCCAATAGCAGGCATGGTTGTCACTGTATGTGGAGAAGAAGAGTATATTGTCAGTAGTGTGCAAGCCTTCAAATACGTCGAGATGGATGGTGAATTCTTTGAGACTCCTTCTCAGTCATTTGAAGTGGTTCCTCCACCCAGTCCTGTCCTTAAGCCAACTCCCCTTGTGCCCAAGGTTGTTCGTGCTCCCCCTGTCATGATCTCTCTGAAAGATGCTCAAGCCGCGATTGAAAATGGTGATCGTGCTGGTTGGGGTCAACTGATCAATGTACCGTACAAGTCTGATAAAGCTGGCCTGGGGTTTAACTCTGGAAAGATAGTCAAAAATCAGATTAATGCTATGGAAGATGCTGATAGTGATTGCGACTTGGATAGCTGGATTTTCCCAACAATTGGTGACGGACTCAACAATTGGAAGACTGAAGACATTATCCCGATTTCCTTTAGTCAGGAATCCCTATCCACTCTGGATCCTGTTGATAATAGTTCTACTACTGTTCATTATGACTTTGAAAATCCGATCTACCGAGCCGAAGATGGAAGTGAGGAAGATTGTGAAGTACCTGAAGAACTTGCCAGAATGTTACTACAAGAAGAAAGGACTATACAACCGCATGAGGAGTCAGTTGAGACTGTAAATCTGGGTACCGAGGTGGACAAGAGAGAAGTCAAAATAGGAGCAGGCTTGGAAATCAGTGCCAAAAGAAGATTGATTCAAATGCTACATGACTATGTGGAGATTTTTGCTTGGTCTTACGAAGACATGCCAGGGCTGGATACCGATATAGTAGTGCATCGTTTGCCGACGAAGGAAGATTGTCGTCCTGTTAAGCAAAAGGTTCGTCGCATGCGTCCTGAAATGTCCGAGAAAATCAAGGCCGAAGTCATGAAACAATTCGATGCTGGTTTTCTGGCGGTTACTTCTTATCCTCAATGGGTTGCTAATGTGGTACCAGTGCCAAAGAAGGATGGTAAGGTGCGAATGTGTGTGGATTACAGAGATTTGAATAGAGCGAGTCCCAAGGATGATTTCCCACTGCCACACATTGATGTTCTGGTAGACAACACCGCTCAACACAAGGTATTCTCCTTCATGGATGGATTCTCGGGTTATAACCAGATCAAAATGGCACCTGAGGACATGGAGAAGACTACGTTTGTGACGCAATGGGGCACCTTCTGTTATAAAGTAATGTCGTTTGGTTTAAAGAACGCAGGAGCAACGTACCAGCGTGCTATGGTGGTTTTGTTCCATGACATGATCCATCATGAAATAGAAGTATATGTGGACGATATGATAGCCAGGTCTCATACTGAAGAAGAACATCTCGATCATTTATACAAACTGTTTGAGAGGCTGAAGAAATACAAGTTGAGATTGAACCCGAACAAATGCACCTTTGGAGTAAGATCTGGTAAACTCTTGGGCTTTATTTTCAGTGGTAAAGGTATTGAGGTCGACCCAGCCAAGGTGAGAGCTATTCAAGAGATGCCAGTTCCCCGTACGGATAAAGAAGTCAGAGGTTTCTTGGGACGTTTGAATTACATTGCCCGATTTATTTCCCATTTGACCGCTACTTGCAAACCCATCTTCAAGTTACTGAGAAAAAATCAAGAGATGATATGGAATGATGAATGTCAAGAAGCTTTCGACAAAATCAAGAAGTACCTCCAAGAACCTCCAATTCTGGTGCCACCAGTTGAGGGAGGACCTCTAATCATGTATTTAACCGTTTTAGAAAACTCAATGGGGTGCGTGTTGGGACAACATGACGAGTCCGGTCGAAAAGAGTATGCCATATACTACCTTAGCAAAAAGTTTACCGACTGTGAAACAAGATACTCATTGCTCGAGAAAACTTGTTGTGCTTTGGCCTAGGCTGCTCGCCGACTAAGACAGTATATGTTGAATCACACCACTTTGTTGATTTCTAAGATGGATCCTATCAAATACATATTTGAGAAACCCGCCCTCTCCGGAAGAATAGCAAGATGGCAGATGATTTTAACAGAGTATGATATCCAGTATACCACCCAAAAAGCAATCAAAGGAAGCGTGCTAGCTGATCATTTGGCTCATCAGGCCGTGAATGATTATCAGTCTATGAATTTTGAGTTCCCAGATGAGGATGTCATGCTTGTTACTGATTATGAAGAACCTGGACCGAATGAAGGACCCGAAGTGGGATCCCGATGGACTATGGTTTTTGATGGATCGTCTAACGCATTGGGCAACGGTATTGGCGTCGTGATCATTTCCCCCAAGGGTGGCCATACGCCTTTCACCGCTAGACTATGTTTTGAGTGTACCAACAATATGGCTGAGTATGAAGCATGTATTTTGGGACTCAGAGCTGCTATAGACCTGAGAATCAAGTTTTTGAGGGTGTATGGAGACTCAGCCTTAGTAATCAGTCAGGTCAAAGGAGAATGGGACACTAAACATCCGAACCTCATCCCCTATCGAGAGCAGGTGTTGACATTAATCCCATACTTTGAAGAGATCACATTCGAACATATTCCCCGAGAGGAGAACCAGTTGGCAGACGCATTGGCTACCATGTCATCTATGTTCAGAGTCAGATGGGACAATGAAGCTCCCCGGATTACCATTGAACGACTAGACGAACCAGCATATTGTTATGAACTTAACGTAGATGAAGTAGAAGAGAAGCCTTGGTTCCACGAGATAAAAAGATATTTAGAAGCTCAGGAATACCCTGAAGGGACATCCATCAATGACAGGAAATTTCTGAGGAAGTTCTCCGCTAAATTCTTTTTGAGTAATGGAATATTGTACAAACGTAACCATGATTCGACTTTGCTTCGCTGTGTGGATAGAAAGGAACCAGAGAAGATTATGGAAGACATGCACGACGGTATCTTTGGGACTCATTCTAGTGGACATACAATGGCCAAGAAGATTCTGAGGTCAGGGTATTATTGGTCTACCATGGAAACTGATTGCCACCATCACTCCAGAACTTGTCATAAGTGCCAGATCTATGCGGATAAAGTACATGTGCCTCCTGCTCCATTAAACGTGTTGACCGCGCCGTGGCCCTTTGCAATGTGGGGCATTGATATGATTGGCGAGATTAAACTACCGCCTCTAATGGACATCGTTTCATCCTTGTTGCTATTGATTACTTCACAAAGTGGGTGGAGGCAGCCTCATTTGCTTTTGTTACTAAGAATGTGGTGGCACGATTCATCAAGAACAGCCTCATCTGCCGATACGGCGTCCCTGAGAGAATTATCACTGACAATGGCACTAATTTGAACAACAAGATGATTACTGAACTCTGCACGCAGTTCAAAATAAAACACCATAACTCTTCTCCGTACCGGCCAAAGATGAACGGCACTGTAGAAGCGGCTAATAAGAATATTAAGAAGATTATACAAAAGATGACGGTAACATACAAAGACTGGCATGAGATGTTACCATTTGCTCTTCATGGTTATCGTACTTCCGTGCGAACTTCGACAGGGGCAACTCCTTTCTCTTTAGTCTACGGAATGGAAGCCGTTTTACCAGTGGAAGTTCAGATTCCCTCTCTAAGGATCATGAAAGAGGCGGGCTTAGACGAGGACGAATGGATTCAGACTCGACTCGATCAGATAAATTTGATGGATGAGAAGAGACTTGCGGCTGTATGTCACGGGCAGATATATCAGAAGCGCATGACCAGGGCATTCAACAAAAAGGTCAAGAGACAAGTGTATCAAATTGGCGACTTGGTAATCAAACGCATCATCCTACCACAAACTGACCCCAGAGGCAAATGGACTCCCACATACGAAGGGCCATTTGTAGTTAAGAAGGTATTCTCAGGTGGAGCCATGATACTCGCTACAATGGATGGTGAAGACTTCCCACATCCCGTGAACGCGGACATAGTTAAAAAATACTACGCATAAAAGAGACCCGCTAGATCGACGTATCTAGGCAAAAGTAAGGGCATCCCGGCGAACCAAAAGGGTTCGGGCAAAATTAGGGATATATAAAAAAAATGTACACCCGGCAAGTCGAAAACCTGAAAAGGCGGCTTGGGCAAAAAAGGGTATCCTGGTGGACTGAAAACCTGAAAAGGCGGTCCAGGCAAAAATTAGGGATTAAAGCGTATGACTATGTCCCGTTCTTAGTCAACTTCATCCAAGTTCGAGGGACTGACCAAGCCAATCACTTCTATCCGACAGCAAGGGATGAGATGCTCGAAGACATAATGACAGTAGTAGGCTTAAAATCAATAGGACTTCTTCCACATAGCTTTCTCTTTGTTTTCGACAATTTCCTCTTACTAGGATTTCTGTCTCCTTGTACACAAATTGCCTGTTTATAGGCCTCCTTTCAAAATCAATACAACCCTCTTTCAAAAAAAAAGATGCTTTTGTTTTTACTTTTCTGTTTTGGTTGCGTAAATGTCCATTGATTTAATTTGAATTAATATGTGCATTTGAATATGACCAATGTTTACCAAAATACATGCATAGAATAGCAATAGCAATTACTACAAGACTTCAGGATCGAGGATAAGGTCTAACCATGCTTCCAATGAATCCGCTACCAATTCTCTTCCCCAGCAAGCCTATTTTTCCCAGAAGAAATTGGCAGTATTTCCCGGCACAGCCAGCTATTCCCCAACAGAGGTCGGCATCGCCAGACAGGCTGATCATCTCATCCATCTCCAGCCCGACTCTGCTGAATATTTCCACCATCAGACAGAAATCAAGCATCCCCAGCCGAGAAAGGGTCATCGACACAAATGTCTCAAATCAGTAGATGGGGATTTATTTTCCCCAGTAGAGTCCCCAAGCAGAACTTCTCATACGCATAGCTCATTCATTACATCCTTTCACAGCATACGCATGCATACAACATTCACATTTATTTTAGCATAACACGAAACATCTCATGCATCATGACATAGCATGAAGCTAACTTTTCTTTGCAGGTTATTTATCCTCCTGATATAGTCAAAATAAAAGGTTCATTCAGACAGACACCTTTATCAATCACATTCAAGATTCAGATACATATTTCAAATACAGTTCATGGGAACATTCATTCTGACAACACTTCGATATCCTCCTAATGATGGCATCTTTAAGCCCATCCCAGACATTTATTGCAAGTACAACATATACAGGTTATCAGCTACAGCCTAACGTACGGTTCATTCTGATTCAGCCCAACATATGACTTCTTCAGCAACTCCAATGCGGTCTAACGTACGACCCATTTGGACCTTCAAATCCTCGGATACTGCCTAGCGTATGGTACGTTCAGGGTTGTAGTCTAGCGTACGACTACTTTCTTCTTCGGATACAGCCTAACGTACGGCTCATTCTGCAACTCAGATACGATCTAGCGTACGATCCATTCTGAACTCCAGCAACTCCAACGCGGTCTAACATACGACCCGTTTGGATCTTACAACCCTCAGATGCTACCTAACGTACGGTACATTTCTGAAGTGTAGTCTGGCGTACGACTACCGCTTTCATCATCAGATGCGGCCTAACAGACGACTCATTCTGCGACGGTCTAACGTACGACCCGTTCGGATGTCCATCCCCTCAGATGCTACCTAACATACGGTACATTTCTGAAGTGTAGTCTAACGTACAACTACCCCTTTCGTCATCAGATTCAGCCTAACGTACGGCTCATTCTGCAACTCAGATACGATCTAGCGTATGGTCCATTCTGACCCTTTATCCCCAACAGCATATGACACACTCCGACTCCCCAGCGAAGTCGGCAGCCTAATGGATGACTCATTATACGGTCTAACGTACGACCCAGTGTGGCACCCATGTCTTCAAATTGGCCTAATATACGGCGCGATCTGAAGCTTTCGTCATCAAACCTCCCGGATGGCACCTTTAAGCCCATCTCCATCAAGACCAACTGTCGATTCTCAAGTGCAAATTTTTGGGGCATTCTAGTGTTCAATAATCTTCCACCTCCAGACCACGAATGGCGTACACACCATTCTAACTCTCTCGGTCCAAGAATATTGAACAGGGGCAACTGTCATACCCCAAAATTTGCCCATTAATATTTCAAGACATTTTGCAAGGCATTCCGACTCATATATAACACTGATCTTGAAGAAACAAAGGCCCAGCTCACGGATGGCCCAATCCAGAAAATGGCCCAAACTGGCCTGTTCGCTACGCGCTCGCCTAGCGAAGCTGACAGACAACAAAAATTTCGGGCTTCATTCTGAGCCCATTAGGTCACCATTATCACTATAAATACCAGCACTTCAGTAATAAAAAAAAAAAAAAAAAAAAAAAAAAAAAAAGAAAGAATTTTTTTTTTAATTAATTAATTAATTAATTAATTAATTAATTAATTAATTAATTAATTAAATAATTAAAATAAATAAATAAAATATAACAAATTATTTTGGACTTGGGTCTCCCTCATTCCAAACCCATTACCCACGAAATCAGTCTATAAATACTGAAGTTTCAGTAGAGGAGTTACACTTGGAGTTACACTGGGAGATTCACTGAAAAAAAAAAAGAGGAGGAGAACAGAGAAGAACGAATAGAAGTTTTGGCATAGGAATCCTGCCTACCCGGAGAATTCAGAGTAAAGAAACCCTGAAGGCAGCCCATCTGCACCGAAGCCATCGCCGTCCAATTCCCGCTGCCTAACTTATTCCGATACTACAAGTGGTCAATCCCTTCAACCTTGAATTGGCAAACAGGTTTGCGTATATCTATTGTTTATACTTTCAATTGGCCATATCTACATATATAATGCATCATGATAAAATGTTGATATATAATTTGCTTTCGTATGGGAATTTAAATATGCCTGAATACCCTGAATGTTTGACCATGTTATTCCTGTGATAAAATGCCATAAAATTCAAAGTTCCTAACATGGGGCTGTTTTCAAATTCAAAATCCGTGGCCGCTCGCTAGCACCTCGCTAGGCGAGCCTGGGGCGAGTATTCGCCTGGCCTTCGCTAGGCGAGGCAGAGGCGAACGAGACAGTAGCTGACTTTTCTATTCTTTTTTTTTATGTTTTATCATAGCCATGCATTATTCATCCTATCCTATTTATTGTTGCGATATTTCTCCGGTGTAATCTTCGATTGCACCCTGATTTGGTGTTCTGACATGTTTCTTTTTTTTTGAGTTTCGTAAAGGTTCGCATATCCCAGGAAAAGGTTATTGGCTAGGTATTCCACTTTAGTTGTGGGATACCCTTGTGGAGTTTCACCCTAAATTAATTTTTAATGTATTAATTTCTAATGTATTAATTTTTTTTAATATATTATTTTTAATAATCTTAATGTGGAGTTTCATCCTAATTATATAATTAATTGTAAAACTTTGCCTTTGAATAAGTGATCTTGGACCTCTCTTTGTTGCCTTACGATTACGATATTACGGTCATGTCCCGCGAACGTGGGGATACCCTTAGCAAAGACCCTTCGGTTAAATCATCATAAAATAAATTATAGTCCCTCGGATGTTGCCTTCGAATATACAACTTTGTCCCTCGATGACCCTCCGATGTTGCCTACGGTTAAAAGATGATAGTCCCTTCGAATGCTAAGGTATCCTCGTAACTGTTGCCTTCAATGACCAATCGATGACCCTACGATGACCCTTTTACATCCAAAGGATAAAACTACTTATTTCTCAATAATAAGGACAGTTTTACCCTCATAAGGATAGGAAATACTCATAAAGACCTTGGGTCGGTATAACTCTTAATTGCTGGCTCACAACCTAAAACATTTTTTCACACCTCACACCTTTCAAAATACCTTCAGAAAATCACCACTTGGTATACATTCATACTAGAATCATTACCGAGTTATATTTTTCTAAACAATTTTCAAAACTAAACGAGATAATCACTTTGTATACATTCATACAAGAATCATTACAAAGTTAAATTCTCTTTTCAAAACAATTTTTCTAAACAATTCACAAACACTTTTTTTTTAGACAAAAATAATATAAGTGATCGAGCAATTAAGAGCCCATGGATAACCATGGATACAAAGGGTGCTAACACCTTCCCTTTGTATAATGTACCTCCCGAACCCAAAATCTAAATTAAGGTTTTTCCTGTTCTTTTCCACCTTTCCTTATTGGATAAAAGAAAAGTCGGTGGCGACTCTTGCTAACCGCGACATTGCGATTAAAACCATAAAAAAGTCCAGTTCACCGTATGACACACACTGAAGACCACACAAGTGGGGGAAGAGGGGAGAGGGCTCGCTAGGACATTGCACCCTATGCCTACGTATCTCGTCTGGAACGAGAATCAGAGCTGCCGTAGTTCGGCTCACGCACGCCAAACAAGACACACACAAACACAGGCAAACCTGGAACCCGAACGCCAATCGCTGGACTTACATCGGCCTTCGAACCAAACAAACACACTCAGGATACGGACAACCAATCGCTAGGCTTACATCCATATCCTGACACACAAAAGGAAACAAGCAAACACACACAAAGAAAAGAAAAAAAGTGCCCGGAAAGACCTCGCACGGTCTCCTGCCTACGTACCTCATCTGGTATGAGGATCAGGGCGACATAGTTCCCCTGAACGGGAAAGAAATTCTAACCAGATACAAAGGGAGACACATTACTAGGGAGCTGTACTCGAGCCTAGTGTTATTATGCATCATTGCCCTATGTTATGGTTTCTATCTACTTGCACAACAGCAAGCTAATCCTAACCAGGAAAAGCAAAACACACATGCTCAATCAAAATAAAGCAAACATTCACATAGCACACACTATATCCAGTCAAGTGAGGCTCAAACAAGGGTGGACTGCCGAGGCAAGTCAACTGTACAGGGTAGTGTTCGCTCTTAACCCTGACATTGAGAGTCAGGGTGAAGCAGATGAAAGGTGAGTGAAGATGAGACTTCACAGCTCTTATCCCTGGCCAGGGAGAGCTTCAGACAAAGGAGCGTGGGTCCAGAATGGAGGAACCCTTCTACACTCATGACTCTGACTCGACTGTACAAATGTACAAGATCTTGGGTTAATGTCCCAATGCGTCAACACAGTGGTGTGAGCAGAGGGACGACTCAACAGAATAGCGGGGGATGGATTGCACATCCCTTGGGTTCCGCCAATTGCCTCATAGAGGTCTTTACCTGCTTGGGGACAAAAGTAAACAATCACAAACATCGCCTCTTAAGGAGGACTTCAGACAGTTGCCTGGCTAAATAACAAGCCAGGTCTTCCAGACTACATGGAGACAAGAGAGTCTACCTCAACTGGTTTATACAACCAAGCAGCAGCACAACAAGTTCTTAAAGAACTAAAGCGACTATGGTACCTGAAATCAATCTAGTACAGTCAGTATTCAAGTCACAAAGTCAAAACAGACAAGTTAAGAATCAACAGTCAATGTAATCAAACAATGCAATGTGCAAAGCACAATCAACTCAAGTGAGCCAAGCATCCTACAAAACACACAAGTTAGTTTACAACAAGCAACCAAACTCAATTTAATCAACTTGCATTTTTCTCCTTAAAGCATTTGCATCTCAACCTGAAACACAACTCAAAAGTGAGAAACAAGACCACTAGGACAAGCCTAGGGTCCAAAGGAGATGAAAAATCCAAAACAGCAAGTGAAAACTAATCAAAACCACAATCAAACAAATTAGAAACAAATCCCATTGGTCCCCTGCTCATATCATTCATTATCATCATTTTATGAAAGAAAAGGCATCAAACATGCAATTTGCAACCTCAAAGGACCAAACAGAATGATCATCATGAAAAGCATTATCAAAACATTTCAATAAATTCCACAAAAATTCCAGCTTAAACAGAACACATTCAATGAGTAGCATATCAATTTTCATTCAATTTGGACAAGTGGAAGTAGGGAAATTAAATTCATAAAGTTCAGACAAGTTCAAGCAAGCCAACACAAGTCATCAAAACAATCATCAACTTCCATCAATCATAAAACAGTGACAACATATGATAAATGAATGGGATCAAAACCACAATGACCTATAATGTGTCTACAATTCTCATACCAAATTTCACACTCATCCAATTAATGACCAGAATTTCACAAATCAAATGCCAACATGTGTCACAAAACATCAACAAATGACCAAACAGAGGGAAAAATTCCAATCAAATAGGAAATGCCATCAATAAATCCAGAAAAATTCACATGTCTTCTCAACATACATATGCTCAATCATGCAAAAATTTGGCTCAATCCAATGTTCACAAGCACATCAACTAAAATCATGAAATTCACAATGCTTGGTGTGACACAAATTGTCACACCCCTAATCAAAAATTCATATCTCATCAACCAGGTATCCAAAAACTGAAAACCACATATCAAACTCACCAGCAAAGAGTCCAGAACATGCACAAAAAATTTCAAACATTTCTATGGAAGCATCATCATTTTATGAATGAAATGGCAAAGCATATACATGAAGCATACATCCAAACAATCCCTAAGCAATTTATTTTTTCACACGTGCACAAAAATCATAAAAATCACCATTAAAAACTACACATCACAAGGATAAATATGCAAAAAACCTCACAAAATTTGGACAAGAAATGGATCTCCTATGAATTTTTGAAGTTCATGCATCAAAATGAAATAAAATTGAAAAAGAAATGAAGTAAGAAATGAAATTAAACTGAGAAATGGCATTTTTGTAATTCTTAATAGCGAACGCAAAACGGTGCCGTTTTCATTTATTTGTTGGCGTAGCGCTATTGGCTGGAGGGAGCGGGTAACACGAATTCAAATGCCAAGCCAGGAAAAATGGATCTAACGCGTTCTTGGCAATGTTCTTCATCAAGAACAAACACAGAATTTCCAGAAATCACGCATGAACTTTTTTCAACCAAATGCTACAAATCATATATCACTGGAATCACCGTTCAAGAAGGATCATGAAGCTAACAATCATTTGCCCTAACTCTCAACATATTAACCGGATCGAGCAAAAGAAGATATGCACATCAAACTTCTAATCACGATATCTCTCTCTACACTCAACCAAATCCAAAACCACAGGCAGCATGATAATCTACGTTGAAAGACCTATCTAAGCCATATGACAATTCAAGCAATGGTTGAGATCGAGATTTTACCTCTTGGAGATGGTAGATGCGAATTCTTGTGTTTCCAAGTGTGAAATGCCAAAACAGATGAAGATCCAAGCTATGGAAGATGATTGGAACACGTGCCTCAGCTCAGTAATGCTTCAGATGCAAGAATCATGAAATTGCCATGGATGTGTAAGCTTCCAACAGTCCAAATTCAGCAAGCTTTTGGCATGGATCTTGTGAAACAGTCGTGCACCAATGCTTATGGAGTGTGGATCAAACAAGAATGATCAAGATTGATGAAGAATTGGATGAGAATTGTGGAAAATGTGTGAAGAAATTTTGGAGAATTTGGAGAGGTTTTGGATGAAAAAGTTTGTTAGATCTTGGAGAATGAAAATGTGATTATGATTTCTGTTATGATTAACCTCTTATACCAATGCCTAATCCACTTTTTTAATCACAATTAGCAAAAATCAAGTGTATTAGTGAAAATGAGTTTTAAGTGAAATGTCAAAAATGCCTTTTCATTATGCATCCAATGGAACAGTAAAACCAGTGCAAGCAAATTCTATTTGGCATTTGTGAAGTGTTGGAATTGGTCTTGTGTGCATAGGCCTTGTATTTTGAAATTTCACTATTCCACACCAAAAATGCTAAATAGTCCACTTGAAAAATGACTTTTTGCCATGACCATTTTTGATGAAATATGACCATGCATCATGAAAGTACATGTGAAATGGGGTTTGCTCAAAGAAAGATCATCCAATTTGGCCATTCCATGTGAAAGTTATGCCATTTTGAATTTAGGCATTTTTGGAAAATGATTTGATCATAACTTGCCAACCATTCATTAGAAATTCAAGTTCTTGGACTTTTTGGAAAGGTGAGAGCAAGATCTACAACTTTCATGTTGAACAAAATTTCATTTGAAGCATTTTTGGACATGTCATTTTGTGGTGAAAAACTTTCCATTTTTGGAAACTTTCATTACAAGTCACTTTCCATTTTTGGAAAGTTTTCTCCTAACTTTATTTTCTTCATTCTTGATGTTTGAAATGTCAAATGAAACTTGTTTCAACATGATAGAAGTGTATCCAACCCTCTCCCTCCTCCAAATCCATGAATTCAGGCACAGTTGACCACAGTTGACTTTTCTGATTGATAGATGAATTTGGTTGTGCACTGATCAAGTTGAGCCCCCAACTCCTGATGAAATGGCTCAATGATGGAACCCTAGCTTCCATAAGCTCAATATAATCATGAAATAATCCCCATATCCATTGTAGACCCCATCTCCTTGCCAAGCCCTGATTGGTCCAATGCAGATGATTAGGGTTGACCAGTGGTCAAAACCCTAATCTCAAGGTATCTGATCAATCTCTTGGATCTCTTGGATGATATCAAGACCATAATGATGATGTATCATTTCACCCAAGATCAAGCTCAATCTCCTTGAGAAACCATGAAACCCTAATTTGTACCACACATCCTCAGATGATTAGTGATCAATTCAATGAAAACCCTCAGCTTGAATCTTAACCTCTTATCTTCTGACCAAGACTTATGAGGATGACTTGCACCATGTAACCACATGATATGCAAATATGTAATGCCTAATGACCTAAAAAAAATGATATGCAATGTGTCAAGCTAGTCCCAAGAGAGGAGGGCAAATTTTGAGGTGTTACAGCTGCCCCTATTCAATCCACTGTGAACCTGTCGATATGAATAGCCTCGGCTTTCAGATGACCAGGGTGAAGAGTGATTGAATACCAAGAACAGACGAACAATTTTCACTCCGATGGGAAAATAATTAACAATGCCTGTCAGAATCGGCAAAGAACAATCTTGAAAGAAAAACCCGTCTGGTGCGGAGAAAGCCGGCCTGAATATCGAAACAGAACCGTCGACCTGTATACCAAAATAAATGGTAACACAGGGATAACCATGGCCTGAACACCACACATCCGCTGGGGATTATTATTACTTCTCTTTATGCTTTTCTTGAACCCCGAAATTTTTCTTTTTTCCGCTTCATTTTCTTGAACCCCGAAAATTTCTTTCGCGCAAATGATCCCGGATCATTGCATTTGAACCCCGACATCTTGTTTGCCAAAATAATGAACCCCGTTATCCATTTGAACCCTAGTCGCCTGACGATAACTCACGATCGCCATTGTGAACCCCATTCTCCAGAAAATGCCTCAACATTTCCCTTTCTCCATTTGAAACCCCGATCTCCGCTTTCTTATGATAATTCCGCTGGCAACGTCGGAAATAACACCAAACACCACTCTGAGGGCGACATATCAGAGGGTACACCTTCGACCAGACATTAACCAATGACCGGGAAGAAACTCGACGTTTACTGGACATCGAATCAATGATGTTGACAGACACCAAAGAAAACTCGACCAGACATTAACCAATAACTGGGAGGAAACTCGACGTTTACTGGACATCGAACAATGATGTTTACGGGACATCGAACAATGATGTTTACTGGACATCGAACAATGATGTTTACTGGACATCGAACAATGATGTTTACAGGACATCGAACAAGGATGTTTACAGGACATCGAACAATGATGTTTACAGGACATCGAACAATGATGTTTACTGGACATCGAACAAGGATGTTTACAGGACATCGAACAATGATGTTTACTGGACATCGAACAAGGATGTTTACAGGACATCGAACAAGGATGTTTACAGGACATCGAACAAAACTCGACCAGACATTAACTGATGACTGGGAAATACTGTTGCTCCAAAATCACGATGCTGAACTCCTCAGAGTAACATCTTCCAACTTCCATCTCGCACGATAGAAATCTCCCTCCAGTATCGCACTACTGGGGAATACCATTGACCTAACATCACAATGCTGAACTCCTCGGAGTATCATCTTTACTGACCGGCAAAACCCATTCTCGAATGGTAACCACGGCTCAAGTCGCGCTGATCGCGTAACATTCCCATCTCGGTCCGACGGAAAAGTCTCCTCCAGTATCGCGCTACTGGGGAATATTGTTGTCACGATACCAAACTCCTCGGAGTAGCATCTTCACCTTTGGGCAAAACCACCTCTCAAACGATGACCACAGTCTGAGACTAGCTCATGCTTGCAATAATGATGCATGATTGATTTTTTCAGCGTAATGCTCCATAATTATGGAAATGCTACGCGATTTACTATGCAATATGCTATGCTTATTTTTTTTCATGATGAATGTATAAAAAGTATCCCCCTCAAGGGACTCTTCCGGGGAGCTCGAGACACTCTGCTGAGGAACTCGCCAATACTCCGATCTCCACCCTGTTGGGGAATAGTACTGCTGCTGGGGCTAAGCAAACCTTTGCTGGGGAAAAGCCTCCTTTGCACCCGATCCGCTTGGGGAATTGCTGGGGAAGAATCCACCAACGCTCTGTGGGGATACACCAGTCTGGACTAGCTGGGGATATCAATCCCGACTCAGCTTGGGGAACCACCACACACAGATACTTCCGCTGGGGAACAGCAACCTTCAGGCCTGACGACTGGGGAAGCATCAATCTGAAACCTGCTGGGGATAACCATCCTGACCCTGCTAGGGAGACCTCGAATCTGCTGGGGAATTAGTCCTCACGACTCTGCTTGGAGAGATAAGGAAATTCTGGTACTGAACACCCGTCGACTCGTCGAACCATTGGTATTCATCATCCAAATCCACCGTCAGTTTTCCAATTTTGAGAACTCCCAGACTCGTCTGGACTTTTCTGATTCATCACCTTGTATTCCCGACTGCTCCGCGCTCGACGGAGAACGAACTCCTGGGATCTATACAGACTTTTCAATCTTCAGACTTTAAAGAGTCTTCTTGATTAAAATAGAGGACCGTCGTACGTCTTCGCCGTCTTTTCATCGTTCTTCTTATCCATTCGTCCCTGATTGGACTCCATGGGGATTTGTTTTGTCAAAAGCTTCCACATCACAACCTGCAAGTGAGTGAAAAATACCTAACAGCACCTGCAAAAGAGATCGTTAGATAAAACCGTGCCCCAGGCGTGTCAAGATTTCAACACTTGGGTCACTCAACCTTCCGAATAAGATTTCAAGTTTTCAATCTTATAAGCATGCATTGGAAGGGACCTGTATGTCTTAAAATGCAAGATTCTTTATCAAAATAATCGGATGTTTTTGTAATCAAAGCGGTAATGAAAAACAAAAACAAAAATTATTTTGACTGAATATGCATTTTATTGATTGAAAAAAGTGTGGCTCAAATTGAGCAATACAAAAGAAGCAATTCCTGAAAAGAGGTAATTGCGCACAAAAAGAAAAATCTATCCTAATGGCAATGTGAAACCCGTGATTTCATCAAGTTCCAACTCGGTTACACCCCATATGTCCTCAGACTCTCCTTGCTTTCTGCCTTCTGAACAAAACGCTTCCGACTGATCCCTACCGGGTATTATCCATGATGCTTTAACCAAAGCGCAAACGATCATGCCAGACGCAATTGTTCGTTTCAATCCCTCTTTTGCCTGGACCGCCCTTTCGAGTTTTCAATCCACCGGGATACCCTTTTTTGCCCAAGTCGCCTTTTCAGGTTTTCGACTTGCCGGGTGTACATTTTCTTTCTATCCCTAATTTTTGCCCGAACCTTTTCTTTCTGTTTTTTGGTTCGCCGGGATGCCCCTTTTTGCCGGGACTATTCTATTCTTTTCGTCCAGCGGGTCTCTTTATAGGAAGTATTTTTTAACTGCGTCCGCATTCACAGGGGATGGAAAATCTTCGCCATCCATGGTCGTTAGCAACAAGGCTCTGTCAAAGAAAACCTTCTTGACCATGCTGGGGATTCATGATTGGGTGTCCATTTGCCCCTTCGATCGTTTTGAGGAGGAAGGATCCTTTTCAGCACTAGATCACCTACGTGATATACTCGAGGTCATACCTTTCTGTCAAAAGCACGCTTCATTCGCTGCTGGTACAACTGCCCATGACAGATGGCTGCCAGCCTCTTTTCCTCAATCAGGCTCAACTCTTCGTACCGGGTTCTTACCCATTCAGCCTCTTGCAATTTCTTCATCTATCAGGACTCTCAAAGAGGGAATCTGAACCTCAACTGGTAATACCGCTTCCATTCCATATACCAACGAGAAAGGCGTTGCCCCAGTAGGCGCACCGAGGTTCGATACCCAGTATACAAGCTTCATTCTTGCCACATTGTCGGCGTCTTCAAATGCTAGTCAGGCAGCACAGGGAATGTGGGGATCTCTTTGGCATAAGCAAAGCAGCGCCAACTCCGTTTCCATTCATGTTAATGGCCCCATCAGACATCAGAATCCGTTTGGATTCGGGGTCAGGCCCCTCCTCCGGGATCGGTTCCTCACAATCTTTCGATTTGAGCACCTCGAGATGTCCTCATCAGGGAACTCAAACTTCCTTGGTTGATAATCCTCAATGGGTTACTGGGCGAGGTAATCAGACAATACACTCCCCTTGATTGCTTTCTGAGCGGTGTACTGAATATCGCATTTAATCAAAATCATTTGCCCTCTTGCAACCCGTCCGGTCATTGCTGGCTCTTCAACAATCTACTTGATCAGATCCATCTTGAAATCCACAAAGTGGTATGAACTAGCATACACTGTCTCAGTCGACGAGCAGCCTATGCCAAAGTACAGCAAGTTTTCTCGAGCAGTGAATGTATTGTTTCACAGTCGGTAAACTTTTTGCTAAGGTAAATTGCATGCTCTTTTCGACAAGACTCGTCATGCTGACCCAATACACCTCGTAGACCCCTCGAGGGCTGTCAAGTACAGATTAACAGTCTCTTTCCATAGGGAGGCATCAGAATCAGAGGTTCCTGCAACTTATTCTTTTATTTCTCAATGCCCCTTGGCAATCATTATTCCACCTGACCGTTTGATTTTTTTTTCAACAGCTTGAATGGGTTCACACATGGCTGTTAGGTGAGATGTGAACCATGACATGTAGTTCAATCTACCTAATAGACCACGAACCTCTTTTTCGTTCTCGGTTCAGGCACTTCTTGTTTTTCTTTCTCTTTCTTTTTTCTTTTTTTTTTTTTTTTTTTAAGCAGGATCAACCTCGATTCCTCTCTTACAATGAACCCCAGCATCTTACCGGACCGTACTCTGATAGTGCACTTATTTGAATTCAACCTCCGTTTGAATTGTCTCAACTGGTCCACTCAGCTTGGCCAGATCTACCAGATGCCCCTCTTCTGTTTGGGACTTTGCTATCATGTCATCAACATAGCATTCAAGTTTATGATGAATCATATCATGAAACAAAGTCACTCTGATACGTGGCATCGGCGTTCTGCTTCTCTAGAGGACAGTCTTCTCTTAATGGTAGCTTGTGCACAACGACATCGGCATCCGACCCCGGTGTATCCTGACACGACCAGGAGAAGGTATCCACATGCTCTTTCAATAGTGCTACCATTCGGCTCTCGACTCGCCTCCAAAGCGGCCCCAATTTTTATTTCCTTTCTGACCTCGGCGGTGCCTGGAATAACAATCTCAACTCGCTTCACGTGCGGCTGAATCACCTTCTCCTCTTGTTTCAACAACCTGGTTAATCTTCCAGCAGATCACAATCTTCTTCGCCTTCTTCTTCGGCATGATAGATAGGATTGTCGAAGTCATACAGAGGTGTAACCGAATTGTTATCAATGAGATCCGGAGAATTGTCACTTTTCGAAGTCGGAACAATATGAATCAAAAGGGAAAAAAATGAAAACAAACATTGCCATTTTTATTTGTTTTTAAACTACAAAAATAAATGAAAAACAGGGGACACCGCTTTTAATTGAAAAACATCCATTTATTTATGATGCAAAATGTTGCAAAAATGAAACATGAGGTGGCCCTTACAATGGACCAATACGTTTCGGGCAAAACGTATGGCTTTCATGCAAATAAAACTGAAAAACAGAAATTATTACTCTTCCAGTAGAGTGACAGTGATGATCTTTTTAGGCCTTCCAGTTCTGGATTCCCATCCCTGGTGCGCACGGCTTTATCCAACCATCAAACTCGCAGTTACTGTCAGTCTCTTCACCTACCGCACAGGCGTGATCCGAATCTTCAGCAATTGCACCCACCATCGCCTGACCATGTGCCGACATGGGATTAGCATTAACATTCGGTGATGGTGCAAAATTGATGGCCTTGGAGTCTACCAGATTCTGGACAACATGCTTAAAAGCTCTACAGCCCTCAATGTTATGCCCTGGTGTACCAGAATGGAATTCACACTGGGCGTTCTCATCATAATTGGGAGGCCTTTGATCTGATCTCATCGGAACCATCGTCCTCGGCTGAACCAACCCAAGATCCATCAGCTTCTTGAACAGAACAGCATACGTCACGGGTGGCCTGTCAAAATGGCGATCAATCCCTTTTCCTCTCACTTGATACCCGGCTCTCTGTTGAGGTGGCTGACGTTGCTGTCGTACTGACTGATTACCAGTAGGGGTGGTTACCGCAGCAGTGTGCTGGTAGTAACGATCCCTACCGTGTCCTCTCTGGGCATACACAGCACTTGATTCAACCTCATTCTTCCTTTGGCCGTTACCGAAGGGCTTCTTTGATCCTGACGACGAGGCATTACCACCCTGGATCTTCCCCATTCTCAGCCAACTTTCAATTCTCTCCCCAGCCACCACAATGTCAGCAAAGCTGGTGACGGGACAACCCACCATTCTTTCAGCAAAAACCCCCTGCAGGGTACCCACGAAGAGATCAGACATCTCTCTGTCCACCAGTGGAGGTTGCACTCTGGCAGCCAACTCCCTCCACCTTTGCGCATACTCTTTAAACCCTTCACTTGACTTCTGAGACACACCCTGCAGCTGGGTACGACTAGGAGCCATGTCAGCATTGAATTGGTACTGTTTAAAGAAGGCATCGCCAAGATCCTGCCAGCTTTTGATATCAGAAGATTTCAGCTTGGTATACCATTCCAAGGATCCTCCAGACAGACTGTCTTGGAAGAAGTACATCCAAAGCTTTTGATCCATAGTGTATGCAGAGATCTTGCGGACAAAGGCTTGAAGGTGAGTCTCCGGGCAGGAACTTCCATTATACCGATCAAATATGGGCGCTTTAAATTTCTGCGGGATCGCAATCCCCTCTACCAGCCCCATGTTTGACATATTGACCACCCCAGGAGTGGCATAGCTCTCCAAAGCTCGGATCTTCTCAGCCAGCAGCTGAATCTCTTTGTTCAGTGGTGGGGCACTGTATTGACCGAAAGGTTCGTTGTGCATGGAGAACTGATCCGCTTCTCTGTCTTCCTCTCTATCATCTTCCACCCCGAAGAAAGGCGGGAACAGACTGTCCTTCATATTCTGACCAGGTTGACCACCTGTGGCAGCGCCAAACCCACCAGCATTAATATTTACCATACCCACAGTTGCCCTTTTGCCACCATCTCTAGAACCACCCAGCCCCTGGTCGGAGACACCATCATGGTTGACACCGCTGTTAGCAGCTGAGGCCCGCTCGAGCTTCTCAACTTTGTCGGCCAAAGCTTTCTGACCAACTGCAAACTCTTGCATGATGTTGATCAGTTCGCTCATCTTATCCTTCAGCTCGAGAATATCGGTATTTGGGAGATCCATCAGTCTGGGAGTATTGCGTCGCGTGAAGTATCTGTGAGGGCGTGTTGAGTGCAAAGGTACAACTCTACGAGCACGAGCAATGATTCCTGCAGCAATCAAGCACGTTAGAACCCGACATCTGCAAAACAGCAAACAGGTTAATATGCATGAATGCAACGTCTATCCATACGAGGAAGCTCCTGTCTTTTGATCCTGGTTTCATCGAGACAGATAATATTTTGACATCCACATTCTGAATTTCAAGATGTCTCTCAACCAGATTCTCAATCAATAATACTCCCCATATGGCTAGACGTAGTTTAGGTGCAGATGAATGCAAAACGGGAATGATGCAGATGTATGAATGCACTGCATTGCCATCCTCCAAGTCCTCTGATCATCTGTTGCCCTGAATCACAACCCTGACCTCTGAACCGATCACAACCATCTGAAGGAAAATGTAACCACAAATCCAACTCAAGGGTTCCGAAATAAACGGAAGACAGATACATCATCATCATCACCAAACAATCTCTGGGCAGATACCCATAACCATTTCTGAATCGGCCCGGGGAATCCTGAAATAAACGGATCCCCACTGATAAATAACACGGACAGCACTCCGGCGTCTCGGAAATAAACGGCCATAAATCCGACTTATAAATAGGACTCTGATCCACGGAACCATTAGTCACCATCAAAGTCACCATCTGAACATGCATCTGAAAGAATCACCCTCCCCTCACAGGTAAATTCTAATCAGGTCATCCTAAGGCGGATAATAGTCTCGACAATCGGGCAAAGATACTCAATGGGTTTGCCCTTTCGGGTGTGCCATTGTAGCTCTCCTGAGATCGTCTAAACCAAAGATCCGGGAAATGATCGGTCACCAGAGTCAATAGTTCAGATGAAGTGACTCAACCAGAGTGGAGTACCCCACAAAGGAAAAGCTCCCTCAAAAGAACCTCGCCCGGCTTGTGGTATGTCACGTTACAACAATATGCTGATAAAGCAAATGAGGAATGTGAGACCACGCTAATCCTAGGTGTATACTCGGGCCTGGGTTTTAGCCCCACTCAGAACACCCACCCCGAAACAGAGGAACCACCTGCACAGAGGACGGCAACATGATAGTATGATGCATGCAAATATTTATGCAAATATATACACAATCAGAATAATAAATGCAATAAATAAAGCAACACAAGCAACCTAAACTATCCTAGAGCGCTAGGAGAGACTCGCTTAGGGAAGATGGACCAGCACAGGTCGACTTCTATATCCCCAGCAGAGTCGCCAGCTGTCGCATCCGCGAAAAACAACCGGCGGGCTGAAACAAAAACAACACAGAGCCGCCACCGTGCGTTATTTATCCCAAAAGAGGGAAAGGAAACGCTCAGAGTAAACCTGGGAAAAGCATGGTCTCGCGACCAAAGAGAATGGGATCGGGAGTCGGTTACGCAAGGGGAAGGTATTAGCACCCCTCACGTCCGTCGTACTCGACGGGATCCACGCTCTAAAAGAAAGAAAAGGTTGCTAAAACAAACATCACACACACACACTGAAGACCACACAGGTGGGGGAAGAGGGGAGAGGGCTCGCTAGGACATTGCACCCTATGCCTACGTATCTCGTCTGGAACGAGAATCAGAGCTGCCGTAGTTCGGCTCACGCACGCCAAACAAGACACACACAAACACAGGCAAACCTGGAACCCGAACGCCAATCGCTGGACTTACATCGGCTTCCGAACCAAACAAACACACTCAGGATACGGGCAACCAATCGCTGGGCTTACATCCATATCCTGACACACAAAAGGAAACAAGCAAACACACACAAAGAAAAGAAAAAAAGTGCCCGGAAAGACCTCGCACGGTCTCCTGCCTACGTACCTCATCTGGTATGAGGATCAGGGCGACGTAGTTCCCCTGAACGGGAAAGAAATTCTAACCAGATACAAAGGGAGACACACTACTAGGGAGCTGTACTCGAGCCTAGTGTTATCGTGCATCATTGCCCTATGTTATGGTTTCTATCTACTTGCACAACAGCAAGCTAATCCTAACCAGGAAAAGCAAAACACACATGCTCAATCAAAATAAAGCAAACATTCACATATCACACACTATATCCAGTCAAGTGAGGCTCAAACAAGGGTGGACTGCCGAGGCAAGTCAACTGTACAGGGTAGTGTTCGCTCTTAACCCTGACATTGAGAGTCAGGGTGAAGCAGATGAAAGGTGAGTGAAGATGAGACTTCACAGCTCTTATCCCTGGCCAGGGAGAGCTTCAGACAAAGGAGCGTGGGTCCAGAATGGAGGAACCCTTCTACACTCATGACTCTGACTCGACTGTACAAATGTACAAGATCTTGGGTTAATGTCCCAATGCGTCAACACAGTGGTGTGAGCAGAGGGACGACTCAACAGAATAGCGGGGGATGGATTGCACATCCCTTGGGTTCCGCCAATTGCCTCATAGAGGTCTTTACCTGCTTGGGGACAAAAGTAAACAATCACAAACATCGCCTCTTAAGGAGGACTTCAGACAGTTGCCTGGCTAAATAACAAGCCAGGTCTTCCAGACTACATGGAGACAAGAGAGTCTACCTCAACTGGTTTATACAACCAAGCAGCAGCACAGCAAGTTCTTAAAGAACTAAAGCGACTATGGTACCTAAAATCAATCTAGTACAGTCAGTATTCAAGTCACAAAGTCAAAACAGACAAGTTAAGAATCAACAGTCAATGTAATCAAACAATGCAATGTGCAAAGCACAATCAACTCAAGTGAGCCAAGCATCCTACAAAACACACAAGTTAGTTTACAACAAGCAACCAAACTCAATTTAATCAACTTGCATTTTTCTCCTTAAAGCATTTGCATCTCAACCTGAAACACAACTCAAAAGTGAGAAACAAGACCACTAGGACAAGCCTAGGGTCCAAAGGAGATGAAAAATCCAAAACAGCAAGTGAAAATTAATCAAAACCACAATCAAACAAATTAGAAACAAATCCCATTGGTCCCCTGCTCATATCATTCATTATCATCATTTTATGAAAGAAAAGGCATCAAACATGCAATTTGCAACCTCAAAGGACCAAACAGAATGATCATCATGAAAAGCATTATCAAAACATTTCAATAAATTCCACAAAAATTCCAGCTTAAACAGAACACATTCAATGAGTAGCATATCAATTTTCATGCAATTTGGACAAGTGGAAGTAGGGAAATTAAATTCATAAAGTTCAGACAAGTTCAAGCAAGCCAACACAAGTCATCAAAACAATCATCAACTTCCATCAATCATAAAACAGTGACAACATATGATAAATGAATGGGGTCAAAACCACAATGACCTATAATGTGTCTACAATGCTCATACCAAATTTCACACTCATCCAATTAATGACCAAAATTTCACAAATCAAATGCCAACATGTGTCACAAAACATCAACAAATGACCAAACAGAGGGAAAAATTCCAATCAAATAGGAAATGCCATCAATAAATCCAGAAAAATTCACATGTCTTCTCAACATACATATGCTCAATCATGCAAAAATTTGGCTCAATCCAATGTTCACAAGCACATCAACTAAAATCATGAAATTCACAATGCTTGGTGTGACACAAATTGTCACACCCCTAATCAAAAATTCATATCTCATCAACCAGGTATCCAAAAACTGAAAACCACATATCAAACTCACCAGCAAAGAGTCCAGAACATGCACAAAAAATTTCAAACATTTCTATGGAAGCATCATCATTTTATGAATGAAATGGCAAAGCATATACATGAAGCATACATCCAAACAATCCCTAAGCAATTTATTTTTTCACACGTGCACAAAAATCATAAAAATCACCATTAAAAACTACACATCACAAGGATAAATATGCAAAAAACCTCACAAAATTTGGACAAGAAATGGATCTCCTATGAATTTTTGAAGTTCATGCATCAAAATGAAATAAAATTGAAAAAGAAATGAAGTAAGAAATGAAATTAAACTGAGAAATGGCATTTTTGTAATTCTTAATAGCGAACGCAAAACGGTGCCGTTTTCATTTATTTGTTGGCGTAGCGCTATTGGCTGGAGGGAGCGGGTAACACGAATTCAAATGCCAAGCCAGGAAAAATGGATCTAACGCGTTCTTGGCAATGTTCTTCATCAAGAACAAACACAGAATTTCCAGAAATCACGCATGAACTTTTTTCAACCAAATGCTACAAATCATATATCACTGGAATCACCGTTCAAGAAGGATCATGAAGCTAACAATCATTTGCCCTAACTCTCAACATATTAACCGGATCGAGCAAAAGAAGATATGCACATCAAACTTCTAATCACGATATCTCTCTCTACACTCAACCAAATCCAAAACCACAGGCAGCATGATAATCTACGTTGAAAGACCTATCTAAGCCATATGACAATTCAAGCAATGGTTGAGATCGAGATTTTACCTCTTGGAGATGGCCGATGCGAATTCTTGTGTTTCCAAGTGTGAAATGCCAAAACAGATGAAGATCCAAGCTATGGAAGATGATTGGAACACGTGCCTCAGCTCAGTAATGCTTCAGATGCAAGAATCATGAAATTGCCATGGATGTGTAAGCTTCCAACAGTCCAAATTCAGCAAGCTTTTGGCATGGATCTTGTGAAACAGTCGTGCACCAATGCTTATGGAGTGTGGATCAAACAAGAATGATCAAGATTGATGAAGAATTGGATGAGAATTGTGGAAAATGTGTGAAGAAATTTTGGAGAATTTGGAGAGGTTTTGGATGAAAAAGTTTGTTAGATCTTGGAGAATGAAAATGTGATTATGATTTCTGTTATGATTAACCTCTTATACTAATGCCTAATCCACTTTTTTAATCACAATTAGCAAAAATCAAGTGTATTAGTGAAAATGAGTTTTAAGTGAAATGTCAAAAATGCCTTTTCATTATGCATCCAATGGAACAGTAAAACCAGTGCAAGCAAATTCTATTTGGCATTTGTGAAGTGTTGGAATTGGTCTTGTGTGCATAGGCCTTGTATTTTGAAATTTCACTATTCCACACCAAAAATGCTAAATAGTCCACTTGAAAAATGACTTTTTGCCATGACCATTTTTGATGAAATATGACCATGCATCATGAAAGTACATGTGAAATGGGGTTTGCTCAAAGAATGATCATCCAATTTGGCCATTCCATGTGAAAGTTATGCCATTTTGAATTTAGGCATTTTTGGAAAATGATTTGATCATAACTTGCCAACCATTCATGATAAATTCAAGTTCTTGGACTTTTTGGAAAGGTGAGAGCAAGATCTACAACTTTCATGTTGAACAAAATTTCATTTGAAGCATTTTTGGACATGTCATTTTGTGGTGAAAAACTTTCCATTTTTGGAAACTTTCATTACAAGTCACTTTCCATTTTTGGAAAGTTTTCTCCTGACTTTATTTTCTTCATTCTTGATGTTTGAAATGTCAAATGAAACTTGTTTCAACATGAATGAAGTGTATCCAACCCTCTCCCTCCTCCAAATCCATGAATTCAGGCACAGTTGACCACAGTTGACTTTTCTGATTGATAGATGAATTTGGTTGTGCACTGATCAAGTTGAGCCCCCAACTCCTGATGAAATGGCTCAATGATGGAACCTTAGCTTCCATAAGCTCAATATAATCATGAAATAATCCCCATATCCATTGTAGACCCCATCTCCTTGCCAAGCCCTGATTGGCCCAATGCAGATGATTAGGGTTGACCAGTGGTCAAAACCCTAATCTCAAGGTATCTGATCAGTCTCTTGGATCTCTTGGATGATATCAAGACCATAATGATGATGTATCATTTCACCCAAGATCAAGCTCAATCTCCTTGAGAAACCATGAAACCCTAATTTGTACCACACATCCTCAGATGATTAGTGATCAATTCAATGAAAACCCTCAGCTTGAATCTTAACCTCTTATCTTCTGACCAAGACTTATGAGGATGACTTGCACCATGTAACCACATGATATGAAAATATGTAATGCCTAATGACCTAAAAAAAATGATATGCAATGTGTCAAGCTAGTCCCAAGAGAGGAGGGCAAATTTTGAGGTGTTACAACTATATAATGTGTGTTCTCTCTCTTTCCAACACAAACTCTAATAATTGATCCTTAGGTAACTCAACTTTCCATTACAGTTTCTCAATAACACTAAACCTCTGACTAGCTATCTTGAATCTGATCTCCCTTATAAGACTGGATATACTTGATCTATCTTCTAGCCTCCATTTGGTCCATACAAGTTTCACTTGAGATAGGTAGGCATGTCCTTGAGTCTCTCCTTAAACTTCACCACTACCTTAGGCTCCCAACAAATTTGAACGACCTTATCCCTCAAGTCCTTAACCACTTGCAAGGTACCATTCCAGATATATATATATACTCCATGAAGTACTCTCGTTCTTCCAAAATATTTTAGTGGCCTTAGAAACTGAAACACTGATACACTACCTCACTTTCAGACCTTATGACATATGTGCAACATAACCATCCTTTCTCCTTCACCATATGGAATTACTCACAATATTATTCCATATCAGTGAGTACATCTTATTCCACTAGTAAATTCACTCATTCCTCAGAATTCTGACAATTTATCCAATAGAGATCCTCAATTTCTCAAGTCCGTTAACACTGCAGAATCGCTTGAACGATACACTACTCTTCAATTCCATAATACCCATATCATAATTCCTCTGAAAATTACAACTGGGCTATCCAGTTCTCCTTACTTTCTAACTCTTGGCTTGAGCCTACTCTCAAAGCACAAGGTCCACCCACACTTCGGAGTCCTCGTGGTCGCTCAACCATGATCCTACCTACCATGCACATAACATTAGGTTGATCAGGCCTAATACTACATACAGTGATATTAAGAATCATGTTGGCTAAACACACATATGAGGCAGGAATAGATTTACTTATGATGTTTCAAGGCTAGGTCGAGAATCGACCTGCTCTGATACCAACTATAACAACCCGTATAGTATATATCTAGAATAATATCATACAAGTGTTAATAATTGGTACTGATCCAACATAAGTGCCTAATGGCATCAATATATATATATATATATATATATATATATATATATATATATATATATATATATATATACATGTCCAAACTAAAACGTCAATGGAACATGTTATACAATATTGCCTAACAATAAAAATCTAAGAATTATGTGCAATATCTTCATTGCACACCACTCCATAGCGGAAGATCATGATAAATAACATCCCTTGAAACATCCATAAACAACTTCTCTTAGATTCAACCATCAAGGATTACCTGAAAAATAACAACAATAATGGGATGAGATAATAATCTCAGTGAGTTCTCCTATCCTATGGTCCACTCGGCTCTACAGGGTTTCTAATCAATATTCAACTTATATCCAACTCAAGTCAACAAGGGAACAAAGACTTGAGCGATGGGGAAACTATCTCGCAATTGTATGGCAACATGCATCTGAGTTCTCATAACTCAACCACGATCATTATTCAGATCTCGATGCATCAATTCCCGAATGGACTTACGTCTAAGCCAGGTTTGGTTCATGCATGCTCGTATGATTCTACTTTCGCGGTGGATATCGGTTCCTCTATGAGGCTTAATCCCCAGTTCAAGCGATCATCACCCGTATGGGACTCTAACCCACCTAGGGTATCTTTCACCGTATGTGACTCTAACCCACCTAGGTGTCCACCTTTCCCCCATGTCCGCCATGTTTGGGGCTCAAACCCAATTGAGGCTCGAATCATTGGTCCCACATCCCAATGCTTACTCATCTAAGCATGCCAATAGAGATGTGTAACACCACAAAAAACACACATTCTGAATACATGATCGGTTCCATGAACCATAACAAATTCATCACTCACTGGTGACTTCATTCACAATAATACACAAATAATAACATGGCATGTTCCATACAATGCGTCTCATTCTCAATCATGGTAACAATTCGTCCACGAACTCCACATAAGTTTCATACGAATGAATACCGTAATCACATACATATATCACACACGTTCCATAACCTAGATTACATTTCTAAGTTATTAATCAAGTTATTCTCCTAGGTTTCCTCACTCATCTTTGTAAGGTTTTTAATCATGTTACTTCACAATCAAACATATAAATAATGTTTAACGTCCATCATAATATAATTCATAGAATTTTTAAGTCACATAATATACTATAACATGGTATCATAATAATATCCTTTTTCGTTATCTTACTAACACATCCCTCCGCATCCAAAACAAAGTTATAATCCTCAATTAATTCATTAATCTATCTTAATCAAGATTTAGATTAATATTTATCCATTGCATAAGTATTCAACAACAAAATCATTGGCCTAGTGGTAAGGCTTGTACAATTCCAAGGAGGTCCCCGATTCAAAGCCCATTGGTGACATATTTTAATTCATCAAAAATTCATCTTTTAACTCCATTTATACCATCCCTAACCATCTTTAATTCATTCCATCAACCCAACCAACATGAGCATCATGTAAACAAGGAACAACACCTTAATCCATCACACCATAACATCCAGTCATATGGCAACATGGAAGATCACAGATAACATGGATGATGAGTAGAAAATGGTGATGATGAGCTTTTCCTTCTTCTCCTCCAATCCCTTCTTCCTTCTTTCTCTCTTCTTCTTTATTCTCTTTTCCTTTTCTCTTCTTCTTATCCTTTCTTTGTTTCTTTCTTTCTGATAACTCTCTCTCTCTTTCTACCTACCCTTCTTATCCACTTCTTCTTTCTTTTCCGATCACCACCACACAAATACTATATAATATATATAAATAATATATAATATTAAGTAGTAACATAAAATATCTCAATTGATATTTCATCTTCCAGTATCAATTGATCAATTATTAATGTTACCAAAAATGTTCTCTCTTGTACTTATTAATATTTGTCTATTTCTTTATTAATAATTAATCTCTTCAGAGTTCACTCGTTACTCTATTGGTCCCAATTGAGAACATTTAGAGCACATATGAGCTCCAATTGTTACAAATGATAATAGATAGAGTACACAGGAACTCAATTGATCTCAACTGACAACTAATTGAGCATTTAAGGGAATATGAGATATTACAAAAATCTTATAGTTTCATACTTATTATCAATTAATTTGTGTATATTTTTACATTCGTCCATATTATATATTTAAATTTTATTTAAATTTCATAAAATAACTTATGAATTTTTTAATTATAATTAAAACTTATTTAGTTCAAATACTGAAATCTTTTTTATCCCACGGTAACAAAAATAATGAATTCACTGTTGCACATAAATGTAATTATTTCTAACAAAGCAACCTTTTAGAAATAAATAAATTTTATTCAAAAAAGTAATCAACTAAATGATTAATTGTTAGGAAAGAACATATATATGAGACATGAAACCACTTTCACTCATTCTTCATTATGAAAAATGATATTTCAACTTCTTTTCATGAATTTGCGAGTATGAGACAAATATTGAATGTAAAGAGTCTTATAAAATGTGATGAATATGTATTTCAATTTATGAATGTTGAACCAAATACTTTGAATACAAAGTTTTATGCGTATGTGTCACATCTTTCATTAATTTATTATCCCCTTTCACTTTAATTTTATCCTTAATAGAAAATTCAAAGGTAGTTGCAAGAGAGGGTTAGTGTAGGCTCTAGGGGTCAATAATTTTATAAGAATTTGGTATTTGTATTGTATTATCTATTAGTAGTTAGTTACTGTAATATCCCATATTCCCTTAAATGCTCAATTAGTTGTCAGTTGAGACCAATTGAATTCCTATGTGCTATATCTTTTGTTAGTTGTAACAATTGGAGCTCCTATGTGCTCTAAATGCTGTCAATTGGGACCAATAGAGTAACTGGTGAACTCTGAAGAGATTAATTATTAATAAAAGAGACAGACCAATATTAATAAGTACAAGAGAGGATATTTTTGGTAACAGTAATAATTGGTCAATTGGTGTTGGAAGATGAAATATCAACTGGGATATTTTGTTACTACCTAATATTATAATATATATATATATATATATATATATATATATATATATGTATTATATGATATATATATATATATATATATATATATATATATATATATATATATATATATATATATAATTGTGTGGTGGTAAAAGAAAGAAAAGAAGAAAGGAAAAAAAGATAAGAAGAAGTACGTAAGGGAGGAAGAGAGATATCAGAAAGAAGAGAAAGAGGAAGAAAGAAGAAAAGAGAAAGAGGAAGAAGAGGAAGGAAGAAGAGGGAAAGCTCATGAAGAGCATGTTCATCAACACCATCATGTCATCTTCATCACCACCAACTTCCTCTTCTTCTTCTACTAGGTGAGTTCTTAGATAGTTTTAACATTTGGGGGAAAATAATCTATATTTGTGGGGTTAGGATTTGTGTCATTTGTGATAAACTTGTTGTGTGCATACTCCCTATCCATGCTATGTGTTGAAAAATCGTGTTATGTGAAAATGGTAGATGGAAAGGAAAATAAAAGAGGAGTTATTTAAGGAAAGGAGTTACTGAGAATTGGTTAACGCGTAGCAAAACTCACATTCTGGACAGTTCCGTCAGTGGTTAACCGGTTAACGGTTTAGGTCAACCGGTTAACACTAAAACAGAATTTAATTACTGTCTGTACAGAATATGTGACCAGGGGGATTCGAACCCTGGACCTCTTTGAAACTGTACATGCCTTACCACTAGGCTAGAGAGGTTGTTGTTGAATGCTTATGCAATGAATAAATATTAATCTAAATATTGATTAAGATAAATCAATGAACTAATTGAGTGGTATGTCTCCGTTTTGGATACGGACGGATGCGTTAGAAAGATAACGTAAAGAGCTATTATTATTGTTCCATGTTATAAAATATTATGTGATTTATAAATTCCATGAATTTTATTATGATGAAAATTAAATATTGTTATTATGTGGAAGGTGAAATAACATGATTAAAAACCTTACAAAGATGAGTGAGGAAACCTAGGAGAATAACTTGATTAATAACTTAGAAAGATAATCTAGGTTATGGAACATGTGAAATACATGTATGAGAATACGATATTCATTCGTACGACGCTTATGTGAGGTCGTGGACGAATTGTTACCATGGTTGAGAATGAGACGCATTGTATGGAACATGCCATGTTATTATTTGTTTACTATGGTGAATGAAGTCACCTATGATTATGGAACATGCCATGTTATTATTTGTTTACTATGGTGAATGAAGTCACCTATGATTATGAAACATGCCATGTTATTATGTGTGTATCATAGTGAATGAAGTCAGCTATGATTTATGAATTTTGTTATGGTTCATGGAACCAATGATTTGTGAAACCGATCATGTATTCAGAATGTGTGTTTTTCTGTGATGGTACACATCTCTATTGGTATGCTTAAACGTGTAAGCATTGGGATGTGGGACCAATGATTCGAGCCTCAATTGGGTTTGAGCCCCAACCATGGCGGACATTGGGGAAAGGTGGACACCTATGTGGGTTAGAGGCCCATACGGTGAAAGATACCCTAGGTGGGTTAGAGTCCCATACGGGTGACGGTCGCTTGAACTGGGGATTAAGCCTCATAGAGGACCCGATATCCACCGCGAAAGTCGAATCATACGAGCATGCATGAACCGGGCCTGGCTTAGACGTAAGTCCGTCCGGGAATTGATGCGTCGTGATCTGAATAATGATCGTGGTTGAGTTATGAGAACTCATATGCATGTTGCCATACAATTGCGAGATAGTTTCCCCATCGCTCAAGTCTTCTTTCCCTTGTTGACTTGAGTTGGATATGAGTTGAACATTGATTAGAACCCTGTAGAGCCGAGTGGACCCATAAGATAGGAGAACTCACTGAGATTATTATCTCATCCCATTATTGTTGTTATTTTTCAGGTATCCTTACAGGTTGAATCTTGAGAAACCGTTATGGATGTTTCAAGGGTTGCTGTTCATTATGATCTTCCGCTGTGGAGTTGTGTACAATGAAGATATTGTACATAGTTCTTAGATTTTTATTATTTAGGCATTATTGTATAACATGTTCCATTGATGTTTTTAGTTTGGACATGTATATATAGTGATGCCATTAGGCACTTATGTTGTGACAGTACCAAAATTTAACACTTGTATGATATTATTCTAGATATATACTATACGGGTTGTTACAGTTGGTATCAGAGCAGGTCGATTCTCGACCTAGCCTTGAAACATCATAAGTAAATCTATTCCTGCCTCATATGTGTGTTTAGCCAACATGATTCTTAATATCACTGTATATAGTATTGGGCCTGATCAACCTAATGCTATGTGCATGGTAGGTAGGATCATGGTTGAGCGACCACGAGGACTCCGAAGTGTGGGTTGAACTTGCGCTTTGAGAATAGGCTCAAGCCAAGAGTTAGAAAGTAAGGAGAACTAGATGGCCCTGTTGAAGTTTCAGAGGAGTTGTGATTTGGGTATTATGGAATTGAAGAGTAGTGTATCATTCAAGCGATTCTGCGGTGTTAACAGAGTTGAGAAGTTGAGGATCTCTATTGGATGAATTGTCAGAGCTTTGAGAAAGGTGTGAATTGCTAGTGGAGTAAGATATACTCACTGATATGGAATAAGTATTGTGAGTAATTCCACATGGTGAAGGAGAAAGGATGGTTATGTTGCGCATATGTCATAAGGTCTGGAAGTGAGGTAGTGTATCAGTGTTTCAGGTTTTAAGGCCACTAAAATATTTTAGAAGAATGAGAGTACTTAATGGAATATATATTTGGAATGGTACCTTGCAAGTGGTTAAAGACTTGAGGGATAGGGATGTTCAGCTTTGTTGGGAGCCTAAGGTAGTGGTGAAGTCTAAGGAGAGACTCGAGGACATGGTTGCCTATTCCAAGTGAAACATGTATGGACAAAATGGAGGTTATGAGATAAATCAAGTATGTTCAGTTTTAGAAGGGAGATCGGATTGGAGATAGCTCGTCAGCGGTTCAGTGTTAGTAAGAGACCAAAATGGAATGATGAGTTACCTAAGGATCAATTATAAGAGTTTGTGCTGGAGAGAGATAACGCCCATTATATAGTAATGGAAGCTCCAGTGAGTTTGGTTGTATGGGATCTGGTTGAGGAGAAGAGCAATTAAGTTGGATTTAAGGACTTCTAGTAGAATGGTTTTGTAATTGGAACTGAGAGAATTACCATGGGAAGACAAGTGAACACCGAGTGTGGAAGTAGTGAGGATGTTGCAATACGACCGTTGTAATGAGGAACATTTTAGATAAAGGCGTAATTGGACCATTAAGATTCATTAAGACAAAGTTATGGGCGTGTAGTTGATGATTGTTCACATCGAGGATTTCTAGAGTATGTAGTGTGTAACACCCGAGGTCGGAGAGGCCGAAGAGTGGTTACATGTAACATCCAAGGGCGATGGAGTGGTTGTCGATGCATGATGCATGACAATGAGACACTCCTAGCAGCTTCTAGGGAAAAACCGAATTCACATCGGAATGAGAGGGATCCTGAGGCTGTGCAGGTATGAGACTACATGGTTGAAAGAAGACTTGTAAGGATTAATTGGTACTACCTATATCAACAAGATGCATCTTCTTTTCGGTATCCTAACCAATAAGAACTTCATAGTTAAGTGTGCTTGACTTGGAGTAGTATTGGGATGGGTGACCTTCTTGGAAGTTTCCTGGAAAGCGTGCGAGTGAGGACAAAACATGTTGAAAAGACCCGTGTTGATTTGTGGGGTTAGTTGATAATCCTGAAAGCAGTCTGGGGTGTTACATAGTGGAATAGAGGAAGTTAAACCTTGGTATTAAGAGAAGTATGTGATAGCAGTATTATGGTCACAAGTAAGTGTAATGGATTCCTTGTCTTGAGATGGATGTAAAGTAACATACATTTTTTGAGCAGTGAGTCTTGTATTCTAAGAAGTTTAGTTGATGATAGCCAACAAAAGATAAGCTAAGCTGGAGCCTGTGGACTAAGTGTAGAATGTGGAATATTTTATGTTGCAAGAGTTTATTGGGAGGCAATGAGGATTATTCGTGGGAAGTTATAGAGACAAGTAACCCCGGTATAATGAAGTGTGTAGTAGGTATTGGTTTAGAAGAAGATTCCAACCATAATTGTGTGGCAATGATAAGATTCATCTTAAGTGCATTTTATTTGAATTGTAAGAGTAATATTGGCTTATTGGAAGTCTGGTTGTTATTTATCTTCTTAAAAAGTATTTGGTTGGTTGGTTAGTCGCGGAGTATAAACATTCACACCGTGTTGGAGCTAAGGATGTCCTAAATGTCATAAGTGTATTGTTGTGGATGTACAAATTGAGGATGGAGTTGCAAGTCACCGCAAGTCAGATTGGTAGTTTTGAAATTGGGATTTCCGAAGGTGTAGTGCATAGTTGGTCATCTGTAGAGAGTTCATGGAAGTCAGACGCGTGGGAAAACCAACCTGGTAGACCATGCTCAGTTTAAGTAAGTTTGGGAAGTACCACTATTATGATTAGGAATAACTGTACGGAACGGATTTGGAAGAGACCTACTAAGTGGTGATCTGGAAGAGATTAGCTAGGTATGTGGTATAATTGATAGGGTGTGAAGCGGTTGGTCATGGTATGAAATTGATTGATTCATTTGGATTCATAGCCTTAGATGTAAACTCCCTGAGAGTGGTAATGGATGTGTACGATGATACTCTACCCTATCGGAAGGATTCATGAGTTATACTTCCCAGGAGGAACGAGAATCAGTTATTCCTACGGTTAAACATGTAACTCGGATGGTATGTTAGTAAGAGCATGAGCTAAGATTATGGAAGATGGGACAGAATGATTGAGATGAATGATTTTGGATACAAAGTGAAATGTTATCTCTAGATGTGTATGGAATATTGTGTGTGACTCTATGAGGTGTATGGACACTCATAGTTATGTTCGAGATTGCTTAAGTTCCTTAGAAGTGGTGTTTTGTTGATGATTTAAAGTTCCCTGATGATGTTATGTTGTTTTGGTCGAGATCATGTGTCGGGAGAAATATTGAATGAATCAAAACCCTATAAGAGGATTGATATGGAATATAGTAACCGGAACCGGATATTGTCAAACTAATTTGGTATAGCTGCATCAAACACATGATGAATTTGGATGTTCTATATTTTTATGGTTGTAGCCATGTAACTCATGGATACCTATGTTCTGAAGAGTGTTGGTCTTATTATAAACTTTTGTGAGTCATCAAGGAAGTTATTCTACTAATGGGAGTCGGTAAGGTTCTTGTATCATTTTGGACAGTAGGCACTCTGGAGGGTAAGTGTGTTTCTTTGTGGATTGTTATCTAAATAGTAGTGCCTAGGAATCCTAGGTGTCCCACTATTGGAATCAGAGTACCACAATGGAAGGTGACGAAAGAAAGAGATCAATCAAGTCTATGGGGATAGTTACTCATAAGGATGAGAGTAAGATAATCTCGTGCTAATGGTTCTATCTTATTGGAGTAGTACGAGAGAAGGGAAACAATTGGAGTGGAGGTTTGCAACATGTAGCATTATGCCAGGTGAAGTTTATGAGATTATCAATAAATGGATTACAAAGTTGTGGCATTTGTTGAAGGAATAACAAGAAAAGGGCAGTCAATATTGTGTGGTTAAGGAATCAATAAATTTTCTTATGAAGAATTAATGAGTATTGATTAACCGAGTCCAGATAAGATGTTGTAATTATGTTTTGTGTAACTTAGTACAAGGAAGGCAAGTCATGGTTTCCGGGAAGAAAGTGACCCACTGAGGTTGAGCGGTATATAGGAGGAATTAAGTGAGAGCAAGTTTAATTGTTAATCCAACATCAGAATGAGATTGTGATGGAAATCAAGAAGTTTCGAAAGTTCAGGGAAGAAGGAAAATTTGTCAGCAAAGATAAGTTAGAAGAATAAGTATGTCAGAGACTTGGAATTGAAGAGAGGTCAAGCGTTGGTCTAAGATGTTGATTCAAAATTTGTTTGTTCGTTGAGTGAAGGAAATTCGGGGGCGAATTTCAATTTAAGGGGGGGAGAATGTAATATCCCATATTCCCTTAAATGCTCAATTAGTTGTCAGTTGAGACCAATTGAATTCCTATGTGCTATATCTTTTGTTAGTTGTAACAATTGGAGCTCCTATGTGCTCTAAATGCTGTCAATTGGGACCAATAGAGTAACTGGTGAACTCTGAAGAGATTAATTATTAATAAAAGAGACAGACCAATATTAATAAGTACAAGAGAGGATATTTTTGGTAACAGTAATAATTGGTCAATTGGTGTTGGAAGATGAAATATCAACTGGGATATTTTGTTACTACCTAATATTATAATATATATATATATATATATATATATATATATATATATATATATATATATATATATATATATGTATAATATGATATATATATATATATATATATATATATATATATATATAATTGTGTGGTGGTAAAAGAAAGAAAAGAAGAAAGGAAAAAAAGATAAGAAGAAGTAGGTAAGGGAGGAAGAGAGATATCAGAAAGAAGAGAAAGAGGAAGAAAGAAGAAAAGAGAAAGAGGAAGAAGAGGAAGGAAGAAGAGGGAAAGCTCATGAAGAGCATGTTCATCAACACCATCATGTCATCTTCATCACCACCAACTTCATCTTCTTCTTCTACTAGGTGAGTTCTTAGATAGTTTTAGCATTTGGGGGAAAATAATCTATATTTGTGGGGTTAGGATTTGTGTCATTTGTGATAAACTTGTGGTGTGCATACTCCCTATCCATGCTATGTGTTGAAAAATCGTGTTATGTGAAAATGGTAGTTAAAAATGGTAGATGGAAAGGAAAATAAAAGAGGAGTTATTTAAGGAAAAGAAGTGGACTTATTTAAGGAAAGGAGTTACTGAGAATTGGTTAACGCGTAGCAAAACTCGAATTGGTTAATGCGTAGCAAAACTCACATTCTGGACAGTTCCGTGAGTGGTTAACCGGTTAACGGTTTAGGTTAACCGGTTAACACTAAAACAGTCGGTAAGGTTCTTGTATCATTTTGGACAGTAGGCACTCTGGAGGGTAAGTGTGTTTCTTTGTGGATTGTTATCTAAATAGTAGTGCCTAGGAATCCTAGGTGTCCCACTATTGGAATCAGAGTACCACAATGGAAGGTGACGAAAGAAAGAGATCAATCAAGTCTATGGGGATAGTTACTCATAAGGATGAGAGTAAGATAATCTCGTGCTAATGGTTCTATCTTATTGGAGTAGTACGAGAGAAGGGAAACAATTGGAGTGGAGGTTTGCAACATGTAGCATTATGCCAGGTGAAGTTTATGAGATTATCAATAAATGGATTACAAAGTTGTGGCATTTGTTGAAGGAATAACAAGAAAAGGGCAGTCAATATTGTGTGGTTAAGGAATCAATAAATTTTCTTATGAAGAATTAATGAGTATTGATTAACCGAGTCCAGATAAGATGTTGTAATTATGTTTTGTGTAACTTAGTACAAGGAAGGCAAGTCATGGTTTCCGGGAAGAAAGTGACCCACTGAGGTTGAGCGGTATATAGGAGGAATTAAGTGAGAGCAAGTTTAATTGTTAATCCAACATCAGAATGAGATTGTGATGGAAATCAAGAAGTTTCGAAAGTTCAGGGAAGAAGGAAAATTTGTCAGCAAAGATAAGTTAGAAGAATAAGTATGTCAGAGACTTGGAATTGAAGAGAGGTCAAGCGTTGGTCTAAGATGTTGATTCAAAATTTGTTTGTTCGTTGAGTGAAGGAAATTCGGGGGCGAATTTCAATTTAAGGGGGGGAGAATGTAATATCCCATATTCCCTTAAATGCTCAATTAGTTGTCAGTTGAGACCAATTGAATTCCTATGTGCTATATCTTTTGTTAGTTGTAACAATTGGAGCTCCTATGTGCTCTAAATGCTGTCAATTGGGACCAATAGAGTAACTGGTGAACTCTGAAGAGATTAATTATTAATAAAAGAGACAGACCAATATTAATAAGTACAAGAGAGGATATTTTTGGTAACAGTAATAATTGGTCAATTGGTGTTGGAAGATGAAATATCAACTGGGATATTTTGTTACTACCTAATATTATAATATATATATATATATATATATATATATATATATATATATATATGTATAATATGATATATATATATATATATATATATATATATATATAATTGTGTGGTGGTAAAAGAAAGAAAAGAAGAAAGGAAAAAAAGATAAGAAGAAGTAGGTAAGGGAGGAAGAGAGATATCAGAAAGAAGAGAAAGAGGAAGAAAGAAGAAAAGAGAAAGAGGAAGAAGAGGAAGGAAGAAGAGGGAAAGCTCATGAAGAGCATGTTCATCAACACCATCATGTCATCTTCATCACCACCAACTTCATCTTCTTCTTCTACTAGGTGAGTTCTTAGATAGTTTTAGCATTTGGGGGAAAATAATCTATATTTGTGGGGTTAGGATTTGTGTCATTTGTGATAAACTTGTGGTGTGCATACTCCCTATCCATGCTATGTGTTGAAAAATCGTGTTATGTGAAAATGGTAGTTAAAAATGGTAGATGGAAAGGAAAATAAAAGAGGAGTTATTTAAGGAAAAGAAGTGGACTTATTTAAGGAAAGGAGTTACTGAGAATTGGTTAACGCGTAGCAAAACTCGAATTGGTTAATGCGTAGCAAAACTCACATTCTGGACAGTTCCGTGAGTGGTTAACCGGTTAACGGTTTAGGTTAACCGGTTAACACTAAAACAGTCGGTAAGGTTCTTGTATCATTTTGGACAGTAGGCACTCTGGAGGGTAAGTGTGTTTCTTTGTGGATTGTTATCTAAATAGTAGTGCCTAGGAATCCTAGGTGTCCCACTATTGGAATCAGAGTACCACAATGGAAGGTGACGAAAGAAAGAGATCAATCAAGTCTATGGGGATAGTTACTCATAAGGATGAGAGTAAGATAATCTCGTGCTAATGGTTCTATCTTATTGGAGTAGTACGAGAGAAGGGAAACAATTGGAGTGGAGGTTTGCAACATGTAGCATTATGCCAGGTGAAGTTTATGAGATTATCAATAAATGGATTACAAAGTTGTGGCATTTGTTGAAGGAATAACAAGAAAAGGGCAGTCAATATTGTGTGGTTAAGGAATCAATAAATTTTCTTATGAAGAATTAATGAGTATTGATTAACCGAGTCCAGATAAGATGTTGTAATTATGTTTTGTGTAACTTAGTACAAGGAAGGCAAGTCATGGTTTCCGGGAAGAAAGTGACCCACTGAGGTTGAGCGGTATATAGGAGGAATTAAGTGAGAGCAAGTTTAATTGTTAATCCAACATCAGAATGAGATTGTGATGGAAATCAAGAAGTTTCGAAAGTTCAGGGAAGAAGGAAAATTTGTCAGCAAAGATAAGTTAGAAGAATAAGTATGTCAGAGACTTGGAATTGAAGAGAGGTCAAGCGTTGGTCTAAGATGTTGATTCAAAATTTGTTTGTTCGTTGAGTGAAGGAAATTCGGGGGCGAATTTCAATTTAAGGGGGGGAGAATGTAATATCCCATATTCCCTTAAATGCTCAATTAGTTGTCAGTTGAGACCAATTGAATTCCTATGTGCTATATCTTTTGTTAGTTGTAACAATTGGAGCTCCTATGTGCTCTAAATGCTGTCAATTGGGACCAATAGAGTAACTGGTGAACTCTGAAGAGATTAATTATTAATAAAAGAGACAGACCAATATTAATAAGTACAAGAGAGGATATTTTTGGTAACAGTAATAATTGGTCAATTGGTGTTGGAAGATGAAATATCAACTGGGATATTTTGTTACTACCTAATATTATAAATATATATATATATATATATATATATGTATAATATGATATATATATATATATATATATATATATATATATATATATAATTGTGTGGTGGTAAAAGAAAGAAAAGAAGAAAGGAAAAAAAGATAAGAAGAAGTAGGTAAGGGAGGAAGAGAGATATCAGAAAGAAGAGAAAGAGGAAGAAAGAAGAAAAGAGAAAGAGGAAGAAGAGGAAGGAAGAAGAGGGAAAGCTCATGAAGAGCATGTTCATCAACACCATCATGTCATCTTCATCACCACCAACTTCATCTTCTTCTTCTACTAGGTGAGTTCTTAGATAGTTTTAGCATTTGGGGGAAAATAATCTATATTTGTGGGGTTAGGATTTGTGTCATTTGTGATAAACTTGTGGTGTGCATACTCCCTATCCATGCTATGTGTTGAAAAATCGTGTTATGTGAAAATGGTAGTTAAAAATGGTAGATGGAAAGGAAAATAAAAGAGGAGTTATTTAAGGAAAAGAAGTGGACTTATTTAAGGAAAGGAGTTACTGAGAATTGGTTAACGCGTAGCAAAACTCGAATTGGTTAATGCGTAGCAAAACTCACATTCTGGACAGTTCCGTGAGTGGTTAACCGGTTAACGGTTTAGGTTAACCGGTTAACACTAAAACAGTCGGTAAGGTTCTTGTATCATTTTGGACAGTAGGCACTCTGGAGGGTAAGTGTGTTTCTTTGTGGATTGTTATCTAAATAGTAGTGCCTAGGAATCCTAGGTGTCCCACTATTGGAATCAGAGTACCACAATGGAAGGTGACGAAAGAAAGAGATCAATCAAGTCTATGGGGATAGTTACTCATAAGGATGAGAGTAAGATAATCTCGTGCTAATGGTTCTATCTTATTGGAGTAGTACGAGAGAAGGGAAACAATTGGAGTGGAGGTTTGCAACATGTAGCATTATGCCAGGTGAAGTTTATGAGATTATCAATAAATGGATTACAAAGTTGTGGCATTTGTTGAAGGAATAACAAGAAAAGGGCAGTCAATATTGTGTGGTTAAGGAATCAATAAATTTTCTTATGAAGAATTAATGAGTATTGATTAACCGAGTCCAGATAAGATGTTGTAATTATGTTTTGTGTAACTTAGTACAAGGAAGGCAAGTCATGGTTTCCGGGAAGAAAGTGACCCACTGAGGTTGAGCGGTATATAGGAGGAATTAAGTGAGAGCAAGTTTAATTGTTAATCCAACATCAGAATGAGATTGTGATGGAAATCAAGAAGTTTCGAAAGTTCAGGGAAGAAGGAAAATTTGTCAGCAAAGATAAGTTAGAAGAATAAGTATGTCAGAGACTTGGAATTGAAGAGAGGTCAAGCGTTGGTCTAAGATGTTGATTCAAAATTTGTTTGTTCGTTGAGTGAAGGAAATTCGGGGGCGAATTTCAATTTAAGGGGGGGAGAATGTAATATCCCATATTCCCTTAAATGCTCAATTAGTTGTCAGTTGAGACCAATTGAATTCCTATGTGCTATATCTTTTGTTAGTTGTAACAATTGGAGCTCCTATGTGCTCTAAATGCTGTCAATTGGGACCAATAGAGTAACTGGTGAACTCTGAAGAGATTAATTATTAATAAAAGAGACAGACCAATATTAATAAGTACAAGAGAGGATATTTTTGGTAACAGTAATAATTGGTCAATTGGTGTTGGAAGATGAAATATCAACTGGGATATTTTGTTACTACCTAATATTATAATATATATATATATATATATATATATATATATATATATATATATATATATATGTATAATATGATATATATATATATATATATATATATATATATATATATATAATTGTGTGGTGGTAAAAGAAAGAAAAGAAGAAAGGAAAAAAGATAAGAAGAAGTAGGTAAGGGAGGAAGAGAGATATCAGAAAGAAGAGAAAGAGGAAGAAAGAAGAAAAGAGAAAGAGGAAGAAGAGGAAGGAAGAAGAGGGAAAGCTCATGAAGAGCATGTTCATCAACACCATCATGTCATCTTCATCACCACCAACTTCATCTTCTTCTTCTACTAGGTGAGTTCTTAGATAGTTTTAGCATTTGGGGGAAAATAATCTATATTTGTGGGGTTAGGATTTGTGTCATTTGTGATAAACTTGTGGTGTGCATACTCCCTATCCATGCTATGTGTTGAAAAATCGTGTTATGTGAAAATGGTAGTTAAAAATGGTAGATGGAAAGGAAAATAAAAGAGGAGTTATTTAAGGAAAAGAAGTGGACTTATTTAAGGAAAGGAGTTACTGAGAATTGGTTAACGCGTAGCAAAACTCGAATTGGTTAATGCGTAGCAAAACTCACATTCTGGACAGTTCCGTGAGTGGTTAACGGTTTAGGTTAACCGGTTAACACTAAAACAGTCGGTAAGGTTCTTGTATCATTTTGGACAGTAGGCACTCTGGAGGGTAAGTGTGTTTCTTTGTGGATTGTTATCTAAATAGTAGTGCCTAGGAATCCTAGGTGTCCCACTATTGGAATCAGAGTACCACAATGGAAGGTGACGAAAGAAAGAGATCAATCAAGTCTATGGGGATAGTTACTCATAAGGATGAGAGTAAGATAATCTCGTGCTAATGGTTCTATCTTATTGGAGTAGTACGAGAGAAGGGAAACAATTGGAGTGGAGGTTTGCAACATGTAGCATTATGCCAGGTGAAGTTTATGAGATTATCAATAAATGGATTACAAGTTGTGGCATTTGTTGAAGGAATAACAAGAAAAGGGCAGTCAATATTGTGTGGTTAAGGAATCAATAAATTTTCTTATGAAGAATTAATGAGTATTGATTAACCGAGTCCAGATAAGATGTTGTAATTATGTTTTGTGTAACTTAGTACAAGGAAGGCAAGTCATGGTTTCTGGGAAGAAAGTGACCCACTGAGGTTGAGCGGTATATAGGAGGAATTAAGTGAGAGCAAGTTTAATTGTTAATCCAACATCAGAATGAGATTGTGATGGAAATCAAGAAGTTTCGAAAGTTCAGGGAAGAAGGAAAATTTGTCAGCAAAGATAAGTTAGAAGAATAAGTATGTCAGAGACTTGGAATTGAAGAGAGGTCAAGCGTTGGTCTAAGATGTTGATTCAAAATTTGTTTGTTCGTTGAGTGAAGGAAATTCGGGGGCGAATTTCAATTTAAGGGGGGGAGAATGTAATATCCCATATTCCCTTAAATGCTCAATTAGTTGTCAGTTGAGACCAATTGAATTCCTATGTGCTATATCTTTTGTTAGTTGTAACAATTGGAGCTCCTATGTGCTCTAAATGCTGTCAATTGAGACCAATAGAGTAACTGGTGAACTCTGAAGAGATTAATTATTAATAAAAGAGACATACCAATATTAATAAGTACAAGAGAGGATATTTTTGGTAACAGTAATAATTGGTCAATTGGTGTTGGAAGATTAAATATCAACTGGGATATTTTGTTACTACCTAATATTATAATATATATATATATATATATATATATATATATATATATATATATATATATTATATGATATATATATATATATATAATTGTGTGGTGGTAAAAGAAAGAAAAGAAGAAAGGAAAAAAAGATAAGAAGAAGTAGGTAAGGGAGGAAGAGAGATATCAGAAAGAAGAGAAAGAGGAAGAAAGAAGAAAAGAGAAAGAGGAAGAAGAGGAAGGAAGAAGAGGGAAAGCTCATGAAGAGCATGTTCATCAACACCATCATGTCATCTTCATCACCACCAACTTCCTCTTCTTCTTCTACTAGGTGAGTTCTTAGATAGTTTTAGCATTTGGGGGAAAATAATCTATATTTGTGGGGTTAGGATTTGTGTCATTTGTGATAAACTTGTTGTGTGCATACTCCCTATCCATGCTATGTGTTGAAAAATCGTGTTATGTGAAAATGGTAGTTAAAAATGGTAGATGGAAAGGAAAATAAAAGAGGAGTTATTTAAGGAAAAGAAGTGGACTTATTTAAGGAAAGGAGTTACTGAGAATTGGTTAACGCGTAGCAAAACTCGAATTAGTTAACGCGTAGCAAAACTCACATTCTGGACAGTTCCGTGAGTGGTTAACCGGTTAACGGTTTAGGTTAACCGGTTAACACTAAAACAGAATTTAATTACTGTTTGTAGTACATGCCTTACCACTAGGCTAGAGAGGTTGTTGTTGAATGCTTATGCAATGAATAAATATTAATCTAAATATTGATTAAGATAAATCAATGAACTAATTGAGTGGTATGTCTCCGTTTTGGATACGGACGGATGCGTTAGAAAGATAACGTAAAGGGCTATTATTATTGTTCCATGTTATAAAATATTATGTGATTTATAAATTCCATGAATTTTATTATGATGAAAATTAAATATTGTTATTATGTGGAAGGTGAAATAACATGATTAAAAACCTTACAAAGATGAGTGAGGAAACCTAGGAGAATAACTTGATTAATAACTTAGAAAGATAATCTAGGTTATGGAACATGTGAGATACATGTATGAGAATACGATATTCATTCGTACACGCTTATGTGAGGTCGTGGACGAATTGTTACCATGATTGAGAATGAGACGCATTGTATGGAACATGCCATGTTATTATTTGTTTACTATGGTGAATGAAGTCACCTATGATTATGGAACATGCCATGTTATTATTTGTTTACTATGGTGAATGAAGTCACCTATGATTATTAAACATGCCATGTTATTATGTGTGTATCATAGTGAATGAAGTCAGCTATGATTTATGAATTTTGTTATGGTTCATGGAACCAATGATTTGCGAAACCGATCATGTATTCAGAATGTGTGTTTTTCTGTGATGGTACACATCTCTATTGGTATGCTTAAACGTGTAAGCATTGGGATGTGGGACCAATGAATCGAGACTCAATTGGGTTTGAGCCCCAACCATGGCGGACATGGGGGAAAGGTGGACACCTATGTGGGTTAGAGGCCCATACGGTGAAAGATACCCTAGGTGGGTTAGAGTCCCATACGGGTGACGGTCGCTTGAACTGGGGATTAAGCCTCATAGAGGACCCGATATCCACCGCGAAAGTCGAATCATACGAGCATGCATGAACCGGGCCTGGCTTAGACGTAAGTCCGTCCAGGAATTGATGCGTCGTGATATGAATAATGATCGTGGTTGAGTTATGAGAACTCATATGCATGTTGCCATACAATTGCGAGATAGTTTCCCCATCGCTCAGGTCTTCTTTCCCTTGTTGACTTGAGTTGGATATGAGTTGAACATTGATTAGAACCCTGTAGAGCCGAGTGGACCCATAGGATAAGAGAACTCACTGAGATTATTATCTCATCCCATTATTGTTGTTATTTTTCAGGTATCCTTACAGGTTGAATCTTGAGAAACCGTTATGGATGTTTCAAGGGTTGCTGTTCATTATGATCTTCCGCTGTGGAGTTGTGTAGAATGAAGATATTGTACATAGTTCTTAGATTTTTATTATTTAGGCATTATTGTATAACATGTTCCATTGATGTTTTTAGTTTGGACATGTATATATAGTGATGCCATTAGGCACTTATGTTGTGACAGTACCAAAATTTAACACTTGTATGATATTATTCTAGATATATACTATACGGGTTGTTACAGTTACTAAATTAATTGTAATTAATTTTAAAGAAGTCAACCTTATATAAATAATTAACTTTTATTTAAATAAAGTAAGCACTTAAATGCCTAATTATTTCCAAATAACTTCTTTTAGTACAAAATTGATAATCTCTTTTCAATCATTTTGTCTGCATTTGTTCCAAGTTGTCAAACTAATTACTTAAACAATATTATCTTTTAAGATACATTAACCCTTATTCAATCGTCCTTTCTTTTTAAGCAATGTTTTTTTCTGGTTCTTAGAATGAATTGTGAGTAGGAGACAAATTCAATATACCAAGAGTCCTGTAAAAATTTAATGAATGTTTTAACTCAATTAAAAGTCCAAAGGTAGTTGAAGACGTGTTCATGGTGTGACATGTGGTAATGAATATATAGGCTTCAATCGATCTCTAGGAAAAACTTAAAATAACTGTGTAAAATATGTAAAACATACACCACAAAAAAATGCAAAACATTAATTTCAAAATAATAAGCACACCGATCATAGGGTCCATAGCTAGGTGATGGAGCAATTGAGAGCAGATCAAGAAGTAGTTGACTCAAACCTGATTTGTCCCTCTAGAAATAAATATTTTTTATTAATAAAATGAACACTTTAAAATTTAGGGAATCGACTAGATAATTGATGGGGTTTAAGCCCCCATAAGAAAACCAAATTCTCCTTTAATAATATCATTATATTTTCTTTTTATCCCCGTGGACACACTAAAGAATTCTTATTCCACATCTTACACGTTTACACTAGTTTAATTTTGTCATTTTAAATTTTCATTGGAATTCTCTCACTATATTCTTAAATTCGTTCTTCTTATTATAGATATATTCTTCTCCCAGGATAACAACATTAACCATATATTTTGTTTCTTCCTCCTTGCAATTGATTCCCATAAAAATCTTATAGTTTTATACTTAATATCAATTAATTTGTGTATATTTTTACGTTCATCCCTACTATATATTTAAATTTTATTTAAATTTAATAAAATAACTTATGAATTTTTTAATTATAATTAAAATTTATTTAGTTCAAATACTTAAATCTTTTTTATCCCACGGTAAAAAAAACTAATGAATTCACTGTTGCAAATAAATGTAATTATTTCTTACAAAGCAACCTTTTAGAAATAAGTAATTTTTATTCAAAAACGTAATCAACTAAATTATTAATTGTTAGGAAGGAACATTTTCCTACCCTATATGAGACATGAAACCACTTTCACTCATTCTTCATTATGAAAAATGATATTTCAGCTTCTTTTCATGAATTTGCGAGTATGAGACCAATATTGTATGTAAAGAGTCTTATAAAATGTGATGAACATGTATTTCAATATATGAATGTTGAACCAAATACTTTGAATACAAGGTTTTATGCGTATTTGTCACATCTTCCATAAATTTGTTATCCCCTTCCACTTTAATTTTATCCTCAATAGAAAATTCAAAGGTAGTCGCGAGATATGGTTAGTGTAGACTCTAGGGGACAATAATTTTATAAGAAATTGGTATTTGTATTGTATTATCTATTATTAATTAGTTACTAAATTAATTGTAATTAATTGTTATTTAAATAAAGTAAGCACTTAAATGCCTAATTATTTCCAAATAACTTCTTTTAGCACAAAATTGATAAACTCTTTTCAATCATTTTGTCTGCATTTGTTCCAAGTTGCCAAACTATTTAGTTAAACATTATTATCTTTTAAGATACATTAACCTTTTTCAATCATCCTTTCTTTTTAAGCAAAGTTTTTTTTTATGGTTCTTAGAATGAATTGTTAGTAGGAGACAAATTCAATATACCAAGAGTCCTGTAAAAATTTAATGAACATGAAAAATAAGTATAATAAACTGTAACCAATGACTTAAAATCAAAATGTGTATGCATGATAAGCAACATATTCAATAACTCTCGTATCTCTGACCATTTTTGTTTTAACTCAATTAAGATTCCAAAGGTAGTTGAAGATGTGTTCATGGTGTGACATGTGGTAATGAATATATAGGCTTCAATCGATCTCTAGGAAGAACTTAAAATACCTGTGTATAATATGTAAAACATACACCACAAATAATATGCACATTAATTTCAAATTAATAAGCACACCGATCATAGGGTCCATAGCTAGGTGATGGAGCATTTGAGAGCAGATCAAGAAGTAATTGACTCAAACCTGATTTGTCCCTTTTAGAATATTGTTGGGGTTTAAGCCCCCATAAGAAAACCAAATTCTCCTTTAATAATATCATTATATTTTCTTTTTATCCCCATGGACACACTAACGTATTCTTATTCCACATCTTACACGTTTACACTAGTTTAATTTTGTCACTTCAAATTTCCATTGGAATTCTCTCACTATATTCTTAAATTCGTTCTTCTTATTATAATTATATTCTTCTTTCAGGATAACAACATTAACCATTTACTTAATATCAATTAATTTGTGTAAATTTTTACATTCATCCATACTATATATTTAAATTTAATAAAATAACTTATGAATTTTTTAATTATAATTAAAACTTATTTAGTTCAACTAGTGAAATCTTTTTTATGCCACAGTAAAAAAAACTAATGAATTCACCGTTGCACATAAATGTAATTATTTCTAACAAAGCAACCTTTTAGAAATAAATAATTTTTTTTCAAAAAAGTAATCAACTAAATGATTAAATGTTAGGAAGGAAGATATTCCTACCCTGTATGAGACATGAAACCACTTTCACTCATTCTTCATTATGAAAAATGATATTTCAGCTTCTTTTCATGAATTTGCGAGTATGAGACAAATATTGTATGTAAAGAGTCTTATAAAATGTGATGAACATGTTTTTCAATATATGAATGTTGAACAAATACTTTGAATACAAAGTTTAATGCGTATGTGTCATATCTTCCATAAATTTATTATCCCATTCCACTTTAATTTTATCCTTAATAGAAATATCAAAGGTAGTTGCGAGATAGGGTTAGTGTAGGCTCTAGGGGACAATAATTTTATAAGAAATTGGTATTTGTATTGAATTATCTATTAGTAGTTAGTTACTAAATTAATTGTAATTAATTATAAAGAAGTTAACCTTATGTAAATAATTAACTTTTATTTAAATAAAGTAAGCACTTAAATGCCTAATTATTTCCAAATAACTTCTTTTAGTACAAAATTGATAATCTCTTTTCAATCATTCTGTCTGCATTTGTTCCAAGTTGTCAAACTAATTAGTTAAACATTATTATCTTTTAAGATACATTAACCCTTTTTCAATCATCCTTTCTTTTTAAGCAATGTTTTTTTTTCTGGTTCTTAGAATGAATTGTGAGTAGGAGACAAATTCAAAATACCAAGAGTCCTGTAAAATGTGTGTGCATGATAAGCAACATATTCAATAACTCTCATATCTCTGACCATTTTTGTTTTGACTCAATTAAAAGTCCAAAGGTAGTTGAAGACGTGTTCATGGTGTGACATGTGGTAATGAATATATAGGCTTCAATCTATCTCTAGGAAGAACTTAAAATACCTGTGTAACATATGTAAAACATACACCACAAACAATATGCAAAACATTAATTTCAAAATAATAAGAACACCGATCATAGGGTCCATAGCTAGGTGATGGAGCATTTAAGAGCAGATCAAAAAGTAATTGACTCAAACCTGATTTTTCCCTTTTATAAATAAATAGTTTTTATTAATAAAATGACCACTTTTAAATTTAGGGAATCAACTAGAATCAGATTGGGGTTTTATCCCCGTGGACACACTAAAGTATTCTTATTCCACATGTTACACGTTTACACTAGTTTAATTTTTTCACTTTAAATTTTCATTGGAATTCTCTCACTATATTCTTAAATTTGTTCTTCTTATTATAATTATATTCTTCTCTCAGGATAACAATATTAACCATTTATTTTATTTCTTCCTCCTTGCAATTGACTCCCATGAAAATCTTATAGTTTTATACTTAATATCAATTGATTTATGCATATTTTTACATTCATCCATACTATATATTTAAATTTTACTTAATATCAAATACTGACACTCTTTTTTATCCCCCGGTAAAAAAAATAATGAATTCACCGTTGCACATAAATGTAATTATTTCTAACAAAGCAACCTTTTAAAAATAAATAATTTATATTCAAAAACGTAATCAACTAAATGATTAATTGTTAGGAAGGAACATATTCCTACCCTATATGAGACATGAAACCACTTTCACTCATTCTTCCTTATGAAAAATGATATTTCAGCTTCTTTTCATGAACATGCGAGTATGAGACAAATATTGTATGTAAAGAGTCTTATAAAATGTGATGAACATGTATTTCAATATATGAATGTTGAACCAAATACTTTGAATACAAATTTTTATGTGTATGTATCACATCTTCCATAAATTTGTCATCCCCTTCCACTTTAATTTTATCCCAAATAGAAAATTCAAAGGTAGTTGCGAGATAGGGTTAATGTAAATTCTAAGGGACAATAATTTTATAAGAAATTGGTATTTATATTGTATTATCTATTAGTAATTAGTTACTAAATTATTTTAATTAATTTTAAAGAAGTTAACATTATATAAATAATTAACTTTTATTTAAATAAAGTAAACACTTAAATGACTAATTATTACCGAATAACTTCTTTTAGCACAAAATTGATAATCTCTTTTCAATCATTTTGTCTGCATTTGTTCCAAGTTGCCAAACTATTTAGTTAAACATTATTATCTTTTAAAATACATTAACCCTTTAGTTAAACATTATTATCTTCTGGATCTTAGAATGAATTGTGAGTAGGAGACAAATTCAATATACCAAGAGTTCTATAAAAATTTAATGAACGTGAAAAATAAGTATAATAACCTATAACCAATGACTTAAAATCAAAATGTGTATGCATGATAAGCAACATATTCAATAACTCTTGTATCTCTGACCATTTTTGTTTTAACTCAATTAAAATTCCAAAGGTAGTTGAAATGTGTCCATTGTGTGACATGTGGTAATGAATATATAGGCTTCAATCGATCTATAGGAAGAACTTAAAATACATGTGTAAAATATGTAAAACATACACCACAAACAATATGCAAAACATTAATTTCAAAATAATAAACACACCGATCATAGGGTCCATAGCTAGGTGATGGAGCATTTGAGAGCAGATCAAGAAGTAATTGACTCAAACCTGATTTGTCCCTTTTAGAAATACATAATTTTTATTAATAAAATGAACACTTTAAAATTTAGGGAATAGACTAGAATCAAATTGGGGTTTAAGCCCCCAATTTCTCCTTTAATAATATTATTATATTTTCTTTTTATCCTACTGGACACACTAAAGTATTCTTATTCCACACATTACACGTTTACACTAGTTTAATTTTGTCACTTTAAATTTTTGTTGGAATTCTCTCACTATATTCTTAAATTCTTTCTTATTATAATTATATTCTTCTCCCAGGATAACAACATTAACCATTTATTTTGTTTCTTCCGCTTTGCAATTGCTTCCCATGAAAATCTTATAGTTTTATACTTAATATCAATTAATTTGTGTATATTTTTTACATTCATCCATACTATATATTTCAATTTCATTTAAATTTAAAAAAATAACTTATGAATTTTTTAATTATAATTAAAACTTATTTAGTTCAAATACCGAAACTCTTTTTTATCCCACGGTAAAAAAAATAATGAATTCTTCGTTGCACATAAATGTAATCATTTCAAACATAGCAACCATTTAGAAATAAATAATTTTTATTCAAAAAAATAACCAACTAAATGATTAATTGTTAGTAAGGAACATATTTCTACCCTATATGAGACATGAAACCACTTTCACTCATTCTTCATTATGAAAAATGATATTACACCTTCTTTTCATGAATTTGGGAGTATGAGACAAATATTGTATGCGAAGAGTCTTATAACATGTGATAAACATGTATTTCAATATATGAATGTTGAACCAAATACTTTAAATACAAAGTTTTATGCGTATGTGTAACATCCCCCATAAATTTGTCATCCCCTTTCACTTTAATTTTATCCTCAATAGAAAATTCAAAGGTAGTTGCGAGATAGGGTTAGTGTGACCTCAAGGGGACAATAATTTTATAAGAAATTGGTATTTGTATTGTATTATCTATTAGTAATATTAAGACACTTTTTATTAAATTTATTTTTTAAAAGTAATAAAGTTCCTAAAGTAACTTTTATCTTTAATTTAACATTAAGTATAACTTAATTGTGAGTCCAACGTAAGCATTAGAACATTATTATTCAAGTATTTGTAGTCGCGCTTTATTATGAAATTAGATATCATTTAAGCATAAAGACTATTACATTGATAGACTGATGATTACATATCATTGATTATGGATAAAGAGTTATCGAGACTTCACATAGGTAAAAATATTAGGTATAATATTTATATTTTACTGACCATCCGTGAGAATAATACTTAAAATTGTATGTAAGTGGCATAACTTATTATATTATTGATAATGGTTTATATCACCCCTTGACTTGAAACCTTTATGGACCCTAAATTTGGAGTCGAGTACTTTATTTCCGTTCATACAATGTTTGTAATATGATGACAATAAAAATATTTGATGGGTAACCATAAATCATCCTGAATGACACGAGTTACTTAAATGAAAATTTTCACCTTACAAAACATGAAGAATGTCTAAAGGCTGACTATGTGTCTAGACAAGGGTAACACAATCCCTTTCTTGTTTACAATTTGTAAGACCCAAATTTTGACCCTAAGATCTCTCATGGCATCATAACATTGCATTTGCATCTTGCCTCAAGGATCATAGCATCTTGGCTCCGAACCTTTGGGTGGGAAAACTTGTGAGTTGGTTTGAGATCACCAAGCATGCTTGAATTGTATATTATTGATTTCCTTACTTTAAATATTAACCAAAAGCACAAAAATATGTCACTAACATTTTTTGTTTTGTAGTGTGAACCATGATAAGATCTGAGGCTCTTGGGAGACCTTATGCTCAATAATATGTCCAGGTGAAGATGAAAGAAAGCATGACAATGGTTCCCAAAGCTCTCATCCATCAAATATGCCTCCCAAGTATCTCAATTCATCATTTTGATCAAAGCAAACCAAAGGGCTTGAGGCTTGATTCCCAAGGAAACCCTAATTCATATGTGCATCAACTATGCCTTACTCATGAAGCAACCTCAACCCATGATCAAATACCATTAAGGGAAGTTCTTTAATTCATCATTTAATGCATATTTGAGCTTATTTTAGTGTCCTCAATCATCAATTCATTAAGATTTGAGGCATGGACTTGAGAAGTTAATCAGTCAATTCATCTGACTATTTTGAAATACACTAATACCTAACTTTTAATGTGTTTGTCAAATGGAGATGACCCCAAGAGCAACAATGTTCTTAAGAACCATATGAACAACTTTCATGTTTATTAAAAATTTGTTTGAAGATTTTAAGGTCATCATCCATTTTAAAACATTATAGGTCATTTTGATTGAAACCCTAATTTTGGGTCAACTTCCCAAGCACATAACTCATTCATTTTTTATGATTTTGAGGTGGGATCAAATTAATTGGAAATTTCAAGATGTCTAATTCATTTGTTATGTTTAACAAGTTTTCATAATCCTAAAATAAATACATGTTATAATGCAATACATTATAGGTCACTTTGGACCAAAGGCATTGAAATGTGAAAAAGTCCAAATTCAAGTGCCCATAACTTTCTCATAAAAACTCCAAATGATGAAAATTTTGAGTCCAAATTGATTTCCTTGAAAAGATATACAACTTTGATGTTGAAGGTTTTATCATCTGGAGCTTGCATCATTGAAACAGAAGGGCTTGAAGTTGATCATTTTTGGAAATTTTCACATGCACATGTTTTGCACCTTGCACTTCATGATCAATTTTCATCAATTTCCCAACTCCAAATGAAGTTTTGTTCAACATAACAATTGATCCTCATGTCAAGATCTTTCCAACCATTACCCATAAGGCCACGTTCTATTTTTGGAGGTGGCATTTTCGAAGAGGATAACATTTTAGTGCTTTTTTGGAAACAAGTTGAAAACACATTGCACAAGCTCATGACATCATTTCTGCACGTCCATCTCACCTAAATGTGATACCAGCATTCATTTGCAATGAGAATTGGGCCCTCCATGCGCCTGTACAGGCCCATGCATGGAGGCCCTCTCCATTCATGCACACACTTTGCTCATGCATTGCCTTGCCAATTGCTATAAATAGGAGTGCTAGGCTTCACAATTGAGCAACCTGAAGGCGCCTGTTATGCTGCAAGAATCCCTCCTTAGCCATACTTAAAGGAATTTCCACTTTCTTCTCAAAAATTCAGATCTGAATTTCAACTACATTGGTTGATTTTCAGATTTATAATTCTTTGACCTTGCTTCATCTTCATCATTAGATCATACTGCAAGCATTAGCAAAGGAGAATTGTGCTCTCAAGATCCACATTTCAGAGGTGGATATCCAAACTTTCTTTCTTCGAAACTATTTGTTTATAGCTTGTTTCTTGCATTTATTGGGTTGGCTGAAGTCCTCTCATTAGAGGCAGTTCATTTATGCTTTGAATTTTGAAATTCCATCAAGTTTCAGTTGAAGACCATATTTTTCAATCTCTGATTTCTCTCTCCATGGAAGTCTAGAGTGAAAATAGATGGCATAGGGGTGATGTACATCACCCCAGCTTTCCGTTGCTGTATAGATCGTGGCATTTGGTTGAGGTTGCCATGTCTGCAACTCTCACCGGCGCTGATGAGTTCGCCGGAGAAAATGGTGGTGTACACCACCGTTCTAGCTCCAGATCAAACCACAACCCTTAGATCTCGTTTCCAGATCTAATCTGGACCATCTCTTGTTATGACTTTTTTAATGGCCGCATGCTTCTCATTGACTTAAGTGTTTGGTGGACGCGCGCCTAAGGATCGTTTGATGCGCCAACTCAATTAATGAGCCTGATCCAACGCCTCACGTTTTTCCTCATTTTATTTTCTGATTTTAATTTTAATTTTATTTCTTTTATTCCATTTCATTTCAAAAAATCATATCTCATTCATTTTAATTCCAAAAAATGTGAGACCAATTGCATTATTTCTCTTTTAATTTCTAGTTTCTAAAAATGATTTTTAATATTTTTTATTTTATCATTTGATATTTTTTATGAATTTTCTCTTTTCTGGTTATTTTGAATTCATTTTAAATAGTTTTTGATATTCAAAAAATACAAGAATATTTTCTTAACCTCTTTGAATGATGATGAATCTATGAAAAATGTTCTCATCAATTTATTAATTGATTTGAGATTTATTTGAGATTTTAATTCAATTAGGTTATTTTTATGCATTTTTAATTGATTAAAAATAGTTTCTGGTTTCTAAAAATGCTAAAAAAAATTGTCAAACTTTGTTTGACCTTGTTGAACTTAGGGTGATCTACTTGGACTTTTCAAAGTTGATTTGAAATGGATTTGAAGTTTGACCTTTAATTGTTTATTTTAATTCAATTATTATTTTTATTTTGAAAAATACCAAAAAATATTTTATTTGTTTCTTGACTTCTAAGTTTCATTTTGCTTCTGTTTGCTAATGTTTGACCTTGATTTCATCTATCTTTGGTCAATGTGTGTTAATTACTTCATTTGAATTTCAATTAATGTTCATTCTTATTCATCTCCTTCTTCATCTTTTTCTTTTTTTTGATCAATGAGTTAAAGATTGGTGGTTAGCCTTTATGAATGGGAGGTTTAACCTTCTTTGATTCAAATCTAATTCATCTTGATCATAGATCAAGTGAATGGCTTTGCATTAAGGATATGTTGCTTCCTAATCAAGCAAAGAACCTAAATCAAGATCTCTAACTTGTGTTGTTGCCTATATTTTTATTGACCGGCCTCAGATAGGTGTGACTACTACATTAGTCCACTTACGATTGCTTAACATAGCGCTAAATTGCCTTATGGCACACTAACTCTAACTATTGACCATTAACATTTAATTCTTTCACTTTACATTTATGCAATTTAATATTCTTGTACATATTATTCATTTGCTTTTGCCCTTTTCTCATTTGAGCACATGTTTATGTTAATGCAATTTGCCTTTTGCTCACTTGAGCATATAATTGTGTATATAATATTGTGCTTGTGTTTTGTTTTGATTGTTGAGAACCAATTGCAAATGGACAAAAGGACTTAGACTTTAGGACATTCCCTATGCAAAAATGGAGTCAAAGAGCAACTAGGCCTTATGCCTTTAGAGTGCTATAAAAGTCAAAGAGCAACTAGGCCTCCTGCCTTTAAAATGCTTAATGTTGAAGGGGAATTGAAAGGACCTATTCTCTAAACTCTGTCTTGTCCATTCTTTGTTTGCATTGTAGAATTTTTTGATGTGTGTGTTCTTGTGCTAGGGATTCCAACTTGAGCCTAAGTGAAGAACCATTGTCATGAGCTTCTAAAGTGAGAGATATAAGAGCCATTGGAGGATTCCTAAGAGCTTTCTTGATTGATTAATTGCTTGAGTATTTTCTTATTTGCTTGCTTAATCCAAAGTATGGGAGCTACTTGGATCATCAATATGATCTCAAGAAGGGAACTCCATTTGTGGTTCTATTTCTTTTCCTTCATCTCTTGTATGTTTAGGACTTAGCCATTCTTCTTCTTCCCTCCACTCTAACCCAAGCCAAAACTTTTGTGCAAACATTAACATTTGTTTTCAAACATTAGAAACCTAAGCATTATGCTTTTGATTTTCAAACTTTCTTTTCATAACACTTATTTTGAATTGGATCTTTAAGTCAACTTTGACCATATTTTGTAAATACTTTTCATTGGTAAATATAACTCATTCAAATGTTTTTGTGGTTTCAATGGCCACTTTCTTATTAAACTTTTTCATAACCATTAGCTATTAGGTTTGAGTTATCCTTAAGGTAGATATAATACTCACCTATATCCTTAGTGATGGACAATGAGTCTTCCATGCTTATTATAGGGTTAACCCCTCACTAGCATGTTGAGACTATCCTCACATGGTGTATTTGTGGTTTTAGGTTGAGTTTTCTCCCTTGGATAACAAAAGACCTTAAGGCTTTTGGACCAATCAATTCACCAACTTCTTTTGAGATTTTTACCCCGAACTACGAGATTTTGATCCTAATCTTTTTTTAAGATGGTACGTAGGCAGTGGGTTTATCCATTCAAACACAAAATTGTAAATAACTTGTATACTCTTCTCTCATCTCCCCAATCATGTTTGCACAAATAAATTTCACAAATACCAACCTACCTTACAACAATTGTGAAAAGGGCTCCCTAGGAGTACCTAGGATGTTTTGGGTGATTAAAACCTTCTCATTGCATAACCAACCCCCTTACCCCGATCTCTGACATTTTTATTAGTTTTTGATTTGATAAAACTTCTCGGTTTTTGTTTGCTTTCTAACCTTTCCTTTAGATAAATAGAAGTACGGTGGTGACTCGAATTGTATGATTTACTTTTTGATTTAGTCAATAAATCTAAAGGTAACGAGTACCCCGCTACACAATTCATACATTAAACGGAAACTGTACACATAATCATTATCACTGAAAAGTTTTGTAGTATCACATGAAACTTTTTCACTCTGGTAGCGATAATATGTTTCTTGATACCATTCACTATTTATTATGTTAAATATTCGATTAAATATAACTTGATATATTAGGGGATTATGCTAAACAAAACATACAATAACAAATTGATTTAAAAAAGTAAGTTAAGCATGTTCCATGGCGCAATCTTACAATGCACTTGTGATAATTAGATAACTATGGTACACCATAAGGTACAATATATTTAATGGAATCTGATACACCGTAATGGAATATGTGCTTAAATGGGCTTGTTCAACATGGCAGCCCACACGAGTGGTTATATAATTAGAACTCTTGTGCTTAAGTAAATTATTTTTGGCAATGTTTGTTTTAGAAATCTAAGTTTTATGCATGATATGCAACACCTTTTATATATGTTTTATCTCATACCTCATTAGTTTTAAACTCTCTAGAAAATTAATATAAATTCATTGTGTTGTATATGGTAAAGGTTTATTAGGTCCAACAAATATCTAAGAAGAACATAAATACCTATGTAAAACATGTGCTCGAACATTTATTCAACTCATCAATTTCAAAATAATAAGTGAACCCACCATTGGGTCCATTGCTCAGTGGTAGAGCATTTGACTGCAGATCAAGAGGTCACCGGTTCGTACCCGGTTGGTCCTTATTGAAGTAATTTATTATTTTTATAAACAGATACTAAATTAATTGTAATTAATTTTAAAGAAGTTAACCATTTATATATAATTAACTTTTATTTAAATAAAGTAAACACTTAAATAACTACTTATTACCAAATAAGTTCTTTTTAGCACAAAATTGATAATCTCTTTTCAATCATTTTGAATGCATTTGTTCTAAGTTGCCAAACTATTCAGTTAAACATTATTTTCTTTTAAAATACATTAACCCTTTTTCAATCATCCTTTCTTTTTAAGCAATGTTTTTTTTCTGGTTCTTAGAATGAATTGTGAGTAGGAGAGAAATTCAATATACCAAGAGTCCTGTAAAAATTAAATGAACATGAAAATTAAGTATAATAAATTTTAACCAATGACTCAAAATCAAAATGTATATGCATGATAAGCATCATATTCAATAACTCTCGTATCTCTGACCATTTTTGTTTTAACTCAATTAAAATTCCAAAGGTAGTTGAAGATGTGTCCATGGTGTGATATGTGGTAATGAATATATACGCTTTAATCGATCTCTAGCAAGAACTTAAAATACCTATGTAAAATATGTAAAACATACACTGATAACGCGACAAAGCATCGTATATTTGACTTAACATGCATTGCTTTTTACTTGATTTTCCATAGTATTACGTTGTATTTTATGTTTATTTCAGATATTTATCGAATAAGAGATGTCTAGGCAAGCAAAGAAGAAAATATCAAAAAGAAAGAAAATGGGAAGAAAATGGAGCAAAATATGCATAATGACGTCCACCACACTATATGAAGGGTGGCTCCCACCACACAAGAAGGGTGGTGCCCACCACTTGGAAGCATGGTGCCCGCCACAAGAGACTATGAAGTGGTGGCGCCCACCATATTGTATTAAGGTGGCTTCCACCACACTACATAAAGGTGGAGCCCGCCACGTGGACCAAATTAGGGTTGTGGCAGCCGCCACCAACCTGGTCCTCCTTGTTATTCTCCACACTTTTTGCCACGACCATTTCTTACTTCTTCAACCAACCACTCCCCACTAGTAGATATCAAAGGATGCTTTTAAGGAGAGTGGGGAGTATATATAGGGAAGTTTATTTTCACGGACGAGGGTGCATTTTCTAGTTAGATTCTTGTTGTTAGATTTTCTTAGGCAGATTCCTACCTTGTAAAAACAATAGATTCTCCACATCGGGGACTATTGCAATTATGGTTTAAGCAACTGAATTTGAATGTAATGATGTACTCGATTGCCAAAGCGTGTCGGCATTGTTTAATTTGATGAATCAGTATTCATTCCAAGTTCTCGATTTATATTCCAGGTTTTATTTCAATTACCATTTTAATTACTTATGCCTAACTATATGCTTAATTATCTGAATATCATGTCTGCTCCCGGATCCATGTCAGGTTAAACCAATAGGTATCGATATGTAAAGACCGTCGAAACAATGGGATTCGTAAATAATTGGTGTTCGCTTTTATAAAATATTATTTTCCGGTTTTAGTTTCTTGTTTTAAATTCGAAAATGTTTTTCGTACGAGAGTACAAAGCAAATAAGGGTTATGGTCAATAAGAACGAGAGTTTGAGATTTTAACCGGATAGCTGAAACAAGGCATTAATCCTAAACACATCGAGAGTGCTTTAGGATTAATTAGACTTTGTTTATATTAAAAAATTACTTTTAAATTCAAATGAGATCGCGAGAGCCAAGCATTCTGGTTTAAGAGTACGGTCAGAGTCAATAAAAACGAGAGTGTGAGACAAAGTCCTTTAAATAAATAATTTCTACTAAAGAGTATTTTGATCTTTAAGATTACACCAACTATCTATCGAATCCCCGAAGTTTGATGTGTTACATACCGATATCTCGTTATTAAATATCTTTATTAATATTTTGTTTTAGTTATAGTTATTTCTCTTCGTCCCTCCACTCTTAGGAAGATCCTCAACCTTAGACTTACATAGTAACATTAGATAACGATACGTTCGATTATTAGTCCTTTGGGTTCGATAATCTTTAAAACTACGCGATAAGACTGTGCACTTGCAGTTAGGAATCCCATAGACTTACTAAGTCACTATCAAGTTTTTGGCGTCGTTGTCGGGGAGTAATTTAGTCGATATCATAACTCCAGTGTTGCCCAGTATAGACTAAGGCACTCTTTTCTCTATTACTATGTATCACCCAAATTTTCTCTATGATTATCACTCCAGTATTTTGAGGAATCGCAAGATTCCTATAAATCTGACCTGGAAATATTAATGGAGGATTTCATTGCGAAACAAACTCACTCTAGGCTAGAATCTATGATGGAATGCTTTGTGGCTACACAAACTCTTCAGAATGAAGAATTTAAACAAAGTCTCTATACCAATGAAACCCTTAGGCAACTGAACACTGTGGTCGAGTCGCTCGTCACTCACAACGAGGCATTGGAGACTCAAATCTCCCTGCTTGCGCAGACACCTCTAGGACCATTCCTTGAGAAACATGCGGATGTTGTAACAATCACCAGTGAAAAATATACTTAAAATCCTAAGGAGAGTGATAATGAGGAGGATTCAGGTGAGAAAAGAGTAGAGATTGAGAAAGATCCACCGATACCACCCGAAAGGGAGGTTGTCGAAGAGGTAGAGAAGGAAGCACTATGTGTTATTCCTCCTCCCTATGAATCACCAATTTCTTTCCCGCGGAGGTCGATGGAAGTTAAGGTAGACCACAAATCCAAAAGGTATGAGGAGCTATTGGAAAATACCCACACCAATGCACATTTACTTGCCACCCTGAATAAGAAGAGAAAATTAGAAGACCGTGAAACTAGGGAACTCATTAGTATTAAAAGGGGCAAGTTAGACTTTGAGGTGGTGGACGAAAAAATTGAACCCAAACCTGAAAAGCTAGCTCTCAGGATAGAGCCATAACCACCTCCACAAGTTCAGAAGGATAAATTATCTTGCAAAAGAAAAAGAAGAAAAGGTGATGGATATGAGAGATGGCTTGATAAGTGGCCATGGAAATCGAGGATAACTAAAAGTTTGACCGAGGATTCATCCTCGAAAGAACCACCATGAGTACTTACACTTCTGAGTCATCGCGCTATCGACGTAAAACATAACGAATATTTCTTGTTCTATTAATGTCATTTTTTTATCTATCCATTTTTTTCTTTCTTCTATTTCATAAAGTCACTCGGTATTTTTCTTTATTATTAACCATTACTAACTTAATGATATTGGATACTTAAATTTATCTAGCTACTAACCATCACGATGCAACAAGTAGATTACATGGACATAGTCTTCAGAGGCAGAGGTCAAAGGAGGCGCTTTGAGGCGCTAGCTCAGAGAGAAATGGCACTTACCATATACCCCAATGGGCGTACCATGACCAAGTTAGGTATTAGAGACAGTATTATGTTCCTAATAAACCAAATTGGTTGGGATACTTTTGCTATCAAAAGAAAATTTAGTTCCTACCGTAGGTTAACCTTAGAATTCCTAAGCTCCCTAGTTTACCTGCCAAACCATGGTACGGGATTTAACAAAGGCCTCATCACCTTTAGGATGTTTGATATTAAGTATCGCTACATTCATAGAGAAATAGCTAAACTCCTAGGATGCCCTAATGGTCCTGATACCTTTACCATCACCCAGGAAGACAGGCTTGCGGACCTTGAATTAGATTACTTTTGGGGTAGCATTGCAGGAAACAACCATCCTGAGCCGGATCTCATGCATTCCGATAACATCCATAACCCTACCATTCGTTACTTTCATAAGGTCCTAGCTCAAATCCTATTTGGAAAGGAAGAAAACATAACCTTTGTGTCTAAAGACGAGCTCTTTATAATGTATTATGCATCATAGGCCCGTCCTGTTAATGTCGTTACCTTTATGATAACTAACTTGGACCGTATAGCGCAAGATAACCATGAACCAATCGTAGTAGGGGGCTTAGTAACCATGATCGCAAATGCCATTGGACTGAGACAACCAATTATCAGACTTAACCCTTTAGGTGGGATATGACCAACGAACATCCAATTCTGTTTCAATACTGGTATCATTAGAAACCTGGGCCCATATGTGTTTGAGTTTCTAATTAACCGCCAAGTAGTACACTTGTTTACCCTGCCAGACAATAGGACGAGTGTACATGATAGGAACAACTGACTCTATGATTTGGATGGACCACCAGATGCACCACCCTCTCCTCCAGAGACGCCTCAAATTTTTGACCACTATGATACCTTTCTCTCTGACGCTGAATCATGTGCCCCTGCTATACCTGTTGCACCTCCTACCGGTCATGATGCTGCCATCGACGTTGTCCAGACAGACATCGCCAACCTGAGAGGCGAGATGAGCACTTTGCGCGTGGACTTCCATTTCTTTATGGATGTAGTGACAAAGAACCTGGATCACATTTGCCATCACTTCTACTTGTTTTCTCCTCTTGCCAGCAGTCTCCTTAACGACTAATTTATATGAATATTACTGATTTACTGACATCGATTTTAGATTTTATTTTCATGTTTGGATTTTATTGTTGTTTTTAGACATTGGAATTGTTTTTTAATTATTTCATTTTTATCTATCAAATGACTTATATTGTTCTTTCCTATCTACCTCATTCTTTTCTTTTTCAATTTTATATTTTGATTTCATTTTACCATATCCTATTTTATCCGTAATTCTCACTTCTATGTATCCTGTTTTTCTTTCACCTAATATTACAATTACTATTAAATTCCGGTCAAATTAATTTCACATGCAAAAGTTGTCGTCAAAGATAAAATTCAGGGTAAAAAAGGGAATACATGGGAACACACAATACTGCATGTGGCGCCCGCCACACCCTCATAGGGGAGCCCGCCACACACACACAAAGTGGCGCCAACCACTCCTTCAATCCTCACACTCACGTTGTTGTGCTGTTGTGCCATCAATTCATTAATTTCCTTGTCCCAGACATGCTAGTCATTGTAATGAAGCTTCTTCAACCACTTTCAATACTTTGACCGAGGCATTGAACACCATTCATTGAAATTTATTTCATTAATTAATTTCCAACCACCGTCACCCCTATATAAACCACCAATATGACCTCACAAAAACACACCTCTCATAAACGTAATTCTCCTCTTTCTTGCTACATTTTTACTATATTACACGAGTAGTGCGAACTTCAGTCATGGCACAAATGAGAGAATACAAAGTATTGTTCAGAAATGGAGAACCAGGTGAATTGCAGGAAGAGATTTACACGGCTATAAGCGTAAGAGAGATTGAATCAACAAGGTACGCCGATGAACCCTGCTTAATAGCCTTAGGAATTCTTGATAGTGTTAATCATATGCTAAATAATTTAAATTTAAATTATTTCCTATCTTTTAAAGACCCAATATATGCTCAATTAACACTAGAATTCCTTAGTTCGCTCATTTTTAGTCCCGCACCAAACACAAACTGTTCCAGTGGGACTGTCTAGTTTCGCTTGTTCAATATAGAATATGCTTTTACCTTTGCCCAACTAGCGGACCTACTACAATTCCCCTTTGGGAATGACGTAGTAAGTGAGGTCCCAGATACTGAAGGTTGGCAGCACGCCTTCCAACCATTTTAGAGGGCAATAACAGGTACAGTAACCCACAATTTTGAGGGAAACAAAGCCACTTTAATTCATAATCCGACTATCCGTTATTTCCGCCAAATATTGGCATGCACCATTTTTGGTCGATCCAACTCTAACAAGGTGAACAAAAAAGAACTCTTTTATTTGTTCGCCACTTTTGTGCCACAAAAGGTAAATACCGTCCCTTTCATGTTCTCTCACATGCATGCCATTGTCAACGCGAGAAGAGGGCCAATTATTTTTGGAGGTTTAATAACCTCAATAGCCAGAGTCCTAGGACTCAAAGATAAATTCTTCCGACTAACTCCGCTCCTGCCTCGTGCCACTGACATTGACATTACAAGGAGCATGAAATTGGTAAAACGAAGGCGAGATGGTAAGTTTCACCTAATAATTACAAATAATGTTTTTCAAGATTTCATCCTCCCAAACCCAATTCGCACTGAGGTGCGTAACCCGGAAAATTATTGTTATATTCATGATCTAGTGCCTAACCAAGTCCCCGCGCATATTCCTGAGAATGTAGCTGGTGGCGGGGGCATCGATGAGGATTATATTCAGGAGCAAGTTTCTCCCACTACTGACACCCACCCACACACCACACATATGTCTTCTAAAAATGTTACAGGTACATCATCCAGCCAAAGACCCTGAAGAAGAAATGTGGCACCTACCACTCTTGATGACATCTATGCTGAATTGCTGCGGCGTAGTGAATTAGACACTCAGCACGACCAAAAATTTCAAAACATGGAAGCTCAACAAACAGAAATGATGCAAATATTTCTCCAGATGCAGCATGAACATCATGATTACGCTTTCAGGACTGAACAGAACATGTCTGGTCTGATTAATGAAATGGAAGCATTGACAGTGCGTATGGAGGATCTACAAGACTATGCCTCTTATGTGGGTACGCCATCTTAGCAGCATGGAAATGGTGGACATGGACGAACACATGGAAGACGGCACCAATAGCAGGCTACCCAGGTTCTACCTTTCTTTCCTATCTTATGTCGTTGCATTGGGGACAATGCTCGATTTAAGTATGGGGGAGGAAGCTTAACCGCTTTTGTTTATCACTTTCTAGGTAGATTTAAATTATTATTATTTCCTTTTCTGTAGCAGGGTATTCGTTACCATTAGAGATATTGACTAAATCCAAGGTAAACCATACAAGTCGAGTCGCCACCGCACTTCTATTTTTATCCAACGGAATGGTTAGAAAGCGAACAAAAACCTAAAAGTTTTATCGAATCAAAAACTAGTAAAAGAGAGTCAGAGATCTGGGTAAGGGGGTTGGTTATGTAATGGGAAGGTGTTAGGCACCCAAAACATCCTAGGTACTCCTAGGGAGCCCTTTTCACATTTGTTGTAAGGTTGGTGTTTTTTGTGAAAAATTGTTTGTGCAAACATGATTGAAGATATGAGAAGAGAATATACAAGTTTATTTACATTTTGTGTTTGGATGGATAAACCCATTACCTACGTACTATCTTAAAAAAAGATTAGGATCAAAACCTCGTAGTTCGGGATAAAAATCTTAAAATGAGTTGGTGAATTAATTGGTCCAAAAGCCTTAAGGTCTTTGGTTATCCAAGGGAGAAAACTCAACCTAAAACCACAAATCCACCATGTGAGGATAGCTTCAACATGCTAGTGATGGGTTAACCCTATAATAAGCATGGAAGACTTATTGTCCATCACTAAGGATATAGGTGAGTATTACATCTACCTCAAGGATAACTCAAACCTAATAGCTAAAGGTTATGAAAAAGTTTTGATTAAGAGAGTGGCCATTGAAACCACAAAAAGTATTTGAATGGGTAGTATTTACCAATGAAAAGTATTTACAAAAATATGGTCAAAGTTGATTTAAAAGTTCAATTCAAAATAAGTATTAAGAAGAGAAAGTTTGAAAATCAAAAGCATAAGACTTAGGTTTCTAATGTTGAAAACAAATGTTAAATGTTTGGACAAAAGTTTTGGCTTGGGTTAGAGTGGAGGGAAGAAGAAGAATGGCTAGAGTCCTAAACAATGCAAAAAGGTGAGGGATAAGAACAAAACCACAAAAGGAGTTCCTCTCTTGAGATCATATTGATGATCCAAGTTTCTCCCATCCTCTGGAATAAGCAATCACATAAGCATAAACTCAAGCAATCATCAATCCAATGAACTCTTGGAAGGTTCTTCAAGGCATCTTGTAACTCTTTCTCTTAGAAGCTCATGGCAATGGTTCCTCGAATTTGAATCAAGGTGGAATCCCTAGCACAAGAACACACACATCAAAGAGTTTTATGAAGCAAATCAAGAATGGACAAGAGTGAGTTTAGAGGTTTGGTCCTTCATGATCATCTTTCAACATTAAGCATTCTAAAGGCCCAATGCCTAGTTGCTATTTGACTTTTATAGCACTCTAAAGGCCCAATGCCTAGTTTCTCTTTGACTCCAAATTTGCATAGGGAAAGTCCTAAGATCTAAGTCCATTTTGTCCAATTCTTTGCATTTGGTTCCCAACAAACAAACAAACACAAGCACAAAAGATATATACACAATTATATGCTCAAGTGAGCAAAAGGTAAGCGGCACTAACATAAACATGTGCTCAAATGAGCAAAGAGAAAAGCAAATGAATAATATGTGCAAGAATAATAAATTGCATGAAAGTAAAGAGCACAAAGTAAATGTGAATTGTTAATGATTAGTGTTAGTAGTTAGTGTGCCATAAGGTAAATTTAGCGCTATGTTAAGCAATCGTAATTGGACTTATGTAGAAGTCACAACTATCTGAGGCCGGTCAATAATAATGTAGGCAACAACACAAGTTAGAAGTCTTGATTAGTGAACCAAGTTCCAACAACTTGCCATGCCAAAAAGAAGAAGAGATTTGATCTTGTATTGGTTTAAGTCTTTTGCATGATTTAGGAAACAACCTATCCTTAATGCAAAACCATTCACTTGATCAATTGATCAAGATGAATTAGATTTGGATCAAGGAAGAATGAGTCTCCCTAATCAATTCTAACTTATCAACCTTCAACTCATTGATCAAAAAAGAAAAAGAAGAAGAAGAAGAAAGAGATGAATAATGGAAAAGGAAATGGAAAGAATAAAATGCATAAGGTGAATAAAATGTACCAATCCATGTGTGTTGACCAAATGACATTGGAAGTCAAAGTCAAACAATGAGAAACCAGAAATGGGAAGAAGATTGGAGGTCAAACAATAACCAAAATATTTTTGGCATTTTTAATATTAAAATAAACTTGAATTAAAAATAAAAGAAAGGTCAAACTTCAAAATCACTTCAAATCAACCTTGAAAGGTCCAAGTGATTTATCCCAAGCTCAACAAGGTCAAACAAAGTTTGACAAAAAATTTCAACATTTTTTAAAGTCAGAAACTATTTTTTATCAATTAAAAATGAATAAAAGTAACCTAATTGAACTAAAATCTCAAATAAATCTCAAATCAATTAAAAAATTGATGAGAATATTTTTCATAGATCCATCATCATTCAAATAGGTTAGGAAAATATTTTTGTATTTTTTGAATATCAAAAACTATTAAAAATGAATTAAAAATAACAAGAAAAGAGAAAATTCATAAAAAATATCAAATGACAAAATATAAAATATTAAAAATCAAAATTAGAAACTAGAAATTATTTGGAGAAGAATGCAATTGGTCCCATATTTTTCGGAATTAAAATGAAGGAGATATGAATTTTTGAAAATAATGGAAATAAAAGAAATTAAATGGAAATTTAGAAAATCAGGAAAAAAGGAGAGGCGTTGGATCCAGTTCATTAATTGACCTGGCAGATCTAATGGATCTTAAACGCGCGCTCACCATGGTCCTCAGTCAAACGCATCACATGGACACTTAATAAAAGTCATAAGATCAAACGGTTGTGATATAAACTAGAGAAAGCATCCAACGGTCCAGGATCGATCTGGCAATGGGACGGTGGCCAACGCCACCATCTTCTCCGGTGAGTACATGAACTCCGGCCAGAGTTGCAGGTTCGAAAACCTCAACCAAAATTCACGATCCATATATCAAAATGAAGCTGGGGTGATGTACATCACCCCTGTAACCTTGAATCACACTCAAAATTCCTATAGAGTAAGAAATCTGAGCTGGAAGATTCAGGTATAAAAAATGCAGTTCAATAAAACACAAAATTGAAGCTACCACTAGCTTGCCTCTCAAGTGAGGACTTCAGAAAACACATTGGCTAGGTAAATAGATCAAAGAGTAATGAGTTTCGAAGAGAAAACCAGTTGATGATCACCTTTGAATTCTAGAGATTTGAGCTTGCTTCCTTGCTTCCTTTGGCCAAACAGAAGATTAATGGAGTATGAGAGAGAGGTCTAGGAACTTTAGATCTAGAAATTCAACCTGATTTAGTTGAATTTCAGATCTGAGAAATTGAAGAAGATTGAAATAGTTCCTTTAGGTGTGGCTCGGTTTTGATTTCTGCAGCACTTCAGGTTGATTCATGGATGAAAATTGAATGGAATGATGCTCTTATTTATAGATGGAGAGGCAAGGCAAGTGTGATTCAATCCGTGTGCATGGCAAATGGATACTCTTTGCATGGGCTTGCATGATCATTCAAAAGGCCCAAATTCAATGCCAAATGCAATCTGAGACATAATTGAACTAAAATGGACGTCTAATTGGCAATGCACAAGCTTGTATAATGAGTTCCAACATGTTATGCACAATTATGCCTAAAACTTCTCCTCTTCGAAAATGCCATTTTCCAAATCCAAACATGAGCATGTGAGTAATGGTTGGAAAGGTCTTAGTGTAAGGAACAAATGTTATGTTGGACAAAAATCCATTTTAAGTGTGGAAATTAGTGAATTTTGAGTTTAAAGTGTAAGGTGCAAAACATGCAAAGGCAAAGTTTCCAAATTTGGACAATGTTCAAGTCCTTCTGTTTTGATGATGCAAGCCCCAAATGAAAAAACCTCCAACATCCAAGTTGTATATCTTTTCAAGAAAATCACAATGGACTTAAATTTTGCATCATTTGGGTTTTTTATGAAAGAGTTATGGGCACTTGAAGTTGGACTTTTTTTACTTTCAATGCATTTGGTCCAAAGTGACCTATAATGTTTTGCATTATCACAAGTATTTCCTTTGAGAGTTTGAAATTTTGTTCAACATATCATTTGAAGTAGACATCTTAAGCTTTCCAATGCATTTGAACCCACCTCAAAATCATAAAAAATGAATGAGTTATGTTCTTGGGAAGTTGACCCAAAATTAGGGTTTCAGTCAAAATGACCTATAATATCTTGGAGTGGGAGATGATCTTCCAAGATTCAAATAAATTTTTGATGAACATTAAAGTTGTTCATATTGTCCTTAAGAACATTTTTTCTTTTGAGATCATCTCCGTTTGACCAAAACATAAAACGTTAGGTCTCAGTGTATTTCAGAATAGTCAAATGAATTGACTGATCAACTTCTCAAGTCCATGACTCATATCTTGATGAATTGATGATTGAGGACACTCAAATAAATTCAAATATGTATGAAATAATGAATTAAAGAACTTCCCTTGATTGTATTTGATCATGGGCTGAGGTTGCTTCAAGAGCAAGGCATTGTGGTACACAGATGAATTAGGGTTTCCTTGGGGATCCAACCTCAAACCCTTTGACTTGCTTTGATCAAAATGATGGATTGAGATTCTAGGGAGGCATATTTGATGGATGAGAGCTTTGGGAACCATTACCATGCTTGCTTTCATCTTCTCTTAGCCATACCTTTGTACTTATGATCTCCTAGAGGCTTTTGACCTTGTGATTGCTCAAGCTACAAACAAAAGATGTTAATGACATATTTTTGTGCTTTTGGTTAATAAACAAAAATGAGAAAAGCAATGATATACAATTCAAGCATGCTTGGTGATTTCAAACCATTCACAAGAGGTCCCACCCAAAGGTAAGGGGAACCAAGATGCTTATGATCATTGAGGCAATGCAAATGCAATGTTATGATGCCATGAGGGATCTTAGGGTCAAAATTGGGGTCTTACAGATGCCCCTATTTAAGGTCATTCTAGCCGGAGAAGTGAAAGTTAAAATCTTCGTCTCGACGCGGTAGAATGCGCTTAAATAATAACAAAGACACGAACTTTGGTCCCTAAGAGACCTCATGATGCGAATGTATGTATGCAAACGGTAACACTTTGTGGGGGGGTGTGTCCACAAAGGAAAAGATTAGAAGGAATCTGAGGATTCTTATGAATAATTCACTTTACGGGGCAGAGACTCTACCGGAGAGTAAAGGGATAACAACGCGTAAGCAGGTCACGACTTGAAACTTGTTGAGGGGCACGAAGGAAATCCAGTGAAATAAATCAGTGGAAAGACTCGAGTTGACTCAAAGATGCATGTATTGGGGACTATGCCAATACATCAAAAACTATCCACAACGAATACTTCGGATAAAAATCCGGACCCAGGTGGGGAAATAACAAATGAGGTATTACCGGTTACTGGGTAATAAGCTCAAAGAGACATGCAATCTGAACACCGGTATAAAGGTGAGAGAAAACATGCTCCGGGAGGATGAATATCTAAGACCGGTACAAGGGTGAGAGATATCAAACATCCGAAAATCATATGAGGAAGACCTAAAAGGGTAAACTTCGGCTCAGAAAAATCTGACTCCGCAAGGGGACACAAGTTCATAATAGGGAGCAGAAGGAAGGAACACCAGGGATGCCGGTTACTGGGCATATAATAGGTGACCAACCACAACGTGAATTCGGGAATATTCCCAAGACACTCATCATCCAAAAGAGGGCTAAAAGCAAACTCGATTAAGGGATGAACATTCGATTCCAAAAAGGGATACGAATCTTACTCAACTGGGGAAGAACAAAAGGCTTCAACCAAAGAGTGCATGAGATATATTATCTATTACCGTCAGAACGTAGATAATATACTCGCATGGAAGATTATCCACAACTGGCTACTAGGTTAATAAAGGATAAATCAACCGACAAAGGAATGCATCGGGATACCGAAACTAGGTATAAAATGATGACCATTCAAGGGGAGCAACAAACATTACCAGCAATCGGTATATGAAAGATGACTTGATGGGGATAAATTGCCTGATCAGAGCAATTATCCAAGAGATAAATCACCAGGGGGTGAAGGACTTATCAATACCGAATATTGGATAATGATACCCGTCAAGGAGGGGATTACATCTACCGGATATTGGATAGAAGACCACGGAAAGGTAACCGTCATCGATTAGGATGAACAAAAGGTTAACTCTGCACGGGGATGAAATAGGGTTTACAACTACCGGTATAAGGGTAGAAAACCACAGACTCATAGGGGATAAGATGAATAATTACTGATTTTTTGAGCAATTTATTCATTTATACCACAGGGAAGCGCAGGAAACAATCACAAGAAGCCAATCTAGGATCAAACTAAAGAGGCAAGTTGAATCAAGACTCGTCCCCGCGAGGATATAACTCAATGGGGACTCCCATCCCAATACATGTGTTGGGAGGAAACCGAAATAATCATCATCCACGATGATATAACTCGGTGGGGAATATGGAAGGAAAGATAAACACTTTCTGCTTAAGGGGCTGACTCTATATGGGGAGTTCAGACACCGACATCTGCTTGGGGAAATGTATTACCAACCAGCAGGGGATTGCAAACAAAGATATATGGCAAAGAGTGCAACATGAATATATGAATGTATGAAAACTATATGCACACATGCGTAGTTTATGTATGATGAATGCTGACAAACAGACGTTTCTAACACCAACAAGTCCAGCGAATAAGTACAAACATCTAGTACTACATCTCGAGAGAGAAAGCCAGGATAACAAAGATCTCTGAAGGGGATGAGCGTCAGTCCTTCCAACTGGGGCATAGTCGTTTTCAATAGACGAACTCCGACGTAGGAGCAACCCTACTGGCGGAGTTATCCAAAGGGGACTCCGTGTGGAATAACCACCAAATCAGAAGTCTCCAAGGGCCAATCAAATACTGTCTCAAATAGTGAGATCATGTCTGCTGAGGAAGAAAAGATGAATAATCTTTACCAAACATTCTGTTTGAGAAAAAACACCAAGAGCATGCCAGGAGTATGAACAAACGTCTACCCTGTTAGGGATCATACCATCTTTGGGAGAGCACTGCAGGCATTCCTAGTATCCCTATGTCATTGTGAATGTTCACTTTGTTTAAAAATAAGTTATGAAAAGTTTGATTACTTAAAACAATGATATATTTTTCAGTTAAATCATGCAAAACATTTGTTGAATAGAAACAAATAAGAGTGCAAATAATTGGATAAAGGCTCAAATTTATTTGATGGAATGGTAGTCTGCAAATGGCAAGACTCCATAGATCTTTACAAATTTGAGATTGGTGATGAATATTGGAAAAGGGCTACATTGAACATAATGACCATTTCTCCACCAATTCTGAATCCGATGTATTTGAGGCTTTGGTCGATGATGAATGAGCGAGAATCTCTGACGGATAATAGTTGTAGAACAAAGTCTTGTTAGGATGCAGTTACTTGCCAAATCCCTATTATTGCCTAGATTGCCCCATGGTGAGGTACTCAATCTAGCGGGATACATATATTCATTTTTTTTATGTCTCTAACTTTTGCCTGGATCGCCCTTTCGGGTTTTCAATCCACCGAGACGCTCATTTTTGCCTAAGCCGCCCTTTCGAGTTTTCAACTTAGCGAGCTATTCTATTTTTATTTTAGGCGAAGTATTTCTTGACTGCATCTGAATTCACAGGACGAGTGAAATCCTCCCCATCCATAGTTGTGAGCATCAAAGCACCGCCTGAAAAGGCTCTCTTAACAACATATGGACCTTCATAGTTTGGATTCCACTTTCCCCTGGCATCGGGCGCGAAAGACAAGACTTTCTTGAGCACAAGGTCGCCCTCTCGGAACACACGAGGCTTGACCTTCTTACCAAAGGCTTTCTTCATCCTTTGCTGGTATAACTGACCGTGGCACATGGCAGTCAATCTCTTTTCTTCAATCAAATTCAACTGGTCATAACAACTCTGAGCCCATTCAGCATCAGTCAACTTGGCTTCCATCAAGACTCTCATTGATGGGATCTCCACCTCTACTGGGAGAACAGCCTCCATGCCATAAACGAGAGAGAAAGGGGTTGCCCCTATTGAAGTGCGGACAGATGTATGATATCCATGCAAAGAAAACGGCAGTATCTCATGCCAATCTTTATACGTGACAACCATCTTCTGGATAATCTTATTGATATTCTTATTAGCAGCTTCAACTGCCCCATTCATCTTGGGTCTATAAGGAGAAGAATTATGATGTGCTATCTTGAACTCGCTACACAGCTCTTTCATCATCTTGTTGTTCAAGTTAGATCCATTATCAATAATGATCTTATCTGGCACGCCATATCGACATATGAGTTGATTCTTGATAAACTTCACGACCACCTGCCTGGTCACATTAGCATATGATGCTGCTTCAACCCACTTAGTGAAGTAATCAATTGCTACGAGAATAAATCTGTGTCCATTGGATGCTTTTGGCTCTATCATGCCAATCATGTCGATTCCCCAGATGGAGAAGGGCCATGGCGATGAAATTACATTCAGAAGTGTCGGGGGAATATGAATCTTATCCGCATAAATCTGACACTTATGGCATTTCTTTACGTATTTGCAGCAGTCATACTCCATTGTCAGCCAATAGTAGCCTGCTCTCAACATCTTTCTGGCCATGGCATGTCCATTGGAATGAGTACCAAACGAACCCTCATGAACCTCAGTCATTAACAGGTCTGCTTCGTGTCTATCCACGCATCTGAGCAGCACCATGTCAAAATTTCTCTTATAAAGCACATCACCATTGAGGTAGAAATTGCCCGCCAATCTCCTCAAAGTCTTCTTATCTTTCACAGATGCCCCTGGTGGGTAAATCTGGCTCTGAAGGAAACACTTAATGTCATAGTACCATGGCTTATCAACTCCCACTTCCTCTACTGCAAATACATGAGCCGGTCTGTCCAAGCGCATCACAGTGATATTGGGAACTTCATTCCAAAGTCTTACCACAATCATCGAAGCAAGTGTAGCAAGAGCATCTGCCATCCAATTCTCATCTCGAGGAATATGATGGAAGTCAACTTTAGTAAAGAATGTTGAAATCCTCCTCACGTAATCCCTATATGGAATGAGGCCAGGCTGATTCGTTTCCCATTCACCCTTAATCTGATTAACAATGAGGGCCGAATCACCATATACATCAAGATGCTTGATCCTTAGATCAATGCACTCCTCCAATCCCATAATACAGGGCTCATACTCAGCCATATTATTCGTGTATTTGAAAGTTAGCCTTGCTGTGAAAGGGAAATGTGTGCCCTGGGGAGTAATAATCACTGCCCCAATACCATTTCCATATTGATTTACAGCGCCATCAAACACCATACTCCATCTGGAACCGGGTTCTGGCCCTTCATCGAGCATAGGCTCATCACAATCTTTCATTTTCAAATACAGAATCTCCTCATCCGGGAAGTCATACTGAACTGACTGATAATCCTCAATCGGCTGATGCGCCAAGTGATCAGCCAAGATACTACCTTTAATAGCCTTTTGAGCTCGATACTCAATATCATACTCAAATAACAACATCTGCCAACGGGAAATCCTCCCTGTTAAAGCAGGCTTCTCGAAGATATACTTGATTGGATCCATTCTGGATATCAACCAAGTCGTATGATTTAACACATACTGGCGTAAGCGCTTAGCAGCCCAAGCAAAAGCACAACATGTTTTCACAAGCATTGAGTATCGAGACTCACAGTCAGTGAACTTCTTGCTTAAGTAGTAAATGGCATACTCTTTCTTTCCTGATTCGTCTTGCTGACCGAGAACACAACCCATTGAGTCTTCAAGGACAGTCAGATACATAATCAATGGTCTTCCTTCCACGGGCGGAGACAGAATCGGAGGTTCAGACAGATACTCTTTAATACTGTCAAAAGCTTTCTGGCAACCCTCGGTCCAATCATGGGACTGATCTTTCCGGAGGAGCTTGAATATCGGCGCACATGTGGGATATGAATCTGGAAATGTAATTCAAGCGGCCAAGAAAACCTCGAACTTGCTTCTCATTTTTGGGCGCAGGCATCTCTTGTATTGCTTTGACCTTGGCAGGATCAACTTCAATACCTCTTTCACTGACAATAAAGCCCAATAACTTACCGGAACGGACTCCAAATGTACACTTGTTGGGATTCAGGCGGAGCTTGTACTTCCTCAAACGCTGAAAAAGCTTCAACAAGTGCTCTACATATTCAACCTCCGTTCTTGATTTAGCGATCATATCATCAACCTACACCTCAATCTCTTTGTGCATCATATCATGAAACAAGGTAGTCATAGCTCATTGATACGTGGCTCCGGCGTTATTCAAACTGAAGGGCATCATTCGATAACAGAATGTTCCCCAAGGTGTGATGAATGTTGTCTTCTCCATATCCTCGGGTGCCATCTTAATCTGATTATATCCGGAAAATCCATCCATAAATGAGAAGACATTGAATTTAGCCGTATTATCTACCAACATATGAATATGTGGTAGAGGAAAATCATCTTTCGGACTAGCCTTATTCAAGTCTCTATAGTCCACACACATTCGGACGTTTCCATCTTTCTTAGGCACGGGCACAATATTGGCCACCCATTGAAGATATGTAGAAGTCACCAGAAACCCCGCATCAATTTTCTTCTAAACTTCCTCTTTGATCTTTACTGCCATATCAGGATGAGTTCTTCTGAGCTTCTGTTTCACAGGCACGCACTCAGGCTTCAAAGGTAAGAAATGTTGCACAATATCAGTATCTAGACCAGGCATATCTTCATATGACCAGGCAAAGACATTGACATATTCTCGTAGCAACTCAATTAACCCCTTCTTAACAGACTCTTCCAGGAGTGCCCCAATCTTCACCTCTCGCACACAATCCTCAGACCCCAAGTTGACTGTTTCCAGATTCTCAAGATACGGCTGAATGATCTTCTCTTCATGCTCAAGTAGACGGGTAATCTCATCAGGAATCTCTTCAACATCATCTTCTTCCGCCTCAAATACATGGATATCAAAGTTGGGAGATGGTGTTGGATCATTATGTTCAATGGGTTTGATCAACCTGCATAATGATTTTGGATATAAAGAGCTTTAAAATTCAAACAAGGTAAATCATTATGCAGATGGAAAGATTGATTTTATTCCTTTTTTAGGATTTTATGTGATCACCAATTTCATGCAAAAGCGAAAAGGGAAAATAATTGGAAAAACAAACATTTAACATGAACCTATTGAATGAAAATATCATTGTATTTATGCGCCAACAATGTCATCACTTCTCCTTTTGGCATGGGAGACGGGTTTTTAAACACAATGAACATTACTTTGACTTATGGATAACTGTTGGAATATCCACAACGTCCCAATTATTGCAGATCCCCCCAGGGATGACGAAGTTGCCAGAATCCTCTTCGTCCTCTTCTAAGATGGCAGCAGCCTCCTCGTCCTGACTGGTGTGGATGAAACCTCGACTCTTGAACAAACCTTGCTTGTTGAAGACCCCAGAAGAATAGCCTATGCCAGCCCGGGACTTGTTGTCTTCTAACTCAATCATTTGCCCCAAACCAGCAGTTGCGCCATGCTCAATGGCCAACTTTGCATCTTTGTAGGAAGCAAATGAAGAAGTTCCTTTCTTAATAGGCTCAGCAATGGATAAAGCTTGGAACGGAGTTCCAACTTCATCCTCACATTCTATATAAGAGAAGGAAGACAAATGGCTAACCAGGAAAGCCTTTTCTCTCTCTACCACCACCAGCTTCTTATTCTTTACAAATTTCAGTTTCTGGTGTAGGGTGGATGTCACGGCACCAACCTCGTGAATCCATGGTCTTCCTAAGAGACAACTATACGATGGGTGAATATCCATAACCTGGAAGGTAATCTGGAAATCACTTGGTCTGTCTTTGACTGGGAGATCAACCTCACCAATCACAGTTTTACGAGACCCATCGAGAGCCTTCACAACTACTCCACTCTACCTCATGGGAGGCCCTTGATATGACAACTTCGTAAGAGTGGATTTTGGCAAAACATTCAATGATGACCCAGTGTCCACCAGAACATTGGACATGGCGTCATCTTTGCAACTCATAGATATGTGTAAAGCCAAGTTGTGGTCTCTTCCCTTCTCGGGGAGATCAGAGTCACAGAAACTCAAGTTGTTGCAAGCGGTAATGTTTGCAACAATGCTATCAAATTGTTCTATTGTGACATCGTGATCCACGTACGCCACATCCAAAACCTTCTAGAGAGCCTCTCGGTGTGGTTCTGAATTTAAAAACAGGGATAACACATATATTTTGGATGGCGTTTGTAGAAGCTGGTCTACAACATTGTACTCGCTTCTCTTGATGAGCCTCAGCATCTCATCACAGTCTTCTTTCGCATTGCCACTCGGGCCAGCAGAAGCATAAGTTTTTAACATAGAGGAGGGCTTAACAACAAGTGCCAGATTCGGAGTGGTCACAGCATCCCTAATCGGGCGCTCAACAAAATCAGCATCAACACTTCTTCGAACATCAGCTTGAGGCTTCGACGGTGCTGAAAATATACGACCGTTGCGGGTCAAACCATTGACGTCGGCAATCTTAACAACAGATGAGGAGGGCAAGGACACCTCTTTCCCATTTTCTACTACCACAGCATTGTAGCGATAGGGAACCGCTTTCTCGGAGGAGTACGGTATAGGTCCGGCTGGTTTGATAACGAGAGTAGGAGAAGCCTTTTGCTTGCTACCATCATACTTGATGACAACAGGCTCAGGTATCCGGAATACCGGAGAAATCACATTGACTTCGGGCTCATCTTCATCAACATTTCTATTCTGAAGGATCTCAATAACTCCTTCTTCCAATATCTCTTGCACATCTTTGCGCACCTAGCGACAACCTCTCTGATTAACAGAGCATACTCGACACCTATCGTGGTCATGCTCATAATGGCTGTAGTCACACAGCAATCTATGTATCTCAACCAGCGATTGTCGGATATGACTGACATATTTCACCTTGTACTTGCCAGGGCAGCCCTGGACCATATTGACAGACTTCCCATGCTCGGGCAATGGGTTCTTCTTTACATTCGGACCTACGTCCTCGAAAAATAAAATCCCACTTCTCACAAGGTCTTGCACCTTGGTCTTCAAGGGATAACAGTTCTCTACGTCGTGTCCGGGAGCAACAGAATGATACACGCAATGAAGTTCGGGCTTGTACCACCACTGGCGATTGGCAGGTACAGCGGGAGGGTCTCGCGGCGTGATCAACTTTCTATCGATCAACGACGGATAGAGTTCAGCATAAGTCATCGGAATTGGATCAAAGGTGACCCTCTTCCTCTCATAGCTGGTACTGGCATTATTATTGTTATTTCGAGGCTGGTAGGCCTGCTGTTGTGGACGCTGTTGTTGTTGATATTGCTGAGTTTGCGGTTGTTGATAATGTTGAGCTTCCCTGAAAGCAGGTGCTATATGAGCCACCTGATGCTGATTATTGACTGGGCGAGCAATCTTCCTCTTCACAGAGGGTCTTCTTTTGACATGGGAAGACACGGCATGTGCCTCTCCCTCCTTCTTCTTCGCAAAGCTTCCATATCTCTTGGCCAAAGAGCCTTCGTCTCGAGTTAAGCATCCTTCACGGACCCCCTCCTCCAATCTCATTCCCATATTCACCATCTCGGTGAAGTCTGAGGGAGCACTGGCTATCATCCTCTCGTAATAAAACGAGCTCAAGGTCTTTAGGAAGATCTTGGTCATCTCTTTTTCCTCTAGGGGAGGCACTATCTGAGCTGCCAATTCGCGCCACCTCTGGGCGTATTCTTTGAAGGTCTCTTTCTCTTTTTGGGACATTGCCCTTAATTGGTCCCTATCAAGAGCCATATCCACATTGTATTTATATTACTTGACAAACGCCTCGCCAAGGTCGTTGAAAGATCGGATGTTCGCACTCTCCAAACCCATGTACCACCTGAGAGCGGCACCGGACAGACTGTCCTGGAAATAATGGATGAGCAGTTGGTCGTTGTCAGTTTGCGTTGACATCTTGCGAGCATACATCACAAGATCGCTGAGGGGGCATGTGTTTCCCTTATACTTCTCAAAGTCAGGCATTTTGAATTTAATAGGGATCTTCACGTTGGGCACAAGGCACAACTCAGCAGCACTTTTACCAAAGAGGTCCTTCCCCCTCAAAGTTTTCAGTTCCTTGCGAAGCTCAAGGAATTGGTCCTTCATATCATCCATCTTTTCATAAACATTTGGGCCCTCAGATGGCTCAGAGTGGTAGATGGTATCTTCGACCCTTGGTAACGTGTGCACAACAGGAGGTGGCACTGAAAGGACCAGACTAGATGCCGGCAGAGAAGCAAGAGTAGGGGAGAAACCCTCTGGTACAAAGTTGGGGGGCATTCCCCAGGGGAACCCAGCTGGCATAGATGGCGCGAAATGAGCCGTTGCAGCAGGCACAATAGAAGTCACGATCTCAGAAATGACCGTCCTCTGGGGAGGAGTTGATGGCGTTGGAGAAGATTGACTATGAGCGGCCAAGAATGACTCCATCAAGGCAGTCAACCTAGCTACTTCCTCCTTCAGCTCGCGGTTCTCTTGTTCTAGATGATCCATCAGTCTTGAAGAATTGGCTCTGGTGTAGTACCGGTGAGTCAGCTTGTGTTCAAAATAAACGAAGAACACAGAGTTAGACCATAGAACGGGAAACTGGGAACAAAACCTGCTTATGCACATGATGCATGCAATGCTTGTTCATATGATTTATTTTTTATTTCAAAGGAACTTTAGGGTTCTATTTGCACATTTTCGAAATATTAAACACTTATCATATAGGAAAGTATATTGTCACTAATAGTTTTAAATCAAAGAAGTACAGCATTGGTAACCACATACAAGAGCAAAGGAAAATAATCGTCCTATGGATCCCTAGAAACAATCATCTAAAGCTCGAGACACCGGAAGATAAGATGCACGAAGCCTCTTCACCTCTTCCTCATAGGCTGCCTCCATATCTGCCTTCTCCTTGGCGAGTCGACCGTACTTCCTCTTCCAGAACTTGGAAGACTGAGGAAGTAGAGAAGTCCATGCGTCATTAGGATCATCAATAACCTGATGCTCGAGGAACTCAATCAAAGCATCCTTTTCCTTGATCTGCTGAAGCAACTCTTCTCGTTCACGGATCCAGGCACGTGAACGGTCTTCATCTCTCAACTCCTCTACTCCTTGGTTAGGGAGGGTTGAAGACCCAGCCATAACCAAAGGTGTAGGTCTTGGATACTCGTAAGGCATGAGATACTCGGACCTTCTCTTCCTAACCCAAGCAATGTAAGGCTCCATAGCAATGCAGTTCTTTGGTCCTAACTCCTTCCTTCCTTTCTTATGAATCTTGCGCCAAGCGTGGACCATCCTAGCTTTCAAGCCTTGGGGATCTTTACCCTCCTGAAAGAACACACCCTCTAACAGAATGTTATTAGGTTTATCCTTTAGGGGGAACCCAAGCTGACGTCGTGCCAAAACAGGGTTGTAGTTAATCCCACCACATGTACCGAGAAGAGGTACATTGGAGAATTCACCACAAGAGTCGATAATCTGCATGCCATCATACACACGGTTGTACCAAGAGATATCATCATTAGTGAGGGACATAAGTCTCGTGGACCACCGTAGACATCCTTTGTTCTCCTTGAAGGCGACCGTCTGTGGCAAGTGAGAAATAAACCACTTATACAACAGAGGCAAACAACACACAATCGTACCACCACCCTTTGCATTCCTCATATGCAAAGAAAAATAAGTGTCACCCAACAGAGTCGGAACGGGATTAAGAGTAGAGAAAATCCTAATAGCGTTCATATCCACAAACTTGTCGATGTTGGGGAACAACACTAACCCATAGATGAGAAGTACAAATATGGCCTCAAAGGCGTCCTCACTCATGGCCTTCCCATACATAATAGCTTGAGCAATGAGGAACTCAGAAGGGAGACCTTGAATTCCACCTTTGGTAGTCATATAAGCACCAACCAGAGATTCATCTATATGCAACATGTCAGCTATCTCTTGAGAAGTTGGAATACTCTCCAAGCCACTGAACGGCAACTGGTCTAGAATTGGTATACCCACAAGATAAGCATACTCCTCAAGCGTAGGCAAAAGCTGAAAGTCTGGAAATGTGAAGCAACAGTACAAAGGATCATAAAACTGCACCAACACACTCATCAACCCTTCGTCCACCTGAGTAGTCAAAAGAGGAAGAAGCTTCCCAAAACGAGCTATGAAACCCAAAGGATCTAATACATAGGATGTCAGATTCCTTAACTCTTTCAAATCTGGTTGTCTGAAACTGTACTTCTTTGTATTCCTTCTTTGTCTTTCCATGTCTAAAAATTTGCAAATAGACCTCTTAAATTCCTTGAAAATTTTCTTCATTATTGATGATATGGATGCAAATGGGTGCATGAATGCATGAATGCAACAATCACACTCAAGGATCAAGCAAAGCACACCAAACAAAGGTCATGGGATGGATCATGTCACCCTTAATATCAATCGTCCATTTTGGTGGATTATGGTTTACACCTTATCGACACCCAAGTTCCATTGATATTAAGGATACATGAACAGATCAAACACGAATCAAGGGTTTCTTGCGAGTCACGAGCATGGAGTCTCGGTTAGGAACCACCCAAAGGGAGTGTACTAGGGTTTAAACCTGCCAAACATGTTCTACAAGAGGTTCCCATAGTCATCATCCCATCTTTCGGATATTATTGGAGAAACGACTACTCGTATTCCAAAAATATTCTCAAGAGAGACTCTTATGAGTGTAGTATCGCGTAACAATCGTATCAAATCTTACACTTGACCGACTTTCGCACTACATCCTAAGAATAGGCCAAGATGGGCTTGGTAAACTAAGGTCCTTGGCTTCTAAGGTCTATATTGGAAAGAGTAATGTCTAACCACAACTACTTGTGTGACATTATTGATCCCAACATGACCTCCACCAAGCGAATGGGCTTGCAAGTCAACTTGCTAAGGAATAACTCCACACAAGTCAACAAGACTATGCCATTCTCCTATCCTAAGTGCACTCGAGTCCGGGTATAGAACTCATCTCACCAAGATCACCAAGCATACAAAGAATTGATATTCAAGCAATTCAATCATTACATACAATACAATAATCCCAAATTGCACAAAAAATATGTCACAAAACAATATAATACAACAAATATGAAAAGTAGGCAAAACCCACCAGGAAAAGCATTCCCCAGTGGAGTCGCCACTTTTCTGTAGCGGGGTATTCGTTACCATTAGAGATATTTACTAAATCCAAGGTACACCATACAAGTCGAGTCGCCACCGCACTTCTATTTATCCAAAGGAATGGTTAGAAAGCGAACAAAAACCTAAAAGTTTTATCGAATCAAAAACTAGTAAAAGAGAGTCAGAGATCTGGGTAAGGGGGTTGGTTATGTAATGGGAAGGTGTTAGGCACCCAAAACATCCTAGGTACTCCTAGGGAGCCCTTTTCACATTTGTTGTAAGGTTGGTGTTTTTTGTGAAAAAATTGTTTGTGCAAACATGATTGAAGAGATGAGAAGAGAATATACAAGTTTATTTACATTTTGTGTTTGGATGGATAAACCCATTGCCTACGTACTATCTTAAAAAAAGATTAGGATCAAAACCTCGTAGTTCGGGATAAAAATCTCAAAATGAGTTGGTGAATTGATTGGTCCAAAAGCCTTAAGGTCTTTTGTTATCCAAGGGAGAAAACTCAACCTACAACCACAAATCCACTATGTGAGGATAGCTTCAACATGCTAGTGAGGGGTTAACCCTATAATAAGCATGGAAGACTTATTGTCCATCACTAAGGATATAGGTGAGTATTACATCTACCTCAAGGATAACTCAAACCTAATAGCTAAAGGTTATGAAAAAGTTTTGATTAAAAGAGTGGCCATTGAAATCACAAAAAGTATTTGAATGAGTAGTATTTACCAATGAAAAGTATTTACAAAAATATGGTCAAAGTTGATTTAAAAGTTTAATTTAAAATAAGTATTAAGAAGAGAAAGTTTGAAAATCAAAAGCATAAGACGTAGGTTTCTAATGTTGAAAACAAATGTTAAATGTTTGCACAAAAGTTTTGGCTTGGGTTAGAGTGGAGGGAAGAAGAAGAATGGCTAGAGTCATAAACAATGCAAAAAGGTGAGGGATAAGAACAAAACCACAAAAGGAGTTCCTCTCTTGAGATCATATTGATGATCCAAGTTGCTCCCATCCTCTGGAATAAGAAATCACATAAGCATAAACTCAAGCAATCATCAATCAAATGAACTCTTGGAAGGTTCTTCAAGGCATCTTGTAACTCTTTCTCTTAGAAGCTCATGGCAATGGTTCCTCAAATTTGAATCAAGGTGGAATCCCTAGCACAAGAACACACACATCAAAGAGTTTTATGAAGCAAATCAAGAATGGACAAGAGTGAGTTTAGAGGTTTGGTCCTTCATGACCATCTTTCAACATTAAGCATTCTAAACGCCCAATGCCTAGTTGCTCTTTGACTTTTATAGCACTCTAAAGGCCCAATGCCTAGTTTCTCTTTGACTCCAAATTTGCATAGGGAAAGTCCTAAGATCTAAGTCCATTTTGTCCAATTCTTTGCATTTGGTTCCCAACAAACAAACAAACACAAGCACAAAAGATATATACACAATTATATGCTCAAGTGAGCAAAAGGTAAATGACACTAACATAAACATGTGCTCAAATGAGCAAAGAGAAAATCAAATGAATAATATGTGCAAGAATAATAAATTGCATGAAAGTAAAAAGCACAAAGTAAATGTGAATTGTTAATGATTAGTGTTAGTAGTTAGTGTGCCATAAGGCAGATTTAGCGCTATGTTAAGCAATCGTAATTGGACTTATGTAGAAGTCACAACTATCTGAGGCCGGTCAATAATAATGTAGGCAACAACACAAGTTAGAAGTCTTGATTAGTGAACCAAGTTCCAACAACTTGCCGTGCCAAAAAGAAGAAGAGATTTGATCTTGTATTGGTTTAAGTCTTTTGCATGATTTAGGAAACAACCTATCCTTAATGCAAAACCATTCACTTGATCAATTGATCAAGATGAATTAGATTTGGATCAAGGAAGATTAAGTCTCCCTAATCAATTCTAACGTATCAACCTTCAACTCATTGATCAAAAAAGAAAAAGAAGAAGAAGAAGAAAGAGATGAATAATGGAAAAGGAAATGGAAAGAATAAAATGCATAAGGTGAATAAAATGTACCAATCCATGTGTGTTGACCAAATGACATTGGAAGTCAAAGTCAAACAATGAGAAACTAGAAATGGGATGAAGATTGGAGGTCAAACAATAAACAAAATATTTTTGGCATTTTTAATATTAAAATAAACTTGAATTAAAAATAAAAGAAAGGTCAAACTTCAAAATCACTTCAAATCAACCTTGAAAGGTCCAAGTGATTTATCCTAAGCTCAACAAGGTCAAACAAAGTTTGACAAAAAAATTCAGCATTTTTTAAAGTCAGAAACTATTTTTTATCAATTAAAAATGAATAAAAGTAACCTAATTGAACTAAAATCTCAAATAAATCTCAAATCAATTAAAAAATTGATGAGAATATTTTTCATAGATCCATCATCATTCAAATAGGTTAGAAAAATATTTTTGTATTTTTTGAATATCAAAAACTATTAAAAATGAATTAAAAATAACCAGAAAAGATAAAATTCATAAAAAATATCAAATGACAAAATATAAAATATTAAAAATCAAAATTAGAAACTAGAAATTATTTGGAGAAGAGTGCAATTGGTCCCATATTTTTCGGAATTAAAATGAAGGAGATATGAATTTTTGAAAATAATGGAAATAAAAGAAATTAAATGGAAATTTAGAAAATCAGGAAAAAAGGAGAGGCGTTGGATCCAGTTCATTAATTGACCTGGCAGATCTAATGGACCTTAAACGCGCGCTCACCATGGTCCTCAGTCAAACGCATCACATGGACACTTAATAAAAGTCATAAGATCAAACGGTTGTGATATAAACTGGAGAAAGCATCCAACGGTCCAGGATCGATCTGGCAATGGGACGGTGGCCAGCGCCACCGTCTTCCCCGGTGAGTACATGAACTCCGGCCAGAGTTGCAGGTTCGAAAACCTCAACCAAAATTCACGATCCATATATCAAAATGAAGCTGGGGTGATGTACATCACCCCTGTAACCTTGAATCACACTCAAAATTCCTATAGAGTAAGAAATCTGAGCTGGAAGATTCAGGTATAAAAAATGCAGTTCAATAAAACACAAAATTGAAGCTACCACTAGCTTGCCTCTCAAGTGAGGACTTCAGAAAACACATTGGCCAGGTAAATAGATCAAAGAGTAATGAGTTTCGAAGAGAAAACCATTTGATGATCACCTTTGAATTCTAGAGATTTGAGCTTGCTTCCTTGCTTCCTTTGGCCAAACAGAAGATCAATGGAGTATGAGAGAGAGTTCTAGGAACTTTAGATCTAGAAATTCAACCTGATTCAGTTGAATTTCAGATCTGAGAAATTGAAGAAAATTGAAATAGTTCCTTTAGGTGTGGCTCGGTTTTGATTTCTGCAGCACTTCAGGTTGATTCATGGATGAAAATTGAATGGAATGATGCTCTTATTTATAGATGGAGAGGCAAGGCAAGTGTGATTCAATCCGTGTGCATGGCAAATGGATATTCTTTGCATGGGCTTGCATGATCATTCAAAAGGCCCAAATTCAATGCCAAATGCAATCTGAGACATAATTGAACTGAAATGGACGTGTAATTGGCAATGCACAAGCTTGTATAATGAGTTCCAACATGTTATGCACAATTATGCCTAAAACTTCTCCTCTTCGAAAATGCCATTTTCCAAATCCAAACATGAGCATGTGAGTAATGGTTGGAAAGGTCTTGATGTAAGGAACAAATGTTATGTTGGACAAAAATCCATTTGAAGTGTGGAAATTAGTGAATTTTGAGTTTAAAGTGTAAGGTGCAAAACATGCAAAGGCAAAGTTTCCAAATTTGGACAATGTTCAAGTCCTTCTGTTTTGAGGACACAAGCCTCAAATGAAACAACCTCCAACATAAAAGTTATAGATATTTTCAAGACAATTACAATGGACTTAAATTTTGCATCATTTGAATTTTTTATGAAAGAGTTATTGTCACTTGAAGTTTGACTTTTTTGACTTTCAATGCCTTTGGTCCAAAGTGACCTATAATGTTTTGCATTATCACATGTATTTCCTTTGATATTTTGAAATTTTGTTCAACATAACATTTGAAGTAGACATCTTAAGATTTCCAATTCATTTGACCCCACCTCAAAATCATAAAAAATGAATGAGTTATGTTCTTGGGAAGTTGACCCAAAATTATGGTTTCAGTCAAAATGACCTATAATGTCTTGGAGTGGGAGATGATCTTCCAAGCTTCAAATAAATTTTTTATGAACATGAAAGTTGTTCATATTGTCCGTAAGAACATGTTTTATTTTGGGATCATCTCCATTTGACCAACACATAAAAAGTTAGGTCTCAGTGTATTTCAGAATAGTTAGATGAATTGACTGATCAACTTCTCAAGTCCATGACTCATATCTTGATGAATTGATGATTGAGGACTCTTAATCAAATTCAAATATTAATGAAATGATGAATTAAATAACTTCCCTTGATTGTATTTGATCATGGGTTGAGGTTGCTTCAAGAGCAAGGCATTGTGGTACACAGATGAATTAGGGTTTCCTTGGGGAACCAACCTCAAACCCTTTGACTTGCTTTGATAAAAATGATGGATTGAGATGCTAGGGAGGCATATTTGATGGATGAGAGCTTTGGGAACCATTACCATGCTTGCTTTCATCTTCTCTTGGCCATACCTTTGTACTTATGATCTCCTAGAGGCTTTTGACCTTGTGATTGCTCAAGCTACAAACAAAAGATGTTAATGACATATTTTTGTGCTTTTGGTTAATAAACAAAAATGAGAAAAGCAATGATATACAATTCAAGCATGCTTGGTGATTTCAAACCACTCACAAGAGGTCCCACCCAAAGGTAAGGGGAACCAAGATGCTTATGAGCCTTGAGGCAATGCAAATGCAATGTTATGATGCCATGAGGGATCTTAGGGTCAAAATTGGGGTCTTACACTTTTGTTACTTTAAAATTTGTTAAGTGTTAGTTGAGTCAATCATCACTGCACTGTCAAGTCTTTATGCGTGGTTTCCGTTATTTACTGATTCTCCCATTTGTTTAAGCCATACCAATTTTATTCAAAAATCTTAACTTAGAAACACAGTACATCTTTTGAAAATTCTAAACTATAAATAAAACTTATGTTGAATTGTAGAGATTTGGAAAAACTTTACAAGATCGGTATCGTTTTAACACCTTAAATCTCCCAAGTATAAGATCGATTTGAGTACTTGTCATGTCGTAGCCTTAAATTTTATCCTTTAATATTCCTTAAGTAGTTTATCTAGTAGTCAACACCATCCTAAGCACACACTACGCAAGAAGTCGATGCAAATAAGTGTATTATCTCATGCTTAAAATAGAAAAAGATTGACAAAATGTATGAAAAATGTTGTTCCCTCTAAGTTAGGTGACCCTCACCCGGTCATTTAACCTAACGGTATAACCATCTTTAGCTATTATTTGAGCCAAAGTGTGAGGAAAGAAAGAAAGAAAGAATGATGAGATCATAGTCACTAACATATTATCTTGCTATGAATGTGAAAGGATATCGGGCTTAATGTGATTGCACTAGAATGAAAAAGGATAAACAGAAGGATTAGTAAGGTAGGCTTAGGCATGATGACGTGATTCAAATTGGTTTGTATAGGAGGGAGACTTATGGTTGCACGATTGCGACTATGTGTTCCAACGATACCCTTGGTGTAGAAGTTAGTACCCGTTGATGCAATTTCTGACCAAAGTAGATTTTGTAGGCTAGAATGAGTATCTGAATGCAACTGTATTTTTCACTAGTCTTCATACTGTATGCTGCAAAATTTTACAAAACTCTTTTATTCATGTACGCACCATTTGCTTGAGGACAAGCAAAGGTTTAAGTATGGGGGAGTTTGATAATGCGAAAATGTATTGTATATTTGACTTAACATGCATTGCTTTTTACTTGATTTTCCATAGTATTACGCCGTATTTTATGTTTATTTCAGTTATTTATCGAATAAGAGATATCTAGGCAAGCAAAGAGGAAAATAGAAAAAAAGGAAAGAAAATGGGAAGAAAATGGAGCAAACTATGCATAATGGCGCCCACCACACTATATGAAGGGTGGCACCCACCACACAAGAAGGGTGGCGCCCACCACATGGAAGCATGGCACCCGCCACAAGAGACTATAAAGTGGTGGAGCCCACCATATTGCATTAAGGTGGCGTCCACCACACTACATAAAGGTGGTGCCCACCTCACATAAAGTGGAGCCTGCCACGTTGACCAAATTAAGGTTGTGGCAGCCGCCATTAACCTGATCCTCCTTGTTCTTCTCCACACTTTTTGCCACAACTGGTTCTTACTTATTCAACTAACCGCTCCCCACTAGTAGATATCCAAGGCTACTTTTAAGGAGAGTGGGGAGTATATATAGGGAAGTTAGTTTTCACGAACGAGGGTGCATTTTACTAGTCAGATTCTTGTTGTTAGATTTTCTTAGGCAGATTCCTACCTTGTAAAAGCAATAGATTCTCCACATCCAGGACTATTGAAATTATTATTTAAGCAACTGAATTTGATTGTAATGGTGTACTCGATTGCCAAAGCGTGCCAGCATTGTTTAATTTGAAGAATCAGTATTTAAACATTATTAAGCAATGTTTTTTTTAATCATCCTTTCATTTTATCTTTTCAGTTAAACATTTAAACATTGAAGAATCAGTATTTGTTCGATTGCCAAGTTGTCAAACTATTCAGTTAAACATTATTATCTTTTAAACATTAACCATTTTTCAATCATCCTTTCATTTTAAGCAATGTTTTTTTTTCTGGTTCTTAGAATGAATTCTGAATAGGAGACAAATTCAATATACCAAGAGTCCTGTAAAAGTTTAATGAACCTGAAAAATAAGTATAATAAATTCTAAGGAATGACTTAAAATCAAAATGTATATTCATGATAAGCAACATATTCAATAACTCTCGTAATTTTGACCATTTTTGTTTTAACTCAATTAAAATTCCAAAGGTAGTTGAAGATGTGTCCATGGTGTCACATGTGGTAATGAATATATAGGCTTCAATAGATCTCTAGGAAGAACTTAAAATACCTGTGTAAAATATGTAAAACATACACCACAAATAATATGCAAAAAAATAATTTCAAAATTATAAGCACACCGATCATAGGGTCCATAGCTAGGTGATGGAGCATTTGAGAGCAGATCAAGAAGTAATTGACTCAAATCTAATTTGTCCCTTTTAGAAATACATAAGTTTTATTAATAAAATGAATACTTTAAAAATTAAAGAATCTACTAGAATTACCCTGGGGTTGTAATCCCCCATAAGAAAACCAATTTCTCCTTTAATAATATTATTATATTTTCTTTTTATCCCCGTGGACACACTAAAGTATTCTTATTCCACACATTACACGCTTACACTAGTTTAATTATGTCAGTTTAAATTTTCATTGGAATTATCTCACTATATTCTTAAATTCGTTCTTCTTATTATAATTATACTCTTCTCCCAGCATAACAACATTAACCATTTATTTTGTTTCTTCCTCCTTGCAATTGCTTCCCATGAAAATCTACTAGTTTTATACTTAATATCAATTAATTTATGTATATTTTTACATTCATCTATACTATATATTTAAATTTTATTTAAGTTTGAAAAAAAAAATTCATCGTTGCACATAAGTGTAATTATTTCTAACAAAGTAACCTTTTAGAAATAAATAATTTTTATTCAAAAAAGTAATCAACGAAATGATTAATTGTTAGGAAGGAACATATTCCTACCTTATATGAGACATGAAACCACTTTCACTCATTCTTCATTATGAAAAATGATATTTTAGCTTATTTTCATGAATTTGCGAGTATGAGACAAATATTGTATGCAAAGAGCCTTATAAAATGTGATAAACATGTATTTAAATATATGAATGTTGAACCATATACTTTGAATACAAAGTTTTATGCGTATGTGTCACATCTTCCATAAATTTGTTATCCCCTTCCATTTTAATTTTATCCTCAATAGAAAATTCAAAGGTAGTTGCAAGATAGGGTTAGTGGGAGCTCTAGGGGACAGTAATTTTATAACAAATTGGTATTTATATTGTGTTATCTATTAGTAATATTAAGACCATTCTTTATTAAATTTATTTTTCCAAAGTAATAAAATCCCTAGAGTAACTTTTATGTTTAATTTAACATTAAGTATAACTTAATTGTGAGTCCACCTTAAGCATTAGAACATTATTATTCAAGTATTTGTAGTCGCACTTTAGTACGAAATTAGATATCATTAAAGCATAAAGACTATTACATGGATAGACTGGTGATTACATATCATTGATTATGGATAAAGAGTTATCGAAGTTTCACATATGTAATAATATTAGGTATAACTTAAAATACCTGTGTAAAATATGTAAAACATACACCACAAATAATATGCAAAAAAAAATAATTTCAAAATTATAAGCACACCGATTATAGGGTCCATAGCTAGGTGATGGAGCATTTGAGAGCAGATCAAGAAGTAATTGACTCAAACCTGATTTGTCCCTTTTAGAAATACATAATTTTTATTAATAAAATAAATACTTTAAAAATTAGGGAATCTACTAGAATCACACTGGGGAGTAAGCCCCCATAAGAAAACCAATTTCTACTGTAATAATATTATTATATTTTCTTTTTATCCTCGTGGACACATTAAAGTATTCTTATTCCACACATTACACATTTACACTAGTTTAATTTTGTCACTTTAAATTTTCATTGGAATTATCTCACTATATTCTTAAATTCGTTCTTCTTATTATAATTATACTCTTCTCCCAGCATAACAACATTAACCATTTATTTTGTTTCTTCCTCCTTGCAATTGCTTCCCATGAAAATCTTATAGTTTTATACTTAATATCAATTAATTTGTGTATATTTTTACATTCATCCATACTATATATTTAAATTTTATTTAAATTTAAGAAAATAACTTATGAATTTTTTAATAATAATCAAAACTTATTTAGTTCAAATACCGAAACTCTTTTTTATCCCACGGTAAAAATAAATAATAAATTCATCGTTGCACATAAGTGTAATTATTTCTAACAAAGTAACCTTTTAGAAATAAATAATTTTTATTCAAAAAAGTAATCAACTAAATGATTAATTGTTAGGAAGGAACATATTCCTACCTTATATGAGACATGAAACCACTTTCACTCATTCTTCATTATGAAAAATGATATTTCAGCTTATTTTCATGAATTTGCGAGTATGAGAAAAATATTGTGTGCAAAGAGTCTTATAAAATGTGATAAACATGTATTTCAATATATGAAAGTTGAACCATATATTTTAAATACAAAGTTTTATGCGTATGTGTCACATCTTCCATAAATTTGTTATCCCCTTCCATTTTAATTTTATCCTCAATAGAAAATTCAAAGGTAGTTGCAAGATAGGGTTAGTGTGAGCTCTAGGGGACAATAATTTTATAACAAATTGGTATTTATATCGTATTATCTATTAGTAATATTAAGACACTTCTTTATTAAATTTATTTTTCCAAAGTAATAAAATCCCTAGAGTAACTTTTATGTTTAATTTAACATTAAGTATAATTTAATTGTGAGTCCACCTTAAGAATTAGAACATTATTATTCAAGTATTGGTAGTCGCACTTTAGTATGAAATTAGATATCATTTAAGCATAAAGACAATTACATGGATAGACTGGTGATTACATATCATTGATTATGGATAAAGAGTTATCGAAGTTTCACATATGTAAAAATATTATGTATAATATTTATATTTGGCTGACAATTAGTGAGAATAATACTTAAAGTTATATGTAAGTGGCATAACTTATTCTATTAATAATAACGGTGTATACCACCCCTTGACTTGACACCTTTATTAACCCTAAATTTGGAGTCGAGTACTTTATTTCCGTTCATACAATGTTTGTAATATGATGACAATACAAATATTTGATGGGTAACCATAAATCATCCTGAATGACACAAGATACTTAGATGAAAATTTTCACCTTACAAATCATAAAGAATGTCTAAAGGTTGCCTATGTGTCTAGACAAGGGTAACACAGTCCCTCTTTTGTTTAGAATTCATACATTAGCGTAAATGGAAACTACCCTCATAATCGTTATCACTGAAAGGTTTTGTAGTATCACATGAAACTTTTTCACTCTGATAGCAATAATATGTTGCTAGATAGGATTCACTACTTATTATGTTAAATATTCGATTAAATATAACTTACAATATTAGGGGATTATGCTAAACAAAACATACAATAACAAATTGATTTTAAAAAAATAAGTTAAGTATAGTCCATGGCGCAATCTTACAATGCACTTGTGATAATTAGATAACTATGGTACACCATAAGGTACAATATATTTAATGGAATGTGATACACCATAATGGAATATGTGTCTAAATGGGCTTGTTCAACATGGCAGCCCACGAAAGTGGTTATATAATCAGAACTCTTGTGTTTAAGTAAATTATTGTTGACAATATTTTTTTTAAAAATCTAAATTTTATGCATGATATGCAGCATCTTTATATCTGTTTTATCTCATACCTCAATAGTTTTAAACTCCCTAGAAATTTAATATAAATTCATTGTGTGGTATGTGGTAAAGATTTATTAGGGTCCAACAAATATCTAAGAAGAACATAAATACCTATGTAAAACATGTGCACGAACATTTATTCAACTCATCTATTTCAAAATATCAAGCTAACCCACGATTGGGTCCATAGCTCAGTGGTAGAGCATTTTACTGCAGATCAAGAGGTCACCGGTTTGAACCCGGTTGGGCCCTATTGAAATAATTTATTATTTTTATAAACTCTTTTCAATCATTTTGTCTCCATTCGTTCCAAGTTGTCAAACTATTCAGTTAAACATTATTATCTTTTAAAATATATTAACCATTTTTCAATCAAGCAATGTTTTTTTTCTGGTTCTTAGAATGAATTTTGAGTAGGAGACAAATTCAATATACCAAGAGTCCTGTAAAAGTTTATTAAACCTGAAAAATAAGTATAATAAATTCTAAGGAATGACTTAAAATCAAAATGTATATTGATGATAAGCAACATATTCAATAACTCTCGTATCTCTGACCATTTTTGTTTTAACTCAATTAAAATTTCAAAGGTAGTTGAAGATGTGTCCATGGTGTCACATGTGGTAATGAATATATAGGCTTCAATCGATCTCTAGGAAGAACTTAAAATACCTGTGTAAAATATGTAAAACATACACCACAAATAATATGAAAAAAAATAATTTCAAAATTATAAGCACACCGATCATAGGGTCCATAGCTAGGTGATGGAGCATTTGAGAGCAGATCAAGAAGTAATCGACTCAAACCTGATTTGTCTCTTTTAGTAATACATAATTTTTATTAATAAAATGAATACTTTAAAAATTAGGGAATCTACTAAAATCACACTAAGGTGTAAGCCCCCATAAGAAAACCAATTTCTACTTTAATAATATTATTATATTTTCTTTTTATCCCCGTGGACACACTAAAGTATTCTTATTCCACACATTACACGTTTGCACTAGTTCAATTTTGTCACTTTAAATTTTCATTTGAATTATCACACTATATTCTTAAATTCGTTCTTCTTATTATTATAATTATACTCTTCTCCCAGCATAACAACATTAACCATTTATTTTGTTTCTTCCTCCTTGCAATTGCTTCCCATGAAAATCTTATAGTTTTATATTTAATATCAATTAATTTGTGTATATTTTTACATTCATCCATACTATATATTTAAATTTTATTTAAATTTAATAAAATAACTTATGAATTTTTTAATTATAATCAAAACTTATTTAGTTCAAATACCGAAACTCTTTTTTATCCCACGGTAAAAAAAATAATAAATTCATCGTTGCACATAAGTGTAATTATTACTAACAAAGTAACCTTTTAGAAATAAATAATTTTTATTCAAAAAAGTAATCAACTAAATGATTAATTGTTAGGAAGGAACATATTCCTACCTTATATGAGACATGAAACCACTTTCACTCATTCTTCATTATGAAAAATTATATTTCAGCTTATTTTCATGAATTTCCGAGTATGAGACAAATATTGTGTGCAAAGAGTCTTATAAAATGTGATAAACATGTATTTCAATATATGAATGTTGAACCATATATTTTGAATACAAAGTTTTATGCGTATGTGTCACATCTTCCATAAATTTGTTATCCCCTTCCATTTTAATTTTATCCTCAAGAGAAAATTCAAAGGTAGTTGCAAGATAGGGTTAGTGTGAGCTCTGGGGGACAATAATTTTATAACAAATTGGTATTTATATTGTATTATCTATTAGTAATATTAAGAGACTTCTTTATTAAATTTATTTTTCCAAAGTAATAAAATCCCTAGAGTAACTTTTATGTTTAATTTAACATTAAGTATAACTTAATTGTGAGTCCACCTTAAGAATTAGAACATTATTATTCAAGTATTTGTAGTCGCACTTTAGTATGAAATTAGATATCATTTAAGCATAAAGACTATTACATGGATAGACGGGTGATTACATATCATTGATTATGGATAAAGAGTTATCGAAGTTTCACATATGTAAAAATATTATGTATAATATTTATATTTGGCTGACAATTAGTGAGAATAATACTTAAAGTTATATGTAAGTGGCATAACTTATTCTATTATTGATAACGGTGTATACCACCCCTTGGCTTGACACCTTTATGGACCCTAAATTTGGAGTCGAGTACTTTATTTCCGTTCATACAATGTTTGTAATATGATGACAATACAAATATTTGATGGGTAACCATAAATCATCCTGAATGACACAAGATACTTAGATGAAAATTTTCACCTTACAAATCATGAAGAATGTCTAAAGGTTGCCTATGTGTCTAGACAAGGGTAACACAGTCCCTCTCTTGTTTAGAATTCATACATTAGCGTAAATGGAAACTACCCTCATAATCGTTATCACTGAAAGGTTTTGTAGTATCACATGAAACGTTTTCACTCTGATAGCGATAATATGTTGCTAGATAGCATTCACTACTTATTATGTTAAATATTCGATTAAATATAACTTACAATATTAGGGGATTATGCTAAACAAAACATACAATAACAAATTGATTTAAAAAAAATAAGTTAAGTATAGTCCATGGCGCAATCTTACAATGCACTTGTGATAACTAGATAACTATGTTACACCATAAGGTACAATATATTTAATGGAATGTGATACACCGTAATGGAATATGTGTTTAAATGGGCTTGTTCAACATGGCAGCCCACGTAAGTGGTTATATAATCAGAACTCTTGTGCTTAAGTAAATTATTGTTGACAATATTTTTTTAAAAAATCTAAATTTTATGCATGATATGCAGCATCTTTATATCTGTTTTATCTCATACCTCAATAGTTTTAAACTCCCTAGAAATTTAATATAAATTCATTGTGTGGTATGTGGTAAAGATTTATTAGGTCCAACAAATATCTAAGAAGAACATAAATACCTATGTAAAACATGTGCACGGACATTTATTCAACTCATCTATTTCAAAATATCAAGCAAACCTACGACATGGTCCATAGCTCAATTGTAGAGCATTTGACTGCGGATCAAGAGGTCACCGGTTTGAACCCGGTTGGGCCCTATTGAAATAATTTATTATTTTTATAAACTCTTTTCAATCATTTTGTTTCCATTCGTTCCAAGTTGTCAAACTATTCAGTTAAACATTATTATCTTTTAAAATATATTAACCATTTTTCAATCATCCTTTCATTTTAAGCAATGTTTTTTTTTCTGGTTCTTAGAATGAATTTTGAGTAGGAGACAAATTCAATATACCAAGAGTCCTGTAAAAGTTTATTAAACGTGAAAAATAAGTATAATAAATTCTAAGGAATGACTTAAAATCAAAATGTATATTGATGATAAGCAACATATTCAATAACTCTCGTATCTCTGACCATTTTTGTTTTAACTCAATTAAAATTTCAAAGGTAGTTGAAGATGTGTCCATGGTGTCACATGTGGTAATGAATATATAGGCTTCAATCGATCTCTAGGAAGAACTTAAAATACCTGTGTAAAATATGTAAAACATACACCACAAATAATATGAAAAAAAATAATTTCAAAATTATAAGCACACCGATCATAGGGTCCATAGCTAGGTGATGGAGCATTTGAGAGCAGATCAAGAAGTAATAGACTCAAACCTGATTTGTCTCTTTTAGAAATACATAATTTTTATTAATAAAATGAATACTTTAAAAATTAGGGAATCTACTAAAATCACACTAGGGTGTAAGCCCCCATAAGAAAACCAATTTCTACTTTAATAATATTATTATATTTTCTTTTTATCCCCGTGGACACACTAAAGTATTCTTATTCCACACATTACACGTTTACACTAGTTCAATTTTGTCACTTTAAATTTTCATTTGAATTATCACACTATATTCTTAAATTCGTTCTTCTTATTATTATAATTATACTCTTCTCCCAGCATAACAACATTAACCATTTATTTTGTTTCTTCCTCCTTGCAATTGCCTCCCATGAAAATCTTATAGTTTTATACTTAATATCAATTAATTTGTGTATATTTTTACATTCATCCATACTATATATTTAAATTTTATTTAAATTTAATAAAATAACTTATGAATTTTTTAATTATAATCAAAACTTATTTAGTTCAAATACCGAAACTCTTTTTTATCCCACGGTAAAAAAAATAATAAATTCATCGTTGCACATAAGTGTAATTATTTCTAACAAAGTAACCTTTTAGAAATAAATAATTTTTATTCAAAAAAGTAATCAACTAAATGATTAATTGTTAGGAAGGAACATATTCCTACCTTATATGAGACATGAAACCACTTTCACTCATTCTTCATTATGAAAAATTATATTTCAGCTTATTTTCATGAATTTGCGAGTATGAGACAAATATTGTGTGCAAAGAGTCTTATAAAATGTGATAAACATGTATTTCAATATATGAATGTTGAACCATATATTTTGAATACAAAGTTTTATGCGTATGTGTCACATCTTCCATAAATTTGTTATCCCCTTCCATTTTAATTTTATCCTCAAGAGAAAATTCAAAGGTAGTTGCAAGATAGGGTTAGTGTGAGCTCTGGGGGACAATAATTTTATAACAAATTGGTATTTATATTGTATTATCTATTAGTAATATTAAGAGACTTCTTTATTAAATTTATTTTTCCAAAGTAATAAAATCCCTAGAGTAACTTTTATGTTTAATTTAACATTAAGTATAACTTAATTGTGAGTCCACCTTAAGAATTAGAACATTATTATTCAAGTATTTGTAGTCGCACTTTAGTATGAAATTAGATATCATTTAAGCATAAAGACTATTACATGGATAGACGGGTGATTACATATCATTGATTATGGATAAAGAGTTATCGAAGTTTCACATATGTAAAAATATTATGTATAATATTTATATTTGGCTGACAATTAGTGAGAATAATACTTAAAGTTATATGTAAGTGGCATAACTTATTCTATTATTGATAACGGTGTATACCACCCCTTGGCTTGACACCTTTATGGACCCTAAATTTGGAGTCGAGTACTTTATTTCCGTTCATACAATGTTTGTAATATGATGACAATACAAATATTTGATGGGTAACCATAAATCATCCTGAATGACACAAGATACTTAGATGAAAATTTTCACCTTACAAATCATGAAGAATGTCTAAAGGTTGCCTATGTGTCTAGACAAGGGTAACACAGTCCCTCTCTTGTTTACAATTCATACATTAGCGTAAATGGAAACTACCCACATAATCGTTATCACTGAAAGGTTTTGTAGTATCACATGAAACGTTTTCACTCTGATAGCGATAATATGTTGCTAGATAGCATTCACTACTTATTATGTTAAATATTCGATTAAATATAACTTACAATATTAGGGGATTATGCTAAACAAAACATACAATAACAAATTGATTTAAAAAAAATAAGTTAAGTATAGTCCATGGCGCAATCTTACAATGCACTTGTGATAACTAGATAACTATGTTACACCATAAGGTACAATATATTTAATGGAATGTGATACACCGTAATGGAATATGTGTTTAAATGGGCTTGTTCAACATGGCAGCCCACGTAAGTGGTTATATAATCAGAACTCTTGTGCTTAAGTAAATTATTGTTGACAATATTTTTTTAAAAAATCTAAATTTTATGCATGATATGCAGCATCTTTATATCTGTTTTATCTCATACCTCAATAGTTTTAAACTCCCTAGAAATTTAATATAAATTCATTGTGTGGTATGTGGTAAAGATTTATTAGGTCCAACAAATATCTAAGAAGAACATAAATACCTATGTAAAACATGTGCACGGACATTTATTCAACTCATCTATTTCAAAATATCAAGCAAACCTACGACATGGTCCATAGCTCAATTGTAGAGCATTTGACTGCGGATCAAGAGGTCACCGGTTTGAACCCGGTTGGGCCCTATTGAAATAATTTATTATTTTTATAAACTCTTTTCAATCATTTTGTCTCCATTCGTTCCAAGTTGTCAAACTATTCAGTTAAACATTATTATCTTTTAAAATATATTAACCATTTTTCAATCATCCTTTCATTTTAAGCAATGTTTTTTTTTCTGGTTCTTAGAATGAATTTTGAGTAGGAGACAAATTCAATATACCAAGAGTCCTGTAAAAGTTTATTAAACGTGAAAAATAAGTATAATAAATTCTAAGGAATGACTTAAAATCAAAATGTATATTGATGATAAGCAACATATTCAATAACTCTCGTATCTCTGACCATTTTTGTTTTAACTCAATTAAAATTTCAAAGGTAGTTGAAGATGTGTCCATGGTGTCACATGTGGTAATGAATATATAGGCTTCAATCGATCTCTAGGAAGAACTTAAAATACCTGTGTAAAATATGTAAAACATACACCACAAATAATATGAAAAAAAATAATTTCAAAATTATAAGCACACCGATCATAGGGTCCATAGCTAGGTGATGGAGCATTTGAGAGCAGATCAAGAAGTAATCGACTCAAACCTGATTTGTCTCTTTTAGAAATACATAATTTTTATTAATAAAATGAATACTTTAAAAATTAGGGAATCTACTAAAATCACACTAGGGTGTAAGCCCCCATAAGAAAACCAATTTCTACTTTAATAATATTATTATATTTTCTTTTTATCCCCGTGGACACACTAAAGTATTCTTATTCCACACATTACACGTTTACACTAGTTCAATTTTGTCACTTTAAATTTTCATTTGAATTATCACACTATATTCTTAAATTCGTTCTTCTTATTATTATAATTATACTCTTCTCCCAGCATAACAACATTAACCATTTATTTTGTTTCTTCCTCCTTGCAATTGCCTCCCATGAAAATCTTATAGTTTTATACTTAATATCAATTAATTTGTGTATATTTTTACATTCATCCATACTATATATTTAAATTTTATTTAAATTTAATAAAATAACTTATGAATTTTTTAATTATAATCAAAACTTATTTAGTTCAAATACCGAAACTCTTTTTTATCCCACGGTAAAAAAAATAATAAATTCATCGTTGCACATAAGTGTAATTATTTCTAACAAAGTAACCTTTTAGAAATAAATAATTTTTATTCAAAAAAGTAATCAACTAAATGATTAATTGTTAGGAAGGAACATATTCCTACCTTATATGAGACATGAAACCACTTTCACTCATTCTTCATTATGAAAAATTATATTTCAGCTTATTTTCATGAATTTGCGAGTATGAGACAAATATTGTGTGCAAAGAGTCTTATAAAATGTGATAAACATGTATTTCAATATATGAATGTTGAACCATATATTTTGAATACAAAGTTTTATGCGTATGTGTCACATCTTCCATAAATTTGTTATCCCCTTCCATTTTAATTTTATCCTCAAGAGAAAATTCAAAGGTAGTTGCAAGATAGGGTTAGTGTGAGCTCTGGGGGACAATAATTTTATAACAAATTGGTATTTATATTGTATTATCTATTAGTAATATTAAGAGACTTCTTTATTAAATTTATTTTTCCAAAGTAATAAAATCCCTAGAGTAACTTTTATGTTTAATTTAACATTAAGTATAACTTAATTGTGAGTCCACCTTAAGAATTAGAACATTATTATTCAAGTATTTGTAGTCGCACTTTAGTATGAAATTAGATATCATTTAAGCATAAAGACTATTACATGGATAGACGGGTGATTACATATCATTGATTATGGATAAAGAGTTATCGAAGTTTCACATATGTAAAAATATTATGTATAATATTTATATTTGGCTGACAATTAGTGAGAATAATACTTAAAGTTATATGTAAGTGGCATAACTTATTCTATTATTGATAACGGTGTATACCACCCCTTGGCTTGACACCTTTATGGACCCTAAATTTGGAGTCGAGTACTTTATTTCCGTTCATACAATGTTTGTAATATGATGACAATACAAATATTTGATGGGTAACCATAAATCATCCTGAATGACACAAGATACTTAGATGAAAATTTTCACCTTACAAATCATGAAGAATGTCTAAAGGTTGCCTATGTGTCTAGACAAGGGTAACACAGTCCCTCTCTTGTTTACAATTCATACATTAGCGTAAATGGAAACTACCCACATAATCGTTATCACTGAAAGGTTTTGTAGTATCACATGAAACGTTTTCACTCTGATAGCGATAATATGTTGCTAGATAGCATTCACTACTTATTATGTTAAATATTCGATTAAATATAACTTACAATATTAGGGGATTATGCTAAACAAAACATACAATAACAAATTGATTTAAAAAAAATAAGTTAAGTATAGTCCATGGCGCAATCTTACAATGCACTTGTGATAACTAGATAACTATGTTACACCATAAGGTACAATATATTTAATGGAATGTGATACACCGTAATGGAATATGTGTTTAAATGGGCTTGTTCAACATGGCAGCCCACGTAAGTGGTTATATAATCAGAACTCTTGTGCTTAAGTAAATTATTGTTGACAATATTTTTTTAAAAAATCTAAATTTTATGCATGATATGCAGCATCTTTATATCTGTTTTATCTCATACCTCAATAGTTTTAAACTCCCTAGAAATTTAATATAAATTCATTGTGTGGTATGTGGTAAAGATTTATTAGGTCCAACAAATATCTAAGAAGAACATAAATACCTATGTAAAACATGTGCACGGACATTTATTCAACTCATCTATTTCAAAATATCAAGCAAACCTACGACATGGTCCATAGCTCAATTGTAGAGCATTTGACTGCGGATCAAGAGGTCACTGGTTCGAATCCGATTGGGCCCTATTTTAAATTTTCATTGGAATTATCTCACTATATTCTTAAATTCGTTCTTCTTATTATAATTATACTCTTCTCCCAGCATAACAACATTAACCATTTATTTTGTTTCTTCGTCCTTGCAATTGCTTCCCATGAAAATCTTATAGTTTTATACTTAATATCAATTAATTTGTGTATATTTTTACATTCATCCATACTATATATTTAAGTTTTATTTAAATTTAATAAAATAACTTATGAATTTCTTAATTATAATCAAAACTTATTTAGTTCAAATACCGAAGCTCTTTTTTATCCCACGGTAAAAAAAAAAAAAATCATCGTTGCACATAAGTGTAATTATTTCTAACAAAGTAACCTTTTAGAAATAAATAATTTTTATTCAAAAAAGTAATCAACTAAATGATTAATTGTTATGAAGGAACATATTCCTACCTTATATGAGACATGAAACCACTTTCACTCATTCTTCATTATGAAAAATGATATTTCAGCTTATTTTCATGAATTTGCGAGTATGAGACAAATATTGTGTGCAAAGAGTCTTATAAAATGTGATAAACATGTATTTCAATATATGAATGTTGAACTATATATTTTGAATACAAAGTTGTATGCGTATGTGTCACATCTTCCATAAATTTGTTATCCCCTTCCATTTTAATTTTATCCTCAATAGAAAATTCAAAGGTAGTTGCAAGATAGGGTTAGTGTGAGCTCTAGGGGACAATAATTTTATAACAAATTGGTATTTATATTGTATTATCTATTAGTAATATTAAGACACTTCTTTATTAAATTTAGTTTTCCAAAGTAATAAAATCCCTAGAGTAACTTTTATGTTTAATTTAACATTAAGTATAACTTAATTATGCGTCCACCTTAAGCATTAGGACATTATTATTCAAGTATTTGTAGTTTCACTTTAGTATGAAATTAGATATCATTTAAGCATAAAGACTATTACATGGATAGATTGGTGATTACATATCATTGATTATGGATAAACAGTTATCGAAGTTTCACATATGTAAAAATATTTGGTATAATATTTATATTTGGCTGACAATTAGTGAGAATAATACTTAAAGTTATATGTAAGTGGCATAACTTATTCTATTATTTATAATGGTGTATACCACCCCTTGACTTGACACCTTTATGGACCCTAAATTTGGAGTCGAGTACTTTATTTCCGTTCATACAATGTTTGTAATATGATGACAATACAAAGATTTGATGGGTAACCATAAATCATCCTGAATGACACAAGATACTTAGATGAAAATTTTCACCTTACAAATATTGAAGAATGTCTAAAGGTTGCCTATGTGTCTAGACAAGGGTAACACAGTCCCTCTATTGTTTACAATTCATACATTAGCGTAAATGGAAACTTCCCACATAATCGTTATCACTGAAAGGTTTTGTAGTATCACATGAAACTTTTTCACTCTGATAGCGATAATATGTTGCTAGATAGCATTCACTACTTATTATGTTAAATATTCGATTAAATATAACTTACAATATTAGGGGATTATGCTAAACAAAACATACAATAATAAAATTGATTTAAAAAAAATAAGTTAGGTATAGTCCATGGCGCAATCTTACAATGCACTTGTGATAATTAGATAACTATGGTACACCTTAAGGTACAATATATTTAATGGAATGTGATACACCGTAAAGGAATATTTGTTTAAATGGGCTTGTTCAACATGGCAGCCCACGCAAGTGGTTATATAATCAGAACTCTTGTGCTTAAGTAAATTATTGTTGATAATATTTTTTTTAAAAATCTAAATTTTATGCATGATATGCAACATCTTTATATCTGTTTTATCTCATACCTCAATAGTTTTAAACTCCCTAGAAATTTAATATGAATTCATTGTGTGGTATGTGGTAAAGATTTATTAGGTCCAACAAATATCTAAGAAGAACATAAATACCTATGTAAAACATGTGCACGAACATTTATTCAACTCATCTATTTCAAAATATCAAGGGAATCCACGATTGGGTCCATAGCTCAGTGGTAGAGCATTTGACTGCAGATCAAGAGGTCACCGGTTTGAACCCAGTTGGGCCCTATTGAAATAATTTATTATTTTTATTCCACACATTACACGTTTACACTAGTTTAATTTTGTCACTTTAAATTTTCATTGGAATTATCTCACTATATTCTTAAATTCGTTCTTCTTATTATAATTATACTCTTCTCCCAGCATAACAACATTAACCATTTATTTTGTTTCTTCGTCCTTGCACGTGCTTCCCATGAAATTCTTATAGTTTTATACTTAATATCAATTAATTTGTGTATATTTTTACATTCATCCATACTATATATTTATGTTTTATTTAAATTTAATAAAATAACTTATGAATTTTTTAATTATAATCAAAACTTATTTAGTTCAAATACCGAAGCTCTTTTTTATCCCACGGTAAAAAAAAAAAATCATCGTTGCACATAAGTGTAATTATTTCTAACAAAGTAACCTATTAGAAATAAATAATTTTTATTCAAAAAAGTAATCAACTAAATGATTAATTGTTATGAAGGAACATATTCCTACATTATATGAGACATGAAACCACTTTCACTCATTCTTCATTATGAAAAATGATATTTCAGCTTATTTTCATGAATTTGCGAGTATGAGACAAATATTGTGTGCAATGAGTCTTATAAAATGTGATAAACATGTATTTCAATATATGAATGTTGAACTATATATTTTGAATACAAAGTTTTATGCGTATGTGTCACATCTTCCATAAATTTGTTATCCCCTTCCATTTTAATTTTATCCTCAATAGAAAATTCAAAGGTAGTTGCAAGATAGGGTTAGTGTGAGCTCTAGGGGACAATAATTTTATAACAAATTGGTATTTATATTGTATAATCTATTAGTAATATTAAGACACTTCTTTATTAAATTTATTTTTCCAAAGTAATAAAATCCCTAGAGTAACTTTTATGTTTGATTTAACATTAAATATAACTTAATTGTGAGTCCACCTTAAGCATTAGAACATTATTATTCAAGTATTTGTAGTTGCACTTTAGTATGAAATTAGATATCATATAAGCATAAAGACTATTACATGGAAAGACTGGTGATTACATATCATTGATTATAGATAAACAGTTATCGAAGTTTCACATATGTAAAAATATTAGGTATAATATTTATATTTGGCTGACAATTAGTGAGAATAATACTTAAAGTTATATGTAAGTGGCATAACTTATTCTATTATTGATAACGGTGTATACCACCCCTTGACTTGACACCTTTATGGACCCTAAATTTGGAGTTGAGTACTTTATTTCCGTTCATACAATGTTTGTAATATGATGACAATACAAAGATTTGATGGGTAACCATAAATCATCCTGAATGACACAAGATACTTAGATGAAAATTTTCACCTTACAAATCATGAAGAATGTCTAAAGGTTGCCTATGTGTCCAGACAAGGGTAACACAGTCCCTCTCTTGTTTAGAATTCATACATTAGCGTAAATGGAAACTACCCTCATAATCGTTATCACTGAAAGGTTTTGTAGTATCACATGAAACTTTTTCACTCTGATAGCGATAATATGTTGCTAGATAGGATTCACTACTTATTATGTTAAATATTCGATTAAATATAACTTACAATATTAGGGGATTATGCTAAACAAAACATACAATAACAAATTGATTTAAAAAAAATAAGTTAAGTATAGTCCATGGCGCAATCTTACAATGCACTTGTGATAATTAGATAACTATGGTACACCATAAGGTACAATATATTTAATGGAATGTGATACACCGTAATGGAATATGTGTCTAAATGGGCTTGTTCAACATGGCAGCCCACGAAAGTGGTTATATAATCAGAACTCTTGTGTTTAAGTAAATTATTGTTGACAATATTTTTTTTAAAAATCTAAATTTTATGCATGATATGCAGCATCTTTATATCTGTTTTATCTCATACCTCAATAGTTTTAAACTCCCTAGAAATTTAATATAAATTCATTGTGTGGTATGTGGTAAAGATTTATTAGGGTCCAACAAATATCTAAGAAGAACATAAATACCTATGTAAAGCATGTGCACGAACATTTATTCAACTCATCTATTTCAAAATATCAAGCTAACCCACGATTGGGTCCATAGCTCAGTGGTAGAGCATTTTACTGCAGATCAAGAGGTCACCGGTTTGAACCCGGTTGGGCCCTATTGAAATAATTTATTATTTTTATTCCACACATTACACGTTTACACTAGTTTAATTTTGTCACTTTAAATTTTCATTGGAATTATCTCACTATATTCTTAAATTCGTTCTTCTTATTATAATTATACTCTTCTCCCAGCATAACAACATTAACCATTTATTTTGTTTCTTCGTCCTTGCACGTGCTTCCCATGAAATTCTTATAGTTTTACACTTAATATCAATTAATTTGTGTATATTTTTACATTCATCCATACTATATATTTATGTTTTATTTAAATTTAATAAAATAACTTATGAATTTTTTAATTATAATCAAAACTTATTTAGTTCAAATACCGAAGCTCTTTTTTATCCCACGGTAAAAAAAAAAAATCATCGTTGCACATAAGTGTAATTATTTCTAACAAAGTAACCTTTTAGAAATAAATAATTTTTATTCAAAAAAGTAATCAACTAAATGATTAATTGTTATGAAGGAACATATTCCTACATTATATGAGACATGAAACCACTTTCACTCATTCTTCATTATGAAAAATGATATTTCAGCTTATTTTCATGAATTTGCGAGTATGAGACAAATATTGTGCGCAAAGAGTCTTATAAAATGTGATAAACATGTATTTCAATATATGAATGTTGAACTATATATTTTGAATACAAAGTTTTATGCGTATGTGTCACATCTTCCATAAATTTGTTATCCCCTTCCATTTTAATTTTATCCTCAATAGAAAATTCAAAGGTAGTTGCAAGATAGGGTTAGTGTGAGCTCTAAGGGACAATAATTTTATAACAAATTGGTATTTATATTGTATAATCTATTAGTAATATTAAGACACTTCTTTATTAAATTTATTTTTCCAAAGTAATAAAATCCCTAGAGTAACTTTTATGTTTGATTTAACATTAAATATAACTTAATTGTGAGTCCACCTTAAGCATTAGAACATTATTATTCAAGTATTTGTAGTTGCACATTAGTATGAAATTAGATATCATTAAAGCATAAAGACTATTACATGGAAAGACTGGTGATTACATATCATTGATTATAGATAAACAGTTATCGAAGTTTCACATATGTAAAAATATTAGGTATAATATTTATATTTGGCTGACAATTAGTGAGAATAATACTTAAAGTTATATGTAAGTGGCATAACTTATTCTATTATTGATAACGGTGTATACCACCCCTTGACTTGACACCTTTATGGACCCTAAATTTGGAGTCGAGTACTTTATTTCCGTTCATACAATGTTTGTAATATGATGACAATACAAAGATTTGATGGGTAACCATAAATCATCCTGAATGACACAAGATACTTAGATGAAAATTTTCACCTTACAAATCATGAAGAATGTCTAAAGGTTGCCTATGTGTCTAGACAAGGGTAACACAGTCCCTCTATTGTTTACAATTCATACATTAGCGTAAATGGAAACTGCCCACATAATCGTTATCACTGAAAGGTTTTGTAGTATCACATGAAACTTTTTCACTCTGATAGCGATAATATGTTGCTAGATAGCATTCACTACTTATTATGTTAAATATTCGATTAAATATAACTTACAATATTAGGGGATTATGCTAAACAAAACATACAATAACAAATTGATTTAAAAAAAATAAGTTAGGTATAGTCCATGGCGCAATCTTACAATGCACTTGTGATAATTAGATAACTATGGTACACCTTAAGGTACAATATATTTAATGGAATGTGATACACCGTAAAGGAATATTTGTTTAAATGGGCTTGTTGCACATGGCAGCCCACGCAAGTGGTTATATAATCAGAACTCTTGTGCTTAAGTAAATTATTGTTGACAATATTTTTTTTAAAAATCTAAATTTTATGCATGATATGCAACATCTTTATATCTGTTTTATCTCATACCTCAATAGTTTTAAACACCCTAGAAATTTAATATAAATTCATTGTGTGGTATGTGGTAAAGATTTATTAGGTCCAACAAATATCTAAGAAGAACATAAATACCTATGTAAAACATGTGCACGAACATTTATTCAACTCATCTATTTCAAAATATCAAGCGAATCCATGATTGGGTCCATAGCTCAGTGGTAGAGCATTTGACTGCAGATCAAGAGGTCACCGGTTCGAACCCGGTTGGGCCCTATTGAAATAATTTATTATTTTTACACGAACCCAGTTGGGCCCTATTGAAATAATTTATTATTTTTACACTTAATCTTATAGTTTTATACTTAATATCAATTAATTTGTGTATATTTTTACATTCATCCATACTATATATTTAAATTTTATTTAAATTTAATAAAATAAATTATGAATTTTTTAATTATAATCAAAACTTATTTAGTTCAAATACCGAAGCTCTTTTTTATCCCACGGTAAAAAATAAAAATAAATTCATCGTTCCACATAAGTGTAATTATTTCTAACAAAGTAACCTTTTAGAAATAAATAATTTTTATTCAAAAAAGTAATCAACTAAATGATTAATTGTTAGGAAGGAACATATTCCAACCTTATATGAGACATGAAACCACTTTCACTCATTCTTCATTAGGAAAAATGATATTTCAGCTTATTTTCATGAATTTGCGAGTATGAGACAAATATTGTGTGCAAAGAGTCTTATAAAATGTGATAAACATGTATTTAAATATATGAATGTTGAACCATATATTTTGAATACAAAGTTTTATGCGTATGTGTGACATCTTCCATAAATTTGTTATCCCCTTCCATTTTAATTTTATCCTCAATAGAAAATTCAAAGGTAGTTGCAAGATAGGGTTAGTTTGAGCTCTAGGGGACAATAATTTTATAACAAATTGGTATTTATATTGTATTATCTATTAGTAATATTAAGAGACTTCTTTATTAAATTTATTTTTCCAAAGTAATAAAATCCCTATAGTAACTTTTATGATTAATTTAACTTTAAGTATAACTTAATTGTGCGTCCACCTTAAGCATTAGAACATTATTATTCAAGTATTTGTAGTCGCACTTTAGTATGAAATTAGATATCATTAAAGCATAAAGACTATTACATGGATAGACTGGTGATTACATATCATTGATTATGGATAAACAGTTATCGAAGTTTCACATATGTAAAAATATTAGGTATAATATTTATATTTGGCTGACAATTAGTGAGAATAATACTTAAAGTTATATGTAAGTGGCATAACTTATTCTATTATTGATAACGGTGTATACCACCCCTTGACTTGACACCTTTATGGACCCTAAGTTTGGAGTCGAGTACTTTATTTCCGTTCATACAATGTTTGTAATATGATGACAATACAAAGATTTGATGGGTAACCATAAATCATCCTGAATGACACAAGATACTTAGATGAAAATTTTCACCTTACAAATCATGAACAATGTCTAAAGGTTGCCTATGTGTCTAGACAAGGGTAACACAGTCTCTCTCTTGTTTACAATTCATACATTAGCGTAAATGGAAACTGTCCACAAAATCATTATCACTGAAAGGTTTTGTAGTATCACATGAAACTTTTTCACTCTGATAGCGATAATATGTTGCTAGATAGCATTCACTACTTATTATGTTAAATATTTGATTATATATAACTTACAATATTAGGGGATTATGCTAAACAAAACATACAATAACAAATTGATTTTAAAAAAATAAGTTAAGTATAGTCCATGGCGCAATCTTACAATGCACTTGTGATAATTAGATAACTATGGTACACCATAAGGTACAATATATTTAATGGAATGTGATACACCGTAATGGAATATGTGTTTAAATGGGCTTGTTCAACATGGCAGCCCACGCAAGTGGTTATATAATCAGAACTCTTGTGCTTAAGTAAATTTTTGTTGACAATATTTTTTTTAAAAATCTAAATTTTATGCATGATATGCAGCATCTTTATATCTGTTTTTGTTGGTGCAAAGGTAGAATGAATGATGAACGGAAATATTCTATTAAGAGAATGAGGGCTATAAAAATGATAAAAGTTACAATGATTGTCACCCTATTTATAAGCTAAAACTAGGGTTACTAGAATAGGATAAAATACTAAAATACCCTCTAACAAACTTAGGGGCTAAGAAAATAGTACAACTAATAAATATGAATTACTTCTAATACCATCCCTTAATTCATATTCCATCAAAACTTGTAACACCAATTCCATCCCTTAATCTGAGAAATTGATCAGTCTTGATAACTTTCGTCAGAACATCTGCCAACTGTTTCTGAGTGCTGCAGTGTACAACTTCTAACACTCCCCTCTGAACTTGATGTCTCAGAAAATGATACTTGGTCTCAATGTGCTTGCTTCTCCCATGCAACACTGGGTTTCTGGCAAGATTGATTACAGACTTGTTGTCAATCATCAGCTTCAGAGGTTTGTTTACTTTAATCTTCAGATCCTGCAATAGATTCAGAATCCACACAGCTTGGCATGCAGTAACAGCACCTGCAATGTATTCAGCTTCATAAATTGACAACGCCACAACAGGTTGCTTCTTGGAACACCAAGAAATGGGACCTCCCAGAAATTTGAATAAGTACCCAGACGTACTTCTTCTGTCAACTCTGTCTCCACACCAATCAGAATCTGAATAACTCAGAAGTTCTGACTCATCCTTTCTTCCAGAAGGAAATAATACTCCATACTTTAGAGTTCCCTTTATATACCTCAGAATCCTGACAGCAGCTTGGTAATGGGACCACTTAGGTTTACTCATGAACCTACTAACCATCCCAACTGAATAGCAAATATCAGGTCTGGTATTGCACAAATACCTCAGAGAACCAACCAACTGTTTGAAGGTTGTAGCGTCCACATCCTTTCCATCAGAGTCAGAATCCAGTTTCTGATTTGTATCAGAAGGTGTGACAGCAATCTTACAATTCTTTAGATTAAATCTCTTCAGAAGTTCTAATTCATACTTGAGCTGATGCAAAATAATACCTTTCTCAGAGTATCTGAACTTCATCCCTAGAAAGTATGTCATTTTGCCTAGATCAGTCATTTCGAATTCATTCATCAGAACTTTCTTGAACTTGGCTATCTCTTGTTCAGAACTTCCAGTCAGCAGTATATCATCAACATATAAACATACCAGAGTCATATTTCCTTCAGAAGTATGTTGAACATAGACACTGTACTCCATCTCACATTTCTGAAAGCCTTGCTTTTTGAAAAATGAATCAATCTTCTGATTCCAAGCACTGGGCGCTTGTTTCAATCCATATAGAGCTTTGTATAATCTGCACACCATCCCTTCCTGATTCTTTTTCACAAATCCAGGAGGTTGTGACACGTAAACTTCTTCTTCTAATGGACCGTTCAGAAATGCAGATTTTACATCTAAATGCATCAGAGGCCAATTCCTGTTAGCAGCTATTGCAATCACCATTCCGATTGTTTCATGTCTTGCTACAGGTGCAAACACTTCAGAGTAATCCAGCCCAGGTTTCTGTAGAAATCCTTTGGCTACCAACCTTGCTTTATGTTTGCCAATTGAACCATCTGGCTTTAACTTCTGCTTGAAAACCCATCTGACGCTGATGGCTTTCTTGTCTTTTGGAAGTTCTGTCAGCTTCCAAGTCTTGTTTCTCTCTATAGCATCAAGTTCTTCTTTCATGGCCTTCAGCCAGAGCTTCTGCTTAAGAGCCTCTTCTGTACTTATGGGTTCAGAGTCTACTAACATGGCACACTGAATAACTTCTCCTTCAGAGTCTACTTCAGTGTCTTGCAGCATGTCAAATTCTGCATATCTTCTGGGGATGTTTCTGATTCTTTGTGGTCTCTGAACTTGTTCAGAGTCTTGAGCTTCAGAGTTTCTAGCTTCAGATGGTTGACTTCCTCCAGAGCTTTGACCATCTTCAGGGGCTGGCATATTTCCAGAGTCTGAATTGCCACCAGAATCTGGATTACCATCAGAGTCTGGGTCATCAGAGTCTGGATCATCAGAGTCACCTTCATCTTCTGAGTCTTCTTCAGAGTCAGAATCACTATCAGAATCAGAATCAACGTCAGAGTTTACTCCAACTTCAGAAATTCTTAACTCTGACCTTTCTTCAGAAGTTCTAACATCAGAATCAGATTGAGACTTATCCCAATTCCAAAATTCTGATTCCTTCACAATCACATCTCTGCTGAATTCAATTTTGTTGGTTTCTGGACAATAGAGCTTGTATGCACCTGTACTGTGGTACCCTATCAGAATCATCACTTTGCTTCTATCATCCAGCTTTTGTCTTCTGGCTTCTGGAACATGTTTATAGCAAACAGAACCAAACACCTTCAGATGACTAACACTTTGCTTATCTCCACTCCACTTCTGTATTAGAACTATTTCCTTCAACTTCTTCGTAGGACATCGGTTGAGTACATACGTTGCAGTGGCAATAGCTTCTCCCCAGAGCTTCTGAGGAAGTTTCTTCTCCTTTAGGATGCTTCTCACCATATCAAGCAAAGTGTGGTTTCTTCTTTCAGCAAGACCATTGTGTTGAGGGGTATAAGGAGCAGTAACCTCATGCTCAATTCCATTCTCCTCACAGAACTTCTGGAACTCTTTGGAGTTATACTCACCTCCACCGTTAGTTCTAAGAATCTTCAACTTCTGACCACTCTGATTCTCAGCCTTCATTCTGAACTTCTTGAATTCATCAAACACCTCGTGTTTAAACTTAATAAGGGATACCCATGTCATTCTTGTGAATTCATCAACAAATAACACAAAGTATTTATTCCCTTCAATCGATGCTACTGGAAATGGACCACACACATCAGAATGTACAACTCCCAAGGCATGTTTTGCTCTTGGAGCAGTTTCTGACGCAAATGACAATCGTGGTTGTTTTCCTTCCATGCAAACTTTGCATGACTTTTCAGGCTTCTTAATTGCAGGAATTCCATGTACCAACTTCTTTGAATTCAGATGTTTTAAGCTTCTGAAATTCAAATGACCAAATCTTCTGTGCCATAGCTCACTCTCCTTCTCAGCACTTGTTGCACTAAGACATTCTGAGTCTGTAGTTCTGACATTCACCTTGAATGTTCTATTCCTTCCCTGTTCTGACTCCATAATCAACTTCTGATTGCAGTCATACAGCTTCAGAAGATTGTCCTTCATGGTAACTGAAAAACCTTTCTCAATTAATTGTCCCACACTCATCAGATTGCTTCTGATGCCAGGTACATACCACACGTTCTGAATCAATGCTGTTTTCCCATTGTTCAGAATCACTCTGACATTTCCCATACCTTCTGCATTAAGATATTTGTCATCAGCACATCTGATCTTTGTCATCTTTTCAGAGTCAAAGTCAACCAGCCATTTCTTGTTTCCAGTAAGATGATTTGAACAACCAGTGTCCATATACCACCAGTCTATCAGATCCATATCATCAGATTCAGAGGCCATCAATAGCACAGATTCGTCATCAGAACTTTTGGCTATATTTGCTTCTTCTGATTTTCTCTCCTTGTTTGACCAACAGTCTCTAGCAAAGTGACCAAACTTCTTACAACAGTAACATTGGATCTTCTTCTTCTCATACTTCTCTTTTCCCTTCTGAGCATTCTTTTGTCTATCAGAGGTTGAGCTTTCTGACTTCTGACCACCATCAGATCTTCTCCTGGCTTCTGACTGCTTCTGATACCTCCTATCAGAAGTTGCTTTCAGAGCCTGCTGCTCTACTTCCCTTTCAGAACTTCTCTCAGTCAAACGCAACTCTTGCGCTTCTAGACTGCTCTGCAGCTCTTCAATTCTCATGGTGCTCAGATCTTTGGAATGTTCTATTGCTACCACAATGTAATCAAATTGAGAGGTAAGGGATCTCAATACCTTCTCCATGATTGTTTCTTCAGAAAGAGTTTCTCCACACGCTTTCATCTCATTAGTGATCAGAATCACTCTGGAGATGTATTCATAAACTTTCTCATTATTCTTCATGTTGAGATTCTCATATTGCTTTCTCAAGGACTGAAGCTTCACCTTCTTCACTGATGCGTCACCACCATAACATCTAACCAGTGTGTCCCACGCAGCCTTTGTTGTCGTTGAATCTGCAATCTTCTCAAACACATTTACATCAACACATTGATGAATGAAGAACAATGCTTTCTGATCCTTCTTCCTTACTTCCTTCAGCGCATTTTTCTGTTCATCCGTCGCATCTGCTGCTACCGGAACATAACCATCAGTGACAAGATCTAGAACATCTTGAGCACCGAACAGTACACGCATTTGGATCATCCAACGATTCTAGTTTTTACCGTCAAATATTGGAAGTTTGGTGTTCATGTTGCCGTTTCCGTTCATCTTTCTACCTTGCACAGTACACTCAGATTTCTCACACAGTGTTTCCCAACCCACAGAATTAAAATTCTGATCAGATTTTGTTCAAGATTCAACACGAATCTAAGAATCAAAATCAAACACACAAGACCTCACGTTCACTCGTGTTTCTCGTGTTTCCCAATGAATCCGAACCGGAGCTCTAGATACCAATTGTTGGTGCAAAGGTAGAATGAATGATGAAGGGAAATATTCTATTAAGAGAATGACGACTACAAAATAAGATAAAAGTTACAATGATTGTCACCCTATTTATAAGCTAAAACTAGGGTTACTAGAATAGGATAAAATCCTAAAATACCCTCTAACAAACATAGGGGCTAAGAAAATAGTACAACTAAAAAATATGAATTACTTCTAATAGTTTTATCTCATACCTCAATAGTTTTAAACTCCCCAGAAATTTAATATAAATTCATTGTGTGGTATGTGGTAAAGATTTATTTGGTCCAACAAATATCTAAGAAGAACATAAATACCTATGTAAAACATGTGCACGAACATTTATTCAACTCATCTATTTCAAAATATCAGGTAAAACAACGATTGGGTCCATAGCTCAGTGGTAGAGCATTTGACTGCAGATCAAGAGGTCACCGGTTTGAACCCGGTTGGGCCCTATTGAAATAATTTATTATTTTTAAAACACTTCAAGAAGTAATTGAGTCAAACCTGATTTGTCCCTTTTAGAAATACATAATTTTTATTAATAAAATGAATACTTTAAAAATTAGGGAATCTACTAGAATCACACTGGGGGTGTAAGCCCCCATAAGAAAACCAATTTCTACTTTAATAATATTTTTATATTTTCTTTTTATCCCCGTGGACACACTAAAGTATTCTTATTCGACACATTACACGTTTACACTAGTTTTATTTTGTCACTTTAAATTTTCATTGGAATTATCTCACTATATTCTTAAATTCGTTCTTCTTATTATAATTATACTTTTCTCCCAGCATAACAACATTAACCATTTATTTTGTTTCTTCGTCCTTGCAATTGCTTCCCATGAAAATCTTATAGTTTTATACTTAATATCAATTAATTTGTGTATATTTTTACATTCATCCATACTATATATTTAAATTTTATTTAAATTTAATAAAATAACTTTTGAATTTTTTAATTATAATCAAAACTTATTTAGTTAAAATACCGAAGCTCTTTTTTATCCCACGGTAAAAAAGAAAAATAAATTCATCGTTGCACATAAGTGTAATTATTTCTAACAAAGTAACCTTTTAGAAATAAATAATTTTTATTCAAAAAAGTAATCAACTAAATGATTAATTGTTAGGAAGGAACATATTCCTACCTTATATGAGACATGAAACCACTTTCATTCATTCTTCATTATGAAAAATGATATTTCAGCTTATTTTCATGAATTTGCGAGTATGAGACAAATATTGTGTGCAAAGAGTCTTATAAAATGTGATAAACATGTATTTCAATATATGAATGTTGAACCATATATTTTGAATACAAAGTTTTATGCCTATTTGTGACATCTTCCATAAATTAGGGAATCTACTAGAATCACACTGGGGTGTAAGCCCCCATAAGAAAACCAATTTCTACTTTAATAATATTTTTATATTTTCTTTTTATCCCCGTGGACACACTAAAGTATTCTTATTCGACACATTACACGTTTACACTAGTTTAATTTTGTCACTTTAAATTTTCATTGGAATTATCTCACTATATTCTTAAATTCGTTCTTCTTATTATAATTATACTCTTCTCCCAGCATAACAACATTAACCATTTATTTTGTTTCTTCGTCCTTGCAATTGCTTCCCATGAAAATCTTATAGTTTTATACTTAATATCAATTAATTTATGTATATTTTTACATTCATCCATACTATATATTTAAATTTTATTTAAATTTAATAAAATAACTTATGAATTTTTTAATTATAATCAAAACTTATTTAGTTAAAATACCGAAGCTCTTTTTTATCCCACGGTAAAAAAAAAATAATAAATTCATCGTTGCACATAAGTGTAATTATTTCTAACAAAGTAACCTTTTAGAAATAAATAATTTTTATTCAAAAAAGTAATCAACTAAATGATTAATTGTTAGGAAGGAACATATTCCTACCTTATATGAGACATGAAACCACTTTCACTCATTCTTCATTATGAAAAATGATATTTCAGCTTATTTTCATGAATTTGCGAGTATGAGACAAATATTGTGTGCAAAGAGTCTTATAAAATGTGATAAACATGTATTTCAATATATGAATGTTGAACCATATATTTTGAATACAAAGTTTTATGCGTATGTGTCACATCTTCCATATTTTTGTTATCCCCTTCCATTTTAATTTTATCCTCAATAGAAAATTCAAAGGTAGTTGCAAGATAGGGTTAGTGTGAGCTCTAGGGGACAATAATTTTATAACAAATTGGTATTTATATTGTGTTATCTATTAGTAATATTAAGACACTTCTTTTCTAAATTTATTTTTCCAAAGTAATAAAATCCCTAGAGTAACTTTTATGTTTAATTTAACATTAAGTATAACTTAATTGTGCGTCCACCTTAAGCATTAGGACATTATTATTCAAGTATTTGTAGTTGCACTTTAGTATGAAATTAGATATCATTTAAGCATAAAGACTATTACATGGATAGACTGGTGATTACATATCATTGATTATGGATAAACAGTTATCGAAGTTTCACATATGTAAAAATATTAGGTATAATATTTATATTTGGCTGACAATTAGTGAGAATAATACTTAAAGTTATATGTAAGTGGCATAACTTATTCTATTATTGATAACGTTGTATACCACCCCTTGACTTAACACCTTTATGGACCCTAAATTTGGAGTCGAGTACTTTATTTCCGTTCATACAATGTTTGTAATATGATGACAATACAAAGATTTGATGGGTAACCATAAATCATCCTGAATGACACAAGATACTTAGATGAAAATTTTCACCTTACAAATCATGAACAATGTCTAAAGGTTGCCTATGTGTCTAGACAAGGGTAACACAGTCCCTCTCTTGTTTACAATTCATACATTAGCGTAAATGGAAACTGCCCACATAATCGTTATCACTGAAAGGTTTTGTAGTATCACATGAAACTTTTTCACTCTGATAGCGATAATATGTTGCTAGATAGCATTCACTACTTATTATGTTAAATATTTGATTATATATAACTTACAATATTAGGGGATTACGCTAAACAAAACATATAATAACAAATTGATTTAAAAAAAATAAGTTAAGTATAGTCCATGGCGCAATCTTACAATGCACTTGTGATAATTAGATAACTATGGTACACCATAAGGTACAATATATTTAATGGAATGTGATACACCGTAATGGAAAATGTGTTTAAATGGGCTTGTTCAACATGGCAGCCCACGCAAGTGGTTATATAATCAGAACTCTTGTGCTTAAGTAAATTATTGTTGACAATATTTTTTTTAAAAATCTAAATTTTATGCATGATATGCAGCATCTTTATATCTGCTTTATCTCATACCTCAACAGTTTTAAACTCCCTAGAAATTTAATATAAATTCATTGTGTGGTATGTGGTAAAGATTTATTAGGTCCAACAAATATCTAAGAAGAACATAAATACCTATGTAAAACATGTGCACGAACATTTATTCAGCTCATCTATTTTAAAATATCAAGCGAACCCACGATTGGGTCCTTAGCTCCGTGGTTGAGCATTTGACTGCAGATCAAGAAGTCACCGGTTCGAACCCGGTTGGGCCCTATTGAATTAATTTATTATTTTTATAAACAGATCAAGAAAACCAATTTCTACTTTAATAATATTTTTATAATTTCTTTTTATCCCCGTGGACACACTAAAGTATTCTTATTCCACACATTACACGTTTACACTAGTTTAATTTTGTCACTTTAAATTTTCATTGGAATTATCTCACTATATTCTTAAATTCGTTCTTCTTATTATAATTATACTTTTCTCCCAGCATAACAACATTAACCATTTATTTTGTTTCTTCGTCCTTGCAATTGCTTCCCATGAAAATCTTATAGTTTTATACTTAATATCAATTAATTTGTGTATATTTTTACATTCATCCATACTATATATTTAAATTTTATTTAAATTTAATAAAATAACTTATGAATTTTTTAATTATAATCAAAACTTATTTAGTTAAAATACCGAAGCTCTTTTTTATCCCACGGTAAAAAAAAATAATAAATTCATCGTTGCACATAAGTGTAATTATTTCTAACAAAGTAACCTTTTAGAAATAAATAATTTTTATTCAAAAAAGTAATCAACTAAATGATTAATTGTTAGGAAGGAACATATTCCTACCTTATATGAGACATGAAACCACTTTCACTCATTCTTCATTATGAAAAATGATATTTCAGCTTATTTTCATGAATTTGCGAGTATGAGACAAATATTGTGTGCAAAGAGTCTTATAAAATGTGATAAACATGTATTTCAATATATGAATGTTGAACCATATATTTTGAATACAAAGTTTTATGCGTATGTGTCACATCTTCCATATTTTTGTTATCCCCTTCCATTTTAATTTTATCCTCAATAGAAAATTCAAAGGTAGTTGCAAGATAGGGTTAGTGTGAGCTCTAGGGGACAATAATTTTATAACAAATTGGTATTTATATTGTATTATCTATTAGTAATATTAAGACACTTCTTTATTAAATTTATTTTTCCAAAGTAATAAAATCCCTAGAGTAACTTTTATGTTTAATTTAACATTAAGTATAACTTAATTGTGCGTCCACCTTAAGCATTAGGACATTATTATTCAAGTATTTGTAGTTGCACTTTAGTATGAAATTAGATATCATTTAAGCATAAAGACTATTACATGGATAGACTGGTGATTACATATAATTGATTATGGATAAACAGTTATCGAAGTTTCACATATGTAAAAATATTAGGTATAATATTTATATTTGGCTGACAATTAGTGAGAATAATACTTAAAGTTATATGTAAGTGGCATAATATATTCTATTATTGATAACGTTGTATACCACCCCTTGACTTAACACCTTTATGGACCCTAAATTTGGAGTCAAGTACTTTATTTCCGTTCATACAATGTTTGTAATATGATGACAATACAAAGATTTGATGGGTAACCATAAATCATCCTGAATGACACAAGATACTTAGATGAAAATTTTCACCTTACAAATCATGAACAATGTCTAAAGGTTGCCTATGTGTCTAGACAAGGGTAACACAGTCCCTCTCTTGTTTACAATTCATACATTAGCGTAAATGGAAACTGCCCACAAAATCATTATCACTGAAAGGTTTTGTAGTATCACATGAAACTTTTTCACTCTGATAGCGATAATATGTTGCTAGATAGCATTCACTACTTATTATGTTAAATATTTGATTATATATAACTTACAATATTAGGGGATTATGCTAAACAAAACATACAATAACAAATTGATTTAAAAAAAATAAGTTAAGTATAGTCCATGGCGCAATCTTACAATGCACTTGTGATAATTAGATAACTATGGTACACCATAAGGTACAATATATTTAATGGAATGTGATACACCGTAATGGAATATGTGTTTAAATGGGCTTGTTCAACATGGCAGCCCACGCAAGTGGTTATATAATCAGAACTCTTGTGCTTAAGTAAATTATTGTTGACAATATTTTTTTTAAAAATCTAAATTTTATGCATGATATGCAGCATCTTTATATCTGTTTTATCTCATACCTCAACAGTTTTAAACTCCCTAGAAATTTAATATAAATTCATTGTGTGGTATGTGGTAAAGATTTATTAGGTCCAACAAATATCTAAGAAGAACATAAATACCTATGTAAAACATGTGCACGAACATTTATTCAGCTCATCTAAAATACCTGTGTTTAATATGTAAAATATACACCACAAATAATATGCAAAAAAAAATAATTTCAAAATTATAAGCACACCGATCATAGGGTCCATAGCTAGGTGATAGAGCATTTGAGAGAAGATCAAGAATTAATTGACTAAAACCTGATTTGTCCCTTTTAGAAATACATAATTTTTATTAACAATATGAACACTTTAAAAATTAGGGAACCTACTAGAATCACACTGGGGTGTAAGCCCCCATAAGAAAACCAATTTTTCCTTTAATAATATTATTATATTTTCTTTTTATCCCCGTGTACACACTAAAGTATTCTTATTCCACACATTATACGTTTACACTAGTTTAATTTTGTCACTTTAAATTTTCATTGGAATTATCTCACTATATTCTTAAATTCGTTCTTCTTATTATAATTATACTTATCTCCCATTATAACAACATTAACCATTTATTATAATTTTGTTTCTTCCTCCTTTCAATTGCTTCCCATGAAAATCTTATAGTTTTATACTTAATATCAATTAATTTGTGTATATTTTTACATTAATCCATACTATATATTTAAATTTTATTTAAATTTAATAAAATAACATATGAATTTTTTAATTTCAATCAAAACTTATTTAGTTCAAATACCAAAACTCTTTTTTATCCCACGGTAAAAAAAAAAGAAAATTCATCGTTGCACATAAGTGTAATTATTTCTAACAAAGTAACCTTTTAGGAATAAATAATTTTTATTCAAAAAAGTAATAAACTAAATGATTAATTGTTAGGAAGGAACATATTCCTACCCTATATGATACATGAAACCACTTTCACTCATTCTTCATTATGAAAAATGATATTTCAGCTTATTTTCATGAATTTGCGAGTATGAGACAAATATTGTATGCAAAGAGTCTTATAAAGTGTGATAAACATGTATTTCAATAGATGAATGTTGAACCAAATACTTTGAATACAAAGTTTTATGCGTATGTGTCACATCTTCCATAAATTTGTTATCCCCTTCCATTTTAATTTTATCCTCGATAGAAAATTCAAAGGTAGTTGCAAGATAGGGTTAGTGTGAGCTCTAGTGGACAATAAATTTATAACAAATTGGTATTTATATTGTATTATCTATTAGTAATATTAAGACACTTCTTTATTAAATTTATTATTCCAAAGGAATAAAATCCCTAAAGAAACTTCTATGTTTAATTTAACATTAAGTATAACTTAATTGTGAGTCCACCTTAAGCATTAGAACATTATTATTCAAGTATTTGTAGTCACACTTTAGTATGAAATTAGATATCATTTAAGAATAAAGCTATTACATGGATAGAATGGTGATTACATACGTAAAAATATTTATAGTTGGCTGACCATTTGTGAGAATAATACTTTAAATTGTATGTAAGTGGCACAACTTATTCTATTATTGATAACGGTGTATACCACCCCTTGACTTGAAACCTTTATGGACCCCAAATTTGGAGTCGAGTGCTTTATTTCCGTTCATACAATGTTTGTAATATGATGACAATACAAATATTTGATGGGTAACCATAAATCATCCTAAAGGACACAAGATACTTAGATGAAATTTTTCACCTTACAAAACATGAAGAATGTCTAAAGGTTGCCTATGTGTCAAGACAAGGGTAACACAATCCCTTTCTTGTTTACAATTCATACATTAGCGTAAATGGAAATTATACACATAATCGTTATCACTGAAAGGTTTTGTAGTATCACATGAAACTTTTTCACTCTGATAGCGATAATATGTTGCTAGATAGAATTCACTACTTATTATGTTAAATATTCAATTAAATATGACTTACAATATTAGGGGATTATGTTAAACAAAACATACAATAACAAATTGATTTAAAAAAAAAGTTAAGTATATTCCATGGCGCAATCTTACAATGCACTTTGATAATTAGATAACTATGGTACACCATAAGGTACAATATATTTAATGGTATGTGATACACCGTAATGGAATATGTGTTTAAATGGGCTTGTTCAACATGAAGCCCACGCAAGTGGTTGACAATATTTGTTTTAAAAATCTAAGTTTTATTCATGATATGCAACATCTTTATATCTGTTTTATCTCATACCTCATTAGTTTTAAACTCCCTAGAAATTTAATATAAATTCATTGTGCGGTATGTGGTAAAGATTTATTAGGTCCAACAAATATCTAAGAAGAACATAAATACTTATGTAAAACATGTGCACAAACATTTATTCAACTCATCAATTTCAAAATAACAAGCAAATCCATGATTGGGTCCATAGCTTAGTGGTAGAGCATTTGACTGCAGATCAAGAGGTCACTGTTTCGAACTAGGTTGGGCCCTATTGAAATAATTTATTTTTTTTATAAACAGATACTAAATTAATTGTAATTAGTTTTAAAGAAGTTAACCTTATATAAATAATTAACTTTTATTTAAATAAAGTAAACACTTAAATGACTAATTATTACCAAATAAGTTCTTTTAGCACAAAATTGATAATCTTTTTTCAATCATTTTGCCTCCATTGGTTCAAAGTTGTCAAACTATTCAGTTAAACATTATTATCTTTTAAAATACATTAACCATTTTTCAATCATCCTTTCATTTTAAGCAATGTTTTTTTTTTCTTTCTGGTTCTTAGAATGAATTGTGAGTAGGAGACAAATTCAATATACCAAGAGTCCTGTAAAAATTTAATGAACATGAAAAATAAAAATAATAAATTCTAACGAATGACTTAAAATCAAAATGTATATGCATGATAAGCAACATATTCAATAACTCTCGTATCTCTGACCATTTTGGTTTTAAATCAATTAAAATTCCAAAGGTAGTTGGAGATGTGTCCATGGTGTGACATGTGGTAATGAATATATAGGCTTCTATCGTTCTCTAGGAAGAACTTATAATACCTATGTAAAATATGTAAAACATACACCACAAACAATATGCAAAAAAATAATTTCAAAATTACAAGCACACCGATCATATGGTCCATAACTAGGTGATGGAGCATTTGAGAGCAGATCAAGAAGTAATTTACTCAAACCTGATTTGTCCCTTTTAGAAATACATAATTTTTATTAATAAAATGAACACTTTAAAATTTAGGGAATCTACTAGAATCACATTCGGGGTGTAAGCCCCCATAAGAAAACCAAATTCTCCTTTAATAATATTATTATATTTTCTTTTTATCCTCGTGAACACACTAATGTATTCTTATTCCACACATTACACGTTTACACTAGTTTAATTTTGTAACTTTAAATTTTCATTGGAATTATCTCGCTATATTCTTAAATTCGTTCTTCTTATTATAATTATACTCTTCTCCCAACATAACAACATTAACCATTTATTTTGTTTCTTCATCCTTGCAATTGCTTCCCATGAAAATCTTATACTCTTCTCCCACCTTAAGCATTAGAACATTATTATTCAAGTATTTGTAGTCGCACTTTAGTATGAAATTAGATATCATTTAAGCATAAAGACTATTACATGGATAAACTGATGATTACATATAATTCATTATGGATAAAGAGTTATCGAAGCTTCACATACGTAAAAATGTTAGGTATAATATATATATTTGGCTAACCATTTGTGAGAATAATACTTAAAATTGTATGTAAGTGGCATAACTTATTATATTATTGATAACAATGTATACCACCCCTTGACTTGAAACCTTTATGGACCCTAGATTTGGAGTCGAGTACTTATTTCCGTTCATACAATGTTTGTAATATGATGACAATACAAATATTTGATGGGTAACCATAAATCATCCTGAATGACACAAGATTCTTAGATGAAATTTTTAACCTTACAAATCATGAAGAATGTCTAAAGGTTGCCTATGTGTCTAGACAAGGGTAACACAGTCCCTTTCTTGTTTACAATTCATACATTAGCATAAATGAAAACTGTACACATAATCGTCATCATTGAAAGGTTTTGTAGTATCACATGAAACTTTTTCACTCTGATAGCGATAATATGTTGCTAGATAGCATTCACTACTTATAATGTTAAATATTCAATTAAATATAACTTACAATATTAAGGGATTATGCTAAACAAAACATACAATAACAAATTGATTTTAAAAAAATAAGTTAAGTATATTCCATGGCGCAATCTTACAATGCACTTGTGATAATTAGATAACTATGGTACACCATAAGGTACAATATATTTAATGGAATGTGATACACCGTAATGGAATATGTGTTTAAATGGGCTTGTTCAACATGGTAGCCCACCATTGGGTCCATAGCTCAGTGGTTAAGCATTTGACTGCAGATCAAGAGGTCACCCGTTCCAACCCGGTTGGGCCCTATTGAAGTAATTTATTATTTTTATAAACAGATACTAAATTAAGTGTATATAATTTTAAAGAAGTTAAGCTTATATAAATAATTAACTTTTATTTAAATAAAGTAAACAGTTAAATGACTATTTTTTACCAAATAAGTTCTTTTAGCACGAAATTGATAATCTTTTCTTAATCATTTTGTCTCCATTTGTTACAAGTCGTCAAACTATTCAATTAAACATTATTATCTTTTAAAATACATCAACCTTTTTTCAATCATTCTTTCTTTTTAAGCAATGTTTTTTTTTTGTGGTTCTTAGAATGAAATGTGTGTAGGAGACAAATACAATATACCAAGAGTCCTGTAAAAATTTAATGAAAATCAAAAATAAGTATAATAAATTTTAACCAATGACTTAAAATCAAAATTTATATGCATGATATGCAACATATTCAATAACTCTCGTATCTTTGACAATTTTTATTTTAAATCAATTAAAATCCCAAAGGTAGTTGAAGATGTGTCCATGGTGTGACATGTGGTAATGAATATATAGGCTTCAATTGATCTCTAGGAAGAACTTAAAATACCTGTGTAAAATATGTAAAACATACACCAGAAACATATATGCAAAACATTAATATCAAAATAATGTTTCTTTTTTAGCAATTTTTTTTTCTGGTTCTTAGAATGAATTGTGAGTAGGAGACAAATACAATATACCAAGAGTTCTGTAAAAATTTAATGAACATGAAAAATAAGTATCATAAATTTTAACCAATGACTTAAAATCAAAATTTAAATGAATGATATGCAACATATTCAATAACTCTCGTATCTCTGACAGGTTTTGTTTTAACTCAATTAAAATTCCAAAGGTAGTTGAGGACGTGCCTATGGTGTGACATGTGGTAATGAATATATAGGCTTCAATTGATCTCTAGGAAGAACTTAAAATACCTGTCTAAAATATTTAAAACGTACACCAGAAACTTATATGCAAAACATTAATTTCAAAATAATAAGGACACCAATTATAGGGTCCATAGCTAGGTGATTGAGCATTTGAGAGCAGATCAAGAAGTAATTGACTCAAACCTGATTTTTCCCTTATAGAAATAAATAATTTTTATTAATAAAATGAACACTTTAAAATTTAGGGAATCGACTAGAATCAGATTGGGGGTTTAAGCCCTCACAAGAAAACCAAATTCTCCTTTAATAATATAATTATATTTTCTCTTTAACCCCGTGGACACACTAAAGTATTCATATTCCACACATTACACGTTTACACTAGTTTAATTTTGTCACTTTAAATTTTCATTGGAAATCTCTCACTATATTCTTAAATTTGTTCTTCTAATTATAATTATATTCTTCTCCCCGTATAACAATATTAACCATTTTTTTTCTTCCTCCTTGCAATTGTTTAACACCCACATATAATATATGTCTAGAATACATATTATACATAGTGTAATACTGGTACTGAAATACATAAGCGCCTAGCGGCAGCAGCGTACATATTACATGCCCAAAAGGAAACGCTACATGGCACAAAATATACACAAAGGTGCCAAAAATAAAACTAGGAGCCTAATCATTGTAAAATGATCTCAAAAATATCTACACAGCGGAGACGCCATCCAAAACATCAGGTAAGCAAGACATCACCTTAACTTATCCTTACCATTCACCTGATCGGAACTACCTGAAAAATAATCAACAACATGGGGTGAGATAATAATCCTAGGGGGTTCCCTATCTTATGGGTCCACTAGGATCTACAGGGTTTTCTAATCAATATCCAACTTAAGGCAACAAGGGAAATAAGACTTAATTGATAGGGAAAAATCTCATAATGTATGGGAACATGCTCATGAGTTCTCACAACTCAAAATAAGATCACTATTCAGATTCACAAAACATCAATCCCTGAGCGGACCTACGTCTAGGGCAAGCCCCGTTCATGCATGCTCGTATAATTCGACTTTCATGGTGGATATCGAGTCTTCTATGAGTTCCAAACTCAATCCGAGCGACTGTCACCCGTATGGGACTCTAACCCACTTAGGGTATCTTTCCCCATATGGGCCTGTAACCCACTTTGGTGTCCACCTATCCCCCATGTCTGCCATGGTTGGGGATCAAACCCAATTGAGGCACGAATCATTGGTGTCACATCTTATTGCTTACTCATCTAAGCATATCTAGTTGGGATGTACACCACTAAGGGTAAAACATTATGAATACGTGATCAGTTCCACAAAACATAACTAGATTCATCAATCACTGTTGACTTTATTCACCAATATACAAGTAATAACAATGCATGTTCCATACAAAGTGTCTCACCCTCAACTATAGCAACCATTCATTTACGACCTTCACATAAGTATCGTACGAATAAATTTCGCTTTCTAATGTTATTTAAGTTATAAGTCTAACTTATGGCCAAAAATGATCACTAGGTTAACTCACTATATTCCATATGTGATTATCACATTTGACACTGATTCAATTCAAGTATAACATAACAAGTGATTAATGGTTGATGAAATGCACTTAGAAACATTAAAGAAATGAATTTTGAAGTTTTTGGTATGAGCCAATCGATTGGTTGGGGTAGCCCAATCGATTGGTCCATCTCACATTTCTGTTTTTCAAAGAATGCAGAGGATCAATGATTGATCCTCAGTGTCAATCGATTGGTACCTGAAAAATCTCCAGTTTTCCAAAACAGAAACTTTGTGCAATCGATTGGAGCTCCCTATCAATCGATTGGTTCTGCCAAAATTTCATTCCCTTCAAAACAGAAAGTTAGTACAACCGATTGTTACTAAGGACCAATCGATTGGTCCCAAATAATTTCCACTTTGCCACACACAAAAACTTCATTTCTTCTGCACACTTACATAATTTCAACCTGCATAATGCTTATTTCATTTCTAACAACCAACCACTTGTCACAAACATAAAAACACATCAGCAACACTTTCAAAGCAACAACGATATCATTAAATCACAAGAATCCAACAAATACCAAAACACACGTAGAATCATCATTAATGAAGATTCACATGATTCATGGAGGAAATAATCATAATATCATCTATCCTACTATCAATTACATGGTTTATCAAACCATAATTTCTATATCTAAATTTCTACCTAGAACCCACCTTAAGAATGGAAGATGAGGCTGAAGAAGATGATGAGATGAGATGGTGATGAAGTGATGATGATGGATTCCAAGCTTTTCCTCCTCCTTCTTCTCTCCACTAGCTTGTTTCCTCTTCTTCCCTTTCTATCTTTCCTTCACTTTCTAACTTTCCCCTTTTTCCTCTATAAGTGCTTCTACCAATATGAGAAAATGAGACATGGAACATGTATTACTACATGTGGTTGGTAAGAGACCACTAAGTGAGAACATGTGGACAACAATCCATGAAATATTTGTGTGGATAGAAAGTGGGTAGGAGTAGTAGAAAGAAATATCTTGAGTGAAACCACACTTAGATAATTATTCTACCAGAGCAATCGACCCATTATTAGTGTTACCAAAATGTCCCAATTAATAAAAGGTCAGTCCCAATTAATATTAATTAAGTCAATCTGAATTCACTATTTACTCAATTTATCCCAACTGATAACTTTTAGAGCATATAGGAACTTAATTTATCTCAATTAATAGGAATTTGTGTATTTAAGGAAATACGGGGTATTACATCCTCACCCCCTTAAATAAAATTCGTCCTCGAATTTAAATATTACCTGGAAGAGATGAGGGTATACTTCTTGCATTTCAGACTCCAGTTCCTAGGTAGCATCACTTGGATGTGATTCATCCCACTGAACCTTAACAAGAGAGATCTCCTTATTCCTCAACACCTTAACTTCCCATCCTACAATACGACTTGGTAGAGGTTCGAAAGTTAGGTATGCTTCTACTTCTATTGAATTTGGAAGAATATGATGAAGAGAGTCTAGAATGAACTTCTGAAGTTGAGATACGTGAAAAATGTCATGCATTTCTGATAGAGAAGGTGGTAAAGCTAATTTGTAAGCTACTTCACCAATCCTCTCTATAATCTAGTATGGTCCTACGTATCTCGGACTTAACTTTTGTGACTTAAACGGTCCCTTCAGTCTCAATTTCGGAGTCACCTTTAGAAATACATGATCACCTTCATTAAATTCTAATTGTCTTCTCCAGTGATCTGCATAGCTCTTTTGGAGATCTTGTGCTTTCTTCATTTTATCACAAACCATCCTTATCTTTTCCATAGTCTCTTGAATAATCTCCAGTCCTAAGATTCTTTCTTCACCAACTTCTGTCCAACACAAAGGTGTTCTACATTTTCGTCCATACAAGGCTTCATAAGGAGCCATCCCGATACTCGCATGGTAAATGTTGTTGTATGTGAATTCGATCAATGGTAATAGCTCATTCCAATTTCCCCCACTTTCAAGTACACGAGCTCTTAACATATCCTCTAGTGTCTGTATCGTCCTCTCAGTTTGATCATCCGTTTTAGGATGATTAGACATACTTAAACACAACTTCGATCCCATAGCTTGTTGGAATGCCCTCCAGAATCTTGAAGTAAACTTTGGGTCTCTGTTAGATACAATACTAGTTGGAACACCATGCAGTCTTACGACTTCTGAAATGAACAACCGTACAAGATGACTTGCCTTGTAAGTAGTTTTCATGTCCAAGAAGTGCGCAGACTTAGTCAACCGATCCAAAATCACCCAAATTGAATCATAACTACCTTGGGTCTGAGGTAACCCTACTGCAAAATCCATTGAAATACTATCCCATTTCCAAACTAGAATCTCTAAAGGTCTCAATAAACCACCTGGCTTCTGATGTTCGATCTTTACTTACTGGCACACTATGCATTCCGACACATACTCTGCAATATCTATTTTCATTCCAGGCCACCAATAGTCCTTCTTTAAGTCTTGATACATCTTCAATGAACCTGGATGTATGGTAAACGCCCCCTTGTGGGCTTCCTCTAAGACTTTTCTTTTCAGTTCGGCATCATTCGGGACACAAATCCTTTGATTAAAAAGAATAACTCCATCCGGTGATTGAGTGAAACCTGGTTGAGTCGACATCTCTTGCAACTTCTCATCTATTAGTTGTCCTTGCTGGATTTCTTCCTTTAGGTTAGAAGTAACATTCAAATTTCCCATTATCACACCATCATGCGTCCAATTAAACTGAAGGTTAAGATCTCAGAACTTTTCCAACAATGCGTATTCTAACATCATTAACTTAGCTTTATGCATCTCTTTCCGACTCAAGGCAACTGCAACCTTATTCGCTTTCCCTGGGTGATACTTAAGCTCAAAATCAAAGTCTTTCAAATACTCCATCCATCTCCTCTATCTCATGTTCAGCTCTTTCTGGTCAAATAAGTATTTCAAACTCTTATGGTCACTAAACATCTCAAAACGTACTCCATACAAGTAATGTCGTCACACCTTCAATGCAAAAACAACAACAGCTAATTCAAGGTCATGAGTTGGATAGTTCTCTTCATGAGCCTTCAACTGACGAGAGGCATATGCTACAACCTGACCACTCTGCATTAACACCCCTCCTAATCCTTTCTTAGAGGCATCACAAAATACTTCATAAGACTTACTAGGATCAGGGATGATTAAAACATGAGCTGTCGTTAGTTTTTCCTTCAGACTCATGAAACTCTGCTCACACTGCGAATCCCATTTAAAAGAAATTTCCTTTCGAGTAAGTCTAGTCATTGGTAAAGCTAACTGAGAAAACCCTTTTATAAATCTTTGATAGTAACCTGCCAAACCTAAGAAACTTCTGACTTCAGAAGCATTCTTCGGTCTTTCCTAATTAATAACTGCTTTGACTTTAGATGGATCTACAGATACTCCTCCTTGTGATATGACATGACCAAGAAACTTCACTTTGTCCATCCAAAATTCTCACTTACTTAGCTTGGCAAAAAGTTGCTTCTCTTGCATTACTTATAGAACAATCCTTAGATGCTCTTCGTGCTCTTGTGGAGTACGAGACTAAATAAGAAAGTCATCAATAAAGATCACCACGAACTGGTCCAAGTAAGGTTGAAATATTCGATTCATATAGTCCATGAAAATAGCAAGGACATTCGTCACACCAAAAGGCATTACCAGAAACTCATAATGGCCATATTGGGTTCTAAACTCGGTATTTGGTACATCCGAATTCTTAACTCTGATTTGATGATAGCCCGACCGTAAATCAATCTTCGAGAACACACATGCTCCTTTCAACTGATCTAGCAAATCATCTATCCTTGAAAGGGAGTATTGTTCTTAATGGTGACTTTATTCAACTAGCGATAATCGATACACAACCGCACACTACCATCTTTCTTCTTCACTAATAACACAGGAGCTCCCCATGGTGAGACACTAGGTTAGATGAAATACTTGGTTAACAACTCTTCCAATTGATCCTTTAACTCTCTCAACTCGAGTGGCTTCATACGATACGGAGAAATGGAGATTGGAGTCGTCCCAGTTATGAGATCAATAGAGAATTCCACTTCTCTTTCAGGAGGAAGAGAAGTGACATTCTCAGGGAAAACTTATGGAAATTCACAAACGATAGGAATTTGTGTAACATTCAGATTGTCGCTAGGTTCCTTGGTGAGAACCAAGAGAACTGACTTTTCCTTCTCAAATAAGAAATTAACCACGCCAACCGTACCTTCCAAGATAGTAGTTAATACATCCTTTAGAATAGCTTCACTAGATGGAATGATGATTAACTTCTCTTCACATCCAATAAACACCGAATTGGCGGAAAGCTAATCCATCCCCAAAACCACATCAACCTTCTTAAGTGGTAAACAAATAAGATAAATCTGGAAAATTCTACCATTCACCAAGAGCGAACAATTTTCACAAATTAACGGTGTCTCAACCACATCATCCATGGCGGTAGTAACCACAATAGGAGGAGACAAAGGAATTTCTTGCAAGCCAAGATGCTTCATACACTGAATTAATACAAAAGAGTGTGTTTCCCCGCAATCAAACAATACAAAACAAGAATGATCATTGATAAGACACGTACCAACAATCAGAGCATTGTTGCTCTTAGCCTTCCTTGCATCCAAAGTATAAACTCAACCAATGTTCCTCCCTTGCACTTGATTCTTATTTTGAGGGAAATCCCTAATCACACCTAATCACACTCCTAGTACATCTTCCAAAATGAGACTTCTTACATACTTGACATTGTGGAGGATGGTTAGGTCTTACATGCGACACTTGTCTTCCTTTGAAAGATTGAGGTATAGGCCTAAACTGGTTACCTGGCCTTCCCTGGTCCTTCTGTCCACTCTTATGCTGATCCCTTTCTTCTTGAACTTTCTACAAACTGTTCTCAGCCACATAGCATTGCCTTATCAATTAAGCATAAGTAGTGAATTCTCTTTGAGAAACACTATGAAAATTTTCACCTCTTAAACCAAATAGGAATTGATCGATCTTCCACTTCTCATCTGATGTTTCACACTTAAGGACTTGCTATCTATTGAAATGTGGTTTATATATTTAAGGAAAACTTGATTTTGATTTAAAAAATTTAATTTCAAAATGATCATAATAAAATTTAAGACTATTGGCTGAAGTAAATAAGAGTAGAAACAATTGGATAAAAGCTCAACTTTATTTAATGGAATGGTAGTCTGTAAATGACAAGACTCCATGGATTTTTACAAAGTTGAAAATGGTAATTTACATGGAAAAGGGTTACATTGAATACAAATGATCCTTAATCCTTCTACCATTTCTTGATATCCACTATGCTCTTAACCAATGTTGGGGATGAACTGATGTCGACCCTTGTGCTCAAACAAGTCTTCAAACTCACTGAAGATCAGCAGAATGCGGTTACTTGCCATAATCCCTAATTTTTGCATAAGTTTCCCCAAGGTGGGGTACTCAACTTATCGGGAAATTATTTCTGTTTTATGTCTATAATTTTTTGCCTGGATCGCCCTTTCGAGTTTTCAATCCACCGAGACGCTCATTTTTGCCTAAGCCGCCCTTTCGGGTTTTCAACATAGCGAGTTGTTCTTTTATTTTTTAGGCGAAGTATTTCTTGACTGCATCTGTGTTCACAGGACAAGTGAACTCTTCACCATCCATAATTGTAAGAATCAGTGCGCCGCCTGAAAAAGGCTCTCTTAACAACACATGAGCCTTCATAATTAGGAGTCCATTTTCCTTTGGAATCTGGCTTGAACGTCAAAATATTCTTGAGCACAAGGTCACCTTCTTTAAACACATGGTCTGACCTTCTTATCAAAGGCTTTCTTCATTCTCTGCTGATATAACTAACCATGACACATGGTAGTTAACCTCTTCTCTTCAATCAAATTCAGCTGATCAAATCTGGTCTGACACCATTCAGCCTCAGTCAACTTGGCTTCCATGAGCACACACAATGAAGGAATCTCAACCTCTACGGGGAGTACTGCTTCCATACCATAAACAAGAGAGAAAGGGGTTGCCCCTGTTGAAGTATGGGTGGATGTACGATACCCGTGCAAAGTAAAAGGGAGCATTTCATGCCAATCCTTATATGTGACAACCATCTTCTGGATAATCTTCTTGATGTTCTTATTTGTAGCTTCAACAACCCCATTCATCTTGGGTCTATAGGGAGAAGAATTATGATGTGCAATCTTGAAGTCTTTGCAAAGAGCTTCCACCATATTGTTATTCAAGTTCGATCCATTATCAGTAATGATCTTACTTGGCACACCATACCGACATATAATTTGATTCTTGATAAACCTTACAACAACTTGCTTGGTCATATTTGCATACGATGCCGCTTCAACCCATTTTGTGAAGTAGTCAATTGCCACTAAAATAAAATGATGTCCATTCGAAGCTTTGGGCTCAATCATCCCAATCATATCAATTCCCCACATGGAGAAGGGCCATGGGGAAGAGATAACATTCAATAGTGTCGAAGGAACATGAATCTTATCAACATAAAATTGAAACTTGTGGCACTTCTTCACAAATTTGCAACAGTCAGATTCCATTGTCAGCCAATAGTAACCTGCTCGCAACATCTTCTTCGCCATTGCATATCCATTGGAATGAGTACCAAAGGAACCTTCATGCACTTCGGTCATCAACAAGTCTGCTTCGTGTTTATCCACGCATCTGAGTAAAACCATGTGGAAGTTTCTCTTGTACAGTATCTCACCATTCAAGTAGAAATTACCGGCTAATCTTCTCAAAGTCTTCTTATCTTTCAAAGATTCCCCAGGTGGGTAAATCTGACTTTGGAGGAAACATTTGATGTCGTAATACCACGACTTCTCGTCTTAAATCTCTTCAACAACAAACACATGAGCTGGCCTATCAAGACGCATCACAGATGAATTGGGAACTTCATTCCAATACTTCACTAAAATCATTGACACCAATGTTGCAAGAGCATCTGCCATCCGGTTTTCATCTCGAGGGATATGATGAAACTTAACCTTTGTAAAGAAAGTTGAAATCCTCCTCGCATAATCTCTATATGGTACTAAACCGGGTTGGTTTGTCTCCCATTCACCTTTGATCTGATTCACAACCAAAGCCGAATCACCGAAGACATCCAAATACTATATTTTGAGATTCATGGCCTCTTCAAGCCCCATAATGCAAGCTTCATATTATGCCATGTTGTTTGTACACTTGAAAGTCATTCTAGCTGTAAATGGTAGATGCGTGCCTTGAGGAGTAATAATCACTGCCCCAATGCCATTTCCATATTGATTAACAGCTCCATCAAATACCATGCCCCAACGGGAACCAGGTTCTGGGCCTTCTTCAAGCAATGGTTCATCACAATCTTTCATTTTCAAGTAAAAAATCTCTTCATCAGGAAAATCATATTGTACTGACTGATAATCTTCAATTGGTTGGTGAGCCAAATGGTCAACCAAGATACTACCTTTGATTGCTTTCTGAGATCGGTATTCGATATCAAACTTTGATAACAACATCTGTCAGCGGACAATTCTCCCAGTTAAAGCAGGCTTCTCAAATATATACTTGATTGGATCCATTTTAGATATCAACCAAGTGGTATGATTCAACATATACTGACGCAGACGCTTAGCAGCCCAAGCCAATGCGCAACAAGTTTTCTCAAGCATCGAATACCGAGTCTAACAATCGGTGAACTTCTTACTAAGGTAGTAGATCGCAAATTCTTTCTTTCCAGTCTCATCTTGCTGACCAAGAACACAACCCATACTATCTTCGAGTATAATCAAATACATGATCAACGGTCTTCCTTCCACAGGGGGAGGCAAAATCGGAGGTTCAAGCAAATATTCCTTGATACTGTTAAAAGCTTTCTGGCAATCTTCGGTCCAATCACAAGACTGATCTTTCCAAAGAAGCTCGAATATAGGTGCACATGTGGTAGTCATGTGGGAAATGAATCTGGAAATATAATTCAAGCGGTCGAGAAAACCTCTGACTTGCTTCTCAATTTTGGGCTCAGGCATCTCTTGTATTGCGTTGACCTTGGCAGGATCAACTTCAATACCCTTCTCACTGACAATAATGCCCAATAACTTAACAGAACGAACACCAAAAGTACACTTATTGGGATTCAAGCGGAGTTTATACTTCCTCAAACGCTGGAATAGCTTCAACAAATGCTCAACATGTTCCTCTTCATCAATTGATTTAGCAATCATGTCATCGACATAAACTTCAATCTCTTTATGCATCATATCATGAAAAAGAGTAGTCATTGCTCTATGGTAAGTTGCACCAGCATTCTTTAAACCGAAAGGCATCACTCTATAACAGAATGTTCCCCAGGGTGTAATGAATGTGGTCTTCTCCATATCTTTGGGTGCCATCTTGATCTCATTATATCTGGAAAATCCTACCATAAACGAAAAGAATTTGAATTTAGCAGTATTGTCTACCAATATATCAATGTGTGGCAGAGGGAAATTATCTTTCAGACTGGCTTTATTCAAATCTCTATAGTCGACACACATGCGGACTTTTCCATCTTTCTCTGGCACAGGCACAATATTGGCTACCCATTGCGGATACTCAGTGGTCACAAGGAAACCTTCATCAATCTGTTTCTACACTTCCTTTTTGATCTTTACAGCCATATCGAGATGCGTTCTTCTCAACTTCTGCTTGACTGGCGGGCATTTTGGCTTCAACGGCAGCCTATGCTCCACAATCTCAGAATCCAACCTAGGCATGTCTTGATAGGACCAAGCAAACACATCTGAATACTCTCGAAGAAGATCAATCAACCCCTTCTTAATATCTGGGCACAGTCGAGACCCAATCTTGACTTCCTTCACATCATCTTCGGAACCCAAGTTGACTAGCTCAATCTGCTCTTCAAACGACTGAATAATCTTTTCATCTTGCTTAAGAAGACTAGACAATTCATCACTCACTTCTATATCACTTTCCTCCTCGGCCTCAAACACAGGGAATTCAAAATTTGGAGAAGGAGAAAGATCATTGTATTCAATGGGGTTAGAAACCAACCTGCATAATGATTTGATATTTTGATTTTAGAGAAGTGAATTTGTGACCAAATATTATGCAGATGGATAATTATATTGTTTATTTATGTTTTTTGTGATTACCATTTTCAGAATAAAGCAAAAAGTAAAAATAAACATTAAGGATGTGGATGAATAGAATTAATTTTATTGATGATCAATTTAAAATGCCCAAACAATGTTCACTTCTCCCTTAGGCATAGGAGAAGGATTTTAAAATATAAAAGAAATTACTTAAATCGATGCAAAATAACAGGAATATCAACGGCAGTCCAATTGTTGCATGTCTTTCCATGCGTTACAAAGTTGGTGCAGTCTTCCTCTTCGCTATCCTCTAGCACAGCAGATAAGTGTTGTTCATTGCCATGAATGAACCCTCCGCTACGAAAGCTGAGTTGCATATCTTTAAATCCTACAATTGATGAGCCTTTCTCGAACCCCAAACCGGTTCTGCCTTTGTTGTCGGAGACCTCTACCATGCGCCCCCACTGATCAACAGTACCTTCTTCAACAATCTTCTAAGCATCTTTCAACGAGGACATAGGTGCCCTAACTCTCTTCTCAGCAGCAATAGATAAGGCTTGGAATGGAGTTCCAACCTCATCCTCAGCTTAAACATACGAAAAAGATGACAAATGGCTAACCAACAACTCCCTCTCTCCTCCAACAATCACAAGCTTGCCATTCTTGACAAATTTCAATTTCTGATGCAGAGTGGAGGTAACAGCTCCTGCCTCATGAATCCATGGCCCTCCCAATAAACAGTTGTAGGCCGGGTGGATATCCATTACTTGAAAAGTAATCTGAAATCACTCTGACCTATCTTGACTAGAAGGTCCACTTCACCAATTACTGTCTTGCGCGACCCATCAAAGGCTTTGACGATTACACTGTTATACCTCATAGGTGCTCCTTGGTAAGATCGCTTTGACAAAGTTGACTTTGGAAGCACATTCAGTGACGAACTGGTGCAAACAAGCACATTTGACAAAGCATCTTCCTTACAGTTCATTGAAATATGCAAAGCCAGGTTATGATTTCTTCCCTCCTTCGGGAGTTCTTCATCGCAGAAGCTCAGATTATTGCATGAAGTGATATTAGCCACGATGTGATCAAACTGATCCACAATAACATCATGCTCTACGTATGCTTGCTCAAGAACTCTCTGTAGTGCTTCTCTGTGCGCTTCAGAATTCATCAGCAGAGACAACACTGAGATTTTTGAGGGGGTTTGGAGCAGCTGCTCTACCACATTAAACTCGCTCCTCTTTATCAATCAGAGTACCTCATCATCATCATTGGCTTTCAATTTGCTGGATTCACCAGACTTTATCATTGTAGCATTGTACTGGGTACGATACAGCCCTATCATATGAATACGGGACTGGGCCCGCTAACCCTATTACCAACGGCGATACTGATCTTTGACTGGCATTATTATTGTTGTTGCTGTCATATTGAATTACCAACCGCTCTTATTGTTTGAAAACGGGCATTATGACATTTACATCGTCATCTGCATGACGGGATTGAACAATTTGGATCATGCCTTCATCCATCAGACGATGGATGTCCCTTTTCACTACAACACACCCTCTTGGGTTCACACTACAAACAACACAACCATCATAGTCATGTTCACAGTCACTCACCATACAGATATCCTTATGCATCTGCACCAAGGATCTTCGGATAAACCGGACGTCATAAACCTTGAATTCTCCAAGAAAATCGTCCACCATATTCACTGAAGAGTTCCCATGAGCGGGCAAAGGGTTTGCTTTCACATTCGGTGCACGGTCCTCGAAGGACACCATACCATTCTTCATAAGCCTTTAAACCTCATACTTCAATGGATAGCAGTGTTCAATATCGTGTCCGGGTGCTCCTTGATGAAAAGCACAATGGAGCTCAGGTTTATACCACCAAGTAAGTGGTTCTGGGATCTGCGGTGGGTTCCTCGGTTGAATTAAGTTCTTGAGAACTAGCGAGGGATACAACTCTGCATATGACATAGGAATCAGATCAAAAGAGACCTTTTTCCTGGATTGAATTAAGTTCTTGATGATGGTTGTTGTTGGTATTATTGTTGTTGTAGGTGTTCGTTCTTTATTGCGGTTGTTGTTGTTGACGTTGATGTTGTTGTTGTTGTTGAATTTGTGTTGCTTGTTGATTAGAAAATACCGGAATTACTGATGACACTTGATGATGATGATGTTGACGGGGTGGTGGATTTCTTCTGATCTAAGGCCTCCTCTGCCTCCCACTGATTACTACGTTGGTCTCACTATCCTTCTTCTTACCAAAGTTGCTACTATATCTCTTTCTTGTTGACGCCTCATCTCTTGACAATCGTCCCTCACAGACTCCTTCCTCAAGTCTCATCCCCATGTTTACCATTTCGGTAAAATCATTGGGGGCACTAGCGATCATGCATTCATAATAAAATGAACTCAGAGTTTTTAAGAAGATTTTTGTCATCTCTTTCTCCTCCAAAGAAGAAGTGATCTGGGCAGCCAACTCCCTCCATCATTGCATTTCATGTATCTTTGCACAACTCAAGAAACTGATCCTTCATTTCGTCCATCTTCTCATAAACATTTGGACCCTCAGACGGCTCGGAATAATAGATGGTATCCTCTACGCGAGGCAAAGTGTACACAACGGGAGGTGGCACGAACATGACTGGGCTAGATGTCGGTCTGGAAGAAAATGTAGGCGCAAAGCCTTCGGGCACAAAGTTGGGCGACATTCTCCATGGGAACCCAGCAGGCATATTCGGCGTGAAGTGGGCGGTAGCAGCAAGCATGGTAGAGGTAGTCACCTCTGAAGTAACAGTCCTCGCGGGAGGAGTTACATGTGTTGGAAAAGCTTGATTCTGAGCAGTAAGAACTGACTCCATCATGGCAGTCAGGCGGGCGATCTCATGCTTCAGCTCTCTGTTCTCTTGCTCCAAATGTTCCATGATTTTCAGATGATTGGCTCGGGTATTGTACCGGTGAATCAGCTTGGCTAAAGCATAGAAGAAACACCAATCAGACATCTGGAGAAAACCTGCTTATGCAAATGATACATGAAATGCAATGCTTGATTATTTTTATTTTTCAAGGAACTTACTATATCATTTGCAAATATATAATATTTAAATGGCAATTGCAACAATTTGGTATGACCAAAAATCTCTTTTTATTTATATAAATTGGAAGAATTACACTAAGTACAATTTCAGAAACCAAAATAAAAAGATACAAGAGAAAAGGAGACTAGTCATCCTAAGGATCCCTAACAACAATGTCAGAAGATTTGGCTGAAGGCACGTACTTCCTTCAAATGCGACGGATCTCGGTCTCAAAAGAAGCCTTCATCTGAGTTTTCTCGAGAACAAGCTGATCAATAATCTTCTTCCAAGTAACAGAAGGTTGAGGCATGCTAGAAGAAGAAACCTCTGGCTCTCTTTGTCTCTTCGTCACTCGGTCTTCAAGTAGCTCAATAAGTGCATCTTTGTCCTTATACTCCAACTGCAACTCTTCATGCTTCTTGCTCAAAGCACGGAAACGCTCTTCCCACATATCCTTCTCTTACTTCATCTTGGCGAGCGCGTCTTCCAACTCCTCTACATCTTGGTTAGGGAGAGTTAATGGCTCAACCACAACCATAGACATAGGTCTTTCGTAAGGATAAGGCATCTTCAACTCCATAGCTCTCTTCTTCACCCAAAGAGTGTAAGCTTCCAAAGCTACACAATTGCACGGACCAAGCTCGGATCTTCCTTTCCTATGTACATTCCGCCAAGCATACACAATCTTCTGCTTCAAATGTTGGGAATCTTTACCCTCTTGATAGAAAAGACCTTCTAACAACATGTTATTAGGTTTGTCTCTCAAGGGGAACCCAAGTTGACGACGAGCCAAAGCAGGATTGTAGTTAATTCTTCCTTATGTACCAATGAGAGGCACATTAGAGAATTCACCACAAATATCAATAATCTCTAAACTGCTTAAAGACGGATCATACCAAACTATATCCTCATTAGTGAGAGACATAAGTCTCTGAGACCACCTTAGACATTGTTTGTTCTCCATAAAAGTAGGTGTCTGAGGCAAGTGCAAAATAAACCACTTGTACAGAAGAGGAATGCAACAGACAATCGTTCCACCACCTTTAGAATTCCTTAGATGCAAAGAGAAATACATATCACCCAACAAAGTAGGCACAGGATTCCCAATCAAGAAAAGTCTAATGGCATTAACATCAACAAAACTGTCAATGTTAGGGAATAACGCTAATCCATAGATGAGCAACACAAAGATAGCTTCAAAATCATCCACACTACCAGCTTGAGCAAGAGTAGTAGCTTCCTTGATGAGGAAAACAAATAGAAACCCAAATAAACCTCCTTTCTTCACCCAATGAGCCTCTATCTCAGACTTCTTCAAGTGAAGAGCTTCAACAATAAGATTAGATTAGGGAATCTCCTCCAATCCGCCAAAAGGCACTCTATTAGAAACAGGTATCCCCAAAAGATGAGAATACTCCTCCAAGGTATGCACAAGCTGAAAATCTGGGAAAGTGAAACAATGGTAGAGAGGATCATAGAACTGCACTAGCACACTCAAGAGTCCTTCAACCATATCAGCAAATAAGATGGACAGAAGTTTCCCATGATGTTGTTTGAAGTACAAGGGATCTAATACAAAAGATGCTAGCTTCTTTAACTCTTTTAAGTCGGGACATCTGAAATTGTACTTCTTAGTGTTCCTTCGTCCATAATCCATGGTCTGAAAATATTTGCAAATGATACCTTAGTTCCTTGAAATTTGCGTGTGATGAATGTTATGATGCGCATGAATGCATGAATGCAACAATCACAAATAAGGGATCACACACAAGGCAAACAAAGGTCAATGGAAGAATCAAGTCATTGTCAAGATGAATCATCCATTTTGGTGGATTATGGTTTACACCTTATCAACACCCAAGTTCCATTGATATTGACAAGACTTGATTGGATCAACTAAGAATCAAGGGTTTGTTGTAAGTCACGAGCATGGAGTCTGGGTAAGAACCATCCCAAAGGAGTGAACTAAGGATAAAAACCTGTAGATCATGTTCTAAAAAGTTCCCAGTGTATTAATTCCATCCATCGGATATTACAGGTTAAGATGGCTGACTCATTGACCCATAATATTCTCAAGAGAAACTCGTCTGAGTGTAGTATCGTGTAACAACTGTTATCAAGTTTACACTTGAACAGTTTCCGCACTACATCCTAAATAGGCCAAGACAGGTTAAATGTTCTAAGGTCCTCGGCTTCTCAGACCCAATTAGAAATAGTAATGCCTAACCATAAATACTTGTGTGACATTTCCAAATCCAAAGGAGTCTCCACAGATCAGATGGATCTTAAGTCAATTTATTAAGGATTACTCCACACAAGTCGAACATGACTATACCATCCTCCTATTTTAATTGCACTCAAGTTCGGGTTAGAACTTATCTTACCACTCAGCGATCACCAAGCACAACAAGCATATTATATCACACATACATATATACAAACATCACATATATACAAATATATACACACAAAAAGTAGGCTAAACCCACTGGAGACTATTTCCCAGCAGAGTCGCCACTTAATTTTTGTAGCGAGAAATTCATGATCATCAAGCTATTGACAAGCAAGAGATCAAATAGCGAGAGTCGCCACCGCGCTTTTATTGTTTCCAAAGGAAAAAGGAAAAAGTACGAACAAAACCCAAAAGTAAGAAGTTTTCAAATCAAAACTAATAAATAGTCAAAGATTATAGGTAAGGGGGTTGGTTACACAGAGGGAATGTGTTAGCACCCAAAGTGTCCTAGGTACTCCTAGGGAGCCCTTTTTATGTGCATATGTACTTGGTATAAAGTGATATTTACAAACAAATAGAATGTGGGGATGAGAAAAAAATTCATTAATTTTATTTTTATGTTTGACAAGACCTTCGGTCTTTTGCCTACGTGCCAACATAAAAATGAGAGATCTGTCGCAACCTGAAAAATATAGTGCGAAAAAAAAAAACCGGCGAAAGAAAAAGACAGAAGAGTCGCCACCGTGCGTTATTCATCCCAAAGGAGGGAAAGGAAACGCTCGAAGTAAACCTGAAAAAGGAAAGGACAAGACGGGGTCTCGCAACCAAATCTTGGGTTCGGGAGTCGGTTATGCGAAGGGAAGGTATTAGCACCCCTACGCATCCGTAGTACTCTACGGGATCCACTTTTGTAGTTCTTGTCTAAAGGGTGTGGGTTTATCTTGTGCTGTTTACAAAAAAAAAAGGTTAAATGAAAATGACTCGCACGGATGTCGCATCCACTACATACGTATCTCATCTGAATATGAGAATCAGAGTCTTCGTAGCTCGGCTGACCTATGGGTTGGGGGATGTGTGCTCGCTAAGACATCGCGTCTTATGCCTACGTATCTCATCTGGCCTGAGAATCAGAGCAAAACGTAGTTCGGCTAACTACGGGGTTATGGATTGGGTTTTGGGCGAACAACGTTACTACGCAATCTACCGGATGCTCGACCTTTGGAGACTTACTCGCCTGTGGTAGAAGGAGTTAGCGTGTTGCTTTGGGTTTTAGGGTTTGGGATGCTCGAGGGAAAAAAGGCAGTCCTTGACGAAGGAACCGCGCTACCTGCAAGGATATGAATGCAAAACACAAAACATGTATCTCAAAGTAAAATGCCACCAAGGGGCTCAAACGTTGCCTCCTATCGAGGTCTTCCAGCTAGGAAAGCAGTAAAATGCGGGAAAAATGTAAAAGTACCACGCGGATAAAGATCCGAAGTAACAGCAATTAGAGGAATGGGAAACCCTGAGATCCTTCCAAGCTAATGCCATCAAAGAAAAGTGAGTCAGTACAGGTAATCGGAATGAACCTCCAGGGGTTATCCCACAAATAAAGTGGGAAACCACGCAAGTTATCCCTGCAAAAGTCATGTGAGCCCTCACAAAAATTCAACAAAAGGGTTAGTGAAACACCATAAGCATTTTTTTCATGATCAACAGTATGGTTTCAAAAAACTTAAACCCTGTGGCATACATTTCAGAAATTAAACGGTTAAACATTCAAGGCATTGTTTATACATTCATATACATATTAAACCCATGGGCAAAGGTAATGGGAATAATGGCAAACCTGATTGGAGAGCTTGATTGAAATTGAGTTGCACCCGTGAGGTTTACAAAACAATCTTCAGGGTTTATGTGAGGCAGAGGTGATTCTGTGTAGTTGAGTTCCCTTCGGGGTTTGGAGGCTGCTCTGAACTCCGTTAGGTCTTCTCTCACTATCTTTTTCCTCAGGGTTTTGTTCCAAGGAAACCTCAGAGTATTTTGCTTCTCTTCAAAATCCCCTTTGTTCTGTGTTCTCTCAAGTGAAGCCTTGGTATTTATAGACTGAATTTCATGGTTTTGTGGGCTCAAATGAGAGAGACCCAAGTCCAAAAAATTATATTATATTTTATTTATTTAATTATTTATTTAATTAATTAATTAATTAATTAATTAAAAAACAAAATTTATTATATTTTTTATTTATTTATTTATTTATTTATTTTTGTAAAAAAAATTATATTTTTTTTTCGTTTTTTTTTTTTTTTTTTTTTTTTTTTGGATCTAATTCTGATTGACATGATGAAATGCAATATAAAATGCTAAATGAATGCATGAATGAGGAGGGCAAATTTTGGGGTGTTACAGCTGCCCTTATTCAATCATCAGCTAACCCGAGTAGGATGAAAGCGAACAGCTTATCAGACAAACGGGGTGAGCTGTGATTGAATACCAAAGACAGACCGAAAATTTGTGCTCCGAGAATACCACAAAAACGCGGAAATACACCGCGTTGTTTATCTTTCTTCCGATCCTCTGGCTTAATCTGGAGTTTCGATCCTCTGGCTGAACCTATACTCAATTTAGTCCTCTGGTTGGACATTAATTTTGATCCTCTGGCTTAATCTGGAGTTTCGATCCTCTGGCTGAACCTATACTCAATTTAGTCCTCTGGTTGGATATTAATTTTGATCCTCGGGCTGGATACGATTTTGATCTTCTGGCTAGATCTTCTTCGATCTTCTGGCTAGATCTCCTTCGTTTCGATTCTCTGGCTGAATCTATTTCGATCTTCTGGCTAGATCTGAATTGTTGCGATTTTCGATCTTCTGGCTAGATCTGAATTGCTTCGATTCTCTGGCCGAATCTATTTCCTTTGATTCTCTGGCTAAATCCATTTTCGGTCTTCGGGCTAGACCTGACTTTGATCTTCTGGCTAGATCTGGAGTGTCGATCCTCTGGCTGAATCTGAACTTAATTTGATTCTCTGGCTGAATCTACTTCGATCTTCTGGCTAGATCTGAATTGTTTCGATTCTCTGGATGAATCTATTTCCGGTCTTCGGGCTAGACCTGACTTCGATCTTCTGGCTAGATCTGGATTGTTTTGATGATAAATTCCCATCATTAGGATCCCGCATCTGAGGCATGCGCTGGTTGACCCTCTTTTGAAATCTACACCCAACCTTCATATTAGATATGCAGCTTCGAGAATATTCCACTTTTGGGCTTCGTACATATTCTTCGGGCTAGAACATGTTGTAACGACTCCTCAATTAGACTTGCTGGGGAAATAAAGCTTGTAGGCGACTTCACTGGGGAATCTTCAAATTGAGCCTCAGGCTGACTCTTGGGAAAACGATTCTCAGGCTGAATCTTCAAAAATGACCCTCATGCTGGATCACGGGAAAACGATTCTCAGGCTGAATCTTCAAAAAGTGACCCTCATGCTGGATCACGGGAAAACGATTCTCAGGCTGAATCTTTAAAATGACCCTCAGGCTGGATCCCTCACGCTTGATCCTCTGGCTGGATCTCATGACCTTGGTTGTAAAGTAATTCTTCAGTCTGCTTGGAAGAACATGTTTATCAGCTTATGTGTATGCTTGATATGATATGCATGCAAATGCAAATGTTATGCATGGTGTAAAAAGAAATCTGCTTGGGGAAGCAAACTCCGGTAGGGAACAGATCGTTGTATCAATCCTTGAATGCTCTGTGGGGAATGATCCGTCTGCCGGGACCAATGAGCCACCAAAAATAAATTGGCTGCTTGAAAAGTTGACCTTGCGGGGGGAGTATCAACTATGGAAACTTGGTTCGGCGAGGCTCTGTGAGGAGAGTCTGTGGGGAAAACACTTCCTGGGGAAATGTCGTAGGAAACGACCTTTGCTGGGGATATGAACTTGCTAATTGTCCTCTAGCTGGGGATTGGAACAAATCTGTTAGAAATAATGCTGGGGATGAGATGAACACTGGGAACACCACCCTCTTGTCCGTTGGGCATGCAACCACTCTGCTGTTGCTAGGAAGATACAGTCTGACACCGTCAACTCCGCTGGGGATAGACAGTCTGGATACTGTCAACTCTACTGGGGATAGACAGTCTGGATACTGTCAACTCTGTTGGGGAACATGCTCTGCTGAGGAGAGACTTTGTCAACCGCTTGGGGATGAGGATTCATGACTTGGCATCCGGTTCCTGTGACCTGCAACCAAAAATACACGTATGCCTCGGGGGAATTACTCGGTTTGAATTCACCGTTCGGGATTAAGCACATTCAAAGCAATTTTAAATGTTTTCCTGTGCAAATCATTTGCAAAATCCACCATTATGTTCATATGCAATATGTTTTATCAAAAATTCGGACATTTTTGCAAACAAACTGATAAATGAAAAATAAAGAGGCTCTTTAACTGAATTATTCGACTCTTAATGGGGAGGAAATTTGTGCCAGGAATAGGCGAGGGTATCAGGAAGCTGATCCCTGAAAAGAGGTGATCGCTATAAAAAGAGAACTATCCTAATGGCAATGGGGAAACGGGGTCCCACTGAGTTTCGACTCTGCTATGGCTCGTATGTCCTCAAGACGCTCTGCTCATCTTGCTTTCTGAAGTGGATGATTAGTCGATCTTTAACCTTCGAAGATTGCCGGATTGAATGAAACGGTGATATAACACTGATGAACTCAGATCATAGTCATTCGCTTATTCCCTAACTTTTCCTGGATCGCCCCCTTTTCGGGTTTTCAATCCACCGGGATACCCATTTTTGCCTGAGCCGCCCTTTTGGGTTTTCGACTCACCGGGTGTACTCTTTTTTTTATATATATCCCTAATTTTTGCCCGAACCTCTTTATTCTTTTTTTTTGGTTCGTCGGGATGCCCCTTTTTTGCCTGGACTATTCTTTTTACTGTCCAGCGGGTCTATTTTATGCGAAGTATTTTTAACCGCGTCTGAGTTAATAGGGGACGGGAATCCTTCGCCCTCCATGGTTGTTAGCGTCAAAGCTCCGCCATAGAAAATCCTTTTAACCACGTACGGACCCTCATAGTTCGGTGTCCATTTGCCCCTGTGATCTGTGTTGGGAGGAAGAAATCTTTTGAGTACCAACTCACCGACTCGATACTCCCGAGAGCGCACTTTCTGACCAAATGCTTTCTTCATTCGTCTCTGACCGAGATACGTCAATTCTGGGTACGTAGTTCCAGCATAGCACCATTTCCCTGTTGGTTTGATTGATGACCAAAGCTGAGTCCCCGTATACATCCAGGGATTTAATCTGTATTTTGACGGCTTCCTCAAGTCTTAGGATACAAGCTTCGTATTCGGCTTCATTGTTGGTGCAGGGAAAAGTTATTCTGGCACCAAATGGCATATGAACCCCCTTCCGGTGTGATCAACACTATACCAACTCCGCGACCATTGACGTGGACCGCCCCATCAAACATCATAACCCATTTGGATTCAGGGTCAGGCCCCTCCTCCGGGAGTGGTTCCTCTCAATCTTTCGATTTGAGAAACATGATGTCCTCATCAGGAAAGTCAAACCTCATAGGTTGGTAATTATCAATCGGTCGCTCTGCAAGATAGTCTGACAAGACATTTTCCTTGATGGCTTTTTGTGAAGTGTATTGGATGTCATACTCTGTCAGTATCATTTGTCACCTAGTAACCTTTCCGGTAAGTGATGGCTTTTCAAAAATATACTTGACTGGATCCATTTTTGATATCAATAGAGTCGTGTGAGTCAACATATACTGTCTTAGTCGGCGAGCAGCCCATGCCAAAGCGCGGCAAGTTTTCTCGAGAAATGAGTATCTTTGTTCACAGTCGGTAAACTTTTGCTAAGGTAGTATATTGCATGCTCTTTTCGACCTGACTCGTCATGCTGACCGAGCACACAACCCATTGACCTTTCTAACACAGTCAAGTACATGATCAACGGTCTTTCCTCTCGGCCTGTAGACTGGCCCCGATCTTGATCTATTTCTTGTCGTCTTCGGTACCAACGTTGATGGTCTCAACCACCTCCTGATAAGGTGTAATAGCTCGGTCCTCCTGTTTCAACAATCTGGCTAACCCTTCAGGAAATTCACAATCTTCCTCAGCCCCTTCTTCGGCTTGATAGATAGGATTGTCGAAGTCATACTTGGCCATAGCAGTGTCGTTAGCAGTGAGATCCAGGTGGTCGGCTCTGCATGATGGAGGATCATGCTTTACCTTAGAATGAGAGATTTTTTTTTTGAAAGAAAGGAAAAACGAAAAAAGAAACATTGCCATTTTTTTTGTAAAAAGTAAAAAAACTGAAAGAAAGAGAACACAAAATTGTTTGCAAAAGCCGTCCTTTATTGATGATAAAAATAATTGCGAAACGTAACTAAATGGATGGCCCTACAAATGAGCCGTTACACCTTGGGCAAAGTGTAAGACTTTATTATGCATGTAATAAAGGAAAACAATAAAAATCACTCTTTCAGTAGAGTAACCCGAACGGTTTTTTCAGACGACCAATTGTCGAGCTTTTCTCCCGGGACACACGGGCGAATCCAGCTATCTAAGTCACAGTCGCTGTCAGCCTTGTCTTCATCTGCAGCATTGACGATGTGGGGAGAAACCAAACCCCCGCTGGAGAGAGTACCGGTTTCATTCTTCTGAGATCCCGGAGCATACCCCAATCCAAACTTGTCTTCTTTGATGACTGGCTCCACAAATTTGCCCCAGCCTTGGGCATTACCAGCTTCAACCACTTCGACAGCATTAATCCCCTTCCCGCCGTGAGCCGGCATCGGGTTCTGGATAACATTAGGCACCAGAGCAAAATTGATAGCCTGGGCATCTCTCAAATCTTGTACCTTTAACTGGAGAGCCTTGCAATTATCTGTAGTATGGCCAGGTGCGTTGGAGTGAAAAGCACATCTGGCGTTGACATCATAACCTCTAGGCAAATTATTGGGATCGATTGGTGGGGCCAGAGTTCTCAACGTAACCAGATTCATGTCAATCAGCCTGGGAAGTAATACTGAATAAGGCATTGGGATTGGCTCGATGACCCGGTCCGTTTGCCTTGGACGTTGTTGATAGTGTCTCTGCTGACCCGGATTACCTCCTTGTTGTTGATTGTTGTACCTGGGTTGTTGTTGCGGATGACATTGCGGTTGAGGAACAAGTGTTGGAATAGTGACTGCGGCCACTTGATCTTGATAATAATTAGGGCGTCCTCTACCCCTGCCTCTGCCGGCATACACAACGCTTGCCTCGCCTTCTTTTCTTTGCTGACCGTTACCAGCAAACAGTCTTTTGGGACCTGATGAGTTGGAAGCACTATTGTCTTGAATTCGGCCCATCTTCAACAGACTCTCGATTCTTTCTCCAACAATTACTATCTCTGCAAAGCTGATTGACGGGCAAGCAGCCAATCTCTCAATATAATTGCCTTGAAGAGTGTTCATGAACATGTCCGCCATCTCCCTTTCAGACATAGGGGGTTGGACGGACGCAGCAATCTGTCTCCAACGCTGAGCATACTCTCTAAAGGTTTCCTTGGCAGTCTGAGACATACCTTGCAACAAGGTCCGATTTGGAGCCATGTCCAAGTTGTATTGATATTGCTTGATAAAAGCCTCTGCCAAGTCTTTCCAGCTCTTGATGGTAGTACGAGACAAATGAGAATACCATTCACGAGAAGCTCCAGTTAGACTGTCTTCAAAATAGTACATCCACAGCTTTTCATCTTCCGTGTGAGCTCCCAACCTTCCCAGATAAGATTGGAGATGAGTGCGTGGGCAAGAAGCCCCGTTGTATTTCTCAAAAGTAGGGGGTTTGAACTTGTGAGGAATCCTTACTCCCTGAACCAGACCAAGATTTGTGACATCAAAGCCTAAGGAATTTTGAGACTCCAAAGATTTGAGCTTCTCAGCAAGCTCATCCATACGGCGAGTGGTCTCGAGGGCCTCGTCGTGCAAAGAAAATTGATCACACTGATAATCTTCAGTAACGGGGTGCCCGTTAATCCGAATTCCTTGATTCACATTGTACCTTCCGCCAATACCATTTCCAACATTCCCTGTGTTGCCAACATTACCCGGGTTTCCATCAGCATTTGCGTTACCCGCGTTACCAGTGTTCACAGGGTTATCAGCGTTCCCAGGGTTACCAGGGTTTCCCTCAGCATTTGGTATCTCCAAATCTGGATTGGGCCTCGGTTGCTCAACCAATTCCCTCAACTTCTCTTGGCCTGCTGCCATACCAGTCATCAATGTCATGAACTGATCCATCCTTTCACGCATATCAGCCAACTCTTTCTGTACTTGGTCCATCGCTAGTTGTGGACGATTTTCCTTTGTCGGGTACCTGTGGACTCGCTTGGGACCAATAACTGCCTGATACAGGGAACAAACATTAGACACTGCGGTGACACCTGCAAAACAGACAAGGGTTAATATGCATGGTATGCGATGCACTGCTTGTTCAGTTTTAAGGCACCCCCGTTTTGAAAGGGAATACCCTGCAAATGAATAAGCATGAGATGTTGGATGCAAATATGCAGATGATGTTATGCAATGCAAAGGCCTGTCAATCAGAATTGATGTATCTGCTTGAACATCTGTCAGGTTGCACTGTCTGGAGAGAAATTAAGAGCACACCAAACAAAGGTCATGGGATGGATCATGTTATCCTTAATATCAACCACCCATTTTGGTGGATTATGGTTTACACCTTATCAACACCCGAGTTCCATTGATATTAAGGATACCTGATCGGATTAACCATGAATCAAGTGTTTGTTGCAAGTCACGAGCATGGAGTTTAGGTTAAGAACCACCCAAAAGGAGTGTACTAAGGTTTAAACCTGCCAAACATGTTCTACAAAAGGTTCCCATAGTCATAATCCCATCTTTCGGATATTATTAGAGGAACGACTACTCGTATTCCAACAATATTCTCAAGAGAGACTCTTATGAGTGTAGTATCGCGTAACAATCGTATCAAATCTTACATTTGAACGACTTTCGCACTACGTCCTACGAATAGGCCAAGATGGGTTTGGTAAACTAAGGTCCTCGGCTTCTTAGGTCTATATTGGAACAAGTAATGTCTAACCACAACTTACTTATGTGACATTATTGATCTCAACATGACCTCCACCAAGTGAATGGGCTTGCGAGTCAACTCGCTAAGGAATAACTCCACACAAGTCGACAAGACTATGCCATTCTCCTATCCTAAGTGCACTCGAGTTCGGGTATAGAACTCATCTCACAAAGATCACCAAGCAGCCATAGCCAGCCAACAGATAAAGCAATGATATGTACACAATGGAATAAGGTAAAGCAGGTAAATAAATAACCGTACAAAAGCATGAACACCCAATAAACAAACTACAAAAGCTAGGAGGGACTCGCTTAGGGAAACCGGGTCCCCAGCAGAGTCGCCAGCTGTCGCAACCTGAAAAATACAGTGCAAAAAAAAAAAACAACCGGCGAAAGAAAAAGACAGAAGAGTCGCCACCGTGCGTTATTCATCCCAAAGGAGGGAAAGGAAACGCTCGAAGTAAACCTGAAAGAGGAAAGGACAAGACGGGGTCTCGCAACCAAATCTTGGGTTCGGGAGTCGGTTATGCGAAGGGAAGGTATTAGCACCCCTACGCATCCGTAGTACTCTACGGGATCCACTTTTGTAGTTCTTGTCTAAAGGGTGTGGGTTTATCTTGTGCTGTTTACCAAAAAAAAAAGGTTAAATGAAAATGACTCGCGCGGATGTCGCATCCACTACATACGTATCTCATCTGAATATGAGAATCAGAGTCTTCGTAGCTCGGCTGACCTATGGGTTGGGGGATGTGTGCTCGCTAAGACATCGCGTCTTATGCCTACGTATCTCATCTGGCCTGAGAATCAGAGCAAAACGTAGTTCGGCTAACTACGGGGTTATGGATTGGGTTTTGGGCGAACAACGTTACTACGCAATCTACCGGATGCTCGACCTTTGGAGACTTACTCGCCTGTGGTAGAAGGAGTTAGCGTGTTGCTTTGGGTTTTAGGGTTTGGGATGCTCGAGGGAAAAAAGGCAGTCCTTGACGAAGGAACCGCGCTATCTGCAAGGATATGAATGCAAAACACAAAACATGTATCTCAAAGTAAAATGCCACCAAGGGGCTCAAACGTTGCCTCCTATCGAGGTCTTCCAGCTAGGAAAGCAGTAAAATGCGGGAAAAATGTAAAAGTACCACGCGGATAAAGATCCGAAGTAACAGCAATTAGAGGAATGGGAAACCCTGAGATCCTTCCAAGCTAATGCCATCAAAGAAAAGTGAGTCAGTACAGGTAATCAGAATGAACCTCCAGGGGTTATCCCACAAATAAAGTGGGAAACCACGCAAGTTATCCCTGCAAAAGTCATGTGAGCCCTCACAAAAATTCAACAAAAGGGTTAGTGAAACACCATAAGCATTTTTTTCATGATCAACAATATGGTTTCAAAAAACTTAAACCCTGTGGCATACATTTCAGAAATTAAACGGTTAAACATTCAAGGCATTGTTTATACATTCATATACATATTAAACCCATGGGCAAAGGTAATGGGAATAATGGCAAACCTGATTGGAGAGCTTGATTGAAATTGAGTTGCACCCGTGAGGTTTACAAAACAATCTTCAGGGTTTATGTGAGGCAGAGGTGATTCTGTGTAGTTGAGTTCCCTTCGGGGTTTGGAGGCTGCTCTGAACTCCGTTAGGTATTCTCTCACTATCTTTTTCCTCAGGGTTTTGTTCCAAGGAAACCTCAGAGTATTTTGCTTCTCTTCAAAATCCCCTTTGTTCTGTGTTCTCTCAAGTGAAGCCTTGGTATTTATAGACTGAATTTCATGGTTTTGTGGGCTCAAATGAGAGAGACCCAAGTCCAAAATTTTTTATTATATTTTATTTATTTAATTATTTATTTAATTAATTAATTAATTAATTAATTAAAAAAAAAATTATTATATATATATTTTTTTTGGATCTAATTCTGATTGACATGATGAAATGCAATATAAAATGCTAAATGAATGCATGAATGAGGAGGGCAAATTTTGGGGTGTTACAAGATCAAAACCTCATAGTTCGTGATACAAATTCCAAAGTGGATGCATTGTTTTTAACAAAAATAATAATTTGAAAGGCACAAAGGCCTAAAAATGGTTTGAATGAGTTAGTTCTTTTTGGCTTTTTGAAAGTTTAAGTCAAGTATAGTTAAGTCTATTTACAAGTTTGATTTAAGAAAAGAAGTTTGAAAATGCAATGGCATAAGGCCAAAGTTTCTATCTTTTTTACAAAAAAGTGGTCAAAGTTTAGAACAGAAGCAATTCACACAAAGAAGATTTTGAAAAATGGAGGAAAGGATTTTGAAATTAAAGAAATGGGGAGAAGATTAAGAGACTATCGTATGTACAAAATTAAAAGTTTAGAGTTGAAAAGATCTAACCAAATGGATAGCAATCCAATAGACAAGAATGTCAATAGAAACCCAGAATTCCCTTTGGACTTTTAGAATCAAGCAACACACAAATTATATTATCTTGAAGAGTAAGGCATCAAATAAAGATGGCCACATCCAAGCTTATCAATTCCATGATCTTCTTCAAAGTAGTCCATATAACAAATGAATTCCACAAGTCACAGGTTCAAAATAACAGCTTCACAATGATCATGTTGCAGATGAACTTACAAATGTCTTCAAAGATGTATCAGATGAATTTCAAATTGCAAGCACTTGGTTCTCAACAAATTGGCATTGGCCAAGTCCTTTAGCATAGAAAGGTTGCCTAGATTCTAAGTCCATTTGTCCAAGATCAAGCCAACAGTCCACACAAAAGTCTTTTAGGGTTTTTGTTGTTATTATGTACATTAATGGTCAAAGACCACACAAACAAGCAAAGTATACACGAAGAAAATATATCACACAATATGGTCCAAGTGGACAAAGTGAAAATTACATTAACATAAACAGTTAGAATGATATGAACAATGGCAAATGAAATAGAGTGCTAAAAGTAAATTGCATTAAAGTAAAGGCTTGAAATTAAAAGTTAGTAGTTAACGGGTTAGAAGTTAGTATTGTTTTGCTTTTGCTTTTCATTTTCAACACATTCTTTGGAGAACACTCAACCCACTTATCACAAGCATGAATTCTTAAGCCAAAACATCTTCCAAAGGAAGGAAAGAAGGCCAAGTTTCCACACAATACCATGAAAGAGGGGAGACTTACAATCTCACTAACTAGAATGTTTATGATTTTTATGTCACAAATTTAGCGCTATGTTAAGCAATCGTAATTGGACTTATGTAGAAGTCACAACTATTTGAGGTCGAGCAATAGAATTTTGGTGTTAATGCATGTTAGAGACATAGTATAATGGACTATGCTCATGAAACATACCACACACAAAAAGAATGTGCAAAAGGTGTGGCCTAATCTCATCCATACTCATGTCAATTTTTCAATCAACTAGCATTAGGACTTTGAGACATCATAGGCCAAATGAGATGAATGCATAAAGAAGAGGAATGAGATGAAGAGGGAGGGGAATGGATTAAATCACAAATTTGGGCAAAGGAGGACTTTTACCAAATTAATATCATCCATTAATTTTGGGAGATGCAATGTACATTCCATCAATCCCCTAAATCCAATGATATTAACTTGACAAAGTCAAATCAACCTGGACCAAGGCCCAACAACAAGAGTCAAACATAAACAAGCCATCACAATTGGTCAACAAATTTATTTGGCATTTATTCAAATTAAAATACTAAAATAGTGCATTTAAATTAAATATGATTTGTCTAATTCCTAAAATCTCATCAAAACACCAAAGAAATTGCCATGAGATTTATCATAGGTAAAGCAAGGTCAAAGGACCTTGGAGAAAAAATTTCATAATTTTTGGATATTTAAAAGTATTTTTAAACAATTAAAAACAAATGAAGAATCAATTAATTCATGAAAAATATTAATAATGATCCAAAAAAATAATTTCAATTCAAAATATGAAAGAGAAAAATATTTGAAATTTTTTGGTGAAAGTCCCATATTTTTTGGATTAATATTAAATTTAATATGAATTATTGAAAATAATGCAATTAAAATGAAAATTAAAATTTCAAAAAAAAGTGGACCACTTGATCTCCCTCATTAATTGAGGTGGCAGATCAAGTGCCTAGAAACGCGCTATCCACGATGGACATGAGTCAACACACCATAACATTGGTATTCAAAAGGAACGATCGTGATTAAAACAAATTACATGGATCCTATGGTTGTGAGGCATGTCAGCGCATGGTCGGAGTTGTAGCTCCGGTCTTCTTCTCCGGTGGACCTCACCGAATTGGTCTACCATCAACCATCACCAAAATTAAAAACAAGGACATGATTTCAAAGTAAAAATGGCACTGAGCTCGAATTTGGCCTTAATTCACTCTAACTCCAAGTATATTGAGAGAGACATGTAGTTGAAATTTGAGGTACATGAACTGAGTTGCTTTGATTTGGCCTCTAAGTAACTCAATCTTCTTGCCTACACTGTTAGGAATTCAGACAACCAAAGAATCAATAGAATTGAGCAAGAATTTGAGAGAATCGAAGAGATCAAAATTTCTGGAAAATACCTTCAATGGAGGTCTAGATTCAACTGATCTTGATCTTGTTTGTGCTTGATCTCACTCCAAATGCTTGCAGAGGAAGGATTGAATGCTCAAAAGGCTGTGGATTCCTAGAGATTTGAATTTCAAAACAGTGGAAATTCAACCTCAAATTTAAATGAATTTCTCAGGTTTGTCCTTTGCAATGTGAGGGTTAGAGATGGGAGATCAAAGCTGGCGCAAATGTGTGTTGATTGTTGAGCATATGAGGCTCTATTTATAGCTGAATCCATTGCGTTTTGCACACTTGAATTCACTTTCCAAATTTGGTCATTGATGATGCATGGGTGCATGGGCGCGCATAGGCCCATAAAATCATTGCCATAAGTCCACAAATGAATGTTAGATAGTCTGAATTCAGCTTGGATTGGAAGCAAAGTGTGCATTTTGATTTGAAGTTTAATCCTTGCCAAGTGATGACACCATGTTCATGCCATGTGCAGCCTATGCATTCCTTGTCCAAAATGAATGACAACTTTCATGTTCAACACGTTTTCATTTAGAGCTTGGAACTTGAAGAAGTTTGAGGTGGAAGTTTGGAAATTTTTGACATATCAAAATTTTTCTAAGTGTCACGCCATATGTCTCAATATTCCACCTTGCTTAACTTTTTATATGAGCTTCAAATGAGAAATGTGTCTTCATACAAGTTGTAGCTCTTTCAAATACCTTCAAAATGGTCACCAATTTCATGTCATTTGGATTTGAAATGATAGAGTTATGCATTTTTGAAGTTTGGAAAGATCACTTGATTAATGGTATAGGTCAAAAGTGACCTATAATGTAACCTCATTTCACATGCTCAAAAAAGTTGAATTAGCTCCCACTCCAAACATGAAAGTTGAATTAGACACATTGAATTTTATTGTGAAACTTGGAAATCTTCCATATCATAAAAATTGAGCAAGTTATGGCCTTGGGAAGTTGACTTTCAAATTAGGGTTTAGACAAAATGACCTATAATGTTTCAACATAGAAAATGATTTTCCAAGAAAAACTAGCTCTAGGTATCAACATGAAAGTTGTTTGGAATTTCATTTAGAGAAAGTTTGATCTTGGAATCATTTCCATATGGTGAAAATTGTAGGAGATAGGGTCTAGGGAGACCCATTTTTGATCAGATGAATTCATCTGGCCAACCACCATCAACCAACTTGCTAACTTCCAATTATCTTGACTTTCTAGGCTCATGGTAGATCATATATGAATAAGATGATGAATTTTTAAGTGTCCCTTGTGAAATTTGATCAATTGGTGAGATAGCTTGTTGGAGAAGTTACTCAAGATACCCAACCAAACTAGGGTTTCCAAGGCAAATCACCCTCAAACTCTTGAAGAAAACTTGATCAATATAACATGTAGAGAACATTGGGACTTATATATGATGCTCATAACCATTCTTGGATCAATTATTGGTTGTGTTCTTTGTTCCTAAGGGTCTCAAACCCTAGATGTGAACTTGATGAATCAATGAGATCATGCCCTTCCTACAAAAGAGTTAGGCAAATGCAAAGACATATTTTTGGTATTTTGGTTAGTGAAATGATAAAATACAAGTATGATATAATCAAAAAGTACTTGATGATCTCTGTAGCACCTCAAATTTGCACCTCCCATTTGTACATTCATTTCATTTTTTAGGTCATTAACATCACATTAACATTGCATTCACATTGCATAGTGCATTGCGTTTCATCACTCAAAATTGATCAGGAGAATCCATCTGTACAAGAGAGCAAGGGTTTTTTCCATGAGATAAAGGCTCTGGGGGTGTTCTAGAGAGCTTACATGATCCAAGGTTCATTTTGATGCAGTTTGGCCAAGTGTTGAAGGCTCAAAGTCCATGGTGTATGACCAAGTCATCGGAGGCCCATAAAAGTCAATTGTGAGTCGACTGAGGGCTAGGAGGTGGAGAGATGGTTTGAGACGCTTCCTTCATGTCCCAAAGAAGTTCATTTGTCATTACAAATACTTATCTTGAAGAATTTGAGGTTAGAAATCATTTTGTTCTTTTCTCGAATTAATCTTGGAAATTCAAGTTGAGTTGGATGATCCTAGTTGATTACGGAAAAGTTGATTTGGTTGTGGAAATTTAATCATGGTTGCATTGAGTCCATTCTTTTCTTTTCGTTAAGTCCATAAGTTTAGTCCATTAACCATTCATCCAAATCCAATTTCTTGTATATATCCATATAGAAAATTCATTCATATAATCCACATCGATCCATTTTCATTATCCAAAATCATATTTCCATTCATTTAGAAAATCCACCCATAAACCAATGCAAATCCTTTTTCATTTACTAATCCAAATATCCAATTTAGTTTATCCATTTAAAACCAATTGCCATTATCCAATCATGCCCATATCCATTTGTATAAAACCAGAATTCATTTTCTACTCAACATCCAATTTCCATATCCACTTATTTTTCCAAATCCATTTAGTTCATAACCATTTTTTTATGTTTATCCGATTTGTTATCAGTACAAAATTAGTTAACAAAACATTAACTCATTCAAAAGCTGCAACTTAAGCCAAGCCTAACAACGGCGACGCCGTCGACTTAAGCCATTCCAAACCAAAATTCTGCATAGTCAAAATCAAAATTCTGCATTGCGTTTACAAATTCTGCATTAAAAATTCTGCATTAAAAAAATTCTGCATTGCATTTACAAATTCTGCATTAAAAAAATTCTGCATTGCATTTACAAATTCTGCATTAAGAAAAATTCTGCATTTTGCATTCATCCAAAACGCCAGCCACAGCATGAGCAAAGCCACTTCCAAAATCCACCAAGCCAAGCCAGCATGAACGCCATTCCTGCATAATTTCACAGATAAAATCACAATCCAATAACAGAAAAAGGAAGCCGGATAATAACAAATTCATAACATAATTTTCTTCTTAATTGCTTCTAATCTCACTCTCACAACTATATAAATTCTCAAAGTTTCCAGATTCTTCTTCTTCTTCTTTCCCTCCAAAACTCCCCTAACCGTAACAAATTTCCGTAACCTCTTTTTCTTCTTCAACCTGTAACAAACCTTCAACCAACTCTTCAATGGAATCACTACTGAGTTCCAGTTCCTTCACCATCACCCTATAAAATCAATCTTCTTCTCATCTTCCAGCTCTCTCTCGAATCCTTATCGCATCTCTAAACAACCTTCGCCAAATCTTCAACAACCTGCAACAGAATTTGGTTTTGGCTAGCATCAGTCTCCAACAGATTTTTCAAGAGATCGAGAGCAGCAAGAAAAACGAAAAAGAGAAAGAAAACTAACAGAAAAAATTCACAATCGGAAGGAATTCTGAAACACTTCACAACCACAATCTGGAATCGTCTTCAACCAATCCTTCAGCCTCAACCTTCAACCACTGCGAATCCATCCAAGAACTCCTCTTCACCATAACCGCAACCAACCATAACTTGTAACAGAATTCCTGATTGAACCTCAGCATTTCACCATTATTGAATGCTATTTCCTCCGCTTTCCGAGACTGTAACAGTGGTAGATCTCGAGAATTCGCCATTACTTCTTCTCCATCCCGACGATTCATTAGCGCCGGTGCTTCTGAAGATCCCGACGACCTCATTCATCAACTCGTCTCCGATCTTCATTCCTTTTCCAACAAAGAACCACAACAACGCATTTCTGGAAGCAAATCAAAAGAGCAGCAAGGAGGATTGAAGAATCGCCGGACCGTACGTTGAATATCGGATCGATGGATCTCCCTTCGCTGCCCGTGGTAAGAGCCGGACCTTGATATCTTCGTTTCGCTAGGAGGAGTTGTTTTCTCTTTGTTGATAGATTAGGAGGTGGAGAGTGGTGTGAGGTAGGGTCGCATGACCGCGAATAGTCGCCGCCGCCGATGACCGGCGCGGCTAGGGCATCGTTTTGGGCGTCCTGCTCTGCCTTTCTTCTATTTTCTACTTCTGGTTAGTTAACGAATGAGCAGGGAGGCAGCATCCTCATTCTATCCAATTGCATTGGCATCTTCATCACTACCAGGCCCAAGCGTTTTGTTTCATTACTGCACCCCCTCTAATCGATCCACAAGGCCCATTCTGATGATCATATGGTTAGTAATTGTTGGTTATTTGTTTAGGATTAATGGATTGTTAATTTTAGAGGTTAGTAGCAGTATTAATTAGAATTTTAATGGCTGTTAGTTAGAATAATATTGGTTAGAATATTAGATTTTTAAGATCATATCTAGGAGTTAATTAGGTTAATATTTCAGTATTAAAAACATTAGAAACAATTAGGAATTTCTGTTAGAATTAGAAATAACTCCAGGAGTAGAATATATTAAGAAAATGCTGTTAGAATTAGCTTAATTTTAGGATTAGTCTAAATAGAGTTTAGAAGCTAATTAGGAATTTTAATTGATAATGGAAGTTATTAGAAACATTAGTTTTAGGATTAATTGTGGAAATAAAATTGATTTTAGAACTAGTTAATTTGATTAGAAATTTTGGATTAACTTTAGAGATAGGATAATATGTTGATTACTGTAATATACTTTTATAAGTATTAGAATTATTAGAGATTAGGCTAATTTTAGAATTCTAGATTTTCATTAGCAATATTAAAAATAGGTTAAGATTGGATTTTAGAAGTTTAGAATTAGTTTAGGATTTAATTGACTTTAAATAGAACTTACTTTCGTAAATAGAAATTTAATTCAATATTAATCCATAACTGTGAAATGACTATTCTACCCTTAGGCTTAGAAATAATTCGGTATTGCATGCTCCCTTAATTTTAGGACATATCATCACTTGATTAAATGAATTTCACGTGGAGTTTGAGCTTCCGTTTTGGATTTTTGTTCCTCTTTGGCCCTAGTCTTGGACTAGTGGTTTGTGATCTCACTTTTGAGTTGTGTTTCAGGTTAATAGCACAAATGGCCTATGCTTGATGATGTGCCTCCATTGGAGTTGACTTGTGACTTGTATATAGCTAATTTTGACTTTGTTTTGCAGGGTTTGATATCTGAGCTTGAGCCCTAATGATTTGCACCTTGGTGCATTGGCTTGTGTTTGTCTGTTTATAGTTAATTGTGAACCATTTGCTGTTTAGTTGTGTGATTAGTATACTGATGATATTTGATTGATTTCAGGTACATTAGTTGCTAATATTGCTTTGCTTTGCTTGATAAGCAATTTGCACTGAGGTATAACATTCTTGTCTCCATGTAGTCTGGAAGACCTGGCCTGTTACTTGGCCAGGCACCTGTCTGAAGTCCTCCTTAAGAGGCGATGTTTGTGATTGTTTACCTTTGTGCCAAGCAGGTGAAGACCTCTATGAGGCAATTGGCGGATCAAAGGGATATGCAATCTATCCCCCGCTATTCTGTTGAGTCGTCCCTCTGCTCACACCACTGTGTTGATGCATTGGGACACAAACCCAAGATCTTGTACAATGTACAGTTGTGTCAGAGTCTTGAGCGTAGAAGGGTTCCCACAGTCTGAACCCACGCTCCTTTGTCTGAAGCTCTCCCTGACCAGGGATAAGAGCTGTGAAGTCTCATCTTCACTCACCTTTCATCAGCTTCACCTTAGCCCCTCAATGGCAAGGTTAAGAGCTAACCTTACCCCGATACAGAGGCTTGTTTGTCGAGGTTGATATGACCCCTCGACTAAAGCCTAGCCCTGATGTTTGAGCCCCTTGTTGGTGTGTTTATTTCATGTTGTATATGTTTGTGTGGTGTGATTGTATCCCCTAGGTTTGCTAGACTCCGCGTAGTCTCGTTTGCATGTCAATTAAGGTAGCACGGTTCCTTCGTATAGGACTTCCTTTCTTGCTTGAGCTTTCCTAAAACACAAACAAACATTATCCCCTCTTAAGGATACGTCAACTCCTTCTACTACAGGTGAGTAAGTCTCCAAAGGTCGAGCATCCGGTAGATTGCGTAGTGACGTTGTCCACCTAAAAAACACAAACCAACAGGAATAGTTTAGCCGAACTACGGCAACTCTGATTCTCATGTCCAGATGAGATACGTAGGCACGAGATGCGATGTCTTGTCGAGTTTGACTAACAACTAACACTAATTCTTTTCTCTCGCCCTCGTTGCGATTGAGACCTCCCCTTTCTCTTGCCCTAGTTGCAATCGAGACCCTTCTTCTGTCTGTGTCTTTGTTTTGTCTTGTCGTGTGCTTGGAAGCTGATGTAAGTCCATCGAGTGGCGTTCGGGTTCTAGTGTGAGTTCGTTTGGTTCGGATGCTGATGTAAGTCCAGTGATTGGCATTCAGGCTCCACGTTTGCCTCCTTGTGTGTGTTTTGGTTCGGATGCTGACGTAAGTCCAGTGATTGGCATTCAGGCTCCACGTTTGCCTTTGCCTGTGTTTGTTTGTGTGCGTGTTAGCCGAGCTACGGATGCTCTGATTCTCCTTCGTCCAAAGGAGATACGTATGCATAGGATGCGATATCCTAGCGAGCATGTGTCGTTTCCCCGGTCCGAACTACTCTGACTCTGATGTCTATGCTTGATAGACTAAGTAGGCCCAGGACGCGATGTCCTGCCGAGTCAGTCTTGTTTGTTTCCTTGTGTCTCTTTCAGCCTGTGTAGATGTTTGTGAGCAGTGTTTTAGCAACCACTTTCCTTCCTATTGTGCGTGGATCCCGTCGAGTACGACGGATGCGTAGGGGTGCTAATACCTTCCCTTCGCATAACCGACTCCCGATCCCATTCTCTTTGGTCGCGAGACCACGCTTTTTCCAGGTTTACTCTGAGCGTTTCCTTTCCCTCTTTGGGATAAATAACGCACAGTGGCGGCTCTGTTGTTCTTGTTTCCCGCCGGTTTTTCGCGTAATGCGACAGCTGGCGACTCTGCTGGGGATATGAGAAGTTGACCTGTGCTGGTCCTTCTTCCCTAAGCGAGTCTCTCCTAGCGCTCTCTAGGTTAAGGCTTTGGTTGCTTTTTGCTGTGTTGTTTATTGCATTCATTGTTTATTGTTTGCATGTATTGTTTGCATTAATGTTTGCATTCATTCATATTCATCTGCTGGTTAGGCTGTGTTTTCTCTGATTGGGGGTGGGAGTTACTCGAGGTAAAAGGCCCAATACCCAGGCTATGAGTGCAATCTAGGAAACCTAGGAATAGAGTGATTCATGGGAAGCGGGTGGTATGCGCCACTTAGCGGAACATTGACATCACGAGCAGTTCAGATTCTGATGGGGTATCATCGGTGCATATATCTGGTGTGCATAGGATGATATTCTTGAAAGGGTTGTTTATCCTGCGTTTCTCTCGACCTTACCCTGGCCTAGATGACACCCGTGAGTGGGAGGGGATGATTATTACAGGTACTGTTGCTGACTTGTTGGTGACTCTTGGTACCGATGATGATGGTGAAGTATGGACATTTATTTCTGGGACGCCGGAGTTCTGTCCGTGGTTTATCAGCGGGTTCCGTTTATTTCGGATCCCCGGGTTAAATTTGAGAGTACCTGTTCAGAGGATCTGATTGTCATCCGTTCAGTGGATGTTCCTATGATGATAGTGATGTAATCTCCGGTTCCGTTTATTTCGGAACTCCCCAAGTCGGATTTATGGTGACTTAGTCCCGATGACTGTGACTGGTCCAGAGATTTGATGGGTCCTCAGAGGAATTAGTGGCACAGTAACTTGCATTCATGCATTTGCATTACATTCATCTGCATTCAACCCATGTCGATCCGTACTCAGGGTCCATTGTTGATTGAGATTCTGGTTGAGAGACATCCAGATGTCGGATTGTTATTAATGAAAAATTCTCTGTCTCTATGAAACCAAAATCAAAGGACAAATATTCCTGGTACGGATAGACATTGCATGTGTGAGTCATACTAACCCATTTGCTGTTTTGTAGGTGTCAACCGGTGCACATAGCTCGCCTGTTCAAATTTCCTGCTAGGGGCAACAAATCCAAACTAATGGATCCACTCAACACCGGTAAAGGCAGACATGTTTGGGATCGGTTATCGGCCAGATCAAGAGTCGTCTAGACCAAACAGAGGACGTCGTCCATCGTACACCTTTGTCAGTGCAGGAATGCTGGATCCTGGTCATGTTTGTTCAGTGAGTGAGGAGATCGACTGTGACCATGAGCTCGAGTTGTGGATAAAGGCGTGCGTACCAGGCAATTGGAAGGCCTCCAAAATCACCACTGTCGCTCATCCGGAAGTGTAGCATTTCTGTGTTTTAATTTTGTTTGCATGAAAGCCATACGTTTTGCCCGAAACGTAATGGTCTATTGTAAGGGTCATCTCATGTGTTTCATTTTGCAACATTTTGCATCAGTAATAAATGGATGTTTTTGTGATCAAAAGCGGTGTTCCCTGTTTTTCATTTTTTGCAGTTTTAAAAAAATAAAAATGGCAATGTTTTTCGTTTTTCTTTTGAACTTGTCTTGTTCCAACCACAAAAGTGATTACCCTCCTGATCTCATCGATAACAATTTGGTTACCCCTCTATATGACTTCGACAATCCGAGCTATCATGCCGAAGAAAAAGGTGAAGAAGATTGTGATCTGCTGGAATTAGCTAGGTTGTTGAAACAAGAGGGGAAGGTGATTCAACCACACGAGGAGCGAGTCAAGATGGTAATCCCAAGTACCGCCGAGGTCAGAAGGGAAATGAAAGTTGAGGCCGCTTCAGAGGCAAGTCAAGAGCAGAATGGTAGCCCTGTTGAAAGAGCAGGTTGATATCTTCACCTGGTTGCATCCAGATACACCAGGGTGGAATACCCATGTTATGGGGCACGAGCTACCATCGAGAGAAGACTATCCTCTAGTGAAGAAGAAGGCCGGTGCCACGAATCAAAGGGCTACGGTGACTTTGTTTCATGATATGACTCATCGTGAAAGCGAATGCCATGTTGATGACATGATGACAAAGTCCCAAGCAGAAGAGGGGCACCCGGTGGACTTGATCAAGTTGTTTGACCGGTGGAGATAACTCATACTATTGAGTCTAAGTTAGTGCACTTATGGAGTGCTGTCCAGCAAGCTGCCGAGGCATGTTGTGAATGAAAGAGGAATCGAGGTTTTTCCTGCAAAAAAAAAAAAAAAGAAAAAAAACAGTGCAAGAAACGCCTGAACCAAAAACAAACAAAAAAAAGAGAGAAAAGAAATCAAATGGTCAGGTGGAATGATGACTGCCAAGGGGCATGGAAAGAAAAAATGAGTAGCAGGAACCTCTGATTCTGATGCCTTCCTTGGAAGAAACAACTGTTAATCTGGTACTTGACAGCCCTCAAGGGGTCTACGAGGTGTGTATGTGTCAGCATGACGAGTCTTGTCTAAAAGAACATGCAATTTACCTAAGCAAAAAGTTTATCGACCGTGAAACAATACACTCACTGCTCGAGAAAACTTGATGTACTTTGGCATAGGCTGCTCGCCGACTGAGACAGTATGCTGGTTCATACCACCTTGTGGATGTCCAAAATGGATCTGATCAAGTATGTGCTTGAGGAGATAGCGTTGAACGGACGGGTTGCGAGAGGGCAAATGGCGTCAACTGAATACGATATTCAGTATACCTCCCAGAAAGCAATCGAGAAGAGGGTATTGTATGGTTATCTCGCCCAACAACCCATCGATGATTCTCAACCAAGGAAGTTTGAAGTCCCTGATGAGGATATCTCGAGGTACTCAAATCGAAAGATTGAGAGTGACCGATCCCGGAGGAGGGGCCTGACCCTGAATCCGAACGGGTTCTGATGTCTGATGGGGAGAGTTTAAAGTGAATGAGCTAGTGCTTCCCCGATAACAGTTGAAAGCGCCAACGATGGTGGCTGAGTACGAAGTTGGTATCCTGAGTGTCCTACTTCGATACGTACATCTACTGGGGCAACACCTTCCTCATTCAGTATGAGATGGAAGTGATATTGCCTGCTAGAGGCTAGATCTCATCATGGAGAGTCCGGATGGATGAGAAGTTTGAAAAAGGGCGAGTGGATGAGGACTCGGTATAACGTGTTGAACCTGACTGAGAAAAGGGCTGACGGTTACTTATCATGGGGCAGTTGTACCCAGTAAATGAAGAGTGTTGTTAACCGAGAAGTGCGACCTCGTGGGTAGCATGAAAGAGATGTGGTGTTGAAAAGGATCCTTCCTCCTCAAGACGATCGTGGGGCAAATGGATAAGCAATTATGAAGGTTCGTTCGTGGTCAAAAAAGTCTCCTCTGACAGAGCTTTGTTATTGATGACCACGAATGATGAAGATTTCCCATTCCCTGTGAATGCGGACGCAGTTAGAAAATACTTCGTGAAAGAGACCCGCTGGACAAAAAGAATAAAGAGTCCATGCAAAAAAGGGCATCCCGGCGAACCAAGGAAAAAGAGAAAAGGTTCGGGCAAAAGTTAGGGATAATAAAAGAAAAGAACTGTACACCCGGCAAGTCGAAAACCCCACAAGGGCGACTTGGGCAAAAAAGGGTATCCCGTTGGACTGAAACCCGAAAGGGCGGTCCAGGCAAAAGAGGGATTGAAACGAACAACTGCGTCTAGCATGATCGTTTGGGCTTTGAATGACTTGGATAATCTCCGACAGAGATCGATTGGAAGCGTCTTGTTCAGAAGGCCGAAAGTGCGGAACGTCTTGAGGACATATGAGGTGTAATCGAGTTGGAACCCGATGAGATCACGGTTTCACATTTCCATTAGGATAGATTTTTCCTTTTGTGCGCAATCACCTCTTTCCAGGGTTTGCTCCCTGTGGGTTGCTCAATTCTGAGCCATTTTTTGTTTCAGTCAATAAAATGCGTATTCAGTCAAATAGTTTTGTTTTTGTTTTCATTACCGCTTTGATTAAGAAGACATCCGTTTATTTTGATAAGAATATTTGCATTTTGAAACATGGAGGTCCCTTCCGATGCATGCTTATAAGATTGAAATATGGAAATCTTATTCGGAAGTTTGAGTGACCAAGATGTTGAAGTGTTGGCACGCCTGGGGCACGCTTTTATCTAACAATCTCTTGTGCAGGTGCTGTTAGATATCTTCATTCACTGGCAAGTAGTGATATGAAGTCTTTTGACAAAAGATCCCCACAGAGTCCAACCAGGGGCAAGGGATAGACGAACAATGAAAGGACGGTGAAGGATTACAACGACGATCCTGAAAGCTAATCAAGAAGACTCTTCAAAATCTGAAGACTGGGAAAGTTGTATGAATCCCGGGAGTTCGACCCCCGTGGAGTACGGAGGAGCCGGGAATACAAGGTGATGAATCTGAAAAGTCTAGGCGAGTCTGGGAGTTCTCAAAAGTGGAAAGTCAACACCGTAGTGGTATGGTGAACACCAGTGTTCGACGAATCGAAGGGCGGCCCGTGTCCGGTAGACCGTATTTCCCCAAGGGGTTTGAGAGTGTCATCTCCCCAACAGATTTGAGATCAGTCGCTCCTCAGCAAGGCTGAAGGTTACCGTATCCCCAGCGGAGTTGTGATTCTGAAGTTGTCTTCCCAGCAGAGTTTGTGTTGATGGTTCTCCCCTAGCAAGGTCCCCAAGCGGATCGGGTTCGGCGAAAATTATCCCTAGTAGAGACAAGCATGGGTTGCCTCCCCTAGCAGGGTAATCGCCAAGCAGTTCGGGTTCGATGGAGGTCATCCCCGGCAAGGGTTGTCTTTCCCCAGCAGGGTGGAAATTGACGTAGTATTGAAATCCTCAGCATAGTTCCTGGAGCTCCCCGGTGTCGTCTCTGAAGGAGATGTGTTTTTATGCATTCATCATTTAGATAAGCATAGCATATTGCATCATTAGTGCGTAGCATTTCCATGATCATGGGGCATTGTGTAAAACAAAAAAAAAACTCATGCATCAACATTGCAAACATGTCCATTAGCCCTAGGCAGTGGTGACCAGCCGAGATTGGGTTGTTGGAAAGAGCTTAGCATCGCGCTATTGGATCGGCTTCAGAGTTGGGATCCCCAGCATGGTTGAGAGGTTGGTGTTTTCTCAGCAAGCGACTCCTTAGTCGAGCGGGTATCCCCGGCAGTGTTATTCCCCTAGCAGATGTGGGTGTGTCTGATCTCTCCATGTAGAGTCTACCCCTTAAGCAGGAAAGTGTCTACCATTTCCTTCTGTGTTCCCCCACTGAGTTAGATCCTCGTGGATGACGGTTGTTTCCGTTCCCTCCCTCACGGGACGGGTTTCCCTATTGAGTTCTTTCCTTATTAGGATGAGTCTTGTTTCAGTCTGCCTTTTGGGATTGATCCTAAATTGGCTCCCCGTTGACTGTTTGTTGGCCTCTACCTACAAACCGGTAGTTGTAAGTCCTATCGTCGTGGTTTTCTACCTACAAACCGGTAGTTGTAAAATCCCACTTTCATCCCCTAGCAGAGGTAACCTTTGTGGTTCATTCTGTTTGTTGGCTTCTACCTACTACCCGGTAGTTGTAAGTCCGATCTTTGTGGTTTTCTACCTACTAGCTGGTAGTTGTAAAATCCCACGTTCTCCCCTTGGTGGAGTTAACCCTTTGTGCTTATCCTGATTGATGACTGGTTACTTTCCCGTGGTTTTCTACCCACAAACCGGTAGATGTAATCCCCTCTTCGCAGTTATCAGTACCCAGTTGGCGGTATTGGTAGTCTTGTCCCCTCTTGATACTTGCCTTGATCAAGCAGTATTGTCCCCAGTGGGTTTCTCACTTCCCTTTGGATATTTGCTCCGAGTTGGCAACTTTATCCTCTTTTGATTGGTCATCTTTGCATACCTATTCCTGGTACCCGATGCCTTTCTTTTCGGTCGTTTATCCATTTAACAGCCTGCAACCCGGTTATGGATAATCTTCCATGCGAGTGTGTTATCTACGTTCTGACGGCTATAGATAATATATCTCATGCACTCTCTGGTCAGTCTTTTGATTGTTTTCTCCAGCAGAGTAAGATTCGTACTCCTCGTGGAATCGAATATCCATCCTTTAACAAGTTTGCTTTCGCTCTCTTCAGGATGATGTCGGTCGTTTATCCATCTAACAACCTGCAACCCGGTTATGGATAATCTTCCATGCGAGTATGTTATCTACGTTTCGACGGCTATAGATAATAAGTCTCATGCGCTCTTGGGTCGAAGTTGTCCTCCCCAGTCGAGTAAGATTCGTATTCCTTGTGGAATCGAATGTCCATCCTTTAACAAGACTGCTTTTCTAACCCTCTTCAGGATGTTGAGTGTTTTGGAACACAAACCAATTCACGTTTTGGTCGGTCACCTGTTTCATACCTACAACCCGGTATCCTTGGTGTTCCTTCCTGTCAGCACCCGCGTGTGTTGCTTCTTTGGTGTCGGTAAACACCATCTTTCGGTGATTTCCAGTCATGCGTAGTGTCTGGTATTCTTTGGTGTCGGTAAACACCATCTTTCGGTGCTTTCCCAGTCATGCGTAGTGTCTGGTCTTCTTTGGTGATGGTAAACATCATCGTTCGATGTTCGTAACGTCGTCCCTTCCCTAGTGAAGTTTCCTCCTCTCCGTTGGTGTCGATAAACGTCGAGTTTTTCCCAATTATCCGTTGATGATTTGGTTGTGTTCGCTCTCCCTAGAAGAGTCCTCCTCTCCGTTGGTGTCGATAAACGTCGAGTTTTTCCTATGCGTCCGTTGGCGTATAGTTGATATCTTTCCCCACAGGGTTTTCCCCAGTTGAACCTCCTCTCCGTTGGTGTCGATAAACGTCGAGTTTTTCCTAGTCGTCCGATGACGTCTAGTTGCTTATTCCCTACAGATCATTTGGTAATACCATATGATTCCCCTCAGAGTTTTCTCCTCTCCGTTGGTGTCGATAAACGTCGAGTTTTTCCTATTCGTCCTATGACGTCTAGTTGTACCCTTCCCCAAGTGGATTTACCTCCCCGTTGGTTTCGATAAACGTTGTGTTTTTCTCATTCGTCCGTTGACGTCTGATTGTATACCCTATTCCCAGTCATTCATTAATGTCTGGTTGATTTCCCAGCCAGAATCCCCAGTAGACGTCCTATTTGGTGTCCGGTTGTGGTCTCCCTTTCGTCCTATGACGTCTGGCTGAGTTTTCTCCTTCTCCGTTGGTGTCGATAAACGTTGAGTCTCCCTTTCGTCCTATGACGTCTGGCTGAGTTTTCTCCTTCTCCGTTGGTGTCGATAAACGTTGAGTCTCCCTTTCGTCCTATGACGTCTGGCTGAGTTTTCTCCTTCTCCGTTGGTGTCGATAAACGTTGAGTCTCCCTTTCGTTCTATGACGTCTGGCTGAGTTTCCTCCTTCTCCATTGGTGTCGATAAACGTTGAGTCTCCCTTTCGTCCTATGACGTCTGGCTGAGTTTCCTCCTTCTCCGTTGGTGTCGATAAACGTTGAGTCTCCCTTTCGTCCTATGACGTCTGGCTGAGTTTTCTCCTTCTCCGTTGGTGTCGATAAACGTTGAGTCTCCCTTTCGTCCTATGACGTCTGGTTGAGTTTTCTCCTTCTCCGTTGGTGTCGATAAACGTTGAGTCACCCTTTCGTCCTATGACGTCTGGTCGAGTCTTCCCATTCATCCTATGATGTCTGGTTACCTCTCTGTTGGTCTTGGTAAACGTTGAGTCTTTCCCATTTCGTCCGCTGACGTATGGTTGTATCACTATCCTTCCAGTCATTCATTAATGATTGGTTACCTCTCCGTTGGTCTTGGTAAACGTTGAGTTTTTCCCCATTTCGTCCGCTGACGTATGGTTGTATCACTATCCTTCCAGTCATTCATTAATGATTGGTTACCTCTCCGTTGGTCTTGGTAAACGTTGAGTTCTTCCCCATTACGTCCGCTGACGTATGGTTGTATCCTTTCCTGGTTATCCCCAGTAGAGTTGATTTACCTCTCCGTTGGTTTTGGTAAACGTCGAGTTTTTCCCATTACGTCCACTGACGTATGGTTGTATCCTTTCCTGGTTATCCCCAGTAGAGTTGATTTACCTCTCCGTTGGTCTTGGTAAACGTTGAGTTTTTCCTAGTTGTCCGCTGGCATCTAGTTGAGATTTCTGTTCCCATTCATCGTGTGTTGATGTCTGGATGTGGTGGTACCTCTAACGAAGACAAAAATAAAAAAAAATTCCCAACAGTGTGCAAATTTCTACGGTTCTTGGTATTCAATCCCTGTTTACCCTGAAAGTCTGACAGCCGTTGCTCTCATCCGTTCGGGTTCCCAGCTGATTGAATAGGGGCAGCTGTAGCACCTCAAATTTGCACCTCCCATTTGTACATTCATTTCATTTTTTAGGTCATTAACATCACATTAACATTGCATTCACATTGCATAGTGCATTGCGTTTCATCACTCAAAATTGATCAGGAGAATCCATCTGTACAAGAGAGCAAGGGTTTTTTCCATGAGATAAAGGCTCTGGGGGTGTTCTAGAGAGCTTACATGATCCAAGGTTCATTTTGATGCAGTTTGGCCAAGTGTTGAAGGCTCAAAGTCCATGGTGTATGACCAAGTCATCGGAGGCCCATAAAAGTCAATTGTGAGTTGACTGAGGGCTAGGAGGTGGAGAGATGGTTTGAGACGCTTCCTTCATGTCCCAAAGAAGTTCATTTGTCATTACAAATACTTATCTTGAAGAATTTGAGGTTAGAAATCATTTTGTTCTTTTCTCGAATTAATCTTGGAAATTCAAGTTGAGTTGGATGATCCTAGTTGATTACGGAAAAGTTGATTTGGTTGTGGAAATTTAATCATGCCCATATCCAATTTAGTTTATCCATTTAAAACCAATTGCCATTATCCAATCATGCCCATATCCATTTGTATAAAACCAGAATTCATTTTCTACTCAACATCCAATTTCCATATCCACTTATTTTTCCAAATCCATTTAGTTCATAACCATTTTTTTATGTTTATCCGATTTGTTATCAGTACAAAATTAGTTAACAAAACATTAACTCATTCAAAAGCTGCAACTTAAGCCAAGCCTAACAACGGCGACGCCGTCGACTTAAGCCATTCCAAACCAAAATTCTGCATAGTCAAAATCAAAATTCTGCATTGCGTTTACAAATTCTGCATTAAAAATTCTGCATTAAAAAAATTCTGCATTGCATTTACAAATTCTGCATTAAAAATTCTGCATTAAAAAAATTCTGCATTGCATTTACAAATTCTGCATTAAGAAAAATTCTGCATTTTGCATTCATCCAAAACGCCAGCCACAGCATGAGCAAAGCCACTTCCAAAATCCACCAAGCCAAGCCAGCATGAACGCCATTCCTGCATAATTTCACAGATAAAATCACAATCCAATAACAGAAAAAGGAAGCCGGATAATAACAAATTCATAACATAATTTTCTTCTTAATTGCTTCTAATCTCACTCTCACAACTATATAAATTCTCAAAGTTTCCAGATTCTTCTTCTTCTTCTTTCCCTCCAAAACTCCCCTAACCGTAACAAATTTCCGTAACCTCTTTTTCTTCTTCAACCTGTAACAAACCTTCAACCAACTCTTCAATGGAATCACTACTGAGTTCCAGTTCCTTCACCATCACCCTATAAAATCAATCTTCTTCTCATCTTCCAGCTCTCTCTCGAATCCTTATCGCATCTCTAAACAACCTTCGCCAAATCTTCAACAACCTGCAACAGAATTTGGTTTTGGCTAGCATCAGTCTCCAACAGATTTTTCAAGAGATCGAGAGCAGCAAGAAAAACGAAAAAGAGAAAGAAAACTAACAGAAAAAATTCACAATCGGAAGGAATTCTGAAACACTTCACAACCACAATCTGGAATCGTCTTCAACCAATCCTTCAGCCTCAACCTTCAACCACTGCGAATCCATCCAAGAACTCCTCTTCACCATAACCGCAACCAACCATAACTTGTAACAGAATTCCTGATTGAACCTCAGCATTTCACCATTATTGAATGCTATTTCCTCCGCTTTCCGAGACTGTAACAGTGGTAGATCTCGAGAATTCGCCATTACTTCTTCTCCATCCCGACGATTCATTAGCGCCGGTGCTTCTGAAGATCCCGACGACCTCATTCATCAACTCGTCTCCGATCTTCATTCCTTTTCCAACAAAGAACCACAACAACGCATTTCTGGAAGCAAATCAAAAGAGCAGCAAGGAGGATTGAAGAATCGCCGGACCGTACGTTGAATATCGGATCGATGGATCTCCCTTCGCTGCCCGTGGTAAGAGCCGGACCTTGATATCTTCGTTTCGCTAGGAGGAGTTGTTTTCTCTTTGTTGATAGATTAGGAGGTGGAGAGTGGTGTGAGGTAGGGTCGCATGACCGCGAATAGTCGCCGCCGCCGATGACCGGCGCGGCTAGGGCATCGTTTTGGGCGTCCTGCTCTGCCTTTCTTCTATTTTCTACTTCTGGTTAGTTAACGAATGAGCAGGGAGGCAGCATCCTCATTCTATCCAATTGCATTGGCATCTTCATCACTACCAGGCCCAAGCGTTTTGTTTCATTACTGCACCCCCTCTAATCGATCCACAAGGCCCATTCTGATGATCATATGGTTAGTAATTGTTGGTTATTTGTTTAGGATTAATGGATTGTTAATTTTAGAGGTTAGTAGCAGTATTAATTAGAATTTTAATGGCTGTTAGTTAGAATAATATTGGTTAGAATATTAGATTTTTAAGATCATATCTAGGAGTTAATTAGGTTAATATTTCAGTATTAAAAACATTAGAAACAATTAGGAATTTCTGTTAGAATTAGAAATAACTCCAGGAGTAGAATATATTAAGAAAATGCTGTTAGAATTAGCTTAATTTTAGGATTAGTCTAAATAGAGTTTAGAAGCTAATTAGGAATTTTAATTGATAATGGAAGTTATTAGAAACATTAGTTTTAGGATTAATTGTGGAAATAAAATTGATTTTAGAACTAGTTAATTTGATTAGAAATTTTGGATTAACTTTAGAGATAGGATAATATGTTGATTACTGTAATATACTTTTATAAGTATTAGAATTATTAGAGATTAGGCTAATTTTAGAATTCTAGATTTTCATTAGCAATATTAAAAATAGGTTAAGATTGGATTTTAGAAGTTTAGAATTAGTTTAGGATTTAATTGACTTTAAATAGAACTTACTTTCGTAAATAGAAATTTAATTCAATATTAATCCATAACTGTGAAATGACTATTCTACCCTTAGGCTTAGAAATAATTCGGTATTGCATGCTCCCTTAATTTTAGGACATATCATCACTTGATTAAATGAATTTCACGTGGAGTTTGAGCTTCCGTTTTGGATTTTTGTTCCTCTTTGGCCCTAGTCTTGGACTAGTGGTTTGTGATCTCACTTTTGAGTTGTGTTTCAGGTTAATAGCACAAATGGCCTATGCTTGATGATGTGCCTCCATTGGAGTTGACTTGTGACTTGTATATAGCTAATTTTGACTTTGTTTTGCAGGGTTTGATATCTGAGCTTGAGCCCTAATGATTTGCACCTTGGTGCATTGGCTTGTGTTTGTCTGTTTATAGTTAATTGTGAACCATTTGCTGTTTAGTTGTGTGATTAGTATACTGATGATATTTGATTGATTTCAGGTACATTAGTTGCTAATATTGCTTTGCTTTGCTTGATAAGCAATTTGCACTGAGGTATAACATTCTTGTCTCCATGTAGTCTGGAAGACCTGGCCTGTTACTTGGCCAGGCACCTGTCTGAAGTCCTCCTTAAGAGGCGATGTTTGTGATTGTTTACCTTTGTGCCAAGCAGGTGAAGACCTCTATGAGGCAATTGGCGGATCAAAGGGATATGCAATCTATCCCCCGCTATTCTGTTGAGTCGTCCCTCTGCTCACACCACTGTGTTGATGCATTGGGACACAAACCCAAGATCTTGTACAATGTACAGTTGTGTCAGAGTCTTGAGCGTAGAAGGGTTCCCACAGTCTGAACCCACGCTCCTTTGTCTGAAGCTCTCCCTGACCAGGGATAAGAGCTGTGAAGTCTCATCTTCACTCACCTTTCATCAGCTTCACCTTAGCCCCTCAATGGCAAGGTTAAGAGCTAACCTTACCCCGATACAGAGGCTTGTTTGTCGAGGTTGATATGACCCCTCGACTAAAGCCTAGCCCTGATGTTTGAGCCCCTTGTTGGTGTGTTTATTTCATGCTGTATATGTTTGTGTGGTGTGATTGTATCCCCTAGGTTTGCTAGACTCCGCGTAGTCTCGTTTGCATGTCAATTAAGGTAGCACGGTTCCTTCGTATAGGACTTCCTTTCTTGCTTGAGCTTTCCTAAAACACAAACAAACATTATCCCCTCTTAAGGATACGTCAACTCCTTCTACTACAGGTGAGTAAGTCTCCAAAGGTCGAGCATCCGGTAGATTGCGTAGTGACGTTGTCCACCTAAAAAACACAAACCAACAGGAATAGTTTAGCCGAACTACGGCAACTCTGATTCTCATGTCCAGATGAGATACGTAGGCACGAGATGCGATGTCTTGTCGAGTTTGACTAACAACTAACACTAATTCTTTTCTCTCGCCCTCGTTGCGATTGAGACCTCCCCTTTCTCTTGCCCTAGTTGCAATCGAGACCCTTCTTCTGTCTGTGTCTTTGTTTTGTCTTGTCGTGTGCTTGGAAGCTGATGTAAGTCCATCGAGTGGCGTTCGGGTTCCAGTGTGAGTTCGTTTGGTTCGGATGCTGATGTAAGTCCAGTGATTGGCATTCAGGCTCCACGTTTGCCTCCTTGTGTGTGTTTTGGTTCGGATGCTGATGTAAGTCCAGTGATTGGCATTCAGGCTTCACGTTTGCCTTTGCCTGTGTTTGTTTGTGTGCGTGTTAGCCGAGCTACGGATGCTCTGATTCTCCTTCGTCCAAAGGAGATACGTATGCATAGGATGCGATATCCTAGCGAGCATGTGTCGTTTCCCCGGTCCGAACTACTCTGACTCTGATGTCTATGCTTGATAGACTAAGTAGGCCCAGGACGCGATGTCCTGCCGAGTCAGTCTTGTTTGTTTCCTTGTGTCTCTTTCAGCCTGTGTAGATGTTTGTGAGCAGTGTTTTAGCAACCATTTTCCTTCCTATTGTGCGTGGATCCCGTCGAGTACGACGGATGCGTAGGGGTGCTAATACCTTCCCTTCGCATAACCGACTCCCGATCCCATTCTCTTTGGTCGCGAGACCACGCTTTTTCCAGGTTTACTCTGAGCGTTTCCTTTCCCTCTTTGGGATAAATAACGCACAGTGGCGGCTCTGTTGTTCTTGTTTCCCGCCGGTTTTTCGCGTAATGCGACAATCTCTCCCAAAACAAACCCAATGAAAGAGGGGTAAGGAGGATGCCAAGATATGATCCCAATGCTAACGCTTATAATGAAATTGCATGAGGGATCTTAGGGTCAAAATTGGGGTCTTACAATAAGCAGCCATATCTTCAAACTTTTCAGCATACATAGCCACTCACATAATAGCCTATCTAAGTTGCTGAAACTCAAATTCTTTCTGAGTCCTCAAAGAGATAGGAAAATATTTATCTAGAAAGGTAGTCTTAAAATGCTCCCAATCCCTAGGTACTCCTTGATTGGTCCTAAGGTTCGAAGCACTCTCCCACCACCTCACAGCAGGACCCTGCATCATGTGAAGCAAACACAACTTTATTCTCTTCACTACAATGCACTATTTGAAAAATCCTCTCTATGTTGGTTACCCACTCATGAGCCTTCACAGGATTTAATCCACCATGAAACTCAGGAGGATTCATGCGAAAGAAATCTCGGAAACTACCACCTGCAGCTTCTTGTGGGACCCCTTGAGGATGAAGACCACCATTCAACTGTTGCATCATCTGATGCATGAATTGGTTTTGTTGCTGCTGCATCTGTTGCACAAACTGAGGCCATTGAAAACCTTCACTACCACTTGGCGGTTCTGAATCTGAATTCTGAGTTCTAGGTCTACCACGACCTCTGCGTTTGTCAGCCATGATCCCGAATTTCATATAAATAGAATTAAGTTGATCAAGCTCAATACTATGAATATAACATCAAGGATAATAATGACAACCCACATATGAGGCAAAAGGAATACTTATAATATCTCATGGCTAGGTCGAGGATACGACCTGCTCTGATACCAATTGTAACACCCATATATAATATATGTCTAGAATGCATATTATACATAATGTAATACTGGTACTAAAATACATAAGCGCCTAGCGGCAACAGAGTACATATTACATGCACAAAAGGAAACACTACATGGCACAAAATATACCCAAAGGTGCCCAAAATAAAATTTTCATCCTGAATCATCCTGAATGACACAAGATACTTAGATGAAAATTTTCACCTTACAAATCATGAAGAATGTCTAAAGGTTTCCTATGTGTCTAGACAAGGGTAACACAGTCCCTCTCTTGTTTACAATTCATACATTAGCGTAAATGGAAACTGCCCACATAATCGTTATCACTGAAAGGTTTTGTAGTATCACATGAAACTTTTTCACTCTGATAGAGATAATATGTTGCTAGATAGCATTCACTACTTATTATGTTAAATATTCGATTAAATATAACTTACAATATTAGGGGATTATGCTAAACAAAACATACAATAACAAATTGATTTTAAAAAAATAAGTTAAGTATAGTCCCTGGCGCAATCTTACAATGCACTTGTGATAATTAGATAACTATGGTACACCATAAGGTACAATATATTTAATGGAATGTGATACACCGTAATGGAATATGTGTTTAAATGGGCTTGTTCAACATGGCAGCCCATGCAAGTGGTTATATAATCAGAACTCTTGTGCTTAAGTAAATTATTGTTGACAATATTTTTTTTAAAAATCTAAATTTTATGCATGATATGCAGCATCTTTATATCTGTTTTATCTCATACCTCAATAGTTTTAAACTCCCTAGAAATTTAATATAAATTCATTGTGTGGTATGTGGTAAAGATTTATTAGGTCCAACAAATATCTAAGAAGAACATAAATACCTATGTAAAACATGTGCACGAACATAGATTCAACTCATCTATTTCAAAATATCAAGCGAATCCACGATTGGGTCCATAGCTCAGTGGTAGAGCATTTGACTGCAAATCAAGAGGTTACCGGTTCGAACCCAGTTGGGCCCTATTGAAATAATTAGTTATTTTTATTCCACACGTTCACACTAGTTTAATTTTGTCACTTTAAATTTTCATCGGAATTATCTCACTATATTCTTAAATTCGTTCTTCTTATTATAATTATACTCTTCTCCCAGCATAACAACATTAACCATTTATTTTGTTTCTTCGTCCTTGCAATTGCTTCCCTTGAAAATCTTATAGTTTTATACTTAATATCAATTAATTTGTGTATATTTTTACATTCATCCATACTATATATTTGAATTTATTTAAATTTAATAAAATAACTTATGAATTTTTTATTTATAATCAAAACTTATTTAGTTCAAATACCGAAGCTCTTTTTTATCCCACGGTAAAAAAAAAATCCTCGTTGCACATAAGTGTAATTATTTCTAACAAAGTAACCTTTTAGAAATAAATAATTTTTATTCAAAAAAGTAATCAACTAAATGATTAATTGTTAGGAAGGAACATATTCCAACCTTATATGAGACATGAAACCACTTTCACTCATTCTTCATTATGAAAAATGATATTTCAGCTTATTTTCATGAATTTGCGAGTATGAGACAAATATTGTGTGCAAAGAGTCTTATAAAATGTGATAAACATGTATTTCAATATATGAATGTTGAACCATATATTTTGAATACAAAGTTTTATGCGTATGTGTGACATCTTCCATAAATTTGTTATCCCCTTCCATTTTAATTTTATCCTCAATAGAAAATTCAAAGGTAGTTGCAAGATACGGTTAGTGTGAGCTCTAGGGGACAATAATTTTATAACAAATTGGTATTTATATTGTATTATCTATTAGTAATATTAAGAGACTTCTTTATTAAATTTATTTTCCCAAAGTAATAAAATCCCTATAGTAACTTTTATGATTAATTTAACATTAAGTATAACTTAATTGTGCGTTCACCTTAAGCATTAGAACATTATTATTCAAGTATTTGTAGTCGCACTTTAGTATGAAATTAGATATCATTTAAGCATAAAGACTATTACATGGATAGAATGGTGATTACATATCATTGATTATGGATAAAGAGTTATCGAAGTTTCACATATGTAAAAATATTAGGTATAATATTTATATTTGGCTGACAATTAGTGAGAATAATACTTAAAGTTATATGTAAGTGGCATAACTTATTCTATTATTGATAAAGGTGTATACCACCCCTTGACTTGACACCTTTATGGACCCTAAATTTGGAGTCGAGTACTTTATTTCCGTTCATACAATGTTTGTAATATGATGACAATACAAAGATTTGATGGGTAACCATAAATCATCCTGAATGACACAAGATACTTAGATGAAAATTTTCACCTTACAAATCATGAAGAATGTCTAAAGGTTGCCTATGTGTCTAGACAAGGGTAACACAGTCCCTCTCTTGTTTACAATTCATACATTAGCGTAAATGGAAACTGCCCACATAATCGTTATCACTGAAAGGTTTTATAGTATCACATGAAACTTTTTCACTCTGATAGCGATAATATGTTGCTAGATAGCATTCACTACTTATTATGTTAAATATTCGATTAAATATAACTTACAATATTAGGGGATTATGCTAAACAAAACATACAATAACAAATTGATTTAAAAAAATAAGTTAAGTATAGTCCATGGCGCAATCTTACAATGCACTTGTGATAATTAGATAACTATGGTACACCATAAGGTTATATTTAATGGAATGTGATACATCGTAATGGAATATGTGTTTAAATGGGCTTGTTCAACATGGCAGCCCACGCAAGTGGTTATATAATCAGAACTCTTGTGCTTAAGTAAATTATTGTTGACAATATTTTTTTTAAAAATCTAAATTTTATGCATGATATGCAGCATCTTTATATCTGTTTTTGTTGGTGCAAAGGTAGAATGAATGATGAACGGAAATATTCTATTAAGAGAATGACGGCTACAAAAATGATAAAAGTTACAATGATTGTCACCCTATTTATAAGCTAAAACTAGGGTTACTAGAATAGGATAAAATACTAAAATACCCTCTAACAAACTTAGGGGCTAAGAAAATAGTACAACTAATAAATATGAATTACTTCTAATACCATCCCTTAATTCATATTCCATCAAAACTTGTAACACCAATTCCATCCCTTAATCTGAGAAATTGATCAGTCTTGATAACTTTCGTCAGAACATCTGCCAATTGTTTCTGAGTGCTGCAGTGTACAACTTCTAACACTCCCCTCTGAACTTGATGTCTCAGAAAATGATACTTGGTCTCAATGTGCTTGCTTCTCCCATGCAACACTGGGTTTCTGGCAAGATTGATTGCAGACTTGTTGTCAATCATCAGCTTCAGAGGTTTGTTTACTTTAATCTTCAGATCCTGCAATAGATTCAGAATCCACACAGCTTGGCATGCAGTAACAGCACCTGCAATGTATTCAGCTTCATAAGTTGACAACGCCACAACAGGTTGCTTCTTGGAACACCAAGAAATGGGACCTCCCAGAAATTTGAATAAGTACCCAGACGTACTTCTTCTGTCAACTCTGTCTCCACACCAATCAGAATTTGAATAACTCAGAAGTTCTGACTCATCCTTTCTTCCAGAAGGAAATAATACTTCATACTTCAGAGTTCCCTTTATATACCTCAGAATCCTGACAGCAGCTTGGTAATGGGACCACTTAGGTTTACTCATGAACCTACTAACCATCCCAACTGAATAGCAAATATCAGGTCTGGTATTGCACAAATACCTCAGAGAACCAACCAACTGTTTGAAGGTTGTAGCGTCCACATCCTTTCCATCAGAGTCAGAATTCAGTTTCTGATTTGTATCAGAAGGTGTGACAGCAATCTTACAATTCTTCATATTAAATCTCTTCAGAAGTTCTAATTCATACTTGAGCTGATGCAAAATAATACCTTTCTCAGAGTATCTGAACTTCATCCCTAGAAAGTATGTCATTTTGCCTAGATCAGTCATTTCGAATTCATTCATCAGAACTTTCTTGAACTTGGCTATCTCTTGTTCAGAACTTCCAGTCAGCAGTATATCATCAACATATAAACATACCAGAGTCATATTTCCTTCAGAAGTATGTTGAACATAGACACCGTACTCCATCTCACATTTCTGAAAGCCTTGCTTCTTGAAAAATGAATCAATATTCTGATTCCAAGCTCTGGGCGCTTGTTTCAATCGATATAGAGCTTTGTATAATCTGCACACCATCCCTTCCTGATTCTTTTTCACAAATCTAGGAGGTTGTGACACGTAAACTTCTTCTTCTAATGGACCGTTCAGAAATGCAGATTTTACATCTAAATGCATCAGAGGCCAATTCCTGTTAGCAGCTATTGCAATCACCATTCCGATTGTTTCATGTCTTGCTACAGGTGCAAACACTTCAGAGTAATCCAGCCCAGGTTTCTGTAGAAATCCTTTGGCTACCAACCTTGCTTTATGTTTGCCAATTGAACCATCTGGCTTTAACTTCTGCTTGAAAACCCATCTGACGCTGATGGCTTTCTTGTCTTTTGGAAGTTCTGTCAGCTTCCAAGTCTTGTTTCTCTCTATAGCATCAAGTTCTTCTTTCATGGCCTTCAGCCAGAGCTTCTGCTTAAGAGCCTCTTCTGTACTTATGGGTTCAGAGTCTACTAACATGGCACACTGAATAACTTCTCCTTCAGAGTCTACTTCAGTGTCTTGCAGCATGTCAAATTCTGCATATCTTCTGGGGATGTTTCTGATTCTTTGTGGTCTCTGAACTTGTTCAGAGTCTTGAGCTTCAGAGTTTCTAGCTTTAGATGGTTGACTTCCTCCAGAGCTTTGACCATCTTCAGGGGCTGGCATATTTCCAGAGTCTGAATTGCCACCAGAATCTGGATTACCATCAGAGCCTGGGTCATCAGAGTCTGGATCATCAGAGTCACCTTCATCTTCTGAGTCTTCTTCAGAGTCAGAATCACTATCAGAATCAGAATCAACGTCAGAGTTTACTCCAACTTCAGAAATTCTTAACTCTGACCTTTCTTCAGAAGTTCTAACATCAGAATCAGATTGAGACTTATCCCAATTCCAAAATTCTGATTCCTTCACAATCACATCTCTGCTGAATTCAATTTTGTTGGTTTCTGGACAATAGAGCTTGTATGCACATGTACTGTGGTACCCTATCAGAATCATCACTTTGCTTCTATCATCCAGCTTCTGTCTTCTGGCTTCTGGAACATGTTTATAGCAAACAGAACCAAACACCTTCAGATGACTAACACTTTGCTTATCTCCAGTCCACTTCTGCATTAGAACTATTTCCTTCAACTTCTTCGTAGGACATCGGTTGAGTACATACGTTGCAGTGGCAATAGCTTCTCCCCAGAGCTTCTGAGGAAGCTTCTTCTCCTTTAGCATGCTTCTCACCATATCAAGCAAAGTGTGGTTTCTTCTTTCAGCAAGACCATTGTGTTGAGGGGTATAAGGAGCAGTAACCTCATGCTCAATTCCATTCTCCTCACAGAACTTCTGGAACTCTTTGGAGTTATACTCACCTCCACCGTTAGTTCTAAGAATCTTCAACTTCTGACCACTCTGATTCTCAGCCTTCATTCTGAACTTCTTGAATTCATCAAACACCTCGTGTTTAAACTTAATAAGGGATACCCATGTCATTCTTGTGAATTCATCAACAAATAACACAAAGTATTTATTCCCTTCAATCGATGCTACTGGAAATGGACCACACACATCAGAATGTACAACTCCCAAGGCATGTTTTGCTCTTGGAGCAGTTTCTGACGCAAATGGCAATCGTGGTTGTTTTCCTTCCATGCAAACTTTGCATGACTTTTCAGGCTTCTTAATTGCAGGAATTCCATGTACCAACTTCTTTGAATTCAGATGTTTTAAGCTTCTGAAATTCAAATGACCAAATCTTCTGTGTCACAGCTCACTCTCCTTCTCAGCACTTGTTGCACTAAGACATTCTGAGTCTGTAGTTCTGACATTCACCTTGAATGTTCTATTCCTTCCCTGTTCTGACTCCATAATCAACTTCTGATTGCAGTCATACAGCTTCAGAAGATTGTCCTTCATGGTAACTGAAAAACCTTTCTCAATTAATTGTCCCACACTCATCAGATTGCTTCTGATGCCAGGTACATACCACACGTTCTGAATCAATGCTGTTTTCCCATTGTTCAGAATCACTCTGAAATTTCCCATACCTTCTGCATTAAGATATTTGTCATCAGCACATCTGATCTTTGTCCTCTTTTCAGAGTCAAAGTCAACCAGCCATTTCTTGTTTCCAGTAAGATGATTTGAACAACCAGTGTCCATATACCACCAGTCTATCAGATCCATATCATCAGATTCAGAGGCCATCAATAGCACAGATTCGTCATCAGAACTTTTGGCTATATTTGCTTCTTCTGATTTTCTCTCCTTGTTTGACCAACAGTCTCTAGCAAAGTGACCAAACTTCTTACAACAGTAACATTGGATCTTCTTCTTCTCATACTTCTCTTTTCCCTTCTGAGCATTCTTTTGTCTATCAGAGGTTGAGCTTTCTAACTTCTGACCACCATCAGATCTTCTCCTGGCTTCTGACTGCTTCTGATACCTCCTATCAGAAGTTGCTTTCAGAGCCTGCTGCTCTACTTCCCTTTCAGAACTTCTCTCAGTCAAACGCAACTCTTGCGCTTCTAGACTGCTCTGCAGCTCTTCAATTCTCATGGTGCTCAGATCTTTGGAATGTTCTATTGCTACCACAATGTAATCAAATTGAGAGGTAAGGGATCTCAATACCTTCTCCATGATTGTTTCTTCAGAAAGAGTTTCTCCACACGCTTTCATCTCATTAGTGATCAGAATCACTCTGGAGATGTATTCATAAACTTTCTCATTATTCTTCATGTTGAGATTCTCATATTGCTTTCTCAAGGACTGAAGCTTCACCTTCTTCACTGATGCGTCACCACCATAACATCTAACCAGTGTGTCCTACGCAGCCTTTGTTGTCGTTGAATCTGCAATCTTCTCAAACACATTTACATCAACACATTGATGAATGAAGAACAATGCTTTCTGATCCTTCTTCCTTACTTCCTTCAGCGCGTTTTTCTGTTCATCCGTCGCATCTGCTGCTACCGGAACATAACCATCAGTGACAAGATCTAGAACATCTTGAGCACCGAACAGTACACGCATTTGGATCATCCAACGATTCTAGTTTTTACCGTCAAATATTGGAAGTTTGGTGTTCATGTTGCCGTTTCCGTTCATCTTTCTACCTTGCACAGTACACTCAGATTTCTCACACAGTTGTTTCCCAACCCACAGAATTAAAATTCTGATCAGATTTTGTTCAAGATTCAACACGAATCTAAGAATCAAAATCAAACACACAAGACCTCACGTTCACTCGTGTTTCTCGTGTTTCCCAATGAATCCGAACCGGAGCTCTAGATACCAATTGTTGGTGCAAAGGTAGAATGAATGATGAAGGGAAATATTCTATTAAGAGAATGACGGCTACAAAATAAGATAAAAGTTACAATGATTGTCACCCTATTTATAAGCTAAAACTAGGGTTACTAGAATAGGATAAAATCCTAAAATACCCTCTAACAAACATAGGGGCTAAGAAAATAGTACAACTAATAAATATGAATTACTTCTAATAGTTTTATCTCATACCTCAATAGTTTTAAACTCCCCAGAAATTTAATATAAATTCATTGTGTGGTATGTGGTAAAGATTTATTTGGTCCAACAAATATCTAAGAAGAACATAAATACCTATGTAAAACATGTGCATGAACATTTATTCAACTCATCTATTTCAAAATATCAGGCAAAACAACGATTGGGTCCATAGCTCAGTGGTAGAGCATTTGACTGCAGATCAAGAGGTCACCGGTTCGAACCCGGTTGGGCCCTATTGAAATAATTTATTATTTTTATAAACAGGTCAAGAAGTAGATCAAGAGGTCTCGAACCCGGTTGGGCCCTATTGAAATAATTTATTATTTTTATAAACAGGTCAAGAAGTAGATCAAGAGGTCACCGGTTCGAACCCGGTTGGGCCCTATTTAAATAATTTATTATTTTTATAAACAGGTCAAGAAGTAGATCAAGAGGTCACCGGTTCGAACCCGGTTGGGCCCTATTGAAATAATTTATTATTTTTATAAACAGGTCAAGAAGTAATTGAGTCAAACCTGATTTGTCCCTTTTAGAAATACATAATTTTGACACATTATGTCACTAGTGTAAGCCCCCATAAGAAAACCAATTTCGACACATTACACGTTTACACTAGTTTAATTTTGTCACTTTAAATTTTCATTGGAATTATCTCACTATATTCTTAAATTCGTTCTTCTTATTATAATTATAGTCTTCTTCCAGCATAACAACATTAACCATTTATTTTGTTTCTTTGTCCTTGCAATTGCTTCCCATGAAAATCTTATAGTTTTATACTTAATATCAATTAATTTGTGTATATTTTTACATTCATCCATACTATATATTTAAATTTTATTTAAATTTAATAAAATAACTTATGAATTTTTTAATTATAATCAAAACTTATTTAGTTCAAATACCGAAGCTCTTTTTTATCCCACGGTAAAAAATAATAATAAATTCATCGTTGCACATAAGTGTAATTATTTCTAACAAAGTAACCTTTTAGAAATAAATAATTTTTATTCAAAAAAGTAATCAACTAAATGATTAATTGTTAGGAAGGAACATATTCCTACCTTATATGAGACATGAAACCACTTTCATTCATTCTTCATTATTAAAAATGATATTTCAGCTTATTTTCATGAATTTGCGAGTATGAGACAAATATTGTGTGCAAAGAGTCTTATAAAATGTGATAAACATGTATTTCAATATATGAATGTTGAACCATATATTTTGAATAGAAAGTTTTATGCGTATGTGTGACATCTTCCATAAATTTGTTATCCCCTTCCATTTTAATTTTATCCTCAATAGAAAATTCAAAGGTAGTTGCAAGATAGGGTTAGTGTGAGCTCTAGGGGACAATAATTTTATAACAAATTGGTATTTATATTGTATTATCTATTAGTAATATTAAGACACTTCTTTATTAAATTTAGTTTTCCAAAGTAATAAAATCCCTAGAGTAACTTTTATGTTTAATTTAACATTAAGTATAACTTAATTGTGCGTCCACCTTAAGCATTAGGACATTATTATTCAAGTATTTGTAGTTGCACTTTAGTATGAAATTAGATATCATTTAAGCATAAAGACTATTACATGGATAGACTGGTGATTACATATCATTGATTATGGATAAACAGTTATCGAAGTTTCACATATGTAAAAATATTAGGTATAATATTTATATTTGGCTAGTGAGAATAATACTTAAAGTTATATGTAAGTGGCATAACTTATTATATTATTGATAACGTTGTATACCACCCCTTGACTTAACACCTTTATGGACCCTAAATTTGGAGTCGAGTACTTTATTTCCGTTCATACAATGTTTGTAATATGATGACAATATAAAGATTTGATGGGTAACCATAAATCATCCTGAATGACACAAGATACTTAGATGAAAATTTTCACCTTACAAATCATGAACAATGTCTAAAGGTTGCCTATGTGTCTAGACAAGGGTAACACAGTCCCTCTCTTGTTTACAATTCATACATTAGCGTAAATGGAAACTGCCCACATAATCGTTATCACTGAAAGGTTTTGTAGTATCACATGAAACTTTTTCACTCTGATAGCGATAATATGTTGCTAGATAGCATTCACTACTTATTATGTTAAATATTTGATTATATATAACTTACAATATTAGGGGATTATGTTAAACAAAACATACAATAACAAATTGATTTTAAAAAAATAAGTTAAGTATAGTCCATGGCGCAATCTTACAATGCACTTGTGATAATTAGATAACTATGGTACACCATAAGGTACAATATATTTAATGGAATGTGATACACCGTAATGGAATATGTGTTTAAATGGGCTTTTTCAACATGGCAGCCCACGCAAGTGGTTATATAATCAGAACTCTTGTGCTTAAGTAAATTATTGTTGACAATATTTTTTTTTAAAATCTAAATTTTATGCATGATATGCAGCATCTTTATATCTGTTTTATCTCATACCTCAACAGTTTTAAACTCCCTAGAAATTTAATATAAATTCATTGTGTGCTATGTGGTAAAGATTTATTAGGTCCAACAAATATCTAAGAAGAACATAAATACCTATGTAAAACATGTGCACGAACATTTATTCAACTCATCAATTTCAAAATAACAAGGGAACCCACGATTCGGTCCATAGCTCAATGGTAGAGCATTTGACTACAGATCAAGAGGTCACCTGTTCGAACTCGGTTGGACCCTATTGAAATAATTTATTATTTTTATAATGAACCTGAAAAATAAGTATAATAAATTCTAAGGAATGACTTAAAATCAAAATGTATATTCATGATAAGCAACATATTCAATAACTCTCGTATCTCTGACCATTTTTGTTTTAACTCAATTAAAATTCCAAATTTAACTCAATTAAAATTCCAAAGGTAGTTAAAGATGTGTCCATGGTGTCACATGTGGTAACGAATATATAGGATTCAGTCGATCTCTAGGAAGAACTTAAAATAACCATTTTTGTTTTAACTCAATTAAAATTCCAAAGGTAGTTAAAGATGTGTCCATGGTGTCACATGTGGTAACGAATATATAGGATTCAGTCGATCTCTAGGAAGAACTTAAAATACCTGTGTTTAATATGTAAAATATACACCACAAATAATATGCAAAAAAATAATTTCAAAATTATAAGCACACCGATCATAGGGTCCATAGCTAGGTGATAGAGCATTTGAGAGAAGATCAAGAATTAATTGACTAAAACCTGATTTGTCCCTTTTAGAAATACATAATTTTTATTAATAATATGAACACTTTAAAAATTAAGGAATCTACTAGAATCACACTGGGGTGTAAGCCCCCATAAGAAAACCAATTTTTCCTTTAATAATATTATTATATTTTCTTTTTATCCCCGTGTACACACTAAAGTATTCTTATTCCACACATTATACGTTTACACTAGTTTAATTTTGTCACTTTAAATTTTCATTGGAATTATCTCACTATATTCTTAAATTCGTTCTTCTTATTATAATTATACTTGTCTCCCAGCATAACAACATTAACCATTTATTATAATTTTGTTTCTTCCTCCTTTCAATTGCTTCCCATGAAAATCTTATAGTTTTATACTTAATATCAATTAATTTGTGTATATTTTTACATTAATCCATACTATATATTTAAATTTTATTTAAACTTAATAAAATAACTTATGAATTTTTTAATTTCAATCAAAACTTATTTAGTTCAAATACCAAAACTCTTTTTTATCCCACGGTAAAAAAAAAGAAAATTCATCGTTGCACATAAGTGTAATTATTTCTAACAAAGTAACCTTTTAGGAATAAATAATTTTTATTCAAAAAAGTAATAAACTAAATGATTAATTGTTAGGAAGGAACATATTCCTACCCTATATGATACATGAAACCACTTTCACTCATTCTTCATTATGAAAAATGATATTTCAGCTTATTTTCATGAATTTGCGAGTATGAGACAAATATTGTATGCAAAGAGTCTTATAAAGTGTGATAAACATGTATTTCAATAGATGAATGTTGAACCAAATACTTTGAATACAAAGTTTTATGCATATGTGTCACATCTTCCCTAAATTTGTTATCCCCTTCCATTTTAATTTTATCCTCAATAGAAAATTCAAAGGTAGTTGCAAGATAGGGTTAGTGTGAGCTCTAGTTGACAATAAATTTATAACAAATTGGTATTTATATTGTATTATCTATTAGTAATATTAAGACACTTCTTTATTAAATTTATTATTCCAAAGGAATAAAATCCCTAAAGAAACTTCTATGTTTAATTTAACATTAAGTATAACTTAATTGTGAGTCCACCTTAAGCATTAGAACATTATTATTCAAGTATTTGTAGTCACACTTTAGTATGAAATTAGATATCATTTAAGAATAATGCTATTACATGGATAGAATGGTGATTACATACGTAAAAATATTTATAGTTGGCTGACCATTTGTGAGAATAATACTTAAAATTGTATGTAAGTGGCATAACTTATTCTATTATTGATAACGGTGTATACCACCCCTTGACTTGAAACCTTTATGGACCCTAAATTTGGAGTCGAGTGCTTTATTTCCGTTCATACAATGTTTGTAATATGATGACAATACAAATATTTGATGGGTAACCATAAATCATCCTAAAGGACACAAGATACTTAGATGAAATTTTTCACCTTACAAAACATGAAGAATGTCTAAAGGTTGCCTATGTGTCAAGACAAGGGTAACACAATCCCTTTCTTGTTTACAATTCATACATTAGCGTAAATGGAAATTATACACATAATCATTATCACTGAAAGGTTTTGTAGTATCACATGAAACTTTTTCACTCTGATAGCGATAATATGTTGCTAGATAGAATTCACTACTTATTATGTTAAATATTCAATTAAATATGACTTACAATATTAGGGGATTATGTTAAACAAAACATACAATAACAAATTGATTTAAAAAAAAAGTTAAGTATATTCCATGGCGCAATCTTACAATGCACTTTGATAATTAGATAACTATGGTACACCATAAGGTACAATATATTTAATGGTATGTGATACACCGTAATGGAATATGTGTTTAAATGGGCTTGTTCAACATGAAGCCCACGCAAGTGGTTGACAATATTTGTTTTAAAAATCTAAGTTTTATTCATGATATGCAACATCTTTATATCTGTTTTATCTCATACCTCATTAGTTTTAAACTCCCTAGAAATTTAATATAAATTCATTGTGCGGTATGTGGTAAAGATTTATTAGGTCCAACAAATATCTAAGAAGAACATAAATACCTATGTAAAACATGTGCACAAACATTTATTCAACTCATCAATTTCAAAATAACAAGCAAATCCATGATTGGGTCCATAGCTTAGTGGTAGAGCATTTGACTGCAGATCAAGAGGTCCTATTGAAATAATTTATTTTTTTTATAAACAGATACTAAATTAATTGTAATTAGTTTTAAAGAAGTTAACCTTATATAAATAATTAACTTTTATTTAAATAAAGTAAACACTTAAATGACTAATTATTACCAAATAAGTTCTTTTAGCACAAAATTGATAATCTCTTTTCAATCATTTTGCCTCCATTGGTTCAAAGTTGTCAAACTATTCAGTTAAACATTATTATCTTTTAAAATACATTAACCATTTTTCAATCATCCTTTCATTTTAAGCAATGTTTTTTTTTTCTTTCTGGTTCTTAGAATGAATTGTGAGTAGGAGACAAATTCAATATACCAAGAGTCCTGTAAAAATTTAATGAACATGAAAAATAAGTATAATAAATTCTAACAAATGACTTAAAATCAAAATGTATATGCATGATAAGCAACATATTCAATAACTCTCGTATCTCTGACCATTTTTGTTTTAAATCAATTAAAATTCCAAAGGTAGTTGGAGATGTGTCCATGGTGTGACATGTGGTAATGAATATATAGGCTTCTATCGTTCTCTAGGAAGAACTTATAATACCTATGTAAAATATGTAAAACATACACCACAAACAATATGCAAAAAAAGAATTTCAAAATTACAAGCACACCGATCATATGGTCCATAACTAGGTGATGGAGCATTTGAGAGCAGATCAAGAAGTAATTTACTCAAACCTGATTTGTCCCTTTTAGAAATACATAATTTTTATTAATAAAATGAACACTTTAAAATTTAGGGAATCTACTAGAATCGCATTCGGGGTGTAAGCCCCCATAAGAAAACCAAATTCTCCTTTAATAATATTATTATATTTTCTTTTTATCCTCGTGAACACACTAATGTATTCTTATTCCACACATTACACGTTTACACTAGTTTAATTTTGTAACTTTAAATTTTCATCGGAATTATCTCGCTATATTCTTAAATTCGTTCTTCTTATTATAATTATACTCTTCTCCCAACATAACAACATTAACCATTTATTTTGTTTCTTCATCCTTGCAATTGCTTCCCATGAAAATCTTATACTCTTCTCCCACCTTAAGCATTAGAACATTATTATTCAAGTATTTGTAGTCGCACTTTAGTATGAAATTAGATATCATTTAAGCATAAAGACTATTACATGGATAAACTGATGATTACATATAATTCATTATGGATAAAGAGTTATCGAAGCTTCACATACGTAAAAATGTTAGGTATAATATATATATTTGGCTAACCATTTGTGAGAATAATACTTAAAATTGTATGTAAGTGGCATAACTTATTATATTATTGATAACAATGTATACCACCCCTTGACTTGAAACCTTTATGGATCCTAGATTTGGAGTCGAGTACTTATTTCCGTTCATACAATGTTTGTAATATGATGACAATACAAATATTTGATGGGTAACCATAAATCATCCTGAATGACACAAGATTCTTAGATGAAATTTTTAACCTTACAAATCATGAAGAATGTCTAAAGGTTGCCTATGTGTCTAGACAAGGGTAACACAGTCCCTTCCTTGTTTACAATTCATACATTAGCATAAATGAAAACTGTACACATAATCGTCATCATTGAAAGGTTTTGTAGTATCACATGAAACTTTTTCACTCTGATAGCGATAATATGTTGCTAGATAGTATTCACTACTTATAATGTTAAATATTCGATTAAATATAACTTACAATATTAAGGGATTATGCTAAACAAAACATACAATAACAAATTGATTTTAAAAAAATAAGTTAAGTATATTCCATGGCGCAATCTTACAATGCACTTGTGATAATTAGATAACTATGGTACACCATAAGGTACAATATATTTAATGGAATGTGATACACCGTAATGGAATATGTGTTTAAATGGGCTTGTTCAACATGGCAGCCCACCATTGGGTCCATAGCTCAGTGGTTGAGCATTTGACTGCAGATCAAGAGGTCACCCGTTCCAACCCGGTTGGGCCCTATTGAAGTAATTTATTATTTTTATAAACAAATACTAAATTAAGTGTATATAATTTTAAAGAAGTTAAGCTTATATAAATAATTAACTTTTATTTAAATAAAGTAAACAGTTAAATGACTATTTTTTACCAAATAAGTTCTTTTAGCACGAAATTGATAATCTCTTCTTAATCATTTTGTCTCCATTTGTTACAAGTCGTCAAACTATTCAATTAAACATTATTATCTTTTAAAATACATCAACCTTTTTTCAATCATTCTTTCTTTTTAAGCAATGTTTTTTTTTTATGGTTCTTAGAATGAAATGTGTGTAGGAGACAAATACAATATACCAAGAGTCCTGTAAAAATTTAATGAAAATCAAAAATAAGTATAATAAATTTTAACCAATGACTTAAAATCAAAATTTATATGCATGATGTGCAACATATTCAATAACTCTCGTATCTTTGACAATTTTTGTTTTAAATCAATTAAAATCCCAAAGGTAGTTGAAGATGTGTCCATGGTGTGACATGTGGTAATGAATATATAGGCTTCAATTGATCTCTAGGAAGAACTTAAAATACCTGTGTAAAATATGTAAAACATACACCAGAAACATATATGCAAAACATTAATATCAAAATAATGTTTCTTTTTAAGCAATTTTTTTTTCTGGTTCTTAGAATGAATTGTGAGTAGGAGACAAATACAATATACCAAGAGTTCTGTAAAAATTTAATGAACATGAAAAATAAGTATCATAAATTTTAACCAATGACTTAAAATCAAAATTTAAATGAATGATATGCAACATATTCAATAACTCTCGTATCTCTTACAGTTTTTGTTTTAACTCAATTAAAATTCCAAAGGTAGTTGAGGACGTGCCTATGGTGTGACATGTGGTAATGAATATATAGGCTTCAATTGATCTCTAGGAAGAACTTAAAATACCTGTCTAAAATATTTAAAACGTACACTAGAAACTTATATGCAAAACATTAATTTCAAAATAATAAGGACACCAATTATAGGGTCCATAGCTAGGTGATCGAGCATTTGAGAGCAGATCAAGAAGTAATTGACTCAAACCTGATTTGTCCCTTATAGAAATAAATAATTTTTATTAATAAAATGAACACTTTAAAATTTAGGGAATCGACTAGAATCAGATTGGGGGTTTAAGCCCTCACAAGAAAACCAAATTCTCCTTTAATAATATAATTATATTTTCTCTTTAACCCCGTGGACACACTAAAGTATTCATATTCCACACATTACACGTTTACACTAGTTTAATTTTGTCACTTTAAATTTTCATTGGAAATCTCTCACTATATTCTTAAATTTGTTCTTCTAATTATAATTATATTCTTCTCCCCGTATAACAATATTAACCATTTTTTTTCTTCCTCCTTGCAATTGTTTAACACCCACATATAATATATGTCTAGAATACATATTATACATAGTGTAATACTGGTACTGAAATACATAAGCGCCTAGCGGCAGCAGCGTACATATTACATGCCCAAAAGGAAACGCTACATGGCACAAAATATACACAAAGGTGCCAAAAATAAAACTAGGAGCCTAATCATTGTAAAATGATCTCAAAAATATCTACACAGCGGAGACGCCATCCAAAACATCAGGTAAGCAAGACATCACCTTAACTTATCCTTACCATTCACCTGATCGGAACTACCTGAAAAATAATCAACAACATGGGGTGAGATAATAATCCTAGGGGGTTCCCTATCTTATGGGTTCACTGGGATCTACAGGGTTTTCTAATCAATATCCAACTTAAGTCAACAAGGGAAATAAGACTTAATTGATAGGGAAAAATCTCACAATGTATGGGAACATGCTCATGAGTTCTCACAACTCAAAATAAGATCACTATTCAGATTCACAAAACATCAATCCCTGAGCGGACCTACGTCTAGGGCAAGCCCCGTTCATGCATGCTCGTATAATTCGACTTTCATGGTGGATATCGAGTCTTCTATGAGTTCCAAACTCAATCCGAGCGACTGTCACCCGTATGGGACTCTAACCCACTTAGGGTATCTTTCCCCATATGGGCCTGTAACCCACTTTGGTGTCCACCTATCCCCCATGTCTGCCATGGTTGGGGATCAAACCCAATTGAGGCACGAATCATTGGTGTCACATCTTATTGCTTACTCATCTAAGCATATCTAGTTGGGATGTACACCACTAAGGGTAAAACATTCTGAATACGTGATCAGTTCCACAAAACATAACTAGATTCATCAATCACTGTTGACTTTATTCACCAATATACAAGTAATAACAATGCATGTTCCATACAAAGTGTCTCACCCTCAACTATAGCAACCATTCATTTACGACCTTCACATAAGTATCGTACGAATAAATTTCGCTTTCTAATGTTATTTAAGTTATAAGTCTAACTTATGGCCAAAAATGATCACTAGGTTAACTCACTATATTCCATATGTGATTATCACATTTGACACTGATTCAATTCAAGTATAACATAACAAGTGATTAATGGTTGATGAAATGCACTTAGAAACATTAAAGAAATGAATTTTGAAGTTTTTGGTATGAGCCAATCGATTGGTTGGGGTAGCCCAATCGATTGGTCCATCTCACATTTCTGTTTTTCAAAGAATGCAGAGGATCAATGATTGATCCTCAGTGTCAATCGATTGGTACCTGAAAAATCTCCAGTTTTCCAAAACAGAAAGTTTGTGCAATCGATTGGAGCTCCCTATCAATCGATTGGTTCTGCCAAATTTTCATTCCCTTCAAAACAGAAAGTTAGTACAACCGATTGTTACTAAGGACCAATCGATTGGTCCCAAATAATTTCCACTTTGCCACACACAAAAACTTCATTTCTTCTGCACACTTACATAATTTCAACCTGCATAATGCTTATTTCATTTCTAACAACCAACCACTTGTCACAAACATAAAAACACATCAACAACACTTTCAAAGCAACAACGATATCATTAAATCACAAGAATCCAACAAATACCAAAACACACGTAGAATCATCATTAATGAAGATTCACATGATTCATGGAGGAAATCATCATAATATCATCTATCCTACTATCAATTACATGGTTTATCAAACCATAATTCTATATCTAAATTTCTACCTAGAACCCACCTTAAGAATGGAAGATGAGGCTGAAGAAGATGATGAGATGAGATGGTGATGAAGTGATGATGATGGATTCCAAGCTTTTCCTCCTCCTTCTTCTCTCCACTAGCTTGTTTCCTCTTCTTCCCTTTCTATCTTTCCTTCACTTTCTAACTTTCCCCTTTTTCCTCTATAAGTGCTTCTACCAATATGAGAAAATGAGACATGGAACATGTATTACTACATGTGGTTGGTAAGAGACCACTAAGTGAGAACATGTGGACAACAATCCATGAAATATTTGTGTGGATAGAAAGTGGGTAGGAGTAGTAGAAAGAAATATCTTGAGTGAAACCACACTTAGATAATTATTCTACCAGAGCAATCGACCCATTATTAGTGTTACCAAAATGTCCCAATTAATAAAAGGTCAGTCCCAATTAATATTAATTAAGTCAATCTGAATTCACTATTTACTCAATTTATCCCAACTGATAACTTTTAGAGCATATAGGAACTTAATTTATCTCAATTAATAGGAATTTGTGTATTTAAGGAAATACGGGGTATTACATCCTCACCCCCTTAAATAAAATTCGTCCTCGAATTTAAATATTACCTGGAAGAGATGAGGGTATACTTCTTGCATTTCAGACTCCAGTTCCTAGGTAGCATCACTTGGATGTGATTCATCCCACTGAACCTTAACAAGAGAGATCTCCTTATTCCTCAACACCTTAACTTCCCATCCTACAATACGACTTGGTAGAGGTTCGAAAGTTAGGTATGCTTCTACTTCTATTGAATTTGGAAGAATATGATGAAGAGAGTCTAGAATGAACTTCTGAAGTTGAGATACGTGAAAAATGTCATGCATTTCTGATAGAGAAGGTGGTAAAGCTAATTTGTAAGCTACTTCACCAATCCTCTCTATAATCTAGTATGGTCCTACGTATCTCGGACTTAACTTTTGTGACTTAAACGGTCCCTTCAGTCTCAATTTCGGAGTCACCTTTAGAAATACATGATCACCTTCATTAAATTCTAATTGTCTTCTCCAGTGATCTGCATAGCTCTTTTGGAGATCTTGTGCTTTCTTCATTTTATCACAAACCATCCTTATCTTTTCCATAGTCTCTTGAATAATCTCCAGTCCTAAGATTCTTTCTTCACCAACTTCTGTCCAACACAAAGGTGTTCTACATTTTCGTCCATACAAGGCTTCATAAGGAGCCATCCCGATACTCGCATGGTAAATGTTGTTGTATGTGAATTCGATCAATGGTAATAGCTCATTCCAATTTCCCCCACTTTCAAGTACACGAGCTCTTAACATATCCTCTAGTGTCTGTATCGTCCTCTCAGTTTGATCATCCGTTTTAGGATGATTAGACGTACTTAAACACAACTTCGATCCCATAGCTTGTCGGAATGCCCTCCAGAATCTTGAAGTAAACTTTGGGTCTCTGTTAGATACAATACTAGTTGGAACACCATGCAGTCTTACGACTTCTGAAATGAACAACCGTACAAGATGACTTGCCTTGTAAGTAGTTTTCATGGCCAAGAAGTGCGCAGACTTAGTCAACCGATCCAAAATCACCCAAATTGAATCATAACTACCTTGGGTCTGAGGTAACCCTACTGCAAAATCCATTGAAATACTATCCCATTTCCAAACTAGAATCTCTAAAGGTCTCAATAAACCACCTGGCTTCTGATGTTCGATCTTTACTTACTGGCACACTATGCATTCCGACACATACTCTGCAATATCTATTTTCATTCCAGGCCACCAATAGTCCTTCTTTAAGTCTTGATACATCTTCAATGAACCTGGATGTATGGTAAACGCCCCCTTGTGGGCTTCCTCTAAGACTTTTCTTTTCAGTTCGGCATCATTCGGGACACAAATCCTTTGATTAAAAAGAAAAACTCCATCCGGTGATTGAGTGAAACCTGGTTGAGTCGACATCTCTTGCAACTTCTCATCTATTAGTTGTCCTTGCTGGATTTCTTCCTTTAGGTTAGAAGTAACATTCAAATTTCCCATTATCACACCATCATGCGTCCAATTAAACTGAAGGTTAAGATCTCAGAACTTTTCCAACAATGCGTATTCTAACATCATTAACTTAGCTTTATGCATCTCTTTCCGACTCAAGGCAACTACAACCTTATTCGCTTTCCCTGGGTGATACTTAAGCTCAAAATCAAAGTCTTTCAAATACTCCATCCATCTCCTCTATCTCATGTTCAGCTCTTTCTGGTCAAATAAGTATTTCAAACTCTTATGGTCACTAAACATCTCAAAACGTACTCCATACAAGTAATGTTGTCACACCTTCAATGCAAAAACAACAACAGCTAATTCAAGGTCATGAGTTGGATAGTTCGCTTCATGAGCCTTCAACTGACGAGAGGTGTAACACCCTTCTAAGATACCCCAATAATAATTAAAACAACAAATATAAATCAGAGTAGATATGCAATTTAAGGGTGTCACACTTGACACTTCGCACCATGTTCCAAATTAACTCGTCATGCTCATTTATTCATCAAAATAAACATTTGCATAATTCGCAGCGGATAGAAATTAACAACATGCAAAACATGTAACACATTACATGTATAGTTGTTCAACAACCAAAATGAAAACAAGGTAAAACATCCCGTCCCGATGTTACATCTACCAGAGCATGACCCACTAAGGAACTACACTAGACTCCAAGGACTAGCTTCTACTCAATCACTGCTCGTTACCTGAAACATAGTCGTAAGGGTGAGTTCCTCAATCGATATAATAAGCATTATAAAATACCATGTAATGCTAAGTAAATTAACACATTCATTCACCCTAATCATATCACACATTCAGTAACGGCAACATCAACTCATACTCAACATAAACATCAAAACACACGTATAATATTGGAACACATCCATTCATATTATACACAATACATACATTATGCAATGAGACTCCATGCATGCGGTACCGACTATTCGTGAACATATAGTTCAACCTCACCGATCAAATCCAGATACGGCTACCAAGCTCACTAGTCCCACTCATTTGAGACCTAGTGACTCACTCACTAATTCCTCACCATGGGAATTAGCTACCACCCCAAGGGCTATTCTATGCACGCTAATCATCTAGCATGCAAACATCAACAACAATCCACAATAACTCACTCACTAATTCCTCACCATGGGAATTAGCTACCACCATAAAGGCCACAATATGCAAGCTAAATCACTTAGTCATGCAAACATCAACAATCATCCACAATGGACATATGCTCACACTCTAAGCCATAAACAGTCCATTCACAATGGCATACATAATAGATATATTCACAGCATTATGCATACCATCATACATCATCAGCATATTTATCACAGAAGCATATCATGTCATGCCAAATAATAAATCACAGTATTAGCACACTCTACTAATACCTATACTGCTCAAAACAACGGGAAATGATCCCTACTATATCCTACACCAATATAGGCCAATCATCAAATATGTCCACAATATTTGAATATCAAATTTTCACTTTTCCAACAGTGTTAACCGGTTAACGCCCTGGGTTAACCGGTTAACGCAACACAGAACACGCTTCCTGGCACATTTCAACAGTGTTAACCGGTTAACACTCTGGGTTAACCGGTTAACGCAAGACAGACAGCAATATTTCACAATTCATAACAGTGTTAACCGGTTAACACCCTGGGTTAACCGGTTAACGCAAGACAGAAAGCTGTTCCTGCGCTAACACGAAGCCGAATGCAGAATTCTCCGCATTTTCCGCCGTTGGAGGACTTTCGGACCTCCGATTTCAATTCCGTAAGAAGCTACACTTCCGGAAAATCAAGACTCATCCAATTATAGATTCAATTACAGCTTTAACATAACTTATTCATCTCAATTTTTCAGCATTCAACATCCCAATTAGGGTCAAATCAATGGCTTATTACTACCCATCACATGTTAACCCATAATACCCATTAAACGACGATAAACCCCCCCTTACCTGAGTTAATCCGGCAATTGATTCTTCGACCTTCAAGAATCGTGAATCCTCCTCTGAGCCCTAGCCTCTTCTTCTCCCTTTCTCAGTTCTTCTCTTTTCTCCCAATATTACGTGTTCTCTGTTTTCACGTGAAAACCCTTTTTACCAAATGGGACCTTTATATATATATATTCCAACTTTATATTCCAATAATAAAATCCAATAATATTTCCAATTATTTAATTAAATTAATAAATATACTATTAATTTAATTTAAATAATTAGCCTTATTTCATCGGGGTGTTACAACTCTCCCCCACTAAAAGAGTTTTCGTCCTCGAAAACATACCTCAAGCGAATAACTCCGGATAAGACTCCTTCATCTGACTCTCAAGTTCCCAAGTCACATTGCCACCTGCTGGTCCTCCCCAAGCTACCTTTACCAAAGCAATCTCTTTACCCCGCAACTGCTTCAACTCTCGATCCTCGATCCTCATAGGTGATGTTTCAACAGTCAGGTTATCCCTCACCTGTACATCATCTACTTGGACTACATGCGACGGATCATGAATGTACCTCCTCAACTGAGACACATGAAAAACCTCATGCAAATTCGCAAGTGACGGCGGTAAAGCGATACGATAGGCTACCTCCCCTATCCTCTCCAAAATCTGATAAGGACCAATAAATCGAGGTGTCAACTTCTTCGACTTCAAAGCTCGACCAACCCCAGTTATCGGAGTAACACGAAGAAACACATGATCTCCCTCTTGAAACTCAAGTGACTTCCTCCTCTTGTCGTGATAACTCTTCTGACGACTCTGAGCAATCCTCATCTTCTCCTGAATCATCTTAATCTTTTCCGTAGTTTGTTGAACAATCTCCGGTCCAACCACAGCACTCTCACCGGACTCATACCAACATAAAGGTGTCCGACATCTCCTACCATACAAAGCTTCAAACGGTGCCATACCAATGCTCGAATGAAAACTATTGTTGTAGGTAAACTCAATCAAAGGTAAATAACAATCCCAAGCACCTCCCTTTTCCAAAACACAAGCCCTCAAAAGATCCTCCAGTGACTGAATCGTCCTCTCAGTCTGACCATCAGTCTGCGGGTGATATGCAGAACTCAATCTCAGCTTAGTTCCCAAAGCCCTCTGCAAACCTTCCCAGAACTTCGATGTAAATCTAGGATCTCTGTCCGAAACAATACTCGACGGAATACCATGCAAACTTACAATTTTCTCAATATACAACTCAGCTAATCTCTCTAACGGATAATCCATTCTGATCGGAATGAAATGAGCCGATTTTGTCAATCTGTCAACAATCACCCAAATAGCTTCAAAATTCTTAATTGTCCTCGGTAAACCAGAAACAAAATCCATACTGATACTATCCCACTTCCACTCTGGAATAGCCAACGGTTGCATTAGCCCAGACGGCTTCTGATGCTCAATCTTTGACTTCTGACAAGTCAAACAAGAATAAACAAAACTCGCAATTTCTCTTTTCATTCCCGGCCACCAAAATAACTTTTTCAAATTATGATACATCTTCGTAGCCCCAGGATGAATACTCAGGCCACTACGATGTCCTTCCTCAAGAATACTCTTCTTAAGTTCGGTAACATCCGGAATACACACCCGATTACCAAATTTCAAAACACCATTCTCATCAACTCTGAATTCACCACCTTGACCTTGATTCACTAGAGTCAACTTATCAACCAAAAGCACATCGGACTTCTGACCCTCTCTAATCTCATCCAGAATACCACTCGTTAACTTCAACATTCCCAATTTAACACTATTGTGAGTACTCTCACACACCAAACTCAAGTCTCTAAACTGCTCAATTAAATCCAATTCCTTAACCATTAACATAGACATATGCAATGATTTCCGACTCAATGCATCAGCCACTACGTTTGCCTTACCCGGATGGTAATTCAAACCAAAGTCATAATCCTTCAGAAACTCTAACCATCTCCTCTGTCTCATATTCAACTCTTTCTGATCAAACAAATACTTTAAACTTTTATGGTCACTGAAAACCTCAAATCTTGACCCGTACAAGTAATGCCTCCATAACTTCAGAACAAATACCACAGCTGCCAACTCTAAATCGTGTGTCGGATAGTTCCTCTCATGAACCTTTAGTTGTCTCGAAGCATAAGCTACAACCTGCTTATTCTGCATTAAAACACCACCCAAACCCAACAATGAAGCATCACAGTAAACCTCAAATGGTTCTGACGGACTCGGTAATATCAAAATAGGAGCAGTAGTTAACCTTCTCTTTAACTCTTGGAAACCTTCTTCACATTTTAAGTCCCAAACAAACGCTTGCCCCTTTCTAGTCAACATCGTCAACGGTAACGCCAACTTAGAAAATCCCTCAATAAATTTCCTATAATAACCTGCAAGTCCAAGAAAACTCCTTATCTCAGAAACTGACTTCGGAGCTTCCCACTTAGATACCGCTTCTATCTTAGAAGGATCAACAGCAACACCACCTCTTGAAATCACATGACCAAGAAAACTAACCTCTTCTAACCAAAATTCACACTTAGACAGTTTAGCAAATAACTTCTTTTCTCGTAGGACTCCTAAAACCACTCTCAAATGTTCAGCATGCTCTTCTTCAGATTTCGAATACACCAAAATATCGTCAATAAACACCACAACAAACTTGTCTAGGTACGGATGGAAAATCCTATTCATATACTCCATAAATACCCCAGGCGCATTAGTCACACCAAAAGGCATTACAGAATACTCATAATGTCCATACCTTGTTCTGAAAGCAGTCTTCTGAATATCCTTAGTTTTCACACGTATCTGATGATACCCCGATCTCAAATCTATTTTACTGAACACACTCGCACCAACCAACTGATCCATCAGATCATCAATCCTCGGCAAAGGATACCGATTCTTGATCGTCACTTTATTCAGTTGCCTGTAGTCCACACACAACCTCATAGTACCTTCTTTCTTCTTAACCAATAACACTGGTGCACCCCACGGTGACACACTCGGACGAATAAATTTCTTATCCAACAGATCTTCCAACTGACTTTTCAATTCAGTTAACTCAACAGCAGACATACGGTACGGAGCCATCGACACCGGCCTAGTACCAGGTACCAAATCAATCGAGAACTCAACTTCACGCTCTGGCGGTAATTCATTCACTTCTTCAGGAAACACATCAGGAAAATCACACACCACGGCTAGATCGCAAATCGCCAGTTTATCTTTGGCCTCCAAAGTCGCTAACAGCATAAACAACTCTGCCCCATCAGCTACTGCCTCATTCACCTGCCTTACTGATAGAAACAAACTCTTTCCTTCCTCAATCTCAGGAAAGATCACAGTCTTATCAAAACAGTTGATATAAACTCGGTTAAACACCAACCAGTTCATACCCAGGATAACATCAATCTGCACTAGTGGAAGACACACGAGGTCCATCCCAAAGTCTCTACCAAAAATACACAAAGTACAATTTAAACAAACTGAAGTAGTAGTCACTGAACCCTTCGCAGGAGTATCAATCACCATACTCCCATGCATCTCAGATATCTCTAATTTAAGTTTCACAGCACAATCCAAAGATATAAAGGAATGAGTCGCACCTGTGTCAATAATAGCTACAAGAGGAAAGCCATTAATATAACACGTACCTCGGATCAAACGATCATCTGCAGAAGTCTCAGAACCCGATAAAGCAAAGACCTTGCCTCCCGACTGGTTCTCTTTCTTCGGCTTAGGACACTGTGGACTGATATGACCCACCTCTCCACAGTTGAAACAAGTCACAGTCTTCAACCGGCACTCTGCAGCCAAGTGACCACCTTTGCCACACTTGAAACACTTCTTCTCAGCACTGGTACACTCATGGATACGATGTCCAGCCTGACCACATCTGTAACACTTAGCAGGGGCACTGGAGTCTCCCCCACTAGGCCTCTTCATCCCACTCTGTCTCTGGAAACCTTTTCCAGCTGCATACGGCTTCCCACGATCATTCTGATTCTTGCCTTTCCTATCAACCCTCTGCTGATAGCTCTCCGCTCTGGCCTTGGTATCCTGTTCAAAAATTCTGCAACAGTCAACCAAGTCAGAAAACACTCTAATCCGCTGATACCCAATAGCCTGCTTGATCTCGGGACGTAACCCGTTCTCAAACTTCACACATTTTGAAAATTCCCCAGTAGTCTCATCATAGGGAGTGTAATACTTCGACAGCTCTGTGAACTTAGCAGCATACTCAGTAACAGACCGGTTGCCCTACTTCAATTCTAAGAACTCTATCTCTTTCTTTCCTCTGACATCCTCTGGAAAGTACTTCCTCAGGAATCTCTCTCTAAACACCGCCCAAGTGATCTCAGCATTCCCAGCAGCTTCCAACTCAGTGCGGGCAGCAACCCACCAATCATCTGCTTCCTCTGATAGCATATGCGTACCGAACCTGACCTTCTGGTTATCGGCACACTCAGTCACTCGGAAGATCCTCTCGATCTCCTTCAACCACTTCTGAGCACCATCTGGATCGTATGCTCCCTTGAACATTGGAGGATTGTTCTTCTGGAACTCACTCAGTTGACGAGCAGCTCCCATTCCCACAACATTCGGATTCCCTCCAAGTACTCCAGCTAGCATACCCAGAGCCTCAGCAATCGCAGCATCGTCTCTACCTCTTCCAGCCATCTCTATTCTGAAAACCCAATCAAGCTAAAACAATAAGTACTGATAGGGTTACACAACACCTATCCCGTACAGGGGAAACAGAATAACTACGACTCGACTCGACCGACTATGCTCTGATACCACTAATGTAACACCCTTCTAAGATACCCCAATAATAATTAAAACAACAAATATAAATCAGAGTAGATATGCAATTTAAGGGTGTCACACTTGACACTTCGCACCATGTTCCAAATTAACTCGTCATGCTCATTTATTCATCAAAATAAACATTTGCATAATTCGCAGCGGATAGAAATTAACAACATGCAAAACATGTAACACATTACATGTATAGTTGTTCAACAACCAAAATGAAAACAAGGTAAAACATCCCGTCCCGATGTTACATCTACCAGAGCATGACCCACTAAGGAACTACACTAGACTCCAAGGACTAGCTTCTACTCAATCACTGCTCGTTACCTGAAACATAGTCGTAAGGGTGAGTTCCTCAATCGATATAATAAGCATTATAAAATACCATGTAATGCTAAGTAAATTAACACATTCATTCACCCTAATCATATCACACATTCAGTAACGGCAACATCAACTCATACTCAACATAAACATCAAAACACACGTATAATATTGGAACACATCCATTCATATTATACACAATACATACATTATGCAATGAGACTCCATGCATGCGGTACCGACTATTCGTGAACATATAGTTCAACCTCACCGATCAAATCCAGATACGGCTACCAAGCTCACTAGTCCCACTCATTTGAGACCTAGTGACTCACTCACTAATTCCTCACCATGGGAATTAGCTACCACCCCAAGGGCTATGCTATGCACGCTAATCATCTAGCATGCAAACATCAACAACAATCCACAATAACTCACTCACTAATTCCTCACCATGGGAATTAGCTACCACCATAAAGGCCACAATATGCAAGCTAAATCACTTAGTCATGCAAACATCAACAATCATCCACAATGGACATATGCTCACACTCTAAGCCATAAACAGTCCATTCACAATGGCATACATAATAGATATATTCACAGCATTATGCATACCATCATACATCATCAGCATATTTATCACAGAAGCATATCATGTCATGCCAAATAATAAATCACAGTATTAGCACACTCTACTAATACCTATACTGCTCAAAACAACGGGAAATGATCCCTACTATATCCTACACCAATATAGGCCAATCATCAAATATGTCCACAATATTTGAATATCAAATTTTCACTTTTCCAACAGTGTTAACCGGTTAACGCCCTGGGTTAACCGGTTAACGCAACACAGAACACGCTTCCTGGCACATTTCAACAGTGTTAACCGGTTAACACTCTGGGTTAACCGGTTAACGCAAGACAGACAGCAATATTTCACAATTCATAACAGTGTTAACCGGTTAACACCCTGGGTTAACCGGTTAACGCAAGACAGAAAGCTGTTCCTGCGCTAACACGAAGCCGAATGCAGAATTCTCCGCATTTTCCGCCGTTGGAGGACTTTCGGACCTCCGATTTCAATTCCGTAAGAAGCTACACTTCCGGAAAATCAAGACTCATCCAATTATAGATTCAATTACAGCTTTAACATAACTTATTCATCTCAATTTTTCAGCATTCAACATCCCAATTAGGGTCAAATCAATGGCTTATTACTACCCATCACATGTTAACCCATAATACCCATTAAACGACGATAAACCCCCCTTACCTGAGTTAATCCGGCAATTGATTCTTCGACCTTCAACAATCGTGAATCCTCCTCTGAGCCCTAGCCTCTTCTTCTCCCTTTCTCAGTTCTTCTCTTTTCTCCCAATATTACGTGTTCTCTGTTTTCACGTGAAAACCCTTTTTACCAAATGGGACCTTTATATATATATTCCAACTTTATATTCCAATAATAAAATCCAATAATATTTCCAATTATTTAATTAAATTAATAAATATACTATTAATTTAAATTAAATAATTAGCCTTATTTCATCGGGGTGTTACAAGAGGCATATGCTACAACCTGACCACTCTGCATTAACACCCCTCCTAATCCTTTCTTAGAGGCATCACAAAATACTTCATAAGACTTACTAGGATCAGGGATGATTAAAACAGGAGTTGTCGTTAGTTTTTCCTTCAGACTCATGAAACTCTGCTCACACTGCGAATCCCATTTAAAAGAAATTTCCTTTCGAGTAAGTCTAGTCATTGGTAAAGCTAACTGAGAAAACCCTTTTATAAATCTTTGATAGTAACCTGCCAAACCTAAGAAACTTCTGACTTCAGAAGCATTCTTCGGTCTTTCCTAATTAATAACTGCTTTGACTTTAGATGGATCTACAGATACTCCTCCTTGTGATATGACATGACCAAGAAACTTCACTTTGTCCATCCAAAATTCTCACTTACTTAGCTTGGCAAAAAGTTGCTTCTCTTGCATTACTTATAGAACAATCCTTAGATGCTCTTCGTGCTCTTGTGGAGTACGAGACTAAATAAGAAAGTCATCAATAAAGATCACCACGAACTGGTCCAAGTAAGGTTGAAATATTTGATTGATATAGTCCATGAAAACAGCATGGACATTCGTCACACCAAAAGGCATTACCAGAAACTCATAATGGCCATATTGGGTTCTAAACTCGGTATTTGGTACATCCGAATTCTTAACTCTGATTTGATGATAGCCCGACCGTAAATCAATCTTCGAGAACACACATGCTCCTTTCAACTGATCTAGCAAATCATCTATCCTTGAAAAGGAGTATTGTTCTTAATGGTGACTTTATTCAACTGGCGATAATCGATACACAACCGCACACTACCATCTTTCTTCTTCACTAATAACACAGGAGCTCCCCATGGTGAGACACTAGGTTAGATGAAATACTTGGTTAACAACTCTTCCAATTGATCCTTCAACTCTCTCAACTCGAGTGGCGTCATACGATACGGAGAAATGGAGATTGGAGTCGTCCTAGTTATGAGATCAATAGAGAATTCCACTTCTCTTTCAGGAGGAAGAGAAGTGACATTCTCAGGGAAAACTTATGGAAATTCACAAACGATAGGAATTTGTGTAACATTCAGATTGTCGCTAGGTTCCTTGGTGAGAACCAAGAGAACTGACTTTTCCTTCTCAAATAAGAAATTAACCACGCCAACCGTACCTTCCAAGATAGTAGTTAATACATCCTTTAGAGTAGCTTCACTAGATGGAATGATGATTAACTTCTCTTCACATCCAATAAACACCGAATTGGCGGAAAGCTAATCCATCCCCAAAACCACATCAACCTTCTTAAGTGGTAAACAAATAAGATAAATCTGGAAAATTCTACCATTCACCAAGAGCGAACAATTTTCACAAATTAACGGTGTCTCAACCACATCATCCATGGCGGTAGTAACCACAATAGGAGGAGACAAAGGAATTTCTTGCAAGCCAAGATGCTTCATACACTGAATTAATACAAAAGAGTGTGTTTCCCCGCAATCAAACAATACAAAACAAGAATGATCATTGACAAGACACGTACCAACAATTAGAGCATTGTTGCTCTTAGCCTTCCTTGCATCCAAAGTATAAACTCAACCAATGTTCCTCCCTTGCACTTGATTCTTATTCTGAGGGCAATCCCTAGCCATGTGTCCCTCCCTCTAACAAGTAAAACACCTAATCACACTCCTAGTACATCTTCCAAAATAAGACTTCTTACATACTTGACATTGTGGAGGATGGTTAGGTCTTACATGCGACACTTGTCTTCCTTTGAAAGATTGAGGTATAGGCCTAAACTGGTTACCTGGCCTTCCCTGGTCCTTCTGTCCACTCTTATGCTGATCCCTTTCTTCTTGAACTTTCTACAAACTGTTCTCAGCCACATAGCATTGCCTTATCAATTAAGCATAAGTAGTGAATTCTCTTTGAGAAACACTATGAGAATTTTCACCTCTTAAACCAAATAGGAATTGATCGATCTTCCACTTCTCATCTGATGTTTCACACTTAAGGACTTGCTATCTATTGAAATGTTGTTTATATATTTAAGGAAAACTTGATTTTGATTTAAAAAATTTAATTTCAAAATGATCATAATAAAATTTAAGACTATTGGCTGAAGTAAATAAGAGTAGAAACAATTGGATAAAAGCTCAACTTTATTTAATGGAATGGTAGTCTGTAAATGACAAGACTCCATGGATTTTTACAAAGTTGAAAATGGTAATTTACATGGAAAAGGGTTACATTGAATACAAATGATCCTTAATCCTTCTACCATTTCTTGATATCCACTATGCTCTTAACCAATGTTGGGGATGAACTGATGTCGACCCTTGTGCTCAAACAAGTCTTCAAACTCACTGAAGATCAGCAGAATGCGGTTACTTGCCATAATCCCTAATTTTTGCATAAGTTTCCCCAAGGTGGGGTACTCAACTTATCGGGAAATTATTTCTGTTTTATGTCTATAATTTTTTGCCTGGATCGCCCTTTCGAGTTTTCAATCCACCGAGACGCTCATTTTTGCCTAAGCCGCCCTTTCGGGTTTTCAACATAGCGAGTTGTTCTTTTATTTTTTAGGCGAAGTATTTCTTGATTGCATCTGTGTTCACAGGACAAGTGAACTCTTCACCATCCATAATTGTAAGAATCAGTGCGCCGCCTGAAAAAGGCTCTCTTAACAACACGTGAGCCTTCATAATTAGGAGTCCATTTTCCTTTGGAATCTGGCTTGAACGTCAAAATATTCTTGAGCACAAGGTCACCTTCTTTAAACACATGGTCTGACCTTCTTATCAAAGGCTTTCTTCATTCTCTGCTGATATAACTGACCATGACACATGGTAGTTAACCTCTTCTCTTCAATCAAATTCAGCTGATCAAATCTGGTCTGACACCATTCAGCCTCAGTCAACTTGGCTTCCATGAGCACACACAATGAAGGAATCTCAACCTCTACGGGGAGTACTGCTTCCATACCATAAACAAGAGAGAAAGGGGTTGCCCCTGTTGAAGTATGGGTGGATGTACGATACCCGTGCAAAGTAAAAGGGAGCATTTCATGCCAATCCTTATATGTGACAACCATCTTCTGGATAATCTTCTTGATGTTCTTATTTGTAGCTTCAACAACCCCATTCATCTTGGGTCTATAGGGAGAAGAATTATGATGTGCAATCTTGAAGTCTTTGCAAAGAGCTTCCACCATATTGTTATTCAAGTTCGATCCATTATCAGTAATGATCTTACTTGGCACACCATACCGACATATAATTTGATTCTTGATAAACCTTACAATAACTTGCTTGGTCATATTTGCATACGATGCCGCTTCAACCCATTTTGTGAAGTAGTCAATTGCCACTAAAATAAAATGATGTCCATTCGAAGCTTTGGGCTCAATCATCCCAATCATATCAATTCCCCACATGGAGAAGGGCCATGGGGAAGAGATAACATTCAATAGTGTCGAAGGAACATGAATCTTATCAACATAAAATTGAAACTTGTGGCACTTCTTCACAAATTTGCAACAATCAGATTCCATTGTCAGCCAATAGTAACCTGCTCGCAACATCTTCTTCGCCATTGCATATCCATTGGAATGAGTACCAAAGGAACCTTCATGCACTTCGGTCATCAACAAGTCTGCTTCGTGTTTATCCACGCATCTGAGTAAAACCATGTGGAAGTTTCTCTTGTACAGTATCTCACCATTCAAGTAGAAATTACCGGCTAATCTTTCTCAAAGTCTTCTTATCTTTCAAAGATTCCCCAGGTGGGTAAATCTGACTTTGGAGGAAACATTTGATGTCGTAATACCACGACTTCTCATCTTAAATCTCTTCAACAACAAACACATGAGCTGGCCTATCAAGACGCATCACAGATGAATTGGGAACTTCATTCCAATACTTCACTAAAATCATTGACACCAACGTTGCAAGAGCATCTGCCATCCGGTTTTCATCTCGAGGGATATGATGAAACTTAACCTTTGTAAAGAAAGTTGAAATCCTCCTCGCATAATCTCTATATGGTACTAAACCGGGTTGATTTGTCTCCCATTCACCTTTGATCTGATTCACAACCAAAGCCGAATCACCGAAGACATCCAAATACTATATTTTGAGATTCATGGCCTCTTCAAGCCCCATAATGCAAGCTTCATATTCTGCCATGTTGTTTGTACACTTGAAAGTCATTCTAGCTGTAAATGGTAGATGCGTGCCTTAAGGAGTAATAATCACTGCCCCAATGCCATTTCCATATTGATTAACAGCTCCATCAAATACCATGCCCCAACGGGAACCAGGTTCTAGGCCTTCTTCAAGCAATGGTTCATCACAATCTTCATTTTCAAGTAAAAAATCTCTTCATCAGGAAAATCATATTGTACTGACTGATAATCTTCAATTGGTTGGTGAGCCAAATGGTCAACCAAGATACTACCTTTGATTGCTTTCTGAGATCGGTATTCGATATCAAACTTTGATAACAACATCTGCCAGTGGACAATTCTCCCAGTTAAAGCAGGCTTCTCAAATATATACTTGATTGGATCCATTTTAGATATCAACCAAGTGGTATGATTCAACATATACTGACGCAGACGCTTAGCAGCCCAAGCCAATGCGCAACAAGTTTTCTCAAGCATCGAATACCGAGTCTAACAATCGGTGAACTTCTTACTAAGGTAGTAGATCGCAAATTCTTTCTTTCCAGTCTCATCTTGCTGACCAAGAACACAACCCATACTATCTTCGAGTATAATCAAATACATGATCAACGGTCTTCCTTCCACAGGGGGAGGCAAAATCGGAGGTTCAAGCAAATATTCCTTAATACTGTTAAAAGCTTTCTGGCAATCTTCGGTCCAATCACAAGACTGATCTTTCCAAAGAAGCTCGAATATAGGTGCACATGTGGTAGTCATGTGGGAAATGAATCTGGAAATATAATTCAAGCGGTCGAGAAAACCTCTGACTTGCTTCTCAATTTTGGGCTCAGGCATCTCTTGTATTGCGTTGACCTTGGCAGGATCAACTTCAATACCCTTCTCACTGACAATAATGCCCAATAACTTAACAGAACGAACACCAAAAGTACACTTATTGGGATTCAAGCGGAGTTTATACTTCCTCAAACGTTGGAATAGCTTCAACAAATGCTCAACATGTTCCTCTTCATCAATTGATTTAGCAATCATGTCATCGACATAAACTTCAATCTCTTTATGCATCATATCATGAAAAAGAGTAGTCATTGCTCTATGGTAAGTTGCACCAGCATTCTTTAAAATGAAAGGCATCACTCTATAACAGAATGTTCCCCAGGGTGTAATGAATGTGGTCTTCTCCATATCTTTGGGTGCCATCTTGATCTCATTATATCTGGAAAATCCTACCATAAACGAAAAGAATTTGAATTTAGCAGTATTGTCTACCAATATATCAATGTGTGGCAGAGGGAAATTATCTTTCAGACTGGCTTTATTCAAATCTCTATAGTCGACACACATGCGGACTTTTCCATCTTTCTCTGGCACAGGCACAATATTGGCTACCCATTACGGATACTCAGTGGTCACAAGGAAACCTTCATCAATCTGTTTCTACACTTCCTTTTTGATCTTTACAGCCATATCGAGATGCGTTCTTCTCAACTTCTGCTTGACTGGCGGGCATTTTGGCTTCAACGGCAGCCTATGCTCCACAATCTCAGAATCCAACCTAGGCATGTCTTGATAGGACCAAGCAAACACATCTGAATACTCTCGAAGAAGATCAATCAACCCCTTCTTAATATCTGGGCACAGTCGAGACCCAATCTTGACTTCCTTCACATCATCTTCGGAACCCAAGTTGACTAGCTCAATCTGCTCTTCAAACGACTGAATAATCTTTTCATCTTGCTTAAGAAGACTAGACAATTCATCACTCACTTCTATATCACTTTCCTCCTCGGCCTCAAACACAGGGAATTCAAAATTTGGAGAAGGAGAAAGATCATTGTATTCAATGGGGTTAGAAACCAACTTGCATAATGATTTGATATTTTGATTTTAGAGAAGTGAATTTGTGACCAAATATTATGCAGATGGATAATTATATTGTTTATTTATGTTTTTTGTGATTACCATTTTCAGAATAAAGCAAAAAGTAAAAATAAACATTAAGGATGTGGATGAATAGAATTAATTTTATTGATGATCAATTTAAAATGCCCAAACAATGTTCACTTCTCCCTTAGGCATAGGAGAAGGATTTTAAAATATAAAAGAAATTACTTAAATCGATGCAAAATAACAGGAATATCAACGGCAGTCCAATTGTTGCATGTCTTTCCATGCGTTACAAAGTTGGTGCAGTCTTCCTCTTCGCTATCCTCTAGCACAGCAGATAAGTGTTGTTCATTGCCATGAATGAACCCTCCGCTACGAAAGCTGAGTTGCATATCTTTAAATCCTGCAATTGATGAGCCTTTCTCGAACCCCAAACCGGTTCTGCCTTTGTTGTCGGAGACCTCTACCATGCGCCCCCACTGATCAACAGTACCTTCTTCAACAATCTTCTAAGCATCTTTCAACGAGGACATAGGTGCCCTAACTCTCTTCTCAGCAGCAATAGATAAGGCTTGGAATGGAGTTCCAACCTCATCCTCAGCTTAAACATACGAAAAAGATGACAAATGGCTAGCCAACAACTCCCTCTCTCCTCCAACAATCACAAGCTTGCCATTCTTGACAAATTTCAATTTCTGATGCAGAGTGGAGGTAACAGCTCCTGCCTCATGAATCCATGGCCCTCCCAATAAACAGTTGTAGGCCGGATGGATATCCATTACTTGAAAAGTAATCTGAAATCACTCTGACCTATCTTGACTAGAAGGTCCACTTCACCAATTACTGTCTTGCGCGACCCATCAAAGGCTTTGACGATTACACTGTTATACCTCATAGGTGCTCCTTGGTAAGATCGCTTTGACAAAGTTGACTTTGGAAGCACATTCAGTGACGAACCGGTGCAAACAAGCACATTTGACAAAGCATCTTCCTTACAGTTCATTGAAATATGCAAAGCCAGGTTATGATTTCTTCCCTCCTTCGGGAGTTCTTCATCGCAGAAGCTCAGATTATTGCATGAAGTGATATTAGCCACGATGTGATCAAACTGATCCACAATAACATCATGCTCTACGTATGCTTGCTCAAGAACTCTCTGTAGTGCTTCTTTGTGCGCTTCAGAATTCATCAGCAGAGACAACACTGAGATTTTTGAGGGGGTTTGGAGCAGCTGCTCTACCACATTAAACTCGCTCCTCTTTATCAATCAGAGTACCTCATCATCATCATTGGCTTTCAATTTGCTAGATTCACCAGACTTATCTTTTGAACAACCAACCGGATCTACATTAGGCACCTCCATCTTCTTACCAACAATTGTTTCTTCTTTGTTTTCTGGGAACACCGGCCCAAACACTCGACCATTGCGGGTCACCTTCGTTACATCAACAATGCTCACCACTGAACTAGTCGTAGGTAACGAGACCTCTTGACCATTCTTTATCATTGTAGCATTGTACTGGGTACGATACATCCCTATCATATGAATACGGGACTGGGCCCGCTAACCCTATTACCAACGGCGATACTGATCTTTGACTAACATTATTATTGTTGTTGCTGTCATATTGAATTACCAACCGCTCTTATTGTTTGAAAACGGGCATTATGACATTTACATCATCATCTGCATGACGGGATTGAACAATTTGGATCATGCCTTCATCCATCAGACGATGGATGTCCCTTTTCACTACAACACACCCTCTTGGGTTCACACTACAAACAACACAACCATCATAGTCATGTTCACAGTCACTCACCATACAGATATCCTTATGCATCTGCACCAAGGATCTTCGGATAAACCGGACGTCATAAACCTTGAATTCTCCAGGAAAACCGTCCACCATATTCACTGAAGAGTTCCCATGAGCGGGCAAAGGGTTTGCTTTCACATTCGGTGCACCGTCCTCGAAGGACACCATACCATTCTTCATAAGCCTTTGAACCTCATACTTCAATGGATAGCAGTGTTCAATATCGTGTCCGGGTGCTCCTTGATGAAAAGCACAATGGAGCTCAGGTTTATACCACCAAGTAAGTGGTTCTGGGATCTGCGGTGGGTTCCTCGGTTGAATTAAGTTCTTGAGAACTAGCGAGGGATACAACTCTGCATATGACATAGGAATCAGATCAAAAGAGACCTTTTTCCTGGATTGAATTAAGTTCTTGATGATGGTTGTTGTTGGTATTATTGTTGTTGTAGGTGTTCGTTCTTTATTGCGGTTGTTGTTGTTGACGTTGATGTTGTTGTTGTTGTTGTTGAATTTGTGTTGCTTGTTGATTAGAAAATACCGAAATTACTGATGACACTTGATGATGATGATGTTGACGGGGTGGTGGATTTCTTCTGATCTAAGGCCTCCTCTGCCTCCCACTAATTACTACGTTGGTCTCACTATCCTTCTTACCAAAGTTGCTACTATATCTCTTTCTTGTTGACGCCTCATCTCTTGACAATCGTCCCTCACAGACTCCTTCCTCAAGTCTCATCCCCATGTTTACCATTTCGGTAAAATCATTGGGGGCACTAGCGATCATGCATTCATAATAAAATGAACTCAGAGTTTTTAAGAAGATTTTTGTCATCTCTTTCTCCTCCAAAGAAGGAGTGATCTGGGCAGCCAACTCCCTCCATCATTGCATTTCATGCATCTTTGCACAACTCAAGAAACTGATCCTTCATTTCGTCCATCTTCTCATAAACATTTGGACCCTCAGACGGCTCGGAATAATAGATGGTATCCTCTACGCGAGGCAAAGTGTACACAACGGGAGGTGGCACGAACATGACTGGGCTATATGTCGGTCTGGAAGAAAATGTAGGCGCAAAGCCTTCGGGCACAAAGTTGGGCGACATTCTCCATGGGAACCCAGCAGGCATATTCGGCGTGAAGTGGGCGGTAGCAGCAAGCATGGTAGAGGTAGTCACCTCTGAAGTAACAGTCCTCGCGGGAGGAGTTACATGTGTTGGAAAAGCTTGATTCTGAGCAGTAAGAACTGACTCCATCATGGCAGTCAGGCGGGCGATCTCATGCTTCAGCTCTCTGTTCTCTTGCTCCAAATGTTCCATGATTTTCAGATGATTGGCTCGGGTATTGTACCGGTGAATCATCTTAGCTAAAGCATAGAAGAAACACCAATCAGACATCTGGAGAAAACCTGCTTATGCAAATGATACATGAAATGCAATGCTTGATTATTTTTATTTTTCAAGGAACTTACTATATCATTTGCAAATATATAATATTTAAATGGCAATTGCAAAAATTTGGTATGACCAAAAATCTCTTTTTATTTATATAAATTGGAAGAATTACACTAAGTACAATTTCAGAAACCAAAATAAAAAGATACAAGAGAAAAGGAGACTAGTCATCCTAAGGATCCCTAACAACAATGTCAGAAGATTTGGCTGAAGGCACGTACTTCCTTCGAATGCGACGGATCTCGGTCTCAAAAGAAGCCTTCATCTGAGTTTTCTCGAGGACAAGCTGATCAATAATCTTCTTCCAAGTAACAGAAGGTTGAGGCATGCTAGAAGAAGAAACCTCTGGCTCTCTTTGTCTCTTCGTCACTCGGTCTTCAAGTAGCTCAATAAGTGCATCTTTGTCCTTATACTCCAACTGCAACTCTTCATGCTTCTTGCTCAAAGCACGGAAACGCTCTTCCCACATATCCTTCTCTTGCTTCATCTTGGCGAGCGCGTCTTCCAACTCCTCTACATCTTGGTTAGGGAGAGTTAATGGCTCAACCACAACCATAGACATAGGTCTTTCGTAAGGATAAGGCATCTTCAACTCCATAGCTCTCTTCTTCACCCAAAGAGTGTAAGCTTCCAAAGCTACACAATTGCACGGACCAAGCTCGGATCTTCCTTTCCTATGTACATTCCGCCAAGCATACACAATCTTCTGCTTCAAATGTTGGGAATCTTTACCCTCTTGATAGAAAAGACCTTCTAACAACATGTTATTAGGTTTGTCTCTCAAGGGGAACCCAAGTTGACGACGAGCCAAAGCAGGATTGTAGTTAATTCTTCCTTATGTACCAATGAGAGGCACATTAGAGAATTCACCATAACTATCAATAATCTCTAAACTGCTTAAAGACGGATCACACCAAACTATATCCTCATTAGTGAGAGACATAAGTCTCTGAGACCACCTTAGACATTGTTTGTTCTCCATAAAAGTAGGTGTCTGAGGCAAGTGCAAAATAAACCACTTGTACAGAAGAGGAATGCAACAGACAATCGTTCCACCACCTTTAGAATTCCTTAGATGCAAAGAGAAATACATATCACCCAACAAAGTAGGCACAGGATTCCCAATCAAGAAAAGTCTAATGGCATTAACATCAATAAAACCGTCAATGTTAGGGAATAACGCTAATCCATAGATGAGCAACACAAAGATAGCTTCAAAATCATCCACACTACCAGCTTGAGCAAGAGTAGTATCTTCCTTGATGAGGAAAACAAATAGAAACCCAAATAAACCTCCTTTCTTCACCCAATGAGCCTCTATCTCAGACTTCTTCAAGTGAAGAGCTTCAGCAATAAGATTAGATTAGGGAATCTCCTCCAATCCGCCAAAAGGCACTCTATTAGAAACAGGTATCCCCAAAAGATGAGAATACTCCTCCAAGGTATGCACAAGCTGAAAATCTGGGAAAGTGAAACAATGGTAGAGAGGATCATAGAACTGCACTAGCACACTCAAGAGTCCTTCAACCACATCAGCAAATAAGATGGACAGAAGTTTCCCATGATGTTGTTTGAAGTACACGGGATCTAATACAAAAGATGCTAGCTTCTTTAACTCTTTTAAGTCGGGACATCTGAAATTGTACTTCTTAGTGTTCCTTCGTCCATAATCCATGGTCTGAAAATATTTGCAAATGATACCTTAGTTCCTTGAAATTTGCGTGTGATGAATGTTATGATGCGCATGAATGCATGAATGCAACAATCACAAATAAGGGATCATACACAAGGCAAACAAAGGTCAATGGAAGAATCAAGTCATTGTCAAGATCAATCATCCATTTTGGTGGATTATGGTTTACACCTTATCAACACCCAAGTTCCATTGATATTGACGAGACTTGATTGGATCAACTAAGAATCAAGGGTTTGTTGTAAGTCACGAGCATGGAGTCTGGGTAAGAACCATCCCAAAGGAGTGAACTAAGGATAAAAACCTGTAGATCATGTTCTAAAAAGTTCCCAGTGTATTAATTCCATCCATCGGATATTACAGGTTAAGATGGCTGACTCATTGACCCATAATATTCTCAAGAGAAACTCGTCTGAGTGTAGTATCGTGTAACAACTGTTATCAAGTTTACACTTGAACAGTTTCCGCACTACATCCTAAATAGGACAAGACAGGTTAAATGTTCTAAGGTCCTCGGCTTCTCAGACCCAATTAGAAATAGTAATGCCTAACCATAAATACTTGTGTGACATTTCCAAATCCAAAGGAGTCTCCACAGATCAGATGGATCTTAAGTCAATTTATTAAGGATTACTCCACACAAGTCGAACATGACTATACCATCCTCCTATTTTAATTGCACTCAAGTTCGGGTTAGAACTTATCTTACCACTCAGCGATCACCAAGCACAACAAGCATATTATATCACACATACATATATACAAACATCACATATATACAAATATATACACACAAAAAGTAGGCTAAACCCACTGGAGACTATTTCCCAGCAGAGTTGCCACTTAATTTTTGTAGCGAGAAATTCATGATCATCAAGCTATTGACAAGCAAGAGATCAAATAGCGAGAGTCGCCACCGCGCTTTTATTGTTTCCAAAGGAAAAAGGAAAAAGTACGAACAAAACCCAAAAGTAAGAAGTTTTCAAATCAAAACTAATAAATAGTCAAAGATTATAGGTAAGGGGGTTGGTTACACAGAGGGAATGTGTTAGCACCCAAAGTGTCCTAGGTACTCCTAGGGAGCCCTTTTTGTGTGCATATGTACTTGGTATAAAGTGATATTTACAAACAAATAGAATGCGGGGATGAGAAAAAAATTCATTAATTTTATTTTTATGTTTGACAAGACCTTCGGTCTTTTGCCTACGTGCCAACATAAAAATGAGAGATCTGTCGCAACCTGAAAAATACAGTGCGAAAAAAAAAACAACCGGCGAAAGAAAAAGACAGAAGAGTCGCCACCGTGCGTTATTCATCCCAAAGGAGGGAAAGGAAACGCTCGAAGTAAACCTGAAAAAGGAAAGGACAAGACGGAGTCTCGCAACCAAATCTTGGGTTTGGGAGTCGGTTATGCGAAGGGAAGGTATTAGCACCCCTACGCATCTGTAGTACTCTACGGGATCCACTTTTGTAGTTCTTGTCTAAAGGGTGTGGGTTTATCTTGTGCTGTTTACCAAAAAAAAAAGGTTAAATGAAAATGACTCGCGCGGATGTCGCATCCACTACATACGTATCTCATCTGAATATGAGAATCAGAGTCTTCGTAGCTCAGCTGACCTATGGGTTGGGGGATGTGTGCTCGCTAAGACATCGCGTCTTATGCCTACGTATCTCATCTGGCCTGAGAATCAGAGCAAAACGTAGTTCGGCTAACTACGGGGTTATGGATTGGGTTTTGGGCGAACAACGTTACTACGCAATCTACCGGATGCTCGACCTTTGGAGACTTACTCGCCTGTGGTAGAAGGAGTTAGCGTGTTGCTTTGGGTTTTAGGGTTTGGGATGCTCGAGGGAAAAAAGGCAGTCCTTGACGAAGGAACCGCGCTACCTGCAAGGATATGAATGCAAAACACAAAACATGTATCTCAAAGTAAAATGCCACCAAGGGGCTCAAACGTTGCCTCCTATCGAGGTCTTCCAGCTAGGAAAGCAGTAAAATGCGGGAAAAATGTAAAAGTACCACACGGATAAAGATCCGAAGTAACAGCAATTAGAGGAATGGGAAACCCTGAGATCCTTCCAAGCTAATGCCATCAAAGAAAAGTGAGTCAGTACAGGTAATCGGAATGAACCTCCAGGGGTTATCCCACAAATAAAGTGGGAAACCACGCAAGTTATCCCTGCAAAAGTCATGTGAGCCCTCACAAAAATTCAACAAAAGGGTTAGTGAAACACCATAAGCATTTTTTTCATGATCAACAGTATGGTTTCAAAAAACTTAAACCCTGTGGCATACATTTCAGAAATTAAACGGTTAAACATTCAAGGCATTGTTTATACATTCATATACATATTAAACCCATGGGCAAAGGTAATGGGAATAATGGCAAACCTGATTGGAGAGCTTGATTGAAATTGAGTTGCACCCGTGAGGTTTACAAAACAATCTTCAGGGTTTATGTGAGGCAGAGGTGATTCTGTGTAGTTGAGTTCCCTTCGGGGTTTGGAGGCTGCTCTGAACTCCGTTAGGTCTTCTCTCACTATCGTTTTCCTCAGGGTTTTGTTCCAAGGAAACCTCAGAGTATTTTGCTTCTCTTCAAAATCCCCTTTGTTCTGTGTTCTCTAAAGTGAAGCATTGGTATTTATAGACTGAATTTCATGGTTTTGTGGGCTCAAATGAGAGAGACCCAAGTCCAAATTTTTTTATTATATTTTATTTATTTAATTATTTATTTAATTAATTAATTAATTAATTAATTAAAAAAAATTATTATATTTTTTTTATTTATTTTTTATTTTTTTGTAAAAAAAATTATTAATTTTTTTCGTTTTTTTTTTTTTTTTTTTTTGGATCTAATTCTGATTGACATGATGAAATGCAATATAAAATGCTAAATGAATGCATGAATGAGGAGGGCAAATTTTGGGGTGTTACAACTGCCCCTATTCAATCATCAGCTAACCCGAGTAGGATGAAAGCGAACAGCTTATCAGACAAACGGGGTGAGCTGTGATTGAATACCAAAGGCAGACCGAAAATTTGTGCTCCGAGAATACCACAAAAACGCGGAAATACACCGCGTTGTTTATCTTTCTTCCGATCCTCTGGCTTAATCTGGAGTTTCGATCCTCTGGCTGAACCTATACTCAATTTAGTCCTCTGGTTGGATATTAATTTTGATCCTCTGGCTTAATCTGGAGTTTCGATCCTCTGGCTGAACCTATACTCAATTTAGTCCTCTGGTTGGATATTAATTTTGATCCTCGGGCTGGATACGATTTTGATCTTCTGGCTAGATCTTCTTCGATCTTCTGGCTAGATCTCCTTCGTTTCGATTCTCTGGCTGAATCTATTTCGATCTTCTGGCTAGATCTGAATTGTTGCGATTTTCGATCTTCTGGCTAGATCTGAATTGCTTCGATTCTCTGGCCGAATCTATTTCCTTTGATTCTCTGGCTGAATCCATTTTCGGTCTTCGGGCTAGACCTGACTTTGATCTTCTGGCTAGATCTGGAGTGTCGATCCTCTGGCTGAATCTGAACTTAATTTGATTCTCTGGCTGAATCTACTTCGATCTTCTGGCTAGATCTGAATTGTTTCGATTCTCTGGCTGAATCTATTTCCGGTCTTCGGGCTAGACCTGACTTCGATCTTCTGGCTAGATCTGGATTGTTTTGATGATAAATTCTCATCATTAGGATCCCGCATCTGAGGCATGCGCTGGTTGACCCTCTTTTGAAATCTACACCCAACCTTCATATTAGATATGCAGCTTCGAGAATATTCCACTTTTGGGCTTCGTACATATTCTTCGGGCTAGAACATGTTGTAACGACTCCTCAATTAGACTTGCTGGGGAAATAAAGCTTGTAGGCGACTTCACTGGGGAATCTTCAAATTGAGCCTCAGGCTGACTCTTGGGAAAACGATTCTCAGGCTGAATCTTCAAAAATGACCCTCATGCTGGATCACGGGAAAACGATTCTCAGGCTGAATCTTCAAAAAGTGACCCTCATGCTGGATCACGGGAAAACGATTCTCAGGCTGAATCTTCAAAATGACCCTCAGGCTGGATCACTCACGCTTGATCCTCTGGCTGGATCTCATGACCTTGGTTGTAAAGTAATTCTTCAGTCTGCTTGGAAGAACATGTTTATCAGCTTATGTGTATGCTTGATATGATATGCATGCAAATGCAAATGTTATGCATGGTGTAAAAAGAAATCTGCTTGGGGAAGCAAACTTCGGTAGGGAACAGATCGCTGTATCAATCCTTGAATGCTCTGTGGGGAATGATCCGTCTGCCGGGACCAATGAGCCACCAAAAATAAATTGGTTGCTTGAAAAGTTGACCTTGCGGGGGGAGTATCAACTATGGAAACTTGGTTCGGCGAGGCTCTGTGAGGAGAGTCTGTGGGGAAAACACTTCCTGGGGAAATGTCGTAGGAAACGACCTTTGCTGGGGATATGAACTTGCTAATCGTCCTCTAGCTGGGGATTGGAACAAATCTGTTAGAAATAATGCTGGGGATGAGATGAACACTGGGAACACCACCCTCTTGTCCGTTGGGCATGCAACCACTCCGCTGTTGCTAGGAAGATACAATCTGACATCGTCAACTCCGTTGGGGATAGACAGTCTGGATACTGTCAACTCTACTGGGGATAGACAGTCTGGATACTGTCAACTCTGTTGGGGAACATGCTCTGCTGAGGAGAGACTTTGTCAACCGCTTGGGGATGAGGATTCATGACTTGGCATCCGGTTCCTGTGACCTGCAACCAAAAATACACGTATGCCTCGGGGGAATTACTCGGTTTGAATTCACCGTTCGGGATTAAGCACATTCAAAGCAATTTTAAATGTTTTCCTGTGCAAATCATTTGCAAAATCCACCATTATGTTCATATGCAATATGTTTTATCAAAAATTCGGACATTTTTGCAAACAAACTGATAAATGAAAAATAAAGAGGCTCTTTAACTGAATTATTCGACTCTTAATGGGGAGGAAATTTGTGCCAGGAATAGGCGAGGGTATCAGGAAGCTGATCCCTGAAAAGAGGTGATCGCTATAAAAAGAGAACTATCCTAATGGCAATGGGGAAACGGGGTCCCACTGAGTTTCGACTCTGTTATGGCTCGTATGTCCTCAAGACGCTCTGCTCATCTTGCTTTCTGAAGTGGATGATTAGTCGATCTTTAACCTTCGAAGATTGCCGGATTGAATGAAACGGTGATATAACACTGATGAACTCAGATCATAGTCATTCGCTTATTCCCTAACTTTTTCCTGGATCGCCCCCTTTTCGGGTTTTCAATCCACCGGGATACCCATTTTTGCCTGAGCCGCCCTTTTGGGTTTTCGACTCACCGGGTGTACTCTTTTTTTTTATATATCCCTAATTTTTGCCCGAACCTCTTTATTCTTTTTTTTTTGGTTCGTCGGGATGCCCCTTTTTTGCCTGGACTATTCTTTTTACTGTCCAGCGGGTCTATTTTATGCGAAGTATTTTTAACCGCGTCTGAGTTAATAGGGGACGGGAATCCTTCGCCCTCCATGGTTGTTAGCGTCAAAGCTCCGCCATAGAAAATCCTTTTAACCACGTACGGACCCTCATAGTTCGGTGTCCATTTTCCCCTGTGATCTATGTTGGGAGGAAGAAATCTTTTGAGTACCAATTCACCGACTCGATACTCCCGAGAGCGCACTTTCTGACCAAATGCTTTCTTCATTCGTCTCTGACCGAGATACGTCAATTCTGGGTACGTAGTTCCAGCATAGCACCATTTCCCTGTTGGTTTGATTGATGACCAAAGCTGAGTCCCCGTATACATCCAGGGATTTAATCTGTATTTTGACGGCTTCCTCAAGTCTTAGGATACAAGCTTCGTATTCGGCTTCATTGTTGGTGCAGGGAAAAGTTATTCTGGCACCAAATGGCATATGAACCCCCTTCCGGTGTGATCAACACTATACCAACTCCGCGACCATTGACGTGGACCGCCCCATCAAACATCATAACCCATTTGGATTCAGGGTCAGGCCCCTCCTCCGGGAGTGGTTCCTCTCAATCTTTCGATTTGAGAAACATGATGTCCTCATCAGGAAAGTCAAACCTCATACGTTGGTAATTATCAATCGGTCGCTCTGCAAGATAGTCTGACAAGACATTTTCCTTGATGGCTTTTTGTGAAGTGTATCGGATGTCATACTCTGTCAGTATCATTTGTCACCTAGTAACCTTTCCGGTAAGTGATGGCTTTTCAAAAATATACTTGACTGGATCCATTTTTGATATCAATAGAGTCGTGTGAGTCAACATATACTGTCTTAGTCGGCGAGCAGCCCATGCCAAAGCGCGGCAAGTTTTCTCGAGCAATGAGTATCTTTGTTCACAGTCGGTAAACTTTTGCTAAGGTAGTATATTGCATGCTCTTTTCGACCTGACTCGTCATGCTGACCGAGCACACAACCCATTGACCTTTCTAACACAGTCAAGTACATGATCAACGGTCTTTCCTCTCGGCCTGTAGACTGGCCCCGATCTTGATCTCTTTCTTGTCGTCTTCGGTACCAACTTTGATGGTCTCAACCACCTCCTGATAAGGTGTAATAGCTCGGTCCTCCTGTTTCAACAATCTGGCTAACCCTTCAGGCAATTCACAATCTTCCTCTGCCCCTTCTTCGGCTTGATAGATAGGATTGTCGAAGTCATACTTGGCCAATGCAGTGTCGTTAGCAGTGAGATCCGGGTGGTTGGCTCTGCATGATGGAGGATCATGCTTTACCTTAGAATGAGAGATTTTTTTTTTTGAAAGAAAGGAAAAACGAAAAAAGAAACATTGCCATTTTTTTTGTAAAAAGTAAAAAAACTGAAAGAAAGAGAACACAAAATTGTTTGCAAAAGCCGTCCTTTATTGATGATAAAAATAATTGCGAAACGTAACTAAATGGATGGCCCTACAAATGAGTCGTTACACCTTGGGCAAAGTGTAAGACTTTATTATGCATGTAATAAAGGAAAACAATAAAAATCACTCTTTCAGTAGAGTAACCCGAACGGTTTTTTCAGACGACCAATTGTCGAGCTTTTCTCCCGGGACACACGGGCGAATCCAGCTATCTAAGTCACAGTCGCTGTCAGCCTTGTCTTCATCTGCAGCATTGACGATGTGGGGAGAAACCAAACCCCCGCTGGAGAGAGTACCGGTTTCATTCTTCTGAGATCCCGGAGCATACCCCAATCCAAACTTGTCTTCTTTGATGACTGGCTCCACAAATTTGCCCCAGCCTTGGGCATTACCAGCTTCAACCACTTCGACAGCATTAATCCCCTTCCCGCCGTGAGCCGGCATCGGGTTCTGGATAACATTAGGCACCGGAGCAAAATTGATAGCCTGGGCATCTCTCAAATCTTGTACCTTTAACTGGAGAGCCTTGCAATTATCTGTAGTATGGCCAGGTGCGTTGGAGTGAAAAGCACATCTGGCGTTGACATCATAACCTCTAGGCAAATTATTGGGATCGATTGGTGGGGCCAGAGTTCTCAACATAACCGGATTCATGTCAATCAGCCTGGGAAGTAATACTGAATAAGGCATTGGGATTGGCTCGATGACCCGGTCCGTTTGCCTTGGACGTTGTTGATAGTGTCTCTGCTGACCCGGATTACCTCCTTGTTGTTGATTGTTGTACCTGGGTTGTTGTTGCGGATGACATTGCGGTTGAGGAACAAGTGTTGGAATAGTGACTGCGGCCACTTGATCTTGATAATAATTAGGGCGTCCTCTACCCCTGCCTCTGCCGGCATACACAAGGCTTGCCTCGACTTCTTTTCTTTGCTGACCGTTACCAGCAAACGGTCTTTTGGGACCTGATGAGTTGGAAGCACTATTGTCTTGAATTCGGCCCATCTTCAACAGACTCTCGATTCTTTCTCCAGCAATTACTATCTCTGCAAAGCTGATTGACGGGCAAGCAACCAATCTCTCAATTTAATTGCCTTGAAGAGTGTTCATGAACATGTCCGCCATCTCCCTTTCAGACATAGGGGGTTGGACGGACGCAGCAATCTGTCTCCAACGCTGAGCATACTCTCTAAAGGTTTCCTTGGCAGTCTGAGACATACCTTGCAACAAGGTCCGATTTGGAGCCATGTCCAAGTTGTATTGATATTGCTTGATAAAAGCCTCTGCCAAGTCTTTCCAGCTCTTGATGGTAGTACGAGACAAATGAGAATACCATTCACGAGAAGCTCCAGTTAGACTGTCTTCAAAATAGTACATCCACAACTTTTCATCTTCCGTGTGAGCTCCCAACCTTCCCAGATAAGATTGGAGATGAGTGCGTGGGCAAGAAGCCCCGTTGTATTTCTCAAAAGTAGGGGGTTTGAACTTGTGAGGAATCCTTACTCCCTGAACCAGACCAAGATTTGTGACATCAAAGCCTAAGGAATTTTGAGACTCCAAAGATTTGAGCTTCTCAGCAAGCTCATCCATACGGCGAGTGGTCTCGAGGGCCTCGTCGTGCAAAGAAAATTGATCACACTGATAATCTTCAGTAACGGGGTGCCCGTTAATCCGAATTCCTTGATTCACATTGTACCTTCCGCCAATACCATTTCCAACATTCCCTGTGTTGCCAACATTACCCGGGTTTCCATCAGCATTTGTGTTACCCGCGTTACCAGTGTTCACAGGGTTATCAGCGTTCCCAGGGTTACCAGGGTTTCCCTCAGCATTTGGTATCTCCAAATCTGGATTGGGCCTCGGTTGCTCAACCAATTCCCTCAGCTTCTCTTGGCCTGCTGCCATACCAGTCATCAATGTCATGAACTGATCCATCCTTTCACGCATATCAGCCAACTCTTTCTGTACTTGGTCCATCGCTAGTTGTGGACGATTTTCCTTTGTCGGGTACCTGTGGACTCGCTTGGGACCAATAACTGCCTGATACAGGGAACAAACATTAGACACTGTGGTGACACCTGCAAAACAGACAAGGGTTAATATGCATGGTATGCGATGCACTGCTTGTTCAGTTTTAAGGCACCCCCGTTTTGAAAGGGAATACCCTGCAAATGAATAAGCATGAGAGGTTGGATGCAAATATGCAGATGATGTTATGCAATGCAAAGGCCTGTCAATCAGAATTGATGTATCTGCTTGAACATCTGTCAGGTTGCACTGTCTGGAGAGAAATTAAGAGCACACCAAACAAAGGTCATGGGATGGATCATGTTATCCTTAATATCAACCACCCATTTTGGTGGATTATGGTTTACACCTTATCAACACCCGAGTTCCATTGATATTAAGGATACCTGATCGGATTAACCATGAATCAAGTGTTTGTTGCAAGTCACGAGCATGGAGTTTAGGTTAAGAACCACCCAAAAGGAGTGTACTAAGGTTTAAACCTGCCAAACATGTTCTACAAAAGGTTCCCATAGTCATAATCCCATCTTTCGGATATTATCAGAGGAACGACTACTCGTATTCCAACAATATTCTCAAGAGAGACTCTTATGAGTGTAGTATCGCGTAACAATCGTATCAAATCTTACATTTGAACGACTTTCGCACTACGTCCTACGAATAGGCCAAGATGGGTTTGGTAAACTAAGGTCCTCGGCTTCTTAGGTCTATATTGGAACAAGTAATGTCTAACCACAACTTACTTATGTGACATTATTGATCTCAACATGACCTCCACCAAGTGAATGGGCTTGCAAGTCAACTCGCTAAGGAATAACTCCACACAAGTCGACAAGACTATGCCATTCTCCTATCCTAAGTGCACTCGAGTTCGGGTATAGAACTCATCTCACAAAGATCACCAAGCATCCATAGCCAGCCAACAGATAAAGCAATGATATGTACACAATGCAATAAGGTAAAGCAGGTAAATAAATAACCGTACAAAAGCATGAACACCCAATAAACAAACTACAAAAGCTAGGAGGGACTCGCTTAGGGAAACCGGGTCCCCAGCAGAGTCGCCAGCTGTCGCAACCTGAAAAATACAGTGCGAAAAAAAAAACAACCGGCGAAAGAAAAAGACAGAAGAGTCACCACCATGCGTTATTCATCCCAAAGGAGGGAAAGGAAACGCTCGAAGTAAACCTGAAAAAGGAAAGGACAAGACGGGGTCTCGCAACCAAATCTTGGGTTCGGGAGTCGGTTATGCGAAGGGAAGGTATTAGCACCCCTACGCATCCGTAGTACTCTACGGGATCCACTTTTGTAGTTCTTGTCTAAAGGGTGTGGGTTTATCTTGTGCTGTTTACCAAAAAAAAAGGTTAAATGAAAATGACTCGCGCGGATGTCGCATCCACTGCATACATATCTCATCTGAATATGAGAATTAGAGTCTTCGTAGCTCGGCTGACCTATGGGTTGGGGGATGTGTGCTCGCTAAGACATCGCGTCTTATGCCTACGTATCTCATCTGGCCTGAGAATCAGAGCAAAACGTAGTTCGGCTAACTACGGGGTTATGGATTGGGTTTTGGGCGAACAACGTTACTACGCAATCTACCGGATGCTCGACCTTTGGAGACTTACTCGCCTGTGGTAGAAGGAGTTAGCGTGTTGCTTTGGGTTTTAGGGTTTGGGATGCTCGAGGGAAAAAAGGCAGTCCTTGACGAAGGAACCGCGCTACCTGCAGGGATATGAATGCAAAACACAAAACATGTATCTCAAAGTAAAATGCCACCAAGGGGCTCAAACGTTGCCTCCTATCGAGGTCTTCCAGCTAGGAAAGCAGTAAAATGCGGGAAAAATGTAAAAGTACCACGCGGATAAAGATCCGAAGTAACAGCAATTAGAGGAATGGGAAACCCTGAGATCCTTCCAAGTTAATGCCATCAAAGAAAAGTGAGTCAGTACAGGTAATCGGAATGAACCTCCAGGGGTTATCCCACAAATAAAGTGGGAAACCACGCAAGTTATCCCTGCAAAAGTCATGTGAGCCCTCACAAAAATTCAACAAAAGGGTTAGTGAAACACCATAAGCATTTTTTTCATGATCAACAGTATGGTTTCAAAAAACTTAAACCCTGTGGCATACATTTCTGAAATTAAACGGTTAAACATTCAAGGCATTGTTTATACATTCATATACATATTAAACCCATGGGAAAAGGTAATGGGAATAATGGCAAACCTGATTGGAGAGCTTGATTGAAATTGAGTTGCACCCGTGAGGTTTACAAAACAATCTTCAGGGTTTATGTGAGGCAGAGGTGATTCTGTGTAGTTGAGTTCCCTTCGGGGTTTGGAGGCTGCTCTGAACTCCGTTAGGTCTTCTCTCACTATCTTTTTCCTCAGGGTTTTGTTCCAAGGAAACCTCAGAGTATTTTGCTTCTCTTCAAAATCCCCTTTGTTCTGTGTTCTCTCAAGTGAAGCCTTGGTATTTATAGACTGGATTTCATGGTTTTGTGGGCTCAAATGAGAGAGACCCAAGTCCAAAAAATTTTATTATATTTTATTTATTTAATTATTTATTTAATTAATTAATTAATTAATTAAAAAAAATTTTATTATATATTTTATTTATTTATTTATTTATTTTTGTAAAAAAAATTATACTTTTTTTTCGTTTTTTTTTTTTTTTTTGGATCTAATTCTGATTGACATGATGAAATGCAATATAAAATGCTAAATGAATGCATGAATGAGGAGGGTAAATTTTGGGGTGTTACAAGATCAAAACCTCATAGTTCGTGATACAAATTCCAAAGTGGATGCATTGTTTTTAACAAAAATAATAATTTGAAAGGCACAAAGGCCTAAAAATGGTTTGAATGAGTTAGTTCTTTTTGGCTTTTTGAAAGTTTAAGTCAAGTATAGTTAAGTCTATTTACAAGTTTGATTTAAGAAAAGAAGTTTGAAAATGCAATGGCATAAGGCCAAAGTTTCTATCTTTTTTACAAAAAAGTGGTCAAAGTTTAGAACAGAAGCAATTCACACAAAGAAGATTTTGAAAAATGGAGGAAAGGATTTTGAAATTAAAGAAATAGGGAGAAGATTAAGAGACTATCGTATGTACAAAATTAAAAGTTTAGAGTTGAAAAGATCTGACCAAATGGATAGCAATCCAATAGACAAGAATGTCAATAGAAACCCAGAATTCCCTTTGGATTTTTAGAATCAAGCAACACACAAATTATATTATCTTGAAGAGTAAGGCATCAAATAAAGATGGCCACATCCAAGCTTATCCATTCCATGATCTTCTTCAAAGTAGTCCATATAACAAATGAATTCCACAAGTCACAGGTTCAAAATAACAGCTTCACAATGATCATGTTGCAGATGAACTTACAAATGTCTTCAAAGATGTATCAGATGAATTTCAAATTGCAAGCACTTGGTTCTCAACAAATTGGCATTGGCCAAGTCCTTTAGCATAGAAAGGTTGCCTAGATTCTAAGTCCATTTGTCCAAGATCAAGCCAACAGTCCACACAAAAGTCTTTTAGGGTTTTTGTTGTTATTATGTACATTAATGGTCAAAGACCACACAAACAAGCAAAGTATACACGAAGAAAATATATCACACAATATGGTCCAAGTGGACAAAGTGAAAATTACATTAACATAAACAGTTAGAATGATATGAACAATGGCAAATGAAATAGAGTGCTAAAAGTAAATTGCATTAAAGTAAAGGCTTGAAATTAAAAGTTAGTAGTTAACGGGTTAGAAGTTAGTATTGTTTTGCTTTTGCTTTTCATTTTTAACACATTCTTTGGAGAACACTCAACCCACTTATCACAAGCATGAATTCTTAAGCCAAAACATCTTCCAAAGGAAGGAAAGAAGGCCAAGTTTCCACACAATACCATGAAAGAGGGGAGACTTACAATCTCACTAACTAGAATGTTTATGATTTTTATGTCACAAATTTAGCGCTATGTTAAGCAATCGTAATTGGACTTATGTAGAAGTCACAACTATTTGAGGTCGAGCAATAGAATTTTGGTGTTAATGCATGTTAGAGACATAGTATAATGGACTATGCTCATGAAACATACCACACACAAAAAAAATGTGCAAAAGGTGTGGCCTAATCTCATCCATACTCATGTCAATTTTTCAATCAACTAGCATTAGGACTTTGAGACATCATAGGCCAAATGAGATGAATGCATAAAGAAGAGGAATGAGATGAAGAGTGAGGGGAATGGATTAAATCACAAATTTGGGCAAAGGAGGACTTTTATCAAATTAATATCATCCATTAATTTTGGGAGATGCAATGTACATTCCATCAATCCCCTAAATCCAATGATATTAACTTGACAAAGTCAAATCAACCTGGACCAAGGCCCAACAACAAGAGTCAAACATAAACAAGCCATCACAATTGGTCAACAAATTTATTTGGCATTTATTCAAATTAAAATACTAAAATAGTGTATTTAAATTAAATATGATTTGTCTAATTCCTAAAATCTCATCAAAACACCAAAGAAATTGCCATGAGATTTATCATAGGTAAAGCAAGGTCAAAGGACCTTGGAGAAAAAATTTCATAATTTTTGGATATTTAAAAGTATTTTTAAACAATTAAAAACAAATGAAGAATCAATTAATTCATGAAAAATATTAATAATGATCCAAAAAAATGATTTCAATTCAAAATATGAAAGAGAAAAATATTTGAAATTTTTTGGTGAAAGTCCCATATTTTTTGGATTAATATTAAATTTAATATGAATTATTGAAAATAATGCAATTAAAATGAAAATTAAAATATCAAAAAAAACGTGGACCACTTGATCTCCCTCATTAATTGAGGTGGCAGATCAAGTGCCTAGAAACGCGATATCCACGATGGACATGAATCAACACACCATAACATTGGTATTCAAAAGGAACGATCGTGATTAAAACAAATTACATGGATCCTATGGTTGTGAGGCATGTCAGCGCATGGTCGGAGTTGTAGCTCCGGTCTTCTTCTCCGGTGGACCTCACCGAACTGGTCTACCATCAACCATCACCAAAATTAAAAACAAGGACATGATTTCAAAGTAAAAATGGCACTGAGCTCGAATTTGGCCTTAATTCACTCTAACTCCAAGTATATTGAGAGAGACATGGAGTTGAAATTTGAGGTACATGAACTGAGTTGCTTTGATTTGGCCTCTAAGTAACTCAATCTTCTTGCCTACACTGTTGGGACTTCAGACAACCAAAGAATCAATAGAATTGAGCAAGAATTTGAGAGAATCGAAGAGATCAAAGTTTCTGGAAAATACCTTCAATGGAGGTCTAGATTCAACTGATCTTGATCTTGTTTGTGCTTGATCTCACTCCAAATGCTTGCAGAGGAAGGATTGAATGCTCAAAAGGCTGTGGATTCCTAGAGATTTGAATTTCAAAACAGTGGAAATTCAACCTCAAATTTAAATGAATTTCTCAGGTTTGTCCTTTGCAATGTGAGGGTTAGAGATGGGAGATCAAAGCTGGCGCAAATGTGTGTTGATTGTTGAGCATATGAGGCTCTATTTATAGCTGAATCCATTGCGTTTGCACACTTGAATTCACTTTCCAAATTTGGTCATTGATGATGCATGGGTGCATGGGCGCGCATAGGCCCATAAAATCATTGCCATAAGTCCACAAATGAATGTTAGATAGTCTGAATTCAGCTTGGATTGGAAGCAAAGTGTGCATTTTGATTTGAAGTTTAATCCTTGCCAAGTGATGACACCATGTTCATGCCATGTGCAGCCTATGCATTCCTTGTCCAAAATGAATGACAACTTTCATGTTCAACACGTTTTCATTTAGAGCTTGGAACTTGAAGAAGTTTGAGGTGGAAGTCTGGAAATTTTTGACATATCAAAATTTTTCTAAGTGTCACGCCATATGTCTCAATATTCCACCTTGCTTAACTTTTTATATGAGCTTCAAATGAGAAATGTGTCTTCATACAAGTTGTAGCTCTTTCAAATACCTTCAAAATGGTCACCAATTTCATGTCATTTGGATTTGAAATGATAGAGTTATGCATTTTTGAAGTTTGGAAAGATCACTTGATTAATGGTATAAGTCAAAAGTGACCTATAATGTAACCTCATTTCACATGCTCAAAAAAGTTGAATTAGCTCCCACTCCAAACATGAAAGTTGAATTAGACACATTGAATATTATTGTGAAACTTGGAAATCTTCCATATCATAAAAATTGAGCAAGTTATGGCCTTGGGAAGTTGACTTTCAAATTAGGGTTTAGACAAAATGACCTATAATGTTTCAACATAGAAAATGATTTTCCAAGAAAAACTAGCTCTAGGTATCAACATGAAAGTTGTTTGGAATGTCATTTAGAGAAAGTTTGATCTTGGAATCATTTCCATATGGTGAAAATTGTAGGAGATAGGGTCTAGGGAGACCCATTTTTGATCAGATGAATTCATCTGGCCAACCACCATCAACCAACTTGCTAACTTCCAATTATCTTGACTTTCTAGGCTCATGGTAGATTATATATGAATAAGATGATGAATTTTTAAGTGTCCCTTGCGAAATTTGATCAATTGGTGAGATAGCTTGTTGGAGAAGTTACTCAAGATACCCAACCAAACTAGGGTTTCCAAGGCAAATCACCCTCAAACTCTTGAAGAAAACTTGATCAATATAACATGTAGAGAACATTGGGACTTATATATGATGCTCATAACCATTCTTGGATCAATTATTGGTTGTGTTCTTTGTTCCTAAGGGTCTCAAACCCTAGATGTGAACTTGATGAATCAATGAGATCATGCCCTTCCTACAAAAGAGTTAGGCAAATGCAAAGACATATTTTTGGTATTTTGGTTAGTGAAATGATAACATACAAGTATGATATAATCAAAAAGTACTTGATGATCTCTCCCAAAACAAACCCAATGAAAGAGGGGTAAGGAGGATGCCAAGATATGATCCCAATGCTAACGCTTATAATGAAATTGCATGAGGGATCTTAGGGTCAAAATTGGGGTCTTACAATAAGCAGCCATATCTTCAAACTTTTCAGCATACATAGCCACTCACATAATAGCCTATCTAAGTTGCTGAAACTCAAATTCTTTCTGAGTCCTCAAAGAGATAGGAAAATATTTATCTAGAAAGGTAGTCTTAAAATGCTCCCAATTGTAGCACCTCAAATTTGCACCCATCATTTTGTACATTCATTTCATATTAGGTCATTAACATAACATAGGCCACTGCATAACATTGCATTGTCCATTGGCCCAAGTGCAAGCCCACTGACAAATTAGGTTAAACTGATCAGGAAAATCAGTCAAAGCAAGCAAGCATGTGCTATTTTCATTGGAATAAAGCCCTAGGGTGGATTTACCAAGCTAATATGGTCTAAGGATCATTTTGAAGTGATTTGGCCAAAGATTGGATGCTCAGAAGTCATCAGTCATTGTTCAGTCAACCAGAAACCCTAGAAAGTCAACTGTGGTCAACTGTGCCTGATTTTATGGATTGGAAGGTGGGAAATGGTTTGAAAGGCCTCATTCATGTCCATATAAGTCTCATTTGACATATCAAAGACCAAGGTTGAAGATTTGGAGGTCAGACAGAAAGTTTCCAAAAATAGCAGGTGACCTGTAATTTCAGCTGCCCAAAATGGAAACTTTTTCTCCTCAAAATAACTTCATCATAAGAGCTTCAAATGGAATTTTGTCCAACATGAAAGTTGAAGATCTTGATCTCACCATTCCAAAAAGTCCAAGAACTTGAAATTCCCATGTGTGGTTAGCAAGATATGGTCCAATCATTTTCAGAAAATGCCCGAAATCAAAGTGCCATAACTTTCACATGGAGTGGCCAAATTGGATGGTTTTTCTTTGAGAAAATCACATTTAATGTGTACTTTCATAATCCATCATCGCATTTTGCCAAAAGCATTCACACAAAAAGGCCATTTTTCAAGTGCACTAATTAAAATCCAAGGGCAAAATGGTCCAATTTGAGAAATACTTGGAATTTTGGCATGGGGCTTTATGTAACACTTTCTAAATGTCATTTGTGACCTGTTGGAACCATGTTTGGAGACAAAAACCAGCTGCATTAACCAAGGGCATTTTGGCCACACACTTGAAAAATACACTTAACACTAATCTTTCCATTATGCTTAATCATGATTAATTTTGGATTAATGGATTGGTATATAAGGCTAATTGTAACTGTAATCATTAATCACATCTCATTTTTTCAGATCCAAAAAGAAAAATCTCACAATTCTCTCATTTTCTCACAATTGCACACTCACTTTTTTTCCATTTTTCATCAACAATTCATCAATCTTCGTGGCTTTTGGTAGTTGAATCCTCATTTGCAGGTGTTCTTGGAGAACTGTTTACATCAATTGGAGCTCAAATCCATCAAAAACTCCAACTGTCCAAGCTTGCTCAACCATGGCAAATCAAGAATTCGAGCACCTGGAGTGTTGCTGAGCTACCAAAGCTGTCTCAATCATCTTCCAAAGCAAGCTTCTTCATCTGTTTCATTTAATTGGAGCTGAATACACAAGGATTACACAACTTCCATCGATCAAGGTTGGAATTCGACTCTAACCATTTGCCAAATTGTGATGTGGTTCTTGTAGGTCTTTGTTTGTAGAGTCCATTGCAAGTTGTAGTTTCAATTTTAGTCAAGTATTGAGCGAGAAATCTAGGATTAAAGTGTTGGTACCAAGACTTCTTTCGATCGATTCGTCTTGTATACGAATTTCTGGACAATTTCGTTTGCATATTCGTGATGTAAATACTTAGACCTTTCTATCCATATAAGATTTGTGCATTTTGGTTGAGAAATCTTCATAACCAATTCCGGACTGATGAACATGGAAGAACACGGAAGAAGCTTGGAAATTCTGGGAAGAAAGCGTGCTTTGATCCTATTAAGCCGTGCCTCCAATTCAAAAGCTGTTTGGCGCGCCAACGAGCCAATCGCGTGCTGCCAGCTCCTTTAATGGAGCGCAGCGTTTTGGCTGTGGTAGTGGTATTTACGAGAATGCCACTGCTCCTTAATTAATTTAATTCATAATTCCATTAAATAAATATTTCATAATTTAACAAATCTTACAAAAATCATATAAAATCCATTTTTAGTCCAAATTTAGTGGGAGTTTTTTTGTTAGATTCATAATTTTCTCTAGAATTTTATAGGTATGATAACTCAAGTTGTGCTTGGTGGATTTTTGCTTTTGTCTAGGGATCTTTGTCATGTGTGCATTTTTTGTATGTTTCACCATATCTTTCATGAAATGCTCATACATTATCCAAATTAGATGAAATTTCACATGCTAATTCTTGACTCCTTGCTGGTTATTTTGATGTATAGTTTGTGAATTTTGGATCTCTGGTTTGGTAGTTATGATGTGTGCAAGTTGAGTGTGACAATTTGTGTCACACTAGGTTAGGTCAATTTCATGAATTTATTTGACATGCCTAGGCTTCTCCAATTGATCTCAAACTTTGCATGCTGTGTCTTGTATGTGTCTAGTTTCACCCTGAATTTTTGCATGAATTGTTGATTCATTTTCCATTTAATTGAGATTTTTGATTGCTGTTTAGCATTTTTTGGTCTTCGCTTGACTAGTTGACTTCCATGTCCCATGAAATGCTCATACTGTATCATATGAATGTGAAATTTGATGGAGTGATTCATAACATGTTTAGGTGTATTTTAGCTTTGGTCCCATTAATTTCTTAATTGTTTTCACTGTTTGGCATGTGATTGAAGTTGATGCTCATTTTGCTACCATGTGTTGACTTGTTTGGATTGCTGCTGACTTTATGATTTTCATTGACCTACTTCCTGTTGTCCAAATGGCATGAAAATTGATATGTAGTTCATTGGATGTGTCCTGTTTAGGCTGGAATTTTTGTGGAATTTATTGAGTTGTTTAGGTATTTGTTTGAGTGAGATCATTCTGTTTGTTCATATATGATTCACATTTGCCTAGCTTGATCAAATTTGTGCATGAAATTAATTTGGTGTATGGTTTAGGCATGAGACCAATTGGATTCTCTTTGTATGTGATTAATGTTGATGTTGATCATGATTCACTTGCTGTTTTACATTTTTTCCTTCTTTTTGACCCTAGGCTTGTCCTAGTGGTCTTGTATCTCATGTTTGCATGTGATTTTCAGGTTAAGAGGCAAAATACCTTAAGGAGGTGGATTCACTTTCGATTGAGATGTCATTTGCCATTGTACACTAACTTGTTTTGTCTTGTAGGATGTTTGGCTTTTGAGTTGCTTTCACTTTGGTGCCTTGGATTGTGTTTGTCTGTATATAGCTAATTGTGAACCATTTGCTGTTTAGTTCTGTGATTGGTATACTGATGATATTTGATTGATTTCAGGTACATTAGTTGCTAATATTGCTTTACTTTGCTTGATAAGCAATTTGCACTGAGGTATAACATTCTTGTCTCCATGTAGTCTGGAAGACCTGGCCTGTTATTTGGCCAGGCACCTGTCTGAAGTCCTCCTTAAGAGGCGATGTTTGTGATTGTTTACATTTGTGCTAAGCAGGGAAAGTCCTTGATTAAGGCAATTGGCGGAACCCAAGGGATATGCAATCTATCCCCCGCTATTCTGTTGAGTCGTCCCTCTGCTCACACCACTGTGTTGATGCATTGGGACACAAACCCAAGATCTTGTACAATGTACAGTTGTGTCAGAGTCTCGAGTGTAGAAGGGTTCCCACATTCTGGACCCACGCTCCTTTGTCTGAAGCTCTTCCTGACCAGGGATAAGAGCTGTGAAGTCTCATCTTCACTCACCTTTCATCAGCTTCACCTTAGCCCCTCAATGGCAAGGTTAAGAGCTAACCTTACCCCGATACAGAGGCTTGTTTGTTGAGGTTGATATGACCCCTCGACTAAAGCCTAGCCCTGATGTTTGAGCCCCTTGTTGGTGTGTTTATTTCATGCTGTATATGTTTGTGTGGTGTGATTGTATCCCCTAGGTTTGCTAGACTCCGCGTAGTCTCGTTCGCATGTCAATTAAGGTAGCACGGTTCCTTCGTATAGGACTTCCTTTCTTGCTTGAGCTTTCCTAAAACACAAACGAACATTATCCCCTCTTAAGGATACGTCAACTCCTTCTACTACAGGTGAGTAAGTCTCCAAAGGTCGAGCATCAGGTAGATTGCGTAGTGACGTCGTCCACTTAAAAAACACAAACCAACAGGAATAGTTTAGCCGAACTACGGCAACTCTGATTCTCATGTCCAGATGAGATACGTAGGCACGAGATGCGATGTCTTGTCGAGTTTGACTAACAACTAACACTAATGCTTTTCTCTCGCCCTCGTTGCGATTGAGACCTCCCCTTTCTCTTGCCCTAGTTGCAATCGAAACCCTTCTTCTTCCTGTGTCTTGTTGTGTGCTTGGAAGCTGATGTAAGTCCATCGAGTGGCGTTCGGGTTCTAGTGTGAGTTCGTTTGGTTCGGATGCTGATGTAAGTCCAGTGATTGGCATTCAGGCTCCACGTTTGCCTTTTCCTGTATTTGTTTGTGTGCGTGTCAGCCGAGCTACGGATGCTCTGATTCTCCTTCGTCCAAAGGAGATACGTATGCATAGGATGCGACATCCTAGCGAGCATGTGTCGTTTCCCCAGTCCGAACTACTTAGACTCTGATGTCTATGCTTGATAGACTAAGTAGGCCCAGGATGCGATATCCTGCCGAGTCAGTTTTGTTTATTTCTTGTGTCTCTTTCAGCCAGTGTTTGTGTGTGTGTGAGCAGTGTTTTAGCAACCAATTTTCTTTCCTATTGTGCGTGGATCCCGTCGAGTACGACGGATGCGTAGGGGTGCTAATACCTTCCCTTTGCATAACCGACTCCCGATCCCATTCTCTTTGGTCGCGAGACCATGCTTTTTCCAGGTTTACTCTGAGCGTTTCCTTTCCCTCTTTTGGGATAAATAACGCACGGTGGCGGCTCTGTTGTTTCGTTTTCCCGCCGGTTTTTCGCGTAATGCGACAGCTGGCGACTCTGCTGGGGAATAGTGAAGTTGACCTGTGCTGGTCCATCTTCCCTAAGCGAGTCTCTCCTAGTGCTCTCTAGGTTGGGGCTTTGGTTGCTATTTGCTGTTATTTATTGCATTCATTTCATTTATTGTTTGCATTTATTGTTTGCATTTATTGTTTGCATTTATGTTTGCATGCATCATACTATCATTGAGCTGTTCTCTGTGCAGGTGGTTCCTCTGTTTGGGGTGGGTGTTCTGAGTGGGGCTAAAACCCAGGCCCGAGTATACACCTAGGATTAGTGTGGTCTCACGTTCCTCATTTGCTATATTAGTATATTGTTGTAACTTGACATACCACAAGCCGGACGAGGTTCATTGGAGAGCTTTCCATTGTGGAATATTTCACTTTGGTTTAGTTATCTCTTCTGGGCTATTGACTCCGGTGACCGATCATTTCCCGGATCTTTGGTTTAGACGATCTTAAGAGAGCTACAATGGCACACCCGAAAGGGCAAACCCATTGAGTATCTTTGTCCGATTGTCGAGACCATTATCCGCCTTAGGATAACCTGATTAGAATTTACCTGTGAGGGGAGGGTGATTCTTACAGATGCATGTTCTGATGGTGACTTTGATGGTGACTTTTGGTTTCGTTGATCAGAGTCATATTTATAAGTCGGATTTATGGATCGTTATTTCTGGACGCCGGAGGTTTGACCCCGGTGTTGATCAGAGGGTTCCGTTTATTTCGGATCCCTGGGCTGAATTTAAGGTTGCTCCGTTGGTGACTCGGTTCCTCAGATTGGGTTCAGATGACAGTTGACCAGTTGACTTTGGGGTTTCAGATGGTTGTGATCAGAGTTCGAGCCGAAGCTTCGATCCTGTGTCCAGATATGCACAGCTTGCCAGTCGTGTCTGCATCATGTGCATCATAGCATGTTTACTTTTCAAAAGAAACGCAATCAACAAAAAAAAAAGAATCAATAAAAAAATTGAAAAAAAAGAGAAAAAAAAATGATCTCTGCATGGATATCATTTCTCAGGTACATTCCAGAGTCTGTTCACTGATAGATCCGGGTGCTCATTTACAGATGAAATTGTTGGTTTCACTCGGTACTCATTGCTCTTGTATACTGTGCCGTTGCTGCAGATTGCTTTTTTTTCGAAGATGAATCAGGCTCTTTGAAGGCCTGAGAAATGATCATTATCATGTGCATCATATGCATTAGCATCATAATCATAACATGTTGCATAACAGGTGTTCTAGTTCGGACTTCTCACTCTGGCTCCTGTCTGAGACAGGATTGTTGATCATCGTCCGCACCGCAACCAGATCGAATCATCAGAGGAGTATGGATCAGGTTCAAACTGAGTTGGCTGAGATGAGGGCAAACATGGCCCAGTTCATGACCATGATGCAAGGGGTCGTTCAGGGGCAAGAGGAGCTGCGAGCCTTAGCCCAGAGACAGGAAGCCATGATTCTGCCACCCAGTCGTGCTTCACCAGAGGGGGTCCCCGTTAATGATCAAATTGCTGCTGTCACTATTCCCGTCAACAACTACGACGTGGATGATGATTTGAGGGGTATCATAGTCAATGGACAGCCTCTTGCTACAGAAACTGTTAATGTCAGAGCAACCCGTACTCCGGTTCGCCATCGTGGCTCTTCAAGTTCGTTGAATTCTAAGAAGCCATTCTCTGGGGCACCCAAAAGGGGAGAGAGTGAAACAAATGCTGTGCACCGGCGAGGGAGTGCGAACAGAGGACAATATCGTCAAGCTGCCGCTGTGACTATTCCAGCAACCCAACAGCAACAGGGAAGGCCAACTCAGCGGTATCAACATCAGCAACATCGTCCGCAACAGCAGGCTTACCAGCCTCCCTATGATAATCAAGCCGGTACAAGTAATGAGAGGAAGAGGGTCATTTTTGATCCGATCCCTATGTCTTACGCAGAGCTGTATCCCTCGTTGATAGAGCGGAACTTGATTACTCCCAGAGACCCGCCGGCTATACCCGTCAACCCTCGGTGGTGGTATAGGCCTGAGCAGCATTGTGTGTATCATTCGGGTGCTCCTGGTCATGATGTGGATAGTTGCTTTCAGTTGAAAATGAAGGTTCAAGACCTCGTGCAGTCAGGTATTCTGAACTTTGAAGACTTGGGTCCCCGTGTTAATCAAGCTTGAAGATAACAAGTCGCGGGCTGGCGTTGGCTTTTCTCCTGAGGTCTTCAACAAAGAGGGTTGATCAAAAGCAGAAGCTACTAATGCAAGAGATTCTGACAGTTGTTATCCCTGGTGGGATCTATCACAATTGGGTCACTGTGGGCGTTCCTACAGTTGTTCATAAGTCAGAGTAATAATCACTTTGTTTAAAAACCCTTCTCCCATGCCAAAAGGAGAAGTGATGACATTGTTGGCAACATTTTGTGCAATGATATTTTCATTCAAGTAAATGCATGTTAAACATTTGTTTTTCCAATTGTTTTCCCTTTTCGCTTTTTGCATGAAATTGGTGATCACAAAAAACCCTAAAAACAGGAATAAAAGCAATCTTTTCATCTGCATAACGATTGTCTTGTTTGTTTTCCAAAAAGTTTTTCATATCGAAATCATTATGCAGGTTGTTTCTCAAACCCATTGAACATAATGATCGGACGTCATCTCCCAATTTTGAATTCCCTGTATTCGAAATAGAAGAAGATGATGTTGAAGGGATTCCTGACGAGATCTCCCGACTTCTTGAGCAAGAAAAGAAGATCACTCAGCTGCATCTCGAGAATTAGCAGAACAGTCAACTGGGGCATCAAAAAAAAAAATCAATCAAAAAAAAAAACAAAGAAAGAAAGGGTGCAAAAGAAATCAAAAGAAATCAAAAGCAAAATCAAAAGAAAAAACAAAGGAAAAATAGCACCCTCAAAGTCCCAAGTTGACTGATGCTGAATTCGATCGAAAAGAAGAGATTAACTGCCAGGTGTCATGGTCAGTTATATCAGCAGAGAGTGACGAAAGCATTCGACTAGAAGGTCGAGTCTCGAGTTCTGAGAAAATGACCTTGTGCTCAAGAAAGTCTTGTCTTTCGTGCCCGATTCCAGGGGCAAGTGGACTCCAAGCTATGAACGTCCATATGTTTTCAAGAGAGCCTTTTCAGGCGGTGCTTTGACACTTACAGCAATGGATGAAGAAGTTCACTCGTCCTGTGAATCCAGATGCAGTCAAGAAATACTTAGCCTAAACAAAAAAAAGCAAAACAGCTCGCTAAGTTGAACACCCCAAAGGGTAACTTAGGCAAAAAGGAGCGTCTCGGTGGATTGAAAACCCGAAAGGGCGATCCAGGCAAAAGTTAGAGACATTGAAAAAAGAATTTGCATCTCGCTAGATTGAGCACCTCACACCGGGGCAATCTAGGCAAAAATTAGGGATTTGGCAAGTAACTGCATCTTGACAAGACCGTGTTCTATATCTGTCATCCGCCAGGAATTCTCTATGCGTCGTCGACCGAAGCTCCGAATACATCGAGATTCAGAATGGTAGAGGAAAGGTCATTATGTTCAATGTAGCCCTCTCCAATATATATCACCGATTTCAAACTTGTATAAATCTATGGAGTCTCGCCCTTTGCAGACTACCATTCCATCACATCGATTTGAGCTTTTACCCCATTATTTGCACTCTTATTTGTTTCAACTCAACAAATGTTTTGCATGTTTTAATTGATAAAGTATCATTGTTTTCAAAATAAACAAAATTTTTCACAAAATTGTTCTTAAACAAAGTGAACATTCACAATGATGAAAGGATACCTAGGAGACCCGCAGTGCTCTCCCAAGGGTGGTATGATTACCGACGGGCAAGACAGTCGTTCGTATCTCGAGCATAACTGTATCTTTGTCCTGTAGAACCTTTTCATGGTCTCTCCTCAGCGAGGTTGCTCAGTGCAGTGTTGGTTGAAGTTGTTCATCTTCACGTCCCCGACAGTGCAACATGTTTTCTCCAAGTCTCTGTTAGCCCTATGGTGGGGCATCCCTAATAGAGTGCTGTTTGAGCCCTATCGTGGGGCATCCCCAGCAAGGTTGTTGTTTTGGACATTATCGTGGGCCAGTTCTCAAGCAGTAGGTGTACTGAAGACTTCAATTTTCGTCTCTCCAGCAGAGCAGTCTTCTCCTCTCCCTGGCACGGATGCTTTTCTGCAACGATTCGGTATTTGGAGGATTGACGTCTCAGTATTCCGTCATTTTCTCAGGTAGGTCCTCAGCAGAGTGGTTGACATGAGGAACTTCATCGATGCCTATCTATTTTCACCAGAGATCTGGCTGATTCTTGGTATCTCTGTTCTCCAGCATGAGTGAGAAGTCAGTGCTCTCCCTACAGAGTTTTCATCAAGCAGATTTCCTCAGCAGAGTCTCCCCACAGAGTGGAGTATTTGATCAGTGGGCTCCCTAGCGGGGTTTTCATTCACTTTGCATTTTGCATGTAGTGATCATTGCATCCTCAAATCGCGTAGCATTTCCATTCATAATGGAGCATTACGCCATAGAAAAATTCAAACATATGCATTCATGTGTTAACCCGATCAGACCGTCTCCCCGACAGAGGCAGCTTCTTGTTCGACGTCTGTACGACGCTTTCGCTACAGTTGCTCCTGACGGCACTCAGGATTGGTACCCCCAGAGAGGTTTATTTCCTCATCCGTTGGTGAAAGAAAAACCTGGTTCTACCCAGTAGCCTCCTAGTAGATGTGGGTGTGTCTGATCTCTCCATGTAGAGTCTACCCCTTAAGCAGAAAGTGTCCATCCTTTCCTGCCATTTCCCCACTGAGATACATCCTCGTGGATGACGGTTGCTTCCGTTCCCTCCCTAACGGGATGGATTTTCCCTATTGAGTTCTTTCCTCATTAGGATGAGTCTTGATTCAGTTTGCCTTTTTGGATCGATCCTAAATTGGCTTCTTGTTGACTGTCTCTTGTGTTGCCCTGGGGCATGAATGAATAGTGGCTCACTAACCGGTACTCATTCATCTTATCCTCAGCGGAATTTGTGGGCTTCTACCTACAAACCGGTAGTTGTAAGTCCTATCTTTGTGGTTTTCTACCCAACCGGTAGTTGTAAAATCCCACTTTCATCCCCTAGCAGAGGTAACCTTTGTGGTTCATTCTGTCGGTTGGCTTCTACCTACAACCCGGTAGTTGTAAGTCCTATCTTTGTGGTTTTCTACCTACAAATCGGTGGTTGTAAAATCCCACTTTCATCCCCTTGGTGGAGTTAACCCTGTGTGCTCATCTTATCGATGACTGGTTACTTTTCCATGGTTTTCTGCCTACTAACCGGTAGATGTAATCCCCTCTTTGCAGTTATCAGTATCCGGTTTACGGTATTGATATTCTTTTCCCCTCTGGATACTCGCCTTGATCAAGCAGTATTGTCCCTAGTGGGTCTCCCCCTTTCTTTTGGGTATTTGCTCCGAGTCAGCAACTTTATCCTCTTTTGATTGGTCATCTTTGCATACTTGTTCCTGGTACACGATGCCTTTCTTTTCGGTCGTTTATCCATCTAACAACCTACAACCCGGTTATGGATAATCTTCCATGCGAGGTTATTATCTACGTTTTGACGGCTATAGATAATATGTCTCATGCACTCTCTGGTCAGTCTTTTGATTGTTTTCTCCAGCAGAGTAAGATTCGTATTCCTTGTGGAGTCGAATTTCCATCCTTTAACAAGTTTGCTTTCGCTCTCTTCAGGATGATGTCGGTCGATTTATCCATCTAACAACCTATAACCCGGTTATGGATAATCTTCCATGCGAGGTTATTATCTACGTTTTGACGGTTATAGATAATATATCTCATGCACTCTCTGGTCAGTCTTTTGATTGTTTTCTCCAGCAGAGTAAGATTCGTATTCCTCGTGGAAACGGATGTCCATCCTTTAACAAGTTTGCCTTCGCTCTCTTCAGGATGATGTCGGTTGATTTATCCATTTAACAACCTGTAACCCGGTTATGGATAATCTTCCATGCGAGTGTGTTATCTATGTTTTGACGGCTATAGATAATATGTCTCATGCACTCTCTGGTCAGTCTTTTGATTGTTTTCTCCAGCAGAGTAAGATTCGTATTCCTTGTGGAATCGAATTTCCATCCTTTAACAAGTTTGCTTTCGCTCTCTTCAGGATGATTTCGGTCGTTTTATCCATTTAACAACCTGCAACCCGGTTATGGATAATCTTCCATGCGAGTATGTTATCTACGTTCCGACGGCTATAGATAATATGTCTCATGCACTCTCTGGTCAGTCTTTTGATTGCTTTCTCCAGCGGAGTAAGATTCGTATTCCCCGTGGAATCGGATGTCCATCCTTTAACAAGATTGCTTTTCTAGCCCTCTTCAGGATGTTGAGTGTTTTGGAACACAAACCAATTCACGTTTGGTCGGTCACCCGTTTCATACCTACAACCCAGTATCCGTGGTGTTCCTTCCTGTTTGCTCACTGTCGTGACCTTGTTCCCCAGTGAGACCCCCCGCAAGTGTTCAGTCTTGCTCTGTCATCTTGTAGATGCCAGTATCTAGTTAGCACCCGCGTGTGTTGTTTCTTTGGTGTCGATAAACACCATCTTTCGGTGATTTCCAGTCATGCGTAGTGTCTGGTATTCTTTGGTGTCGGTAAACACCATCTTTCGGTGCTTTCCCAGTCATGCGTAGCGTCTGGTCTTCTTTGGTGTCGGTAAACATCATCTTTCGATGTTCGTAACGTCGTCCTTCCATCCCTCAGAGTTTTCTCCTCTCCGTTGGTGTCGATAAACGTCGAGTTTTTCCTAGTCGTCCGATGATGTCTAGTTGCTTATTCCCTACAGATCATTTGGTAATACCATATGATTCCCCTCAGAGTTTTCTCCTCTCTGTTGGTGTCGATAAACGTCGAGTTTTTCCTATTCGTCCTATGACGTCTAGTTGTACCCTTCCCCAAGTGGATTTACCTCCCCGTTGGTTTCGATAAACGTTGTGTTTTTCTCATTCGTCCGATGACGTCTGATTGTATACCCTATTCTCAGTCATTCATTAATGTCTGGTTGATTTCCCAGCCAGAATCCCCAGTAGACGTCCTATTTGGTGTCCGGTTGTGGTCTCTCTTTCGTCCTATGACGTCTGGTTGAGTTTTCTCCTTCTCCGTTGGTGTCGATAAACGTTGAGTCTCCCTTTCGTCCTATGACGTCTAGCTGAGTTTTCTCCTTCTCCGTTGGTGTCGATAAACATTGAGTCTCCCTTTCGTCCTATGACATCTGGCTGAGTTTTCTCCTTCTCCGTTGGTGTCGATAAACGTTGAGTCTCCCTTTCGTCCGCTGGCGTCTGGTTGAGTTTTCTCCTTCTCCGTTGGTGTCGATAAACGTTGAGTCCCCCTTTCGTCCTATGACGTCTGGTTGAGTTTCCTCCTTCTCCGTTGGTGTCGATAAACGTTGAGTCTCCCTTTCGTCCGTTGGCGTCTGGTTGAGTTTCCTCCTTCTCCGTTGGTGTCGATAAACGTCGAGCTTCTCCCTTTCGTCCTATGACGTCTGGTCGTGTCTTCCCATTCATCCTATGATGTCTGGTTACCTCTTCGTTGGTCTTGGTAAACGTTGAGTCTTTCCCATTTCGTCCGCTGACGTATGGTTGTATCACTATCCTTCCAGTCATTCATTAATGATTGGTTACCTCTCCGTTGGTCTTGGTAAACGTTGAGTTTTTCCCCCATTACGTCCGCTGACGTATGGTTGTATCCTTCCCTGGTTATCCCCAGTAGAGTTGAGTTACCTCTTCGTTGGTTTTGGTAAACGTTGAGTGTTTCCTAGTTGTCCGTTGGCATCTAGTTGAGATGATTTCTGTTCCTATTCATCGTGTGTCGATGTCTGGATGTGCTTTACCCTGAAAAGAAAGAAGAAAACAAAAAAAATTCCCAGCAGTGTGCAAATTTCTACGGTACTTGGTATTCAATCCCTGTTTACCCTGAAAGTCTGACAGCCGTTGCTCTCATCCGTTCGGGTTCCCAGTTGATTGAATAGGGGCAGCTGTAGCACCTCAAATTTGCACCCATCATTTTGTACATTCATTTCATATTAGGTCATTAACATAACATAGGCCACTGCATAACATTGCATTGTCCATTGGCCCAAGTGCAAGCCCACTGACAAATTAGGTTAAACTGATCAGGAAAATCAGTCAAAGCAAGCAAGCATGTGCTATTTTCATTGGAATAAAGCCCTAGGGTGGATTTACCAAGCTAATATGGTCTAAGGATCATTTTGAAGTGATTTGGCCAAAGATTGGATGCTCAGAAGTCATCAGTCATTGTTCAGTCAACCAGAAACCCTAGAAAGTCAACTGTGGTCAACTGTGCCTGATTTTATGGATTGGAAGGTGGGAAATGGTTTGAAAGGCCTCATTCATGTCCATATAAGTCTCATTTGACATATCAAAGACCAAAGTTGAAGATTTGGAGGTCAGACAGAAAGTTTCCAAAAATAGCAGGTGACCTGTAATTTCAGCTGCCCAAAATGGAAACTTTTTCTCCTCAAAATAACTTCATCATACGAGCTTCAAATGGAATTTTGTCCAACATGAAAGTTGAAGATCTTGATCTCACCATTCCAAAAAGTCCAACAACTTGAAATTCCCATGTGTGGTTAGCAAGATATGGTCCAATCATTTTCAGAAAATGCCCGAAATCAAAGTGCCATAACTTTCACATGGAGTGGCCAAATTGGATGGTTTTTCTTTGAGCAAATCACATTTAATGTGTACTTTCATAATCCATCATCGCATTTTGCCAAAAGCATTCACACAAAAAGGCCATTTTTCAAGTGCACTAATTAAAATCCAAGGGCAAAATGGTCCAATTTGAGAAATACTTGGAATTTTGGCATGGGGCTTTTTGTAACACTTTCTAAATGTCATTTGTGACCTGTTGGAACCATGTTTGGAGACAAAAACCAGCTGCATTAACCAAGGGCATTTTGGCCACACACTTGAAAAATACACTTAACACTAATCTTTCCATTATGCTTAATCATGATTAATTTTGGATTAATGGATTGGTATATAAGGCTAATTGTAACTGTAATCATTAATCACATCTCATTTTTTCAGATCCAAAAAGAAAAATCTCACAATTCTCTCATTTTCTCACAATTGCACACTCACTTTTTTTCCATTTTTCATCAACAATTCATCAATCTTCGTGGCTTTTGGTAGTTGAATCCTCATTTGCAGGTGTTCTTGGAGAACTGTTTACATCAATTGGAGCTCAAATCCATCAAAAACTCCAACTGTCCAAGCTTGCTCAACCATGGCAAATCAAGAATTCGAGCACCTGGAGTGTTGCTGAGCTACCAAAGTTGTCTCAATCATCTTCCAAAGCAAGCTTCTTCATCTGTTTCATTTAATTGGAGCTGAATACACAAGGATTACACAACTTCCATCGATCAAGGTTGGAATTCGACTCTAACCATTTGCCAAATTGTGATGTGGTTCTTGTAGGTCTTTGTTTGTAGAGTCCATTGCAAGTTGTAGTTTCAATTTTAGTCAAGTATTGAGCGAGAAATCTAGGATTAAAGTGTTGGTACCAAGACTTCTTTCGATCGATTCGTCTTGTATACGAATTTCTGGACAATTTCGTTTGCATATTCGTGATGTAAATACTTAGACCTTTCTATCCATATAAGATTTGTGCATTTTGGTTGAGAAATCTTCATAACCAATTCCGGACTGATGAACATGGAAGAACACGGAAGAAGCTTGGAAATTATGGGAAGAAAGCGTGCTTTGATCCTATTAAGCCGTGCCTCCAATTCAAAAGCTGTTTGGCGCGCCAACGAGCCAATCGCGTGCTGCCAGCTCCTTTAATGGAGCGCAGCGTTTTGGCTGTGGTAGTGGTATTTACGAGAATGCCACTGCTCCTTAATTAATTTAATTCATAATTCCATTAAATAAATATTTCATAATTTAACAAATCTTACAAAAATCATATAAAATCCATTTTTAGTCCAAATTTAGTGGGAGTTTTTTGTTAGATTCATAATTTTCTCTAGAATTTTATAGGTATGATAACTCAAGTTGTGCTTGGTGGATTTTTGCTTTTGTCTAGGGATCTTTGTCATGTGTGCATTTTTTGTATGTTTCACCATATCTTTCATGAAATGCTCATACATTATCCAAATTAGATGAAATTTCACATGCTAATTCTTGACTCCTTGTTGGTTATTTTGATGTATAGTTTGTGAATTTTGGATCTCTGGTTTGGTAGTTATGATGTGTGCAAGTTGAGTGTGACAATTTGTGTCACACTAGGTTAGGTCAATTTCATGAATTTATTTGACATGCCTAGGCTTCTCCAATTGATCTCAAATTTTGCATGTTGTGTCTTTTATGTGTCTAGTTTCACCCTGAATTTTTGCATGAATTGTTGATTCATTTTCCATTTAATTGAGATTTTTGATTGCTGTTTAGCATTTTTTGGTCTTCGCTTGACTAGTTGACTTCCATGTCCCATGAAATGCTCATACTGTATCATATGAATGTGAAATTTGATGGAGTGATTCATAACATGTTTAGGTGTATTTTAGCTTTGGTCCCATTAATTTCTTAATTGTTTTCACTGTTTGGCATGTGATTGAAGTTGATGCTCATTTTGCTACCATGTGTTGACTTGTTTGGATTGCTGCTGACTTTATGATTTTCATTGACCTACTTCCTGTTGTCCAAATGGCATGAAAATTGATATGTAGTTCATTGAATGTGTCCTGTTTAGGCTGGAATTTTTGTGGAATTTATTGAGTTGTTTAGGTATTTGTTTGAGTGAGATCATTCTGTTTGCTCATATATGATTCACATTCGCCTAGCTTGATCAAATTTGTGCATGAAATTAATTTGGTGTATGGTTTAGGCATGAGACCAATTGGATTCTCTTTGTATGTGATTAATGTTGATGTTGATCATGATTCACTTGCTGTTTTACATTTTTTCCTTCTTTTTGACCCTAGGCTTGTCCTAGTGGTCTTGTATCTCATGTTTGCATGTGATTTTCAGGTTAAGAGGCAAAATACCTTAAGGAGGTGGATTCACTTTCGATTGAGATGTCATTTGCCATTGTACACTAACTTGTTTTGTCTTGTAGGATGTTTGGCTTTTGAGTTGCTTTCACTTTGGTGCCTTGGATTGTGTTTGTCTGTATATAGCTAATTGTGAACCATTTGCTGTTTAGTTCTGTGATTGGTATACTGATGATATTTGATTGATTTCAGGTACATTAGTTGCTAATATTGCTTTGCTTTGCTTGATAAGCAATTTGCACTGAGGTATAACATTCTTGTCTCCATGTAGTCTGGAAGACCTGGCCTGTTATTTGGCCAGGCACCTGTCTGAAGTCCTCCTTAAGAGGCGATGTTTGTGATTGTTTACATTTGTGCTAAGCAGGGAAAGTCCTTGATTAAGGCAATTGGCGGAACCCAAGGGATATGCAATCTATCCCCCGCTATTCTGTTGAGTCGTCCCTCTGCTCACACCACTGTGTTGATGCATTGGGACACAAACCCAAGATCTTGTACAATGTACAGTTGTGTCAGAGTCTCGAGTGTAGAAGGGTTCCCACATTCTGGACCCACCCTCCTTTGTCTGAAGCTCCCCCTGACCAGGGATAAGAGCTGTGAAGTCTCATCTTCACTCACCTTTCATCAGCTTCACCTTAGCCCCTCAATGGCAAGGTTAAGAGCTAACCTTACCCCGATACAGAGGCTTGTTTGTTGAGGTTGATATGACCCCTCGACTAAAGCCTAGGCCTGATATTTGAGCCCCTTGTTGGTGTGTTTATTTCATGTTGTATATGTTTGTGTGGTGTGATTGTATCCCCTAGGTTTGCTAGACTCCGCGTAGTCTCGTTCGCATGTCAATTAAGGTAGCACGGTTCCTTCGTATAGGACTTCCTTTCTTGCTTGAGCTTTCCTAAAACACAAACGAACATTATCCCCTCTTAAGGATACGTCAACTCCTTCTACTACAGGTGAGTAAGTCTCCAAAGGTCGATCATCAGGTAGATTGCGTAGTGACGTCGTCCACTTAAAAAACACAAACCAACAGGAATAGTTTAGCCGAACTACGGCAACTCTGATTCTCATGTCCAGATGAGATACGTAGGCACGAGATGCGATGTCTTGTCGAGTTTGACTAACAACTAACACTAATGCTTTTCTCTCGCCCTCGTTGCGATTGAGACCTCCCCTTTCTCTTGCCCTAGTTGCAATCGAGACCCTTCTTCTTCCTGTGTCTTGTTGTGTGCTTGGAAGCTGATGTAAGTCCATCGAGTGGCGTTCGGGTTCTAGTGTGAGTTCGTTTGGTTCGGATGCTGATGTAAGTCCAGTGATTGGCATTCAGGCTCCACGTTTGCCTTTGCCTGTATTTGTTTGTGTGCGTGTCAGCCGAGCTACGGATGCTCTGATTCTCCTTCGTCCAAAGGAGATACGTATGCATAGGATGCGACATCCTAGCGAGCATGTGTCGTTTCCCTAGTCCGAACTACTTAGACTCTGATGTCTATGCTTGATAGACTAAGTAGGCCCAGGATGCGATATCCTGCCGAGTCAGTTTTGTTTATTTCTTGTGTCTCTTTCAGCCAGTGTTTGTGTGTGTGTGAGCAGTGTTTTAGCAACCAATTTTCTTTCCTATTGTGCGTGGATCCCGTCGAGTACGACGGATGCGTAGGGGTGCTAATACCTTCCCTTCGCATAACCGACTCCTGATCCCATTCTCTTTGGTCGCGAGACCATGCTTTTTCCAGGTTTACTCTGAGCGTTTCCTTTCCCTCTTTTGGGATAAATAACGCACGGTGGCGGCTCTGTTGTTTCGTTTTCCCGCCGGTTTTTCGCGTAATGCGACACCAATCCCTAGGTACTCCTTGATTGGTCCTAAGATTCGAAGCACTCTCCCACCACCTCACAGCAGGACCCTGCATCATGTGAAGCAAACACAACTTTATTCTCTTCACTACAATGCACTATTTGAAAAATCCTCTCTATGTTGGTTACCCACTCATGAGCCTTCACAGGATTTAATCCACCATGAAACTCAGGAGGATTCATGCGAAAGAAATCTCGGAAACTACCACCTGCAGCTTCTTGTAGGACCCCTTGAGGATGAAGACCACCATTCAACTGTTGCATCATCTGATGCATGAATTGGTTTTGTTGCTGTTGCATCTGTTGCACAAACGGAGGCCATTGAAAACCTTCACTACCACTTGGCGGTTCTGAATCTGAATTCTAAGTTCTAGGTCTACCACGACCTCTGCGTTTGTCAGCCATGATCCCGAATTTCATATAAATAGAATTAAGTTGATCAAGCTCAATACTATGAATATTACATCAAGGATAATAATGACAACCCACATATGAGGCAGAAGGAATACTTATAATATCTCATGGCTAGGTCGAGGATACGACCTGCTATGATACCAATTGTAACACCCATATATAATATATGTCTAGAATGCATATTATACATAATGTAATACTGGTACTAAAATACATAAGCGCCTAGCGGCAACAGTGTACATATTACATGCACAAAAGGAAACACTACATGGCACAAAATATACCCAAAGGTGCCCAAAATAAAATTTTCATCCTGAATGACACAAGATACTTAGATGAAAATTTTCACCTTACAAATCATGAAGAATGTCTAAAGGTTGCCTATGTGTCTAGACAAGGGTAACACAGTCCCTCTCTTGTTTACAATTCATACATTAGCGTAAATGGAAACTGCCCACATAATCGTTATCACTGAAAGGTTTTGTAGTATCACATGAAACTTTTTCACTCTGATAGAGATAATATGTTGCTAGATAGCATTCACTACTTATTATGTAAAATATTCGATTAAATATAACTTACAATATTAGGGGATTATGCTAAACAAAACATACAATAACAAATTGATTTAAAAAAAAAAGTTAAGTATAGTCCATGGCGCAATCTTACAATGCACTTGTGATAATTAGATAACTATAGTACACCATAAGGTACAATATATTTAATGGAATGTGATACACCGTAATGGAATATGTGTTTAAATGGGCTTGTTCAACATGGCAGCCCACGCAAGTGGTTATATAATCAGAACTCTTGTGCTTAAGTAAATTATTGTTGACAATATTTTTTTTAAAAATCTAAATTTTATGCATGATATGCAGCATCTTTATATCTGTTTTATCTCATACCTCAATAGTTTTAAACTCCCTAGAAATTTAATATAAATTCATTGTGTGGTATGTGGTAAAGATTTATTAGGTCCAACAAATATCTAAGAAGAACATAAATACCTATGTAAAACATGTGCATGAACATTTATTCAACTCATCTATTTCAAAATATCAAGCGAATCCACGATTGGGTCCATAGCTCAGTGGTAGAGCATTTGACTGCAGATCAAGAGGTCACCGGTTCGAACCCAGTTGGGCCCTATTGAAATAATTTATTATTTTTATTCCACACGTTTACACTAGTTTAATTTTGTCACTTTAAATTTTCATTGGAATTATCTCACTATATTCTTAAATTCGTTCTTCTTATTATAATTATACTCTTCACCCAGCATAACAACATTAACCATTTAATTTGTGTATATTTTTACATTCATCCATACTATATATTTGAATTTATTTAAATTTAATAAAATAACTTATGAATTTTTTAATTATAATCAAAACTTATTTAGTTCAAATACCGAAGCTCTTTTTTATCCCACGGTAAAAAAAAAAATCCTCGTTGCACATAAGTGTAATTATTTCTAACAAAGTAACCTTTTAGAAATAAATAATTTTTATTCAAAAAAGTAATCAACTAAATGATTAATTGTTAGGAAGGAACATATTCCAACCTTATATGAGACATGAAACCACTTTCACTCATTCTTCATTATGAAAAATGATATTTCAGCTTATTTTCATGAATTTGCGAGTATGAGACAAATATTGTGTGCAAAGAGTCTTATAAAATGTGATAAACATGTATTTCAATATATAAATGTTGAACCATATATTTTGAATACAAAGTTTTATGCGTATGTGTGACATCTTCCATAAATTTGTTATCCCCTTCCATTTTAATTTTATCCTCAATAGAAAATTCAAAGGTAGTTGCAAGATACGGTTAGTGTGAGCTCTAGGGGACAATAATTTTATAACAAATTGGTATTTATATTGTATTATCTATTAGTAATATTAAGAGACTTCTTTATTAAATTTATTTTCCCAAAGTAATAAAATCCCTATAGTAACTTTTATGATTAATTTAACATTAAGTATAACTTAATTGTGCGTCCACCTTAAGCATTAGAACATTATTATTCAAGTATTTGTAGTCGCACTTTAGTATGAAATTAGATATCATTTAAGCATAAAGACTATTACATGGATAGAATGGTGATTACATATCTCTGATTATGGATAAAGAGTTATCGAAGTTTCACATATGTAAAAATATTAGGTATAATATTTATATTTGGCTGACAATTAGTGAGAATAATACTTAAAGTTATATGTAAGTGGCATAACTTATTCTATTATTGATAAAGGTGTATACCACCCCTTGACTTGACACCTTTATGGACCCTAAATTTGGAGTCGAGTACTTTATTTCCGTTCATACAATGTTTGTAATATGATGACAATACAAAGATTTGATGGGTAACCATAAATCATCCTGAATGACACAAGATACTTAGATGAAAATTTTCACCTTACAAATCATGAAGAATGTCTAAAGGTTGCCTATGTGTCTAGACAAGGGTAACACAGTCCCTCTCTTGTTTACAATTCATACATTAGCGTAAATGGAAACTGCCCACATAATCGTTATCACTGAAAGGTTTTATAGTATCACATGAAACTTTTTCACTCTGATAGCGATAATATGTTGCTAGATAGCATTCACTACTTATTATGTTAAATATTCGATTAAATATAACTTACAATATTAGGGGATTATGCTAAACAAAACATACAATAACAAATTGATTTAAAAAAATAAGTTAAGTATAGTCCATGGTGCAATCTTACAATGCACTTGTGATAATTAGATAACTATGGTACACCATAAGGTTATATTTAATGGAATGTGATACACCGTAATGGAATATGTGTTTAAATGGGCTTGTTCAACATGGCATCCCACGCAAGTGGTTATATAATCAGAACTCTTGTGCTTAAGTAAATTATTATTGACAATATTTTTTTTAAAAATCTAAATTTTATGCATGATATGCAGCATCTTTATATCTGTTTTTGTTGGTGCAAAGGTAGAATGAATGATGAACGGAAATATTCTATTAAGAGAATGAGGGCTACAAAAATGATAAAAGTTACAATGATTGTCACCCTATTTATAAGCTAAAACTAGGGTTACTAGAATAGGATAAAATACTAAAATACCCTCTAACAAACTTAGGGGCTAAGAAAATAGTACAACTAATAAATATGAATTACTTCTAATACCATCCCTTAATTCATATTCCATCAAAGCTTGTAACACCAATTCCATCCCTTAATCTGAGAAATTGATCAGTCTTGATAACTTTCGTCAGAACATCTGCCAATTGTTTCTGAGTGCTGCAGTGTACAACTTCTAACACTCCCCTCTGAACTTGATGTCTCAGAAAATGATACTTGGTCTCAATGTGCTTGCTTCTCCCATGCAACATTGGGTTTCTGGCAAGATTGATTGCAGACTTGTTGTCAATCATCAGCTTCAGAGGTTTGTTTACTTTAATCTTCAGATCCTGCAATAGATTCAGAATCCACACAGCTTGGCATGCAGTAACAGCACCTGCAATGTATTCAGCTTCATAAGTTGACAACGCCACAACAGGTTGCTTCTTGGAACACCAAGAAATGGGACCTCCCAGAAATTTGAATAAGTACCCAGACGTACTTCTTCTGTCAACTCTGTCTCCACACCAATCAGAATCTGAATAACTCAGAAGTTCTGACTCATCCTTTCTTCCAGAAGGAAATAATACTTCATACTTCAGAGTTCCCTTTATATACCTCAGAATCCTGACAGCAGCTTGGTAATGGGACCACTTAGGTTTACTCATGAACCTACTAACCATCCCAACTGAATAGCAAATATCAGGTCTGGTATTGCACAAATACCTCAGAGAACCAACCAACTGTTTGAAGGTTGTAGCGTCCACATCCTTTCCATCAGAGTTAGAATTCAGTTTCTGATTTGTATCAGAAGGTGTGACAGCAATCTTACAATTCTTCAGATTAAATCTCTTCAGAAGTTCTAATTCATACTTGAGTTGATGCAAAATAATACCTTTCTCAGAGTATCTGAACTTCATCCCTAGAAAGTATGTCATTTTGCCTAGATCAGTCATTTCGAATTCATTCATCAGAACTTTCTTGAACTTGGCTATCTCTTGTTCAGAACTTCCAGTCAGCAGTATATCATCAACATATAAACATACCAGAGTCATATTTCCTTCAGAAGTATGTTGAACATAGACACCGTACTCCATCTCACATTTCTGAAAGCCTTGCTTCTTGAAAAATGAATCAATATTCTGATTCCAAGCTCTGGGCGCTTGTTTCAATCCATATAGAGCTTTGTATAATCTGCACACCATCCCTTCCTGATTCTTTTTCACAAATCCAGGAGGTTGTGACACGTAAACTTCTTCTTCTAATGGACCGTTCAGAAATGCAGATTTTACATCTAAATGCATCAGAGGCCAATTCCTGTTAGCAGCTATTGCAATCACCATTATGATTGTTTCATGTCTTGCTACAGGTGCAAACACTTCAGAGTAATCCAGCCCAGGTTTCTGTAGAAATCCTTTGGCTACCAACCTTGCTTTATGTTTGCCAATTGAACCATCTGGCTTTAACTTCTGCTTAAAAACCCATCTGACGCTGATGGCTTTCTTGTCTTTTGGAAGTTCTGTCAGCTTCCAAGTCTTGTTTCTCTCTATAGCATCAAGTTCTTCTTTCATGGCCTTCAGCCAGAGCTTCTGCTTAAGAGCCTCTTCTGTACTTATGGGTTCAGAGTCTACTAACATGGCACACTGAATAACTTCTCCTTCAGAGTCTACTTCAGTGTCTTGCAGCATGTCAAATTCTGCATATTTTCTGGGGATGTTTCTGATTCTTTGTGGTCTCTGAACTTGTTCAGAGTCTTGAGCTTCAGAGTTTCTAGCTTCAGATGGTTGACTTCCTCCAGAGCTTTGACCATCTTCAGGGGCTGGCATATTTCCAAAGTCTGAATTGCCACCAGAATCTGGATTACCATCAGAGCCTGGGTCATCAGAGTATGGATCATCAGAGTCACCTTCATCTTCTGAGTCTTCTTCAGAGTCAGAATCACTATCAGAATCAGAATCAACGTCAGAGTTTACTCCAACTTCAAAAATTCTTAACTCTGGCCTTTCTTCAGAAGTTCTAACATCATAATCAGATTGAGACTTATCCCAATTCCAAAATTCTGATTCCTTCACAATCACATCTCTGCTGAATTCAATTTTGTTGGTTTCTGGACAATAGAGCTTGTATGCACCTGTACTGTGGTACCCTATCAGAATCATCACTTTGCTTCTATCATCCAGCTTCTGTCTTCTGGCTTCTGGAACATGTTTATAGCAAACAGAACCAAACACCTTCAGATGACTAACACTTTGCTTATCTCCAGTCCACTTCTGTATTAGAACTATTTCCTTCAACTTCTTCGTAGGACATCGGTTGAGTACATACGTTGCAGTGGCAATAGCTTCTCCCCGGAGCTTCTGAGGAAGCTTCTTCTCCTTTAGCATGCTTCTCACCATATCAAGCAAAGTGCGGTTTCTTCTTTCAGCAAGACCATTGTGTTGAGGGGTATAAGGAGCAGTAACCTCATGCTCAATTCCATTCTCCTCACAGAACTTCTGAAACTCTTTGGAGTTATACTCACCTCCACCGTCAGTTCTAAGAATCTTCAACTTCTGACCACTCTGATTCTCAGCCTTCATTCTGAACTTCTTGAATTCATCAAACACCTCGTGTTTAAACTTAATAAGGGATATCCATGTCATTCTTGTGAATTCATCAACAAATAACACAAAGTATTTATTCCCTTCAATCGATGCTACTGGAAATGGACCACACACATCAGAATGTACAACTCCCAAGGCATGTTTTGCTCTTGGAGCAGTTTCTGACGCAAATGGCAATCGTGGTTGTTTTCCTTCCATGCAAACTTTGCATGACTTTTCAGGCTTCTTAATTGCAGGAATTCCATGTACCAACTTCTTTGAATTCAGATGTTTTAAGCTTCTGAAATTCAAATGACCAAATCTTCTGTGCCACAGCTCACTCTCCTTCTCAGCACTTGTTGCACTAAGACATTCTGAGTCTGCAGTTCTCACATTCACCTTGAATGTTCTATTCCTTCCCTGTTCTGACTCCATAATCAACTTCTGATTGCAGTCATACAGCTTCAGAAGATTGTCCTTCATGGTAACTAAAAAACCTTTCTCAATTAATTGTCCCACACTCATCAGATTGCTTCTGATGCCAGGTACATACCACACGTTCTGAATCAATGCTGTTTTCCCATTGTTCAGAATCACTCTGACATTTCCCATACCTTCTGCATTAAGATATTTGTCATCAGCACATCTGATCTTTGTCCTCTTTTCAGAGTCAAAGTCAACCAGCCATTTCTTGTTTCCAGTAAGATGATTTGAACAACCAGTGTCCATATACCACCAGTCTATAAGATCCATATCATCATATTCAGAGGCCATCAATAGCACAGATTCGTCATCAGAACTTCTGGCTATATTTGCTTCTTCTGATTTTCTCTCCTTGTTTGACCAACAGTCTCTAGCAAAGTGACCAAACTTCTTACAACAGTAACATTGGATCTTCTTCTTCTCATACTTCTCTTTTCCCTTTTGAGCATTCTTTTGTCTATCAGAGGTTGAGCTTTCTGACTTCTGACCACCATCAGATCTTCTCTTGGCTTCTGACTGCTTCTGATACCTCCTATCAGAAGTTGCTTTCAGAGCCTGCTGCTCTACTTCCCTTTCAGAACTTCTCTCAGTCAAACGCAACTCTTGCGCTTCTAGACTGCTCTGCAGCTCTTCAATTCTCATGGTGCTCAGATCTTTGGAATGTTCTATTGCTACCACAATGTAATCAAATTGAGAGGTAAGGGATCTCAATACCTTCTCCATGATTGTTTCTTCAGAAAGAGTTTCTCCACACGCTTTCATCTCATTAGTGATCAGAATCACTCTGGAGATGTATTCAGAAACTTTCTCATTATTCTTCATGTTGAGATTCTCATATTGCTTTCTCAAGGACTGAAGCTTCACCTTCTTCACTGATGCGTCACCACCATAACATCTAACCAGTGTGTCCCACGCAGCCTTTGCTGTCGTTGAATCTGCAATCTTCTCAAACACATTTACATCAACACATTGATGAATGAAGAACAATGCTTTCTGATCCTTCTTCCTTACTTCCTTCTGCGTGTTTTTCTATTCATCCGTCGCATCTGCTGCTACCGGAACATAACCATCAGTGACAAGATCTAGAACATCTTGAGCACCAAACAGTACACGCATTTGGATCATCCAACGATTCCAGTTTTTACCGTCAAATACTGGAAGTTTGGTGTTCATGTTGCCGTTTCCGTTCATCTTTCTACCTTGCACAGTACACTCAGATTTCTCACACAGTGTTTCCCAACCCACAGAATTAAAATTCTGATCAGATTTTGTTCAAGATTCAACATGAATCTAAGAATCAAAATCAAACACACAAGACCTCACGTTCACTCGTGTTTCCCGTGTTTCCCAATGAATCCGAACCGGAGCTCTAGATACCAATTGTTGGTGCAAAGGTAGAATGAATGATGAAGGGAAATATTCTATTAAGAGAATGACGGCTACAAAATATGATAAAAGTTACAATGATTGTCACCCTATTTATAAGCTAAAACTAGGGTTACTAGAATAGGATAAAATCCTAAAATACCCTCTAACAAACATAGGGGCTAAGAAAATAGTACAACTAATAAATATGAATTACTTCTAATAGTTTTATCTCATACCTCAATAGTTTTAAACTCCTCAGAAATTTAATATAAATTCATTGTGTGGTATGTGGTAAAGATTTATTTGGTCCAACAAATATCTAAGAAGAACATAAATACCTATGTAAAACATGTGCACGAACATTTATTCAAGTCATCTATTTCAAAATATCAGGCAAAACAATGATTGGGTCCATAGCTCAGTGGTAGAGCATTTGACTGCAGATCAAGAGATCACTGGTTCAAACCCGGTTGGGCCCTATTGAAATAATTTATTATTTTTATAAACAGAATCACACTGGGGTGTAAGCCCCCATAAAGTATTCTTATTTTACACTAGTTTAATTTTGTCACTTTAAATTTTCATTGGAATTATCTTATAGTTTTATACTTAATATCAATTAATTTGTGTATATTTTTACATTCATCCATACTATATATTTAAATTTTATTTAAATTTAATAAAATAACTTATGAATTTTTTAATTATAATCAAAACTTATTTAGTTCAAATACCGAAGCTCTTTTTTATCCCACGGTAAAAAAAAATAATAAATTCATCGTTGCACATAAGTGTAATTATTTCCAACAAAGTAACCTTTTAGAAATAAATAATTTTTATTCAAAAAAGTAATCAACTAAATGATTAATTGTTAGGAAGGAACATATTCCTACCTTATATGAGACATGAAACCACTTTCACTCATTCTTCATTATGAAAAATGATATTTCAGCTTATTTTCATGAATTTGCGAGTATGAGACAAATATTGTGTGCAAAGAGTCTTATAAAATGTGATAAACATGTATTTCAATATATGAATGTTGAACCATATATTTTGAATACAAAGTTTTATGCGTATGTGTGACATCTTCCATAAATTTGTTATCCCCTTCCATTTAAATTTTATCCTCAATAGAAAATTCAAAGGTAGTTGCAAGATAGGGTTAGTGTGAGCTGTAGGGGACAATAATTTTATAACAAATTGGTATTTATATTGTATTATCTATTAGTAATATTAAGAGACTTCTTTATTAAATTTAGTTTTCCAAAGTAATAAAATCCCTAGAGTAACCTTTATGATTAATTTAACATTAAGTATAACTTAATTGTGCATCCACCTTAAGCATTAGAACATTATTATTCAAGTATTTGTAGTCGCACTTTAGTATGAAATTAGATATCATTTAAGCATAAAGACTATTACATGGATAGAATGGTGATTACATATCATTGATTATGGATAAAGAGTTATCGAAGTTTCACATATGTAAAAATATTAGGTATAATATTTATATTTGGATGACAATTAGTGAGAATAATACTTACAGTTATATGTAAGTGGCATAACTTATTCTATTATTGATAACGGTGTATACCACCCCTTGACTTGACACCTTTATGGACCCTAAATTTGGAGTCGAGTACTTTATTTCCGTTCATACAATGTTTGTAATAAGATGACAATACAAAGATTTGATGGGTAACCATAAATCATCCTGAATGACACAAGATACTTAGATGAAAATTTTCACCTTACAAATCATGAAGAATGTCTAAAGGTTGCCTATGTGTCTAGACAAGGGTAACACAGTCCCTCTCTTGTTTACAATTCATACATTAGCAAAAATGGAAACTGCCCACATAATCGTTATCACTGAAAGGTTTTGTAGTATCACATGAAACTTTTTCACTCTGATAGCGATAATATGTTGCTAGATAGCATTCACTACTTATTATGTTAAATATTCGATTAAATATAACTTACAATATTAGGGGATTATGCTAAACAAAACATACAATAACAAATTGATTTTTAAAAAAAAAAGTTAAGTATAGTCCATGGCGCAATCTTACAATGCACTTGTGATAATTAGATAACTATGGTACACCATAAGGTACAATATATTTAATGGAATGTGATACACCGTAATGGAATATGTGTTTATATGGGCTTGTTCAACATGGCAGCCCACGCAAGTTGTTATATAATCAAAACTCTTGTGCTTAAGTAAATTATTGTTGACAATATTTTTTTTAAAAATCTAAATTTTATGCATGATATGCAGCATCTTTATATCTGTTTTATCTCATACCTCAATAGTTTTAAACTCCCTAGAAATTTAATATAAATTCATTGTGTGGTATGTGGTAAAGATTTATTAGGTCCAACAAATATCTAAGAAGAACATAAATACCTATGTAAAACATGTGCACGAACATTTATTCAACTAATCTATTTTAAAATATCAAGCGAACCCACGATTGGGTCCTTAGCTCCGTGGTAGAGCATTTGACTGCAGATCAAGAGGTCATCGGTTCGAACCCTGTTGTGCCCTATTGAAGTAATTTATTATTTTTATAAACAGATCAAGAAGTAATTGAGTCAAACCTGATTTGTCCCTTTTAGAAATACATAATTTTTATTAATAAAATGAATACTTTAAAAATTAGGGAATCTACTAGAAACTGATTTGTCCCTTTTAGAAATACATAATTTTTATTAATAAAATGAATACTTTAAAAATTAGGGAATCTACTAGAAACTAGAATCACACTGGTGGTGTAAGCCCCCATAAGAAAACCAATTTCTACTTTAATAATATTTTCTTTTTATCCCCGTGGACACACTAAAGTATTCTTATTCCACACATTACACGTTTACACTAGTTTAATTTTGTCACTTTAAATTTTGTCACTATATTCTTAAATTTACTATATAGTGAGATAGTAAATTATCTATGTTGCTGACATCTGCTAAAGAATCAGCATGACTATAACTAGAATTTTCACTATTGTTCTTCCAGCTATCAATGTTATTATCCATATCAGTTAAACTAGATAGGTCTTCATTTACACCGTTATTTTCAATAGGACCAAAACTATCTATTGATTTAGTTAAACCACACCTGTATTCTAAACCCCTATTAAAGATCATTGAATTGATCCACTTTCTTTGCATAGACATAGATCTTTCTTCTTTTTCTCCATTTACATAAAAATATGATAGATGAATGAAAATATTATAGATGAATAGAATAGCATAGTCATAGTCATTGTTCGATTTTCAATTAGTATATTTTCTAAATATACTAATTGAAAATAAGTAAAAAAGCTCATAGGGTCTACGGTATTTATGGATAAACTTTATTTATTGACTTTTTCCTAATATGTAGGTTGGGCAACTTTAGATGAACAATATATCCCCTCCCCTAGAAACGTATAAGAAGCCTTTTTATGCCTTCATGAAGAAAATCGGTGATATCATCACCGGGGGACGGAAGGATTCGAACCTATTACTAACGGGACCCAATCGCCCGCCCCCCTCTATATAAGAAGCCTTTTTATGCCTTCATGAAGAAAACCGGTGATATCATCAATCAGTTTTCCCTGGGACGGAAGGATTCAAACCTCCGAATCACGGGACCAAAACCCGCCGCCTTACCGCTTGGCCACGCCCCATTTTCTATTCTATATATTATCTATTGTAATATAAATAGAAAATAAAATAAACCTTTATTTTTTGTATTATACTTTTATATTTCATTGTGAATATAAAAGTATAATACAAAAAAAGTGGATAATAATAAATTATATATATATATATAATAAATCATATCATATATATAATAATATATATAATAAGAAGATAATAATAAAAAAAAGAAAAATACAATTCATTTTCTTAAAGAACAACATTTTTGTTATGCTTAATATCTTTAGCTTGGTCTGTATTTGTATTAACTCTGCCCTTTATTCAAGTAGTTTTTTCTTGGGGAAATTACCTGAAGCTTATGCTTTTTTGAATCCAATTGTAGATTTTATGCCAGTAATACCCTTACTCTTTTTTCTCTTAGCTTTTGTTTGGCAAGCTGCTGTAAGTTTTCGATAAGATATTTAATTTGAATAATGTCCTAAAAAAAGTCAGAATTTATTAGAAAACTCAAATTTGAAGATTTTTAAAGATCAGATAAGTCTTACAGTGTGAATCCGTGATTCCAAATCTTTCAATTTTTGGATAGACAATAAAAATATGGATCATCTCATCATTTCCTTTTTTTCCATTAAAAAATAAAAATTCTATTATTTGATTTGAGTCTACCACCAATACGTGGATCTTGATTGTAGATATGAAATACAATTTTTGGTAATGGTAAAAAAGGCTCAACTCTTACTACAAACCAATTTCTTAAGTTTTTTTGAAATAACTTCATTTCTTATAAACTGAGTCTCAAAGGAAACATAATATGAAATAGAAGAGAATCTATTCTCTTTCTCTGTCGTTTTTTTTAATTATCTTGGAGATTTTGTAATGGTTACTCTAAAACTATTTGTTTACACGATAGTGATATTCTTTGTTTCTCTTTTCATCTTCGGATTCCTATCTAATGATCCGGGACGTAATCCTGGACGTGAAGAATAAGAAAATCTTTTTTCTTTTCCTTACTTGTCCTGGATTTTGAAATATTTTTCGTTTTTCTATCTATTTTTCAAAAAGAACTAGTTAAAAATGAAAGAAACAGGGAATAATAATAAAAAAAAAAAAAGAAATTCCATAAGTTCAAAAGAAAAAAATGCCAAATCATCAATAAACGGAAAGAGAGGGATTCGAACCCTCGGTACAAAAATGCGTACAACGGATTAGCAATCCGACGCTTTAGTCCACTCAGCCATCTCTCCCCAATTCAAAAAATGGAATGATTATGCTTATGATACCTCGCATAAACAAAAAGAACAAAAAGTAGGGCTATATTTCCAAAAATTCGATTTTTCATATATGAATGTAACTAAAATATCTCCTTGAGAAAGGATCTCCCCATAATGGCCGTGAATGGTTGCTCCTGGAGTTGCCAAATAAGGATTAGCCGATCTTATTATTACAGAATCCATTTGAACTATTATAACTTGACCCGATTTTAGTTTTAGGTGTGGTATATTTTTCATTTGAGCTATACATATATTTTCACAAATAAATTGTCCAAGACTTATTCTTGTAAACGTTTTTTCACAATAAAAATGATGGAGAAAAAACCAATTCAAATGGAATGGATTCAAAATGATATTACTATATAGATCGGGTTTACAAATTTTATCATTTTCGTCCATTAAATAATATTTAATTACTTGAAAAATTTCCGTTAATTTGTCAAGTTGCAAATTTTTAATTATTGAGATCTGATTATGAGTTATTAAATGATAAAGTGAATAAAAATTCGCAACTTGAAGGGCTATTCCTAAAGGGCCATTATTATTAATTGAAATTATAGGATCTTTTTTTATCCCATTGTGAGATTTTTCATTGTTGAATGGTCTCATTTGAAAACAATTAGATGATGACAAAATTATCCAAGATCGGCATTCTTTATTTCTATTCAACAACATACGAATAGTTCCGTGATTTTGGCTAAGTGATTGTTGAATTTTGCCCTTGGAATGAATAGAAAAAAATGGATTGATTCGATCCGATTTATTATCCCCAATCAATCCGAAACCAGATGGTTCATTTCTTTTTCTAATATATGAAGTATTCGATTTTACTAAGTAAATTCTTAGAAAATACTCAATCAAACCATTTGTACGTACTTCAATAAAGGAAGCGGGGGCCTCCTCAATCGAAGAACTGTTTTTGCCGTCATCCCAATTGAAGACTAAACAAGTCCGAACTAATTGAATCCTTGTGTCGGAAATTCCCCGAATGGATTTTCCATTTCCATAAAGAATATAATTGACAACTTTTAGTTCCAGATTATCCTTTTCCTGGAATAGATCTTGGGGAAAAAGTTTTACAAAATTGTTACTGTCCGGTATTTCATATAAAATGACAGGTCGAACCAAAACAAAATACTTTTTTTTGGTAGTTGCGATCCATTGGACATAGATCCAATTTTTATTATTTTTTTATTTATTGCATTTTTTTTACCGTTCCGGGTGGTATCAAGATGGCACTGTGTCGGGATATCTTATCCATCTCTCCGGGAAAATGGATATTTCCATAAAATATTTTTAATTCGATTTTTTTTTCTTGTCTAATCGGACCAATCCGCCTACTCGACTTCTTATATTGAAAGTGATTGGTGTTCCTATTCCAACAAGACTATTATTCCGTACCATTAGGGAAGAAGATTTGGGTAAAATATGCACTTCTTCGGGAAGCCAGAGATATCGACATCGAATTCCAAGGATCCATTTATCGTGTTTAGTATATAATGCACGATACAATATCGGATCATTTTATCTTCTTTTATATTCTTGGAATAAATTATTGGTTGTGCAAACCAAATAGAATCATGACTTTGAGTTGCACCAAGTCTGAAACCAAGCGGATGTATTTTTTGTCCCATAACCCCTCACCACTCTATATCAAATGATACGTCTTATTTGTCTACTTTTTTATTTTATCTATCTCTTTTTTTTTATTTATTAATCTATATCTTTATATATCTTTTTTTCTTTTTCTGCTGCAGAATAAAGCAATTCAAAAAAAATAGAATAAGATGCCCAACTCCATAAAACATAAGTTCGATCTTTCAATTTTTGAATATTATTAATATTAATTACCATTCACGCTTTGTTTGTGTTGTGACTCGACACAAATTGATAAACTTCTTAATTAATCATCATTAGTGATGAATACTAATTGTAGCATCAAATGAATGTTAAGGAAATATAGGTCAACACTCATGTTGTTGATTGAGAACCACCAAATCAGCCACTCAATGAATGGTAACGGTAGGTAAATATAAATCTTAAGCACGATATGTATTATCATTTTTCATCCTCCGATTGAAAAATGATGAATATGAATTTTGTAACTTCAAATGTAATGTGGTAGGTTAATAGAAATCTTAACGACGAGATTTATTATCATTTTTCGCAAATCCTCCGAAGTTTAGAGTAGGTGAAAATTCTCCCAATTTATGGCCTACCATACGATCTGTTATATAAACAGGTAAATGCTCTTTTCCATTATGGATAGCAATGGTATGCCCAATCATTATAGGTATAATGGTAGATTTTCTGGACCAAGTTTTTATTATTGCCTTTTCTCCTTTTGTGTTAAGCTTCTTTATTTTTCTTAATAAATGATTCGCTACAAAAGGGTTTTTTTTTTCGTGAACGTGTCATAGTTGTTAATTATTCCTCTTATAATTTGTAAAAAAGTGAATTGTTTCTCTTATATTTTATATTTCAAATTTTTTAAAATAAAATATAGAATCTCTAAAAAAAGAAAATCATATAATGTCATAGTAAATTGCTCTTTTCTTTTGTAAAGACGAAGAAACAAATTCTATTTTCTCTACGCTCCACTGACTATTTACTACGGCGACGAAGAATCAAATTATCACTATATTTATTGCTTTTTCTAGTTCTTCTTCCAACACTACGCCAAATAAGGGAAAAGAGGGCGCTTATTTTGGCCTATAACAGCGCTTTTAAGCGCCCTCTAAAGTGGCGCTGGCATAGGTAAAGACAGCGCTTTGTTTTCCTGGAGAAAGCGCTGTCTAAAGTGGCCCTTTAAGGGCCACATTATAGTGCGCTTTCAGAAAAAAGCGCCCTCTGGAGTGGTCCATAAAGGGACACCTTAGAGGGCGCTTTCTGGAAAAAGCGCCCTCTAAAGTTGTCAATGTAAAGTGTTTAGAGGGCGCTTTCTGGAAAAAGCGCCCTCTAAAGTTGTCAATGTAAAGTGTCTAGAGGGCGCTTTCTGCACAAAGCACCCTCTAAAGTTGTCAATGTAAAATGTTTAGAGGGCGCTTCCTACATAAAGCGCCCTCTAAAGTTGTCAATGTAAAGTGTTTAGAGGGCGCTTTCTGGATAAAGCGCCCTCTAAAGTTATCAATGTAAAATGTTTAGAGGGCGCTTCCTACAGAAAGCGCCCTCTAAAGTGTTAGTTGTTTTAAAAAAATTTGTTTGAAAAACAGTGGATATTTAATTGGTAACCTGTTCGCATGCTGTAAAAGTGTAAAATTCATATTGATTTCATCCTTTAATCCAATGTTATACACCATTAATCCATTGATATATACAACATGAATCCATTTATATACAACATTAATCCTCCATATATACAACATAATATATGATTCTTTGATCAACAATATACAACAACATATTCATGAGTTAGTAAAAGTACAACAACAATATACAACATATATACAACAACAGCATACAACAACAACATTCCATACATATATGTACAACAATATACAACCTAGCTATATGATTCTTTGATCAACAATGAATTGACACAATTCATCCTTCATTTCATCCAAATGAGCTCTTGAGTAAGATTTGTATTCCTCAAAGTACTACAATTAAGAGAATAAAACATATTCATGATTTAGTAACAAATTAGATGTAGGTGTTTAATTGGCTGCATTGTATGGTAAAACACTAATGTCTTGACTGATGTCATGACATGTATATGTAACTACATTATAGTTACTGCAGGACTAGCTAACACAGGATTATTGAATGCTGTGACATTCATACCTGTCAACAGATACTAAGGAACAGAAGCTCTGTTAGAACTTAGTATTCACTTGCAGTCTGGTTATCAAGGAAGAACCAGACCTGGCATAAGGCCTACTGATTGAATGTCAAACTGGATGTTGTGACATTCAGCATTGACAGCAGCTACTGAAGATTGGGCAGAGTGGTGTTCTGCTATACTTCAGCATATTAGTTAGTTTGTTCTTCAAGAGAATTACAGAACTAACCTAAGGCCAACTGTGTAAATGTTAAGATTGGACACTTTGACATTTACTAATGTAAGCTGGTACTGTAGTATGGTCATATTGATCATGTACAGATCAGCAGATTTGTACAGTCTGTTTTCTGGGAAAACAGACTCAGCATATGGACCTTGATGTCAAGCTGAATGTCGTGACATTCATGCCTGACAGCATATGCTAAATTGTAGGTTGTTCAGTTTTCTGTTACAGCTTTCTCAGGCTATTCTTTAGGAAGTCAACAGCTTAGAGAAAATTCAGGAAATCAACAACCAAGCTACATTCAATGAACCTAACAAATAGCCTATTTGTTAGCAACCTAAATATTGAATTTGAGGGAACGTATGTGACCTAAAATTCAGGAAAATACAGGTGCAAAAGCCCAGGTGCTGCAATATAAAAAGGAAGGCATTCCTCCATTCAGTTTCAGGGATTTTGAGGCGTGAAGATTTAGTGTGTCCATCTTACTTCACTGCTGTATTTTTGTGAGTCTAGAATTAGACGTATCTTGTAAGCCAAGTCATTATCAAATAGATGATTGCTTTGGCATAGGGTGTTCATTGAGTTGTAAGTGTTGTGTCACTCAAAGCTTTTAAGCGTGAGTGTTGTGTATCTTGGTTTAAGCTGTGAAGCATAACCAAGAGTTGTTTTTGAAGTGTGACTTCAAAGTGTTTTTAATATCACTGAGGTGATTGAGGGGGAGTGAGTAGGAACTCTGATCTTAGATTAAGATTGAAATTGCATTGGGTAGGGATTAAGTGATAAGTTGTAAACGGGTGAGTTTAGCTTTGAATTGATACTACTAATAGTGGATTTCCTCCCTGGCTTGGTAGCCCCCAGATGTAGGTCATGTTGGACTGAACTGGGTGAACAATTACTTGTGTTATTTACTGCACTTACAATTAAGTTCTGCATAATCCCTGTCTGTGCAGAATTGGATGTCATAACAACCAGTGTGACATCCAAAGTCTGATAACTAGAATTTCAATTGGCATCAGAGCAGGCACCCTGCCTGTGAAGTTCTGGGTGAGATCTAGGGAAGTTACTTTCTAGTACCATGGACAAGGATTTAGGACACTCAAACAGACCACCCATGTTGGATGGATCTAATTATGATGACTGGAAGCCTCGCATGATAGCCTTCTTAAGGTCTCTAGACAGCAAAGTCTGGAGAGCTGTCAACAAGGGATGGGAACATCCAACGAGGACTGATGAAGATGGAGTCAGTGTGCAGATTCCTGAAGAAGATTGGGACAAGGAACAAGAGGCATTAGCTCTTGGAAATTCCAAAGCCTTGAATGCACTGTTCAATGGAATCACTAAGAACATCTTCAGGCTGGTGCACCATTGTGAACTAGCTAAGGAAGTTTGGGATACCCTCAAGGTAACTCATGAAGGTACTTCCAAGGTGAAGATGTCAAAACTTCAGATGCTGACAACCAAGTTTGAAAATCTGAGGATGAAAGAGGATGAGACTATTCATGACTTCCACATGAATATTCTTGAAATTGCAAACACCTCTGGTGGACTAGGTGAGAAAATGGCCGAAGAGAAACTTGTAAGAAAGATTCTCAGGTCCTTGCCTAAGAGGTTTGCTATGAAGGTCACTGCCATAGAGGAGGCTCAGGACATCAGCAATATGAAGGTAGATGAGCTCATTGGTTCTCTCCAAACCTTTGAAATGGGCTTAGGTGAGTATGCTGAGAAGAAGAAAAGCATAGCCTTTGTATCTAATGCTGAAGAGGAGGCAGAAGAAGGATATACTGGAGGTGATGAAAGTATATCAGAAGCCTTAGCCATGCTTGGAAGGCAATTCAACAAGTTCATGAAGAAGATTGATCAAAGAGGTAGACCCAATGTCAAGAACATCCCGTCTGACATTAAGAAAAGATCAACTTCTGAAGAAAAGTTCAACCATGGGAAGGGAATCCAGTGTCATGGGTGTGAAGGGTATGGACACGTCAGAGCTGAATGTCCTACTTACCTCAAATTGCAAAATAAGGGGCTAGCTATCACATGGTCTGAAGGAGATTCTGAAAGTGAATCTGAAGGAGAATCTGCCAAACATGTCACTGCACTAACTAGTGTGTGTGTCTCTGAAGATGACACAAGTGCAGATGAGCTGACCTTTGATGAACTTGCTGCAGCATATAAGAAGCTGTGTACCACCAATGCAGAAGTACGTGCACAAGGTGAAAAGCAGAAGAAACTCATCAAGGAACTGGAAGATGAGAGACAGAAACAACTGTCTGCCATAGAAGGGCTGAATGATGAGATAGCCCTGCTGACCTCCAAGCTGAACCAGATGACCAAATCCATCAGAATGATGAATAAGGGAACTGACACCTTGGAAGAAATCCTAAAGGTGGGACAGCAGTCTGGAACCAAATCTGGGCTAGGATTTAGAAAAAGAGCTGAACACAAACGCCCAAAGGCTAAAGTTCAGAAGTTCAAGCAGATGTCAAAACCGATGTCCCAACATCGAGGAGCTAGGATGAATGATCATCAGAAGAGAATATTCCAGAATTTGAGGTGTCACCACTGTGGCAGGCTTGGACATATAAAAGCCTTCTGCTACTGGATTCATGGCTTCCCTAACAGAGCCTCACCTGTCAGACCTAAGCATAACACACGCAAGCGATGTGTTCCCATTAAGAAGCAACAATGGTATGCTAGGATAGCACACACTGCCCTAAGGGCTTCTTCCAGAGAAGACTGGTACTTTGACAGTGGATGCTCAAGACATATGACTGGTATGGAAAATCTACTGGTAGACATTCAACCTCACACCACCAGCTATGTGACTTTTGGTGATGGTGCCAAAGGAAAAATCAGAGGTGTGGGCAAACTGGACTGTTCTGGAGTGCCAAAACTGAACAATGTGCTGTTAGTAAGAGGACTAACTGCAAACCTCATCAGTACAAGTCAGCTGTGTGATCAAGGTTTTCATGTTCAGTTTACGAAGGAGCAGTGCATTGTGACAAATGGTGACAATCAGGAAGTTATGAGAGGAACCAGGTCCAAAGACAACTGCTATCTGTGGGAACCTGACCTCTCTAACTTTTCCACAACTTGCTCCTCAGCCAAGGAAGAACAGGAGGTGAAGCTGTGGCATAGAAGACTTGGCCATCTCCACTTACGTGGAATGAAGAAGATCATATCCAAGGAAGCAGTCAGAGGAATGCCAAAGCTTCTGATTGATGAAGGAAGAGTCTGTGGAGAATGCCAAGTGGGCAAGCAAACCAAGATGTCACACCCAAAGCTGGGACATTCCACAACCTCCAGAGTTCTGGAACTGCTGCACATGGACCTGATGGGACCTATGCAGGTGGAAAGTCTTGGAGGGAAGAAGTATGCCTACGTGGTGGTTGATGACCATTCCAGATACACGTGGATAAACTTCATCAGAGAGAAGTCAGATACATTTGATGTCTTCAAGGATCTGTGCATAAGACTTCAAAGAGAAAAGGACAGTTGTGTGGTCCGGATTAGAAGTGATCATGGCACTGAATTCAAGAATTCCAAGTTTGATGAGTTCTGCTCATCTGAAGGAATAAGCCATGAGTTCTCCTCCCCTATAACTCCTCAGCAGAATGGAATAGTTGAAAGAAAAAATAGAACTATTCAAGAATCTGCCAGAGCAATGATTCATGCAAAGAAGCTCCCTATGCACTTTTGGGCTGAAGCAATGAATACGGCGTGCTATGTTCACAACAGAGTCACCTTGAGAAAAGGAACCTCCTCCACTCTGTATGAAATATGGAAGGGTAGAAACCCCACTGTGAAGTACTTTCATATTTTTGGAAGTAAATGCTACATTCTCACAGATCGTGAACAGAGAAGGAAGCTAGATCCCAAAAGTGATGAAGGCGTATTTCTGGGATACTCCACGAACAGCAGAGCCTATAGAGTGTTCAACTACAGGACCAATGTCCTGATGGAATCCATAAATGTCATTGTGGATGATAAAGAGGAAGGAACCGATGTCATGGAGGATGTTGAAACATTCCTTGATGGTCCAACTGACAGTCCAGTCAAGCCTGAAGAAGTACAGGAACCTCCTCCTGAATGTGAAGTAGAAGCACCTGCCAAAGTGCCATCTATCAGAATTCAGAAAGACCACCCTAAGGATCTTATCATAGGGGATCCCACCAGTGGTGTAACTACCAGGTCAAGGGGAATAAACTCCAATTCCTGCTTTGTTTCCAAGGTTGAACCAAAGAATGTGAAAGAAGCCCTGACTGATGAATACTGGATCATTGCCATGCAAGAGGAACTCGAGCAGTTCACAAGGCATGAAGTATGGGAGCTGGTTCCAAGACCTGAAGGGTCCAACATCATTGGTACCAAGTGGATCTACAAAAACAAATCTGATGAGAAAGGAGTAATTACTAGAAATAAAGCAAGACTAGTAGCTCAAGGATACACTCAAGTTGAAGGAGTAGACTTTGATGAGACATTTGCTCCTGTGGCTAGACTTGAGTCCATCAGATTGCTGTTGGGGGTAGCATGCATCCTGAAGTTTAAGCTTTTTCAAATGGATGTGAAGAGTGCATTCTTGAATGGCTACCTGAATGAAGAAGTCTATGTGGAACAACCCAAAGGGTTTAGTGATCCTAACCAACCTGAGCATGTATACAAGCTGAAGAAAGCCTTGTATGGGTTGAAGCAAGCACCCAGAGCTTGGTATGAAAGGTTAACCGAATTTCTGACCACAAATGGATACAGAAAGGGTGGCATAGATAAAACCTTGTTTGTGAAGGATGAGGAAGGCAAAATCATGATAGCTCAAATCTATGTGGATGATATAGTCTTTGGTGGAATGTCAGAACAAATGGTTAAAACATTTGTTCACCAGATGCAATCTGAGTTTGAAATGAGTCTAGTGGGAGAACTGACCTATTTCCTTGGAATGCAAGTAAACCAAATGGAGGACTCCATGTTTCTCTCCCAAAGCAAGTATGCCAAGAACATAGTTAAGAAGTTTGGTATGGATCATGCCAGGCACAAAAGGACTCCAGCTCCTACTCATCTGAAGTTAACCAAGGATGATGGAGGACCCAGTGTTGATCAATGCCTATACAGAAGCATGATAGGTAGTCTGCTGTATCTAACTGCAAGTAGACCTGACATTTCCTATGCAGTTGGAGTGTGTGCCAGATATCAAGCAGAGCCCAAGGTGAGTCACTTGAATCAAGTCAAAAGGATCCTCAAGTACATCAATGGGACATGTGACTATGGGATACTGTACTCACATGGGTCTGAGCCTGTCCTATCTGGGTACTGTGATGCTGATTGGGCTGGAAGTGCTGATGACAGAAAAAGCACATCAGGTGGATGTTTCTTCTTAGGAGAAAACCTCATATCGTGGTTCAGCAAGAAGCAGAACTGTGTCTCTTTGTCCACTGCAGAGGCTGAATACATAGCGGCTGGAAGCAGTTGCTCCCAACTGGTTTGGATGAAACAAATGCTCACTGAGTACAATGTCACTCAAAATGTCATGACATTGTTCTGTGATAATCTCAGTGCCATCAACATCTCCAAGAATCCCATCCAACACAGCAGGACCAAACATATTGACATTAGGCACCACTTCATCAGAGATCTGGTGGAAGACAAGGTGATCACTTTGGAACATGTAGCCACGGATCTTCAACTGGCTGACATATTTACAAAGGCTCTGGATGCTACTCAGTTTGAAAACTTAAGGAGCAAACTGGGAATATGTCTCTCTGAGACATTATAGCAACCACTGATGGTTAGGATAAATTGTTTAATATCTCTGCCTATTAAACAATTTGTACAAGACTATGATTGGTCAACTCATCATAGCTATGCTGCGCGCAACAAGGGTGAATACAAGAGGGTAAGGGGACACCCTACAGAGAGAAGGCGTCTGTACCTGCAGGAGTTCAAGGATGCTGTTCATGCAGGAGTGGTTCTGGATGTCAGAAACAAAATCATGGCATCTGATATGGTGGTACCTACTGTAAAGCAAAAGTGGGTGATCACTTGATCGAAGCTGTGAAGCAAGATCAAGTGGATGTGAACTTGGTCGAAACTATGAAGTAAAACCAAGTCTGGAACTCTGTCATTGTGCTCTGACAATGTTGTTGGCTTTGGCAACATTTGTGACAAAAAGGGGGAGTAATAACCATCCATCCCTGACAAACAGAGTAAGTCTCTACAACAGACTCTCATGACAGATCTGAAGATTCCCCCCCCTGCAGCAGATATTGAAGTTTAGGTGCAACTTCTAATATGTGTGTGCTGCTATGTGAAGTTTTTATTTAACTTCCATGTGTGTGAGTGTGCTGCCACTCTGAGTGTTTTAGCTAGTATTATTTCCTGCTAGGTGAGTGTTTCCGCTGCTATGAACTCCGTTATGGGGATCAAAGTGTTTTAGCCAAAAATTTGCCAAAGGGGGAGTTTGTAGGTGTTTAATTGGCTGCATTGTATGGTAAAACACTAATGTCTTGACTGATGTCATGACATGTATATGTAACTACATTATAGTTACTGCAGGACTAGCTAACACAGGATTATTGAATGCTGTGACATTCATACCTGTCAACAGATACTAAGGAACAGAAGCTCTGTTAGAACTTAGTATTCACTTGCAGTCTGGTTATCAAGGAAGAACCAGACCTGGCATAAGGCCTACTGATTGAATGTCAAACTGGATGTTGTGACATTCAGCATTGACAGCAGCTACTGAAGATTGGGCAGAGTGGTGTTCTGCTATACTTCAGCATATTAGTTAGTTTGTTCTTCAAGAGAATTACAGAACTAACCTAAGGCCAACTGTGTAAATGTTAAGATTGGACACTTTGACATTTACTAATGTAAGCTGGTACTGTAGTATGGTCATATTGATCATGTACAGATCAGCAGATTTGTACAGTCTGTTTTCTGGGAAAACAGACTCAGCATATGGACCTTGATGTCAAGCTGAATGTCGTGACATTCATGCCTGACAGCATATGCTAAATTGTAGGTTGTTCAGTTTTCTGTTACAGCTTTCTCAGGCTATTCTTTAGGAAGTCAACAGCTTAGAGAAAATTCAGGAAATCAACAACCAAGCTACATTCAATGAACCTAACAAATAGCCTATTTGTTAGCAACCTAAATATTGAATTTGAGGGAACGTATGTGACCTAAAATTCAGGAAAATACAGGTGCAAAAGCCCAGGTGCTGCAATATAAAAAGGAAGGCATTCCTCCATTCAGTTTCAGGGATTTTGAGGCGTGAAGATTTAGTGTGTCCATCTTACTTCACTGCTGTATTTTTGTGAGTCTAGAATTAGACGTATCTTGTAAGCCAAGTCATTATCAAATAGATGATTGCTTTGGCATAGGGTGTTCATTGAGTTGTAAGTGTTGTGTCACTCAAAGCTTTTAAGCGTGAGTGTTGTGTATCTTGGTTTAAGCTGTGAAGCATAACCAAGAGTTGTTTTTGAAGTGTGACTTCAAAGTGTTTTTAATATCACTGAGGTGATTGAGGGGGAGTGAGTAGGAACTCTGATCTTAGATTAAGATTGAAATTGCATTGGGTAGGGATTAAGTGATAAGTTGTAAACGGGTGAGTTTAGCTTTGAATTGATACTACTAATAGTGGATTTCCTCCCTGGCTTGGTAGCCCCCAGATGTAGGTCATGTTGGACTGAACTGGGTGAACAATTACTTGTGTTATTTACTGCACTTACAATTAAGTTCTGCATAATCCCTGTCTGTGCAGAATTGGATGTCATAACAACCAGTGTGACATCCAAAGTCTGATAACTAGAATTTCATTAGATGAAATATCCGATAATATTAAAATAAACCCTAAGTTATTATTCCATACCATTTTTGGGATGTCTATACGATTCAACGCAATGATATCTCTCATAAATCTCAATACAAAAAATCCGCAATCGACCGAATTATTTTGCTGAGGACACTACACAGAAAAACAAACAATATATATATAGTTAATTTCTTACAAACACTATTATAAGCAAAAAAACAAACACTATTATAAGCAAAAATAAGATACTTAATATATACCTGAACTCTAATCCAGGTAATGTCCTTCCTATTGCGATAATTCTTTTTCGATCTAAATTTTATTATTGCCCTAACAAAATAAAAACGTATATTGAGATCAATCTGACAGACATAATTAAATATACAAATACACACGAATATTTAGGGGAATTTCACTTACGCGTCAACCGTCTTCTTCATACTCGGATATTTACTCCAATCACCCGATAACGAATCAAGATAATACACTATTAGTCTCGAAAGATCCATAGCAACCAACACCCAGTGACCACTATAAAATAAAACAAAAATTTAGATGAATGAAAATTTTCTACGTAAAAGATATACATAGATTAGAATGAAATTATTAGAAAGAAAATCTAACCCGTTGCCAGAATTAAACGGTAAAAAATACAAACTGGGTGTAGTCTTATCGCCGGCCGCCATGAATCTATCGAATAGATCATTCTTTACGGATGTTGGATTTTCCGTTATTAACGTTGCGTTGATACGGGAAGCAGCAATAAAATTGAAACGGTTACACAATTCAGTTCCCCGCAGCAATGTTACATACATATACCTTAAATAGAAACATAATAAACATTAGACTACTCATTGAAATGTGTAAATAAATTGTTCAACTAAGTAAATTATAGATTGATCGGAGTACCATATGTATGTATGAATGACAGCGATGCCTAATTCGTCGTGTTCAAAAAGTTGTTGCATGTCCTCCTTTGCAATTATTTCGAAATGAGCAGCTCCGAAAACACCTTCATCAAAATCTATAGTACGAATGGCCCCTTGCATAATATCGGACTCATTCACCATTTTCTCAAGACGCATCATAATTTGAGATTTTGTCCCGGACGTCGTTGGAGGAATATCGTTACCAGCTTTTTTCAACTTTCGACCGGGAACCTAAAAATTCATATAAATTAAATCATGACTTTTTGTGATGCAACAGAATCGTTGCGTATATAATTCAATAGGTATATATATTTGTACCTCTTTTAGAGATGCAACCGACTCGATGCGTCTTGAAATCCCTTTACCAGCTTTATGCGTGGGTCTTGTAGGAGTCTAACATTACCATGTAATAAGGATTTATTAAATATCATAATTGTAGCTGAATTGAAATGTGAATACTAAAGATTCATAATCATTTAGAACATATATACCTCGGCATCTGGGAAAATTAGATTTAACGGCCATCCAACAAAGGATCTGACTGCTTCTCGCATCAACGTTGTCTCTGAAACAACGTCAGGTAATGGTAGAAGCGCGTCGGTATCTAATACAAGGTCAACCGAAACTTTCATATATCCCACCGGGAGGGGATTATGGTGAAGTAATTCACCCGAAGTGTTGTGCACTTTTCCCTTGCCAACCATGCGATAAGTTGGTGACGATAGATACAGCTGACAAGGTGAAATGCCCTAAACCAATAATAAATGTTATTGTTAACGTGTATATGTGTCAAGTAAAAAAGTGCTATTTTAATTTCATAATAACATATATAATTACCTCGGGAAATTTCGGTTGACAATTGATACTAGCTCGGTCACTAGTATCTTTTGCCTCGGAGGCGCACCTTTCCTCTCTATACCTTGCATTCTCGTTTTGCAGTTGGAGTACTTGTGCCCTTAACTCCGCCAAGGTCTCCATCACCTCTTTGTTGGTAGGATTTTTTGTTTTTGGTTTTTTATAAAATGACGACGGAGTCACACCAAAACCCTTACCCCTCACACGACCGGAATACTCAGGAACATTTAGTACTCGACTAAGTACGCTCCTGCAATCCTGGACCTCGGTTGAAGGTACGGTTTGGGATAAAGTCTCCTGAAATATTATTAGAGGAGATTAAAAATGAATTATATGTCTAACAAAATTTTCGATATAATTAAAGAAATAATGTTACATATACTTACACATTCGTCATAAACAGTTTGGACCGCTTCAACGACAGCCCCATCCTTCCCAACCCGAGCAGCCTTCCATAATACGTGCTCCGGAAGAGATGTTGCGTCACTTTTCTCCTCGGCTAGCTACACATTGAATTAGATTATAAGATCATCAATTATAACATATTGTGACAATGTATAAGCTCATAGCATTTGAATATACTCACAATTCTTTGTTGTAACCGTGCATATCCCGTACGCCCTTTTTTGTACGGATACGCGGGTTTTGATGCCCTTTTCCGATTTATGTCGCTTACTTCCTGGATAAAAAAGTTTAAGGCATATTAGAACCAAGTAACTTAACAATTGTATAATACCATAATTAATAGACATTACATGGAATTTTTCGTTTCTTCGTTTGGCGACAAAGTTATTCCATTCATCGGCTGAAATAATCTCGGCATACTTCATTGGCCGTTCTGCTTCAACAAATTTTCCTTCCTCATCCATGAGAAATTTGTTGGACAAAAAGGATCGAAATCCTCGGAGTCTTTTTCCGGCCAATTGAATACAATATTTTTGCCGGCTTTCATCGATGTGAAAGGATCTCTAAAAAACATACACATGGAGTGTGTTATTATAAAGTAATATTATAACAATATATGGTCAACAAATAGTCAACAAAAAAAACATATAACAATATATGGTAAGTACCTGTATCTCCGACCATATTTTTTCTTTGCCAACCTTCAAGTCCGGACTTCTCCAATTATCACATGTAATCGGAATATGTTGTCGAACAAGGAAACCAATGTAACTTGCCAACATTGAACCGTTAGGCTCAATTAGTTGGTCTTCAGCACTCCAAAGTACTTCAAATTTTACACCCTTGTCTCTTGCACGAATGATTGACTTCATAACAGTCAATCCTCGTTTGATTTCTTTTTCAACATTGTTACGTGATCCATTCGCGTCATGGGTATCGTCTTGGTTAGCCATTTTATCTGTAATATAGAAATGATTCAATAAGACCCAAGTAAGACAATGATTCAATACGTGAACACATTCATATACCTTCCATTTCTCATGCAAAAGACCTACTGCATGCAAAAGACCAATGCAAACTCACACACACCTACTGCATGCAAAAGACCAATGCAAACTTATGGTGTTTGGAACATGAACAAACTTGCATCCATAATCATCAAACTTCCAAGCACAAGCTCAAACACACTTCAAATGATATCAGTTTTCAATCAGAAATAAAAAACTCAGTTTTCCCTAAACAACATTAATCAACATAATGCACAAAATGTAAAACTAAGTTTAGAAAATGCCCTAATCAAACACATGAAGAAAGTGAACGGTAAAGATGGAGAAGAGAAATACCTTCAAGGTGACGGTAACGATGGAGAAGAAAGTGAACAGTGACGGTGGACGTGAACGTGAACGCAGCAGCAGAAAAAGGCGACGGCGACGACGACGGTGAGGGAGGGAGAACGAACGGAGGACGAGAGTAATCGCAGTAGACGGTGGACGCAGTAGAGAGAAAACCCAGTTACGTAAACGAAATATCTTGTAGAGAGGGAAAATAAAGAGACATGCAGTATATGTTATAATTTTAATGTTTACTAAAGGGGACCTTAGAGGGCGCTTTTGTAAAAAAAGCGCCCTCTAAAGGGGACCTAAGAGGGCGCTTATGAAAGCGCTCTCTAAGGCTTTCCAAAAGCGTCTTCTAAACTGGAAATGTACATGGACTTAGAGAGCGCTTTTTTAAAAGCGCCCTCTAAGGGTAACCTTAGAGGGCGCTTTCACTAAAGCGCCCTCTATTGTTGTCCCTCCATTTCCTCATTATTTTTTTTTTGACTTCACTTTAGAGGGCGCTTTGTTATAAAAGCGCCCTCTAAAGGGGGCCTAAGAGGGCGCTTCTAAAAGCGCTCTCTAAGGCTTTCCAAAAGCGCCTTATAAACTGGAAATGTACATGGACATAGAGAGCGCTTTTTCAAAAGCGCCCTCTAAGGTTACCCTTAGAGGGCGCTTTCAATAAAGCGTCCTCTATTGGTGTCCCTCCATTTCCTCATTATTTTTTCGCTTCACTTTAGAGTGCGCTTTGTTACAAAAGCGCCTCTAAAGTGCGTTGTCTATTCCAATAGTATGCTCCTTATTTTTTCTCTTCACTTTAGAGTGCGCTTTTGTAATAAAGCGCCCTCTAAGGGGCGCTGTCTATTCCAGTTTTTGGCGTAGTGCAAGTGCAGGATAACCCCAAGGAGTTGAGGGTTTTTTTCTACCAATTGGCGCCCTCCCTTCACCACCCCCATGTGGATGGTCTACAGGGTTCATAACTACCCCTCTTACTACAGGACGCTTGCCTCGCCAACGTTTAGCTCCGGCTCTGCCCAAACTTTTCTGGTTTACCCCAACATTCCCTACTTGTCCGACTGCTGCTGAGCAGTTTTTTGATATCAAACGGACCTCTCCAGAAGGAGTATTCACAGGGTATTCTTATTCCCGTGGACACACTAAAGTATTCTTATTCCACACATTACACGTTTACACTAGTTTAATTTTGTCACTTTAAATTTTCATTGGAATTATCTCACTATATTCTTAAATTCGTTCTTCTTATTATATTTATACTCTTCTCCCAGCATAACAACATTAACCATTTATTTTGTTTCTTCGTCCTTGCAATTGCTTCCCATGAAAATCTTATAGTTTTATACTTAATATCAATTAATTTGTGTATATTTTTACATTCATCCATACTATATATTTAAATTTTATTTAAATTTAATAAAATAACTTATGAATTTTTTAATTATAATCAAAACTTATTTAGTTCAAATACCGAAGCTCTTTTTTATCCCACGGTAAAAAAAAAATAATAAATTCATCGTTGCACATTAGTGTAATTATTTCAAACAAAGTAACCTTTTAGAAATAAATAATTTTTATTCAAAAAAGTAATCAACTAAATGATTAATTGTTAGGAAGGAACATATTCCTACCTTATATGAGACATGAAACCACTTTCACTCATTCTTCATTATGAAAAATGATATTTCAGCTTATTTTCATGAATTTGCGAGTATGAGACAAATATTGTGTCACATCTTCCATATTTTTGTTATCCCCTTCCATTTTAATTTTATCCTCAATAGAAAATTCAAAGGTAGTTGCAAGATAGGGTTAGTGTGAGCTCTAGGGGACAATAATTTTATAACAAATTGGTATTTATATTGTATTATCTATTAGTAATATTAAGACACTTCTTTATTAAATTTATTTTTCCAAAGTAATAAAATCCCTAGAGTAACTTTTATGTTTAATTTAACATTAAGTATAACTTAATTGTGCGTCCACCTTAAGCATTAGGACATTATTATTCAAGTATTTGTAGTTGCACTTTAGTATGAAATTAGATATCATTTAAGCATAAAGACTATTACATGGATAGACTGGTGATTACATATCATTGATTATGGATAAACAGTTATCGAAGTTTCACATATGTAAAAATATTAGGTATAATATTTATATTTGGCTGACAATTAGTGAGAATAATACTTAAAGTTATATGTAAGTGGCATAACTTATTCTACTATTGATAACGTTGTATACCACCCCTTGACTTAACACCTTTATGGACCCTAAATTTGGAGTCGAGTACTTTATTTTCGTTCATACAATGTTTGTAATATGATGACAATACAAAGATTTGATGGGTAACCATAAATCATCCTGAATAACACAAGATACTTAGATGAAAATTTTCACCTTACAAATCATGAAGAATGTCTAAAGGTTGCCTATGTGTCTAGACAAGGGTAACACAATCCATCTCTTGTTTACAATTCAGACATTAGCGTAAATGGAAACTGCCCACATAATCGTTATCACTGAAAGGTTTTGTAGTATCACATGAAACTTTTTCACTCTAATAGCGATAATATTTTGCTAGATAGCATTCACTACTTATTATGTTAAATATTCGATTAAATATAACTTATAATATTAGAGGATTATGCAAAACAAAACATACAATAACAAATTGATTTAAAAAATAAGTTAAGTATATTCCATGGCGCAATCTTACAATGCACTTGTGATAATTAGATAACTATGGTACATCATAAGGTACAATATATTTAATGGAATGTGATACACCGTAATGGAATATGTGTTTAAATGGGCTTGTTCAACATGGCAGCCCACGCAAGTGGTTATATAATCAGAACTCTTGTGCTTAAGTAAATTATTGTTGACAATATTTATTTTAAAAATCTAAGTTTTAGGCATGATATGCAGCATCTTTATATCTGTTTTATCTCATACCTCAATAGTTTTAAACTCCTTAGAAATTTAATATAAATTCATTGTGTGCTATGTGGTAAAGATTTATTAGGTCCAACAAATATCTAAGAAGAACATAAATATCTATGTAAAACATGTGCACGAACATTTATTCAACTCATCAATTTCAAAATAACAAGCGAACCCACGATTCGGTCCATAGCTCAGTGGTAGAGCATTTGACTACAGATCAAGAGGTCACCTGTTCGAACTCGGTTGGACCCTATTGAAATAATTTATTATTTTTATAATGAACCTGAAAAATAAGTATAATAAATTCTAAGGAATGACTTAAAATCAAAATGTATATTCATGATAAGCAACATATTCAATAACTCTCGTATCTCTGACCATTTTTGTTTTAACTCAATTAAAATAAATTAAAATTCCAAAGGTAGTTGAAGATGTGTCCATGGTGTCACATGTGGTAAGGAATATATAGGATTCAGTCGATCTCTAGGAAGAACTTAAAATACCTGTGTTTAATATGTAAAATATACACCACAAATAATATGCAAAAAAATAATTTCAAAATTATAAGCACACCGATCATAGGGTCCATAGCTAGGTGATAGAGCATTTGAGAGAAGATCAAGAATTAATTGACTAAAACCTGATTTGTCCCTTTTAGAAATACATAATTTTTATTAATAATATAAACACTTTAAAAATTAGGGAATCTACTAGAATCACACTGGGGTGTAAGCCCCATAAGAAAACCAATTTTTCCTTTAATAATATTATTATATTTTCTTTTTATCCCCGTGTACACACTAAAGTATTCTTATTCCACACATTACACGTTTACACTAGTTTAATTTTGTCACTTTAAATTTTCATTGGAATTATCTCACTATATTCTTAAATTCGTTCTTCTTATTATAATTATACTCTTCTCCCAGCATAACAACATTAACCATTTATTATAGTTTTGTTTCTTCCTCCTTGCAATTGCTTCCCATGAAAATCTTATAGTTTTATACTTAATATCAATTAATTTGTGTATATTTTTACATTCATCCATACTATATATTTAAATTTTATTTAAATTTAATAAAATAACTTATGAATTTTTTAATTTCGATCAAAACTTATTTAGTTCAAATACCAAAACTCTTTTTTATTCCACGGTAAAAAAAAAAATTCATCGTTGCACATAAGTGTAATTATTTCTAACAAAGTAACCTTTTAGAAATAAATAATTTTTATTCAAAAAAGTAATAAACTAAATGATTAATTGTTAGGAAGGAACATATTCCTACCCTATATGATACATGAAATCACTTTCACTCATTCTTCATTATGAAAAATGATATTTCAACTTATTTTCATGAATTTGCGAGTATGAGACAAATATTGTATGCAAAGAGTCTTATAAAGTGTGATAAACATGTATTTCAATAGATGAATGTTGAACCAAATACTTTGAATACAAAGTTTTATGCGTATGTGTCACATCTTCCATAAATTTGTTATCCCCTTCCATTTTAATTTTATCCTCAATAGAAAATTCAAAGGTAGTTGCAAGATAGGGTTAGTGTGAGGTCTAGTGGACAATAAATTTATAACAAATTGGTATTTATATTGTATTATCTATTAGTAATATTAAGACACTTCTTTGTTAAATTTATTTTTCCAAAGGAATAAAATCCCTAAAGAAACTTCTATGTTTAATTTAACATTAAGTATAACTTAATTGTGAGTCCACCTTAAGCATTAGAACATTATTATTCAAGTATTTGTAGTCACACTTTAGTATGAAATTAGATATCATTTAAGAATAAAGCTATTACATGGATAAAATGGTGATTACATACGTAAAAATATTTATATTTGGCTGACCATTTGTGAGAATAATACTTAAAATTGTATGTAAGTGGCATAACTTATTCTATTATTGATAACGGTGTATACCACCCCTTGACTTGAAACCTTTATGGACCCTAAATTTGGAGTCGAGTGCTTTATTTCCGTTCATACAATGTTTGTAATATGATGACAATACAAATATTTGATGGGTAACCATAAATCATCCTGAAGGACACAAGATACTTAGATGAAATTTTTCACCTTACAAAACATGAAGAATGTCTAAAGGTTGCCTATGTGTCTAGACAAGGGTAACACAATCCCTTTCTTGTTTACAATTCATACATTAGCGTAAATGGAAATTATACACATAATCGTTATCACTGAAAGGTTTTGTAGTATCACATGAAACTTTTTCACTCTGATAGCGATAATATGTTGCTAGATAGCATTCACTACTTATTATGTTAAATATTCAATTAAATATGACTTACAATATTAGGGGATTATGTTAAACAAAACATACAATAACAAATTGATTTAAAAAAAAAGTTAAGTATATTCCATGGCGCAATCTTACAATGCACTTTGATAATTAGATAACTATGGTACACCATAAGGTACAATATATTTAATGGTATGTGATACACCCTAATGGAATATGTGTTTAAATGGGCTTGTTCAACATAAAGCCCACGCAAGTGGTTGACAATATTTGTTTTAAAAATCTAAGTTTTATTCATGATATGCAACATCTTTATATCTGTTTTATCTCATGCCTCATTAGTTTTAAACTCCCTAGAAATTTAATATAAATTCATTGTGCGGTATGTGGTAAAGATTTATTAGGTCCAACAAATATCTAAGAAGAACATAAATACCTATGTAAAACATGTGCACAAACATTTATTCAACTCATCAATTTCAAAATAACAAGCAAATCCATGATTGGGTCCATAGCTTAGTGGTAGAGCATTTGACTGCAAATCAAGAGGTCACTGTTTCGAACCTGGTTGGGCCTTATTGAAATGATTTATTTTTTTTATAAACAGATACTAAATTAATTGTAATTAGTTTTAGAGAAGTTAACCTTATATAAATAATTAACTTTTATTTAAATAAAGTAAACACTTAAATGACTAATTATTACCAAATAAGTTCTTTTAGCACAAAATTGATAATCTCTTTTCAATCATTTTGCCTCCATTGGTTCAAAGTTGTCAAACTATTCAGTTAAACATTATTATCTTTTAAAATACATTAACCATTTTTCAATCATCCTTTCATTTTAAGCAATGTTTTTTTTTTCTTTCTCGTTCTTAGAATGAATTGTGAGTAGGAGACAAATTCAATATACCAAGAGTCCTGTAAAAATTTAATGAACATGAAAAATAAGTATAATAAATTCTAACGAATGACTTAAAATCAAAATGTATATGCATGATAAGCAACATATTCAATAACTCTCGTATCTCTGACCATTTTTGTTTTAAATCAATTAAAATTCCAAAGGTAGTTGGAGATGTGTCCATGGTGTGACATGTGGTAATGAATATATAGGCTTCTATCGTTCTCTAGGAAGAACTTAAAATACCTATGTAAAATATGTAAAACATACACCACAAACAATATGCAAAAAAATAATTTCAAAATTACAAGCACACCGATCATATGGTCCATAACTAGGTGATGGAGCATTTGAGAGCAGATCAAGAAGTAATTTACTCAAACCTGATTTGTCCCTTTTAGAAATACATAATTTTTATTAATAAAATGAACACTTTAAAATTTAGGGAATCTACTAGAATCACATTCGGGGTGTAAGCCCCCATAAGAAAACCAAATTCTCCTTTAATAATATTATTATATTTTCTTTTTATCCTCGTGAACCCACTAATGTATTCTTATTCCACACATTACACGTTTACATTAGTTTAATTTTGTAACTTTAAATTTTCATCGGAATTATCTTGCTATATTCTTAAATTCGTTCTTCTTATTATAATTATACTCTTCTCCCAACATAACAACATTAACCATTTATTTTGTTTCTTCATCCTTGCAATTGCTTCCCATGAAAATCTTATACTCTTCTCCCACCTTAAGCATTAGAACATTATTATTCAAGTATTTGTAGTCGCACTTTAGTATGAAATTAGATATCATTTAAGCATAAAGACTATTACATGGATAAACTGATGATTACATATAATTCATTATGGATAAAGAGTTATCGAAGCTTCACATACGTAAAAATATTAGGTATAATATATATATTTGGCTAACCATTTGTGAGAATAATACTTAAAATTGTATGTAAGTGGCATAACTTATTATATTATTGATAACAATGTATACCACCCCTTTACTTGAAACCTTTATGGACCCTAGATTTGGAGTCGAGTACTTATTTTCGTTCATACAATGTCTGTAATATGATGACAATACAAATATTTGATGGGTAACCATAAATCATCCTGAATGACACAAGATTCTTAGATGAAATTTTTAACCTTACAAATCATGAAGAATGTCTAAAGGTTGCCTATGTGTCTAGACAAGGGTAACACAGTCCCTTTCTTGTTTACAATTCATACATTAGCATAAATGAAAACTGTACACATAATCCTCATCATTGAAAGGTTTTGTAGTATCACATGAAACTTTTTCACTCTGATAGCGATAATATGTTGCTAGATAGCATTCACTACTTATAATGTTAAATATTCGATTAAATATAACTTACAATATTAGGGGATTATGCTAAACAAAACATACAATAACAAATTGATTTTAAAAAAATAAGTTAAGTATATTCCATGGCGCAATCTTACAATGCACTTGTGATAATTAGATAACTATGGTACACCATAAGGTACAATATATTTAATGGAATGTGATACACCGTAATGGAATATGTGTTTAAATGAGCTTGTTCAACATGGCAGCCCACCATTGGGTCCATAGCTCAGTGGTTGAGCATTTGACTGCAGATCAAGAGGTCACCCGTTCCAACCCGGTTGGGCCCTATTGAAGTAATTTATTATTTTTATAAACAGATACTAAATTAAGTGTATATAATTTTAAAGAAGTTAAGCTTATATAAATAATTAACTTTTATTTAAATAAAGTAAACAGTTAAATGACTATTTTTTACCAAATAAGTTCTTTTAGCACAAAATTGATAATCTCTTCTTAATCATTTTGTCTCCATTTGTTCCAAGTCGTCAAACTATTCAATTAAACATTATTATCTTTTAAAATACATCAACCTTTTTTCAATCATTCTTTCTTTTTAAGCAATGTTTTTTTTTGTGGTTCTTAGAATGAAATGTGTGTAGGAGACAAATACAATATACCAAGAGTCCTGTAAAAATTTAATGAAAATCAAAAATAAGTATAATAAATTTTAACCAATGACTTAAAATCAAAATTTATATGCATGATATGCAACATATTCAATAACTCTCGTATCTTTGACAATTTTTGTTTTAAATCAATTAAAATCCCAAAGGTAGTTGAAGATGTGTCCATGGTGTGACATGTGGTAATGAATATATAGGCTTCAATTGATCTCTAGGAAGAACTTAAAATACCTGTGTAAAATATGTAAAACATACATCAGAAACATATATGCAAAACATTAATATCAAAATAATGTTTCTTTTTAAGCAAATTTTTTTTCTGGTTCTTAGAATGAATTGTGAGTAGGAGACAAATACAATATACCAAGAGTTCTGTAAAAATTTAAAGAACATGAAAAATAAGTATCATAAATTTTAACCAATGACTTAAAATCAAAATTTAAATGAATGATATGCAACATATTCAATAACTCTCGTATCTCTGAAAGTTTTTGTTTTAACTCAATTAAAATTCCAAAGGTAGTTGAGGACATGCCTATGGTGTGACATGTGGTAATGAATATATAGGCTTCAATTGATCTCTAGGAAGAACTTAAAATACCTGTCTAAAATATTTAAAACGTACACCAGAAACTTATATGCAAAACATTAATTTCAAAATAATAAGGACACCAATTATAGGGTCCATAGCTAGGTGATCGAGCATTTGAGAGCAGATCAAGAAGTAATTGACTCAAACCTGATTTGTCCCTTATAGAAATAAATAATTTTTATTAATAAAATGAACACTTTAAAATTTAGGGAATCGACTAGAATCAGATTGGGGGTTTAAGCCCTCACAAGAAAACCAAATTCTCCTTTAATAATATAATTATATTTTCTCTTTAACCCCGTGGACACACTAAAGTATTCATATTCCACACATTACACGTTTACACTAGTTTAATTTTGTCACTTTAAATTTTCATTGGAAATCTCTCACTATATTCTTAAATTTGTTCTTCTAATTATAATTATATTCTTCTCCCCGTATAACAATATTAACCATTTTTTTTCTTCCTCCTTGCAATTGTTTAACAATATTAGTGTTGTCTATTTCTCGTATTCCCAACCTCAGAGTTGTATGGTGTCTATTCGTTACACCCGACCTCAGAGTTGATGTCAGTCCCTACTCCAGCCTCAGAGTTGTTGCTTTTCTCTTATGTCCGACCTCAGAGTTGTATCTTCCTCATTCCCAAACCCAGAGTTGATGATAACCTTTCCTTATCCCAACCTCAGTGTTGCCGCTCTTATCCAACCTCAGTGTTGCCTCCCTTTCCCAGCCTCAGAGTTGTTGTCTATTTCTCTTATCCCCAGCCTCAGAGTTGTTATCTTCCTTTCATACCCAACCTCAGAGTTGTATGTTCACATTTCCTTATCCCAACCTCAGTGTTGTCTCCCTTTTCCAACCTCAATGTTGTCGCCCTTTTTCAACCTCAGTGTTGTTGTCCTTTTCCAACCTCAGTGTTGTCTCCCTTTTCCAACCTCAGAGTTGTTGCCCCTTTTTCAATCTCAGTGTTGTCTCCCTTTTTTCAACCTCAGTGTTGTCTCTCATTTTCAATCTCAGTGTTGTCGCCTCTTTTTCAACCTCAGAGTTGTCATCACTTTTGATATTACCCCAACCTCAGAGTTGTATGTTGCCTTTCCTTACCCCGACCTCAGAGTTGTCGCCCCTTTTCCAGCCTCAGAGTTGTTGTCTACCGTTTATACCCCTAACCTCAGAGTTATATGTTGTTTCTCCTTTTCTAACCTCATAGTTGTTGTCATTTTTCATTAGCTAGCCTCAGAGTTGTTGTTTACCGTTTATCTTCCCCACCTCAGAGTCGAGTATCTGCTTCTTTCCAACCACAAAGTTGACGTTTACCATTTTTCGCTCCCAACCTCAGAGTTGAGCAACTACATTTTTCCAACTTCGAAGTCGGTGTATCTCTTTTTAGCCTCAGAGCTTAGACCCTACTTTTTCCAACCTTAGAGTTGACGAGTACCATTATTTTCCGGCCTCAGAGTTGAGTATCTACCTTTTTTCCATTTTAGAGTGGATGTACCGTGTTACCCCTAGCCTCAGAGTTGAATGACTATTTTTCCCCGGCCTCAGAGCTGAACATCTATCTTTTTCAGCATCAGAGTTGAACGACTACCTTTTTCCAACCTCAGTGTTGACGTTTATCCTTTTCGACCCCTAGCCTCAGAGCTTAATATCTACTTTTTTTCAACCTTAGGGTTGACAATTACTATTCTTTTCCAACCTTTGAGTTGATGGTTACCATTCTCGCCCCGACCTCAGAGCTGAGCATCTACTTTTTCCAACTCTGGAGTTGGTGAGCCTTTTTTCCCATAGCCTTAGAGCTGAATGGCTTCCTTTTTCCCAACATGCGAGTTGTTGTATCATTTTCTTATCCTCTGGCCTCAGAATTGATATTTGCAGACCCAACCTCAAAGTTGACGCATACTTCCTTTGTTTCTGGCCTTAGAGTCGATGTCTATCATTACACCCGACTTCATAGTTAATGCATATCCTTTCTCCAGTCTCAGTACTGATGTTGATCATGATTTGTTTCCAACCACGGAGTTGAGAATGTCCAATTCTACCCCAGTCGCAGTATTAAGGTCAGAAGGTTAAATACCCAGCCACCAGTGTTGCTTTTGCTTCTGTCCCCAACCTCAGAGTATGAGACAAACTCAACATACCCAACAATGTTTTTTTTTCTGGTTCTTAGAATGAATTGTGAGTAGGAGACAAATTCAACATGCTAAGAGTCCTCTTAAATTTTAATGAACATGAAAAATAAGTATAATAAGCTTTACTCAATGACTTAAAATCAAAATGTGTATGCATGATAAGCAACATATTCAATAACTTTCGTATCTCTGACCATTTTTGTTTTAACTCAATTAAAATTCCAAAGGTAGTTGAAGATGTGTCCATGGTGTCACATGTGGTAATGAATATATAAGCTTCAATCGATCTCTAGAAAGAACTTAAAATACTTGTGTAAAATATGTAAAACATACACGACAAACAATATGCAAAACATTAATTTCAAAATAATAAGCACACCGATCATAGGGTCCGTAGCTAGGTGATGGAGCATTTGAGAGCAGATCAAGAAGTAATTGACTCAAACCTGATTTGTCCCTTTTAGAAATTAATAATTTTTATTAATAAAATGAACAATTTAAAATTTAGGGAATCGACTAGAATCAGAATGGGTTTTAAGCCCCCATAAGAAAACCAAATTCTCCTTTAATAATATTATTATATTTTCTTTTTATCCCCGTGGACACACTAAAGTATTCTTATTCCACACATTACATGTTTACACTAGTTTAATTTTGTCACTTTAAATTTTCATTGGAATTCTCTCACTATATTCTTAAATCCATTCTTCTTATTATAATGATATTCTTCACCCAGCATAACAACATTAACCATTTATTTTGTTTCTTCCTCCTTGCAATTGCTTCCTATGAAAATCTTATAGTTTTATACTTAATATCAATTAATTTATGTATATTTTTACATTCATCCATACTATATATTTAAATTTTATTTAAATTTAATAAAATAACATATGAAATTTTTAATTATAATTAAAACTTATTTAGTTCAAATACTGAAACTCTTTTTTATCCCACGGTAAAAAAAAATAATGAATTCACCGTTGCACATAAATGTAATTATTTCTAACAAAGCAACCTTTTAGAAATAAATATTTTTTATTCAAAAAATTAATCAACTAAATGATTAATTGTTAGGAAGGAACATATTCCTACCCTATATGAGACATGAAACCACTTTCACTCATTCTTCATTATGAAAAATGATATTTCAGCTTCTTTTCATGAATTTGCGAGTATGAGATAAATATTGTATGTAAAGAGTTTTATAAAATGTAATGAAAATGTATTTCAACATATGAATGTTGAACCAAATACTTTGAATACAAAGTTTTATGCGTATGCGTCACATCTTCCATAAATTTGTTATCCCCTTCCACTTTAATTTTATCCTCAATAGAAAATTCAAAGGTAGTTGCGAGATAGGGTTAGTGTAGACTCTAGGGGACAATAATTTTATAAGAAATTGGTATTTGTATTGTATTATCTATTAGAAATTAGTTACTAAATTAATTGTAATTAATTTTAAAGAAGTTAACCTTATATAAATAATTAACTTTTATTTAAATAAAGTAAACACTTAAATGACTAATTATTACCAAATAAGTTCTTTTAGCACAAAATTGATAATCTCTTTTCAATCATTTTGTCTGTATTTGTTCCAAGTTTCCAAACTATTCAGTTAAACATTATTATCTTTTAAAATACATGAACCCTTTTTCAATCATTCTTTCTTTTTAAGCAATGTTTTTTTTTTCTGGTTCTTAGAATGAATTGTGAGTAGGAGACAAATTCAACATACCAAGAGTCCTGTAAAAATTTAATGAACATGAAAAATAAGTATAATAAGCTTTAATTAATGACCTAAAATCAAAATGTGTATGCATGATAAGCAACATATTTAATAACTTTCGTATCTCTGACCATTTTTGTTTTAACTCAACTAAAATTCCAAAGGTAGTTGAAGATGTGTCCATGGTGTCACATGTGGTAATGAATATATAAGCTTCAATCGATCTCTAGAAAGAACTTAAAATACTTGTGTAAAATATGTAAAACATACACCACAAACAATATGCAAAACATTAATTTCAAAATAATAAGCACACCGATCATAGGGCCCGTAGCTAGGTGATGGAGCATTTGAAAGCAGATCAAGAAGTAATTGACTCAAACCTGATTTGTCCCTTTTAGAAATTAATAATTTTTATTAATAAAATGAACACTTTAAAATTTAGGGAATCGACTAGAATCAGAATGGGGTTTAAGCCCCCATAAGAAAACCAAATTCTCCTTTAATAATATTATTATATTTTCTTTTTATCCCCGTGGACACACTAAAGTATTCTTATTCCCCACATTACATGTTTACACTAGTTTAATTTTGTCACTTTAAATTTTCATTGGAATTCTCTCACTATATTCTTAAATCTATTCTTCTTATTATAATTATATTCTTCTCCCATCATAACAACATTAACCATTTATTTTGTTTCTTCCTCCTAGCAATTGATTCCCATGAAAATCTTATAGTTTTATACTTAATAACAATTAATTTGTGTATATTTTTACATTCATCCATACTATATATTTAAATTTTATTTAAATTTAATAAAATAACATATGAAATTTTTAATTATAATTAAAACTTATTTAGTTCAAATACTGAAACTCTTTTTTATCCCACGGTAAAAAAAATAATGAATTCACTGTTGCACATAAAAGCAATTATTTCTAACAAAGTAACCTTTTAGAAATAAATATTTTTTCTTCAAAAAAGTAACCAACTAAATGATTAATTGTTAGGAAGGAACATATTCCTACCCTATATGAGACATGAAACCACTTTCACTCATTCTTCATTATGAAAAATGATATTTCACCTTCTTTTCATGAATTTGCGAGTATGAGACAAATATTGTATGCAAAGAGTCTTATAAAATGTGATGAACATGTATTTCAATATATGAATGTTGAACCAAATACTTTGAGTACAAAGTTTTATGCGTATGTGTCACATCATCCATAAATTTGTTATCCCCTTCCACTTTAATTTTATCCTCAATAGAAAAATTCAGAGGTAGTTGCGAAATAGGGTTAGTGTGAGCTCTAAGGGACAATAATTTTATAAGCAATTGGTATTTGTATTGTATTATTTATTAGTAATATTAAGACACTTTTTATTAAATGTATTTTTCCAAAGTAATAAAGTCCCAAGAGTAACTTTTATCTTTAGTTTAACATTAAGTATAACTTAATTGTGAGTCCACCTTAAGCATTAGAACATTATTACTCAAGTATTTGTAGTCGCGCTTTATTATGCAATTAGATATCATTTAAGCATAAAGACTATTACATGGATAGACTAATGATTACATATCATTGATTATGGATAAAGAGTTATCGAGACTTCACATAGGTAAAAATATTAGATATAATATTTATATTTTGACTGACCATCCGCGAGAATAATACTTAAAATTGTATGTAAGTGGCATAACTTATTCTATTATTGATAATGGTGTATACCACCCCTTGACTTGAAACTTTTATGGACCCTAGATTTGGAGTCCCGTACTTTATTTTCGTTCATACAATGTTTGTAATATGATGACAATACAAATATTTGATAGGTAACCATAAATCATCCTGAATGACACGAGTTACTTAAATGAATTTTTTCACCATATAAAACATGAAGAATGTCTAAAGGTTGGCTATGTGTCTAGACAAGGGTAACACATACCCTTTCTTGTTTACAATTCATACATTAGCGTAAATGGAAATTGTACACATAATCATTATCTCTGAAAGGTTTTGTAGTATCACATGAAATTTTTTCACTCTGGTAGCGATAATATGTTACTAGATACTAGTCACTATTTATTATGTTAAATATTCGACTAAATATAATTTGCAATATTATGGGATTATGTTAAACAAAACATACAATAACAAATTGATTTTAAAAAATAAGTTAAGCATATTCCATGGTGCAATCTTACAATGCACTTGTGATAATTAGATAACTATGGTACACCATAAGGTACAATATATTTAATGGAATGTGATACACCGTAATGGAATATGTGCTTAAATGGGCTTGTTCAACATGGCAGCCCATACGAGTGGTTATATAATTAGAACTCTTGTGCTTAAGTAAATTAATTTTGACAATATTTGTTTTAGAAATCTAAGTTTTATGCATGATATGCAACACCTTTTATATATGTTTTATCTCATACCTCATTAGTTTTAAACTCCCTAGAAAATTAATATAAATTCATTGGGTGGTATATGGTAAAGATTTATTAGGTCCAACAAATATCTAAGAAGAACATAAACACCTATGTAAAACATGTGCACGGACATTTATTCAACTCATCAATTTCAAAATAATAAGTAAACCCACCATTGGGTCCATAGCTCAGTGGTAGAGCATTTGACTGCAGATCAAGAGGTCACCGATTGGAACCTGGTTGGGCCCTATTGAAGTAATTTATAATTTTTATAAACATATAATAAATTAATTGTAATTAATTTTAAAGAAGTTAACCTTATTTAAATAATTAACTTTTATTTAAATAAAGTAAACACTTAAATGACTAATTATTACCAAATAAGTTCTTTTAGCACAAAATTGATAATCTCTTTCCAATCATTTTGTCTGCATTTGTTCCAAGTTGCCAAACTGTTCAGTTAAACATTATTATCTTTTAAAATACATTAACCCTTTTTCAATCATCCTTTCTTTTTAAGCAATGTTTTTCTTTTCTGGTTCTTAGAATGAATTGTGAGTAGGACACAAATTCATAATCAAAAGAGTCCAAGACTCCATCTTTATGGAGTTTTGAAATGTGTTTCTCATTTATGTGGCCGAATCGACAATGCCATAGGTAGGTTGGATTTAACTTATTAGGCTTCATCCTTTTAGTATTAATGTTATAAATAGGTATTTCAAGATCAAGGACATATAGTCCATTGTTCATTTGTGCAGTAGCATAGAATATATCATTCAAATAAATGGAGCAACAGTTGTTCTTTATTATGAATGAAAAACCAAACTTGTCCAAACAAGAAACGGAAATAATATTCCTGCTAATTGCAGGTACATAATAACATTTAACTAACTGAATTATTAAACCACTAGGTAAAGTCAATATATAATTTCCTACATCTAAAGCAGAAACCTTTGCTCCATTGCCAACTCGTAGGTCAACTTCACCTTTTGCCAAATCTCTACTCCTTCTTAGCCCCTGCACATTGGTACAAATGTGAGAACCGCATCCAGTATCTAATACCCATGATGCATAAGTAGATAGATTAATTTCAATAACAAAAATACTTGAAGTTGAAGTCTCTACTCCATTCTTCTTATCTTCCAGGTACTTTTGGCAGTTTCACTTCCATTGTCCGGTCTTACTGCAATAGAAGCAAGTGTCATCCTTTGCTATACCTCCACTAGGCTTCAAAGTAGGAGCAGTGGGTTTGGGTTTGGCAACTTCCTTGTTTTTCCCTTTACCACCCTGCTTGGTGGGTCTTTTGTTATGTTTCTTTCCAACACCTTGGAAGCTTGGTTTATCCATCATACTTTGGGTGATGACTACCTTGGAAGCTTGGTTTATCCATCATACTTTTGGTGATGACAATTAATTCTACTGTCATCCTTTTGGTGCCAGAGAGCATGTTCAGTTTTACCCACACATTTGTCTTTACATCAAAAATGACCTTTACAAGATTCGAGGGTTGGCATTGATTTGACGTTCTAAACCCAATACCTCGATATTGTAGAATTCATTGCATTTTCTTTATGAATTTCTCCATTGCATTTCAATGGACAAAATTTGAGTCTTTTCGTATTTAATTACCTTCCACCATGAATGTACGAAGACTGTTGTCATTCTTACCTTCTAGTTCAAGATAATTAAATAGAGGCAGCTGTCATACCCCAATTTTGTCCGGCATTTTAAATTTTCATAAATCCGATTTCATTTAGCATCATATGCACAACATGGCATACATTTCATCACGAGAATACCTCACCTTAGTTTCCTATCACTATTATGCCATTTCCGTACTACCAAGAAACATGCATTCCATAAAATCAATTTCATCTAGGAGTATGATTTATTATATGTATACGAGAAAAGGGGTATAATGAAAGGATACTTGTAGGATACTAGTATGGATCAAGGTCATGTTTGAGTTTCGTCTTGCCAACACCATAATACTAAATCCATAAGCAAAATCATGAACATGGTTGTTTGAGAACATTGCTTATTTTAATTTGGCACCTTGTGGAACCAAGTTGACAAAAGTTGACGAGATATTAAGTGAATGACTTAAATTCATAATTTTTGTTCTTCATTTAGAATCATCATTCTTTAGGTCATGAATTGAAAAGTCTTAGGATGAGGATCAAGTGTTCATACGCGCATCAAGTGGCTATAAATTCCAAAATGCAACATTGCACGGTTTAAAAGTATTAATCTAAAATCCTAGGACCTTAACTACATTACAGCAAGAGATAAATTTCCAAAAAAAAAGAACTTAATAGGCTACACCGCCACTCAAGCCATGTTCATTTCAAAATCCAAAATCATATTACATAAGCCATTATGAACTCATACATAAACCATGTTCATTACAAAAAATAATTCACGTGTTGACACGCACAATACAATGACCAAATACATTACAATAGCATCATGACTACAGCATGGCACGCCACATCAATCTTGTGGCAATCTTCTTCAAACTCCATTTGTTTCTCTAACGCCACTATAACTATAATCCTTTCTCGTTTCTATCTCTACCCAAACGAACCACCGTCTTTTCCCCTTCAAACCAACCCCTCAATCTCCATTTTCCCATTGCACCCCAATACCAACAGGACGAACCAAAGCCGCTACCGACAATACCCCAAAGTTCCCAGCTGCAAATAGCGACATCACGGCAACGGCGGATAGCAGCCAAGTCCAACCTGCAAGCAACCAAACCAGTGAATCAAGATCAACCTTGTTGCAACATTGTTGATTTTAGCAACACAAAGAATCAATTGAAAAGTGGAAGGAACCACAACTACAATATAAACACAGACACAATACTGATTTGGATAGAGACAGAGTTCATGTGAATCAGGAAACCATGACTTCTTCTACTCATGATCCTACAGAGTGCAAAACGTAATATATAAAGCCTGAAGTTATCAAACAAATTGTTGTCCAAATAACAAGGCTGATGGACAAGAGTAGTCAGAATCACAGTTGCAGCCGGTATCTACAACTGAAGTTTCTCATGCTGGTATTGATACTCAAGTTGTTCAATACGTACTACCTCCGCAGCTTGGCCCTGGACAGCTATGGTGCCATTTGCTTATTCATACCGAATCAGCAGAACAAATCGCATAAGTACGAGAAGTTGTACCAGCACCCTGTGATCGCAACAAAGCCGGCAGCAGCTGCGAAATGATTATGTATCAGTTCAAGTAATATCCCTGATACAAAAATAACCAAGTGTCAAGACATGTTCAATAAAATTTTATTCCAAACACAAGATATGAGCAGTTAGACATTTGGATTATTAACCAAAATCAAAGATGGAATACCAAGCATACATCAAAAACACGGTTAAAACAGTAAAGGAGTATTGGAGTACTTAAAAATATGTCAAATAAGTACATGAAAATCGTTTGTTAATACTAATAGGGACCACCACAAATTGACACATACAAATACCTCACTACAGACAAAAATACAAGATTGGACTTGCTTTCAACGAGGCAAAGATTTACCATTAGTCCCCACCAAATCTATGGGAAATTCGACTCTAACAGAATGATCCTTGCCAGCTCATGGTGTGAGAACCACCCAGGTCGCTCTATATATGAGACGTCTCATTGTTAATTAAGGAGGAGGAGATTACGGTTACGCTGAAAAAAAATTGTGAGAGCTTCACCCAAAGCTTCCTTAAGATTCTCACGTTGAAACTTTGCTTTGAAACGGAGCCAAGACCTCACCGGGATACCTACGAGAACAAAGAAGAGAGCGTTAGAAAAGGAACAGAGAAAGAAGAAGAAGGAGAAAGTCGAAGGAAGAAGTTTATCTGAGTCGTGATGGAGAAGCTCGCGTCGCCAGCGACGTGACTCAAACCAAGTAGCCTTCTTCCCCCTCTTTTACTCGAAATCTCTATGCCATTGCGTTCGCCTCTTCAAATCGAATAAAAACCCCTTATTAATTAATGTAAATCATAACGTTGGGGGGTTTAATTTGGAAATTAGGGTTTGGGGTTTGAACCTTTCTTGTTACTGTTTTTTGTGCCGAGTTGTTTGGAATCAAGAATCGTTGGTGGTGGTAAAAGTTAGACGGAGAGTTGAATCCTCGTCTTATTGAGGACATCGATCCGGTCGGAGGAGGACTGCTTCACTTAATCCGAAGTCGGATTCGTGGTCACCGGAAAAATCTAGATAGGTTTAGTGTTTGGAGTTTGAGATTTTGAGTAGTGGTTCGTCGGAGAAGAAGGTGGCGCAGCCGCCGTTGGCCGGCAACCACCGTCTTCTCCGGTAGGTGGCGACCAGGAGTGATGGTGGGATATGCAGAGCATGTGTTTGCTCTAAGATGAAGAGAGAGAAGAGTTTGACGAAAGTGGCATTTTTTTGTTGTTGTTTGTTTTAACGAAGGATTAAGTGGCAAGGGTTTGGGGCGAGTGGCGGTGACAAGTGTCACCGACCTTGGACACTTGTCATTGGTGAGCATAGGGAGAACCTTTTGTTCCCATGCACAGGGGTGCGTCGTGCTAGGGTGCGACCCTCCTTGGCGTTTCTCTGTTTCGAAGACCAAGTCAGATCTACAGATCTGACGGTCCGGAGAACACCCCTTGGTCAACACGGTTGACCGGGTCTGCTTGGACCCTTACGTGAAATGAATTGGGCCGTTTCTTTTAAGCCCATTTATTTTAGTCATTTCATTCTGTCTCTCTATCAGCACCCCCCCCCCCGGGTTGGATCAGCAACGCCCACTTGGGCTTGGCCTTTACCTAGGGCCCAACTGTTTTTTTTCTTTTTCTTTATCCTCTTTTAGCCCATTTTTAGTTGTTTGTTTAATTCAAATAGAGTTTTTATCCACCAATTACGTTCCTATTATCATTATTATTAATATCTAAGTTAATTTTATAATTTACCATTATTTAATTAGTTAATCTTATTATTTTTACCATCCTTTATTATTTGGATATAATTTAGGTAATTACTCATTGTGTGAAGTTTGTGTACAATATTATTTTGTGTTTATCAATTCATTTGTACAAATTCTTGAGTACACATGTATGGTGTGCTACAATTGTGACAAGTTATTTCAATTTCACCTATTTAAAAAACATTCCACTCAACTTGAAGCAAACCAAGTTTCGATGAGGATCGACATTGACTCCATGCAGGCAAAGATGGATCGCTTGTTAGAAACCATGATGCTCTTAGCCCAGAAGGAGAAGGATGCTGAGACTAGCGCCGAAGCCAGAAGAGTTGTTGTTCAGTTTGGATCGACATCACTTAGCATCCCTTAAGTACCTAATCTTGATGGTAACCCTGCCCAGCCTAGAGGAGGACCGCTCCCTATTCCTGTTCCCATGGTCAACATGAACCCCCACGAGCATTCTGCTACATCTGCTCGCCATAGATCCTTGATGGGTGATGAAGATCCTTATAACGCTTTCTTCATGCCACAACCCATCAAACCTATTGTTGGAGGTCTCCCATACCCAGCTGTTGAGAGACTCCATGCCCTGGAAGAGAAATTCAAGTCCTTGGAGGTTCACACTACTCCCGGTTTGGACGCCGTTGACATGTGCTTGGTACCCGGCCTCGTTATTCCGCAAAAATTCAAAGTCCCAGCCTTTGACAAGTACAAAGGGATCAGCTGCCCGAGAACTCACCTCAAAGCTTATTGCTGCAAGATTGCTGCCCACATCAGTAATGATCAACTCTTGATTCATTACTTGCAAGATAGGCTCAGTGGGGCATCCTTGGAGTGGTACATGTAACTAGAGAGGGGCCAGGTCCAATCATGGAGAGATCTCGCTGAAGCCTTTCTTAGGCATTATCAATACAACACGGATCTAGCACACAATCGCACACAGCTGCAAGACATGACTCAACGCAACAATGATTCATTCAAGGAATACGCCGAGTGGCGGAGAGAGCTTGCAGCTCGTGTCCAACATCCTCTTCTTGATAAGGAGCTAATTGATATGTTTATGGGAACAATGCATACCCAATACATGGAGAAGATGGTAGGATCCAGTTTCCCAACTTTTGGTGAGGTTGTCTCCGTGGGAGAACGAATCGAAAGCCAGATCAAGAAGGCAAAACTTCCTTGCGCTGCCAATGCTTCAAGTGGGATGAAGAAACCCTACCCCAATCTCCCAAGGAAGGTAGAAGGGAAGACCAATGCCATAATGAGAGGAGGAGGATATAGGGCACCTCCATATGCTCCTATGCCTTACCATCAGTTTCCGCTGTCATCCCAACACCATATCAACCACTGTATCAGCAACCCTATCAACAACAATATCAGCAGCCTTATCAATGGCCAGCTTACCAACAACAACATCAAAATCAACAACAGCGTGCTCCACAACAACATCAACCTAACCAGCATAGGGCAAGGAGGCCAGAAAGACATTTTGATCCATTGTCGGTTCCATACAGCAAGATCCTTCCCTACCTGCTAAACGATGGATCAATTGTTTTGAAAGGGCTAACACCTGCAACTCCACCTTATCCACCAGGCTATGACGCTAATGCTCACTGCGAGTATCACATGGGTACCCCAGGGCACACAGTGGAGAATTGCAAGGCTTTCAAACACAAGGTCCAGGACATGATTCATAGTAAGGTAGTTACATTTACGCCAGTTAGGCCAAACATTGCAATAAACCCCATGTCGGCGCATGCAGAGCATAGTGAAGCTCGAAGATAAAGCTTCCCACCAGCCTGAACAAGCAGAGTAATTCCGCCAATGAATCAAGAGATGAAGGCCCTTTACTTTGAATGAAGGCAATCATTATGCCATTTTTACCATTTTGCACTTTCGTAATTTGTTCTTGTTTGTTTAAAGTACTGTATGCTTTAAACATTGTTATTTGTATTTGGTCTTATTAATGGGATGATTATGCATGCTTTGAATCAATTTTTCATATTCACTCATATTATCACATTTGCAAAGCACAAACACATACTTTTCCACTTCACCTTCTTTATCACACTATTGTTAGTAAATGTTGGAAGGAGGATGGCGAAAACGAAATACTCATAATTGTTGATCGTATGCTTTCGGATAAAACCTTGTTGATGATGTATAGGCATTGTTTCAAATCCCCAAACACTGGAGACATAAGGAGTTAATCCCGAGTCAAGCACTTCGAGCCTAGAAGTAGGAGTTCTTTCAGATCTACGAACCCATATTCTTAACCTGGGGCAGGGTAATGTTCAGTTAATCTGACTACACATTCGAATTACAAGATGAAATATCCCATACAAGGATCAACCATATGACATTCTTCACACACATCCTAAAGTGTCGAAGGAACCATACAAATCCAAAATTTATGCCGGTTACCCTTCAATGACCAATGACTTGGCAGTCACAATTTCCAAAAAAAAAAGAGCAAAGAAAGAGCCTGCTAAGTCCAACACCTTAAAAGGAGACTTAGGCAAAAACTGGGGCGATCCCGATGGATTAAAGCTTCAACAAGCGATCCATGCAAAATTAGGGATCAAAATAAAAAATCAAAGGGGACAATGAAAATCCCCAAACAAAACAAAACAAGATTCGGTGACCACCATACCCAAATAAAAGGGTCACCAATAACCATGAAGAGAAAAATGGGATGACTGTCATTTCAATGGATCTTACACTGCTGAACTCTCGTAAAAGTAGAGTGTGTGTTAATTTAACTGAACGTAGGATTGGAGATCATCATGAAGAAGGGGTGGGCTGAAATAAACTTTGAGCCTTATATCCTTTTGTTTCAATCACCGTGAACCAAGCCACGTTACAACGCTCAAAAGACCTCATTGAAGTAAGGTTTATTCTGAAAGCATGCTACAGTGAGGTTGCGTAAGCTGACTCCTAGAGATTTGCTAATATTCTATTCTCACAGTATCACTCACACGCTACCTGAAATCAGCACCGCGATTGGACTTATGATTCACTCGTCACACTCTACCACAACACTCCAAATGAATGATTGTTTTTTCAAAACCTGCATGACTATTGCATTAAAACCACAATTTCTTGGATAACAATTCTTAACTATCAGTCAGTACTTGACATCGAATGAATTCCAACAAAGGGCAATTCGAGAGGTACTTGATCGTTGGTGCCAACACGAAGCAAAACCATCTCATAATCCAATGGATCAGCGGCATGACATCCTTTTGATTATGTTTATTTAAGAAGTAGTCAGTGTAAGACAAATCTCCAAGCATCGGTTGATCAGGGAGGAAGAACACTTCAATACTTAGTTCGTCTGAGGCAAGTCCCTTAAAGGCTAATCAAGGGGCATATCATTGCAAAATTTAGGCACTGGAAAAACAAACTCAGACCATGTCATGGGATAATCACTCCTAAAGTTTCCTTTTAATGAGAATTTCTTTGAATACCCTACAGACTAGGGCAAGACAAGTTGCAAGGGGGCAAATTCCCTCCATATCTTCAAGTCAGTTAAGTAGATTGTGTCAGACACTGGAAACTGCTTGAATTCACAACAAAAACGTCAAAATTTCATACCAGTACAACATCATACCTTGGCAAGAATCCTTAGGGCACGTCGAAGGCGTAATCATCATGCGTTGCTCACGTCGCTATGCTCAGTTACAGGCTGGCCAGACACTTCAGAAGAAGAACTGAGATCTTCTCGAAGATAGATACAATGTATCAGCAAGAGATCAAATTTGGGGCACCAAGAGTATCCACATCCATTGTGTGATCATCTCATCATCAACTACCGAGTGTCGGAAAGTCAGATCCTTTCACCAATCACTAGTCCAAGTCACGTTGACAATTACCAAAAAAGCCAAAGTCCACCTTGATGGCACCTTCATAAAAACAAATACAACCAGCACTGGTTTCCATAAGATACATTTCCTTTGAAAAAAGGAGGCCAATCCCAAACAAACCAATCATTCTTTGCATTCAAACAGGCATTACATGCATCATGTGCATCATCTCATACATCTTTGCACGCATATCATTTATGCAAATAAACACGAATCAAAATTCAAGGTTTAGTCGTAGGCATCCAGGCCAACCCTCAGTTGAGTCATTGTTTTTCTCTCTGAGAGAGTTCCTACCTTGCTATCGGGCGTTCCCCATTGAGTTACATCTTTCAACCTTTTGTTGATAAGACGTTATCCTCACCTAAGTCAAAACATTGTTTCTTTAAGCACTTACCTTGTTTCACGTTGAGCGTCCCTCAATGAGTCGTTTCCTGTAACCTTTTATTGATAGAAATTACATCTCCTCAAAGAATATTCTTTCTGCACCCTTTTATTGTCGATACTCCAAGCAGTATTACCCGGTAATGTTTCAATACTATCCAATAAATCAGGTTTATTGAACTTTGTCAATAGCCTTATTTTCCATTTTTTTAAGCTATCATCCTTTTGGTGAAAGTTCCTTGGTGAATAATGATCACTGTCCTGTTTACGATAACCGTTATCCTTTTGGTAATGGTAAATCCTTGACATTTATGATCTTACCGTCATCCTTTTGGTGTCGGCGACCCTTGAAGTTTTGGGCCTAACCTTCATCCTTTTGGTGAATGGTGACCTCTACAATCATTACAGCCTAGCGTCATCCTTTTGGTGTCGGCGATCCTTGTGGTGATAAGGATCCTTGTCATTTTGGTTCAATCATCATCCTTTTGGTGATGACGTCCAGTTCAATCTAAACATCATCCTTTTGGTGATAGAGATTACGGAGTTTGGTTTAAGCTATCATCCTTTTAGTGATGGTGGCATTCGGAAAGTCCAACCCCACTATCATCCTTTTGGTGTCAGCAATATTTGAAGTTGTTATAACTTATTATCATCCTTTTGGTGGTAACAAGTTTCGAAGTTATGATCTCACCTTCATCCTTTCGGTGATGGTGATTGTTGATTCATTATCATCCTTTTGGTGATAACGAGTCCTGTTTTTGTAGTACCTTCATCCTTTTGGTGATGGTGATTATCGACGTATTATCATCCTTTTGGTTATAACAAGTTTTTGTGGTTCGATCCTACCTTCCTCCTTTTGGTGACGGTGATCCGTAAAAGTCATTGACTTATTATCATCCTTTTGGTGATAACGAGTTTTGTTGTTTGATCCTACCTTCATCCTTTTGGTGATGGTGATCGTTTGAGTTTATTTTGACTTATTATCGTCCTTTTGGCGATAACAAGTTTTGTCTTTTAATTATACCTTCATCCTTTAGGTGATGGTGATTGTTGACTTATTATCATCCTTTTGATGGTAACAAGTTGCATTGTTGATCTTACCTTCATCCTTTTGGTGATGGTGATCATTTGAGTTGTTGACTTATTATCATCCTTTTGGTGGTAACAAGTTGTGTTGTTGATCTTACCTTCATCCTCTTGGTGATGGCGATCGTTTGAGTTTAGTTTGACTTCTTATCATCCTTTTGGTGATAACAAGTTTTGTCTTTTAATTATACCTTCATCCTTTTGGTGATGGTGATTGTTGACTCATTATCATCCTTTTAGTGATAACAAGTTTTGTTGTTAATCATACCTTCATCCTTTTGGTGATGGTGATTCATTTGAAGTTATTGACTCATTATCATCCTTTTGGTGATAACAAGTTTTAATCACACCTTCATCCATTTGGTGATGGTGATTCATTTGAAATTTGTGACTTATTATCATCCTTTTGATGATAACAAAGCTGGATCTTACCTTAATCCTTTTGGTGATGGCGATCTTTGTTGTAGCCACTGTAACCATCATCCTTTGGGTGATGACTACCTTGGAAGCTTGGTTTATCCATCATACTTTTGGTGATGACAATTAATTCTACTGTCATCCTTTTGGTGCCAGAGAGCATCTTCAGTTTTAGTCCCACATTTGTCTTTATATCAAAAATGACCTTTGCAAGATTCGAGGGTTGACATTGATTTGACGTTCTAAACCCAATACCTCGATACTGTAGAATTCATTGCATTTTCTTTCTGCATTTCTCCATTGCATTTCAAAGGACAAAATTTGAGTCTTTTCGTATTTAATTACCTTCCACCACGAATGTACGAAGACTGTTGTCATTCTTACCTTCTAGTTCAAGATAATTAAATAGAGGCAGCTGTCATACCCCAATTTTGTCTGAGCATTTTAAATTTTCATAAATCCGATTTTATTTAGCATCATATGCATAGCATGGCATACATTTCATCACGAGAATACCTCACCTTAGTTTCTTATCACTATTGTGCCATTTCCGTACTACCAAGAAACATGCATTTCATAAAATCAATTTCATCTAGGAGTATGATTTATTATATGAATACGAGAAAAGGGATATTATAAAAGGATACTTCTTGAGGTGGGATACTAGTATGGATCAAGGTCATGTTTGAGTTTCGTCTTGCCAACACCACAATACTAAATCCATAAGCAAAATCATGAACATGGTTGTTTGAGAACATTGCTTATTTTAATTTGCACCTTGTGGACCAAGTTGACAAAAGTTGACGAGATATCAAGTGAATGACTTAAATTCGCAATTTTTGTTCTTCATTTATAATCATCATTCTTTAGGTCATGAATTGAAAAGTCTTAGGATGAGGATCAAGTGTTCATACGCGCATCAAGTGGCTATGAGTTCCAAAATGCAACCTTGCACGTTTTAAAAGTATTAATCTAAAATCCTAGGTCCTTCACTACATTACAGCAAGAGATAAATTTCCAAAAAAAAGAACTTAATAGGCTACACCACCACTCAAGCCATGTTTATTTCAAAATCCAAAATCATATTACATAAGCCATTATGAACCCATACATAAATCATGTTCATTACAAAAAACAATTAGCGTGTTGACACACACAGTACAATGACCAAATACATTTCAATAGCATCATGACTAAAACATGGCAAGCCATAGCAATCTTGTGGCAATCTTCTTCAAACTCCATCTGTTTCTCCAACGCCACTACAACACCAATCCTTTCTCGTTTCTATCTCTACCCAAACGAACCACCGTTTTTTCCCCTTCAAACCAACCCCTCAATCTCCATTATCCCATTGCATCCCAATACCAACAGGACAAACCAAAGCCGCTACCGACAATACTCCCAAAGTTCCCAGCTGCAACTAGCAACATCACGGCAACGACGGATAGCAGCCAAGTCCAACCTGCAAGCAACCAAACCAGTGAATCAAGATCAACCTTCTTGCAACATTGTTGATTTTAGAAACACAAAGAAGCAATTGAAAAGTGGAACGAACCACAACTATAATATAAACACAGACACAGTACTGATTTGGACAAAGACAGAGTGCATGTGAATCAAGAAACCATGACTTCTTCTACTCATGATCCTACCGAGTGCAAAACGTAATATATAAAGCCTGAAGTTATCAAACAAATTGTTGTCCAAATAACAAGGCTGATGGACAAGAGTAGTCAGAATCACAGTTGCAGCCGGTATCTACAACTGAAGTTTCTCATGCTGGTATTGATACTCAAGTTGTTCAATACGTACTACCTCCGCAGCTTGGCCCTGGACAGCTATGGTGCCATTTGCTTATTCATACCGAATCAGCAGAACAAATCGCATAAGTACGAGAAGTTGTACCAGCACCCTGTGATCGCAACAAAGCCGGCAGCAGCTGCGAAATGATTATGTATCAGTTCAAGTAATATCCCTGATACAAAAATAACCAAGTGTCAAGACATGTTCAATAAAATTTTATTCCAAACACAAGATATGAGCAGTTAGACATTTGGATTATTAACCAAAATCAAAGATGGAATACCAAGCATACATCAAAAACACGGTTAAAACAGTAAAGGAGTATTGGAGTACTTAAAAATATGTCAAATAAGTACATGAAAATCGTTTGTTAATACTAATAGGGACCACCACAAATTGACACATACAAATACCTCACTACAGACAAAAATACAAGATTGGACTTGCTTTCAACGAGGCAAAGATTTACCATTAGTCCCCACCAAATCTATGGGAAATTCGACTCTAACAGAATGATCCTTGCCAGCTCATGGTGTGAGAACCACCCAGGTCGCTCTATATATGAGACGTCTCATTGTTAATTAAGGAGGAGGAGATTACGGTTACGCTGAAAAAAAATTGTGAGAGCTTCACCCAAAGCTTCCTTAAGATTCTCACGTTGAAACTTTGCTTTGAAACGGAGCCAAGACCTCACCGGGATACCTACGAGAACAAAGAAGAGAGCGTTAGAAAAGGAACAGAGAAAGAAGAAGAAGGAGAAAGTCGAAGGAAGAAGTTTATCTGAGTCGTGATGGAGAAGCTCGCGTCGCCAGCGACGTGACTCAAACCAAGTAGCCTTCTTCCCCCTCTTTTACTCGAAATCTCTATGCCATTGCGTTCGCCTCTTCAAATCGAATAAAAACCCCTTATTAATTAATGTAAATCATAACGTTGGGGGGTTTAATTTGGAAATTAGGGTTTGGGGTTTGAACCTTTCTTGTTACTGTTTTTTGTGCCGAGTTGTTTGGAATCAAGAATCGTTGGTGGTGGTAAAAGTTAGACGGAGAGTTGAATCCTCGTCTTATTGAGGACATCGATCCGGTCGGAGGAGGACTGCTTCACTTAATCCGAAGTCGGATTCGTGGTCACCGGCAAAATCTAGATAGGTTTAGTGTTTGGAGTTTGAGATTTTGAGTAGTGGTTCGTCGGAGAAGAAGGTGGCGCAGCCGCCGTTGGCCGGCAACCGCCGTCTTCTCCGGTAGGTGGCGACCAGGAGTGATGGTGGGATATGCAGAGCATGTGTTTGCTCTGAGATGAAGAGAGAGAAGAGTTTGACGAAAGTGGCATTTTTTTGTTGTTGTTTGTTTTAACGAAGGATTAAGTGGCAAGGGTTTGGGGCGAGTGGCGGTGACAAGTGTCACCGACCTTGGACACTTGTCATTGGTGAGCATAGGGAGAACCTTTTGTTCCCATGCACAGGGGTGCGTCGTGCTAGGGTGCGACCCTCCTTGGCGTTTCTCTGTTTCGAAGACCAAGTCAGATCTACAGATCTGACGGTCCGGAGAACACCCCTTGGCCAACACGGTTGACCGGGTCTGCTTGGACCCTTACGTGAAATGAATTGGGCCGTTTCTTTTAAGCCCATTTATTTTAGTCATTTCATTCTGTCTCTCTATCAGCAACCCCCCCCCCCCCGGGTTGGATCAGCAACGCCCACTTGGGCTTGGCCTTTACCTAGGGCCCAACTGTTTTTTTTCTTTTTCTTTATCCTCTTTTAGCCCATTTTTAGTTGTTTGCTTAATTCAAATAGAGTTTTTATCCACCAATTACGTTCCTATTATCATTATTATTAATATCTAAGTTAATTTTATAATTTACCAATATTTAATTAGTTAATCTTATTATTTTTACCATCCTTTATTATTTGGATATAATTTAGGTAATTACTCATTGTGTGAAGTTTGTGTACAATATTATTTTGTGTTTATCAATTCATTTGTACAAATTCTTGAGTACACATGTATGGTGTGCTACAATTGTGACAAGTTATTTCAATTTCACCTATTTAAAAAACATTCCACTCAATTTCAAGGATAAACCATAAACATCTCGATTCAAAATTTAGCCCATTTTAAATACCTTTGTAAGTCGATCGCTTTTAAAACATCGCCATCAACCTCACATAGCTTACTCTTGGGCTTTCTTACAATGAGACCTATTCAATTTTTATTTAATCGAGTAGAAGAACAATACACTAAATAAATTCATTTCATTCACAAAGCACCAAGTTAAAACCTCGATCCAATGTCGAGTATTTTCACTCAGAATTAAATTAACGTATCCAATCGCAATCAAGTACCATTTCATTTGGAAATGAAAAGGGGGATGCTTTGAGTTTTCAATTCCTCTCCTCGATTATTTGACAACGAGTTCCCTTACTCGGTTAGTCAAATAGTCGTCGCTTCTATCCACCTAAGCACAAACAAATTGAATCATTCTTATAATAAGAAATGAAAAGGGAGATGACTTTGAGTCTTCAATTTTTCTCCTCGATTATTTGAATACAAGTTCTCTTACTTGGTTAGTCAAATAATTGTCGTTCCTCTATAAACTTCCAAACCCCGATTAAATCAAAACACTTTCATAATAAGCTAAATGAAAAAGGAGATGACTTTGAGTCTTCAACTTCTCTCCTCAATTGGTTGAATACGAGTTCTCTTACTCGGTCAGTCGAACAATTATCATTTTTCCACAAACATATAACTTAATCAAATCATTTTCATAACAAACTGTACGAAAAGGGAGATGGTCTTGAGTTTTCAATTCCTCTTCTCAAATGCTTGGATATGAGTTGTCTTACTCAATCATTCAAGTACTTGTCGTTCATTCTAAAATACATCAACCATACACCACCTTATTTTCATAACTACTCAGATGAAACAGAAAATGGTCTAGAGTCTTCTATTCCCTTTCTTGACTATTAGGATACGAGTTGTCTTACTCGACTATCCGAGTAATCTTCATCCGTTCAAAACACCTTAATTATCATTAAAATCTTTTTATAATTCAGGATGAAAAAGAAAGTGGTCTAGAGTCTTCTATTTACTTTCCCGACTATTAGGATAGAAGTTGTCTTACTCGACTATCCGAGTAATCGTCATCCATTCAAAACACCTTAATTATCGTTAAAATCTTTTTATAATTAAGGATGAAAAAGAAAGAGGTCTAGAGTCTTCTATTCCCTTTCCCGGTTATTAGGATACGAGTTGTCTTACTCGGCTATCCGAGTAATCGTCATCCAACCAAAAATATCTCAACACATCAAATCTATCCTTTTCTCGCCCTAGTGCGATCGAAACCAATCAAAACATCCAACACGTCAATTCAATTCGTCACACCCCGTGTGACTGAAACCCTTCTTTCAAAAAGAACAATGTCAATCCTTTCTAATGCGCACAATAAACTAGTGCTAGAGCCTCCACCGAGAGTAGACAAGCCAACGTTTAGCCTTTAGAACGCTGACCTACACATTCGTTCATCAAACAAAACACCAATTATTCGTAGTAGCCGGAACTATGAATGCTCTGATTTCCTTATTGCACCATAAGGATATGTAGGCAGGAGATTGTTGTATCTTCGCGAGCACACTAATAAAAAAACCTCCCTTTTCCCCCTTCTGAGGTCTTCATCCATATCTATTATCAACACTAATTACTCGAATAAAACAAACAAACATTCAGCTAACACTCAAATCGCAAAATTGAACTAAAAGGTTCCCGTTGAGTACAACGGACGTGAGGGGTGCTAATATCTTCCCCTTGCGTAATCCACTCCCGAACCCGAATATGGTTGCGACGACCATTATTCCATTTTCTTAAAGCTTTTCTCGATATTTTCCTATTCCTTCATTGGAATGAAATAAAGTTCGGTGGTGACTCTGTTCGAACTAAACATTTTTCAGCGTTCCATCTTGAGGGATCACATTTTTTTCGAGGTGCGACAGACTGGCGACTCTGTTGGGGACTCATGCTCCAAGCAAGAGAGAGTGAAGCCTAGCTTAGTTTAATTTCTGTATTGAATGTTAATCTTGTTTGTTTGTTTGTTATTTTTATTCTGTTATTATTTTGTTGTAATTACTGTGTTGTGGTTTATTTCCTATGATACTATTGGGGTTCTCTGATTATTGGTACTGTGTGAGATAGGCTCTCTACCCGAGTCTGAGAAAAACCATAAGTTTAAGTTGGTGGTTGCGTAGTGGACGCCCACAAGGAGTCTTCCTTGTTGGGAAGATAGGAAAACCCCGCCTAGAGGAGATTCTCTTGAGATGTTATTGTCCGACGAGCCTTCGTCACGACGATGGTGTTTCAAGTTGGATCAATGACTCTAGGGACCTTTTAACCCACTATATTTGGCGGCTATGTAGTATTAACGTATGAAGTTTCATACTTGTGGGGTTAATACGAAAACCCCAATCAGATGAGATCCCTTGGACGTATTATTACCTTATAGTAATTCTTCTGACCTCGATCTATGACTCTGAGAACCTTATTAGAACCTTGGACTCGAGAGTCGCATAGTAGAATCCCCATGGAGCCTTCCTTGTTGGGACAATACGAAGACCTCGCCTAAGATGAGACTATCTTAGGAGTATTACTGCCTGACGAGTCTTTGTCACAGCAATGACGCTCTCAAAGAGAATCGATGACTCTGGGAACCTATTAACCTTAGGACCTACCCTTGGGAATTTCAGTAATCAGAGAAACCTATGCTTCTTCCTATTATCCTGATGTACACGACGTGTGAATGATCTTCAGTATTTGTATTCCTTTGCAAAAAACATGGAAAAAGTTCATACATTTGCATATCATAAACATGCATTACATATCATCTTCCAGAAACAAAAACTTACACCATATTCTACCCTTTGTCCAGTAACACTGACTACTCGACACCAGTACGAGACACGCCACAACTACAAGATGACACTCAAACAACTTGAAGCAAACCAAGTTTCGATGAGGATCGACATTGACTCCATGCAGGAAAAGATGGATCGCTTGTTAGAAACCATGTTGCTCTCAGCCCAGAAGGAGAAGGATGCTGAGACTAGCGCCGAAGCCAGAAGAGTTGTTGCTCAGTTTGGATCGCCATCACTTAGCATCCCTGAAGTACCTAATCTTGATGGTAACCCTGCCCAGCCTAGAGGAGGACCGCTCCCTATTCTTGTTCCCATGGTCAACATGAACCCCCACGAGCATTCTGCTACATCTGCTCGCCATAGATCCATGATGGGTGATGAAGATCCTTATAACACTTTCTTCATGCCACAACCCATCAAACCTGTTGTTGGAGGTCTCCCATACCCAGCTGTTGAGAGACTCCATGCCCTGGAAGAGAAATTCAAGTCCTTGGAGGTTCACACTACTCCCCGTTTGGACGCCGTTGACATGTGCTTGGTACCCGGCCTCGTTATTCCGCAAAAATTCAAAGTCCCAGCCTTTGACAATTACAAAGGGATCAGCTGCCCGAGAACTCACCTCAGAGCTTATTGCTGCAAGATTGCTGCCCACATCAGTAATGATCAACTCTTGATTCATTACTTGCAAGATAGGCTCAGTGGGGCATCCTTGGAGTGGTACATGTAACTAGAGAGGGGTCAGGTCCAATCATGGAGAGATCTCGCTGAAGCCTTTCTTAGGCATTATCAATACAACACGGATCTAGCACACAATCGCACACAGCGGCAAGACATGACTCAACGCAACAATGAGTCATTCAAGGAATACGCCTAGTGGAGGAGAGAGCTTGCAGCTCGTGTCCAACCTCCTCTTCTTGATAAGGAGCTAATTGATATGTTTATGGGAACAATGCATACCCAATACATGGAGAAGATGGTAGGATCCAGTTTTCCAACTTTTGGTGAGGTTGTCTCCGTGGGAGAACGAATCGAAAGCCAGATCAAGAAGGCAAAATTTCCTTGCGCTGCCAATGCTTCAAGTGGGATGAAGAAACCCTACCCCAATCTCCCAAGGAAGCCAGAAGGGCAAACCAATGCCATAATGAGAGGAGGAGGATATAAGGCACCTCCATATGCTCCTATGCCTTACCATCAGGTTTCCGCTGTCATCCCAACACCATATCAACCACTGTATCAGCAACCCTATCAACAACAATATCAGCAGCCTTATCAATGGCCAACTTACCAACAACAACATCAAAATCAACAACAACGTGCTCCACAACAACATCAACCTAACCAGCATAGGGCAAGGAGGCCAGAAAGACATTTTGATCCATTGTCGGTACCATACAGCAAGATCCTTCCCTACCTGCTAAACGATGGATCAATTGTTTTGAAAGGGCTAACACCTGCAACTCCACCTTATCCACCAGGCTATGACGCTAATGCTCACTGCGAGTATCACATGGGTGCCCCAGGGCACACAGTGGAGAATTGCAAGGCTTTCAAACACAAGGTCCAGGACATGATTCACAGTAAGGTAGTTACATTTACGCCAGTTAGGCCAAACATTGCAATAAACCCCATGTCGGCGCATGCAGAGCATAGTGAAGCTCGAAGATAAAGCTTCCCACCGGCCTGAACAAGCAGAGTAATTCCGCCAATGAATCAAGAGATGAAGGCCCTTTACTTTGAATGAAGGCAATCATTATGCCATTTTTACCATTTTGCACTTTCGTAATTTGTTCTTGTTTGTTTAAAGTACTGTATGCTTTAAACATTGTTATTTGTATTTGGTCTTATTAATGGGATGATTATGCATGCTTTGAATCAATTTTTCATATTCACTCATATTATCACATTTGCAAAGCACAAACACATACTTTTCCACTTCACCTTCTTTATCACACTATTGTTAGTAAATGTTGGAAGGAGGATGGCGAAAACGAAATACTCATAATTGTTGATCGTATGCTTTCGGATAAAACCTTGCTGATGATGTATAGGCATGGTTTCAAATCCCCAAACACTAGAGACATAAGGAGTTAATCCCGAGTCAACCACTTCGAGCCTAGAAGTAGGAGTTCTTTCAGATCTACGAACCCATATTCTTAACCTGGGGCAGGGTAGTGTTCAATTAATCTGACTACACATTCGAATTACAAGATGAAATATCCCATACAAGGATCAACCATATGACATTCTTCACACACATCCTAAAGTGTCGAAGGAACCATACAAATCCAAAATTTATGTCGGTTACCCTTCAATGACCAATGACTTGGCAGTCACAATTTCCAAAATAAAAAAGAGCAAAGAAAGAGCCCGCTAAGTCCAACACCTTAAAAGGAGACTTAGGAAAAAACTAGGGCGATCCCGATGGATTAAAGCTTCAACAAGCGATCCATGCAAAATTAGGGATCAAAACAAAAAATCAAAGGGGACAATGAAAATCCCCAAACAAAACAAAACAAGATTCGGTGACCACCATACCCAAATAAAAGGGTCACCAATAACCATGAAGAGAAAAATGGGATGACTGTCATTTCAATGGATCTTACACTGCTGAACTCTCGTAAAAGTAGAGTGTGTGTTAATTTAACTGAACGTAGGATTGGAGATCATCATGAAAAAGGGGTGGGCTGAAATAAAATTTGAGCCTTATATCCTTTTGTTTCAATCACTGTGAACCAAGCCACGTTACAACGCTCAAAAGACCTCATTGAAGTAAGGTTTATTCTGAAAGCATGCTACAGTGAGGTTGCGTAAGCTGACTCCTAGAGATTTGCTAATATTCTATTCTCACAGTATCACTCACACGCTACCTGAAATCAGCACCGCGATTGGACTTATGATCCACTCGTCACACTCTACCACAACACTTCAAATGAATGATTGTTTTTTCAAAACCTGCATGACTATTGCATTAAAACCACCATTTCTTGGATAACAATTCTTAACTATCAGTCAGTACTTGACATCGAATGAATTCCAACAAAGGGCAATTCGAGAGGTACTTGATCGTTGGTGCCAACACGAAGCAAAACCATCTCATAATCCAATGGATCAGCGGCATGACATCCTTTTGATTATGTTTATTTAAGAAGTAGTCAGTGTAAGACAAATCTCCAAGCATCGGTTGATCAGGGAGGAAGAACACTTCAATACTCAGTTCGTCTGAGGCAAGTCCCTTAAAGGCTAATCAAGGGGCATATCATTGCAAAATTTAGGCACTGGAAAAACAAACTCAGACCATGTCATGGGATAATCACTCCTAAAGTTTCCTTTTAATGAGAATTTCTTTGAATACCCTACAGGCTGGGGCAAGACAAGTTGCAAGGGGGCAAATTCCCTCCATATCTTCAAGTCAGTTAAGTAAATTGTGTCAGACACTGGAAACTGCTTGAATTCACAACAAAAACATCAAAATTTCATACCAGTACAACATCATACCTTGGCAAGAATCCTTAGGGCACGTCGAAGGCGTAATCATCATGCGTTGCTCACGTCGCTATGCTCAGTTACAGGCTGGCCAGACACTTCAGAAGAAGAACTGAGATCTTCTCGAAGATAGATACAATGTATCAGCAAGAGATCAAACTTGGGGCACCAAGAGTATCCACATCCATTGTGTGATCATCTCATCATCAACTACCGAGTGTCGGAAAGTCAGATCCTTTCACCAATCACTAGTCCAAGTCACGTTGACAATTACCAGAAAAGCCAAAGTCCACCTTGATGGCACCTTCATAAAAACAAATACAACCAGCACTGGTTTCCATAAGATACATTTCCTTTGAAAAAAGGAGGCCAATCCCAAACAAACCAATCATTCTTTGCATTCAAACAGGCATTACATGCATCATGTGCATCATCTCATACATCTTTGCACGCATATCATTTATGAAAATAAACACGAATCAAAATTCAAGGTTTAGTCGTAGGCATCCAGGCCAACCCTCAGTTGAGTCATTATTTTTCTCTCTGAGAGAGTTCCTACCTTGCTATCGGGCGTTCCCCATTGAGTTACATCTTTCAACCTTTTGTTGATAATACGTTATCCTCACCTAAGTCAAAACATTGTTTCTTTAAGCACTTACCTTGTTTCACGTTGAGTGTCCCTCAATGAGTCATTTCCTGTAACCTTTTATTGATAGAAATTACATCTCCCCAAAGAATATTCTTTCCGCAACCTTTTATTGTCGATACTCCAAGCAGTATTACCCGGTAATGTTTCAATACTATCCAATAATTCAGGTTTATTGAACTTTGTCAGTAGCCTTATTTTCCATTTTTAAGCTATCATCCTTTTGGTGAAAGTCCCTTGGTGAATAATGATCGCTGTCCTGTTTACGATAACCGTTATCCTTTTGGTAATGGTAAATCCTTGACATTTATGATCTTACCGTCATCCTTTTGGTGTCGGAGACCCTTGAAGTTTTGGGCCTAACCTTCATCCTTTTGGTGAATGGTGACCTCTACAATCATTACAGCCTAGCGTCATCCTTTTGGTGTCGGCGATCCTTGTGGTGATAAGGATCCTTGTCATTTTGGTTCAATCATCATCCTTTTGGTGATGACGTCCAGTTCAATCTAAACATCATCCTTTTGGTGATAGAGATTACGGAGTTTGGTTTAAGCTATCATCCTTTTAGTGATGGTGGCATTCGGAAAGTCCAACCCCACTGTCATCCTTTTGGTGTCAGCAATATTTGAAGTTGTTATAACTTATTATCATCCTTTTGGTGGTAACAAGTTTCGAAGTTATGATCTCACCTTCATCCTTTCGGTGATGGTGATTGATGATTCATTATCATCCTTTTGGTGATAACGAGTCCTGTTTTTGTAGTACCTTCATCCTTTTGGTGATGGTGATTGTTGACGTATTATCATCCTTTTCGTTATAACAAGTTTTTGTGGTTCGATCCTACCTTCCTCCTTTTGGTGACGGTGATCCGTAAAAGTCATTGACTTATTATCATCCTTTTGGTGATAACGAGTTTTGTTTTTTGATCCTACCTTCATCCTTTTGGTGATGGTGATCGTTTGAGTTTATTTTGACTTATTATCGTCCTTTTGGCGATAACAAGTTTTGTCTTTTAATTATACCTTCATCCTTTAGGTGATGGTGATTGTTGACTTATTATCATCCTTTTGATGGTAACAAGTTGCATTGTTGATCTTACCTTCATCCTTTTGGTGATGGTGATCATTTGAGTTGTTGACTTATTATCATCCTTTTGGTGGTAACAAGTTGTGTTGTTGATCTTACCTTCATCCTCTTGGTGATGGCGATCGTTTGAGTTTAGTTTGACTTCTTATCATCCTTTTGGTGATAACAAGTTTTGTCTCTTAATTATACCTTCATCCTTTTGGTGATGGTGATTGTTGACTCATTATCATCCTTTTAGTGATAACAAGTTTTTTTGTTAATCATACCTTCATCCTTTTGGTGATGGTGATTCATTTGAAGTTATTGACTCATTATCATCCTTTTGGTGATAACAAGTTTTAATCACACCTTCATCCATTTGGTGATGGTGATTCATTTGAAATTTGTGACTTATTATCATCCTTTTGATGATAACAAAGCTGGATCTTACCTTAATCCTTTTGGTGATGGCGATCTTTGTTGTAGCCACTGTAACCATCATCCTTTGGGTGATGACTACCTTGGAAGCTTGGTTTATCCATCATACTTTTGGTGATGACAATTAATTCTACTGTCATCCTTTTGGTGCCAGAGAGCATCTTCAGTTTTAGTCCCACATTTGTCTTTATATCAAAAATGACCTTTGCAAGATTCGAGGGTTGACATTGATTTGACGTTCTAAACCCAATACCTCGATACTGTAGAATTCATTGCATTTTCTTTCTGCATTTCTCCATTGCATTTCAAAGGACAAAATTTGAGTCTTTTCGTATTTAATTACCTTCCACCACGAATGTACGAAGACTATTGTCATTCTTACCTTCTAGTTCAAGATAATTAAATAGAGGCAGCTGTCATACCCCAATTTTGTCTGGGCATTTTAAATTTTCATAAATCCGATTTTATTTAGCATCATATGCATAACATGGCATACATTTCATCACGAGAATACCTCACCTTAGTTTCCTATCACTATTATGCCATTTCCGTACTACCAAGAAACATGCATTTCATAAAATCAATTTCATCTAGGAGTTTGATTTATTATATGAATACGAGAAAAGGGATATTATAAAAGGATACTTCTTGAGGTGGGATACTGTCGCAACCTGAAAAATACAGTGCGCGAAAAAACAACCGGCGAAAGAAAATGACAGAAGAGTCGCCACCGTGCGTTATTCATCCCAAAGGAGGGAAAGGAAACGCTCGAAGTAAACCTGAAAAAGGAAAGGACAAGACGGGGTCTCGCAACCAAATCTTGGGTTCGGAAGTCGGTTATGCGAAGGGAAGGTATTAGCACCCCTACGCATCCGTAGTACTCTACGGGATCCACTTTTGTAGTTCTTGTCTAAAGGGTGTGAGTTTATCTTGTGCTGTTTACCAAAAAAAAAAGGGGGGGTTAAATGAAAATGACTCGCGCGGATGTCGCATCCACTGCATACGTATCTCATCTGAATATGAGAATCAGAGTCTTCGTAGCTCGGCTACCTATGGGTTGGGGGGATGTGTGCTCGCTAAGACATCACGTCTTATGCCTACGTATCTCATCTGGAATGAGAATCAGAGCAAGCCGTAGTTCGGCTAACTACGGGGTTATGGATTGGGTTTTGGACGAACGACGTCACTACGCAATCTACCGGATGCTCGACCTTTGGAGACTTACTCACCTGTAGTAGAAGGAGTTAACGTGTTGCTTTGGGTTTTAGGGTTTGGGATGCTCAAGGGCAAAAAGGCAGTCCTTGATGAAGGAACCGCGCTACCTGCAGGGATACGAACACATACAAAACAAACATGTAATAATTAATGTGCCAACAAGGGGCTTAGAAGTAAATAAACAAAAGAAAACAAATGCCTCCTATCGAGGTCTTCCAGCTAAGAAAGCGATAAAATGCGGAAAAGAGGTAAAAGTACCACACGGATGAAGATCCGAAGTAACAACAATTAAAGGAGTAAGAAACCCAGGGACCTCCCAAGCTAATGCCATCAAAGAAAAGTGAGTCAGTACAGGTAATCGGAATGAACCTCCAGGGGGTATCCCACAAATAAAGTGGGAAAACCACGCAAACCATCTCTGCAAGAGTCTATGAGCCCTCACAAAAACTCAACAAAAGGGTTAGTGAAACACGATAAGCATTTTTTTCATGAATAACAGTATGGTTTCAGAAACCTCAAACCCTGTGGCATACATTTCAGAAATCATGTGATTAAACATTCAAGGCATAGGTTTCACCCATTCATGCATAATTAAACCCGTGGGCAAAAACATAATGAAATTCATCCATCATACCTCATACATTCAGATGATCCAAATTAAGAGCATAAAATCATGGGAATGAGGCAAACCTGATGGGAGAGACCGGTTGAAATCAAATGGCACGGCTGGGTTTGCAAGGCAATGAAAGTGTGTGAGTCAGATTGAATTTTTTAGAGCTGCATGGGGGTTACTCTGAGTTCTCTGTCAGGTTTCTCTCCAGGTTTTGTCAAGGGTTTTGTTTCAAGGAAATCTCAGAGTATTTTGCTTCTCTTCCTTTTTCTCAAGTGAAGCCTTGGTATTTATAGACTGAATTTCATGGTTTTGTGGGCTCAAATGAGAGAGACCCAAGTCCAAAATTTTTTATTATATTTTATTTATTTTTTATTTTTATTTTTATTTATTTATTTATTTTTTCGTTTTTTTTTTCTTTTTTTTTCTTTTTTTTTTCGGATCTAATTCTGATTGACATGATGAAATGCAATATGAAATGCTAAATGAATGCATGAATGAGGAGGGCAAATTTTAGGGTGTTACAGCTACCCCTATTCAATCATCAGCTAAACCGAGTAGGATGAAAGCGAACAGCTTATCAGACAAACGGGGTGAGCTGTGATTGAATACCAAAGATAGACTGAAAATTTGCGCTCCGAGAACACCACAAAAACGCGGAAATACACCGTGCTGTTTATTTTTCTTCCGATCCTCTGGCTTAATCTGGAGTTTCGATCCTCTGGCTGGATATTAATTTTGATCCTCGGGCTGGATACGATTTTGATCTTCTAGCTAGATCTTCTTCGATCTTCTGGCTAGATCTCCTTCGTTTCGATTCTCTGGCTGAATCTATTTCCTTTGATTCTCTGGCTGAATCTACTTCGATCTTCTGGCTAGATCTGAATTGTTTCGATTCTCTGGCTGAATCTATTTCCGGTCTTCGGGCTAGACCTGACTTCGATCTTCTGGCTAGATCTTCTTCGATCTCCTTCGTTTCGATTCTCTGGCTGAATCTATTTCCTTTGATTCTCTGGCTGAATCTACTTTGATCTTCTGGCTAGATCTGAATTGTTGCGATTTTCGATCTTCTGGCTAGATCTTCTTTGTTTCAATTCTCTGGTTGAATCTACTTCGATCT